>NC_086155.1:117816285-119043369 GCF_035149785.1 Candoia aspera | reverse complement strand
ATTTCCTCTTCCTGTCCAAAGTGCTAAACATGTGGTTTCCAAGTACTCTTGGATGAAATTAATTACATGGACTCATTTCAATTTGGTTCAGTCTTGGCTCTAGCAGCAAAGCATGCTTAGATTCTCTGAAGGGTGGGCTATTCATGTAGCGGCAGTGGTGTAACATGGGTGATTCACCTTACTTTTCAGTGGCTTTTAATATCCTTCTGAATAGGCTGTCTGCACTGAGGATATGGAATAATATGTTTTTGTGGTTTTGTTCCTACTTTGATTACTGTTTCAAGATGGGGGGGGGCATTTTTTGCTGAGTCAAAATTTTTACTTCAGTAACAGTAGCCTTCCCAGTGGGGCAGAGGGGATTGGACTAACAAAACCATCACTGCAACACTGCAATGCAAGTCAGGCCCCTTTCCTATGTGTTTTGCATGGTTGTCTAATAGGGGAGCTTTTAGAGTGATGCTGTTTTTGGCTTCCTGAGGAAAGCAGAAAGATCCTGCAGGTGCCATCATACAGGAAACAAAGAATAAGTAGTAGAATGCATCTGTGAATCGTTTAGGGATTATTTTAATGTTCCCTAGTCTAGAAATGTTTTTCAAATCATTCAATAAATAGCCAATCATTGCAGGATTGGACTTTTGAATAGTGAAAAGAATTGAGTGAAAGTTGTTGCTTTTTCTCCTTCCCATCATTTTCTCGCTTGCTTGATAGTGGACAAGGGCTCCAAGAATTGCAGTGAGCTGCATTATTACAGGCTCAATGATCAGTGTGCTTCATGTCATCTCTGGGAGAAATGTGCAGGGTAATTTTTATTTTCTAATACTTTTATGTTACTCTCAAAGAAGTGATGGCCAAGTGAGAAGTACAGGGAGGTGCCCTACAATCTTCCATCAACTGTGCCTCCATGAAATTATATTCTTCTCTGACTGCAACCATTTTGTTGTTGTTGTTGTTGTTTTCTCATATCACATTAACTGCTTTATGTATACATGATTTGAGGATGTTATAGTAAGGGAAATAAGACTTCCCTTCACTTCCTTGTACTCAGTGCTCCCAGTCTGGAACTGCATTTGCCATGGAGTAGAACAACAACAACAAAAAGAGTGGGATATTTCGATCTGTGTGGTGCATACTTTAGGATAGGGTTGTTTTGTTGTTGTTTTTCTGATAGCTCATCAATAGGCTTTGGTTTCTGTGGAACACCAGGTCAGTAAGGGTTCAAGCCCTTTCTACCCTCTGTCTCTTGGGCTGGTATCTTTCCATGCATTTTTACCATTAGGAGAACTGAGCAGGTATTCCCAGATGCCTCCCTTAACAAAGCCAGTTCCCCTATAGCCTCAGACTTTCTCCGAGAAGCCCTTGGGGTGTGATCCCCTTCCCCTCCTTTGTTCTGCTAATTGGATTAATGGCTGACAAAGGTCTGGAAGGTTTGTTTCAAGCAAGCAAAGCAAGAGCTAATTAGAAAGTAGTCTCACCTGCTCAAGTGTGCAAAGAGTTGTCTACTGAGGCACTAACTTTGTTAGTGTGTAAAGACAGCATGTGTCTACAAAAGGAGCTATCCTTTTTCCTTTGTGAAAAAAGTTGAAGATCATTCCAGATGCCACCAATTCCCAGGGTGTTTTTTTATTGTGCTGGGAAGCAGAAATAAATGTAGTTTATTAATACAGCAAAGGTGAAAGTGATAGATAGGCTTTAAAGGTAACCATCAGCACTAACATTCAAAGGTGCTGAACTTGTGATCTTTCTTCCATTTTTCCACTACCAGCTCCTCATCACAGATAAATATTTCCACAAGCACTGAATCCCCTGGTGAGTGATAAGCTGGGACTTGGACAAAGGTTTATTTGGAAGGATGCAATGAGGTTGGTACTGCCTGAAAAGTTCAGTGGGTGATGAATGTGCCAGGAAAGATGAAGGTCGCTCTGTCAAGAGTACGCAGAGGGGAATGTGGATGGTTAAAAAAAGGCTTTGGACACATTGTTTACAAAATGTCATACAGATTGTCTTCCTTTTCTTTTTTTCTTTTTTTGCACTGTTTATGAACTTGACTACACGCAATTGATATGTGTATTAAGAAAACAGCCATCCAGCCTGCTGGCTGAATACAAATTGGGGTGGGGGGGGTACTTTATGGGCTTCTTAGCTACCCTACCAAATTGTAATCAGGTGTAAAGTTGCCAATAATTCCATTAGTTCTTTTGGCTTGATTTGGGATATATTAACCACAATCAAATTCAGGCTTTATTCCATTCAGGCTTTAATTAACCTCATTTATGGTTATAAGATTATTAAATTAGCCACATCCGTGCACTTGATGCTGCTCAAAAGGTTCTGCAGGGCTTGCCTTAAACTGGAGAAGAATTCATTTGAGAAGGGTGTTCTTTTCAACACCCCTGCCCCCCACTCACAAGATTCTTAATCGCATGTGGCTCAAGAGAACTTTACTGAGAGTTCAAGTCATTTTTAAAATGTAGTACAGTAGCGTATTTTTGAATTTGGGGATACTCCTTAGTTTTCAATATTCAGATGCAGTTTTCAAAGAAACACTGCCATCTGTTACCTCAAAGAGAAGCCATTTTAATGTGACTTAAACATCTGACCCAAATTGGCTCTTTCCTGGCTCATGGAAGCCACATTTCTTTATGATGCAGTGAATGAGCAGCTTAGTGTGCACCATAGTATGGTCCATGGGAAAACATCCACATGCACCTGTTTGAGTATCCTTAACTGCTGTCTCCTATCCACTTCTACTATCCCAATGAAGAGCAATTCTCCCCAGTCAAGGGGAGAAAAAAAAAAGGTTGAACAGTAATAGTAAGCAAGGAAGAGGAAATGTTAGAATGACTCTGTTAGACTTTAAGTTGCAAAATGTCTCTTTGCAGACACTGCAGTGGAACAATCAGACAAATACTACTGTACCAGTCGAAGCAAATATACTACTGTATCTTTGGAAAAGGTATTTGTCAGCATTCACCAACTGTCAAATATCCAGAGCAACACATACTGTGAAAATAAGGGGATATGTAGCACTCACAGCTTTAACTAAGGAAACAGGTAGCTGTGCTTAGTACTCTATGCAGGATTGAGACATATAATTTAACATAATTATAGATGGCATCAACAGTTAAATTGACGTGCCTGGCATAGGAGTTGAAGAAAACTAGTAAAATGGAGCAAAATCCAGGGCCTACCACTGGATTATCTCCAATGAAGCTGTCAGTACTCATTTCACCAACTCAGCTGCATGGGATGAGAATCTGATATGATTTCAGGATGACTGTATAGTTTTTACTTGTGTGTTTCAGGATATAATTTTACTGTACCTCATTCTCCAATGGAGCAGTTCCACAGGAAGCAGCAATGTAAATACAAAAGTGCTTACTATTGTTCATAACAGTTGGAAGATAGCTCTAGAGATTGGCAGGACTTTTAAAATCTCCTAGTCCAATTCCCTGACAGTGTGGTGTTGTTCTTTAACATGTGTTGTCAAGTCTTGTTTTAAATATGCTAACTGATTAGGATTTCAGCATTACCTTTGGGAAGAGTATTTTAGAGGCTAATAAATCTTGTTGGCGGCATATGATTCACAACCACAACCACTGCCAATAGGAAAGTCTAAACTCATCTCTGTCCTTTCTGTCCTGGTTTGTGAACTATATGAAACTGTTAAGGAAAGGAAAATATATGTAAAATAAAATAGGAAAAAAAAACCCAGAAAATTAATAAGAATGTAAACACCTTTCATGACTTTGCTATGATGAACAGAGGCTTTGAGAAGTGAAAATATAGGCTACATTTGGTGGCAATGACTGTTTGATAATATAGCAATCATTATTGCACAGAATCCTCTCGGATGATATGAAGGAATTGCCTAATAATAGGAAGGCAAATTGGCTGCATAACATATCCTGTGTACACTTTCTCTTAAACTAATTAACGGAAACATTCTGTCACCTGCAAATAGCAAGTCATGGTGGGATGTGACATATATGTGTAAAGGTTTTCTCTTTACTTTCATGGAGTTTCCTGTCTTGTCAAGTAGTTGTATTTATACTTGATGTTATTATTCCCTCACAAGCAGATATGTGCATTTAAAAGTAATGCAAATGCAGAGTCATGACTGCACATAAGAAAGCAGTTTCATTGTGCATCTGTTTGTATGTATATTGACTCAGCCATTATAAACCATTCCATGTCCAGTTTCTCATTCTTGCTGTTCTTAGAGCTGCATCCTACGTTATGCTTCTAGGTATGTTTATGAGGTAGTATTAAATAAATACCTAATGCTATAATGTGTGACTCAGTAAACAAGTTGAAATGTATGGATTGTATGGTACTCTATTCTACACAAAGGAATTTCATATATAATTTCTGTAGAGTTCATATCCAAGCATGAGATGATGTCTAAGTAGAACCTACAGTATATGTTGGAGATGAAGATCTGGCCAGAATCTCTGAAAGAGCAGTTTTATAATTATGGTATACATCTGAGCACAGCTTTGCTCCTGGAAATATAAATGGCAATGGCAGCAACTGAATCTCAGAGAGCCTTTGTCCAGCTTCAGCTGCTGTGTCAACTCTATGTTTTTGTGAAGATAGAAGATGTATTCATATAGGCGTTGGTGTTCTCCAGATTACAGTACTGCAGTGAATTTTTCATGGGGCTGCCCTTGAAGCATGGTGAGAAACTACAGCCAGCAGGAAAAAGTCAGAATGGGTTCTGCTGTATTCTTTCTGGACACTGATCTTTACAAACTGCATGGTGACTGTAGAAAATCATTTGGTCATCATCATGACCTTTGCGACCCTGCAAAAAGGGTCTCTTCCACTGTCACATATATCAGGCTTGATGCCTTCAGAAGATCTAATACATCTGCACCTTGAATCAAACTTTGATAAATATATATTTTTTAAAAAAGTCATTTGTAATTCCCATTTCATAAAATAAAGAAAGAAAGAAAGAAGTAATAAAAGTTTCCAAGAAAATTTGTCAGGAATATGGAACATTTCATTCCCTCGTAAGCTGGAAATATCCTGCAAATTAATATTTTATACCAGAGAAAACTAGTATAAAATGTTTTATAGATAGTATACAATGCCATCAATTATTGCCAGGATAGACAATTCATATAGTAACAAATGCTGGAAATGCCATGAGACAGAAGGGACATTTTACCATATGTGGTAAACATGTAAAAAAAAAATGACCAAAATGAAGTTTCTTCTTCATGTAAAAAAACCTTAAAAGTACTAGAAAGTAATACACAACATAATTCAGAGAATTTCAGAAATCGAACCTGAAATGAAACCAACATTCTTTTTACTAGGCATAATTACGAAACATATTAACCAAAAATACCACAATTTACTAAGATACATGTTCATGGCCACAAGGATAAATTTAGTACAACACTGGAGAAGAGATACATTTACCAACATTATTAGACTGGGAATCTAAACTCAGAGAATATGTAGTAATGGTAAAATTAACAGCATATATTTGCTACAGAAGTTTAACCAAATTGAAGCAAGAATGGCTTCCATATGTACTACATATTATGCAGCAAGGTATTAAGAATATGGCTTTTAAAAGGAATAAGAATTGCCTAAAAACAGAAATTGTAAATGTTTATAAATATTGTATATTAGTCATATTACTACAAAAGGGAAGTTAGTTATAAACATTATAATTATAATGTTTTTAATTATTTCTCCTCCTCTTCCTCCTCCTCCTCCTCTTTAAATAAAAACATAGTAGAGATTTTGGCTTTCAGCTCAGATTCAAATCCTTTTTTATATGGTTAAGATAATTCAGTGTTTTCTGGTTTTTATGGTTAATTTCTTATCAATGATATAGAAACTGTACAATCTTGGTAACTCCTTTGTGTACTTACTGATATTATATTTCTGCATCAATTAGTTTTTCCCCTGTTTTTCCTTTTGCTTGTTCATTCTCTTTTTTCTTTTTCTTTTTTAAATGATTAATTTTTAAAAAATCTCACAACTCCTTAGATTCTAAAGGAATAATTTGTCTTGAGAGTCAATAGCAATTCACATAAAGCAGATTTCCAACCACTTTGTTGGATTAGCAAATCTAAGCACCATCTAAACAAAAATTTGGAGTCTTAAAGAAATGCATTTTTAAACACTAAACAGAACTTTATTGATATGAACTGATGGAGATAAAGCCAATTCAGTTCATAGAAGACGGGCAGGAGTTCCTATGGGGAGCCTCAATAATCATTTGCAGGCCTGATTTTGTACAGTTCTAAAAGTCATATAGTAAGCATTTCATTCCTAAACAGTATTTGAAGGATAATTTTCCAACAAAATAATTTTAACCTAAAATATAAATAATTTTGGATTTAGTAATCTGTCTCTGTAGGTAAACTTTTATAATTGCCTAAACTGCCTACCTTCCAGGACAATGTCTCCTTAAATCCTACTTCGAGATATTTAAATTGCTTACACTGTAATATAATGGGTTCTCCTTTAGACCATTTAAACATTTTAGACTTCTCATAACGCATAAGTTTGGTTTTAGCATGATTACTGTAAGTTCCTGTTCTTCAATGCAGTAATGTCCTATTTTTTTAAACATTCTTTTTATCCAGAAAACAATCATATCATCAGTATAGGTAAAACAGATATTTTCTGAGAACCTAGAGACGAAGTGAAAAGCTGATCAACAAGACACCACTGAAGTGAGGTAAAGGTAAAAGAGTATAAGTGCAAGGATACAAACTAGTTTGATTCCATATTTTGCTCAAATGACTTCTGTAGGAAATCCAGGCAAACCTATTCTCTCACTCTTGTAGTTGTATTAGATTATAACCTCAGCTCTAAATACAGTAGGTGCTTATCTATATCCATATCAGCTAATGTTGTCCATAACCTATTTACTCAGTCAAAAGCAGCAGTCAAATAAATGGATGCTACACACAAATGTTTTGTTGACCTGCTCGTATATTTGAAGGCAAGACAAAATAAAACCTGGTGAAGATCTATGTGCTTTGACCCTTTCTAAAACCTGTTCGTTCACTATAAATAATCTTATTAGCCTCTCCCCCCATCTTCCAATTTCTGTAATAATGTCTTAGCAAAAAGTTTAGCAGAAGTATCTAGAAGGCTGAATGATCAATTCTTCTTTATTTTTTTCAAACGTTACTGTTTATTTTATAAGATCACGTAAGGAGTATCATAATAGACAACAATAACTAAATTAAAACTAAATTAAACCAAGAAATAAGAGAAAAAAGATCCCCCAACAAACCTCCTTAAATATCCTAACAGTATTTAACAAATCACAATACTAAAGGTCTACCATATATGTCAAATCTATAGTCTTACGAAGAATATCTTATAATACTATATTATAATCATTTTTTTAAAAAAATATCCAATGATACTACTATATTATTATAAAATATCATAAAATCTATATCAAAGAATATATTGCTTCATTCTTGATCAGTTGAAAATATGGTCTTTACCAGAATGGGTAAATTACACATTTCCAAAAAGCAATCCTTAATGCCTAGAATAATATCACTTTTCCAATTTCTCAATATTATTCTTTCTGCCACCCATAATGCCTCGTAGAACCATAATTCCTCACAGACAGACAGATTCCAGAATTTTGGTACTGTATATAATTGAACATCGCATTAACATATCTAACATTTAGAGATTTCTGTATGAATCTACCTACGTATATTGAAATACTATTCCAAAAAGTATCAAAAGTTCACAAGACCATATAGTATGGGTCAATGAGCCCCCACATTTTTTATATCTCCAACAAAGAAAATCTGATGTCCATCCTATTGAGTACATTCTTTGGCAAGTCTAATACATTCAAAATACAATTTTCTGATTAATTATTTTTAATCTCAAGCCCATCAATACCATTTTAGTATATTTAAGGACTTGCAGCCCTTGATCACAATTATTTAGTCCATGTTTGATATATCCCAGTAGTATTCACTTTAAAACTGTTCTTGAATATTGTGGGTTTAACTTTTCTTATGGATTTCATCAAATAAGAAAAAACAAATAAAGCAGTCAAAGCATCTGGCCCATACTGAACTGTTAAAACATGCTTAACTTGAAGATACTGCCGGTGTTGTAAACTAGAAAGACCAATTAGGACTGAAGTTGGGAAAAATCATTAAAATAATTACTACATAATAATTGATTTAAAGTCACTATCCTGGCTTATTTTTATTAATTAATATGGCCTCCCTTCTCAAGTACATGACTTCCAACCATACTTTTCAATTAAACATTTTACCATTTATTTTAAAAAAGATTTTTTCCACAGTTAAACATGCAGGAGTCTCATTATCAAAACCCAGTCCACGCCCCAATAAGGCCCAAAGACTTCTCACAGCCCACACCTCTGGAAATAAAACATCTTTTTCTATTCTGTTTATCTAAGAACTTGCCATGACCATAAAGCGAATAGATTATAACTTTCCAAACGAAAGCCATAAGGGATAATATTCTGCTACATTTTTATTCCACATACTTATGACTGATAGAATATAAGCTCAGTGATATTTTTGCAAGTCCGAAAATTGGAGCCTCCCTTCTCAGATGGTCATTTCAGTTTTGCTAATGAAATCCTTAGTGGGCTATTATGCCAAATGAGTTTCCTAGATAACATATCAATCTGAAGATAATAATTCTTGGGTGCTTATTAATCAGAGACTGTTCTGCCCAACCTCCACTCCTCTGAATAAATTCTCATCTCAATAAACAGTTTAACCAGCAGTGGTCCCCTCCAGCTGGCATAACATTTATACCTTTCTGCAGGGATCATTTGTTCACCTGAAGTCTAGTTAGAGGACAATGAAGCAAAAAGAGAGGAGAGGAGAGGAGAGGAGAGGAGAGGAGAGGAGAGGAGAGGAGAGGAGAGGAGAGGAGAGGAGAGGAAAAAGATAAGAATGCCATCAAGTCTTCCTCACAGCTCTGGGAGTCTATAGCAGCCACTTTTGAAGAGTCTACCCTGGCATTAAAGACCTCACAGATAATAAGAACAAAATCTGGGAAATGCCACCCTCTCTTTTCTAATTCTACTGCTGAATTTTCTATGCATTCATATTTTCTATGAAAGGAATTGAGCTACATGGAGAGATATAGATATCAGTATGTCACAAAGATCTGGAAAAAAAACTGATTATCACATCTTTTGCATCATTTTTTTAAAAAAGAAAGATCTGGAAAAAAGGCACTAAAACTGGACAATCTCTATAATTGAGATGATTGACTGGGATATCAAAAAGCAAGATACCTTGAGTTCTAGCAGACCTCAACTAATACAGCCATTTGATGATTGCCACTCCTAGGCACTGTGAGGCATGAAGCTTCAGAATACCAAATCAACGTTTGATTTGGCTCCTGAATCAAAATAGATAGCCTTTAAGTTTAATATGAATGTGGTTATTTTTGTTAAATATGAGTTAGGGTTTGAACTGAATCATGGAATTTGTGCATACCCTCACTTAATGTTCTCCATTTTGAGGGTATTCTTTAAAATTAATGTCTTGGAAAGATATAAGTGGAACTCAGGATTTCCTGAGGTGAAGTATAGTTTAGTTTGTGTCTTCAATTCAATTTCTGATACGAGAATCCTTTGCCTTCCTCAATTGGTTAAGTGTTGGCTCTGCCAGTATAAAACAATATTGCTTCTAGGCTGAATTCCTTAGATTCCAGCAATGATGGCAACACAACTCATGAGGCCAGCATATTAATGTTCAAATGGAAAGCTGTGCTCTGGGGATTATAGTTGAGCTTCTTCATTCAATATTGGTGA
This sequence comes from Candoia aspera, assembly GCF_035149785.1. Taxonomy (NCBI): domain Eukaryota; kingdom Metazoa; phylum Chordata; class Lepidosauria; order Squamata; family Candoiidae; genus Candoia; species Candoia aspera. The sequence goes on along the minus strand of NC_086155.1, from coordinate 119,033,555 downwards.
ATGAGCCAATCCTCTGTCTTTCCTCCTTGGAGTTATTGGAGGCCATTTCTCCACTAATGACTTATAGCAATTTTGTGTCAGAACCAAGCTTGCCTCTGACTCAGAAAGTGAAACTATTTCTGAGTCAGAGGAGGAATTGGAAACTTACCAGGCTGGAATAGGAGAAACGAAACTCCAGCATGAATTAGCAGAGAGGAAAGAATCCACAACACTGATTGGGCAAGATCCGGAGAAGGATTTGAATACACCAATCAGCGCCCGCCAGAGACAGGCTTGAAAGCACGCAAAGGAGAAGGCAGCCTGATTGGCTGCAGGAGACTCCAAGCACACCAAAGATCAGGATAAAAGAGCCGCGCCGAGAGTGAGCTGCCGGAGACAACCGATCCTCTAAGCCTGCAGCTTTGGGAGAAGAGTCCTTACCGGTATTGGAGTCAGCATCTGTGGCTGAACATGAACCAACATTCGAGCTCCACTCCCAAGACAAATTGAATCCTGCATCTGCTGCCAGTGAGGAATCAGCATCAACCATGCCCAGTAGCCTTTGCCTTGCTTCCATCCATGAAGCTCCACAATCTCCTCAGCAGCATGGGCAAGCCTTGATGTTCCAGTGCCACCATTTGCCTTCAGTCCTGTGCACCCAAGCTTCTCATGCTCCATTGTGTTCAGGAATTTCACACCTATCGGGTTTAGGAACTGGTTGCCAGCTTAGTCCAGGGCTTCTGGCCTAGTCCAGCCGAGTTCCAACTTCCAATCCTTGCTCCCAGCCTTCACCCCAGAGAATCCAGCCTAGTCCAGGGCTTCCAGCCGAGTCCAGCCTAGTTCCAGTTTCCAAGGCTTGCTCCAAGCCTCCAGTCCAGAGAATCCAGTCCAGTCTGGGGATTCCAGCCAAGTCCAGCCTTGCTCCAGTTTCAAACCTTGTCTTCAAGTTTTCAGTTCAGAGTACCCAGCCTAGTCTAGAACCCCCAGCTGAGTCTAACCTTGCTCTGAGTTTGAGCCCTGCTCCAAGTCTTCAGTTCATCCCTGTCTGTTGCTCGTAGTCCTGATCCCAGATCCAGTGAGTCAGAGATTCAGTGTCAGTGTCATTCCAGTACTGTTCCAGTTTGATCCAGTCAGCCCAGTCGGGCTTGCTTAACCCAGTCTCGCATATCAAGGAGTTACTTATTGTAAATAGTTATTTAATAAAGAATATTCTTTGAGAACCTGTCTGATGCTTAGTCTGAACAGGACATTTCATAAGATTGCCCAGCCATTATTGAAGGGATATAAAGCCTGCCCTCTTTACTGTTTACTGTTATTATCTTGAATCATGCAGTTATGGTTGGTTGAATCTAGAAGATACTATAAGTTATTAGCAGGCAAATTGTCCAAATTTGGGGACTCTAATACCAACTCTTGGCATTTTTCAGAACTGTTGTATTGTGATTTATATTTCACTAAAAACCTGGACTTGATGACAGCTGATATGTAAAAGAACTTTTTGTCAGAACAGTCAACATGAGGTAAAATGAATTGCCTTTCTGGCTGTCTTCTAGTGATGGGGCTTGGTTACTTATTTGTTGTTTCTGTTACACTTTGGATTATTTATTTGGGTGCATTTTTCCTGGGGTGCTTTCCTGTGCAATAAGATGAGATGGTGAAGGTCTGTGATTAGATCTCCTGTCATTTATATTTTAGCAGATAGTAGACACGTTGGCTATTGGATACTATACATTTCTGTCTGATCTACAGGTTTTATAGTTACATTAACTTGATTTCCCCATCCCCTATTATCCAAGAGACAGTTCAGAATAAAACAAATGCTAAAAAAAGAAAGAAAAAAAAGGTATAAAGTTTGTGTTTTGACAGTCTATGCTTTTGACAAATATTTATGCAAGAGATAGGCCAGGCCCGCCCTCCCTCCTGAAGATATAAAATTTAAGTTCTTTTTAAAACAAAGAAATGGGGGAGGAATCAGAGGCAGAAGCTAGATACTGAAGGTGGAAAAAGGAGTGGGATTCTGTCCATTTCCCCAGTAACCTTGAAGTCAACTTATTGGAATTCCCAGGAAGCAAAAAGTCCAGGAGTAATTGAAACAGAGAAATATCTGTTTTGAGAAACTGCTAAAGATAGGTAAAAACATTTAGTTCTGAATATTTCATTGATGTTAATCTTTATTTTATTGTGGTTTGTAAAGTCTCCTGTCTTTTATTTCTCTGTACAAGGTACAGGACTGTATATTCATAAAGCTATAATATTTTTGTAGAGTCTTGTATTCTGAAATAGTGAGTTGAACTCTACTCCAATTTCTTTAAAATATTTTATTTATTAAAAATAAAATATTCTTTTCAGCTCATTCTTAGGGTCCTGTCATTATGAAAAAACAAACTTTAGATTTGAACTGCAGTCACATTTTCTCCTGCAAAAAAAATTCCATTAATTCCTATCTGGGAGTGTTAAGAAGATTGCGTGTTAACTTTTCCCAATACGTACGGATAAATGTTAACCATTTTCAGTCAAAATACCCTCTTTTTAACTCTAGTTAAGGGAGAAAACCCCCCTACCAACATGCATATTGGCAAATCATTCAGAAGATTAATGCACTCAGGACCTTTACAAAGAGTTGGCAATGTGCATTAGCATTATAGATTTTAATGTGAAATGATGTCAGTCTTTTCTCGGCTGCATTGTAGTGCATGGGCTGCCATCTGCTTATAATAATGAGTCTGACAATCCAGCTAAATGTGATTTGCTGCTTCTTTTGCCAACATAATGGCCTGGATATTGATCCTAATGGGAGAGCAGTTGCTGTGATTTCATTGAATAGATGAGGAGGGCAGGGTGCAAAAGAGAGATTTCCTAAGGCCTCTGGTGGAATGTCAGTCAAAAAGAAATGTGTGTTCTCCCAACTGGTTATTTTTTCTGCATCCACTGATTTTATCACAACCTGACATCTGCCCACAAACCTCTTTGCAATTAAGTCCAAAACTAAGCAAAATTATATTCAAACCAGAATATAATGGCTAGAGTAAACTAAATTCAAATAACAAAGCTGGCATACAACCCCAAACAACAGGGGATGTAACAGTGAACAGGTGTAACAAGATTTATTTATCTACAGTATATTTTTAGTATAATACTGTTTCATGTGAATTTCTACTTTCTTCAATGATTTATTTGAGGAGGAGCTAATTTTGTCAACTTACCTAGCCTACTGTAGGACCTGTGAAAGCAGCTTGGTGTGCAGAAATCAGCTGGTGAAGCTTTTGTTATCCTGCTAATATTTGTATATTATATTACTTTTCAAAAGATTACTACTCAAGTGGAAATCTGGAAGGCTTAAGGGGAACCTCCAGATTTACAAGAGAATTAAGAAAGCCAGAACCCCAAGTTTTAAGGGTAGCTGTTAAAGATGGAAATGTTGGACAATAATCAGAAAGGGGAATTATCCAAGTAATCTGTGTGGTGAGCATTCAAAGAAGTAAAACCAAGAAAGGGCAAGTTGATTCTTCACAATAAAATGTTGAGAAATGGCTCAAAGAAATTTCCTGTGAAGCACCTTTTGCATGTTTTTTTTTCTGCTTGCCATCCAGTTTTCTGGTACAATAATATACTCTTTGAAACATGCAGGGAAATATTAAGTATGTCTCCCAAATCCTACTATGCAAACATGCAAGAGATGGTCAAAATTGTTGTGATGTCTGCTGAATTTCTAAACTATGCAAATCTCTCTTAAACCTACAAGGTATTTGATTTTTTTTAACCTACAATAAATTATGGAAAAACAGGAAGGCAGAAAATATTTTCATGAGAGCTCTGTGAGAAAAAATAGTTTTTCACCATTTTGTAGAATAGAAAGAAGCTTCAATCTCCACTGGCTTAGAACATGAAGACCAAGAGATCCCTGAGGGACCCACTGAATAAACTTCATTTTTCTGATGAGAAGGGACTATATTTTGCATAGACCTTTCCAGGTTTCTGTACAATGGAGTTAAAGGGGAAAATTGGATGTTTTACAGCTGTCACCAGCTTTGTTCCTGATACATCAATAAATATATGATTTATGATTATGCTCACACCACATCACTGAAACCCTTCCTCTCTTTTGCGATTTAATAACCCTTTCTTTCAGTGTTAAAAAAAATGAGATGAGCAGGGGGGGTTTTAAACAAAAAACAAAAACATTTGAATTCAAGAAGAAAAACTCTCTTGCAGAAACAAGAATGACAGTTTTTTCAAAGTTTCTTCATCAGCAGAAAGAGGCCAGCTGTCAGCCTTCCAGAATTCAGCATTTAGATTAGCTGTGAGGCCACACTTCTGTTAACTCTGCATCTGGTTAGGAAATGAAGAATAACTTATTTTATTTTTTTTGTTTATTAAATTTTATTAAAATAACTGTCCTTGGTTGCTCCAAAGTTATAGGTACAATAACCATTGTATCAGTCTTTAGCATTCTTTAGGACTAGTCTTTCCCTGGGGCTTTTAGCTTTGGATTGCAAAAGTCCACATGCCCATTAGATGGCAGCAAAGAGATTTAGAAAAGTCTCTTTTCTGCCAGCTAGTGGTTGCCCAAGTTTTTGCAGCTGAGCTCTTGCTTTCATGATAGAATAAAGCCATAAGTCACATTTATGGGAATTTGCATGTGTTGACCTGCATCAAATTGAGGTAAAGTGGTAGAGGTAACATGCTTAAGTATTTAGCATCAAGCTAACATGCACGATTCCTCTCTCACTTCAGTTTTTTGCTCAGAAACTTCCACAGTTATCCACAATGGCACCAAAATGATGAAATGTGCATGGCAATGTCATGACACAAGTTCCACCCTTTCATATTTGCATGCAAATAAATACAGAGCAGAACTTGTACCATCATGTTGCAATGCATGTTTTGTCATTTGCCCCCCTTGAATCCCCCTGTGGTTCCCTATGGATGCACTCAGAATGAGCTCCTCAGCTGGTCTATATCTGAATTGTCTCAACCAAGCCAGTTGTCCTCCAAAATATAATATCCTGTTTGCATTGTGGAGGAGGTAGATTTCAGGAGGAATCTTATTTTACATTAACTCTGTGGAATTAGATGGTAATGCAATGGTTACCCAAAGGTAAGGTACATTTCCATGAACAAACCTATCTGGAAAGAAGTGGTTTTTCAGCAACTGCCTTTGATTGCTCAAAGTTGTATGTACAAAATCTACATGGGTCATTAGCCCTCTTTAGGGCTTTCTTTCCAAAACTTTTTCCTGGGGTTACTAAACTTGATCTGAAAAAATCAATGTGGCTGTTAGCCAAGAAATACAGAAAGATCTCACCCTCTGCTGTCATCTCATAGTCATCTGGATCTTGGCAGCCTAGTTCTCAAAACAAAAGCAATGTTGTCATTGTTTCTGCTTAAAGGGGGTGGGTGGGGATGGGGTAACTGTTCCCACATTGTTTGCTTATACCAAACACATTTTATATTACAGGTAGATCTCACTTACTGATGGCCTCATGCAACAACCATTCAAAGTTACAATGGTGCTGAAAAAATAACTTTGCAACCTTCACAGCATCTCTCTCTCAATCACATATTTGCCATTACAGTCAGTTAGTACATGTATTCTTGTGCCTGACCTGTTTTTTTTTCCCCCTCTCCTCATAGAGAGGAGAGATTGGAAAGGAAGGGACTATAAGAGAGTAAGCAGGCACACAATGGAGAATACACATAGAAAGCAATGCACTGGTGCCAGCTGTTTGCCTAGTGCACTTGGGGCTAGGAGCTGTGAGCACACTAGGCAAACAGCCCATTGTGTGCCTGCTTACTCTCTTATAGTCCCTTACTCTCCAATGAAAGTAAATAGAAACATTAATTCCATTCTTGCTAATTATCCCAGTACAGGGGTGAGAATTCCAAAGGGCAGGGGACTGGAGAAAAAGAGAAAGTGAAATGAAATCATAAGCACAGTCACAGTCAGGTGATTTCCCACTTAGTGACCACATCACTTAGCAACCAAGTTGCCAGTCCCAATTGTGGCTGCTAAAGGAGGACTACCTGTAATTGCTTAAAGTCACATACAGCCAAATGCATTAAAAACTCATATACAACAGCTTAAAAAAAAAACAGGGAGAAGGTATATAGCTGCAGAGCTAGACACATAAGTGAAAGGTGCGTGGCCCCAATCTTCCTCTCCCAGAGGTCTTCTGGGTTTTACCCCCACTGCCCTGCCTTCTTGCTCCTTCCTATAGCTGCTTTATAGCTAATGCTGCTACCACCGATCTTCTTGAGGCATGGCCTTATCTGGCATCCTGTTCCTTAACCCTGGTATTAAGGACTCCCACAGCCTATGGCCTAACTTCTGAGTAAAAGGGGAACAAGCTGATTTTATAGATTGTATTCTGTAGGTTTTATATAGTCAGTCTCATTTAGTCTGGGTTGTTGCCCTGTAATAAAGAATTTGATTTGATTTGATTTGACATATTAACTGAGTTTGCAGAAATAGAATAAACTCTAGATACAATTGTTATCAGAGACCATTGAGCTGTAAACTAGCACACAATTTAAAGTAAATCAAAGATCTGATTGCAGATCCTTTGTTAAAAGTTCACTTACTTTTTCCTAGCTCTAGAACATTTCCTCTTTCTCCTTTTGTTTCTCCAGGAGATCTGCTCTTTTCTCTCCAGGACAGTTCCCTATAGGAACTTTCTTTTGCCAGAAAGGGAGGCTCCAGGGAGAATCTCTTCCTGCCTATGTACTCTACAGACTATGCTTCAGTCTGTAGAAGCAGTTTACTGAGTACATCTGAGCTGGCATCTTCATGTCTAACCTGAGAGGCTGGCAGGCAATGAGTATGTGGGGCGGGTTTGCCCATTCACTGCAAAGTAAATGCTCTTTCTTTTGTGATGGCAAGGAACCAATAGTTCATTTCCGGAACACACAGTTTACCAGCAAGAGATCCTAAATTCAGTTCCCAGAATCTCCAGGAAAAAAAAGGTTCAATGAATGAATGGGTAAGAGCATGAGTGACTGCCAAAATAGTCAATATTTGTCTGGAACAGGGTCCACAGGTTCTGTGGGTCAACATTAACAGTCTGCCAGTTTTGAGTGCATGCTGCTAGGTTTGGGTGGCCAGAAGAGTATGGGTGTATTATTACTATAGCTTCTACCCCACGGCCTAACAGCCAGCCATGTGATCATATGCACAGCATTGGATATCTCTAGGTTCCTTAAACTGGGAGATTACATTGTGCATGCTGAGTCAGGAGGAACTCAACATTTCATGTCATTCTGCCTTTAATAATATCCATCTCCACAGATGTAACATTGTGTATGTTGGTTATAGTGTTCTATTTGACTGGTGACCTAATAGTCAAGGACCCTGAGTGACTCCATGATCATAGGCAGATCATTTCCTGTTCAATTCTATATCAATAGCATGTGCAAACATCTGCAAGGGTGGATGATCTATCAAAATGATCTGACTGATGGTTCCAGATGTTTTCCTGAATGTACTTGGACAGTTTCCCAGTTCACTTATCAGCAATGCTATCAGTACCCTGGTTGATCTGGAGAATATGGGGATGACCTAGGAGGCTGACACAATTGATCTTAGGTATCCTGTAGTGGCATAGCTGAGCCCCTAAGGTAAAAGGTTGGAAGTCTCAAACCTTCTTCCCAAGGAGCCCTCCAGGTCCACATGCTGTAGCTCCATTTCCTGCCTTGGTATAGCAGCTTGCTAGTTCTATCTTTCAAGGGGGTACCTAACCTGCCACGTTCCTCCTAAGCCTGGCATATGAGAAAGATAGAGTTTCTACCACCTGTTGCTTTTCATTTTTTCCTATTTTTTTTTCTTACAGTGAAGTAAGAAAATATAGGATCAATTCCTGGCCCTGTAACTGAGGCAGATGGATAGGAAGATCAGGCCTCTTCTCCTAGGGAGGAGAGACACCAATCAAATGTTATTTCAAAAAACTTTTTAAAAAGAGAAAGAATATACACATCCCTTTTTAGCTGTTCAATGGCAATGAGTTAAAAATATAGAGCTGTCCAGATTACAGATCATAACTTAAAAGGATCTTCCATAGGGGTGTGTGAGTGTGTCTGTGTGTGTATGCAGACCACAAGATGACACTGGTTTGATCCTAATTTAGAGGCAACTCTGCTTCAAAGAGGTTCTGAGTTACATAAAACACATAATGACTGAGCTTTTGCAGAGAAAATACTGAATAGGAATACACAGAAAGATTAAAATTCTAATGTAGTTTTCTGCCTAGACAGCTTTACCTATACCTTAGAAACAAACAGATTCCTGAAGCTTCTCCTTGCCCCCCTGCATTTTTGCCACATTCTTATAGATTCCAACCTTTAATCAGAAGTTCAGGAGGACTGTGTAATTTCTCTTCATTACTTTCTGCCTTCATTTTTAAAAATATCAAAACTTTTTTCTCTGCAGGAGGGGAGGAAAAGGGAGGACTTTCCTGTTGTATGGGAGAGAAAAGGCATACCTGTGGATTTAAACCTTGATACTGGGTGGCTGTCATTTAATGTGGGGTGAGGGCTTGCCTACCCATTCATTACTCATCCTCTTCCTTCTTGATGATGTATTAGGGAGTTGAGAGTGGTAAAGTAGATGGGACATTAGCCAGAGGCCAAGAGAAGGAACTCTTGGAATGACTTAGACTGAGCATAAAATGAGGCTCTCCTCACACCTCATTTGCAGTTGCGCTATGTTGCAATGGGGGCATTAAAAAATGCTTGCTACTTTTTGATCCACACAGAACATGCATGCTTTTATGCACTGTGAATCAAGATACTGGATGGGGGGTATTGGAATGATCGTGTCAGCAAATTACAAAATTCTTTACTTACTAATTATGTCTAGGGCCTTCACTTAGACCCAGTGTCAAGTCACAGAGATGTAACCCTGGCAAAGTTTTGCCCTGTTATTTTGAATTATTTTCAACTTATACAGTCTGAGGGAGATGTGGACAGGGTATGAGAAGTTACAACAGCCATTATCTACTTACTCAACGTTTTCCTTTCCTAGTTGATTAAATTGCTCAGACTAGTCCTGGCCCCATCAGTAAGGGACATGATCAGGGCCTGTATTTAGATACAATGTGTTTCATCCTGTTAAAAAAAAGAGGCAGTAATAAGCCTTTTATTGAATAAACCTTCCCTTGGTCTGGAAGATCTCTGTACAATTGTAAACTAATATCAGATATTCAATTTCTTAAAAAGAATGTGGTGGTCTCACAGCTCCAAACTTATCTAAATGATCTAGATTGCATGGACCCATTTCAACTGGGTTTTTGGACAGGATGTGATTGGTGGGTGACCTAAGCCAGAAATTGGATGGGGTGTGTGTGACCCTGTTGGTCTTCCTGAAACTCTTAATGTAATTAACCATAGAATCCTTCCCAAGGATTGGGCCTTGGAAGCACTGCTTTACAGAAGTTCCACTCCTTGTTAGGCCATGTCTAAACGGTGGTTCTTGGAGACTTCTGTAGAACACCTAGGATGTTGACCTCTGATGTCCCATTGGGTTTTGTGTGGTTTTCTAATTACTTATTTACTAGTGCTTCATATTTCCTAAATTTTGAAATTCCAGCATAAGTGATATGTGATGTCTGTCTTCTAAACTAAAATTGAATTCTGGAATTCCAAACATGATATAAAATCATTTGCATTCATACCAGTGGTTTAGCGTATGTATGTATGTATTCTGGAATTCCAAAAGTAGAAAAAAATACCGGTCTTGCAAGCCTCCTTTTTATCTTTATAGTAGGTGAAATCCCTTCTGCTCATCCTTCCATGTGTCTTGTTGCTTGTTCTTTCTGAATTTTAAAATGTTAGAATTCTGGTGTAGAACAAATTAAAAAGAGAGCCCAGGAAGCATCTGTGTGAAATATCTCCAGGGACAGTTCGGGAGGGGCAATGAGTTTCAGGGTTCACTTCAGACAGCCCTTCTCTTGCAAGCATAAACAGGATTGAAGTACTATAGAACATCCATGCTTTCTGCGTTTTGCCTTTCTGATTCAGAACTTTCTGCTTGAAGGTTTGTCCTCATTTAGAAGAAGGAATGGACAAGAGTGAGCTAACCCATGGGCTGATGACTATAGGTAATGTTATCTCTAGAGGGGGATCTATCACATTTCTACAATGAATAACGTACGTTAGAAGTTCCATCTGAGCACAACCTTCTTCAGCATCAGAACCACTGAAACTATATATAAATAAAAAACTTAGCTGGATTTAAAAAGGAAAAAAAGGAAAAAAGTCGTTGCCCTATAAGATAATTTACATTTCCTTTCTGGGTACAAAGAGATGCCTTCAAAAATGCACACACAAACCAAACAAAAGTCCACAAAACCTTACCAGGTTTGTAAATAGCCTTGTCCCAGTCATTATTTCTTCCCAGTAATGATCAGTGAGTAAAATCATTAAATGGTAGGGATTGTGAACAGCTACTTCAATGTGATTTCTGGAGAATAAATCTTGCCTTAGGAATAGGTAGCAGTGGAAGATTGGCTCTGAACATCTCAGCAGCTATGAGGTGCTTATCAATTCCACAGTCTGGTACAATCTTGCCTGAATTTCACCTGTGGTGACGTTCTTCCTGACAAGTGACAGGAAGAATTTGTTCTACCTTTTTTGGCCCTGTTGTTGTTGTTTATTCATTTAGTCGCTTCCGACTCTTCGTGACTTCATGGACCAGCCCACGCCAGAGCTTCCTGTCGGTCATCAACACGCCCAGCTCCCCCAGGGACGAATCCATCACCTCTAGAATATCATCCATCCATCTTGCCCTTGGTCGGCTCCTCTTCCTTTTGCCGTCCACTCTCCCTAGCATCAGCATCTTCTCCAGGGTGTCCTGTCTTCTCATTATGTGGCCAAAGTATTTCAGTTTTGCCTTGAATATCATTCCTTCAAGTGAGCAGTCTGGCTTGATTTCCTGGAGGATGGACTGGTTGGATCTTCTTGCAGTCCAAGGCACTCTCAGAAGTTGCCTCCAACACCACAGTTCAAAAACATCTACCTTCCTTCTCTCAGCCTTCCTTATGGTCCAGCTGTTGCAGCCATATGTTACTACAGGGAACACCATTGCTTTAACTTTGTGGACCTTTGTTGTCAGTGTGATGTCTCTGCTCTTAACTATTTTATCAAGATTGGTCATTGCTCTTCTCCCAAGGATTAAGCGTCTTCTGATTTCCTGACTGCAGTCAGCACCTGCAATAATCTTCGCACCTAGAAATACAAAGTCTTTCACTGCTTCTACATTTTCTCCCTCTATTTGCCAGTTATCAATCAAGCTGGTTGCCATAATCTTAGTTTTTTTGAGGTTTAGCTGCAAGCCAGCTTTTGCACTTTCTTCTTTCACCTTCATCATAAGGCTCCTCAGTTCCTCTTCACTTTCAGCCATCAAAGTGGTATCATCTGCATATCTGAGATCGTTAATGTTTCTTCCAGCGATTTTAACTCCAGCCTTGGATTCCTCAAGACAAGCATGTCGCATGATGTGTTCTGCATACAAGTTGAATAGGTAGGGTGAGAGGATACAGCCCTGCCGTACTCCTTTCCCAATCTTAAACCAGTCCATTGTTCCGTGGTCTGTTCTTACTGTTGCTACTTGGTCGTTATACAGATTCTTCAGGAGGCATACAAGATGACTTGGTATCCCCATACCACTAAGAACTTGCCACAATTTGTTATGGTCCACACAGTCAAAGGCTTTAGAAGAGTCAATAAAACAGAAATAGATGTTTCTCTGAAACTCCCTGGCTTTTTCCATTTTCCAGCGGATATTGGCAATTTGGTCCCTAGTTCTTCTGCCTTTTCTAAACCCAGCTTGTACATCTGGCAATTCTCGCTCCATGAACTGCTGAAGTCTACCTTGCAGGATCTTGAGCATTACCTTACTGGCATGTGAAACGAGTGCCACTGTTCGATAGTTGGAACATTCTTTAGTGTTTCCCTTTTTTGGTATGGGGATATAAGTTGATTTTTTCCAGTCTGATGGCCATTCTTGTGTTTTCCAAATTTGCTGGCATATAGCATGCATTACCTTGACAGCATCATCTTGCAAGATTTTGAACAGTTCAGCTGGGATCCCATCGTCTCCTGCTGCCTTGTTATTAGCAATGCTTCTTAAGGCCCATTCAACCTCACTCTTCAGGATGTCTGGCTCTAGCTCACTGACCACACCATCAAAGCTATCCCCCATATTGTTATCCTTCCTATACAGGTCTTCTGTATATTGTTACCACCTTTTCTTGATCTCTTCTTCTTCTGTTAGGTCCTTGCCATCTTTGTTTTTGATCATACCCATTTTGGCCTGGAATTTACCTCCGATGTTTCTAATTTTCTGGAAGAGGTCTCTTGTCCTTCCTATTCTATTGTCTTCTTCCACTTCCGCACATTGCTTGTTTAAAAATAATTCCTTATCTCTTCTGGCTAACCTCTGGAATTTTGCATTTAATTGGGCATATCTCCCCCGATCACTGTTGCCTTTTGCTTTCCTTCTTTCTTGGGCTACTTCTAGTGTCTCAGCAGACAACCATTTTGCCTTCTTGGTTTTCTCTTTCTTTGGGATGTATTTTGTTGCCGCCTCCTGAACAATGTTGCGAACTTCTGTCCAGAGTTCTTCCGGGACCCTATGTACTAAGTCCAGTCCCTTAAATCTATTCTTCACCTCCACTGCATATTCCTTAGGAATATTAGTGAGCTCATATCTAGCTGATCTGTGGGTCTTCCCTAATCTCTTTAGTCTGATCCTAAATTGTGCCATAAGAAGTTCGTGATCTGAACTACAGTCAGCTCCAGGTCTTGTTTTTACCGACTGTATAGATGTCCACCACCTTTGGCTGCAAAGGATGTAGTCAATCTGATTTCGGTGTTGTCCATCTGGTGAAGTCCATGTATAAAGCCGTCTCTTCGGTTGTTGGAAGAGAGTGTTTGTTATGCAGAGTGAGTTGTCTTGGCAAAATTCTATCAGCCTATATCCTGCTTCGTTTTGTTCTCCCAGGCCATGCTTACCTGTAATTCCAGGTGTCATTTGACTGCCCACCTTAGCATTCCAGTCTCCTGTGCTGAAAATAACATCTCTTTTAGGCGTGTCCAGTAGGTGCTGCAGATCCTCATAGAACTGCTCTACTTCAGCTTCTTCAGCATCTGTGGTTGGGGCGTATATTTGGATCACTGTGATGTTAGGTGGCTTGCCCTGAATTCGAATTGAGATCATTCTATCATTTTTGGGATTGTATCCAAGCACTGCTTTAGCCACTTTACGATTAATTATGAAGGCTACTCCATTTCTTCTGTGGTCCTCTTGTCCACAGTAGTAGATCTGGTGGTCATTTGATGTGAAGTGGCCCATTCCAGTCCATTTCAGTTCACTGACACCCAAAATGTCTATCTTTAAACTTGACATCTCACCAATAACCACATCCAATTTGCCCTGGCTCATAGATCTTACATTCCAGGTTCCAATGGTGTGGTGATCCTTAGAACATCGGATTCGCCGTTCACCACCAGCACCGTCGGCCGCTAGTCATCCTTTCGGCTTTGAGCTAGCTGCGTCATCACATCTGGGGCTAGTTGAACTCATCCTCTGTTCCTCCCCAGTAGCATTTTGACCATCTTCCGACCTGGGGGTCTCATCTTCCAATGGTATACCGACATATCTCTATTTGCACTGATCCATTTAGTTTTCACGGCACGATTACTGGGGTGGGTTGCCATTACCTTCCCCAGGGATCGCATTTAGTCTGACCTCTCTGTCATGACCTTCCCGTCTTGGGTGGCCCTTCACGGTTTAGCTCATGGCATCATTGAGGTGCTCAAGCTCCAGCACCACGACAAGGTACCGATCCTTTGCTGAAGATTTTTTGGCCCTGCAACAACAAAATGTGATTCTCAAACACTTTACTGGTCACTGCTGCCCACTCTTATTTAAACCTTGGAGCAAAGGGAGGTCAGTCTAGAAACCCTGTATCTGAAGTTAGATCATCCAGAGATGAGGAATAGGGCCCTTTATCACTGGCATCTCTGTTATCACACACTCTACCAAAGTACATCTGGCCATCTGTGCTAATATTTTTAAAGAGACTTAATTTATAAAATGTTTCATCATGTCTTAGAAGGATGAAGTAAAATTGTAGTAAAAGAGGATGCTATGGTAATTTAGCCTTTTAAAATTTTTACTGGCTGGCTACTAATAGAAGGTATTACAGTGTTTTTGTTGATGTTCTATACTGCAAGTTTCCTTTTCTCTCCATCTTTATTTCATTTATTAATTTAAGTATAATTAATTATACTTGCCATGTGATGAGTATAAAGTACTAGATTAATAAATGGAATAAACATAGACTGAAATGGAAACTTTATGTTTCTTAATTTGGCGGGGCTTATCTTTTATAGCCATTTCTCCACTAGTGACTTAGAGCATCACTTTGCCATCACTGGGGTTATATAAAGCCAATGACCATTACTCTATTACATCAGAACAACAGAGGTTGAATGGTTTTAGGAAACACTCTATGGGTCTAGTAGGAAAATAGCCATGTTTCTCTGAATGATGACAGCCAGAGATCAACCCCATTTCTTACAGCTAGGAGATTGACAAGTTGAGGTGCTTCTTCTTCCCACATATGCTATGAAAGGCAAGCCACCGAAATGGAGGGTTGCACTTTCTCGTTAGGTCAAGCCACAGTTTCAATGAAACTGTCTTTCCCAGTTGATTTCAACTTTATCATATATATATCAGAGTCAACATATCGATGAGTCTATGGCTTAAAATAACAATAATGATACCCTCCTGTGGATATCCTGCCTAGAGAATGATGGATGATGTTTGCTACATAAGAGCTAAATAGCAATTAGCAGTAGTTGTATTTTTAGACTCTAAAAATAGTGTGCCTTAGATTAGTACCACATACCAAAGACTGTTTGTGCTTATGCAGCAGAAACTCTTAAAGCACTGTACCAGCACAATAGACTGAAGAAAATATATAAACCATGGAACATGCCCTTCCCTGTTCTTCAACTTTTGCTTCCCTTTTTGTGGCAATCTTTTTTTTTCCCCCGCCCTGGCCAAAGAAGTCTTTCTGTATGCATCTTAGCATTACTTCAGAAATCTAGGGCTGTACAGGGCTGCCACAGTCCATGACTAAAGAGGTGATATCTGGCATGAGAAAAACTCTTCACCACAGTATAATAACTCAATTTCCATACGGCAGCTTGCAAGCATCCAAAAGTCTTGCGGGAAGGAGGAAGAATATATGATCTGTATTTGAATGTGGCTTTGGACAAGCTATTGTAAGCAAGGCTGATTTAAGCAGAGCATACAGGACAAGTATACAACCCTCTCCCCCATCTATATATTTGTATTCCACCTAAATCAATATTATATTTCTCAGAATGAGATTAGGCTGTACAATTTTCATTTAATGCCTCAACTCTCTGCAGTGATTAGCCATTTCATGTGTTAAATTATCAACTAAAATCTTATGATCAATAGAAATGCCACGGTTAATTAGGTAGGTAGCAGATTTTTTTTTTCTTAAAGGAATATTTTGAATGCAAGTGTTTAGCAGAGAGATGGCAAACAACTGGTATCATCCAAAAGACTTACAGTATTTTGGCCTTTTCTCACCCTCAGGAGGAAATGATGCAACATATATACATTCTCTGAAATGGTCTCCCCATCCTAATGTCCTCCAATTGTCCTCCACTATAATGCCCACCATTAACAGCATGGCTGGCTGGGGAATTCTGGGAACTGAAGTCCACACGGCTTGAAGTTGCCAAGGTTGAGAAACATTGATCCAGTCAAACATATCTGAAAAGCACTAAGATGGAGAGTTCACTCTAAAACCAAGGCTCACTTTCTTTTTTTTCTCAGGAACCGTTGCTTTTTAAAAATGTATATACAAATGTCTGCAGATTGAATTGAAGTAGACTACAATTTTATTCCCATTCACCTGTGAATAAATCCCACTTGCTATTCAGTATGACTTACATCTGAACAGAGAAGCAGAGAATTCTCTATAAGTATCCTATCTTTAATTCAGTTTAACTGGGAATTACAAGTTAGGGGAAAAAACCAGACCTACTAAGAGACCATTTCTATTTCTTTTAAGAAATGTGAAGTCATTTGAGGCACTGTTTTAGCCATGTCACTATTATTCATCATTGCTCATGAGTAATCAACTCATTTAAGTGGTGTGACGACCATCCATGGCATTGTAGCTCCTCCTATTTGACATCTGCCTGCCATTCTCCATCTAAGCTGACTAGGAGTTCAATTGATCTGACATTTCTCCTTTGTCTTTGCTGTTCCACTTTCTATATCAGGGATAGCAGATCTTGGCATTAGGCCAAAAGGAGAGGGCAGAATTCTTTCCAAGTCCTCAGGCTTGATCACTGCTCCCCTTCCATGAGCTACAATATCTGTCCTCCTTTTTAAACTGGCTGCTTTCAGTCATTTCTCAGTTTCTCTGGAACAAAAGCAAGAGATGTGTATTCATGATGGAAAGTGGGCTGTCAAATAAAATAAAACAAATGTGGTATCTTGATTTATTGTTTCCTTAGATATTAAATCAATGTGCTTATTATCTCAGTAATTATATTACTAATGTAAACAGATGCTGCACAGAGACAACTACTCAAGAAGCTAAACATACAGTGCTTCTTTTTAAAAAGCAGGAGATTCATGCCAAGTAGGTGATTCATGCCAAGTAGGTGATTTTTGTTATTCTGTAATCCAGAACTAATTTGCCATTTGACTGTCTTGTGGAATTGTTACTGCATCTGACTACATTATAGGGCGACTGCTTCTTAATTTAGTCTCTCAGACTGTTTCATGGAAATGTATGAAAAAGGATTACATGCTGACTGTTTATACTCTGCATCAGTGTTGGCTGCCCCTTATAGCTTCTGTTTCAATAAGGCACTCAGGACTGGATCTACCAAAGTGGCTTGTAACTTGCTGAAATCATGACTCAGCTCAGCCACAAAGTTCACTGTGTGTGGTACTTGCTGTACCTCTCTCACCAGGCACTCTGTAGGCCTATCGTATCTGGGTTGTAGAGATTCAGAAAAATATAGCCCTTTGCTCCCATCTTGTGGTCATCCAGATTTTTGCAGTCTAGATATTCCAGCCTAACACTGTGCAGATGGAAGCATGTGTATTGAGATAAAATAGAACTGAATTTGATTAACAGCCATTAGAACAGTATTGATGTTCATACTGCAGGTGTCAACTTGTACAACAGTTTTGCTTGCACTTCCACTAAAAAGTAAGACATAGATGTTGATCTGAGTAAAAGGTGTTTCCTTTGTCTTGGTAGTTAATTTCTAAGCACGCTGCACAGAGTAAGGTATCTGGATTTGTGCAGGTTCACACAAATATTTTAGGCATTTGTTTAATGCAGAGATAGGCAACTTGAGACCCCAGGGATGCATAACCTCTGAAAGCCTTTTTTGCAGTCCAAGTTCTCCAACCAGCAGCTTGCAAAAATTGTTGAAAATTGATCCACCTCTTTACCCTTTTGAGGAAGGAAACCCATGAAAATGTTAACATGGTTTTAAAAATAAGTACCCCAAATTCCTTCTCTCTAAAAGGTAAAGGTAAAGGTTTCCCTCGAAAAAGAAACACCAGCAAATCCTGGGTCATTCATGACCATAACATACATCCACCCCCTTTCCAACATCATCCTACCCACTGTGGTCCTCAGTTCCCCAAAAAGTTAAGTGTTACTCCTGACCATTGAAAAACCTGCACATCCCAGTTCTTATGGAAAGTGGGGGGAGGCTCTTAGCCACATGGGCTTGTCCTCCCCACTACCAGAAACACAATGAAATGGCTCAGTGAAATACCAGTGATGGTTACTGAATGGGGTTAATATGGTACTGTTTGTTCACCCAGAGATCTTGATGGATCAGTCATGGTACCTCTGGGTTACTATGTTGCAATAACTCCAGTCCTTTTTGATGGACCAATTCCACAAAATGTTTTGAGTGACTATTGACCAATAATACCTTGACCTATGGGAACTTTAATGTCCCTTCATATTCTATATTGTCCCCCCTGCTGTGCTGGCCTCCCCACCCCCCATAGCAGCCCCCCATGGAAACCCTGCATTCCGTACTTAGGACTCCCATTGCTTCACACTTAATGACCCATATGTCTTGGGGTTTCAGCAGCAACTGGGACTGCCAGGATTGTCGTTGCTAAGTGATGTGGTCATGTGACATCACACTTTATGACTGCATTGCTTAGTGAAGGCGATCCCAGTCCCAGTTGCTGTCATAACCCAAGGACTACCTGGATGGCCAATGCAGGCTTTCTCAGTCTGTCTCTGTGCAGCCTGCACATATCCAGGTTCTTAACAGTATAGAATATTATAAAGTTGGAGGGATGAGTCTGAAGCAAAATTAATATTCATGTTTATGATCTCTTAACATATCTTGCAAGTTTTTAAATTGTTTCAAAATCTACAAAACCTGTTTCACAAGAGAAATGGTATAAGAGAAACACATGTGTATATGACAGGAAAAAAACCCCACAATTCCTTCATCTTACCAGTTTCAACTTTCTTGAAAATTACCATCTGTCACCAGCAAAAGGCTGTCATACCAGTTAGTTCCATGATAACAGTATCTTTTCAGTCAAATAAGTTATTATTTTACTTTCTCATTTTGGTATTGAACTAACCTATTTCAAAGTGAAAGACCAGCTAGGGTGCAACCTAGTAGCTGGGCAGAAATGTGACTATGCAGATGAGTCGGTTAACAAAATTTACACCTAAATGAAAACATTTTCTTCATTCTCACTCTTGTTACACAGAAACACTGCAAAATAAATTATCTGCGGACGAGTACAAGATAAAAAAAATGCATTAGAAGCTGTAAGAACTAAATTGAAATGTCAAATGTAGTTACTTATAAAAAGAGCAGGTGATACCCTCCTCGTAAGCTATGTATTAAAAACAGAGTAATCAAAATGAACTAGACTGACTTCAGTTATATTACCAATAGTTCTTTCACATATTCACATTTTACCATCCAGTTACAGATTTTTTTTCCCAATGCTAAGTGTTTCATTAAAAAAGAAGTAATATATTCCGATTACTGCTCCCCCACCCACCAAAGCATCACAGATACACAGATAACAAAAAGGTCCTCCAAGCTATTTTGTATGTTACACAGAATTAGGTGATGGACTAAAATGGTAGAGTTTGCCTAGACCCTTCATTCTGAGGGTAGAGAACATGCTTTTAAATGTTTCCCATTGATTTAAATGCCCTTTCAGCATAAACCTAAGCAGAAATGTGTGTGTATTTTGTAAACTTTTGGCCCTATAAAATGTACCTCACATCCAGCAATATTTTGCACACAAAGCTGTTTTCAAAGAGCTGCTGTTGGAAGAAAAATGGAGAGTAAATGATATGAAACTGGAATATCATAAGTGACATATTTTATGTGAAGCAATCTGTATATCTTTGGAAGGCCTCCCTATATCCTTATGATCTGCATAAGATATGGACTCCTCAGTGGATAGGTCTAGATCAAGGATTTCCATCCCAGAGCAAATTTGCTTGGCTCCATCATTAAAAAAAAAAAAAAAGTTCAAGATGAGACGAGTCTGCCCTATTTATTCAATGAGTCTCTGTATAGTATGTGTGTGAGTGCTTGGAGTTATGTGTCTCCTAGCAGTTCCCTTTACTTTCTCCATGTTTTCCCACCACTTCTTCCATCTTTTTCCAACCCCCACCCCCCAAAAAATATGTTAAAAGAAAAAAAGAATATGTCTGCAAAACTTTATAGGAGACAGAAACCAGTGTAGACAGTGTTAAAAGAAAGATTATATTCTTCCAATGTATTTGGATGATATGCTATTATTTTCATATGTAATTGGTACATATAAACAATTGGCATGAATAAACGTGTTTACTAATTTTCTCTTGAAGCATGTTAAGAAAATCTAGAAATCTCACCCTTAATGTACCTTATCAATTATGACTAATTCTAGCAGGAATTGGTCAGACCTTGGACCTAGGGCTGTAACTACATTATTTTAAAAGCATTTTATTTTTTCAGGCAAATTTGGAGGAAAATCCTCAGAAGACTATCATCATCACTGTCAGCAGTGTCATCATCTGCAGTTTCAACATATTAGTACATAGGGAAAATGTCTTTATTAATTACACCAAGGTATAATATTTTTTGAATATCTGTTATGCATCAAAATAAGAAATCCAATTAATATAAGCCCAGATTATCAAACATACCGCTTTCCGGATTTCTTATTTTGATGCAGATTAATACATTTTTAAATATAAAAAAATGAAGCCCAATGAAGCATTTCTTCTACTTTTCAGCTTTCTTTCAAACCACCATTCAGGCGCCTGTCTTACTCTTCCTTTGCCCTTGTTATTATTGCTTTGTGCTTCTGGTTAGTGGACACACCTCCTGCCTGGCCACTTGAATGCAAAGACAATGAGATCTGCAAGCAGAAAGCATATCTCTTTGACTGAGGCTTACTAGCCGTCAGGTCTTTTCAGTTGATGGGAAATCAGGCCACTTGAGTAGGACATGGCTGGCTTGTTAGTTCCTGACAACAAACTGTGTTTGCTACATGGTGCATTCATAGGCAGTGTCAGCTATTGTCCAAAGCTGTGCAAGTCTTCCTTCAACTGAATTCTGTCTTCTGTGGCTGGGCAACTGGATTGGGAAATGTAGCCAAGCAGAAAGGCCCCCCTCTCTGTTCAGTGATTTCTCACATTTAATTACTTGATTTTCCTTTTCCTGCAGTCAGAGAGAAAATGGAATTACATCATGCACCATGTAGCTTTGGAAAAGCATTGATTGTTTCTAATAGAGCCACTGGTGACAGCCACAATAGAAGCGTTCCTTGTTTCACATCGGATATTAGATCCTCCAAACAAGCTTGAGTATTCTCGGTCTGAAGATCTACAATGGCAAACAAAGAGAGCCAAGTTTCTGTTGTGTCATCCTCAATACCTCCCAAAGGGGAAATCTTTATTTAGCCTCACTTGCAGAACATTCTTCACTTTTGAGATTTTAATGAAAGATGGATGGATGGATGGATGGATGGATTGGATGAGGCTCATTGAAATTTGCCTTTCCATTTAGAAACTGCAGGTGGTTCCACCTCCTTTCCATAAAATGTTTTAAGCATTTTATCTGCTTTGATACAAAAATTTGCTGATGCTGTTAAGTATCTATTTATATAACTTATCTATTTTATAACTTAATTTTTAACAATAATTTAACAGTTTAATATTACTTTATTTTTAAATCAACCTTTTTTCCAGAAGGTACAGCAGGGCAGACATATTTCTTGTGGCCCTCACCAGCCTGTTTTATCCTAACAACACCCCTAGGGCATAGATTAGGCAAAGAGGGAACAATTGGCCAAAGATTATGCAGTAAGCCACATTGCCGAGTAAGGACTTAAACACAAACTTCCAATGCTCTATCTACTGGGCCATAGAAGTAACAAGAACTTTCAAGTTCCTAGATTGCCAGTAACAGTGTTCTGCCTAAATAAATAAATAAATAAATAATATGCCACCCTCTGTGAATAACAATCTAAATTGGTTTTTGAAGCACGAAAGATTTCAGAAGCACAACAGTGTGTTTTATTACAAAATAACAGGTTGGAAGATTGCATCCTGAGTCCTATAGATCAGTGTGCATAAATATTAGATGTTGTATTTATTGTTCCAATCACCATGGACATTGCAGCATAAATATTAGATTTACCAGAGCTTAGAGTAGGGATGTACTGAACTAAAAAGCTCTTTTGCTTCCCTTGGGAATTTCCAGATGTTTTGTGTGTACAGAACCCTCCAAACATACCTCAGAATTTCACTGAAGATGAAATTCAGTATACAGCTTGTCTAGGTGGATGGAACCAGAAAATGTGAGCTCCACCCACTGCCATTGATGAACACAGTCTATTATTCTTGCATGTTGACCCTTTGGATGCTTAACAGCATTGTTCTCATCCCAAGCAAGAGCAAAACTGGGATGTTAATCAAGTTCTTACTCAATGGGCTGTGGGGTTAGTTATTAATATTATTAACTATTATTAACACAGGTTCATAATAATAGTCAACTGGCTTATTGAAACATGAAATCAAAACTGTCAAAACAATTCCATATATCTGATGGAGCTATTTCCAGCCTACAAAATGTGTAAGATGTTATAAGCCTCTTAGTTTGTTGGCTACTTTTAACAGATGAAACTAGCTCTGGAATAGAATAGAAAAGACTATGTTAATTCCGAGATTGGTGTACTGTATTCAAAAACATCAATGTGAAGCTAGTCTTTGAGCAATTGCTGTAATCAGCTATGAGGCTGTCAGGATGGCCAAGAAACTATGCTTACTCTTTTGTTAAGTCCCTCCTATTTCTATCTAGGATCAGGAATGAGTTTATTCTAAATGCACAGTTCCTCATATACCCAAATCGTAATCCATTCCGCAAAAGAGGGAGACCTCAGCAAAATTGTAGGGATTTCAAGATTTGGGGTTAAGAACAAACCTCCATGGGGGAAAATGCTGCAAGGGAGGGACTTGTAACAGTCTTAATGAAGATGGCACATGTTTAGTGGAGAAGAAGGTGGAACAGAACTGATTCTGCAAAGAAGACATGGCTGCCTAGAACCCTTCACATGTATTCCCTGCATGTTTTTCTGTAGTTCCCACTTGTAAGTGTATAATTGTGTGCTTCTTTCCGTTTAAGAGGAAGAAAAAAATCAGATCCTATTCCTTTGTTTTAGAGTTTATATCAGTTAAAAAGGTCTATGCTGAGTATAGTCTTCCCCTCATGAGGAGGACTTCGTGTTTTTTAAATGTTCCCTCCTAACTGTCACACATGGCACCACACCAATCTCAATGACATTCCCCAAATTAACCTAATCTTAAAAGTCCATGATTAGTCTTCACCTCTGCCCCGACACATAGTGACAGGCGGGACTTGGTTTTCTCAGTGACAGCATCTAAATATGTTTACTACAAATGTACAGTTCCTATGCTACTCTATGCAGTTTGGGCTTCTCTAAATTGTGAAACTTTCTCAAGAGAGATTCATTTGGCCTCTTCACTGATTAGTTGGGACTAAAGTGAAGACTGTTTTGAACGACAGAGATTAATTCTCCCATTTTTTTTTCTTTTTCAGTCATGGGGGTGCTGCTATCAGTTTTTATTTTTCCTATAATAATATTTTTTGCTGTTAGAAACTCTGCTTGTGCTATGCTAATCAACTACACAGTGGTCACTAGGAGAAGGAATAGCAATACGTTTCTTGGTATCTTGAATTGAACCTAGTGATTTCAGTCAAGTCAACTTTTAACAGTGTGTGCTTTGAAAAATGATTGAGCTAATTATTCACGGTCACAGAATGGATGTAAGGCAAGACACAGTCACCCTGATGTTGGTTGCTTTAGAGATAGACTGCAATTTTCCATACAATATTAAGTTTATTCAGTGCTACCAGAACAGTAATAAATGTCTTTAAAAATGATATTCTATCATTACAGTTATTTCCTTATAATTTGGTTTGTAATTCTGTAATTTACACATATGCATGCATATGTACATGTGTCCATGTGTGTGTAGTTATGAAGTGTTGGAATAAGTAGGCTGCTGCTATTCCATGGGGGCCCTTACAATTCTTTTCATCAGCTGACCTTTTCTCCCCAGGCTTCTGAGGTAATCTTCTGGTTGACTACTTAGCATGACATCAGTTGGCATCTGAGTGGATTGGCCAGCATTAATAAGGTGAAGAACACAAATTCTTCTCCAGGTAATATTGCACAGTTCTTTGGCTTCTATTCCCCTGGTAGCCAAAATATAGGCAGATGAGCTGTATCCATCTTCTCCTTCTCAATATGAGGTGTTCCCAGCAAAATGAGGAGCACACTAAAGGGGGAAGTCACTACTTCCCCCATCCTTTCTCTCCTGCTTCTTCTCTCCCTTGGCTTTCTAAGCCTTGTCCATTTTGTGTGGGTCAAGAATGTATACTGGGGCCTCCATCTCTGGACATTTGCCTTTCTCTTTCCCTTCTGATAGACACAGTTGCACCACTTTTATTAAATCATAGATAGTCTGGGACATGGAAGCCCAATTATTGACAAAGCTGAAACAAGGAAGCTGCCTTGTTATGGGTAAGATGGAAGTAGGAGAAAGTTGGTTATCCTTTTCCATAAGAAGATAAGAACAATATATGATACAAGCTGCCAAATTTAAACAAAAACTTTTCATAAGGTTTATATAATAATTATATCCTAGTGCTTGGTTTTTCCATTTCAAAGTGTCTTTTCATCTTTAACTTCTAGGAACTTGAATTGGGATGGAGGTGGCAGTGGAGGTGAGGGACAGGTAGACAGAGTCTGCACACTCACTCCTTGCTCATTTACCAGTTGACTCCAGAAGTTATATAATTAGATATTTAGAGGGATGCATATTACTGAAAAGCCCATGTCAGATTCTGAAATCAGAGTAGATAAAGACAAGCCTCTTCCATTTCCCCTCTTCTTGAACTGCAAAAGGTAATTAGCCCATTTAGCTTTGCAAAGTGCCGCTTTTCTGTCAGGGAAAGGAGCCTGAAATAAGATAGCATTCTTTGAAACATGCCACAATGAGAAATGCCTTTCCCTTGTATGCCACATAAAGAAGGCCATCTGATCCCACACTGGTCAAGGGATCAGTGGCAACATGATCAATGATGACTTTGGAATTTTGGCCATTGCTACTGGCTAATTTGGCTTGTCTTAGATACAGGCGGGTTTTGCTTTCCTTTCTTTTTTTACTTCTTTTGTGACCATTGTTGTTATAATTTTCTTCCCTGCCTGCAGTTACCATCTTGGCCCTGCTCATCAATATATGTATATATTTAGCAACAACACATGGATTTAGTGTAATATCCATCCATTCAGCTTACAGTATTAGTTGTGCCTTTCCCGTGGCAAATGAAGGCATGCATCGCCTATAATTAGGGCAAGCTATATGTAGCAAAGGAGAGCAGAATTCTTCAAGGGAATAATTGTGGCCTATCTGATATGATTATACTTTTGGAAAGAAGGATCATATACAAAACTGTGAAGGATGAAATGGTATAGAAATATCCCATGCTCCCTACATTTTCCAGGATGAAAATGTGGGCCCATTAACTCATATATTCTTACAGCAAGTATCACTGCCTCAAGAGATCTTTATACTATTAGATGTCTCTGAAAGTCTTCTCTTGTCTCAAATATTGGCTCCTTTGGTGTGAGATGAGTGAGGAACATAATAGTCCTATAACTATAAGGCAACCTTCAGCAGCACAATTTCCCTGGTATTCACATGGGTACCACAACAAGGACTGCCTGGTCAAATGCCTATGATCAAGAAGCAGCTCTTTGGTGCCGTAGCGCTACTGTTAAAATAATTGATTATAATTGTATTCTCACTCCTAATACACGTTCTTCAGTTCATTTATAAGAAACATGGTGTAAACTTCACTGAAGACAAATAAATCACCAGAATCTCTGTTAGGGGAGATTCCATGATGGATAAGATTCATCTGCCTTCCTCATCCTAGACACCCAGGGAAGGACTCTGTGAAATATTTCTACAACACACTTGTGCAGAACAGCAAAATGTTAAAGTACATCTACAGGTTCATAACTTCCCCTTCCATTAAATAAATATATGATGCAATCATGAAATATACATGCATGAACTCAGCCCTTTAGTAAGCAAGCTATCCAATGGGATGACAGCAGTGTTCATGTGCAGCTCATTTATCATGACTGTAGAATGCACAACAACGGGGAACTAGCAGATACTTCTGCATAGAAAGCATGCAAGTAGTGGGCCCATTCCTGCTACTTCCATAAAAACTGATTAAATACATGAGGAACTTGCACCATTATTCGATTACATCTTCACAAGGACTGGAGACCATTTTTTGGTAAGGCACCATTTATTGGTGAAATCCCAATCAGTAAGACCAGGGATATCTGTGGAGGCAACTGCATGATCTAATCCCCACCCCTTTTTAAAATGAATCACATGGAGAAAAGAGGCAGGGCTCCAATTGCCCACCTGCAGCTGCGTCTTTACTTTTCTGATCCCTCCTGGGGACCCCTTTGGGTAAGGCCACAAAAGGAATTGCTACCCAGAAGGGACATGGCAATGAATGCAATGGACAATCTATTGTGTTCACAATGTAAGTACAGCCCACTCACCCCTATTGTCTGTTTGCAAAGAATCAGTCTGTTCTGACCTAGATGCCTTGGGTTCCTCTGCATGGCACTCCAGTCCTTTCATTCTATTCTCCCATGCCTAGCATTGATTACCCTATTCATATCAATGGCTGTACCCACTTACTTCACAGCCACTTAAATCCTAAAATCCTCTGACAATTATCCAAACCTGGGTGCAACCTGATCCAGAGTGATCCCACACTTCC
The DNA here is from genome assembly GCF_035149785.1 of Candoia aspera. Classification (NCBI taxonomy): domain Eukaryota; kingdom Metazoa; phylum Chordata; class Lepidosauria; order Squamata; family Candoiidae; genus Candoia; species Candoia aspera. The sequence goes on along the minus strand of NC_086155.1, from coordinate 119,007,119 downwards.
CTGCAGGAGCTAGACAACTGGGGAATCCAGCATTTGAAGATGTGATCCCCAGGGATCAGTGGGCTGTTGGAGCATTTCAAAATCACAACCTTTTAAACTTTATAATTTATTTCATTCCTTACCTCCTCATCATCTCATAATTCCCTACAACCAGCATCTGTTGAACTGAAAAGGTCATCATTTGCATTTATACTGTACCATGACTCTGCCACACCTTCAGCTTGTCCTTTCTATGAGATAATACACTTGTTTTAGATTGTAAGAAAACCGTGGTATGGTCTGAGTTAAGCTACCTGCTAAGAGGAATTTAAATATTTATTTGTTTAATCCATCTACATAGCCGCTCAACTTGCAGATTGCAACTCTGGGCAGTTTACATAGGATTAAACACAAAACAAAACAAAACAAAAACAGAATAACCGGCCCAATAACACATTTCTCATAGGAACAGTTCATGATCCCTTCCTTCGTGGTGATGCCCACAGCATGCCCCATTTCTTTTCCTACTGTTCTGTTTGCAACCTTTGTTTGAAAGAACAGCTGCAAGTTTGCTCCCTTTCCTGCCTCATTTCATCTCTCCTCACATTCCTTCTCCTACAGTATTTCCCCTGAATTACATCTTCTGTTTCAGTCTTGAACTTTATTAAGCAGAATCGTTCAAGTATCCCATCTCCTTTTCTTACTGAAAACTACCCATTTTTGCTTGCTATGTAAAGAACCATCCCAAACTGCCTTATGGTAGCTGGGAGAAGGAATGGAACTCTGAGGACAAAGGAGTGTCAGGTGGATAAAAATTAGGGAGTGTGTCCTGTGCCAGAAATAGCCAGAGATGTGCATGTATGTATGTGCTGCTGAAAACCAATGGGGAAAGCAAGGCATCCCCATTCAGTAGCTTTGGGTCTATTCATATAATATCCCTTGCCAAGATTAATGGTCTCTTCTCAATGGCATCAAGGGATGCTGTTAATCTCTTCTCAGTGGAAGACCAACAGTATTTTCTCTGCCCTGCAGCCCTTCTTCCCCAAAGAAGATATGTGGTATTACTGATAATTATAATCTGAGTTATAATCAGATTATAATCTGAGAGCAACTGAATATTCAGGCATGCATTTTTCTCTGTGTTTATTTATTTATGGCTGCTGATGGGAATTATACATTTTGTGCATACCTCTAGATCAGACCCTGAAATGATTGTGATTTTTTTGCTTTCAGTGCAGTTTGAAATATCATCTTCATATATATACATCAGTGTTATCAACTCCAGCTCAGATTATTTTTTTCTGTGACTTCAATTGGAATAAAACCTAATTTAGGACAAAATCACAGTGGATTATAGTCAAAACTTCATGAGAATGTATACTTGCTCAAATTTCTTTGAAGGATTCACTTAACTCTGACTACTTGGATTTACAACATAGGAAGGGGCCTGAAGAGAAACTTTTGAGAGTGAATAAAACTTCTAGCATTAAAAGAACCCTTTTGAAAATATATCAGACCCCATTCTGTAACCGTCTCTGGATTCAGCAGGAAGTTGGCAGTATGACAATTGATCATCCAAATTTCCCTATGTCCCAGCCAGACTGGGATATCAGAGGAATGGATGTAAAGGTAGCAATAAGAAACCTGCCATTTTTGCACTGCATGCAGATAAAAGGGAACGATGCACCTCGTACCACATCTTAGTCATCCTGATTTCACTAACATAACAAATCCTTATCCCAGACATCTGGGTGTTAACTGTACCAATCAGTAGAAAACCCAGGCTTACCTTTGGAAAACAGAAACTGGCTAAAAGGAGACAGCAGTCAGATAGTTTAAAAATATTCATAGGAATGAAAGCTTGAGTAGCTGACTTCCTTGTGAGAGAAATGGAAAATAGCCCTACTGTTCTAGAGACATTTTCTGAAATGTAGCTGGTAAAGAGTGTGCCATTCATGCCAACTTTATATATAACCTTATATATTCATGTGTATATACAGTACATATGCATACGAATGTAAATATTATTTATTTGTTAAATGGAATTTGGCCTTCACAGGAAGATACAAAGCTCTTCCTCCTATTTTTTACATACAGTAATGGTCCTGGGAGATAGGTTGAGCTTAAGAGAGTTTGAGATCCTTAAAATAAAACTCTTGTTACAGAGGGAAGCCATCCTGCTGTAAAGGCACCAATCTTTTAAAATCATTCGTAGCTAGAAGGGTAGTATTTTTGCCTCTACAGTAGTTGCTTTCCATAATAGCTCTAACCATAGATGTAGGTTGTAAGTAATGACCCACTTGAGCCCAGAGGTTGGGAGATGGGATGAGTTCAGTGCATGCTGCTTATATAAATTCAAGCCCAATGGTTTGCTTACAGGGACTGAGCAAGTGAATAGAAAATAACTTGAAGAATTAAGCCTGTGTTTGTTGATAATGTTGCTATGTAGTTTCCTTGGCATAGTTAAGTTGCAGTGGACACTGAGACAGCCAGGAGGTGGAAGACAAGGTGAAATGACAGCAGAGCTACTGGAAAAAACAAATTCCATACAAGGCCCAGTGTCTCTGTCTCTCTCTCTCACACACAAAGTCCAACAGAGTCCAAACAACACCAACTCAACCCTCAACACCAACTATCGCAAGTCCAAGCTGGCACCAAGACAATGTGTTACATGGCCCTAAGTTTTAGGAATAGTTATCAATATCATTATGTTGCATCCTTACTGGCTGTATGCTGGGAAACAGACATCCATTCATAAACTTTATAGTTTATAGTGAATGGAAACTTGTCACAGGGTTGTCACTTTCAACAGAATTCTGGAGTAGTTCCCACTTGACTACTTCAGTAATGCTGTAGTGAGAATCTTGCTTGATTATATTGAGTTTGAGTATAATTGTGGAATTCCTTCACTCTGAAATGCTTAAACTCAGGATTTGACCAAAGAATATCCATAATTATTAATAATGTGTTGGGGAACAATAATCTTTTCCCTGCCCCAGCTAGGGGGTAAAGGTTTTGTAGAGTTAACACACATAAAGAATAAGCAGTTTTGGGAACAGAGAAGAGAGCAAAGCAAAGGAAAGAAAGTACTGGGAATTAAAGGCTGAAAAAGTGCCTTTCTGGAACTGTGATGTAGGGCCAGCATGTTCTTCTTGTGGTATATTAACAGTTGAGCACAATGATTTCAAATGAGCCATGGTCTTCACACCACAGTAAGTGCTGTCTTCCTGGATGATAGGTCAAAGCAATGTATGTTCTCCAATGCATTATCTCAACAGTCCTTCCATTAATCCTGCAAAGAAGGATGGGGAGGGGCTGAGAGACAACCAGCTTTGAGAAGGCTATCTTGCCAGTTAATAGCAAGGGGGACATGTCAAGCCTAGGGCTACCTAGTTCATACTTCCATCTCTTTCCCTGCCAATGAGATAAGAGAGAAACATAAATAGCCTCACTGGTACATTTTTCAAGTTTAGAGAATCATTTGGAATTCCCAAGCCTTTATATTCCAAAAAAACATTAGGTGTCTTTAAATCAAAGAGCTCAGTTTTGTGGTTGTAAGCCATTTTTTTTTTTTTTTAAAGTGATGGATTTGTTCTGTCTTATTCCAGACCAGGAAAAACTCAAAACATCAGATCTCAGTTACAGGCTAAATTGCATGATAGTATGAGGATCACATTGCTAGAAGAAAAGGTATAAAGGTCTGAACAGACCTTGATTTCATAACTTTGTCATTCTTGAGAATGATATTCCTATGGCTTCAGCTGAACAGCTGAAATGAAACATTAATTTGGGAGAAACGAAGTGTCTGCTATGTATGTTTCTTTGGAGTTCAAAGCGTTGCTACCAGTTTTCTGCTTCCATTGAATGATACATTGAAAAAAATTCTTACATGGAATTTCAAATGCTCTCCAGCACTCTAAAACGAAGGACTTATAAAAGGAATTAATGTTTATACTGAGGAGAGTTCAAATGACATGTGTCATTTTCAACATAAGGATTTGCTGGAGGGGAGGAACGGGTTAATATAGGGATTTAATGACTTACTCCATAATGATTGGTATGAATTGCTAACTAGATCAATCTGCTCAGTTTAAAAGAGTCATTTCTATTTGCCAAAGGCTGCTCCTTTTCTTGAAGGCAACTTACATTCCACTTCCAGCAGAAAATTATATGGTTTGCTAATTGCTCGAGTGTAAAGAAGGGTCACTGTGCAATTTCTTTTTACTATAATTTGAAATCCCACAAATATAACTCGTCATCATCCCAGAGGAATTCATGGTTTTGGCAAAGCCTAAGAGTAGATAAAGTTGTAAAAAAATAAAAACAAAAATCCAGTTTCTGCTTTCATAACCCGTCATAAATTTTTGTTGTTCTCAGGGGCTTCTTCAGGGGAGTAAAAGAAATCAAGATGCTGGCCATACCTTCCCAATCAAAGCCCGCCCCTGCTTTGTACTCACAATGCATGTAAAAAGGGATAGGGCTTTGTTCACACAGCCACAGCTGCCATTTTGGCATTTCTGACATGCCTGGACACCCGATTGTTTATAATAAATGAATGGTAATCAACAAAATTGATTAATCTTCAAACTAAACTAACATACTTCTTTCATAAAGTCTCTGGACTTGACCCTTATTGCTTTTCTTTTCTTTTCTTTTCTCCTTCCTTCCTTCTTTCCATCCATCTATTCATCCATCCATCCATCCTTTCATGTCATGTTAAATGGAGTGGGGCAGACAGATTTGCATTTTTATAAAAGCTAATGTTGAAGATATCACCTACGACATTATGATGATAATAGCAAGAACAACATAAATAATGATGATTATTTCTTACCCAAGATAATTGATATACTGAAATGTGTGAATTGATGAATAGGAAAAGAAGTCAAAACTTAATATGGAAAGGAAGAACTGAAGAAGAGAAGAAGGAGTTAGCTGAGGAATCACACCTTCTATTTTAAAAAGCTCATGAAAGACTATAAGCAGTTTATCTATTTAGCTATTCTGAATAAAAAAGTTACTATTAATTGAAAATCTCCAGACATATTAGAAAACAACAAACATGGTTATAATGATGTGAAACTGGATCCCTGAACTCCTGTTTGTTATCCAAACAAAATATTATTCCTGGGTTTTGGGTGTGGCACCAGCCAAGATGCCAGGGTGGGGGAGGAGGGGTGGCTGTTGTCATCCGAGAGTCGCTTATGGCCTTCAGGGGCCCTGCCCCACAAGTTGCCAGGTGTGAGACCCTGTTCTTCAAGTTGGGTTCCCGAGAACAGTTGGGAGTATTGCTACTGTACCAGCCACCCTGCTGCGTAGCAACCTCCCTGCCTGAGCTGCTGGAGGCCGTCTCAGGTTTGGTGGTGGAACTCCCCAAACTTATGGTTCTGGGGGACTTCAATCTGCCTTCCCTCGGGTGTGCCTCGGAGGCAGCTTGGGAGTTCATGGCTACCATGGCAGCCATGGGCCTGTCCCAGATCATTTGAGACCTGACCTGAGACAGTGGTCTCACTCCGGACTTGGTCTTCTTGTCGGAGCAGTGGCAACGTGATCTGAGGGGAGAGCTGCATCTATCCCCATTGTCATGGTCAGATCACGCCCTGGTGGCCCTGAGATTCTCTTATGCCGCTCCCCTCCACAGGGAGGCAGGACCCATTTGATTGGTCTGCCCCTGGAGACTGATGGACCCAGTGAGGTTTCAGAGGGAGTTGGGGGAGGTGCCCTGGGATCTGCTGCATGGTCCAGCGGAGGCCCTGGCTGCTGCCTGGAACAGGGAAATGGCCGGGGCCTTAGACAGGATCGCGCCTGTGCGGCCTCTCTTGCCTCATCCAAATTGACACTCCCCATGGTTCATGGAGTTGCTGAGAGTTTTGAAGAGGCTTAAGAGACACCTAGAGTGCCACTGGAGGAAGACAAAGACTGAATCCGACCGAACACAAGCTATGGCCGCTATTAAGGCCTACCTTGTGGCAGTAAGAGCAGCAAAATGGCAGTATTTCTCCACTCTTATTGCATCCGCAGATTGCCATCCAACGGCCCTGTTTAAGATCACACGTACCCTTTTGGGGAAGGTGGGCCCAGTGACCCACCAACAGGGCCGTGCGTAAGAGTTTTCTGAGCATCTGTAGGATAAAATCACTCGGATCCGGTCTAAGTTGGACTCCATGCGTGAAGCAGGGTCTGTGGAGATATTGAGGGAACATTTTTGCCTTATTATCTGGGAGCAGTTTGATCTGATTGGACCCGAGGAAGTGGACAGGATCCTCCCGATTGTGAATGCCACCACCTGTTATTTAGATCCATGCCCCTCCTGGCTGGTGAAGGCAGCTCGGGAGGTGACATGTGGTTGGGTCCAAGTGATGGTAAATACATCCTTGAGTGAGGGGGTGTTCCAGGTCACCTTTAAGGAGGCACTGGTGCACCCCCTCCTCAAGAAGCCATCTCTGGACCCAACTGTGCTGGACAATTTTCATCCAGTCTCCCACCTCCCCTTTTTAGGGAAGGTGGTTGAGAAGGTGGTGTCATTACAACTCCAGAGGTCCTGGAGGAAATGGATTATTTGGACCCCTTTCAGTCAGGTTTCAGGCCAGGATATGGGACAGAAACTGCATTGGTCACACTTATGGATGATCTCTGGCGGGAGCGGGATGGAGGTAGTGCATCCATCCTTGCTCTCCTTGACCTCTCGGCGGCTTTCGATACCATCAACCATGGTATCCTTTTGGGACAGCTCAGGGAGTTGGGCGGCATAGTTCTGCGCTGGTTCGCCTCCTTCCTCCAGGGCCGGTCCCAGTCGGTGGTGATAGGAAAGGAGAGATCCGACCCTCGACCCCTCCATTGTGGGGTGCCACAGGGTTTGGTTCTCTCTCCTCTCTTGTTTAACATCTACATGAAACCACTGGGTGAGATCATCCATCACCACGGGTTGAGGTATCATCAGTATGCTGATGACACCCAATTATACATCTCTATCCCGTATGAGGTAAGTGATGCAGTGACTGCCCTTTCTCGGTGCCTGGGGGCTGTGGGGGGTCTGGATGGGGAACAACAGGCTTCAACTGAACCCTGGTAAGATGGAGTGGCTGTGGGTTGATGTGGCTTCATCTTCCGGGAAACTGTCATCTTTAGTTCTGGATGGGGTGGCACTGCCCCAGACAGACTCAGTGCATAATCTGGGGATTCTCCTGGACTCATGACTCCTGCTCGAAGAGCAGGTGGCAGTCGTGGCCAGGAGGGCCGTTGCACAACTTCGGGTTGTGTGCCAGTTATGCCCATTCCTGGATCGTGAAGCCCTCCGAACAGTCACTCACACCCTGGTTATCTCCCATATCAACTACTGCAATGTGCTCTACATGGGGCTACCCCTGAAGAGTATCTGGAAGCTTCAACTGGTCCAAAATGCAGCCGCGCGGGCTATTTTTGGTGCACCTAGGTGGGCATGTATAACACTGTTGCTGCGCGAGCTGCACTGGGTGCCAGTTTGCTTCCCGGTCCAATTCAAGGTGTTGGTTATTACCTTTAAAGCTCTACATGGCATGGGGCCAGGTTACCTGAGGGACCGTCTCATCCCCTTTACATTGGCCTGCCCCACCCGATCATCCAGAGAGGGCATGTCACGGACCCCGTCCATAAGATAATTTCATCTGGCGGGGTCCAGGAAGTGGGCCTTCTCTGTGGTGGTCCCTGCTCTCTGGAATATCTTGCCCCTGGAGGTGAGGCAGGCCCCTTCACTTCTGACCTTCTGGAAGGCCCTGAAGACCTGATTTTGCTGTCTCGCCTTGGGCAGGAAGTTGAATAATCATTATTGGGGATGACTCGCACCCTAGAGTCCCTCCCACCAGCCTGGATTTTACATTTCTCTGAGATTTTATTTATTTATTGTGTTTTATCATAATTGTTTTAGGTGATTTTAATGTTTATGTTTTATGTGGGATTTCATTGTAAACTGCCCAGAGTCCCTCTTCTGGGGGAGATGGGCAGTGGCTAAATTTGAGAAATAAATAAATAAATAAATAAATCGACATCTCTGCCTCTTCCCAGGGCCTCAAGTAAATGAAAAACCAGCCCCCCCCAAATTCTGTTGGGTTCATGGTGTTCTCTTAGCTTGGTTGTTGTCCTGCAGATGTTTTGGTACAAGACTAGGTAACATCATCAGTTCATAGGAGAGTGTATGAGAGAGAGTTATATACAAACATCCAGATGTAATAGTTTGCCCTGCCAGTCTTGGTTGGGGTGTAGCTTATTTATTTAGATTTAAAGCCTGCCTGACTCCAGAGCAATTCTGGGTGACTTACGTTTTAAAAGAGTAAAAAACAATAATAATAGCAGAGGAAACATGTATGTCCAGACAAGACAAACTCCATATACTACCCACCACCACCCCAAAAATGGGATATACTGCCCCAAACTCTTACAGGAGCTTATCAGCCATCCTACCCCCAGGTCTTGAGACAATAGCCAAGTTTTTAAAAGATGATGGACACCATCAGGATGAGGGTGACACAGATCTCTGGGCGGATGCTACTTCAGAGGATTTCTTCCTTGATAATTCCTTGATGAGGATATTGTTTCTTCTCTGGCTGGTGCTGTTTCCTGATTAACTGGGTGTTGATTACTGGAGAGAATGTGCTCTGGGTTGTTTGTTTCCTTCCTTGACTTTTGGTTATATCAGGATAATGAAAACTCACCAGGAAAACAACCAAACTCAGAGAACATAAACAGTTCAACCCTGACCTATGTATATTTTCTACTATTGTAACCAAGAGATCGCTATGTATTTAAACTTCTGTGAATTGTTAGCATCAACAATGGGTAAGCTGATTAAGTTTAGAATTTTTAATTGATTTTTAATTAATACTTCCCTTACATAAATAATAGTTTACCTCAAAGCACGAATTCAGTTTCGGGGGGGGGGGATCTGCTATCTGGTACGTGCACTAATGTCCCCTTATATTTTAGCAGTCTCAGGAATCCAGACAAACTGGGCAGACCTGAAAGTTAATTGCTGTGATGATATTTAACCCAATGAACCTTTAGTATGTCTAGAGATTAAAGCTGTCCATTGCTTTTCTTAGGCCTTTATTAAATCTTGACAATAAAATGTTATAATCTGGAAATTCATATCTGTGAGAGATATTTTATTCCCTTTATTTATTTAATTTGTAAAGCTCCTTTGCAACATTGTTGGCTGGAAATAATAAAAGCTTATAGTTCAATATCCATAATCATGATCGCTTAAGTGCCTTGTCAGAAATGGTTTTCTTTTTCTGCAGAATTATGCCAGTATGACAGCATTAATCTTAGATGAACAGAGGATGGCCCTCAAGCAGCAGATCAGGAGGGGTTGACATAGGACTAATTATACCTGACCCCCACTTTAAGGGCTTTTCCCCATGCAAGAGCGGTATCAGTCTGAGGCTGGTACTGACCTTGTGTGTATCCATGATTAACTTTAGAAATTAATCGGCTCAGTTCCTGCTCCAGAGGAAATGATGCAAAGAGAGTGTTGGATATGTAACTTCCTTGCCAGTTGGCAGAGCTCAGACATTCTCAATATATATTCCCTCAGGAAGGCTGTAAACTTCCTCAATCCACATCCACAAGTAAGGCATGACTCAGGCTCACGTAAACACTTCCCTCTCTGCTGGGGATAGAGAAAAATATTGGTAATTTTAAAGATTGGGAGAGAACTGGAAGAGGGGGAAAAGCTGGATACTGAAACTAGGAAAAGGAGAGAACTAACAATTCTTCTGAGCCTCTTATTAAAAATTGGCTATGCAAGAAGCTAATTGAGGGAAGCAAGCAGAAGACTCTTGCTTGAAGAGTATGTTTCTCTGTAAGAAATCAGTAAACAAATTTAGCTAGAAAACTTTGTTAGACATATTTTTCTGTGTAGTGCTAGTTAAGCTTTATTGCTCTTGTACTGATGTCTCTATATAAGTTTGGAATTCTGTGCTCGTGCCTTTTTTAATTCCTAACTAAGGCTGTGTCCAAGAACATTTATTTTTCTCTTTATTAACTTCTTGTGAGCTGAAGCAGTTTATCTTTTGAGCTCATTATTGTAATTCTAGCAGAACGGTGCCATCTTGTGATTTGCCCAAAGCTTTACTTGCTTTTAAAGTAAGGGTTATGTAGATCCTGCTGTTTCTTTTAAAATAAAGTTTGATTTTGTTTCTCTTTTTTGAGATGCAGTCAATCTCCCAAAAGAGGGAAAGAAAGGCTGAACTCTTAGTTATACATCTCTATGCTAAAGGCAAGGAGGTTGGATTATAGGATTACTTTATTATTTCTGTTTTTATCTTTTAATTTAATAGGTTTAATAGATTTAATTTAATCTTTTAATTTAATTTAATTCATAAATTATCTTTTAATTTAATTTAATAATTTAATTTAATCTATCTTTTAATTTATGTCTAATTTTATCTTTTAATTTAATAGGCAGTACAGATGGTGAGAGTCCTGTCTCTCATATTCACTGGAGTTAGGAGAAGGATAACAGGTCAGGTACCCCTGGAGGATAGGTGCTGGCAGTAGAAACTACCAAGGCATTATTTCAAAAGTCTGGAGGCAAGTCCAGGAACTGACAACTGAGAGGGTTTCTGGGAGAGGAAATTTGAGACATTCTGCCTTCCATTCAGTGGGTTCAACTGTGCTGCTACAGATAGGTTTGCATAAAGAAAGAACACAGGAGGGGCTGGGCATTTAAGCTCTCCCTTATTAGACAACTGGCTTAAGTAGGCAAAGAGGAAAACACCAAATGTCAGACAGTGAAACAAAATGCTGCTCCATTTTGTGATGGCAGTCTGTGTGGGGGGCACGTCAGTATCTTGTGGAAGGAGCCTGGGAGTCCTCAAAGTATAGCCTTGAGCAATTGTTCTGAAGAATTGTGAACTCTTTTCTTTGGTGAGGTTTTGAAACAGGCAACTACTCTTTAGATAGAACAGCCAGCAGACCCAGCACTTAGCTCTGATTGTCAAAAGGCGCTGAAGATTCTTTCAGCCCCTTTCCTGCTGTTCAATATCCAATCAACCAAGCTGCCAGCATGCTTCTCCCAAGTGGCCAACAAAGCCAAAAGATTGCTCTGAGGAGTTCTTTTTTTTTTTTTTAGGCCATTTTGAGCATGGGATCATGAATTATGTTAGCCGCCGCTACATGGTGACACCACTAATTTTGTAGTTACCTTATGCATCATATTTCATGTTGAGGCCCTTCTCTGAGCAAGACTTTGGTGAACACTATCACCCATAGAACTACCACTCACAACTGGACAGAATCAAACAGGGAATTATATAAGGGGCAGTTCCTTCATCTTACAATACTTTTTATCAATCTATTGAGTAAAGCTGGAAAATTCTGTGAATTAAGTCTGAAGTGTTCTGTTTTGCTTTAATTTATTAAACACATACATTCCTATGCACATATATTCCTATAGTGAATAATTACATCAAGCTATTCTAAATGTAAGTACTCCTTATTCAGAAGAAGTTACTATGTTACATGTAATGTGTCTAGTTTTTGTTAGTCTGGGCTTTTAAAATTCTTGAATGGGAGAAATCATTGTTCTTGGTGGAACTGGGTACTCACTGGTCTTCCATATTACTTGCTGACCCAAAAGCCCTGTCTCTATTTTAAGTATACTATAATGGTACAAGTCCTTATGAAGTCACATGTGTCATGATGACATCAAGGTCGCATTTGTGCAACAATGCCATGATTCATCCCTTCTCCCATCTCCTAGATGCCCATGATCTCCGTGTAGAACATTTAAAGTGGTTGGTATTTTTGTTTTGTTCTTCTTTTTCTTTTTTGCTAATGTTAGATATTCTAGTGGAACCCAGAGAATGAGACAATCTTGTAGGGCTGTTGGTTCTGAATTTATTTTTAAATGATTTTGCAGAAGCAGATTTAAGTAGAAAATGGTTAGTAGACGGTGAAGGGCTATGCAAAAGTATTTTTTTTATTATTATTACTGTGTCCTATGTGTTCATTTTAATAAACGGTGTGAGAGAATTATGGTAAATTTCATATAAAGTACCAACTAGGTTTCAATCTGAATTAATGAGGACACAAAGAATGGAAGAGGCCAGAGCTGTGTATACTTTCTGATCCTACCACTAATGACTGTGTGTGCCATCCGCATACTTTTATCAGTGTTCTTAGTCACAGGAATGTTTGTCTATTGAACACTTAAAATCTTTGACATCTGATGTATCTTTCATCTATATAGTGGTGACGTGGTGTATATGGCTGATACGCTATAGTGTGATGGGGCTAATCAAAGTTATTGTCACTGGATAGTTATTGTCACTGGAGCACTACCACAACAAAAATAATAAAAAAGAGACACCCCCTCTCTGCAAAGCTTACAAAGTCAGGTTTTGGTCTCAGTCTAATGCAGTGTTTCTCAACCCTGGAAACTCTAAGATGCCAAGGTTGAGAAGGTTCCCCATGCTGGCTGAGGAATTCTGGAAGTTGAAGTCCACACATCTTTAATTTGCCAGGGTTGAGAAACACTGGTCTAATGAGTGTTGGTTATAAGTACAGGAAAATATTTGCAGAAAAATGTGGGGCACTTGAAATAAACAAGGCTTGCTTATTCTGTTGAATTGCTGTCTGATTTATATCTTTAATAAATAACTTCATTTAACATCTTTGCTTCTAGAAATACAGAAAGACATGCTTATTCTGGGCTTATTAGGAATTACTTTTTTCTGAAACATGCTCTAATTATCTGATGTCCGTTCCTAGTGAAACATTGCTTCCAGTGAAAGGAAGAAGGTGGAGATGACGTTTGGAACTGTATTAGTGTGGATTAGGGATCACTGTATGTCAGTTTAATGTGATTATTCATTTCTCCAATCTTAAACAAATTACCTAAATTCCTCTCATCCTGTTTGCAAATTTATTAACAAATAATTTGTTTTTCCTGATAATCAAGTTTACAAGCAATTTGCCCTAACATATATTTTAGTACACTATTTTTGTGCATTCCATGTTTATGCTAACTTTCCCTAAATATGTCCATTTCTATTGTTATAAAATCCCCCAAAATATTAATTCCAAAATTAGACTTCAATTATTCATGTTTCAGCATGAATTAGGTACAATATGAATCACATGCATTAAAATAAGAATTGAAGTGTGTAGTCTATATACTTTTGTAAAGAGATTGGATGCCATAGAAAATGCACATCATCTTTTAATGTCTGTGTATTACACAGGAAAATTAAAAGGCTGTACTAATTTTATCATGAAGAAATCCCCAAAGGACTCTAAGGATTCTGGGAAAATTCGAATGCTGAGGAAGTCTAGAGTATATTCCTTCTGGAGTATATTGCTAGATTTATTTTGTATAAATAATTAATTTTTAAAAAATTTATTTCCATCTGTTCAGTTATTTTATGGAGATATTAGTCCTCTCAGGTTCTCTTATATCTCAGTTTATTGCAAAATAAACTAATGGCACTAATTAATAACAAATGTTATTTTATATTCAAATATTACAGGGTATTTTATGGTTATAGCAGTATCAGCAGTGCCAGATCTAAATAATACTTTCAAAACGTGCCCTTTGCAAATAATCAATAGCCACAAAATAGAAAAGCATTCTAATTAAAATGAATAAGAAAGGTAAAAAAAAACATTAAGTATTCAATAGTAAATGCAAAAGCTAATTCAGATCCTAATTCATGATGTTTTTCTCTCCTGTTTAGGCATCAGGTCTGGTCTACATGAAAAATATAAACAGTGGCTGGATTATTTCTGTTCAGTCACCAAATGGGACCATCTGCAAGTTGGATTATATGTTCACACCTGCTCTTGTAAAGACAATTATTGGGAAGTTTGGGATTTTAATGTAGAGATGAATTCCTTTGTGTGGTTCCCTACCTGGAATAAGTGATAATGTTCAGGATATTTTACACCACCCTATCTACCATTTGTATATGCAGAATCACATTCAGTTTAAAAGTCGAACCACTGAAACAACTAGAGATATTTAGCCAGTGTTTCTCCTGCACATTAAAATTTTGGGTGTAGAGGCAAATTTTCTGGGATACCAAAGACGGCCAAAGAAGAAAGTCCCCATGCCCTATATGAATGTGGAAATGGATTAAAAATTCACAATCATGCTTCTTCACTGGATTTAATTATAATTGTAATTCCATAAGGGTTAAAGTTTGGTACATCTGTGCAATCTGTACTCACAGTGCTGATTACTGGTGTCTGCTATGAGCCCTCAATTAAACAAAGTGTTCTCCTATCTCCCATGCTCCAGCCAGCATCAGGCAACTAGGCCTGGGAGTCAGCATTCTTTAGCACACTTTTCTAATTGTTCTGAGGAATTGTGAGAAATTAAAATACCAGCTCCAAGCCTTAGCTGCTCAGTGCTGATTAAATCATTGCTACTGACAGATGAAATCACCAAGGTGTGCAATAGTAATAGTGGTATTAAAAGTAGTAGTCATAATGGCATGTGTGGTTGTAACTACATATACAGTATCAAACAATATCAGCAATAAAATGATATAATTGTCAGTGTAATACTGTGCAATATAACAATCAATGTAAAACATTTTCTGAGACTAGCACAACCATAATTTTACTCTGTGGTGTGAAATGGCAAAGGGGACCAGAGCCCAAACATAATCCAAGGAGGAGTTGATTCCAAGGGGATGAGCTAGATAGACAAAGCCTCTAAATCAGTGTTTCTCAACCTTAGCAACTTTAAGCTAGCTGGGGAATTCTGGGAGTTGAAGTCTACAAACCTTAAAGTTGCCAAGGTTGAGAAACAATCCTCTAAATCATAATGTGGTCATTTTCACATGAGGAAATACCTCCCAATATGCCCTTGTTTCTGGAACTCTTTGCATTTCTGTGCCTTCCTTAGCTTGCCCATGGTTTAGAACAGGGATTCTCAACCTTATTTGCTCATGGCCCCCTTCTAAAATTCATTTGCCTCTGTGACCCCTCCCACCCAAGTTAGCCGGGAAAAAGGTACTTCATCGTCTGTATGATTTAGTCCAGTTTAATAGAGACTGTGGCCCCCTAGAAAGGGCCCCCTGGGGGTCCATATGGCCCATGTTGAGAACCACTGGTTTGGAGGATTCCATCCAAGGAGTTCAACTAACTGCAGCTGTTCCATTAATCCAGCCTTGCTAAATTGCAAGATAGCTGCATGAGTCCTTACACATGTTCTTTAAAATTAGAAGACAGCTTCATTTATTGACACCTACAAGATATTTTTTTTTTGAATTGCTAAGCACAGAGGACCCCCCCATAGCAACTAGTTTTCCTGCTTCTTTGCATTAAGATTGAATCTGTTATACCTGATATTGCCAATGATCTGTCTATGTAGTAGATGAGAGTGATGGTAATGCAGCATGACTGCTAAACCAGTCTATTGTGCAGAGAATGGATATATTGGCATATGCAAGCATTACATTATTTAATTAAATCTATTTGTCATGGCACAAGACCAGCATCTTAAGGCAATAAAAGTGTCCTGGAATATAACACAGGAATGATTGAGAGCGTGTGTATGTCACACTGCCTCACGGCCCCCAGGCCTCACTGCCAGCCTTAAGAAAGTCCTAAAGATCTTTGAGATTCATTTATTATCCAAGTTAGAACTGAGGTTGATTTTTGTATCTTGGAGAAAGAGTTTAAACTTTTGTAGACAGTTTTCACACTGAGTTTGATGTTGGTTTTATCCCTCTTATATATAAAAGGCCCTTAGGATAGTTTTTGCCCTTAAAAACAGAATAGAAATATTTAAAATATATTAAGTAATAGAGGAGGCTTCAGAAATAAAGAGAGCTCAGCATGCAGCAAAACTCAACACAGATTGTACAAATTAGCCCGACTATATTCTCTGTCACTTTTGACAAGTAGTAAGAAACAGGCAGGAAATTCCAAACAGTGGTTCATATGTTTTTTTGCTTCTATGTGTGTTTTTTTAAATAACAGAGTTTGGTTAAATGTTGTAGGAACAACATACTATTTGCTGGACATGAGTCAGTTTAAAGCATTGAGCAAAACACTTCCCTACAATCTAAATGTAACTCCAAAGTAACTAAAACAAATATGTATGTATGTATATTGCCAACAAAATTATACGTTTGGCCTGGCCAGCATGTCTTTATCACGGATGTGTTTGGTGTTGTTATTTTTTTTTTTTTGCACGGGAGAAGATGGAGGGAAGTGCTGAGGAAAACAGTACTGAAAAGAAAAATCACAGGTTTCAGTGAATTCCAATGATGTGCAGAAACAAGTTTTAAAAGTATCTGTGGTAGAGTTTAATACTGAAAAGAAGAAGAACCTTCATGCTCAACATTTTTCTTTGCAAATCAGGTTTAAATAACAATAGATAAGCAGGGGCATCCACAGGTGTGGTCCAAAATGTCAAAATGGTGGGTGCAGATGGGCAATTGAAACCCTGACCCTTTTTAACATAAGTTGCATGCACTGCAGAAATATAAAAGGGGTAGGGTTTTGATTATCCAGTCACCGGGTATTTTGACATAGTTGACCATCTGTGTGGGTACCCTTATAAGCACTAACACTGTTTGCACAACTTGTTTGACCCAGGCAGCTACTAATCCAACAAATCTCCTTACCTGTGGTTTTGGCAGCACACAATCACAATCCCTGGGTCAAAAGTTATTATTTGAAACTACAACTTCCTCACCCACTTTCTCCAAGATGTGACTGAGACTCCATGAAGCTTTGCTCCAGCAAAGTGTTGTCCTAGCTTCATTTTATCACAAGTCCCTGAGCAGTCATAGTCATTGGTGTTCTGAGCTGCTCAGCCATGACAGTGAGTTCTTCAATAGAAAGCTGCCCCTGACCTCCGTCTCTCTGTTTTCTCTTTGGGAGGGGGGATGACTAGGCAGGCAAAGTGGAGCAAGTGACTCTATTTGGTGTTTCCATAGCATAGCTAATTCTATGGAATTACTATCTGAGATTGAATCTGTTTGGGACTAAATCTAACCTCCTTGGGATTAGTGGAGTGGGTCAATTCACCCCTTTTTGCTGTTCTCACAGCATACTAACCTCTGTCTTAACTAACCCAATTAAATGTACTATGGGAACAGGATGCTATACATATTATAATATAGCACACCAAATAAAAATTGGAAGATGCATTCTTCTGTCAGAAGAAGTTTGAAAACAGCAGAAGTTGAAGAAGTGTATCTATAAAAATATATGCTCCAAAGAAGGGCAGGACCAGGAATAACAACAATAACAATTTGAATCCCCCTTCCAGAATACCACCTCACTGTGGTGGTGGGGCCTATGTGCCTAAATGATATGCTGGTGGTAGCTTATCTACTGGCAGTTTCAACCATATTAGATGAGTATTGGTAGAGAGGTCAGATCCATTCTCAATGGTGAACATATGAAAAAAAGATTCCATACCAGATTGGTCATCAAGGAGTCAACAAGGAGGATGGCTTGTGCTACAGCTCCTGGGCATCAGTCAATACATGGACTATAGGCTCAGCTGTCCTTTCTGGATAACTGGGGCATCCAGCTGTTGACTGGAAGACCCAACAAAGTGAAAGAAATGGTTGGTTCAAGAAAATCAAGCAATCATGAAATGTTATTTTGAATTAAATCCTAAAACAAGTGGATTTCAAAAGAGAATGTTCAATATTTGGAAACTTAAATTACCAGATCATTATCTAAAACAGATCCCTATCTAAAACACAACATGCCAGATATAAGAATAATTGAAAAGAAAATGGTCATTATTGTAGATATGACAACAGAAGGAAGAGGATGAAATTCTGGAAAAAATATAGAGATCTAATTATTGAAATGGGTAGTTTACAGAAAAATATCTTGCAAAGTCATCCTTATAATTAGTGCATTATGCTGAGCAACAAACAGATTAAACAATTTTTTTACAAGAACTAAATATTTGGCTATATGAACTGCAGATTTACAAAAAACCACCTTGCTAAGTAAATGTTACTTGAATAATTAGTTGGTTCCTGGCTGGATTTGGATTTCCAAAGAACACCTGCCCAAGATGTGATTCTATTTGTTGTGTATTATTCTTTGATGATTGTGAATTAATGATTGCACAAAAGGTATTGCCTGAAAAATAAAGCATTCCATTTATAAAATTAATTTATCTCCAATTCCATACATAAAGTTCTATTGCACAAATTTGTCTTGTACATACAAAATGCAAGGCCCAATGGACTTGCATCATTATATATAGAGGAGTCTGGTAGCAGGCTACAGACTGGTGAAGGAGGAATTGGGCCATGGCAGAGTAGATGGCTGAAGAGGTGGGGAGGAAGCCAGGGATTCTGCCAAGCGCTGCCCTAAATCTACCACACATTACTGTGTGTTCAGGAAGCAACAGTAGACCTCAACAAAAGGTACATTGTGGAGGCAGTACTTTTCTTACTGACACATTACCACAGACATGAGGAAGAAACCCCATACATGCAGAGAGAGACTATGGAAATCTGTGTTCAGCAAGCATAAGGTATGGCTCTTTCTCCCAAGTAAGCACTGTTTGCTGTGTTCTTATGATCTGTTTATCCTGAGTAAGCTGGATCAGAAATTGAGAATCCATGGGATATTTATCTGTTTTTTTCCCCTTCTGTTTACAAAAAGGAAATGAGTCAATGGGTAGGCTGTGCTAGGCTGCAAGTACAAGGAAACCTATGCATACTTATTCTATAAGAAGTCCCTTCAAGTTCAGTGCTTCTTACTTCAATGTAAATATATTGAGGATTTCTGTTCAGTTAGCATGCTAGTCCCACCCCCATTTCTCTCTGGTTTGAGACTTTCCACTGAATGAAGATCCTGATTTTCCTGAATCCTCATGGAGTGGGCCTTCATTGCAAATGTTTACTCTCAACACGTGGAGGGGACCAAGAGAAAAGCAGCTTCTTCTTGGTCTTCTCTTTCATACACAGACATGTTACCCTCATCCCCACATATGCATCCTCCTATTCTCCTCTGTTCATCCACAATCCAGTCAGAGATTTATCCTCTTTCTTCCCTCTTCTATTCACACAAGAAAGGAGCTGCCCCTCACCACTGAGCCAGGAAGACCCAGGTACAGTCTGCCAGAACAAATACAAATCACGTGAAATATGGTGGGTGACCACATGTGGCAAACCAGGCATAGGTTGCTTTAACAGGTCCATCATCACATAGAGAGGCATGCACTTTCTTCCAACTCTGCTACAGGGAAAACTAGAGAGGATGGAGGGTTGAGACCATCATGCTTGGCCTTGTTATCCTACATTGGTTTTGGTGCTTTTACAAGTTCAGGTGAATGTCTAAAATAATGGGTTTTTATTCAATATCCAAAGTATATTTAAATATTGTGTGGCTGTTAACCTGCAGGGGACTTATTTCAGTGTTCATAGATAAAGCATATGCCCACAGTAAGATTTGTAGAAGCTCTTTTAAATTAGGCCCACCCAATAAATATATCTTTCAAATGATACTCATGTGCAGCAGTTTGTCTTCCTACTCCTCTTCCTCTTCCTCTTCCTCACATCTTCACAAAGCCAGTGGTAGCCACCCATCTTCAGACTCTAAGAATGATTACATGGTTTCTTGGCAGGCAGAGATGACAGCATGTGGCTGGTAAGCTGTTTTGAGCTGTCATAATATGTAGTGTTTGAAAAGCAGAAACAAAGACTTGCTTTAATGAGGCCTACAGCAACAGCAAAGCCAAGCTCTAAACACTTTTGCTGCTATTTTGAAAGATGGAGGAAACTTTTCCCCTCTTACTTTCATATATCTTTTCATCCTTGTCTCGCCTGTTGCCACAAATACTTTGGCCTGTGTTTATATATGCCCTTCAGTGTCAAACAGGGTAGGATTTTCTTCTTTCCTCTCTCAGATGCCTTTACTATTCATCTTATTTCATCCAAGCAAGATAAATGCTTCCCTTAAACCACCCCTGTTTAGCAAGACTTTGAATGTGTTAATTGGCACAATTATGCACTTGGCAGTATGAAATGCCCTGCTTTCTACCCATGGGGCTTCACCCAGTATAGTAGATGTATATCTTTTCTTTTGCCAGCCTACGCAGGTGGTGTCGGTGCTGGAGATTCTGTTTACAAATCATTAATGAAGTGATTGTCGCTTCCCTCCCCCCATTTACTCACACTTTTGAACTGCGCCGAGCGACGCATTCCTAAATAGGAAACACAAGAGTGGGAAGGGGCACACAATAGGCCTATTATAAGGGGCCACACAAACCCTGGTAGTGCTGAGGGTTTATATTAACCCAATCAATTAAAGACGGACGGAAAGGGCTCAGTTCGCAGGGGACTGGGAAAAAAGGGAGAGATGGCGAAGAGTTGCTAGGCAGTCAGGTCTGGACTCTGAAATTTTCCCTCAGTGCTGTCCTTGAGCTTTCTTCCTAATAAAAGGTTCCATTCAAAGCCAAGAGAGTCCTTAGCACGGCAAGCAGTGGAAGTCAGCACATTCTCTGAATGAAATAAATGCCTTCCTTTAATTCCTATAAGGAATTAAAGTACATTTTGCTCAGGGTAGGGCTATTAGAATTCTGCAGGAAGAGCACATAGATTGTGCCATAACTGTATACCTATTGTGCTTTAAACGTTCACTCCCAGGCTGAAGATGGGGAATTGGAAAGCTTAAACACCACACACACACACATACACACACACACCTGGGGAGGTATTGTGCTCAAGCACACAGGCAACAAGGCAAACAACAGATGTGCTTGTGTGAATAAACCAAATGGTGTAAACTACCAAATGTAGATGATGAAGGTAAGTGCTGAGCATCCCTGGAGAGGTAACAGGGCTTTAGAAAATGAATTAAATTAACAAAGGACAAACTCTTCTGACACTTAAGCAAGTGCAATCACAACGTAGTTTTGTGAGGGTCTATTCAAAAATTAGTTCAATGGGGCTTACTCCTAGCTAAGTATCTACAAAATGGCAGCCTTTAAAGTACTTGCTAATTAACGACTTGCCACGGCAAAAGCTGATAAAAATATTATTTTGTATCCCTTTTCTCCCACAAACACATAACACTCATTTACATAATTATTAATAATTATCTGTATCATGTTGATGAATTGATCAAACCTGATATTGTACTATGTGGTATTACAAAGCAGCATATTTTTAGGCAATGTCATCAGAACTATATTGTTGTTTTTTCTATTAGCACATTCCAGATAATGTAAATAGGGGCTAACTCGGTTCTTCATGGCCCCCTGTTTAACCTATGAAGCAAAACAGACTATGACATCTTTTTTAAAAAACAAATCTGACTCTCACCCCAGACACACAGGTCACCAATAGCAAAAAGGCAGGTCTAGTTCCACCTAAAGAAATACATTCATTTTTCCCACAGTAGTGAGTGGTTACCAAAACCTCAAATGTGAAAATAGCTAAACATTTAAAATATGTAGAAACCACCCTTCCCAATATTTATCCAAGGCCTTTTATCACACAAATTAAAATATGCACACAGCTGGCCTTAGGTTTAATATGCAAAGTGTCTCTGTGCACAGTGGTGGCAGGAACACATAATCTTCAGCCAGGGCCCTTCCAAACTGCCAACATTTTCACTTCCAGGGATATCTGGGTATGTGTGTATTAAAAAGTCAAGGTGGATGTCACAACCACACACTCAAACCCTCACCCCTGGGTTGCACGGGCATCATTGCCCTGCCCTGAGCTACTGCAAAAGCCACCCCATAAAGGGAAAAGAAAACTCTGCAACCTGGCTACTCCTTGCAGAAGGGTAGGAGGAAACTGAAAAACTCTGGTCCATGTCAGTCATGTCTGCTTTACCCAGGCTTCTGAATAGGAGCTGCAAAGCCATCAAGTTGGCCTTTCCTGTACAGGACCCAAAGCTCATGAACTTGGAGGAAGGGAAGCATTCCCTTCCATAAAGAAAGAGAACCACATCATCTGAAAAACAAACTGTAGTTCTGCCATGGTGTCAACTACACTGAAGCTAGCTTGCCCCTCCAACACTGTTAATATTGGAGATCCAAAGCAGCTAATGCAGTTTCTTTAAATGATCATGGTGCTTCATTACACAAGACTGGATTCAGAAAACATTGTGGAAACATAATAATAAATCTACTAGCTCGTACCAGTACCACGTTGTACAAAGACAGATGAGTAAGACTTGTATGGTGCAAAATAACCATGATAATGAATAAGATGGCTTTTTCCCTACCTGCCAATTAGGTTATTGGCTTAAAAGAGACCTGAACATTCATTCCTCAGAATGTACTAAAATGGGAAAAGCCAGCAAAGGCAGGTAGAGATTGATGCTGTTGTTCTTTTTTTCACATGTTGTTGTTGTTGTTTATTCATTTAGTCGCTTCTGACTCTTCGTGACTTCATGGACCAGCCCACGCCACAGCTTCCTGTCGGTCGTCAACATGCCCAGCTCCCCCAGGGACGGGTCTGTCACCTCTAGAATATCATCCATCCACCTTGCCCTTGGTCGGCCCCTCTTCCTTTTGCCTTCCACTCTCCCTAGCATCAGCATCTTCTCCAGGGTGTCCTGTCTTCTCATTATGTGGCCAAAGTATTTCAGTTTTGCCTTTAATATCATTCCCTCAAGTGAGCAGTCTGGCTTGATTTCCTGGAGGATGGACTGGTTTGATCTTCTTGCAGTCCAAGGCACTCTCAGAAGTTGCCTCCAACACCACAGTTCAAAATCATCGATCTTCCTTCTCTCAGCCTTCCTTGTGGTCCAGCTCTCGCAGCCATATGTTACTACAGGGCACACCATTGCTTTAACTTTGTGGACCTTTGTTGTCAGTGTGATGTCTCTGCTCTTAACTATTTTATCGAGATTGGTCATTGCTCTTCTCCCAAGGATTAAGCATCTTCTGATTTCCTGACTGCAGTCAGCATCTGCAGTCATCTTTGCACCTAGAAATACAAAGTCTTTCACTGCTTCTACATTTTCTCCCTCTATTTGCCAGTTATCAAGCAAGCTGGTTGCCATAATCTTGGTTTTTTTGAGGTTTAGCTGCAAGCCAGCTTTTGCACTTTCTTCTTTCACCTTCATCATAAGGCTCCTCACTTCCTCTTCGCTTTCAGCCATCAAAGTGGTATCATCTGCATATCTGAGATTGTTAATGTTTCTTCCAGTGATTTTAACTCCAGCCTTGGATTCCTCAAGCCCAGCATGTTGCATGATGTGTTCTGCGTACAAGTTGAATAGGTAGGGTGAGAGTATACAGCCCTGCCGTACTCCTTTCCCAATCTTAAACCAGTCCGTTGTTCCGTGGTCTGTTCTTACTGTTGCTGCTTGGTCGTTATACAGATTCTTCAGGAGGCATACAAGATGACTTGGTCACCCACACCACTAAGAACTTGCCACAATTTGTTATGGTCCACACAGTCAAAGGCTTTAGAATAGTCAATAAAACAGAAATAGATGTTTTTCTGAAACTCCCTGGCTTTTTCCATTATCCAAAGGATATTGGCAATTTGGTCCCTAGTTCCTCTGCCTTTTCTAAACCCAGCTTGTACATCTGGCAATTCTCGCTCCATGAATTGCTGAAGTCTACCTTGCAGGATCTTGAGCATTACCTTACTGGTATGTGAAATGAGTGCCACTGTTCGATAGTTTGAACATTCTTTAGTGTTTCCCTTTTTTGGTATGGGGCTCTAAGTTGATTTTTTTCCAATCTGATGGCCATTCTTGTGTTTTCCAAATTTGCTGGCATATAGCATGCATTACCTTGACAGCATCATCTTGCAAGATTTTGAACAGTTCAGCTGGGATGCCGTCATCTCCTGCTGCCTTGTTATTAGCAATGCTTCTTAAGGCCCATTCAACCTCACTCTTCAGGATGTCTGGCTCTAGCTCACTGACCACACCGTCAAAGCTATCCCCCATATTGTTATCCTTCCTATACAGGTCTTCTGTATATTCTTGCCACCTTTTCTTGATCTCTTCTTCTTCTGTTAGGTCCTTGCCATCTTTGTTTTTGATCATACCCATTTTTGCCTGGATTTTTTTCACATACTAAAGAAAATTCACATTTTCCCTTTTCAAAATCCAAACATGAATGCATATAATTTGATTTTTTCTGCATTTGGACAAAGACAGCTGATTGTAATGTTACCACAAAGCATTTTGTAGAAGTTGATGTGATACAACCTAGAATCCCACCCATAGTTATACAACTGTGACATTTCATTCATGGCGGCCAATCAAGTGCTGAAAATGCATAAGTGAATTAGCTTGGAGTAATGATAGGAATTTAGCACCTCAGGACAATGTGAGCTGCTTCAAGTGCTCATGGACGTTTGTAGGTTAAGTCCTTCTGGGAACCAGATGGCTCATTTTTGGGAAGGGAAGGGAAGGAAAGGGAAGGGAAGGGAAGGGAAGGGAAACTAGACATTGCTGGATATACCATTGTTTTAATTAGTACTGACTGATACTAATTCAGGGGTAATGATCATAGTTCAGTGACAAAGCTTTTGCTTTCTTGAATGGAAATATAATCATAAATTCAATCCCTGCCATTCAATCTAGACCAGTGTTTTCCAACCTCAGCATATGTATGGTATGTGACATGTCGTTGGTATGGACATGTCCTTAGAGCGGAAACTTCCACTGTCGCCAAACTAGTTTACCAACTTAAAATCAATGGCCAGTGGCCATGTGGGCAACCAAAGCAGATATGGCAAGACACCATCAATAAGGACATGCAAATTGAGGGTCTGTGCCCTGGGGATGTGGACAATCAGGTAAAGTGGCATTTCAGGATCCAAAAAGCAGACCCTGCAATAATGGGAAAATGCTAGGAAGAAGAAGATATGTGTGGTATGTGTAAGTGTAGTATCTGTCATGAGTAAGGATGGCGAGCAGGGGGCTCCCATCCAGACTGTCAAGCGCATGCGTAGCACTGAGGAATTGGTCAGCCATTCAAAGAGACATAGATCAGGACCGCCTTAACTCGTGGGGTTTATATGGCTGGGTTTTTCCCACGCTTCTTCAGTTTGTTAGGATTCCTGTTATGTACATTAGAGACCAGTTCCTTGTCTCAGCATGTTTCCTGGCTGTTAGGACAGTATCAACCTTAATATATTTAGTCTTCAGCTTTCTGAAAAAAGGACACTGCTTGCAGGAATCCATACTCATTAAATGTAAATTGACTTCTAAAGCAGCAGCATCTTTTCTCAGCCTCACAGGGAAGCTGAAAAAGCTCATTTGTGCAAGGTCTGAAGCACTTCTTTGGGATTTTTTTTAAAGCCTCCACAGTCCTGTAAAGCAATTTCTCATGATCTGACCTAAAGCAAGTAAACCTCAGTGTCTGGCATGCAGCCTGGAATTAACAATAATTTACAGGAATAATGTAAAATCTGTTGCTACATAATTATGCTGTTCCTCAAACAATTTAATTTTTTAGTTTAACAATAATTTTAAAAAGGAGGAAAACATTTCTCATTCTTAGCATAATATTCAATATTTTCTGTATATTATTTAAATATTATGATGGTAAACAAGGAATCATGCAGATTAATTAGGCTAA
Source organism: Candoia aspera (assembly GCF_035149785.1). Taxonomy (NCBI): domain Eukaryota; kingdom Metazoa; phylum Chordata; class Lepidosauria; order Squamata; family Candoiidae; genus Candoia; species Candoia aspera. The sequence continues at coordinate 118,981,606 of NC_086155.1, read as the reverse complement.
AGGTATGAGTAGCATAAAAGATCTCAGATTAAATTGATGCATAGTAGGAATATTAGAATAAGCTTGCACTGTAATAAAGTTACAGTAAAGCCTGAAGTGATAGAGTTAAAAAAAAACACTTTAGAGCATAATATTACTTGTTGTATTCATAGTAGATATAAAATACTAAGTTGGCATTAAAGAAGAAAAATGTTGTGGGCAGTTTCAGAAACATGGTGACAAATCAATTGGATGTTATTTTCCTAAGTAGAAAATCTATTGAAAAGATAGAACATGTCATGATGTAGGTGGTGGTATGCTCCTTGCCAAAGAAGGCACTGAGTGCAATGGCTTGGTTATCCTACAGAAAACACATTTTTTCCTCAAATGGCTCTGGTTAGAAGTTGGATCAAGCATGGGGAACAGGAAGGAAGGAGCTGCTGAGTGTTTGGAAGAGGGAACTAGGTTAGACCAGGCAACACATTTATTAACATGATCAGAAGGAACAATATTCTGAGCAAAGAGCTCCAAGTTCTGGTCCTTCAGTAATGCCAAGAGTGGGGGGATGAAGGAGTACATTTCTGCAATGACTTCTAGAACTTCAATTTTGGAGAAAGAGAATTATGTGCCACAATGTAAGATATGCTTTTCCAATAATTATTTTGTGTTTCATTGTGTTTCTTACATATACTGTAAATAAGAGGAGTATACAGTTATTCCAGCAAGAAGGAACATGCCATGATAACATAAGAATTAAAGCAAGGGTGTTAAGCTTCCCAGCCAAGTGGAAGTCAACACCACCGGACTAAACCTACATTATAGGGCCTTGGAACAAGTATTCAATGAACTTGCTCAGCCCTCTAAGAAGTATGCGAGGAAGTAATACATCCCCTTGTCATACCCTCCCATGCTGACACATGCTCTATGGCCACACCTGTACCGCTAAGAGCATGAGGCTGTACCTGTGTAAGGCTAAGGACCTTTCTCCACTGATGTTAAATGTGCAACCACTGGCCATCATGCAATAGGCACATCAGTGTGGGTGTGTGGAAAGAGGCACAGCCTGACTCATTCTTTTGTTAGGTACTTCATGATGTGGGGTTCACTGGAAGTCTAAAGGAATGTGCTGGTCATCCCATGCCAGGCTGATGCATCTATCCAGCCAGACAAAATCAGCTACCCAGCAATATAAGAAACAGGCAGAGACCCTGTTTAACACCCCCACACACCCTGATTTTTAAAAGAAGAGAAAGTGTTTCAGGGGGCAGAACAGGAGTCCATGTTGCAAATCCTGTTGGGGCAAGAAATGCATTATTAGGGTCTTGAGTAGAAGTTAAAGCTTATCATATGCATGGAGGTAAAGGTCACCACCAGCATGCAGCATTACCATGTTGATTGTAAGATGCATGTATCTGTATACACAAATTATCTCTGTTTTGATGTTGTCTCTGTACCACAAAACTGTTAGTGGCTCTAGCCAAAGAAGGGGCAATTTACCACCTTTAGTTAGCACTGAACTCTGGTAGAGCATCATAAACCAATCTCTTTCTTCCAACATTTTTTCATATACTTGGGTTTCACATGTTTCATTCCTAAGGGAAAGTATGTTCTAATAGTCCCTGTTCAACCTGGCATATCTGGTTATGTGTCAAATTAAGAGATTAGTTCTCCACAATCTCCCCGGTCAAATTTGTTATCTAGAATCTCATAACTGTTTCTAACAAAGATTACACTGATATTTCTCTTCAGCTACATGTCCTACAGGGCTGTTTTGTGGTCTTCTGATCAGTAAAAATGTAATAACATTTTCACATAGTCAATATTTAATTCTGTAAATGCAACTGGTAGTTGTAATCTAGGTTATTAACCACACAGTGATTTATGGCAGAGGGCAGACAACGGAGGAGAGAGAGCACCAGGAAGGTCCTTTGGTACCAATAAAAATGTTATAAATTTCATGCCCCTGCCTGAGAAATGTATTTATATCCTACATTAAAAATAACTTTTTATAAGTTTTAATGATCCATGTTATTAATGGTGCTGTTATCATAACTCCCTGTGCAAAATGGCATTCTTTCTTTTTTAAATTCCCATCTGTTTTTTTAGCTTAATTTAGAAAAACAAATCCTCTCACCCATTTTCCTGGAAATTTGTATAAGGTAAAAAGAAGTCTTGCTTTGCTGTACTAGGCAGCAAAAAGTATGTAGCCAAATATTTACTGCCAACACAAAGGCTGGATTAACTGCAGACGGACACAAAAGCTTCCCTAGCACATCCATGAAAAACAAGGTGAAGGTGGGAAGGCAGTGTGCAGAAAAGGAGCAAGATGCTGAAGCAGAAGAACAATTTTAGTTATGGAAACTTTTTTGTGAGCTTCTTACATTCCCTACATTCACACTGGCAAACAGTTGACATGAGACAGTGAACCAAAACAAGGATTGAAGAAAAACCTGCCAAATTTGTTTTCTAGACAGAAAATCTAATGTTTTCTGTAGCTCATACTTTCTCAACCAATAGTATGTATATCACAGGTGGTACGCTGAATTAGAAGGGGGGGCGGTGGCTCAGCGGTGAAGATGCCAGGCTTGTCAACTGGAAAGTTGCAAGTTCGGTGGGTCGAGACCCGAGCACCGCGTGATGGAGTGGGCTCCTGCACTCGCCCCAGCTCTTGCCAACCTAGCAATTCCAAAGCATGCAAATGCGAGAAGATAAATAGGTACCGCTCCAGAGGGGAGGTAACAGCGTTCCATGACTGTCATGCTGGCCACATGACTGTGGAAGTGTCTTCAGACAACTCTGGCTCTTCGGCCATGAAACGGAGATGAACACTGCCCCCTAGTGTCAGACACGACTAAATGCAAAACTTTACCTTTACCCTTTTACACTGAATTAGAGTAGGTAGGATAAAACTCCCCTCCCCAAATCAGGAAACAGCCTTCAAGAAAGAGAAGAGACCAGAGACAGAGGAGGGAGTAGCCAAACTTTGCTTGAAAATGCTGAACTGAGCATCTCAGAATATTTTCCTCAGTCTATCAGATCTGATATGCAACCTTCTGGATGGCCACTAGATGGCAGCAAAGAAATAAAGAAAACTCTAACCTTAGTGAAGGGTGTTGTGTCTTTACTACTGAGCACGTGAAAGATACTCCAGGCAGGAGTCAGTTTTTCTGCTGGTTGTTTCACTGAAACTTCTGCAACTAGGATCAATCTGCAAGAATTATACATTACAGGGGCAGGCCAAGATAATCAAGTAATAATATAAAATCACAGACATGCTTAGGCATACAGTATTAACCATAACCCAATACACAACACCTCTCCCTGACATAACGTAGGTTTATTTTATTTTCAACTTTAGGCACTACTGTATGGTGGCTTTACATATGAATGGGATAATATTTGCCACCAAAGACAGAGATATTTAGTCTATCTGACATGAGGAAACCTGAACAACTCATTGCAAGCCATCTGATTTCTTGGTGTATTCCCAGCCAACACACACAACTACAGGCAAGGGCTTTCATCTTTTTTACTCCAAGATGTCCTATTCATACAGACTTGAACTCTTTGTTTAGCCAGTATCATGAATCTCTGCTCTCACAGAGATTACAGCCACTGACAAGTTCATCACAGTGCTGAAAAAACTCCATAAACTAATGTCACTAGTTGAAGCTTGTTCAAATTTGGCTAGAATCTGTGAATTTATTGTCAGTTTCTATTTTAAAGGCATATGAGAAAAGGAAGTGGTAGGGAAGAGGTTAACATAACTCTAAGCTGCATGGTGTTTCTTTGGGTTTTTAAAAGCCCAAATTGATGATAATCCAATCAATCCTGGCTTGTCTTGAAAGCTTACAGGATTGAACTTTGTTAATACTAGACTATATGGGGAAATTGAAAACAACAACAAAAACAACAAAAATTAGGCAGTGGCAAATTACTTGCATATTGCATGTATCTCCAGCTACTTGCATATTGCATGTATCTCCAGTTTGGTGGCAATCTCTCCATCTGATTCAGCAACACCAACAATGAGATCTAGTGGCCAGATTGTCAATGCATCTAGCCTTGTTGTTGAATGCCTTGCCGTTCTTGCTGTTGAATGCCAGGGTGGTTGGGGATAAGACCACATCGATTTATGATTTACTGGCGACAAGTGGGCAGACCGCCCATGTATAATTTAGTCCTAGCTGGGCAAGGCCAGTGATATCATTCTCTCCAAAATCTGCTGAGACAGGTTTTGGGTCCTGCATCAGCCTCAAAGCTGGGGAAAAGGCAGTGGGGCATTGGTGTATTCTCTCTTATTATGTCAGTCAGATGCTGTCTTGTGCATGTGTTTCAGATGGACAATTGCCAGTTAAGAAAGAACCAATATCAAGTGCCCCTACCCTACCCAGCTGCTGTGATCAATTAGTACATTTCATTGAAAAAGCCTCCCAGATTAGTTCAAGTCTTAACTCCTGGGAATCCTTTTGACCTGTGACCTCCAATGAAGTAGATACGGTGCTCTCTAAGGTGTCCTCTGCTAAGAAGATCCTTTCCTGCTTGTCACCTTAAGACAGGTTGGTGGTGGTGGGGGGTAATTTCCTAGATCAGGGAGGTTGTATTAGAGGATAAACTTTGTCAGGATCTGGATGGAGGATTTGCATCCATCCGGTCCTTTTAGATCTCAAACATAGTATCCTTCTGGACTGCCTTGAGGGATTGAGCATTTAGGGCACTGTATTGCAGTGGTACCACTCCTTCCTTGGTGGTGGTTGCAGCCAGTGGGGAGGGGTGGGAGAGATCAGCCTGATGCTACTCCTCTCCTATTTAACATGAAACTGCTGAAAGAGATCATCCCAAAGTCTGAGGTTTGATATCCTCAATATGCTGATGAGACCCAGTTCTACATCACTACTCCAGGCCATACTGGTGATCCACTGAAGTCCTGTCAGAGTGCCTAGAGGCTGTGAGGATCTGAATAGGAAAGACAGGTTTAAACTGAATCCTTTCTAGATGGAGTTGTAGTTTTTCCATCAGAGTTCTCTGCTCCAGTAGTGCCTCTTGAGGCATGGGCACCACTCCTGAAAGAATAGGTTTACAATTTTGGGGTTCTTCTGGACTCACAGCTCCAGCTAGAGCAGTGTGTGGAGTGATGGCCAGGGAGGCATTTGCACAGCTTTCATTAGTGTGTCAGTTGCAACCCTATCTGAAGTACAAGGATCTCGCTACAGTGACTCATGGCTTTGTCACCACCCACTTAGACTACTGCAATCTAGTCTACATGGAGCTTCCTTTGAAGATCACTCAGAAGCTGCAGTTGGTACAGAGTGAAGTGGATCCCTGTACTAACCAGTGTTCAATGGTGGGAGTGCTTTACACTAATGCCCTGCACTGGGTGCCAACATGCTTCCAGGTGCAATTTAAAGTGCTGGTACTATTGTATAAAGCTGGGCCAGTTTAATCTACCAGGGAAAAACTATTAGTGGTGCCCCACTTTAGGTAGATGGAGGGAAGCAAGGCTAGAGGGGATGATGTTCACTGGCCCTTCATTTTAGGGGCTGCATCAGATGCTTGGAACAGTCTCCCAATCAATATCCCTAACTACCTCCCAAAAGTTGCTGTCCTGTTCAGACTATGAGATGGCCAGGCAGAATTACTTAAAACTGTTTTATTACAATTAACGATTTACAATAAAGAAGTACTTAATAAACTAAGCAATACAGGTTGATCAGGTCCACCCAGGCAGTGGGGGAAAAAAAGGCAATGCTGCAGGATCAGGAGCCACTGGAGGCTGAGGCAAAATGGCTAGGCAGAACTTGGCTAGACCCCTCAATGAGGCGGCAAGACCCAGTGTGGCACGTACACGTGGCAAGCAGGGGACTGGAGATGCATGGGTCAGCTGGGAGATGGAGGCTAGGCAAGACTCGACTGATTCCTCCAGGCAGGACTTGGTTCTGGAGGCTCGGCAGGACTTGACTGGAGCAACGAGGCAAGATGTGGAACTTGGAGCTGAACTAGGCTTGGCTGGAGTGACAAGACAAGACTCGGACCCAGAGGCAAGGCAGGACTTTGCTGGAACGACAGGGCAAGATGAAGGACTTGATGTGGAGCTAAGCTTGGAAACGGAGGCAAGACTAGACATAGCTGAAGTGGTGAAACTAGGCTTGGAACTGGAAGCAAGGCTGGACTGGACAAGAGTAACAAGACAAGACTTGGAGCTGGACCCTGACTGGATTTTAACTGGAGCGGCACAATGAGGCTTGACACTGGAGGCAGGATTGCACGAGGCTGAAACAATGAGGCAAGGCTTGGAACTGGACATGAGGCTGATCTCTGCTGGATCAGCAAGGCTGGACTTGATCGGAGCAACATGCAAAGGAAACAGTCCCATGTCAGTGTGATGACTGGAATACTCAGCTTCCCATTAAATCCGACCCATAAATATTTACTTAGAATTCTCTTTAATGGTGTGTAGCATTCAGTACAAGGAAAAGTTGTGAATGAAAAAGCCCGTGCTTTTCCCTCATTAAACATCTTCAGTGAATTCAAATTCCCCTTCCACTACCCATCTCAGGTATGCGCCCCTCCCTCTCATGCCAGTTAGTGTAAGAATCTGCAGTTGTCTTCAACGGCTCCTCGCAAACGACCTTGGCATTGTAAGATAGTCCAAACAAGATGATTTCACACTCCAACGATGCCCCTCCCATGCCTTCAACTCACAAGAATAATACACGTGTTAACCAAACCATGCATGTGAGTCCTATCAAATGTTCTGGGAATGTTTGATCTGGGAGCATGACAAATGGTAGGAGAAGCTGGCTCTGATTCTGCAATGGCTATAGAGAGGCTTCTGACTCCAGTAAGGACTCTTCCGCTGAGACTGTGAGCTCGAAGGATCAGTTCTCTCCCACAGCTTGCTCAGCGTGTGCTTGCCTTTCAACATGTTCCTGTCCACACCTATTCTCTTCTGCAGCCTGTTCTCCTGCCTCGCGCACTGATTGGAGGTTTCAAATCCTCCTCTGGATTTTGCCCAATCAGCGCTTGCTCTTTCTCCCGCTCTGCTGAGTCATTTTGGGTATCTGTTTCCCCAATTCCTACTGGATAAGTTTTGTTTTCTTCAGACTGTTCAGGATAAGTTTCCTTTCCAGAGTCTGACTCAGACTCTAACCTCACGGTTGCTGAAATCTTTGTTCCTCCAAAGTACAGTGGCTCTTTGATCCCATCTTGGTTTGGTTATAGTTTGGATTGGTTCACTTAACTTTGTTTTATGTATTTTATTAGTTTGTAGATCCTTTATTTGTATACTGGTTTCTTTATTGCATATTGTTTCTTATGTATCTATAAACTGCCAAAATGTTTAGGGATTTAGTGTTCTATAAATGTAAGTCATCATCATCATCCTCCCAAGAAAACTACATGGACTGTCTATGAAGTCACTAGGAGTTAAGCTCAACTCAAGAGAGACTTTATTTTTAGTGTATTTTTAGTTCATTATTTTTATCATATTTCTTTCAATTTAAGCTATTTTGGTTTATAGCATTTGAAAGGGGGTATATATAAATAACTGAAATGAGTGATCTTTCTTTGAAGCATTCTTCATTATCCCATTATTTTAGAATTATTATTGCAAGACTTTCATCGCAGATCACTTTACAGCTGCTTGTGCAGGACTGGAGCATGGAAAGAGTAGCAGCGCAGAAGTTCCCTTAGGAGAAAAGTAGGGCTTAGTTTTTTTTAATTAAATACTTCATTGAAAAAAAAATCATTAAAAGATATAACTAACAAGCATAATGATTCATAAAATTATCAGATTAAATCCTTGACCAGATTATTCCTTATGATGGTTCTGATAATGAATCTCAAATTTTTATTCAAAATGCACTACAAAACATAGCAAATATCATACTAATACAATAGCTTCCTAGAACAAATCCATTACGATTCAAAGTGATGCCTTGTTACATTGACTCACATGGAGGCAAATGGCACTTTTAATTCTTTCAAAATTAGAATAGAGATATATTTCTAATTGCATAATTATTAAAGAATTTGCAGCTGGACTATCTGGATTTGCAAGCCTGGAATATTCATTGTCAGTTCTACCTGAACCCAAAATGCAAGTCACTCTGCCCTGCCACCATTAAAGCTAAAACAAGAGTAGCAAACAAGGCTAAAATAAATAGTTTTGAACTTTAGTTCTGGCCAGAGGTAGTTTTCAGAGCTGGCTGATAAAGAGCAAGAACAGAGCATGCCAGTAAAGAACCTATGAAATTAATTTCCAACCATCCATGTATATGTGTTGTTGTTGTTGTTGTTGTTATTTTAAATTTGTTAGCCACCCAACTCCAATGGAATGTACATATGTATGTATGTAGAACCAGGCTAGAAACTGGAAGACCGTGAGTTCTAGACCTGCCTTAGGCATGATGCCAGCTGGGTGACTTTGGGCCAGTCACTCTCTCTCAGCCCTAGGAAGCAGGCAAAGGCCAACCACTTCTGAATCTTGCAGGGACTTTTCCAAGCAGTTGCGAGGAGTCAGCACTGACTCAAAGGCAAAATGTGTATATACCCACACATATATGCACGCACACCTATGGGTGTATATTTGTGTATGTATGTATATTTCTCTTTTCTATTAACTAAAGGAAGGGAATGCAGATTATACCCATCAACAACAATGCACAGTGACTTTGTTATACCCAGTGGTTACAATATCCACAGTTGGAGGCAAAACACACACATACACACACACAGTCTGTACGTTTGAATGAAACAGCTGTGGCAAGAGCAAACTGTACATAGCCCATTTCTGAAATTAATTACAGAAATCCTCTATAGAGAATTGGAAGACAGGCTGAGTGGAACAGCAGGCACAGGTAAGTCATGGAAGATTTCAGAAGCAGAATGTAATGGGATAAAATCCATTCATCCTTATCTCAAATAGGTCCAGTTCACCTTTCCATCAAGAACTATATGTGGTTCCTCTTCCTAATACAGCTAAGGCTACCCATGAAGAGCTCTTTTGAAAAAGCAGAACCAGGCAAATTAGTTGTTTAGAAGAGGAATCCAACTGAGTATTAAAAAGTTAATACTTTTAAATCAGATCACATTTATAGATGAAATTACTGATCCTTAAACAGAAGCAGCAGACAAATTTACCACATGTTGTGAATGATTTTCTCCTCCTCCCTCATGGGAATATCTTGAATTTTAGTCACTTCATTTCTCATCCTGATTTCTTAATCTTAATTTTCACCATTTGAACCATGGTTGTATAAGAAGCTGGGTGAGGTATTCCCCAGCCATATGCTCTGTAATAAGTAGCCTTCTCCAAGCAGGTGCCCTCTGGATGTGATGGATTTACACCCCTTCGGTGTTTTGATATATGCTAGTTGGATTTAGAGAAGTTCAACACATCTGATATAAGATATGAGGGCTTAAAAAAAACTTGCAACCTGTTCAAATTACTTCATTTCTCTGTCTTACTAAGAAGAAAGAAAGGCAAGGCAGGGCAGGGCAAGGCTGGCACTAGTTTTTAAATGCTTCACATTCTTCCACCCTACAAGAAAAATGGTTTTATTCTTGTTGAAGAGTCACTTTTGTAATACCAAACTGTACCACAGAAGGTAATGTAATTCCCAGTTTCTGATTCATATATTTTAAAGAAGTCCACTTGTATTCAAGATGAGTACAGGGTACTTCACTGATCAAAATAGCGCATATGTTCTCTGAGATGAACAAAAGGATTTTCATAACATTAACAGGGTGATTTGTCCTGGTCAGCTGTATTAAACATTCAAGCGTTAGGAGGGAACCAATTAGTAAAGACGTGAACCACAGAAATTGGATGAGTAAGAGAATTATTATATTATTATTATTATTATTATTATTCACATCTGTAATGGGTTATTTATTAGTAGTAGGTTGAAGTTGTAATCTAAATTATTTCTGTTTTATCCTATATCTGGGGAACTCCATGGCTTTAATTCCTGAGGTCTGTTCTAGCATTTTGGGTTTAAAAAGTCCAAAAGAAGTCTGTTTTGCCATTTGGATACTTTGTCCACATTTATGAAAATATTGCACTATAATATATATTTTCTGTGCCAAGACTAATTCCAATCTACAAATAGGGTGCCGCTTCGGCACAGGCTGAGGCTTAACAATCCCATGTGGTATGTCTTTCACTTGTAAGAAAGCCAGGAGAGCCTTGAAATTGATTTCCCGAGAGAGACACATTTTTTTTTTCATATTGGGCCTCATGTTGGCTTGCAGGCTGGGAAATATACTTTAAAAAGCAAGTGCGGTAAAAAAGAGGGTAGCAAAAACTAAATCTGATACCATTTGATTTCATTTTTATTCTAACTGAAAGAAGTTGATTGAATTCAGTTAATAGGATGATTTACACTATATTTAATATTTTTTGTTCTTGTGTCACAGTAAATGTGACAATTGGGCTCAACCTTTGGAGGCAATTTAGGGCTGCACCCAAAGCTTTCTGGAGCCTCAGATTCTGCCCTAGCCTAAGATGGCAGTACGACTGGAAGAGCTTACATCTTTCATACTTAACAGTGGAATCCAGGAGTGGGGAAGAAAAGGACAAGCACAGTGAGATTGAGGGGGTTACATTTTGTTTGCACACATTGATCCTTAATTATCGGCCAATGAAATAAAAGTGGTTAGGTTCACACATTGCACTATACTGTTAGCTTGCTTGCAGTGTGATATACATGAATCTAGGCACTGTGGTTTGGAAACAATGGCAATGTATTATGTGAACTCAAGAAATTAGAATCTAGTCAGGAAACCATGGTTAAATTTCTGAAATGAAGCAAATGAATTAGCATATTTAGTTCAACTGAACAAAGCAAGAGAAGATTTATTCTGGGAGGAGGAGGAGTGGGGGGAGGAAAAAAGAGCTAAGAGCTAGGAAAATAGCAATAAGGAAAGGCAAATAGATTCTGAAAATAGGGAAAAGAAGGCTATTGGGCTCAAACATTGCAGTTAGCGATAATTTGCTTATAGTATACAGTATGGAAAACACACAGACACATATTACATAAACTCTAAACCATGGTTTACAAATCACTGAGAATGGCTTTGTGAAATATAATAAGCCAGAAACAAATTGCATTATGTGTTAGTGCTATGCATGAATCCATACAAAGGCTTCCAAAACAGTCCCCAAAAAGTCTGATTTTGTCTCGTTCATAGAGCAGCAAGGAAATAACTCTTCTATGCTTGTTTGTCAACAGAGGGATCATGATCACAGTAAAAGAGATCAGGCTTAGCTTCTGAACTAGAAGTATGCAAAACATTTTAAATCTGAAATGTTGCGAGTTTGAAATTTTCAAAATGTTGAAGCTATTTCAAGCTTGGAATGCTTCTGGAATGGTCAGAACAGCACTAAAACACTTCTGCTAAGGTTGAAAGAACTTATTTTGAGCTTGAAGTAAGTGTTTCAAACTTGAAGTAGGGGATAGGAACTCAAAATAGTTCAGGTCTGCAACATTTTGCACACCTTTTCTCTGAAACAATGTGAGAATTTTTTTTTTAATCCATTCAATTGTTTCTGATTCTTGGAGACTGCCTGGACAAGTCCCTGCAGTTTTCTTGGCAGGGTTTTTCAGAAGTGGCTTGCCATTGCCTCCTTCCTAGGGCTGAGAGAGGGTGACTGGCTCAAGGTCACCCAGCTGGCTTTGTGCCTAAGTCAGGACTAGAACTCATGGTCTCCCGGTTTCTAGCTTGATGCCTTAACCACTATACCAAACTGGCTCTCAATCTGAGAATAACTGAGGATATTTTGGATGAAACAATTAACCAATAGCATTAGTTAACGAAGTGAATTAGTATAGGTGAAGTTCTACATTGGACACTCAATAGTGATACAGTAAACAATTTGACACACTTTAGGTTACATAAAATGAGTAGTATAATTGAGTATGACATAATAATTATTTGACAACTTCAACAACTACAATGCTGTCCTTTCTGAGCACCTTCCATATAAAAGATAACATATTTTTTTTCTGGCTTGCCAGGAATATTATCTAGAAGAATGGGTATGACTTCTCAATGGGAGTCCCTACAATAGGAATAAGATGAATGTACATGAATCACACTTTCCATCTCCCCTATACATAATCAAAGTTTTCTTCTGATTATGGATGGTAAGGTTAGAGGGACACTCTACTGAACTATGGGTTTCCTCTACCATCTAAAATATAATAATTAGTTATCCAACTGAAATCTATTGTTAAGTCAGGGGTAAGGTTAATCAAGCATTGAATAATCCCTAATTTTTATAAATGAACAGCTCTATAATTTATTATCTAAGTTTTAAATAAATATCTGATCCTACTTGAAAATAAATCTTTTTGAATTACCTATTTCCTACAAAACCTAACCCAACTATTTTGTTATAAAGGGGCTAACAGAATGGGTGATGCAATAGTGTACAAGAGATAAGATAAGTAGATCTGTTCATCAGGGTTATAATGGAAAGTCTAAAAGAATAAATATTTCACATATTGGTCAGTTTTAAGAGCTAAATCTTTACAGATGAGTATAAATTAGGATCTCCCATATATGGTTAACTATAGGTGGATTGATTCTCCCCATAGGAGATGGAGGGAAATTAATTTTCCACAAGTCAAGTCTGCTGCCCCCCCTAATTTTTACAGAGACTATAAACTCTGGTGGTACGGACAGGTCACAAATGTTTTTATATACATGGTAGAGGTATATCCAATTATATTTAGGTCATCGCATCAAACTTAGTGGTGGTAGATTCAGGACAAATGAAAGAAAATCTTTCTTCATTCAATAAATAATTAGTTATGGAAACTGCTGTCATAAAATATAGTGATAACTGTCAGTTAAAAAGAAATTAGACAAAATATTAAAAGGTGGGACAGCAAGGACTATGAGTAATTATGGTTATATATTTTCTCCAGTATCAGCAGAAAGACTTCCTTAATGAGAATTACTAGGGAACAAAACTGGGAGGATGATGATGCATTCATGTCCTGTGCCTGAGACATCCTGGGGTTTGGTCTGACGTAGCACCACTCTCTTTTTGTGTTGTTATGCAGTGGTGTAATTTGGCATAAGGTTCTTTCTTAAGAAAGAGTCACTGAACTAGAGGCATGCAGGCCAAGTACTATTTCATAATACTTGTGACCTTTCTGGTGGAAAGGAAAAGAATACTGTTATTAAAGCTGTTGGTGCTTTACCAGTTTTGAGGTTCCATGCCAGCAAATGCCTGACCTTACAGTTTACCAGACCTAGTTCTGGAAGAGAAGTAAACATATATATTACACATGTTTATGCACATGTTGCATTCATCCATTGACAGAACCAGGTCTGATAAAAGGAAGCTGTGCCTTACAGCATACATAGGTTAACAATAAAATTTGCTGACATCTGATATGATAACCACCCATTTAAATGGTTTTAAAAGGGGACTGGACAAATTAATGGAAATGTATATAGCCATCAGAACCATTATCAGTGGTCACTGCTCTTGATGGCTCCATCAAGCCCCTTAATAAAATATAGAATACCTTAAATGAGCTTTGTAAATGTGTCTAGTCACCATGTCCTGCAGAATGCTGGACTAGATGGGCCGTTGGTATAATTTAGCTGAGCTCTTCTTAAATTCTTAAACAGGGCTTTAACAATCAAACTTCAAGGGTATTTTTTTAGTTATTTATCCTACAAAGTGATGGCTATGGAACTTTTAATAAATAATGGACTGTTGAATGACTTGCATTTCCTTTTTCTTTTCTGATGCAGAATTCCTCTGCTAGGCATAAAAAATCAACTTGCCAGCCCCATGATGATGTTGTTCTCTGGTGTCTTCAGCAATGGCCAGTCCAAGAAAATGATGGCGCTGCCTTGCTCTTTAAGATCAAGGGAAATTCAGATTCCAGAGGTGACTGACTGATGGCACGTAATTCCTATGGTACAACCTGCCAGTTCTATTCAAATGTATAGATTTGTGCAGGAGATTGATCAACTCATTGGCAATGCTGCACTTTATCATCCAGTTCAAGCAATAGGAGCACAACTGACAGATATTCCACAGTTGTCCCTGGAGAGGGTGGAAGGAAGTTTCTTATTTCAATATTCTAAAAATGCAAGGGAAGAACCTGTCATCTTTTCTAAATATCATGGCAAGCAATCACTAGCAAAATATCTTAGGAAATCATATTTTTCAAAGTCCTGTGGTCTGAGAATACTTTTGCACCAGGCAGTTTTCTTGTGAGTGAAGAAAAGAGAAACAATCCTTTTTTTGTCCTGGTTCCTTCAAAACATTCTTCTGCTGCTCTTTTGGGGTGTGAAATTCACACATGGTTCATAACTATGTAACCTGTCCTTGCATAGGATGGCAAGCTAATGAGGGAGCTCATTATCCACAAAGGCTTCTGTTCAACACTGAGAACCAATGTCTTTTCTAGCTAATTAACTGCAGACCTTCAGAAAGTGAATCAGTTCACCTGGCCTGAGAGAGGAGCATTCCAAACATCTGGAGTTTAAGTTCCCCCACCCCAACATAACTATTCATGAGCAAACATTCATCCACAGCAGGTTCAGTAAACCTAGTGTTCCCATTCAGGGATCATCTGAAATATTAAAGGTAAAGGTAAAGGTTTCCCTTGACGTAAAGTCCAGTCGAGTCCGACTCTAGGGGGCGGTGCTCATCTCCGTTTCTAAGCCTTGGAGCCGGCGTTGTCCATAGGACACTTCCGGGTCATGTGGCCAGCATGACTCACGGAACGCCGTTACCTTCCCGCCGAAGCGGTACCAATTAATCTACTCACATTTGCATGTTTTCGAACTGCTTGGTGTGCAGGAGCTGGGACGAGCAACGGGAGCTCACCCCGCCGCGCGGTTTCGAACCGCCGACCTTCCGATCGACAGCTCAGCGGTTTAACCCGCAGCGCCACCGCGTCCCTGACTCTGAAATATTAGGAGAAGCAAATAAGAATTAAGATTCTTTTCCCCACTCGTATCTGTAGATTTTAGGAAGCAAATGTTAGGGAATACGGTAGCTTTGGGCAAATGCAATGTATTGCAATGTAAATACAGAATTATCAGCAACTCCACCTGAGAATTTGTTTGAATAAATGATCTGGGAAAGTAGCTGGTGTAAACAATGATTTTGGGTCTTAGGCTTAGCTGAAGAAATATTTGAAAGTATCCAATGTTACAACTAAATCTGTCCCACTGCATACTGTGTTTTAAGAAAATGATCTAAACATAAACTTTTGAGTTCAGAATTTTACTTTTTTTTTTTTTTTTTTTAAATTACTGGAATTATTTGTAGCATATATTTGTATAGATCAAATTTTAAAAGGCGGTACGACTATCCATAATCCAGATTCAGTTCTAGACACATATAACATTTAGTGGCTCTGGACTAGAGATGCCTATTTCCACCTAAAATAGAAAGCTTAAACGGACAATTCACTGCAGTACAGATGTGGCAACATTTAGATACGTGGATATACCTATATTAGTTATGCAGACAGAATTTGCTTTCATACACAGATCTCCCTAGTTTGATAGGGAACACACATTTATTCTAGGATCTTGGACTTGAAGTGGAGAAAGAACTCTCTCTGGGACTTTAGGATCCTGAGACTAGGGAACTGAGGCCAAAAAGCATCCTCAACATTCTATAGTATTGCCAAGGAACAGGGATAGCTGATTGGCCATCTCCATCTCACATCCTGATCAGATTCTCCCTAAAAGAGTTTTGTCTTTGCCTACACTATGTCCACAGTGAAACCCTTGTTTCTTCTTTAATAATATTACTGCTCTGTTTTGCTCAACTTCCTTTGCAATCCTGTTAATTTCACAATTAAAGGAGGTAATGCTCAGTTTATTTATTTGTGTATTTATTTGTTTATTTTTCAAATTTTGCCACTGCCCATCTCCCCGCCACCCCACAAGAGGGACCCTCGGCAGTTTACAGTAAAAACAATCAATTAAAACAATAACCATCAAATACAAATACAAATACACAAAATATAAATACAAGTTGTTCACTAGAATCACCAAAGGACAAGGACCATGAATGGAGAACTTTATGGTTTGTTTGTTTGTTTCTCTGAAAATCCAGATGTTATTTTTGTTCAACATTCCATTCATAATTTCATGGTACTAACTTTCTTTTTCTACAAGTCAACGTAGCAATATAGTTTTCATCCTTTGCCAGCATTTTGGCCACTAAAAATTGAAAACTGCTTCATATATACTTAGGCTTCACTCTTACACCTCATCCTTAAAAGGAATCCTTAATAATTTGTGGCTTTCTGAGAAAGACGTTGATCAAGTGCAGACCACTCTGGGGGTCATTTCTACATTAGTATTTTATAGCATTTTCAAGAATCATCCATCTACCTTTGTACCAACATAATAGTAAGAGCTGGCAAGAGTCACTTGGCAAGTGAGTGGCCATATAAATGGAATGAATGAATCAATACATACATACATACATACATACACACACGCACACGCACACGCACACTCACACATTAATGAGGACAGACTTTATTGCACTTCAGTAATGGCTAGCTGATGTTATGAAGACATGGTTGCTAGTACAGGAACAATGGTAGCAAATTGATTTCAATTCAGAAGAGGAAATAACCTTGTAGAGATAAATGAATGAGGGAGGAGAACTAATTAAATACCAGTACAAAAACAAATAATAATCTTTAAACAAAATAAACAATTGGAATACATTGTGAAATAGAGGAAGGAAGAGAAGGAGAAGGGAGAAGAAAGGAAAGGAAACTCTGTAACACACACAGCCACACAAAAATAAATTCTTGCAACAATGTGATATGATTGCAGTGACAGTGAACATCCGTCTGTCTTTTCACTCACTCACCCAATATTGGATTGAATGTATATTGGATTGAGAGCACATATACGATATACACATTTGCATGAATATCCTGATGTATATCTAGAATATTCCTGGCCTTATTGTGTTTTGATGGGTGAGGTTGTCATGCTGTTAAGACAGCACAATGCTCAGAGAAGAAATCTGCCATATCGTGATAAGAATAGAGTGGGCAGCCATAACAAATTCCGCAAAATAAATAAATAAAATACCAAGGGAAAAAGCTTTCTGAATTTTTGCTAGAAACCTTTGTGCCATGACATGCACTGCTGATCTTCATTTGGGGGTGAGAGTAACATAAGGGGATTCGAAAACCCTCTCAAATCCCCAGCATTCTATTGGGCCTTAAAGCGGTACAGCAAGGCTTTTGGCTCCAGGAAATAAAGTATATTGCTGAGTTGAAGGAGTGCTGTAACCTATGCCTGACTTAGCCACTTATCCTGCTTGGATGCCAAGCAACATTTCTAAACAATATCTAAATAGTACATCAGATGGCATTTCATAAGATATTCTCCTCAACCATGACAGAATGAAGAGGATACTGTGAGGAAAGGACTACGTCTTCTCAGGTGGTTGAGTGATCTCAGGTTGAGATGTGAATTCTATTAGTCCCCATATCCATGTCCTCATTGTGACTGATGGAAGGGAAGATACAAATCCACATCCATATAAGCAATAGAAGAGTTCCAATAGAATGCAATCTGCAGTCTGAAAGCATTGTTTAATAACAATATTATGAAATAATGTTCTACCAGTTCTCATTTACCTTGATGGAAGAATAATACCTTCAAAGGAAAAGAGAATTTTGGTTAAGTTATCATGGGCTAAATATGAAGTTCTTGCACTTATCTAGTTAAGAACTGACCAATAGATGTGTATATTATGAACAATGGAAGTCTATGAATGCCCCATATTTCGTTGCATAATCATCTCCCCATCGTTCAAGAACTTTCCTGGCTTCACACACTTCAGTTCAATCCCAAATTAAGAACTCCTTGGGAGTTTTCAGATTGGGTAATGGGGGCAGCAAGGAGGTTTCAGATTAGCAGTAAAATGGGCCATAGAAATAAACTCCACCAGTAGCTCCTTCTACCACTTTTATTACTTTATAATAAAATAAACCCAACAATCTCACCAGGAGAAATTATGAAGCAGTGTAGAAGTTCCTGTGATCTCCATTGATGGACACACTGATTCTGTTATTTGGTTTTTCAACCAAAATACGGTTCTCAGTCCCTGGAGTTCGAATTTATACATACAGTATCTGTTACCAATAGAGACACCTTATGGAAGAAGCTGTTCAAGCTAAATATGGAACCCAGGCTCTTATATCTAAAGGCCCTCTATACAAATACTTGCCTGAAAGTTTGCACAGTCAATGGCTTTCTTACACAGATTATACACACTAACAAATGTGTCAGACAAGGGTGTAATTTGACCCCAGTGTTGTTTAATCTTTATGTCAAGGACATCTCAGGATTCCTCCACTCCACTATTGCTCACATGCCAAAAATCCTCAGCAGACATATCAACATCCTTTTGTATGTAGATGATATGCTTTTGATCATGTACTCCCATGTAGGCAAGAGAAAATTGATATGAAAATTTGGTGCCTATTTTGCCTCTAATTCTTTGAACATCAACAAGACTAAATCCAAAGTGGTGGTTTCAGAAAGAAACATGCCAAATACAACTGACTTTTGGATGGGGAACTTAGAGAACAATTAGACTCTTTCCCATACATAGGGGTAGTTTTTATGAATACAGGGTCTTGGAAAAAAACACTAAAGAAGTTCAGTGAAGGCCATAGCAAGCTCTAAAACATTACTTAAACTACTCGGTTACAACTATCCAAGTACTTTGATCCCCATTCTAAAGGTCTACAAGGCAAAAATTGCACAAGGGTTAACTTATGGAGCAGAACTGTGGGGCCTGTCAAAGGCCTCTTACTTGAACAAAATCAAACAAACTTTTTAAGAACTATTCTGGGGACTTATAGGAATATAGCAGCAGCAGTCAGAGACAAAATAGACATCCAGTCCTTTTATAGCCTAAAAAAACGTTAATTACTGGTGGAGAATTCTTCCAATGAAACCTGATAGACTATCAAAAATGTGCCTTGAAGAACAGATAAGCATATTTCAGCCCACCACATGGATGAACTTGTCAAAATCATCTTGTACTTGGCTTTTCAACACAAAACCTACTTTCAGCCGAATATCAGGCCAAGGCAATATTTAAACAGAGCATCTTGAATATTGATGCCCAAACTGATTTCAAGTCTCTTACAAACACCAGGTGTTTGAAATGGTTGGCCAAGAATAAAATGTCTTTCCAAACAGACAAATATATGAAAATGGGTCTGACTCAGTATTATAGGATAGCCCTTACTAGAGTAAGATTGGCAGCTGGATTCTACAATTAAATACAGATGATTCCATCAAGTGCCATATTCTGAGAGGTGGTATATATGTAGAGTACCAGACAGAGAAGATATGGCACATGTTTTATTTAGCTGCCAAGTATATGTCCCAGCAAGGGCTCCGTATTTATAGACACTACTCAACAGAACTCCACATTGGGACTCTAAGAGAAGATTATCTTATTTTCTTCAGGGCACAAACATATACGTAGTCATTAGAACAGTTTATAGTCAGGGCTGTTCAACTGAGAACACATTATATGGAACATATTAGGATAGCATGTAAAGGAAATGTTGTTTATTCGTTCAGTCGCTTCCGACTCTTCGTGACTTCATGGACCAGCCCACGCCAGAGCTTCCTGTTGGTCGTCAACACCCCCAGCTCCCCCAGGGATGAGTCCGTCACCTCCAGAACATCATCCATCCACCTTGCCCTTGGTCGGCCCCTCTTCCTTTTGCCCTCCACTCTCCCTAGCATCAGCATCTTCTCCGGGGTGTCCTGTCTTCTCATGATGTCACCAAAGTATTTCAGTTTGGCCTTTAATATCATTCCCTCAAGTGAGCAGTCTGGCTTGATTTCCTGGAGGATGGGCTGGTTTGATCTTCTTGCAGTCCAAGGCACTCTCAGAATTTTCCTCTAACACCACAGTTCCAAAGCATCTATCTTCCTTCACTCAGCCTTCCTTATGTTCCAGCTCTCACAGCTATATGTTACTACTGGGGTAAAGGAGATGCATTCACCTGAATACTCATTGTCCTGAATTTCAACGCCCATCATTTCCTTTCCTTTCCTTTCCTTTCCTTTCCTTTCCTTTCCTTTCCTTTCCTTTCCTTTCCTTTCCTTTCCTTTCCTTTCCTTTCCTTTCCTTTCTTATTTTCTCTTATCTTAATCTATTCTATTTTATTGTGGCTGACACCCATTGTTTATTGACTGGTCAAAAAAGTTACTTATTTACATATCTGTAACCTGTGTTGGAAGTTGGAAGAAAATAATAGCAGGAGTAGTCTGAGGCCCACACACACACATACACCATTCCCCTATACTTTGCAGGACACTTGATATAATCGGACCTCTGGTATCCAGGAGTTAACACAGTTTGGGTGTTAATTATGGATCACAGAGGGCAACCGAACATGGAGGAAGTTCAAAGAGCATATGATATCTCACTTTTCCACCTCTAACCCAACAGATGTGCAGCTCTGAAGTGTGGGGTTGATGGAATTGGGTGAGCAATCTTTCAAGCTTCCTCTGCGACTAGAAACAAACTCAACCCCCCTGCAAGCAGTGGTGGGATCAGAATAGTTGAAAACAGCCCTCTGCCCTTTGTAATTGCCCTTGTTTTCCCTTTTCCTTCAAGACTGTTGTTTCTGTGTATTATGCTCACGAGGGCTAGTAATATAGTAGAAGTGCAGATGTCTTGGGTTTCATCTGAGGCATAAGGTTGCCAGAGAATACAAACCTGTTGAAAATTGTGTTAAAGCTATTCATGCTTAAAAATTGGCATCAGCCTTCTCCTCCCAGTGTTCAGAACCCTCCCCATCTCTAACCTCTCTAATTGAAAGAAAATACATTGTAAGTGATCCTTTAATTCAACCCTTTTTGTTCACAGATGGATGGAAGAGATTGCTGGCTATGAGTGCTGCCTCAGATGCATTCCTTCTGCTAGGCTAGGCAAAGAGGTCTGGAGAGTAGAGCTAAATGCCTACTGGCAATAAGCAGTTGATGGTTTTTTACTGCTTCAGTAGAGAAGACATGGCCCAGACTTCTCTTATTCACAGTGAAGATTGGCCATTCTTAATTGTTATTAACTGTTTAGTATGTATGTATGTATGTATGTATGTATGTATTTAAAACATGTATATGGGTGCCCAACTCAACCAAGGTGTTTCTGGGTATTTTGCCAAAATAACAACAACTGCCTATCCTTGGGAAAGACTCGATAGGTGGATAAAAATGCCAAATGCAGTCTAAACATCTGGTTGACTGTGCGACCAACCATAACAACAACAACAACAACAACAACAACAAGACCTAACAAAAAGACTACAAAACCTAAATAAGTACTCCTAAAAACAATAATGAAACAATAAAATAATAAAATTGCAATCCAAACAGCAATAACACTGTCATCCAACTCCAGTACATCATGACCCAAAGGCCTAGGGATGATTATGTTTCAAAACCATCCATGCTGACACAGATATGGATGTGTGAACCCTATTCCTTTATCAATGCAGGTACTTCTATTTCCCTATATGCTGGGCTTAGGTATTCAGGGAAGTTATTCACAAGAGTGTTACAATTTTTGTTACTAGTTATGACCTTATCATTTGGGTCTTCCTCAAGCTAATAACTGGTCAGAGTTTTGGACCTGACAGGGCATTCAGGTGAAATTCTTTTCAAGGAGAGCTAACTGTTAGAAACTTGTGAGACAGAGACTACTCTGGAATGTTTGGTATAGCAGATATTGAACAAAGAAGGGGGAAAAGTCTACTTTCTCCTCAAGCCAAAGATGATGTAATTGATATCTGTGCATGTTTTTGTTTGTACATGCATATGTGTATCTGTGTTTGTGTGTGAGAGAGAGAATATGGACATATTAGAGAAAGGAAAGACATTGAGCTCTACAACACACAACCAGTTAGTTCTAGAAGCATTTTGGCATCTCAGAATTTGGCAAAGGCTGAAAGAGGAACAGCTGCTGTTGGTGGGTTAAGGATAGCTGTGTGTGCCAAAGTGTTGGACATGTCACAAATCCAGAGCAAATTGCCTCATTCTGCCCAATGTGAGGCAGTTCAAACCCAAAGTCTTAGAAACTGAGAAGACATATTTTGTCTACTTTTTGTAGCCAATTTGATAATGTTACCAGAGTTCTCACTTTATTTCTTATCACCTTGATTTTAGAAGGGCCATAGAAGGAAGCCGATTCAGTATTTGGAACTTTTGAGGTCATCTTATTCCAGACCCTTGATGTTGCTGGACCTCTTATTCTTACTAATGTTGCATTTATTCTTACTAATGGTGCATCAAGAGCATTTTGGCCAGCACTCTATCTTTTGCCTGGCTTCATTAGTCTGAAAAAACAACAAGATAAGACAAGGAACTGGTCCCTATTCTGTAAACCAGAATACCCAACTAAGATCAACTGGGCATAGGAGGCTCTAACATTACAAAAACACCACAGTTCATTCTGAATATGATGTGCTGGAACAGGAACGTGCTCAGTTACTCTGGTCTGAAGACAGAAAGCCTCCATGCTTGAAGAAATTCAGCAAACCTATATTTAATCACAACTTCTGCTTGCTTAACTAGGGAATTTTCTCTATCACAGTCCATTGACTATCAGTCATGTCAGCTGGATCTAATTGGTGTTGAACTCAAAATACTGCAAGCCTGACACAAGAGAAAGTCAAGAGCTGGTGGCTTCTTAGGGTGACAGCCACATGGGCTACAGACTTTTTTTTAAAACTCATGTGCCTTCTTTTCCAAGTGAACAGAAAGCAAACTTTCCAGACTCAATGAAAAGAGGGTTCTGTTGGGTCTACCACATACAATTCCTCTGCTTTCTTATATAGGGGTGAGTCTCTTTCCCTGATGGAAACCCTATGATTGAAATAAAATGAGGGTATCAAGCAAAGGAATCCCATGTGGAACATGAAAACTCATTTGTCCATTCTCTTTTTATTTCCCATCTCCAAAACATTATGTTTCATCTATCCAATAAATCTTTTTCTATGTGACATTTATTTTCTTTCAGCTCTAATCTTCTGAAGCTCAGACTTTGAACAGCTCAATATATACATACTTCAAGAAGATGAGCACATTTTAACATGGTCTTCCTCAACCTATCCCTGCTCCAAATATGTCAAGGGGTGTGTATTCTATATCTCTTTTTTCCATATAATGGTCAGTTGGATTTTTTGCAGCCCAGAAATAGTAGTCCTCGCTGGGACAGCAACTCCCAAAATTCCTATGATAGGAGATACAATTTGTAGAAAATATATTAATTCCCAGATCATAAATTTGCAGGTTGACAATAACATCCACAACATTAAAAACAAAGCTAGTTCTTACAGCAACATTAGAAATTGAGACCAAAGTTAGTGGAATCTTATTTCACTCCCTGCCCTCCCCATTTTTGTAATATGCTATATTGCTTTTAATTTTTTTAAAAAGAAACTTTGGAATTTTTACATTTAGATAGCTCAAGGCTTTGGTCAAATGGCTGACTTCTATAAAGAGGATGAAATTGCCTCATACATTGAAATATTAATGAAACAGGAACATTCATCTCTATTTTTCAATTCTTAAAAAATAGCGTTTTTAAGCTACTTCAGTAGATCTCTGACACAAACTTTGAGTTACTGTGGGAAAACAGTAATGTTATAAAAGATCTGCAGTGATCTGAATATGACATCTTAGTATTAGTACAGTCAGAAGTCAAGTTTTCTTGAAATTCAAAAACAGTGAGTTTAAAACATGCAAAATAAGGTTGCAGAATGATAGTCACATAACAGTTGAACTACCTAAACTAAAGGTAGATGATTTGCAATTATACCACTCAAAATCTTCCTTGACTGATTGGTTATGTGCCATCAGGTGGTTTTCAATTCCTAGCAACCACATAGATATATTTTCTCTGTGACAATCTGTCCCTAACATGGCCCTTCAGGTCTTCCAGTAATGCACACATCATCACTGCAACTGAATCCATCCACCTTGCTGCTGCCCATCCTCTTCTTCCTTCCACTTTTCCCAGTATTAAAGCCTTCTCTAGAGAGATAGGTCTTTGCATAATGTGTCCATAGTAGGATAATTTGAGCCTGGTCATTTGTGACGAGTGAAAACTGGGTTGATTTTTTTGATGATCTTTTTTTTTTCTTGGCTGTCTAAGACTCTCAGGAGTCTTCTCCAACATCAAAGTTCAAAAGCTTCAATATTTTCCTATTCTGCTTCTTCAAAGTCCAACTTTTGCTTCCATAGAGTGTCACAGGGAATACCATGGCTTGCATGATTCTGATTCTGATCTTTGTAGATATAGTCACATCATGACATTTGAATACCTTCATGGATGCCCTGCCAAGTGCTAGTCTGCAGTGTATTTCTTGACTGCTTTACTGTTGATGATTGAGCCTAAAGGCAGAAGCTATCCAGCACAAAATCTTATGCCAATTCTGTAAGATCTCCAAAGTAAGAAAGGTGGAGAAATTAGTTGATTCTCATTGTAATGTGATCTTATGTATTTAATTATTAAATGTATAGGTCACTCCAACCTATTCAACTCATACTTGATTCATGCTTCCCAAACCAATATTTATACATGTCATGATTCTACAGTGTAGTTGTGCAAACAAAAATCCATTTAAGAATGTAGTTATTAGCAGAAAGTTCACAGAAAAATGAGGAAATTGATGGAAATAATGAACAAAATATTATATTAAGGAAGGTTGTTTGAAAATGCTTATAGAATGTGTTTATTATGAAAAATGAACATGAGAAGATGGCAAATATTTGTGCTAACTTTTTAAAATACAAACAGATGTGGAAAAGGGCTAGGAGAACTGGAAATCTGAAAAAGTAACCAAAATCAAACATGATAGATTGCCCGTTCAAAATAAATTTGCTAAATTTCCATGTAATATAAAGGAACAGGGAAAACTCGAACCTGGCTTAAAGGCCAAGTTATGAGTTTTGGAAATAGCCCAAACAATTCACTGTGCAGGCACTATGATGCAACTCCTTGCCTGCACCCAGCATATGATTCAGAAAATTGGAGTTCCATTCTCCCATATTGCAGTGGATGGGGAAAAAAAAACATGTGGCTGGAATTGCTTTATTTTTCAGTACAGCGGGATAAAATTTGCAGATGTTAAAGCTTTATGAGAGGCTCAGAGCTACAGACAGATAGTTTACGGATTTGTATCAGATTTATTCTCAACTTGTATCTTGAGTAGTGGTGGACTTACAGCAAGACTGATACTGACTTCTGGATCTATTCACCCAACAGTTTCCCTTGCATGCAAGTGTTCCTAATGGCAGCTGGTATTACGACACTCCAGTGCAAATTTGGTGGAGCAAGTTATTTTCCTGAAATCAAACATGTTATTTTTTGACCTACTTATCCAGATCATCTCTGGAAAATCAAACATTGGTGATCCTTACTACCTGCTGCTGCGACTTCTACCCTTACATTTTTTATTCCTGCTTTGCACTGCTTTCCTAACCATTTATATCTGTAACATTTACAGATACATGAAAACTTTATATGCACTTTCTAACGTAGGTATATGTGTATCTGCCAATTAGAATTGCCCAAGATCTTTATTTTTCAAATGCAAATTACCCTGTTCTCATTCTTTGACACATACATTGTAGATGGCAAAATCACTGAACAGACCAGACTATAATTATTTACCAATTATTTCCATGTGCTAACAATCAAGTGAAGATCTGGCTGCAAGCAGATGAAATACCGTATTTATTCGCAGATAAGCCAAGAACATTAGGTGCCAAAATACACCCCCTAAATTGGTTCGGCTTATCCATGGATGGACTTAACCATGAGTATGTATGGCAATACTTTTTTAAATACCCATATATACTGTATATGCTGGCAAATAAGCCCATCCATGGATAAGCTGACCCTTGACTTTGTAACCAAAGTACCATGAAAAATGGGCCACCCACAGATAAGCCAACTGTGAAAGTTAAAACATACGAAAATATTGAGGGTTGACTTATCCGTGGATGGACTTATCCGCGAGAATATAGAGTACTTGTAGTGTGATTCCTGAGCACAACTCTACCTGCAAGAAGACCGATAACTCTACCTAAGACTGCCTATTCTGAAGTAATGGCATATGTTTAAAAAACAAAATGCATTTGTTTTTTAAAAGAGCCTAGACTTACATTAGGGACGCGGTGGCGCTGCGGGTTAAACCGCTGAGCTGCTGAGCTTGCCGATCGGAAGGTCGGCTGTTTGAATCCACGTGACGGGGTGAGCTCCCGTTGCTTGTCCCAGCTCCTGCCAACCTAGCAGTTCGAAAACATGCAAATGTGAGTAGATTAATAGGTACTGCTTCGGCAGGCAGGTAACGGCGTTCTGTTTAGTCATGCCGGCCACATGACCACGGAAGTGTCTACGGACAAACGCCGGCTCTTCGGCTTTGAAACGGAGATGAGCACCGCCCCCTAGAGTCGGACACGACTGGACTTAATGTCAAGGGGAACCTTTACCTTTACCTAGACTTACATTATATGCTGAATATATATTGAGGGATGCTGGACTGGAAGAATATGAGCAAGGGAAACTTCCGTAACATGTGTTATGCTGAGTACACTTTTTTAATACTGAAAATACAAATTATTTGGAACATTTACTAATTAAAGTCAAGGAGCACAGTGAAAAAAATGCACTAAAATGATATATCAAGAAGACCAAACTAAAGACAACAGGTTCAGCAACCAGTTTTACAATTGACAGTGAAGATACTGAAGGGGTAGATTGTTTCTGCCTTTTAGGATTGACTATCAAGAGTATAGGAACCAACAGGTCTGAAATATGCTGCAGATATGAGCAAGAATGGCTTCCATAAATATGACATATAACTCAGCATGGTAAATACAAACATTTACAGTATAATTTTTAAAGCTTAAGCCAACAAGCACAGCACATTGGTGGGAAGTCAGAAATTAAATATTTACCTATATGATTTTAGGAGTGTTTTTTAACAATTATAAACAATAATATAATATAGTGGAGAATTTGGCATTAAACTCAAAAATTATACTTTTTGATATCATAAAAATAACTTAATGTACTCTGCTTGGAAGATTTACTTATGTCAGACTGAGTAATAATTGCACAGCCACAGTAATTATCTGTCTATTCATAGATAATATCTTTTTGAAAATATACCTTTGTTTCAAATAAAACAAAAGACTTATAATAAGTCCAAAAACAATAAAACATGCATAGTTCTTAAAAGAGGGAAATGGATATATATCTCTATCTATATTTGTATACCTGTATATGCTGTATCATTGTTAAATCAAGTTTTCTTAATGGAAAAATGAAGAAAGAAATATGTTGCATACTAGCATTTGAAAAAGGACTAATGAAGACCTTGCAGAAGATACTCAGATACCATGATGTATCTATAAGATCAGAACTTTGCAAGTAATGATTTTCCTTGTGACACTCCATGGAAATGAAATTTGGACTTTGAAGAAGCAGGATAGAAAGAAAATTGATTCTTTTGAAATTTAGCATGGGAAAAGACTCCTGATAATATCATGGATAGCCAAGAAAACAAACAAATAGATCATAAACAAATCAGTCGGGAGTTCTCACTTGTTCCATAAATGACCAGGCTCAAATTATCATATTGTGGACATATTGTGCAAAGATCTAGAACTCTGTAGAAGTCTATACTACTGGGAAAGATGGAAGGAAAGAGAAAAAGAGGAAGACCAGAAGCAAGGTGCACAGATTCAGTTACAGTAGTGATGAGTGCATTGCTGGAAGATCTGAAGGACCAGACTGGGGACACATTGTCTTGGAGAAAATCTATGTGATCACTAAGAGTTGACACCAAGTTGATGGCACATAATCATTCAATCAAACCTTTGTAGATGACCACTTGCATCTATATTCTATTTCTAGCTTACTGCCTGTTTTAAGATGTCTAACCTCTTGTTTGCAGCCATATACATTTAAAAATAGGAATTAGCTGATCATTGTCTAATAGGTTTGAAATGATGGCATAAGATGATTCAAATGGCATTTCTACTGCCATTTCTATCCATCTTAGAATATTTTGAAAACTTGAAAATACAAAATATTTACAGTATAATCTTACACAAATGTATCTGAACATAAATCTGACTGCATGTTCAGTTCTGCTTACTTCCTTGATAGCAAACTAAAGATTATAGCTTTCATTTTATTCCCATGTGTATTCTTTACATATATAGAAAAATAAATTTATAACCCCCTGTATGTCGACACACTCCATTTACAAGCTCAGTAGAAAGCAACTGGACAAGGATAAGGATGGTTAACTACTGTATATTAACTAATACAAACTGAATCTGAAAATTCTGGAAAGTTAGCATTTGAAGCAACATATGATGTATTCAGAAACGTACAGATACTCAATGGAGAATATATACTTAATCATTTGCCTTATTTCTTTTTCCATATTCTTATTTGGATTGGAAATTATTGATTTTCAGTCTATAGCACATTCATGTGATACCCATAAATCCATTTTATCCAGTACTTCATGTTTTAAAATATGAATTTGAATGGGCTTCATTTATCAAATGCACTGTATTTAAATTACATTGGAGAAAAAATATGCAGAGGCCCAGTAATACCTAAATTTTCCAAGTCTGATCCTTGATTTTTTTTTTAAAAGTCATCTGAAACGTGAAGAAAAAAATAACTTTACACATGCTGCCTGAATTATTTTAGAGGAAGGTCAGGAAGCACACTGAGTGGAAAAGTTAAGCACATGCTTTACTCTTCCCCAGTAAAATGAATGGGATTTAAATGTCCTTAATTATGGACGGAAGTGTGCCCTATTTTTAAAATCTTTGTGCTTCAAGTATAATCTGCCTATAACTTTAAGGAACATTAATGGAAAATGTTCTTGAGGGGATATCTAATAGGGAAGGAATTTTAAACTCCGGCACATTCTTTCAAAGTTTCATAAGATCCCACTTGATGCAATCTCACTTATAAAAACACGGCCCTGCCACCTGATGAGGATAACCATCTGAAGACTAAGACATTGTTAACATCAGCACTTCCTACTTATTTGCCTCTTTGACATTTTCTAAAATATTTTGTTTTCATGGGAGGTACAGACTGCTTTTAATAAATTAGATTAAGATATAATTAATAACAGCTATTGGCTGAAAACCATATAGAGAAATACATATATGTAGATCTTTGCTTTTAGACAAGAAAAATC
This sequence comes from Candoia aspera, assembly GCF_035149785.1. Taxonomy (NCBI): domain Eukaryota; kingdom Metazoa; phylum Chordata; class Lepidosauria; order Squamata; family Candoiidae; genus Candoia; species Candoia aspera. Next base: position 118,952,327 of record NC_086155.1, on the reverse strand, counting down.
AATACCTGGAATTCTGTAATGTGGTATGACAGATGCCTCTGAGTGCAATAAGTCCTTTCTTGCCTGCAAAATCAATAAGTAAAATTCTCAAACTAAATCAATACTACATATTCATGTCCACATTCATGCATTCCACGCCTCCATAATGCTTTTGCTTTTTATTCATTCCAGGGTTCCATTTATTCAAAATGTGACAGTCAAATCATTTCAGAGAGGATTTCCCAAAAAGTACGATTAAACATTGGGTAGTATTACACTCTGAATATTTCTATATTTATCAGTATAAAGAAAATATTATAATCTAAATATTTCAGTCACTGAAATATTTAATACATCTTCCTTATAATATGAGAAATAATTTAGAATACTTTAGCAATCTGTTTCATTCTCCCAAAGTGGAAATTAATTTGACATCATGGCTTCATTCTTAATTCTAGTGGAGGAAATTTATCACTTGCTGTTTCTTCAAAAATTTCCATGAAAATCATATTTTTTTTCCATTGTAAGAGTGGATCTGCCCCTCCCCCATTTTAATAGCTTTATTAATACTTTTTCAGCTTCCTTTAAAATTCAAAATGATTTACATGAACAACCACCAAATTTGGACTGAATCACATTTTACTCATTATCCAATCATAACCCAGGGAAATGCAGATTTTTCCCCTTCTCCATTAATTCATATCCTCAGAGAACTTTCCTAAGTTGGGAAAAAAAAATGATTTTTGAGTTTTTATTTCTGTTTATTTCTACAACAAATCACACACTAGGAAGAATATTTTAATTAATAATAATATCATAATAATAAATAGTGATAATAACAAAAGTCAATTTCAGGCTAACCATAAATCAAATCTGGTATGTTCACGATTCTTGTAGCAATCCCTTGAGTTAGTCTGAATTTATTATTTCACATTTTCTGCATCTGACCAACATGATTTGCACACAGTCATTTGTTTTATATTATTTTGTTTCTTTTGACTATAACCCCCCAAAATATTATGTTATCATTTAGCAAGCACAATTCCAATCTAATTCTGAAAGCATGTTTTAGGACTCTAGGAAAATAAAAAAAGAAAATGTTGAATAAGTCTTTGGATCACTTCATATCATAGAAATGTTAGATTTGTTATTATTTCCTAATTGTGCATGAACTTTTTTAAAAAATTGGATTCATAGCATCATGAATAAATTATTAAGATAGGTTCTGTCCTTTTTAAATGTATTTTAAAACTGAAAACAATTAAATTTTAAAATGGAATTTATGAAAAAAATGCAAAAATATCTTGAGATAATATTTCTGTCAACTCCTCAGAGCAAAATTAATCTATTCTTCTGAGTGAGAAAAATACTCACCCACTGAGTATATTATATCAAGCTCCAGAGCTTTATAACTAGATGACTTGCCTTGGATTCAACCTGAACAAGGGGAGAAAAGGCAGCAGCATTCAACCAATAGATTGACAGCTCTTGTGATACAGGCTCATTCTGGAAAGAAGTTTTGTTCAATTTTAAATAATTAAGCATATTTACAAGACAATAGTTGTACAACCAGATGCTGTCTTGAATCTTCCAAGATTCAAGACAGCAGCACATTAGTGAAACTTTTTACTGTGAAGTCTGCCTATGCGCTTAACAGAGGAAAATATATCCAGCCATTGAAACTGTCTAGTGCTAAAGGAGAAGATCTGAACTATGTGATGCTCAACAGCAGCAGAATACACACACCCTCACAGCGAGAGAGATGCTGCAGAGAAAAAACAGTCTGTTGGCACAGAGAGAACTTTCTGCTTTTAAGATGTGTTGCAGATCTGCCATGGATATAGGAACTACAACTATAATGGAAGAGTGATGTGTAGGCTATGGTGGCAAAAAAAAAATAAAATCAGACTTTGTTAGTCAGAAAATGTGCTACTGGACTCCTTCTGATGAACTGCTTCAGTAACAATTGCTTTTGATACTTTTAGAACTGAATCTTTAAGCATATTTTTCATACTTTAGAACTGAATCTCCAAACATATTTTATGTAAGTGTTTGCATTTCATCTACCACTCCTATCTCTGTATCATTTGTGGAATTTGGAACATGTTCCCCTCCTATTTAAGACCCATATATCAATATTGTGGCAGTATGCCATACATGCTCAGATAGGATGGCAAAATGGCTGCTGGAATAGATACATTCTAAAGCCAAAAAATTATTGAACTGAATGTGAACCACTTGGAAGCCAACTGAATGCACAGGTCCTGCCAGGAAATATTAACAAGCACTTGCTGGGGATGAAACTAGAGGTGCCATGATAACAAATGGGAAATAAAGGTCCTGCTGACCATGAGTTTGAACAAATCAAACTGCAATTGTCTTCTTCTCTTGTCTCCAGTCCTAGCGAAATAATTCTTCATAAAAAAAAAAATCTGTTCCTACCTTCCAAGTGGACCTTTGAATTGCAACTTATGCCAGAGGCAACTTCTAGTAACTGATTTTTTTTAATGTTTTCAAATAGTTTCTTCTCTATACCAGCATGCCTTTGTATAATTGAAGACATATTTAAAGAAACTCTAATCTAATTAATCTGCAGGCAGATTCTCCACCATCATTTTAAGCAGTAGAGTGCAAACAAAGATCTTTCCAGGATTTTCTCTCGTTGTGTATATATTCACTTTGGTTAACACTTTGCCCAAAGAGGAATTTGTGAGACACCAAAGCTTGTCCAACATACCATATATCAGAGATTGTTCTAATAAATGGTAGAAGTTCTTTCTTCCAACATCTCAAAAGCATTTAGATGGTTCACAGAAGAAGAAAATAGATAATGAAGGTTTGTAGAAATAAGGCTATGCAAACTGATTATGTCTGTGGAGCTTCTACTGAGATTAACTTTGGATACGGATTGTCAAAAATAAAATACCTTCCTCCTGATAATTGAAAATACTGGCAATCTAATATTTCATCTTTCCACAGTCACCACATCTGCCTTTCTCAGATGAGGGGAACAGGAGTTTACACAAGGAAAAGCATTCCTAGAATGTCTGAATCAGTAGAAAACTGGGGAAGATATGGAGAAAAAGTCATAAAGGGACACAGATAGGGAATCCCTTAGTATAGCTACAAATTATTAGCCATTATTAGTTTATGAACCATACTTCCTATTCATATTTATCATCTGAAGAAGTATATTTGAATCCCCATTACACTTAGCAGGATTTTAAATCTATAATTAACTGTGACTCATCATAAGAATATGGTTGATTTATTTATTTATTTATTTTTGGTGTCTCTGATACAATAATGGGAAGACGTATTACTAGATCAGAAATCGCTGATATTTTTTGTATGGCTAATTAAATACAATATAATTATAATTAGAGATGTATGGATCTTTCTTATCTATAATATACAAATTTTGTCAAGCAGAAGCTGGACCCATCCTGGTTTTACATCAGTTAAAGGACACATGAAAATTTATATGTGCTTTCAGCACACTTCATGCACATAAAAATTCATATGGTGTTTTGAGGCAATTTCCCTGAGTTTCCTTTTTTACAAGCACTGTCCTTAACATATGACATTTGGCATGGGTTTTTCCCTAATGTATATATGTTGTACAGAGTTTTTGAATGGAGGACAACATTTCAAAATCTAGAAAAGAATAGAAACGGAAGGTTTATTGCATTCTGATTCACGTTTTAGGAAGTGTGAATTAAGCTGGCTCATATTCAAAAGGAAACTAAGCCAATTCTGCCTATCCCAAAATGTAACTGTTTTAAAAAAACATTTGGTGATTCAGAATTACAGCACTGGCTCTAGAAGACATTGTATGTCACAGAGTACAAACTGCACTGATTTCCTAGAAGTGATTCCTAATAAAGCCTACTATATTTTTAGTTCTTTTCACTGAACTAACTAATCCAAAAAGACTATAGCAGACTATAGATCACAAAACAGCAGGTTTCATGTGAGTGATGAGAACTTAAACAGAGTGGACCCAAATGAGATGTGGTGCAAAGTTTAAAAGTGAAACATCATAACACTTGGTAAATCTTTACAACAAACAAACATACAAACATACAAACAAACAAACAAACAGGAGATTCATTGTTTATGTTAGGAAAATGGCTAGGGATCTTACTTTGGAACAGTTGAAATAATTAATCATGAGAAAATATTTGCATATTTTTCTTCTTATAGCCTCTTGGGTCCTTTTCCATTCATCACACTGATTTTAAAAAATGGAAAATACACTAATCTGTATATCTGCATCTTGAAGGAAAGCCATCTCCCTACAAATAGCAGCACTGCTTTTACACACTGGGCAGAAATGGATTCTTGTGAGGCAGATCCAACTGTATGGATGCATTCAGGCTCCTTTCTTTTTGTGACCTCGTTTCCATCTTTGAGTTTCATCTTGCACTTACTCTGTCAAAATTCATGCTGCTTTGACCCTCCCCCCCCCTCCATTTTTATAGGGCTGCATTGGTGGAAAGTCTCAGCTCTGTTGTGATGATAAAATCCTATTCACCATGGGGTCTAAGTTGTTACAATTCATTGGCTGTGCAACTCAAAATGGAGTTCTTGCACCCCCTGCAGTCTGAACATTAATTGTTCACATTGAAATAATATCAGCTATTTTTTTTTCCCCAGAAAGAACTGTAAGATTCACCTTGACTATTATAGGAACACACATTTTATGAAAAATAGACACCTGATTATGCAGGTCAAAGAAATAAAATAAAACTCCAGTAGAAACATAGATCCCTGTTTTTCTCCTCCCTTGTTACCTAACACTTCAAATCAATATATTTTAAGCAAGACATCACTGTTAAACTTTGTTCTGGAAATCCATTAATGGTGCCAAGATGTCTACTTAGCAGTATACTATTACTATCATCATTATTTTGCTTTTATTGATAAGAAAAAAGAAAGAGAAAGGGAAAAAAAACTTCTAAAGAAGAAAACTAAATTTTAAAAAAGAAGCATAAACATCTAGGCCTTACTGTATATTCTCAATTACATATGAGTATATAAAAGTTCTCCATAAGCATCTCAATGAATAGTAGCCATACTTCAACATAACGATCCATAGCTAATCTATGTTGGTAAATGATTGCTTGTAAGTTGCTGAGAACATCAACTTTTGTAGACAGTTTTGTCATTGGGGCTATATGTTTATCTTACCAATGCTGAGGAATAAGTAAGGTTCAGAGAATCTACTTTCTTTGTCCAGCTCTCAACTTCCATGCAATAGAAATATAATTCAAAAGAATATAAACCATCTGAAAATGTTAAAGCTTGTCTCAAAGTTGAGTTAGGGTTAGAAGATATTTCTATTTTGCCAAGAGAGTGGAAAGAGGTGTTTATATGAATACCAAAAACCTCACTAGCTTTTAGAGTACATCTTATTCAACAAAAGAACAAAATTCAGATGTACCGGACTCCTTTCTATTTATACAGAAAAAGCTTGAGTAAATTGTCACACTGGTTGGAGATCCAGTAAGATCAAGATTTCCTTTAAACACATTTGCCAGTGTTCTATAATCCTCCAATTTGAGGTGGAAGCTATTATACATATTAAGGGTGTGCAAATTTAATAAACAAGCAAATAAATAAAACAAGTTCTTTACCACTTACTTGCAGGTCAGTTCAGGAATATTTTGACAACCTAGTATTGAATAACTCCATGAAGGCCCAGAACTGATAAATGGCTTTACTGATTATAATGAGACAAACTATGGCATGACTGACTACAGAAGGAAGATAGCTTGAGATAAGTACAGGATATGGATTCATTTGTACCATTATATATTAAAGAGAGAGAGTGCTGCAACTAGAGCCCTCATAGTATAGAATTTGAAGCAAATTTGGAGCTTCCTCAGGTGAAGCATCTCAAGAATTCTAAGGAAAATTTATTAGTAAGTTCTCTCAAAAGAGTGGGACTTCACATTCCTAACTAACATTCCTCCATCTCCAAAATCCACTCAGAGCAAAACAAAAGCTAGTGTGGAAGGTTTGTCATCAAGTAAGGAGGTTTATCCTTAAAGTAGCAGAACTTCTCAAGAAATGCAAGTCCCACTAGTAAGAAGTGTAGAAAAATAGTGTCACTCATCATAACAATCACCCTGGACCATCACTCTCCATTCAGTAAAAGGCTGCCTTGGTCATTGTTGGAAGATGTACATCAGAAGCCCATAAAAGATAGGAGAAGAAGCTTGTTTCTGGACATCATACAGAGCTATGATTCATTGAATTTGGCTCTCCAAAAGGTAACCTTTGCTTATAGCAAAGAAATCCAAAAACCAAGCCCCTGCTTACAAGAAGATAACTAAGATATCCCATACACAGCTGTGATCTCTCCAGTTAGCATATGGATGTTTGCAGAAATGTACCCATTAACCCAACTCAAGAGAAGAAGCCTATAAAAGAAATGGTTTTTGTAGATAAAGACTAGAAAGAATTTTTATCATGTAAAATTGATACTTGGGTCAGCACATTAATCAGCACAGTCTCAAATTAGACATATCACAAAGTGGCAGATACTGCTGAGCTCCCAGCCAGAGTTCCTTCATAGCATGAGGCTTTTCTTGAGAAGCAACTGCCAGTCATAATAAATTATGAAGTGAGGATATAATGCAAATAAATATTCATTAGTTGTCAAAATAAAATCACTGATGATAGCATAAACCAAAATGCTATTCTCAACTGTATGTGTGTGAAAGAGGGAGAAACAGGGAGAGAGTGAGGAAGAAATTTTAAAAAGATGTTCAAAATCTGACATCTATGTGAATCAGCTTAACTGACATTGATAAAATTACTTGTGAGATTAGCGCCAACATAATCTAGATCAAACCTCTCTGCTTGCTCGTACAGCACTTCTGTTTGATAGAGATAATAAAATATAAAGCAACAACCTGAGCCTAAACAAGGGAACAAAACCCATTTATTTCAGCTGGACTTACTCTTATTTGATCTGGTATAAATTGTAAAGGCTGGTTATATTTGGATCCATGAATAGTCAGACAATTACACTTCAATTCCTTTTTTGATTTAACACCTAATGCTTTGAAAGTGTCCTGCTTCATGACCAAACTTAGATGGTTGTTCATTCCCAGAAGGGATAGAGATCATCCCTGTTGACCATCGTAAGCTACAATCACTAAGGAAACTCCCCTGCCAGAAGCATTCAAACATCAGGAAGAGCACTTTGAGTTGGTGAGATTTGTATTCTGAATAACAACAAACAAACAAGCATACAAATCTCAGCAACAACTCCAGGAAGAACCTTAAAGGACCACGATGCCCATAGTCCCTGCTTCCCTTGCTCTTGACGTTAGGCACTGTCTTTCTGTAGCATAGATCTTCTACTCCGTACTTATGTACTTCACCACAGAGCCAGCCTCAAAGGCTGTGGGAGTCCTTCTGAAGAGTATAGCTCAGGAACAGATTACAGGCAGACCTAAGAAAGACCTAAAATGCTATCTATTTTCATTCCTGTTACAAAACCTATCACAAATCCTATCTTATTCCTCCACAACTGACCATTCCATGCAATCCAAATCCAAGTGTGACAGAAACAAAGAAAAGGGATGCTACAGAAAGGGCTCCAGGAGAGAAAAATCTGTAGTGATAACGTTATTCAACAGTGATAAGTTCAGATGACTAATAACCTTAGCTGTGAAGAATGCACAGTCTGTTTTCACTTTGAAATTTGTCTAGTTCAAATAGCAGATATCGTCATGCCGTAGTTTGCTACATTAAAGAGACAGCTCCTCCCTATGTAGTTTATTAGGGATGATTAATCAAGACGCTGCTTTTCCTTCTCTTTGTAATACAGAATGGACCACATTGCTTGGAATGGAGACAAGCCTCTTCAGGAATACAAAGTGAATACAGCATTTGAACAAACTCATGCCAAGATTACCAAGTGAGGATGTGGCATCAATTCATCACTATATTCTAACCCTACAGCCCTCGAAAGCCTCTCACTTTTGCTAATGCTGATTTTCCTCTGAAGCCTCCAATGCCTACGTTTTCATCTCCTTCTCTTTCCCTTCTAATGCTTCCCTCCCACCACCACCCCCGACCAAAGAACCCTTTGGTAAAGCCTTTGGATTAGCCCAGTTGCAAAGTACAACAGAAATTAGGGCCAAGTACATGTAATGACACTTATGTTCATCCCCCATGACTTTTCTTTCCTTCTTGCCTTCCCCACTTTCAAAGTGTAATGGGAGAGAATCAGTTTTTTTTCAGGCATAATTACCTTTCCCCCCATTCTTTGGATAAATACAATTCCATTTTATACCTTGTATAAGAAAAAAAAATGCAAAGCAGAAACATTAATTACAACTCAGCACCAAGCAAGGACCTTGAGATTAGTAATAGATGTATATAAAGAGATAGAGATACAGATAGAGATCTTTAAATGTAAGGGTGCTATGGGGAATACTACATAGTTACTAAGCTTGGCAGGAAAGTGTGGCAAATACAATATACTACTGGGAAGATTAAGAGAGAGCCAGTGTGGTGTAGTGGTTAAAGCATCAGACTAGGAACCAGGAGACTGTGATTTCTAGTCCCACCTTAGGCATGAAGCCAGCTGGGTGACCTTGGGGCAGTCACCCTCTCTCAGCCCTAGGAAGGAGGCAAGGGCAAGTACTTCTGAAAAACCTTGCCATGGAAACTGCAGGGACTTGTCCAGGCAGTCACCAGGAGTCAACATTTATTCAGAAGCACACACAAAAGATTAAGGACAAGAGCATAATAAAAGCATGGGTGTTGGTTAAACATCTATGAAAGTCAGAACGGGGATACTGGGATTCTTTTAATTGTGTTTATGGGTGGGTGTCTATGTGTGAGTTTGGATCAAGAATAAACAACGTTACAGCCTGCAATCTAACCCCACTGATACAAGCTCATTCAGCAAATGGAGTCTTTCCAAAAGATCCCACTAACTGCTGTTTGGTAGGGGACAGAAAATAGAGAGAGGATGAATTCAGCTCTGCTTCTCAAACCTAAAGACCTGTTGGACATTATTCAGTTTTAATGTATTCATTTTGTTGTTGATGCTTGGTTGTGGTTATCTAAGACTTGACCACAGATATACCATCATGAAGCAGAACTTAGGTTGCTACCAGTTACTTGGAGTGGTGAAGAAAAATACAGAGAAATTACAGAGGAAATTATAACTTTTGAGAAAATATTCACAATGAACTGATTCTATAACAGGAATTTAGAGCAAGTGGTGATAACAAAGTCTGATTTTTTAAAAATTCTAATTCCACAACCAGTTAAAACAAGAAGTATTGTATTAATAAGGAGTTAAAAGGATATATCTCCAGTCTGAAAAATCAAATATAGTTTCCCTAATATCTTTTTCACCATTTGTCTGAGTTCACCTTACTTCACAATTTCATGCAGTTTGTGACTAAATTGGTGGAAACAGGGCAGAGAGCAGAAACAAGTTAATGGCGTATAAGGGTTGGTTACTAATCCCCTAGGACTCTTAACTTCAGCTGAGGCACTGAAAAATTGCCTCTTCATAAGTTTACATCAGAAATACTGAAAATATTATCAAAAATCCATCTGAGCAAGACAATTCTTTATATGTGAAAACAGCATATAAAGCAAGATCTTCAGGCCATTTAATCATTTTCCACCTCAATTCGTGGATATCATGAGTTCCCAATAAGACATATATATCTTAAATCAGTTTCACAATGTACACATTGTAAATAGCACCTTACATAATGATGTAAGAGGTGGCATTGTGCTTTTTCTAAAATGTATTAGGTCATCAGTATTTTGAGTTTGCCAGCTGACCATTTAAAAATAATAAGGAAGATTGGGTTTATATATAAATTAATTTTAAAAATCCCTTGAATCAAATCATTTATTTTACCCCTAGGTATAGCAGAAGGAGCATGCAGGTTTTAGAGGGGCAAAAGGTGATATTATAAGAAGGCCTGTTTATGCAAACTTTCTATTTAGGTAATAGGTTTTCAGCTAGTCCTCTTTCAGTATATCCTTTTAGTGTATAAACTAGGTCATCATTTTACAAAGTCCTCTGTGTTTTTACCCCCTCCTAAACCAGTTCCAATAATCTTTTATACCAATATGTATACAGTTATCTCTTTTCACATAGCAACCCACACTGGCATCAGAACAGGAACAAAATAAAATCTCTCACATTCCCTTCAAAAGCCATTTACGATTAAACAGAGGGGCAAAAAGAGATTCTTTCTAGGCTATAAGTATGTGTATAAGAGACAATGCTCTGCTTGGGAGGATTTCAAAAATTCAGATCTTTGACTGAAGGGGGAGAAACATATCATGAGTATTTGGCCTTTTCCATCCCTGAATGACAATTCCCCCTTCCAGCTAGCCATGCCCCACAAGAAGGCCAGCACTGTAGTTTGAGGGTAGCTGTTTTAGCAAATCTGCCAAAATTTCTCATGAAAAACAGGAGCAAGATTGCATCACCCCCATCTGCAAATGAGTGAGCTGTACGTGAGCATATATCAAACTGCATACTGGATTCATAGCTTGAACTATGCCTTACAGGTTCTTATGTAATTGCAGGAATTACTCTTTTTAAAAAATAATTAGCTGCCCTACAATTTGGACATGGGATGCTCATTCTTAATTTTAAGACTTTGTGTTGCACAGCTCTAAACCAAGCTGGGGTTCAGGGCTGATATCCTTTGTCATTCATTTGCACTCCTGCACCTCCTCACAGCTGGTAGGTAGCCTACATTTTCAGTGCTATAATTCCTTTTCTCCTTTTAACTTAACCCATGTTCCAGACCTGTCTTTTTCAAACTTGGCAACTTTAAGATGTGTGGACCTGCTAATCCTGTAGAACTTGTCGGAGGAGAACCATGTTAGTCTTGGAGGCAAAAAAATCAGAAGGAATATGGTAGTACCTTTCCCAACTAACATAAATTAAATCTTTATTTATATATAAACAATACATATACATACATATATTGTATAAGTTGTTTATAAAATTGTACTACTAATAATAATAAAATAGTAAAGCTTGTTAGTGGGAAAAGGTTTATCAGACTCCTTCTGATTTCCTGTTAATGCTGGTGTCCCCAACATGCTCTTGTGTCTAATCATATCCAAAGTTTAGTTTGGGAATGATGGGGGTGGGGGGACCTCTGGAGTAGAGAATGAGGGATGAAACATCTTCACCAAGTATTGTTGCACTAATTTTCCACATCTCAGAGAAACAGTTTCTCTGCTTTCCAGAAGCACAGTGCCTTGTCTGCTGTGTTCATACCACATCTCTGGAAAAATCACTTCATTTTTCGTAAGATGTACTGTATGCGTACAGGAGTTCATGTGAGTCCTGGTCTCATGTCATATGATTTTTCCTGATCTGTAGTTTATTAGTTGTTTTAGAGTAATAACTTTTATCATTCTTGACCATTGCTCACAGTGGTGGTGACTAATGAGAATTGTGATTCACATTGTGCCTGGAAATGCTGCATTGTACTCTTGAAATGGCTTCTTTAGGACTTCTTAAGAACTCTCCAGCTAGAAAGACTGTATGTTCTTTGTAGTTGTCAGGTTTATGCTACTCCAAGATAATTCTTAAAAACTAAACTCAAAATGAAATGTTTTCTGTTTCTTTTCACTGAGTTTTTCAGTTTTCAAAGCTGTCATCTCACATATTTAGGAGAAATTCTCCAAGTCATCTTGACTGCCCTTGCTTTGAGGACCTGTAGAGATGCTCCATGTGTCTTGGTTTAAATGGGAGGCAGCTTTCCCTTTCCTACAGGATTTACATGTTAATTTGCATTTGAAATATTGAAGCTCACCCTTCCATTTAGTGAAATCTGCCTTCAAATATGTATCCCTACTCATGAACTCAAACCTATTTATGTAATTGCCAATAGTCTTTTCAAGTAGCCCAGATAAAATCACATAGAAAGTGGATCTGGAATAATTATCCAATGAGAAAATGAAATAAATTCCACAGCACCACATCCTGGCCCTGTTGATTTGAGGGGCATGGTTAGGGAAATCAGGTCCTGCTTTTCTTTATCTGTCGGGAGAGCAATCAATCTCACAAGAGATAAATAAAATCAAATTTTATTTGCCTACTATCGGAACAGATAAATCAGAGGAACATCCATGTGATCACCCATCTCAGGATTCATAGATGAGACCATGATGCAGTGCTTAGAAGCAATAGTACTCCCATACATACAGCCCAAAATATGGCTCAGTTAAATAGATGATACCTTCATCATAATAAAAAAAAATGTGACACTTAAAGACCCGCAAGAAAACTCCTTTAAGGGAATATAAAATTTACAAGAGAAGAGGAAAACAACAACAAACTACTCTTCCTGTATATCAGCACACTGCAATTGCCTCTAGTTGGCAACCTACGCTGACCGCATGCTTCGCTACCAAAGCAACAACTCAACTGTCCATAAGAGGAACTGTGTAAGAACTTTATTCAGATGAACAAAAACACAATGCAGTAATTCAGAACTCCAAAAAGAGGAAACAGACTACCTGTGCAACATCTTGCAGCATAACAGATAGCCACACAACTTCATTAAAAAGTTCCTAGCTACACAACTCATCATAACATTATAATATATGAAAGGACAACTCTTGCATATATCAAAATCTTATATGTTATCATATAATATCATATAACATCTCTGAGACAACCAACACAATACTACAACCTCTTGGCATCACTGTGGCACACAAACCAACAATATCCTTTCAAAGTATCTTAAGCAAACCCAAAGGCCAGTAACCAAAAATTGGGGTGGGGGGGAGGAGTCATCTACATCATACCATGTAAAGACTATAACAGTCACTGTGTGTGATGGTTGCCTTGCTCCCAAAAAGACACGGACTCACTTAGATGGCTAAGGATTTCCAGTTTAATGGGAACAGAATGCATACACGGAGAAAGACGGGAATAAGCGCATGGCGTGCGGGGTATCCCGTAAATACCCGTGGTGTGGACCTGGCCCTCCTCCACCCCCCATTGTCCCACAGTCCGGATCCGGAGTCTTGATGGGCGATCTGGGTGCGATACCGGGGTCTCGATGGGCGATCAGGAGGATTAGTGCTGATCGCCTCTGTCTCCACCCCTATTGCCCCACAGTCCAGATCCGGAGTCTTGATGGGCAATCAGGGTGCAATCCCGGGATCTCGATGGGCAATCAGGAGGATTAGTGCTGATCGCCTCTGTCTCCTTCCCGTGTCCGGCACAGGTGTGTCCCCCGGGGTAATGCAGAGATGTCCGGGAGATATGATGATGGCTTCTCTGGTCAGGGCAAAGGTATGTCTCCTTTGTCCTTTAATTGCATTTGTATCTGAGTGTTTAAAGGATTAGTATGATTCCTTCCTCCTTCCTTCCATTTACCGGAAAGGCATGTTCCCCATTGTGATGCATAATTGCATTGCAACGGGGGACATGACATACTGCCTCCCCAAGGAAAACTTCAAGGCACCAGTTTGGCAGGATACGCTTCATGGAAGCATTTGACAAGCCTCTGCGCTGAGACATCCTGAGCCTGCACCCACTCAGGGTGGGGGAAATGTCTCCAGCGGACCAGGTACTGAAGGGTGCCCCGTAGCCTTCGGGAGTCTAGTACCTCCTTGATTTCAAAATGCTGTTGTCCATCGATCATGATGGGCGGGGGCGGGGGGGTGTCGTTGTGCCATTTTGAAGAGGTAACCGGTTTCAGTAAGGCACAATGGAACACCGGGTGTATGCGTTTCAAGTTGTGTGGCAATTCTAACTTGAAAGTTACCAAGCTGATTATTTCCACTATTGGAAATGGGCCAATGAACTTGGGGGCCAATTTCTTTGAGGGCTGCGGAGACTTAATGAACTTAGTGGAGAGGTAGACCTTATCTCCCACTTTGAAGTCTGGCTGCGCAGCCCTGTGGTTGTCCGCATACCGCTTGTAGGTTGCTTGAGCTTCGGAGAGAGCCAGCTGAATGACTGGCCAAACGTTGGCTAGCTGCGCCGCCCAGTCATCTGGGGAACAAGGCGGGGTCTCTGGCTGTGGCAACTCCGGGATCGGAACGAAGTCTCGACCATAGACCACCCGGAAGGGGGTGTGGCCCGTGCTCTGGTGCACTGCATTGTTATATGCCACCTCAGCAAAGGGGAGTAAGTCTACCCAGTTGTCTTGCTGGTAACTTATAAAGGAGTGCAAAAATTACTCCAGGGTGGAGTTAAGGATCTCCATAGAGCCATCCATGTGGGGGTGCCAAGCAGTGGACAGTGCCTGCTTGGTTCCAATTAACTTCAAAAATGCCTTCCAGAATTTGGAAGTAAATTGTGTACCCCTATCTGTTACCAAGTGGGAGGGGGTACCGTGTAATTTATAGATGTGATTTAAAAAGAGGCTTGCCAGCTGTTGAGCGGAGGGAATGGAGGCACATGGGACAAAATGTGCCTGTTTAGAGAAGTAGTCTTTAACCACCCAGATGACCGTTTTTCTCTGGCTGGGTGGCAAGTCTACAATAAAGTCCATTGAGATTTCCTCCCAAGGGTGGGAGGGGCTTGCCACTGGCTGCAATAGTCCCTGGGGCTTCCCCACTTTTCGTCTGGCCATAGCACATGTGGGGCAAGCAGCGACATATTCCTTTACATCCCTCCTGAGAGTAGGCCACCAGAATTGTTGCCTGACCAGATGCAGCGTTTTTACAAACCCAAAGTGCCCAGTCATTTTGTTGTCGTGAGAACAGCTTAGAACCTCAGCTCGCAATTGCTCCGGCACGTATAAGCTATTTTGTTTCCAAGCCAAATCGTTTGCAAAAGAAACATTGTGTTGATTGGCTTGCAACCATGTATCTGTTTGTAAGGCTTGTGCGAACTGCTGTTGCAATTGCGATGAAATTGACATGCGTCTCCCTCCCCTTGCGGGTGGTTGTGCCAGGGTGTGCTGCGTTCCAGTTTGGCTGCGCGTGACAGCTTGGCAACCCAGCTGTGTGTTGGTCCACACAGTACCTACAATGTCGGATGCCTGACTGGCATCCTGGGGCCGCCTAGAGAGAGCGTTGGCTAAGAAGTTCTTCCTTCCCGGTATGAACTTCAGCTTAAAATCAAAGTGGCTGAAAAATTGCGCCCAGAGTACCTGCTTGGGGCTGAGGCATTTCAGGGTGCTGAGCACTTCTAGGTTTTTGTGGTCTGTCCAGACCTCAAAGGGGCAGGTGGCCCCTTCCAGGAGGTGTCGCCATGCCTCTAAGGCAGCTTTGATGGCAAAAGCCTCCTTCTCCCATACGTGCCATCTCCGTTCTGTCTTGGAGAACTTGTGGGAGAGGTACGCGCAGGGCTTCAGCTGATCATTTAAATCCCGCTGAAGCAGGAGTGCCCCGATTGAAAAATCGGAGGCATCCACTTGGACTACAAAAGGCTTGGTGGGGTCGGGGTGTTGTAGAACTGGTTCTGCTGTAAATAGGCTTTTGAGGTGATCAAAAGCCCTTTGGCAGTCAGGAGTCCAGTTCAGAAGCACTTCCAGGTTCCGTGCCTTGCGCGTGTCGCCCAAGCCCTTTGTGCAGAGTAAATTGGTTAGGGGCAAAACAATTTCTGCTAGTCCCTTGATGAACCCCCTGTAAAAATTCGTAAATCCAAGGAAACTTTGTAGTTGCCTCCTAGTGTGCGGGCGCTCCCATGCCAGGATGGCCTGGACTTTTCCAGGGTCCATTTCGATGCCCCTCTCTGAGATTCTGTAGCCCAGATAATCTATCTGCGATTTGTGAAACTCGCACTTAGAGAGCTTGGCAAATAGCTCTGCTTTGCGGAGTTTCCTGAGCACTTGCTTAACCAGGCGTTTGTGCTCCTCTTCAGTTTCAGAGTATATCAACACATCGTCTAAGTAGACGAGTACCCCCTTGAACAAGTGGTCATGCAAGACCTCGTTAATCAATTGCATAAATACCCCTGGTGCCCCTGCCAAACCAAACGGTAACACTTTGTATTGGAATGAACCCAGTGGGCAATTGAAAGCCATCTTCCACTCATCCCCCTCCCGTATATGTATGCAGAAATAGGCTTCTCGCAAGTCCAGTTTGGAAAATATTTTGCCCTTTGCCAGATGTGCTAATATGTCTTTGATTAGAGGTAAAGGGTATTTGTTGGATATGGAAGCCGCATTCAATCTACGGTAGTCCATGCAGAGCCTTAATGTCCCATCCTTTTTCTCTCTGAACAAGACTGGGGCTCCAACTGGCGAGTTTGCGGGCTCGATGAAGCCTCATGCTAAATTCTTGTCCACAAACTCCCACAATGCTGCCAGTTCCTTCTGGGTCATTGCATAAATTTTGGGCTTTGGCAAGGGTGTGTTGGGGACCAGTTCTATCGCGCAGTCCGTCTTTCTGTGGGGTGGGAGTTTGTCTGCTTCTTTCTCCCCAAACACATCTGCAAACTCCGCCTATCTGTCTGGCAAGCCTTCCAGGGCCGCTGCCTCCAGATGCGTTGTTGTGGACGCCGCCCTCCCCACCACAGCACGGGGAACTTGATCCCTTGTAGGTGCTTGGTAGAAGCCATCTGTAAATGTGATTGTCCTGGTTTTCCAATTTATGTATGGGTTCCTTCGTACCAACCACGGGATGCCCAGGATGATTAAGGGTTGGCCCACCAGTGCCACGACAAACTGCAGTCTTTCCCGGTGGCTGCCAAGCTGCAGCGCCACTTCTTCGGTGAATTGGGTGACCGGGCCCCCTCCCGCCACTGAACCGTCCAATTGGGTAAATACTATGTGGTGCTGGAGTGGATAGCAGCAGAGCTTTAAGTTGGCCGCCAGGTCCAGGTGCATTAGGCACTTGGAACAGCCCGAGTCGATTAGGGCCCAAACTTCAATAGACTTCACCTTGGACTTTAGTTTAACTTTGACGTACAGGGTGGGGCAGTTGGCACTCACCCAGATGTCGCTGCGCCCATTCTCCTCCTCCACCTGCCCTCTGGCGCTACTTAGGGCAGGTGGCTGGCATTTCCCGCCGGTTCTTCTTCGTCGCTCTCCTCCTCTTCAATGGAGTAAGGTAGATCTTTTGCTCCGATCTCTCCACTGGCCGCTGGCATCTTTTTGGATGCTGCGGGTGGTTTGCCCGGCGGTTTTCTTGGTCTGTCAACTGCCTTTGTTTTCAGGCAGGCTGCCGCTTTGTGGTCCTCTTTCCCGCATCAAAGGCACTGCCCCTTGGTGAACCTTCGCTCCCTCTCCTCTCTCCAGGGTTGGGGTGCTGGTCTCACCGGTCCTGTAGTGGTTCAGGGTCCCTTTGCCATTGCTGCTTGTTGCGCCCTCCTCTTGGCTTGCAGGAAGGTTTCCTGGGCATTTTCCGCCTTACCGGCCAGCCGTATCCACTCAATTACAGTGTTTGGGTCGTCTCTGCATAATGCCCACCTCAGAACATTCAAATTCAGACCCTCTTTGAATCATTCAATTAGGGTAGACTGAGACCAGTCCTCCACCTTTCCAGCCAGTGCTTGAAATTCCATGGCATAATCTGCCACAGATGGTTGTCCTTAGCTGATCCCCCTTAGGGATCTTTTTGCTCTCTCCTTCTCTAAGGGATCTCTGAAGTGCAGATCCAGCGCCCAGAGAAACCCGTCGATGTAATCGAGCTCTGGGGCATCTGCCTGGCATAGCTGGACATACCAGTCAGCCGCCCTTCCTTTGAGTTTGTTCGCTATGGCATTGATTTTGTCATGAGTAAGGATGGCGAGCAGGGGGCTCCCACCCAGACTGTCAAGCGCATGCGTAGCACTGAGGAACTGTTCAGCCATTCAAAGAGACACAGATCGGGACCGCCTTAACCCTTGGGGTTTATATGGCTGGGTTTTTCCCATGCTTCCTCAGTTTGTTAGGATTCTTGTTAAGTACTACTAATAAATATTAGAGACCAAGTCATTGTCTCAGTGTGTTTCCTGGTAATCAGGACATCAATCCTAACAAACTCCTACTCCCATCGAAAGAGGGAGGAACAAGCAATTAAGCAGATACGTTTAGAAATGTCTTCAGAAAACCAAGAAATGCGGCTCGCCATCCAGCAATTGGCAGCAGCCCTACAGCAACACCAGCAACAAGTAGATCTCCAGATCAACACATTACAAGCTGCCATGCTACAGCAGTTGCAACAACCAGCTCCGATTAACCCACAACTGGCACCGGCACCACCGGTAATGTTGAGATCCCAGGGCAGTCTACCAGAGAAATTTGGAGGAGAAGCAGGACAGCTGAGAATCTTTCTCACACAGTGTACTATGTTCTTCGACAGCAGACCCTCAGAGTTTCCCACAGACAGAACCAGAGTCACCTTCATCCTAGGCCTGCTGAAGGGACCAGCTGCCAAATGGGCTATTCCCATGGTGGAGAACAACGATCCGATTCTCAACGACTACCAGAACTTTTTGGCAGGCTTCCGAGCACACTTTGACGACCCATCAGAGAGGCCACGGCCAGCCGGGAGATTCGGAGGCTCAAGCAAGGTAACAAGAGGGTGGGACTCTACATTGCTGATTTCAAGTTGTTAGCAGGAGATCTGGACTGGAATGAGAGTGCATTAAAAGACCAATTCAAACAGGGGCTGGATGAGGAGATTAAGAATGAATTGGTGCGCCAGGGAACACCAGCCACGTTAGAAGCCCTATATCAGCTATCGATGGTCATAGATGCCAGGCTAGAGGAGCTTAGGCAGATGCAGCCGGGGAGAAGCAAGACCCTCCGAGCGTTTTCAGGATTCCCAACTCCCCTTGTAGCAGCCTCTCACTTAGCACGAGAGGAGCCAATGCAGATTGGGGCAAGCAGGAGGCTGATTTCCAAGACTGAGAGGCAGAGAAGGAGAGAGAGAGCCCTGTGTTTCTACTGCGGAGCCCAGGGGCACATGGTGAGAACTTGCCCAGCGAGAGGCCAAACAGCTCCAGTAAGACCCCCAGGGCAAGCAGTTGAAACAGGACCCATCCCCGCCTCTGTTTCCAATCAGGGAAACTCCGTTGGTCTCCCTCCCAAGAGCTTAGCAGGAAGACCGTAAATCAATTAAGGAGGGCTCATTCCGAGGATTCCAGGTAATCCTTTTACTACTTACCAGTCATAATGGATGTAAACCCAGAGCACCAGGTCAAGCTAGAGGCCCTCGTGGATTCTGGAGCTTCAACTAATTTTATTGATGCGCAGACCGTACAAGACTGCAACATACCGACCAGAGAATTGCCATGCCCCATAGAAGTAGAGACCATTGACGGCCAGCCCCTCAAGGCAGGGCCGATTAGGAGGCTCACAGAACCGGTGCAGCTGACAGTGAGAGACCACACTGAGTGGATCCAGCTTTATGTTACTGCAGCGCTAAATGTGCCGGTAATCCTAGGCACGCCTTGGCTGAGGATCCACAACCCGTTGATGAACTGGACTACAGGAGCAATCTCCTTCCCAGCTAAGGAATGCCAGCACCACAAGAGTCAAGCCGCTCCACACTCTCCATCAACCAACGCAGTCACAGTAGCAGGGGGGGTCCACTTGCCAGCCAAGTATGCAGATTTTGCAGACGTTTTCAGCGAGCAAGAGGCCACAGCACTACCCCCCCATAGGGACTGTGACTGCACCATTGAGTTGTTACCAAGAGCCAAGATTCCAGCAAGGAAACAATATCCCATGTCCCCCAAGGAGTTAGCCACCTTAAAGGATTACTTGGACTCCAATCTCCAAAAGGGCTTCATCCGACCATCTACGTCCCCAGCGTCTGCTCCTACCTTCTTCGTACCAAAGAAGCCCAACCCGTTGGCACCTGCAACCCAGGAGACACCCATGAGAGTGGTCCACGACTTCAGTTTCTTAAATAAACAAACAAAGAGAGAATCCTATCCTCTGCCCTTAATCTCGGAGCTGCTAGATCGCTTGCAGAAGGCACGCATGTTTACCAGGTTGGATCTCAGGAGTGCGTACAATCTGATCCGGGTGAAAGAGGGGCACGAATACCTGACTGCCTTCGACACCAGGTTTGGCAAATTTGAGTACCTTGTTATGCCCTTTGGCTTGTCTAATGCAGGAGCCATATTTTCCAGATTTATGAATCACGTTTTTGCTGATTTACTAGACAAGTACATGGTCGTTTATCTAGATGACATATTAATTTTCTCTGAGGATGCCACAACTCACGTAACCCATGTACGTAATGTTTTGCAAAGACTGAGAGAGAACAGGCTGTTCGCCAAGCTAGAGAAGTGTGCCTTTGATTTAACTGAAGTACATTTCCTGGGCTATATAGTATCCACAGAAGGCATATCCATGGATCCTGCTAAGGTCCAGGCAATTCTCTCTTGGCCACCCCCCCGAAATGTTAAAGATATACAAAAATGGCTAGGATTCTGTAATTTCTATTGTCGTTTTGTCCCGGCCTATGGTGATCAGACCAGACCATTCACACAGCTCTTGAAGAAAGGCTCAAAATTCGTATGGGGGGAGAGGGAGCAAGCAGCGTTCCAGGAGTTGAAGCAGCTTTTTGCTTCCCAACCGCTCTTAAGGCACCCTGACCCCACGAAGCCATTCATAATGTACTCAGATGCTTCAGATGTTGCCATTGGGGCAGTGTTATTGCAATATACAAACAGGGCAGAGAATACATTGCTTCCTTGTGCCTTTTTTTCACGCTTACTCTCACCAGCAGAGAGAAACTATGATGTTTTTAACAGAGAGTTGCTGGCAATTAAAGCAGCATTCCAAGAGTGGAGGCACTGGCTAGAAGGGGCGACCTTTCCTGTGAAAGTTTGCACCGATCACAAGAATTTACAGCTTCTACAGAACACCAGATCCCTCACCCCACGCCAGATCAGATGGAGCCAGTTTTTCTCCCGTTTCAATTTTGTCATTTCTTATGTGCCCGGGGCGCAAAACTGCTTGGCAGACGCCCTGTCTCGATCCTTTCAGGCAGAACCCCCCACTCACCAGGAAGTACAGGCTGCTATATTACAACCTCACAACTTTGATCAGCCGATGAGGGGGAGCCAAACGGAGAGTTTAGCAGCAGGCAGCCAAGCAGAGGACCTATTTGCAAGAGCCAGAGCTCAGCAGCAACAGGACCCGTATGCCAGGGCCAGGATGGATGACCTCCAGAGGGCCCCGCAAGACACTGCCTCCCCATTCAATGTGGAGGCAGGAATCCTCTGGCATAGTGGGCGATTGTATATTCCCCCTTCATTGAGGGAAGAAGTACTGAGACTGTGTCATGACCACCAAACGGCAGGCCACGGAGGCGTTTTCAAAACTCTCCATAGAGCTCTGAGAGACTACTGGTGGCCTAAGATGGTTGCAGACATAAAGGGTTACGTTGCTTCTTGTCACACCTGCAGACGAGCCAAGCCTCTCCGAGGGAAGCCCACAGGACTCTTGCAGCCCCTACCCACCCCCAGTAGGCCTTGGGATACTATCTCCATGGATTTCATCACTGATTTACCCCCGGTCCAGGGCCTGACTTCCATACTGGTGGTGGTGGACCTTTTCACCAAGATGGTACATTTTATTCCTTGCAAGGGCCTCCCATCTGCACCAGCCACAGCGCAGTTGTTCATAGACCACGTTTTTAGGTATAGAGGCATGGTGAATCACTTGGTGAGTGACAGAGGCCCACATTTCCTTCCAGGTTCTGGAGGGCCCTTTTCCAGTCATTAGGGGTCCAGATCCACCTGTCATCAGCGCATCACCCTGCCAGTAATGGGCAGGCCGAAAAAATTAACCAGTGGTTACCGCAGTATCTCAGGTGTTACACCACGTATCGGCAAGACAATTGGCCAGCCCTGTTGCCCATGGCAGAATTCACTTATAACAACTCTGTGCAGTCATCTACCCAGATGTCTCCGTTCCAAGCGCTCTACGGGGTTAACCCTCAGGTGTTGCCCACCTCCTCCCAGCAGGGAGCTGTTCCAGCTGCAGCTGATTTTCTTAAAGAGCAACAAGCCGCACAGGAGTTGTTAAAGGAGCAGCTGAACAGGGCAAAGAGTGCTTACAAAAGGGCGGCAGATGCTCACAGGCAGGAGGGGCCAGCGATTGCAGTAGGAGACAAAGTGTGGCTCTCTACCAAGTTCTTGATCTCTACCAGACCCTCCAAGAAATTGGACTCTAAGTTTGTCGGCCCTTTCACTGTGGTGCAGCAGATAAATCCAGTAGCTTATCGTTTACAGCTCCCACCATCCATGAAGATCCATCCAGTGTTTCACAGAGCCTTGCTAGCCAAAGACCCTCCCCCAAGTAGCTTGCGATCGCAACTACCCCCCCCCCCACCTCCAGTAATTGTGGAGGGAGAGGAGGAGTACAAAGTGGAAGAGATTCTGGACTCTAGGAGGAGGGGAAGGGGCATCCAATATTTCATACACTGGAAAGGGTACCCTGAGGAGGAGCGCACGTGGGAGAATGCCAGAGATGTACATGCTCCAGCACTGGTTCATCGATTCCATCAGCTTTTCCCTCACAAACCCAAGCCTCGCATTTTACCCGAGATTCCTCTTTCGCCTGACCAGGCCGAAGAAGCCCAAGCGGAGGAGTTTGTGAGTGTGTATTTCCCCCCACCCCTGCCTGAAGCCTCGACTCCAGTTACAGCGGAGCCGGGTGAACCACAGCCCTCAACCTCGGGTTTGCATTTCCCAGGGGGGAGGGGGGCTGACCCTGCTAACTCTCTAGATGTTTTTCAGCAGCAGCCACCTGGCTCGGAGGCGTTATCGGATTGGGAGGGCAGCACCGCTTCATCCGTGGAGGAGTTGTCCTTTGAAGAATTGCCTTCTTTGCCAAGTTCTCATGGGACCTTACAAGCAGACAACATATCTTATCAAGACTCTGGAGGGGAGGGGGCTGAAATGGAATATCAATCTGGAGGGGAGGGTGATGTCATGAGTAAGGATGGCGAGCAGGGGGCTCCCACCCAGACTGTCAAGCGCATGCGTAGCACTGAGGAACTGTTCAGCCATTCAAAGAGACACAGATCGGGACCGCCTTAACCCTTGGGGTTTATATGGCTGGGTTTTTCCCACGCTTCCTCAGTTTGTTAGGATTCTTGTTAAGTACTACTAATAAATATTAGAGACCAAGTCATTGTCTCAGTGTGTTTCCTGGTAATCAGGACAGATTTTGCCCTTTTCCGAACAGAAATATGGTCCATATTCCTCCATGTAATTTTTTGCATTCGTGAGGAAGAACGATAGTGTGGCTGGGTCCCTGTCGAACTTGACCCCGAGGTCTTTCACTCCTGCTCCCAGTGGGGTCCAAACCCCTTCTGGTCGTCTGGGCATACCTCGGGCTGCTGGGGTTCTCCGGTCTCAGTGTGGGGATTCCCTCAGCCAGGCTCCGGGCGGTGTTGCCTCCGTCTCGTGCTGGCTCCAGCCTCTTTCCAGCTGTCGTGTCTCCGGGGGGTGGGGGGGAGATGGCCTCCTGGCTGGTTCTACGCAGTGACCTCTGCCCGGTGCTGCCTCAGCTTCCTGCCATCTCCGTCCTCGCCCCAGTTGTCGCGTCTCAGGGATGGGAGGGGGGGGTGATGAGCTTCTGGTGCCCCGCTCTGGCTCACCCCTTCCTCGGGATTCCCACTCGACTGACAACCTCAGGAGCAGCTGTTCGATCGACTCCAGCCTCGATTCCACTGTGTTTAGCCACTCATCTGTCTGGAAGCCGTCCTTGGTCCGTCCGCTCCGCTGACTTCCCTCAGCTCCTGCGGCCACTGGGGACAGCTGGTCCCATGGCTTCTTAGACGCCCCAAACGTTCCAGGCAGGGATCCCGCCGTCTCGTCCAGGGTGACCCACTCACCCCGCGACTCTCTGGTGGCTTCGAGTGTCCTGCTCCTCCTGGTCTCCTCCTCCTCTGAGCTTGATCCCGAACCCTCCTGGATCCCGTGCCATCTGGGAGTAGGGTCCTTACCGATCACTCGTGCCGCAGAGTCTGGTGACCCGTTGTCGGTCCTCGGGTAGCCACCTCTTCGTGGGTTGCGTCTTTCCATCGCCAACTTGGGTCCCTCACAGATGAGATCTGGATTGGTGCTGGTGGAATTTTTTTTTTTTCAATTCCCGTCTTTATGTGATGGTTGCCTTGCTCCCAAAAAGACACGGACTCACTTAGATGGCTAAAGATTTCCGCTTTAATGGGAACAGAATGCATACATGGAGAAAGACGGGAATGAGCACATGGCGTGTGGGGTATCCCGTAAATACCCACGGTGCGGACCTGGCCCTCCTCCACCCCCCATTGTCCCACAGTCCGGATCCGGAGTCTTGATGGGCGATCTGGGTGCAATACCGGGGTCTCAATGGGCGATCAGGAGGATTAGCGCTGATCACCTCTGTCTCCACCCCCATTGCCCCACAGTCTGGATCCGGAGTCTTGATGGGCGATCGGGGTACGATCCCGGGATCTCAATGGGCGATCAGGAGGATTAGCGCTGATCGCCTCTGTCTCCTTCCTGTGTCTGGCGCAGGTGTGTCCCCCAGGGTAATGCAGAGATGTCCAGGAGATATGACGATGGCTTCTCTGGTCAGGGCAAAGGTATGTCTCCTTTGTCCTTTAATTGCATTTGTATCTGAGTGTTTAAAGGATTAGTATGATTCCTTCCTCCTTCCTTCCCTTTACCGGAAAGGCATGTTCCCCATTGTGATGCATGATTGCATTGCAACGGGGGACATGACACTGTGTAGGATAGACAGGTACAAAATTGGCAGAACTGACAATCAGAAGACATGACCAAAATTCCTTAATCTCTCAACACATAGACAAATTCAACTACAATTTCAACTGAGAAACTACTGACATTTTAGAACAAGCCAAATCCCCAAAATCTAGGGGATTCCTGTAAACTACATACCATTTACATACCATTTGAAAGACATAACCAAAAGTCAAGGAAGGAAGCAAACATCCCAGAACACATCCTTCATAGCAACCTGATAAACAATTAAGGAAGACACAATACCCTAATCAAGGAGCTATCAAGGAAGAAACTACATCCCAGCCAAGACTGGCAGACAAGCTATGATACACAAACAACTAGCAAACTTCATTCTCCCAGGCACTGATGATGTCACCTAGTTTGGTAACAAAATGTCTTCAGGAAAGCAACCAAGCTCAGAGAACACCAAGAACCCAATATATGTCTTTTCACTTCACATTGCCACAGCTTCAGCAGATGGCAGCACCTACTGACCTTGTCTCAACTTGAAAGTAAGCAGGGCCTCATTAGTACTTGGATGAGGGGCCACTTGGGAATCCCAGGGCTATAGGCTAGAGTGCGGAGTCAAAAAACCACTTCCATAAAATTGTTGTTATGAAAACTGCATGGATGCCATTACTAGAAGTCAAGCTTCTTTTCTTCTTTATTGTCTCGACCATGTTTTTTTTTAATTCTAATAGTTGTATTTTCTTAGAGATTCAGGAACAGAATACGACTATATAATAGCATATGGATTTTTTTTTTTAAAAAAAATCAAAACTATTAATCTAGCAGCAAGCAAAAGTCTTCACGTAAGAAAAGCAGCTCACAGCAGCCAGGAAGACAGTGTTTTTCAAAGTCATGACCTACAGCTTTTATGAAAAACAAAGGGTGAAGACTTTTCAGAAACATATGTTAACCTCATGCTGACACTGCAGTAGGGAAGTATGCAGAATGTTTTATGTTAGAGGGCTGTGGCTTTGAGAAAGGCATTGAGGTTTTGTTGTGATGGCATATAAATACAGGGAAGCCTCTTGCATAATCTCATGGCAGATTCAAAAGTTTGCAAGCATTAAGCTAATCTGTTTAATATGATATACAGTACATTGAGGGTTAAAAACAAAACCAAAAAGCTGCAGCTGAATATTTTGTCCTGTCTGGACGAAATTGAACCCTTAAGCTTCTGTGGAGCTTAAGGGTTCAATTTGGAAAAGAAATAAAAGGAAGGAATAGGGGGAAATATGCCCTTTATATAGTTCAGATGGAGAACAGGTTTGAGGGTGTCTGCATAAAGTTTAGTTGTAGAATGTGGTTACTACAGATGCGCCCAAGATTTTTCAATCTGAACTTGTCTTCTCTATTTCCTCTATTTCCTTCCAGCTCCTTTCAGTGAGCAAAAAAGAAAGAATATTACACTTAAGCCAGGGTCTTGGTAGCCTATGTCAGACCTAGACCTAGAATTTGTGTTCCTCAACCCAGCAGACTACCCATAGCTAGTTGATGAAGGATGAAGCACAATCAATACAAGTTACTTCTTTTATAACAAAAAAGCAGAAACGTAACCCTTACCCTAACTCTAAGCATTGGCAATAGACCTGGTCAATCCAGAGGTTTTAAAACTCTAACAAATAATACTGTAGTACAGCTTTGCTCCCTACTTTCTTTCTCCAGGCCCCAAAGCAATTTCTGAGGTTTGAGGACAGCCAAACCACAGAGGGAATTACAGTAGATTGCCACACAGCATCAGGTGAGGCTCCTAGTCTCAGAATCTTGCGCATCTGGTAGATTAAGCAACAGGAAGGATAACTTTGATGAGTAAAGTTGTAAATTGTGGCAGCAGTCCAGAAAAAAACTTTTTGTCAATAGTGGACACCTCAGAGAATTATCATCCTGAATTGCATTTCCATCAGTAAAGCAAAGTAAGCATTACTTGGAACATTAATTTTCATGATTTGTGCTTGTCCTCTTATTATTGTATTTCATCCAAGATTCATAACATTATCACCATGATTTTAGAATGATTCATGACTGTAAAGAAACCTATTTTTTTGCCTGTTGTTGTTTATTCATTTAGTCGCTTTCGACTCTTCATGACTTCATGGACCAGCCCACGCCAGAGCTTCCTGTCGGTCGTCAACACCCCCAGCTCCCCCAGGGACGAGTCCGTCACCTCTAGAATATCATCCATCCACCTTGCCCTTGGTCGGCCCCTCTTCCTTTTGCCTTCCACTCTCCCTAGCATCAGCATCTTCTCCAGGGTGCCCTGTCTTCTCATTATGTGGCCAAAGTATTTCAGTTTTGCCTCAAGTGAGCAGTCTGGCTTTATTTCCTGGAGGATGGACTGGTTTGATCTTCTTGCAGTCCAAGGCACTCTCAGAATTTTCCTCCAACACCACAGTTCAAAAGCATCGATCTTCCTTCTCTAAGCCTTCCTTATGGTCCAGCTCTCACAGCCATATGTTACTACAGGGAACACCATTGCTTTAACTATGCAGACCTTTGTTGTCAGTGTGATGTCTCTGCTCTTAACTATTTTATCGAGATTGGTCATTGCTCTTCTCCCAAGGATTAAGCGTCTTCTGATTTCCTGACTGCAGTCAGCATCTGCAGTAATCTTCGCACCTAGAAATACAAAGTCTTTCACTGCTTCTACATTTTCTCCCTCTATTTGCCAGTTATCAGTCAAGCTGGTTGCCATAATCTTGGTTTTTTTGAGGTTTAGCTGCAAGCCAGCTTTTGCACTTTCTTCTTTCACCTTCATCATAAGGCTCCTCAGTTCCTCTTCGCCTTCAGCCATCAAAGTGGTATCATCTGCATATCTGAGATTGTTAATGTTTCCTCCAGCAATTTTAACTCCAGCCTTGGATTCCTCAAGCCCAGCATGTTGCATGATGTGTTCTGCGTACAAGTTGAATAGGTAGGGTGAGAGGATACAGCCCTGCTGTACTCCTTTCCCAATCTT
This sequence comes from Candoia aspera, assembly GCF_035149785.1. NCBI lineage: Eukaryota > Metazoa > Chordata > Lepidosauria > Squamata > Candoiidae > Candoia > Candoia aspera. Next base: position 118,924,716 of record NC_086155.1, on the reverse strand, counting down.
AAACCAGTCTGTTGTTCTGTGGTCTGTTCTTACTGTTGCTACTTGGTCATTATACAGATTCTTCAGGAGGCAGACAAGATGACTTGGTATCCCCATACCGCTAAGAACTTGCCACAATTTGTTATGGTCCACACAGTCAAAGACTTTAGAATAGTCAATAAAACAGAAATAGATGTTTCTCTATAACTCCCTGGCTTTTTCCATTATCCAGCGGAAATTGGCAATTTGGTCCCTAGTTCCTCTGCCTTTTCTAAACCCAGCTTGTACATCTGGCCATTCTCGCTCCATGAATTGCTGAAGTCTACCTTGCAGGATCTTGAGCATTACCTTACTGGCATGTGAAATGAGTGCCACTGTTCGATAGTTGGAACATTCTTTAGTGTTTCCCTTTTTTGGTATGGGGATATAAGTTGATTTTTTCCAATCTGATGGCCATTCTTGTGTTTTCCAAATTTGCTGGCATATAGCATGCATTACCCTGACAGCATCATCTTGCAAGATTTTGAACAGTTCAGCTGGGATGCTGTCGTTTTTTTGCCTAACTCCTCAAATGTTTGAAATTTTTGAAGGCATGTAGAATTATGGATCCATCATACATTGGGGGAATATAAAAAACTGTTATACTAAACAGAAACAATAAATTTACATTTTATTTGCAAATCATTTCATCATTTTCACTCATCAGTCCCCCCAGCAACTGTTTTAAATCTCCTCATGATTCTCCATATAACCATAGGTGCTGATTGAGAGAACCAAGGATAGGCATGTTGTTGGTGACTCAAAAAATAGTCAGAGGGTTTGGGAACTGAACAAGTTTGCTCTGCAATATAGAATCACTGTAACTGGAGCTTCAGGATGCTACTTAGGATGCATAAAGTTTTAATAAATAATAGAAATTTGATTTGTAAGAGTGAGACTCCATTTTCAATGCCATATCATTCCACCTTGATCTGGGAAAAATAAAGTTGGGAAACATTGCTGATTCAGTCTAGTGATGTTTTCCTTAATGTTGTTTTCTTCCCTAAAGATTTCATGAGAATTTGAGAAGGCCTGATTATACAACCGCCTGCAAATACATGTAACTACACTTAGATTTTCCCCTTCTAAATTCAGAAGGGTTTAAAGAAATGGGGATAAGTGGGCTGATTAATTACTTGCTAAGTCAAAATCTACCAGACGATTTTTCCCTTTCTTTGCAAAGAAAACATGGGTTAAGCCCTCCAAATGGGAGAAGGCAAAAAGTATGCAAAGAAGAGATAATCTATGCCTCCAAAGATAGCCTAGGATAGGAAAAGTAGATGAACACTGAGTGAAAATTCACTGTAAATTACCTGTGTAATGTTCCCTCTGCCTTTACCCTTGAACTACATAATTTTCCTTATATAGATGTGCAAGTTCCCTCATTTTTCATATTTTCTGTCAGTTTTGTGATCTGGTCCCAGAGACCTTGAACAAGATTGAACCCTAAGCCATCAAAGATAGACCAAGCATTTAAATGGAAAAAGGAAACCTAAATTATTTCAATTCCTTGGCACATGAGAAAAATCCCACTGAATCCTCATTTCCTCATGCGCCAAGGAATTAAAATAACCTGGGAGTTTAATTTATCTTACCATTTGAGAAAAGACCTCCATGTGAAATTTTCTGGTAAAATTGGGTAAAAGATTTGAGGAAACTCAAAAACTTCTGCGTTTTTCCTGGAGTTTCTGCAATTTGCCCTTGAGACCCATAGAAACAGTAATATGGACCATGGCATGAGGGTTATTTGCTTCTCACCAATGTGGGGTGTTTCAAACAAACAAACAAAGAATTTGAAGGGAAGCAAACAAAGGGTTATCAGAGGACAGACTAATTAGCTTATAACTTAAACAGTGGCTTCTGATATTTAAAATACCAGTAAGAAGGATCCACACTTCTCTTTTTCATCTCTAGTCAACTATTCAGATTTTTCTTCATGAAGGAGCCTTGCCAGAAGTAAACCTGTGGCTGATACCCATATTGCTTTCATTTTTGAGTGTAGGTGAAAGCCTTCCTAAACCATCTAAACTTTATACTAACCATCATTTTTTATTGTTGTTTAGAAATAGAAACTACCTTGAATCATGTCTGGGGAAGGGTAGTGTGAAAATTGTATAGATAAATGAAATAAATAATTATCCTTGCACTGATTTCATAAATATTTACTAGGTGTTCATAGCATCCAATAAATTAATCTGAAAATAAACAGCATTGTCATATTCAAGCACCTCAGTCAAAAGAAGCATTTATATATTATTTTGTGAGTTGCCTGGGTGCACTCAGTGTTATTGCACAGACTTGCCCTGCTACATCTTTGTGATTTTTAGAAATATCAGATCAATTATTTCATAGTACAAAAGGCCCTGGTTGCTTTCTTTGTATACAGCAAAAAAGGCAGGCTGTAAATGATAATATCCGGCAATTTCTAAAATCACATCCACTTGCAAGGCCATAAATGTTCAGCTTATTAGCCATAATTTTAGAGACTTGTTCAGATAAAAGTGGTTAGTTCCTTGAGCGTACATAAAGACCATCACTAATAATGGGCCATTTGTCTTCTGCCTTCATAACATGGGATGATAGTAGGATCTAGATCATGATGAGAAGAGCTGGTAGAACTATTTCTTCTCACCAAACGATTACTTGGAGGGCTCCAGTAGAATGTGATGAACTCTCAGTCCTGAGAGAAGTACCCAAGAGTAAACCTAAAACCTGGTCAGGTCTACAAACGGAAAGGTTTATTTTTATCTCATGCAGGCTGTTTTGAGAAACGGGCTTTTTGTTATGCTCGCTTTCCCACAAGCACTGCTTCTCTTGATAAGAAAAACGCCAACGCTATCAGATCCAGAACTGCACCCAAACCTTTATTTTTGTCAGTGGCCAAAGGCCACCAGATTTCTGTCATACAGAAACATGATGGTAACAGTGTTCAGGCAATTGAAGGCCAAATGACAATACCGCTAATTTATATCCGAAGTACAGAATGGACAGCTGTAGCTCTTCCCTCTGATAATAGCTGTACCAGTGGCAGTCCACCTTGGAGGCAACTTCCTTTTATAATCACACTGTCGTCTAAAGCTAAACGTTGAGAGCAAAGGTGGGATGCTCAACCATAATTTAAAGGCCGGTGACACAAAAGGAAGGGCTACGATGTTTAACTGATAGGGCATCCAAATGTCATAGGCCCAGGCAAGCTCCTATTAGCAATAACTCAGGCCCCTCTGAAGACATCTGGCATTCAAAACTGATGAGTGCTGGTCCCGAGGGTTTCCTCCTCCCGAGCCATGTTCAGGCCACTGGGTAACCCGAGTGACCCAGGAGTCAAACTACGATAACCCTCTTCAATTTAAAGAGCTGCTTCTCCCCATCTGTCTGAGGCCTGACTCTGCACAATAAATTTCCCAGAGAGCATAAAGAGCCATCTAGTGTATATCAAATCGATATCATTGTGGCTTGCAGCAATATCGGAGGCTACAGTTCACAAAATAAACTAGGCCAGGGGCTGGTTTTCCGCCCTGGGCAATCAATCAGGCTCTCTGGGTCATAGATTTTAGTGTAAATTAACACAGCAGAAACAATTGCGCTCCCCAGATGATGATGATATAATACTGTATTTGCTTTCCCTCTCCCCCCTCCACCCCCCCCCCCATTTCATTGTGGCTCATGCCTGGCAGGGAAGCTGCATGAAAAAAGAATAATAAAAAGCAATGATTAGAAAGATAGTGGTACTCATAAAACTGGACGTTAATATTTTCCTTACAAACGTGTATAAATGTGCATTAATATATAAACAAGGGGAAGCGATGGGACAGATCAGAATGCTGAAGGTCACTGATGAGGTTCCATGTATAAGCATTCTTAAGAAGGGCAATCAAAGGGAAGTGAGTTCCTTGGGTATCCTTCTCAAGCTACTATTTGGCTATCTCCCTGTTAGCCTTATACTGTATACCTTAGACCAGTGTTCTCAACCTTGGCAGCTTGAAGATGTGTGGACTTCAACTCCCAGAATTCCCCAGCCAGCCATAGACAATTAGTGCTTGTAAAGTAAACACAATTAGGGGCGTAAGACAAAGGTTTGAACACAGACTTAACCTTTGCATAAGTGAATAGCTTCAACACATGCATAAACTGCATGTTTTGTGGAGTTCATTCACAGAAATAACTGAAACATAGCCTGGAGTTGCAACACCCCCTTTCTCTTTTTAACATTGGCATTCATTCTACATGAACATAATCCTGTCTTTCATGGTACAGTCTTCTCTCTGCAGCTTCCTGCCTTCCCATACTTCATTTAAATCCCAAAGAAAGACCATGTGAGGCGTGTCCATGCTGCAGCTTTTTTAGAGCAGGAAGTATGGACATCTAAGGGGACAGTAAAGAGCTGAAAAAAAGGAACAGGAGTGCCCTCTTCACTTGTACTATCAAAGTGAAAAAAAAAAGCATCCTGAAAAGGAAGGGGAGAAGCAGAAGTCATTTTCTTATAGGGGGAAAAAAAACTCAAGGGAAAATGACAGATGTGCTTCAGCATGGATTGTGTCATATTATAGAATAAAGAAGAATGGAGCAATATAGATAGATAGGAAGATCACAAGACCAGATAAGGCAAGGATATCCCTCATCCTTTTACTACGTTTTTCTCCCGTATGCATTAATTTCTTTCATATAAGGGAATAACTGCCGTTCAACTGTTTTGATAAAAAGTCATGGCTTGACCTTCATGGCAATGTTGTCATTAGAGGAGAAGAAGAAACAAAGAAGTCCCTGACCCTCAGTAAGCTGCCTGGTCCTGACAAGGATCCCGCGGGCTGTGTGTGGCACATGTGTATCTCTGCAGCCCAAAGGCACACAGCAGCATTGAGGGAATCTTGCAAAGCAGAGTCTTCCTCTCTGCTTTAACATGTGAGTTACAATGGAGTCTTAAAAAATAGTTCCGCATATCTGCAAGTCTACCTGCTTCCTTTGCCCAAATTAACCTATAGCTGCAGCCTTTCCCAACCTTTTGACCCTGGAGGAACCCTTGAAATATTTTTCAGGCATCAGGGAACCCCTGCACATTCAGGCTCAAATATAGGCAAAAAGGTAAAGGTAAAGGTTTCCCTTGACGTAAAGTCCAGTCGTGTCCGACTCTAGGGGGCGGTGCTCATCTCCGTTTCTAAGCCGTTAAAGCCGGCGTTGTCCGTAGACCCGTCCGTGGTCATGTGGCCGGCATGATGACACGGAACGCCGTTACCTTCCCGCCGAAGCGGTACCTATTGATCTACTCACATTTGCATGTTTTCGAACTGCTAGGTGAGCAGGAGCTGGGATTAACAACGGGAGCTTGCCCAGTCGCTTCTGTGTAGGCCTGTATATATGCATTAGCAGTGTTCTTAAACTAAAAATAAAGAATGAAACATACCTCTTTAATGTGAAGTTGCCCGAATTTGAAATATTTTTTTTAATTAATTGTGATCTCCCAGGGAACCCCTAGTGACCTCTCACGGAACCCTGGCTGAGAAACCCTGGCTTAGAGACAGACCAACTAATGCAGGCTCTTCCTCATAGCAGCAGCCATTCCATCTTGCTGGGGTCAAAGGAAGGAAGATGGGAAAGGAGCATTTGTTCCATTAGCTCTTGTAGGAGACCAGATCCCCTTGCTTCTTGCCTCCTTGCACTATTCTGATTAAAGGCAGTTGTAATAAGACCTTTGGGGTTTTAAGAACTAATGCCCAAATGTCCTTGTTTTCTTCTTCCCTCATCACCTTTTTTTCTTTTATGTGGTATGTTTTATACTGTAAATAATAAGGTTTTTTTAATTGATTTTACCCAAAGCACTCTGGGTAAATTTTGTGACTACAGAATAATGCAAGAAAGAAAAACTATAAATTGTAGGAAGTCCCAATCCAAAAGCACTGACTCTCCCCGCCAGAAAAGAGGCAAAATATAGATAAGAATTAAGGATTTACTCTGTACCCTTTGACTATTACTCTGCCTGCAGTTTGTTTCATGAGATTACTAATCTCAGATCACTTCCTTCTGCCTTTCTTCCCAGGCATATACAGACAGAGAACATGCTCTTTGATTCTACTCCTGGTTACAGGAAATTATAATCTATTTCCTGTAAATGAAACTCCTTTTGATCATACTTATAAAACTTGCTTCATGAATCATTTCTCAAGTCAGATGGCTCTTAGGAATGCCCAGATGCACAAACATAATGCTCCAACCTCCAACATATATATGACACATACTACAGGAATGTTAAAAGACAAGGAGGTAAAGCCTATTTGGAAAATTAATCTCATATTCCTTTGAGAACTTCAAAGAAAATGATCAGTATCTTGGTGGAATCAGCAGCCATTATTTTGACTTTTTTTAGTACCAATTTGCAACAAACACAGCTCACTCTAATTAATATGTATGTATGTATGTATGTATCTTGGCAACAATCATGCAATCAAGATGAGTCTAGAGTGAATGTAGATATGAGCAGTAAACAACAATCAACCTAGTTGTTATGTGGAAGTGCAAGGTCACAGTGATTTAAAATGAAGAAGTGGACTGGAGAGGTAAAGGTCCTCAAAGATAGAGAAAGGTAAGAAGGAGGAAACAAGAGAAAGAACTATGAGTTGAGCCTCAGCTGATCTAGAAAATATATCTCTCTCTCTCTCTCTGTGCCTTCAAGTCATTGTTGACTCAGGGTGACTGCCCCAACTAGTCCTTGCAGTTTTCTTGGCAAGATTTCAGAAGTGCTTTGCCATTGCTTCTTTCCTAGGGCTGAGAGAGGATGACTGGCGCAAGATCACCCAGCTGGTTTTGTGCCTCAGGTGGAACTAGAACCCCCAGTCTCCTGGTTTCTAGCCTGGTGCCTTAACCACTACACCACACTGGCTCTCTACCAGAGAGGCTCTCTTCAATTCCTTTTGTAAATGAATCTGTCTACATTTGTCTACTGGTTTGCCAAAACATCTGAGAGATTGCTGTGAAGGGAAGCTATAGAAGGGATGATAGATTAAAAAGTATAAACACATCTGTGGAACCCACACCTCCACTCTAAACTTTCCACTACTTAAGGCACCAGCTCACTGTTACATAAAACAAAAAAAAACAAAAAAAAAACCTATGATATGTGAAGGTGCCATGACAGCACCTTCCTAGGTGCTTCCCCTGACTTTTCCCAGTAGTGATGATCACAATTACATATTGCTGCAATGACTTGATTGGAAGAGTGTACAAGTGAGAGAAATTTCAATTCTAAAGAATGCATAAACAACTAACAAGCTCTAGAAACAGTATACAAATCTCTATGGGGTAGGGAAAAAGAAAAGCTTTGCTGCAGCTTCTTGAAAAAGCTTGAAAAATTGAAAGTAGAGATGGCCGTGCAGGAAGAGAAAGTTTTGCAAACAGTGTAAGTTAATGAGACTTTCTTGTTACTGCATGGTTTGTTCCCATTCATCAGGTTTCAGGATACTTGATGGAATGGGAGATCAGGATGCAAGAGAAGATCTCCATTTCCTTACTGGCAGATAGAGAAGTCTATTGCTTGCTAGTCCTCCCTTAAGCTGGTTTAACTTAGCTATCATTTGCATGCAGTATAAGGGCACCATTGGGACAGGAAGTGTTTGGACTTACTGAAAGCAGCTTCATTACAGACTTCTAAACTTCTAGTCTTTTGTTGTTGTTGTTGTTATAATTTTTGCCCAGAAATCTTGGAAAACTTAATTATGCACTGACATTAATAAATATGCAAATGTACACAAATTAATGTTTCCCAGATTTTTCTTTTGGAAATCTGGTCTTCCCTGACAAGCCTAGGAACCAGTGTAAGGCAAGAATTCTCTCCAATGGAAAGGATTCCAACAAAGCTGGAGGAACTTCCTGGAAACTTTGTGATTCAGAGGAAAAGTGAGCTTAGGGTTGGCGCTGTTGAAATTTCAAATAAACCAGACCAGAATCATAAATAAACTCACTCAGCTTCCAAAAACAAACAACATTATGAGAACAATCAGGTCTGGAGATGATCCTGAAGTGGTGCAAGTCATCCATACAGTGATGAAAGTACAAAGTTCAACAGGCTGGTAACAGAGGTTGGACAGCATGCCAGGAAAGATCCTAAAGAGGATGTCAGCAGAATCAACAAAATATGGTGGAGAGGATAGCTCTTGCAGAGACAGTTATAAGTCAAAGCCAGCAAAGAACACCATTCAAAGGGAACTTCAACAAGAATGAAAGAATAATAATCAGTGAAGAGTAATAATTTCAACTGGAGAGTAATAATCAGTGGAATCTGATCAGCCAGAGAGGGACAACCTCCAAATAAAGATAGGAATTTCAAATACTGCACCAGCACACAGATGATTCAATGCTGTAGCATGATCCCACCCCCCCTAATGTTGCAGACAGTTTGGGGCAAAAGGATTAAAGTATACCAAAGACACAGCTACTAAAAGAATTCATTGTGCTTCCCATTCCCCCTTAACTCCCCAGTAATAGCCCTGTGAAATGGACTGGATTGAGAGGAAATGGCTGGCCCAAAGTCACCAACTGAGCTTCCATGGCTGAGGATGGGTCTCCCTAGTGCCAGTCCAGCACCCCAGCCACTGCATCACACTGGCTGTCTCACATGCCTTGCTTTTGAACTCTGCACATGAAGATAGTTCCTGGCAGTTCTGTTATATAGCTACAATCTGTCCTAAGGTTCTCATTCCACTTCCACATTACAGTAGTCTTTGCCAAGGTTCTAGTTAGCAAAGACTAGCATAAAGTGGAAGTTGAGTTAAGAAGGGACCATGGAGAAGAAAGCTCTAAGGCTCTGGAAGGCTTGGTTCACAGTGGCTTTTAATTTGCTCTATGGGACAGAACCCATACCAAAAAAGGGAAACACTAAAGAATGTTCAAACTATCGAACAGTGGCACTCATTTCACATGCCAGTAAGGTAATGCTCAAGATCCTGCAAGGTAGACTTCAGCAGTTCATGGAGCGAGAATTGCCAGACGTACAAGCTGGGTTTAGAAAAGGCAGAGGAACTAGAGACCAAATTGCCAATATCCGCTGGATCATGGAAAAAGCCAGGGAGTTTCAGAAAAACATCTATTTCTGTTTTATTGACTATTCTAAAGCCTTTGACTGTGTGGACCATAACAAATTGTGGCAAGTTCTTAGTGGTATGGGGATACCAAGTCATCTTGTATGCCTCCTGAAGAATCTGTATAACGACCAAGTAGCAACAGTAAGAACAGACCACGGAACAACAGACTGGTTTAAGATTGGGAAAGGAGTACGGCAGGGCTGTATACTCTCACCCTACCTATTCAACTTGTATGCAGAACACATCATGCGACAAGCTGGCCTTGAGGAATCCAAGGCTGGAGTTAAAATCTCTGGAAGAAGCATTAACAATCTCAGATATGCAGATGATACCACTTTGATGGCTGAAAGTGAAGAGGAATTGAGGAGCCTTATGATGAAGGTGAAAGAAGAAAGTGCAAAAGCTGGTTTGCAGCTAAACCTCAAAAAAACCAAGATTATGGCAACCAGCTTGATTGATAACTGGCAAATAGAGGGAGAAAATGTAGAAGCAGTGAAAGACTTTGTATTCCTAGGTGCGAAGATTACTGCAGATGCTGACTGCAGTCAGGAAATCAGAAGACGCTTAATCCTTGGAAGAAGAGCAATGACAAATCTCGATAAAATAGTTAAGAGCAGAGACATCACACTGACAACAAAGGCCCACAAAGTTAAAGCAATGGTGTTCCCTGTAGTAACATATGGCTGCGAGAGCTGGACCATAAGGAAGGCTGAGCGAAGGAAGATCGATGCTTTTGAACTGTGGTGTTGGAGGAAAATTCTGAGAGTACCTTGGACTGCAAGAAGATCCAACCAGTCCATCCTCCAGGAAATCAAGCCAGACTGCTCACTTGAGGGAATGATATTAAAGGCAAAACTGAAATACTTTGGCCACATCATGAGAAGACAGGACACCCTGGAGAAGATGCTGATGCTAGGGAGAGTGGAAGGCAAAAGGAAAAGGGGCCGACCAAGGGCAAGATGGATGGATGATATTCTAGAGGTGACGGACTCGTCCCTGGGGGAGCTGGGGGTGTTGACGACCGACAGGAAGCTCTGGCGTGGGCTGGTCCATGAAGTCACGAAGAGTCGGAAGCGACTAAACGAATAAACAACAACAAATGGGACAGAACAAAAATACTGAGCTCTTGGCCACAGATGATGAGAGAGGAATATAGCTGTCTGTAGAAGGGCAAATTGCAACATGGACACTATGAGATCAGCATATAAAGGATGCAGCTTACATACTTGCAGAAGATATATGCCATAATTGCACAGTCATGCCACTTGTGCAAGGATGACATGACCCATGTGTTGTAGCTTTTGAAGTCGTTGTAACTTGTTACTTCTAGAAGGGAAATTTGAATTAAAGACTGGCTGAGTTCACACATTGAACAGTTCTTGGGAGTCGCATATTGTATCAACTCAGCTGTTCCAGTTTGTAAATAATGGTTTATGCTGTGACATTTTGTGCAAACGCAGCATATCACGGAGTAGGCAATAAGTCACAGTTAAACAAACCAGGGATTAACATGATAAGTTAACTAAATTATTAACTGGCACAGCCTCCACCAGTGGGGCACTCAGGAGATCCTTTCAGTACATGGATTCCTACTGTTAGAAAGCCCATTTCAATAATTCCCCAATAAAAGTTGCTGGGATGGGATGAAAACATACAAGATTTTTTTCAAATACTGCTTAAGGGTCCTAATTTTAGTTTTGTTTTACAGGTTTGTTTCTTCTGCAAAATAACTGTATCAATACATAGAAGTGAATGTATTACATAAACAGTAGACAAACACTCCTAATAGATTCTTTGTGTTTTAAGTAAAATTAAAAAGCATATTGCACAAAGTGAACAGCAAAAGAAAATCATTTTTAATTATGTTAGATTTAGATCAAGTAATTGTAAGCCTATTATCTTTCAAGTTTATGTTAGAATTAGATTTCTTTCATGTTTGCTTAAACTTAGAATGTCTATTTTAAAGATAAATGGAGCTTACTTAAAACAATCAATGTACTTTGTGGGTTCCAAATATGTAAATCATGATGCTAATGAAAAGGAATCTGGTGACTCTTTCATTTTACATAAATTTATTTATTTATTTATTTATTTAATTTATAATTCATCTCAATTTCACTTAGAGGAACAGAATTCTTCAAGAAATTGTCTAATTCATAATTCTTTCTGCATTTTGTAGATCAATTATCTTCAAATAAACTAACTGTTTGTAAATATCCCAGTTCTCCCCCAATTATTGTTAAAGTGATAATTCCCAGATTTTCCAGCATAGCTGTGTGTTTCTTTGTTGCAATGCACCATATCTGACATTCTGGGAATTGTATCCTCAATGTATCTGGGAAGCACCAAGTTGGGGAAAATTTGGTAGTTTATTAGAAGTAATTGCCTCAATCTAGATGTAAGACAACTCTTTAACAGTGCAATCTTATGCATGCTTTTTTGGAAGTAATTCTCACTGTAATCACTGGGGGCCATTCCTAGATCAGCCTGTATATGACATAAATTTTACTTAATATATGAAGTGGCCTTATGGCCAAACAGGCTATTTGTCCATCTTGTTTAATAGTCTTTTTTCTATAAGACACGTACACATGTATCCTCTGGTATGGTAAACTCACAAAGTGAGGTGAGTAGGATCATAGCAGTTCTGACCTACACACATTAAGTTCTTTGTGTGTGTGTGTGTGTGTGTGTGTTTATCGTATGGCATACCAGTTCGGTGTTCATGCTGCTTTTTCTTGCTGGGAAATCCTTGTGAGGTCCAGCAGCCAGATGTCTAGACTATTTAGCCGTGACAAGTCACATTCCGCGGGGTGCACCACTAGGAGGCTAGTCTACATTGCACCAAGTTGGGCTGAGAGAGAGTGACTGGCCCAAGGTCACCCAGCCAGCTTTCATGCCTAAGGCAGGACTAGAACTCACAGACTCCTGGTTTCTAGCCCAGCACCTTAGCTGCTAGACCAAACTGGCTCTCTAGTTCTTTGTGTGAATAGATCATTTCCATATACACTCTATCTTCAAATTGACATTTTGTATAATCAAGGTTTTCTTTTCACCAGATCCCTCTGTGCAGATACAAAGCCTCTTCAGGTGGAATACAGCAACATAGTAGGACTAAAATCAGATCATCTGGCTCTCTGGCTCAGGATTGTCAACTTTGACAAGTAGCAGATCTTAGGCAGAGCCTTTTCCCATCACTTCCTATTGCGAGATCTCTTTGCCCAACCATCTTGTAACTTAGGGCAGGACCTGTCTCCATTATGTTGTTCCCCTCTATATTTATTTATTATTCAAATTTTGTTACTGCCCATCTCCCCCAAGAGGGACTCTATATGTGGTCATGCTAAATACAGCTCTCAAAGATTTCAGGGTTTTGATAGTCTTACAAGCAAATTGTCATGGGTAGAAGCCATAAGCATTTGCAAGCAAAGCATTTACTCTGCTACTGCCTTTCTTGTGAATGCTAAGTAGAAGAACACCTTAAAGTGGAACATCTCTGATAATTTTTCAGAGTCAGTCCAAGGAATGAGGGAAAAATGTAGTACTTGGCCAAATTTCCCTTCATTACTTTGACCTGATCATTTTCCTCTATAAAACCTGATATGGAAAGGGGTTAAGATAAGGGGAAAGAGATCTTCCCTTTTGCTTATGTTTCTCTATCAGCCTAACATTGGCTAATAGTATATTAAGACTGAGAATACCATCAAAAATGTGGTTCTCTGAAGGGCTATTGCCTTTATTCAGTATAATGGAGCAATGCCATTGCATTAAATTGAATACAGGAAAATGATGCAAGGACAGAATACAAGGATAGATACCATTTATCCATGCAGTGCCATACTCCTACACAATGTAATGATGAGTCCCTAAAGATTTTTCCAGCATCTACAGTGAATTTGAATGGAAGACTACCTGATAGTCCAAATATATAGTTCTCCAGATTCCACAATAAAAGTCAGATGGGAGTTTAAGAAGTAAAACAAATACCAGCCCCAGGTTTAAAACAAAACAAAACAAAAATAGCAAGCAAATAAATGATCATCTGGTAGCAATTAGATCGTTTGTGTCACATTAACATCTTTCTCCAGTTATTTCCATCAAAGAAGCTCAGCTGCAATAATTAAAGCTGTGGTGTCTGGTTGATACAACACCATAAATCACAGTGTCTCCAGCTCTCCAGATCCATTGGCAGAACAAGCAAGTATCTAGCCAAGTTGTTTATTTCATATGAAGAACTTTGATTTGTGAGATCAACTCATGTCATGTATATTTGTAAATTCTCCCAACCAAGCCATTATGGACTGATTCATATGTTACACACGTGTACCTTACCTGGGAGTTGATAATAATTTAAGAGTCACCTTGCTGAATCATTCCAAAATCTATCTAATATAGTTTTCTCTTCCCAGAATCAATGGGATAAAAATACCTTCCTTTTGTTAGACCTTGGCTTTGGATGGAGTCTCATGAGGCAGATCTTTCTTCTTCCTTCTACCTCAGCCACCACTGAGTAGATTGCCTGTTCCATAACAGAAGAGCATCAGTAATTAATATTAAATATCTGTGTGTCACTGTATCTCTTCTGTCCTATTTTTCTCAACTTCATTTGTAAAGATAATTATTATTTATTTTAATGAAAGATTTCTCTGTTGTTTTCAAATAGAAGAGATGCTTTATTCAATTGATTCTCTAAAGCTATCCTTGAATTAGCAGACCAGTCCACAGCTTGCTCACAAGCTGCAGCAATTGTGTGCAACTGTGCATGAGAATCCCTGTTTTTTTCATTTGGAACACAAAATTAGTGTCAAGTGACAAATGGAGCAGTAAGATCAAAATGGCAGCCAACATGAGTTCAAAATATTTGGCAAACATTGTTTTAGAGAAATCCTGGTCAGAGCAAATAACATGACTTAAAAAAATAATGCTAGTACTCAACAGCATACTCTTTCACCTCTAAAATCACTAGGTCATGTCACAGTCCAGCACAATCAATATTGGCTAATAGGGCAGATCTGTGTTGTTAGTATTCCTTACAGCCTTGCCATATCTTATTTTATGTTCAGATTGTCTATGAAAACTCAGGTTTATCTGTTGTCTAGACAATACCTTACATGGTCATTCAAATTAATAATGTGCCAGAATTATCCTATGGTTAATGCAGCTGCTCTCAGTATTGACTCTCGAAATTAAATTTTCTCCACTAACTTATTGACAGCTGGGTCTCAAGCATATTTAATGCATGTGAGGGCAAAACTGGATCCTTGTTCAGCCCTTCAAGTCACAATAAAATATCAACAGTTCTTTGTTCCCCTCAAAAGTTTAAAAGGAAGCATATTATGTACTGATTCATGAAATTATTAATTAAAATAGATTTTGTGGCATCATCCAGGATATCCTAAATAAAATTCCAAATGCACAGATTGGGAGCAATATAAAAATCGTTGTTATTCCTGTTGAATGCATAACACAAGGAGATTACTATGATGGTAGGCATAAATATCACAGTATCTAAAAAGGCTATTAACTGACAGTAAGGTTATATTTCTCCTAGTTTCTTCTTGATTCAAAACTACAGTGTTCTGTGACATCAAAACATCTTAGACAATGGTCAGCGTGACATGATCTAGACAGTGCACACTCAGGCCACACACTCAGACCTCAGAACCTTCTTGGCAACAAAATAGGAATGAACATAATGACGTTTTTAGATTGGTCATGCCTGGTACTAACATGAGCAGATCAATGCCATCAATCAACCTTTTGCAATTACAGTTCTAGTACTGGAGCTCTGGGTCAGAAAATTCTTGGTTCCTGGCCAGAGTGGAAACAACAATCCAGTCTGGGCCTTGAAGTCATCTTGGATTCTCTTGCTTTCAGGATGGAATAAAACCATGAGCCTTATTTATGAGAATACAAATTTGGGCATGTTTCAACGTGTCTCAGGTTGCGGTGAAAAGAAAAAACAGAATGCATAAAGATTTGGGCACCAAGTTGGCATGCACAATTCCACCTCTTCCCAGACAGTTTGGCCCTTTGTATATTTAGACTTAACTTCTGAAGGGGTCTATAATGTGAACCATTCAACCAGGGAGATGGATTTCAGAAAGCATCTTATTTTATATTAACTCCATGTAATTAGATTTGGGAAGTCAAATACCTTGATTCAGAAGGTATGCCTCCTGAAGGTAAGGTACTGTGGAGTTTTAAAGTTACATTTTTTAAAAAGTAGATTTTATTATTTAAGACTTTGATTTTTTTAATGTTTAAATCATGTTTCCTATGTTAGTAGAAAATTGGATAGAACTAAGAAAGGTGTTGAGATTCAGGATGCCCTTTGATGCGGCAACCTAAAGTGACCCTGGGGAACAAAGCAAAAGGCAGATAACAAGGCACGGACTTGCATTTCGAAGAGAAGTATGAAAAAGGGCCAACTTATCCTAATATTAAAAGGAATGTCTGTTCTTTGGCTTAAAAAAATTAGATCATGATTGGCGACAAGACTGAGGTACGAGCCACAAGATTAGGTCTGGCTGACTGGCTTATTGCCGATATAGAGTTGAGGGCTTTTCCTGTCTATGTAATGTAATTATTCATGACTGTTGATGCACCTATTCTATCTCCTATATAATCCTTTGCCAATCAGACTGCTTGGCTGGGACCCCAGTGATCACTATCACAGGGTATTTTAATAAAGAAATTTTGTTTCAGATCTCCATTGCCTTGGTTCATTATAGTGACTGCTATTTTTCCATGACAGTATAATAATTTAATAATTTAAACCATTGCTTTCAAAAGAGATTTCAGTTATTACCACTTGGTAATATTGCATTTGAACGAGAGCAACATCGCTGTCAGTTAAAGACCATTGCCAAATTGAATGGTTTCATTCCATCCTGAAAGCAATGCTACACTACAGATGTTTAGACAGGACTGATCTGTACAAGACTGTTCTTGTTCCACATGTGCAAGTGGTCAGACAGTGACTTATTTTAGGGAGAAGGAAAAGCTGGAAAAGGCATTCTGGTCAGCGGTGGGCCATAGCTGAGATGAGAACCTGAAGTGCTCTAGCAGGAGCCTACAGCTTTGGCTAAAAAATCAGTTTATGCACAGAAAGATCTATGGATATGCAGCATTAGCTCTTGTGAACATCAGGCATTAGTAAGTCTGCTTAATTAGAAGAGGCCAGCCTTCTCTCTTTGTCATGCCAATGGAACAGACTTCCTTTGCTTTGTGTTCACCTCTGTTCTTCATTTTAACCCTCACTCTGGATTGCTCAAGCTTCTACATTTCTTTCTAACCCTTGCATGGGGAAGAGGTACCCCAGCTCCCAGTTGGAGAACGGTCATCTTGCCCTGCTCTGGCAGTTCCCAAGTATTGTTTGAGCTAATAATAATGGAGGGAAAAAGCCACTGCCTCGTAGAAATGGCTCAATTATACAGCTGTATCACCTCAACTTGAAATCCAGTAAAGTCAGCTACTCTTCATGTGATCTCTGTTCAAAAAGCCTATGTTTCTTCCGTAGGCATTGCTTTCCTATGAAACATGTCAAATCCTTGGAAACAAGGTCCCTTGGATCTTACCTTAGCAAATGATGGATGAGATGCACCACAGAAAGAACAAGCATGTCATTCAGGAATACGATCTGCCTGATTTCCCCTGAATGTCAGCAATTTCCATTACTTCATTCTGTTTTCTCTCAACTATGATCCTGTTGTTCCTTTGTTTTCTTTTTCTGAAGGCATGGGAGGAGTGAATCCAGACAGCAACTGCAGGTCACTGATCCACCTTGCCTAACAGTGGCCAACTTCAATGGGCAGATGCACACCAAAGCATACATTAGCTGGTGAGAGAGACAGTTTCTTCCAGGACTGCTGCCTGTGATAGTTCTATGTGGAATACCTGGGACTGAACCTGGGACATTTTTCCATGCAAATAGTGTGGTATTTCCCCAAATTATTGCCTCTTTCCATAAGTATATTTGCATGTTGCTTTTGCCCAGATGTTGGATGAAAAAAGCCACACACATAAAGGGACAGAAGCAGAGAGAAGGTCTTATTTAAAGGAAACTAAGTCCAGTATGCTTGATTCAGCATATTTACTTTCCCTGAATTGTTTCAAGAATGTTTAACTGTTCAGTTTTTTTGCATGTCGATTTAGGAGTTCAGTGGAAATACAAGATTGCAATTTCATGTCTGCTTTAACGTATTTATTAGAAACTCTAGAATTAATGTTGATACCAACATTTGACAAAAGTTATGAGCATTATTCAAACAAATCTTAGTATAGCCACTCCTTGTTTAGGTATTACCTCGGTTAGCGACCATTCACAAATATGACAGTAATTAACAGTAATAAACAATTCTTTTTCTGACTAATGCGCATATTTATGACCAAATTTTGTGCCCCTGACAACAAAAGCCTTAGTGTGAAACTGATTGAGGTCTGGTCAGTTTCAGGCATCAGCTGCTAGCCAGCTGGAGGGTTCTAATCAACTAATTAAGGTCACAGTGCTGAGCTTGTTAACTTGCAGTTAGCACTTTTTAGGGACAGGCTGCAGTACAGTGAAATGCAGTTCAGGAAGAAATAGCTTGTTTAAGCAACCTCTCCATCCTGGCAGGGGGCAAATAAGAAAAACAGGTCAGGCACAGGATACTGTAGGAGAGAATTTTATCTGAATGAGAGGGCAGCAGCCAGTGATCTTTGCAGTGTCATTCTCTCTGTCTCTCAGTAACCTGTTCATGTAGTGACCACTTTGCTTAACAACTGAGTCATTGTAATTGAATGTGGTTGCTAAATGAGGAGAGGGTATTTTCCCAGCTTTTCATTTCAATAGATTTCATGCATAAACTAATTAACATCTGGAACTGGGTTTGACTATAAAGGGGCTGCAGCTTAGGCTGCAGGATCCAAAAGACAATGTCTTTCCTTGTGTTCAGAGAACACTGAGAGCAGCCTTTCAATAAGTTCCTTTTGCAAGCTCAGACATGGAGGTTGCCCATTCAGAAAAATACTTCTCAGTTATGGCCTCATCACTTGCAAAACCAAAAAAAAGTTCTCCTGAACAGGTGCTGTAATGCCTGCCTGCCTGCCTGACTCTGTCCAGCCTTCCCTTCTCCTGCTGCAGTCATGGCAGTTAAAATGATATTAAAAAGTTTAAAACATCCACAGTAGGAATCAAATCAGCATAAAATCAAATAGTAAAGTAACAATTCTAGAATAAAACAATGCAAAACTGAACAGAGATGGTCCAATCTAATTAGTATGACCTCTCTAACAGTTCTGTTTTCAGCATCTTGCTGAGTGTAGGGAGGTGGGGGGGGGGGGCAGCCTGATTTCTACAGGTGGGCTGTTCAACAGAATTAGCACTGCTACTTAGATTTTTGTACCACAAGGATGTCCTTTTTTGTGTCTGAAGATTTTTGGCATATTAAATATTCCTTTATTACTTTTCACGTAAGTCATGTAAGAGAGGGAGGCCATAGAAATGCAAATTATAAAGACATAAAGTCCACTAAATCCACTTCCATTATGACTTTGGGTTGGGCTTCACACTGGGGAGGTGGACCAAAATCTGGACTGGGGAATATTCTGTGCCCAAGTAGGTGTCATGTTCATTGTTCCAATGTTCTGAATACATCGTAACGTTTCGCATGTCACTTTCCTGATCTGTGTTTGCTGGGTGGAGATTTCAAGCCGTGCTTACTGTAACTGTGGAATGTATGTTTGGGTTATGGAATGTGTTCAAGGTTACTTTCTCAGGCCGATGTGGGCAACGGTTGCTAACACCTGGGAGGGGGTGGTTGCTAAGCGGGAGCGAGGGCGGAACCGGGTTTGAAGCGAGGGTTTTTAGTTTGTATTTGGCGCGCTTTTGCTCATTCTCAGCTTTATGTAATGGTTGCCTTATTCTGACATACTCAGCCTCACAAGCAGGTTCTTAATGAAAACTGATTTATTGAAAGAATAGTGTGCAAATACAAAGAAAGCAACCATTACAGTAGGCTCCTTGCAGGAATAGACCATTAGAAGCACAAATAGGGGCAGAGTTGTATTAAGAACTGTTAGTCTCTAGACTTCCTGGCCTTACTGGGTGGATGAAATGCTGTGGGTCCCATGTACTAAGGAGCTACATCTGGCAGGACCCAGGAGATGGGCCTTTTCTGCCGTGGCATCTGCTCTGTGGAACATCATCCCCCTGAGGTCAGATTGGCCCCTTCCCTGCATTCCTTTTGAAAAGCCCTCAAAACATGACTCTGTCAACAGGCCTGGGGGTCTCAAGGGAACAGTGATCTCCTGAGGTGGCTCCACTGTTAATATCTAATGCTCTCACTTAGTGTCATGAGTACTGATGGTGAGCAGGAGGGGGCCTCTATCCAGGGGGGAAAACGCATGCGTAGTACTGAGGAATTAAGCAGCCATTCAAAGAGACACAGATCAGACCCGCCTTAACTTTTGGGGTTTATCTGTCTGGGTTTCCCCACGCTTCTTCAGTTTGTTAGGATTCTGTCTTATGTAGCAGTAATAAACACTAGAGACCTACTCCTCGTCTCAGTGTGATTCCTGGCTGTTAGGACACTTAGCCTTTTTAAATAATAACATCAATGTTTTTAATGGCATTCTGCTTTAATATTGTTATTTTATGTTTTTATTGCACGCCGACCAGAGGCACGTTCTGTGAGATGGACAGCCATATTAATATGATTTATAAATAAATAAATCTTTAGATAACATTATGAAGTCTTGCTGCATTTGGAAGACCTCCTCATTTTGCTGGGTGTGGCCCCATATCTCTGCCCCAACAGCCTGCTCAGACAGCATCACTGCATATCATAGATGAAACAGGACCAGTAAATGTGTCCCTGTTCTCCCTTGTCATGTGACTGGAATGATGTGATAGAAAACAAGTGAATACATAAATTTAGACAAATTTATGGTGTTGTAAAAGTGAATTATATTTGCCGGTTGCGATGTCAATTCTATTTATGTACAGGCTATCATAATGTCATCCTGACCTCTGTTTCTGCATGTGAGAAAATACAAATTAAAAAATAATAACACCCATCAAGATGAAAAAAAGGCAAACATCTGTGCAATTTGGGACCATAACTATAATGATATAAAAATGGCTAATATAAATTACAGAGAATGCAAAGCCTTGTTAAAGTTCCTTGAAAACTGTGACCAAGTAATATATTATCAGGTGAAGGTGAGAGAGGAGACAAACATTTTATGAGAAAAGAATAACTGAAAGTGTGCCTGTGTTTGAACAACAGGCAATTGCCATTTTTGCCCTGTTTGGCAAATATTCTATAAACAGGACAGAAAAATATGTGAAGAAAATTGAATGTGGGAGAAAGCAGCACTGTTAGAGGGCTTTGAATATATAGCTAGTTTGAATACTCGGGCATTATGGTCCTAATGTCTTTTTCTGTTGGGCTCCTAATCTTAAACAATCCCAGTGTAGGCAAGTGAGATGGGAATAACTGTGCATCTTGATTTTGGCCAGTAGAAGTAGATAAGAATTTCTTGGGTTCATTTCTTAGAAGAATTGACTAGAATTCATCCATTTCTTCACAAATATGATTGAAAGAACATGAGATTTAAAGAAAAAGAATCCAAGGAAAAATAAAATTGTTTTGGTTACATAAAATTGTATGTAATTCTGATATGTGACTAGGGATAATATTTCTTCTCCAAAGAAAATCTTTCAGTTCAGCCTGAAACTGAAAGCTGAAGAATATTTCCTTGTGCAGTACATCTACCAAAACAATGTCTTTGTTTTTATTTTGCCCACCTTAAACACACTAGTCAGCAAAGCCACAAAGTCTGCACTTGTGAAAGGCAATGTTCTGCTTGCCAAAATATAACAATAACTAGTTATCACAAAGTCTTCCCATATCTGATCACTGAAATTCTATGAAACAGTTATTTGTGTGGTAGGAAGTGAGTGAGCTTTGAAATAATATTATTTGGGGGGATTTTAAAAGCCACATGTTATAAATCTGCCTGAAGTGAAACTGCTCCAAGGAGAAAAACTAATCAGACTGGTTTTCCCATAACAGAAAGTAGAGTATTCGCACTGAAGGAACTGATGGCATTAGGAACATCACTGATGAGGACCTTTGTTGCAGCACTGATTGAGAAATATGCCAAAAAGCTTACAGTTCCAGGTATATAATTAAACAAGGAGACACCAAAGAGAGATGTCTTTAGCAACTGCCAAGACTGAAGTGCCACATGGCAGATTATGTAATTTAAGGAAAAAAGATCTGTGACTGTAAATAAAGCTTATGGCATTGTACCTCATGTTTGCACAGGTGCGATGTTAACAGCCCCAGTGCTTTCTTTGACATACAGGCAGGATATAAAGGAGGTTACAGTATTACCTGAAATAAATTGGAGGGTTACCAAATTGGAGCATTCTTGTAGTGATGGCTCAATCTTTGGTTCCTGTGTGCAATATATCAAAAGTAAAGCCAGAAGCCCCTATCCAACAGGACAAACGCAGAGCAGCCAGGGTTGCACGCAATGGTGCCATTTTAGAAACAATCAGCACCTGCTGATGAGGAACATTGGAATGTCAAATTTTTAAAAGTGGCAATGGGTGTGCAATCCCTACCTCCACACACACACACACACACACACCAAAGTGTATTTGGCTGTTGAATCACATGCAAAGGAGGCGTTTTCATTGTTCTTCATCCTTTGGGGTCATGTGGCTCTTACTAGGTTTAGGTCAGAGGACTCCCCCCACACACTTCTTTATTAGTATGCAGAGTCTGAATGTCTCTGGGATAAATCTACTCCCATAAGAGGTACCACCTGTCTTTTCAACTTTCAGATCTGTAAATCCCCAAGCAGAGGCTCATTCTTATACATCAAGCTTCATGGTCAACTTGGCCGTAAGGCTTGATTCAAGCAACAGTGTTTTTCACTTCAGAGCTAAATTACATGAAAGAAATGTGGTCCCGAACATGCAACAAATTCAAAGCACATTGCGCATTGTAGCCTCTCAGCAGTGCAGTTTCCTGACTGCTTCATCTTGAAGACAGATGAATTTCCAACATTCAGTAACATGAGTGGAAAAATTCAAGAATTCATTTCTGTGCTGGCCATACAGGAGCGATCAGATGACATTTTCTTGTGCAGTGTTAGTGACATCATTTGAAGTAATAAGCTCATGGTCAATTTGGGCCTCATAAACTGAACAAATGAAGAAGCTTGTTGATCAGACTGATTGACCATCAAATCCGCAGTACTGGCTAGCCCAATGCTTCCGGGAAATTCACAGGAAGGATATAAAGGCGTCAATGTCTCTTCTTTGCTCCCAACAGCAGAACCTAAATATTCATTTAGTGGTAATGGCTAAAAGATATTGATAAATGTTTCCTCCCCAAACCATACATGAGGTAAGCAGTAAAGCCTCACCCAGAGCTAGCTGCATCCTATCAGGAGGAGTTTCAAGAAAAGAGCGTTCCTGTCCTGCTGCTTGTTGTGTTCAGCAGGTTGTACGATTCTGAGAGACGGGGCCTCTGAAGCCACGCCTTCAACAAAGCCAGTAACTACCACTGTAGTGGGGGCAATGAGTGTATTAATTTGATGCTCCATATTGAACTCTATTTTTTCTGTTTTTCTGTTTTTTATTAATTAGGTAAAACAAATAACAAAAAAGTAAAAAAAACAAAAGGGAAAGGAACACATCTGCATACATAAAATAAACTTTACACTAGAGCACATCTTAAAGGTTGAGAAACACTGCACTAGAGAAATGGTTGAAGTGAAAATACTATGGTTATAAAAAAACTTAGAAAGTCAAAATGAATGACAACAAAAAAGAAAAAAATATATAGGAAAAAAGTATTCTAATAGCCCCCCTCTCTTTTTTCCCCTTCTTTTTTCCCCAACTGCTAATTGCTACATGTTAAACTCTTTATTTGACTTGAATCTGCAGTTATTCACTTCCAAATGTCTCCTTTACACACCCACAGAAACTACCCCCAAGCACCAGCTATCAAGAAAACAGCAATGGGTAGACCTATTGTGAAGACACACAGCTTCTTTGCAATGTTCTGCAATTATAAGCATGACTTTGAAACTCCTCTTACCAATAAATAGAACATAGATGGTAATATTAACTCTTCAGGTTTGTCCTTTCCATACTTCAATGCTTTTTATTGTGTTTCTATGCATCTGTATATTTTCATTGTATTTTTTGAACTGTCACACAATTTATTGTTACATTTCATTACTTGATTTACACTGGTGTAAAATAGGTTGAGTTCCCCATTTCATTACTGTATTTTGAAGCATATTGGCTATTCATGGAATAACTTGGTCTGTGAGAACCATGTAAGATTCAATTTGATTCAGAAATTTGATTCACTTCAATAATTAAAATTGATTTAAAAACTGATCCAATTCTATTTGCAAGTTTGACTCATATTGAAGCTGTTTGAATTTTTTAAATCCAAAACAGAAATTGCTGAATTGTTTCAGAGGCATCCAGTATGATTTGACAATTAGAACAGGCTTTCCAGTTCAATTCAGAAAGTCTATTCAAGTTGGAGATTTGATCCTTCAAATCAAATTTCTAAATTTAATAAAATTATTCTTATATTATACGACTTCTTTTCTTTACAGTTTAAATATCTCTGTTTAATGGGTGCCGGGAGAGATGTCAACACTATTTCTTACAGATTGTACTGATATAGTACTAGATTTTAACTAAAGCAGGATATAAATGTGCTTCCAGATTTGTAGGCAGAGAGATTAGGTGAAAGAGAACATTTTCAATAATTTCTCAGTGGTGACAGTAGTATTTCAAAAGAAACAAAAACATGAAGAGTTCCTTTGTGATGTCTTTTGTTGGAATTTAAATGAAGAACAGGAAGCCAGTGAATCCGCAAAATGTTGAAGAGAAAATGGTAAAATGAAATATCAAAATTGACTTATATCCTTGGCCACTTCAAAATTTCCCACATAGCACTTTCTTTAAGATTCCAGGGGTAGAAAGTACTTTGGAAAGTGTAAACAAATAAAATAATAAAAGGTAAGCACTACACCAACAATTTGAATGTTTTGTCTCTTACTACCACCATTACCACCACCACCACATGTACAATAAGTCATATTTGGACACTAAATAGCTGCTGAAACTCCATCAATTTGCATCCACCATCAGTATAATTCACCATACCTATATAGTCCACATCTCTGGTGAAAATAAATCTTTTATTCTGTTTTGTATCTGAATTTTACTTTGAATGGGTCGCACAGTGTTCTATTCTGCAGAACATACTCCAGAATTAGTCATCTTCAGACTCAATGCATATTGAATCTGAAGTCATGTTCATGTTTTCAATGCACCCTCATCTCATTTAAAATATTTATACCTTAAATATTACCTTTTATAGTCATATATTCAAGGCACCTTTCTTGAAGAAGAAAGAGGTAAAAATCCTAAAATGGTATACCAAAAAGCCTTATGAGTTGCTGGAAGCATATAAACTATTATTATTGTTATTGTTATTATTATTATTATTATTTTATGTATTTACTTATTTTTCTTTTTAATAAAATTTGTTAGTCAGAACAGGTGCTACCAGACTCTTGTGTTTTTTTGTTTTTTTTGTTTTTCCAGCATAGAATAACATGGCTCTCCTCCTACAATGTCCAAAACTATTTGTAAAATTATGGGGGGAAATGTTGTGCTTGTGTTTTAAGCAGTTATCTTAATATAGGTGTAATGAGAGAAAAAGGAAGCAGGGAATGGAGCAGATAGGGAGAGATCCATTCTATCTCTTTAAAAACACATGGACTCAAAACATCGTTTTAAAAGGAAGAAAAAAGGTGCACAATTGCACTATATTCAGCAAGCCACTTGTCATAAAAGAAATGGTGATACTGACAGCACACAATTAAATACATTATAATAATGAAATAATTGCTATGGGGTATTATGGTTCATGATTTGGAATATGAGAGAAGAGTTAAAATAACTATAATACCCTAAATAAGTACATGAACACAGGTAATAGTCTGTTGACAAGAACCCAATGTAGCCAAAGTACATACAAATAAGCATCGGTTGATTTATCTTTTGATCCTTTGTTCCTTCTATATTCTTTTTTTTTTTTTTTTTGCCTTTATTGCAAAATAGACTTAAAAGATTTATGTCCTTGCAGCAAAATAATACCTCAGACTTGTCCTGGTAAAATTATGGCTGAGACAGATTCAGCTCCGACAGGCCTTGCATTAGAAAACCTGCTACAACAATTTTTTATTCATAATTATTATTGAGTAGCAAAAGGCAGATTTAATTATCTCCATTATTGACCTGTTTCCATGCAAGTCATTTATGTTATAAATCCTGGCATTATTGCCAAAGAGTAAGCTCACTGCATACATTCACCAGGAGACCAGTGAAAGGCCCTCCCTTTTTATTTATACTGCTGTAGAACAACAACAACACAAATGGGTTTGTCCAAGGCAGCCTAGTCCCACTGTGGAATCTTCGGCCACTCTCGACCATCCCAGAGCACTATCCAAATCTGATGGAAGGAGTATCTATTTATTGAAAGCATATCCCACCACAACCTCACAACTCTCAGCAGTGTATAAGACACAAAAAGAAAAAATACATCAAGCATCCGTGATCAAGTTAAAAGACCAGTGACATAAAGAGAGAATGAAAGTAGCAAACTGACAGCCACATACACTATAACAGGAACAGTACAGAGAAAATACAACAGATGGCACAATAGGTAAAAATCACTGGAATGCTCTCCAGAAAAGCTCAGTCTTTAATAATCTTCTGGAAGAACTGGCCTGATCTCTACAGGGAAACTGTTCCACAATACCGGCCTGCCACTGAGAAGAACCACCTTTTAGTTTCTGCTCCCTTCACCTCCTGGAAGTGTGGTGCTGCAAGGAGTTTCTCATGAGTACCAACCATGAATACTAACACTACCTTTATTATAAGGTTACAGTAATAGAATCTTGCAAGTCTGAAAACATTTCTCCCTTCCTTTACTTTTACTTTCCAGGAAACTAGGGAGGGTCCATTCTGAGATGCTTTTGCCACCCCCATTTTTCTGTGGGCTGAGATACATTTTGCATTATGGTTGTCTAGTCTGCGGCTCTCCCTCTTGTCTCCCAAGGTCATTCCCACATACCATTATGCATGTAAAGCACATTACAGTGATCTCTCTGGATAGTAACAAAGATCTGAGCAATGGTACCAGGTTCTGCTGTATGAGGCAAAAGCCCCTCTTTCCACAGTTTCCACCTGCTAGTTAAACAGGAGCCATAAGTCTAGAAGGACTACAAATCTCAAACCTGCTCCTTTGCACGTAGCGGTTGCCCATCCAGAGACAACACTGGTGTTGTTGGAGAACCCCAGCATAAAACAGCAACTCCATCTTGCCTGTTCTTTCCCATCCAGAGTTTAGAGCCTCCCGGCACTGGGATAGAACATTGACGCATTGCCCAAACAGCTTGGGTGGAAAGGTCTAATTGAGTATCATTAGCATACTGTTGATACTGGGCTCCAGATTACCTCTCCAACTGATTTAATATAAATGTTAAAAATCAGGGAAGTGGGGGACAACCCCTGCCGTACCCTGTACATCAGGGGCCACTGGACTGACATCTCATTCTCATCACTACAGACTGGAACTGTATAGCTCCTCTGGCTACCTCCTGTTTGAGTTTTTCCCAATCTCTTGATATCGAGTGAAAAAGTCTAAAGCAAACTGATGTTTGCTTGCATGCAATGGAGCTCTCTGTGAAATCCAATACTGCAATAAAGCAAGTCCTGAATCACAAGAAGATCAGCTGTTGTGTTCAAGCAAACACCTGTAACTTCCTTTCAGACCTTCCATCTAAATATATGCAGGTCATCTCAGCAAGCTCCATCATCTTCACCATCCACTCTTCCATTGTGGGTAATGTCAAATCTTTCCACCACTATGCATATAAAAGTCTCATTGCTGTTATCATATACTGTATATAAAAATGAAGTTCCATGAGTGTTTTCCAACTTTTTGTCAATCCCAGAAGAAACATCTCTGACTTCAGTTGTATATTGATCTTTAAAATCTTCTGAATTAATGTGTCTGTTTTGGAAGTCATGTCTTTATATTTCTTTTTTCTTTATTTTTTTTCCCTGTACTTCTGGCTTTTTTCTTTCTTTCCTCTTTTTCTTTTCTTCATCTTAAATATTAATTTCTGTTAGTTTTTGTCTTTTTTGCTCAAATATTTAATAAAGATAGATATAGATATAGATATAGATATAGATATAGATATAGATATAGATATAGATATAGATATAGATATGCAGGTCTGGTAAAATAAGAGGTATAAAAATACAGTATATACATAATTTTATTATGAGATATAAGAATATAGAGGACAGGAAAGGAACCCTACCTTCCATCTGCTTTCAAGCCCTTATGCATTCAGGTAAACACTGAATTCATATTTGAATAGCTTAGGCCCTGAAAATATTTTATAAACCTAATAAAACACTAAGTATGTAAAATATTATTACCATGATTGCCTTAGAGATGATGGCATATTGGACAGAATATTGCCATTCACAGTAAAAAACTGATTTCACATACTCCGGAACAAAACAAAGCAAATGTGGAAAATGTGGAATTTTCATTTTGGAAGTAATCAGTAATAGTGATACTGATGACTCTGATAAAAACCATTTCCTGGAGAATGATGTTAAATTTCAACAATTGTCTTTTTCTGTCAGTTGGTATCTGAGAAAATGTCCTGCATCTGTCCTGTAGTCCTTCCATCCCCAAGTTTATTTTGAGAACTTTTATTGCTCAGTCTGAAGTTGTGTTCTATTCACTGTAAATTTCATGGTTCTGATAAAGTTTAACGTTGAGTCAAATCTCTATCAAAGTATTCTCCAACATGTGCATAAATTGCAATTCCTAATAAAAAATATCATTATTACATATCACTTTCACATCTATGTTCTTATTCATCTTATTTTAAGTTCTGATTGTTTGTATAATAATAATAATACAAATAAAAAGAATGATAAAAATGAATATGAAATAGCACAAAAATAATAAAAATGAATATGACATTTATTTATTTATTTATTTATTTATTTATTTATTTATTATTCGAATTTCTATCACTGCCCATCTCCCCCCAAAAGGGGGGGGGTAGCACATTTATTTTACCCTAGCAGCTACCTTTTTTTTTTTTTTGACTGGCCATTTTGAAATTTGAGACATTTGGAGGGAGTTCCAAATTATCTTCTACTCCACTGAATGGACTGCTAGTAAACCTACTTTTTACATGTACAAATCTTTCCCTTTTTCATCTATGTAGACAGTATAGTTATTGTTTGTGTTTCCTGCTTGCTGTCTCTTCCTAATATATTTAGTGGAAATTCTCTATGCCTTTCCGTTTTTCCCCATAATGATCACACGTGGGGACTAGTACACCTATTTACATAAAAGACACATGCAGACAATTCCATAGGGCTTGTATGCATAACACATCATTTAGGCACATGAATCCTTGTGAATGACACTAAACAATTCTGTGTATATAGACACCCACACACACACACACATACATGCCCTATACAGAAGTGAAGGAGGCAAGGGAGGAGGGGGAGACAGAGAGTGCAAGCACAGAGCTCCACATTTTTTAGTTACTACAATTCTTGATAGAGTGCCTGTAAGTTAATGCTATATTAAGAATTTCACTGTAAATTGTATGTGTGTGTTTTTTTTAAATAAGCTGGCAATAAAATTTTAAATAAGCTTTGGGATAAAATGCCAGTTCCAAAAACAAACGCTGCCATTTTTAAGTTCACACTTTCACCTTAAAAAAAAAAAACTTATAAGGATAATATTTTATGTTAACATATATGGATGCCCATGTTTCAGCATTCCATTGCTTTAAACTATTTAAGTTCATATGATTCCTAAACACTTTAATTGTGCACAGCTCTATAGGTTTCATGTAATCCTTCTCTTAATTAGCAAGACCTGTAATTGAGCAAACTTTGCAATGAGAAATAGGCACTCTGCCACATGGGTTTACCTTCTGGACCAACCACAATCCTTCTTCTCCCCCTTCCCTCCCACCTCCATTAACATGATATACTTCATTAAACACAGAAGTGCTTTGTTGTTTTAGCAGGTTTATAGAAAGTAGCCAGGTAGGCTCTTACACTTCCTGTGAGAAATGAATATTGACTTCCTCTAAAGAAGATGTAAATGGATTTGCTTAATAGGACTTGGGGCAGAAGAGCAATTAATAATAGCTTATGTCATAGTGAAGGCTTTGTTCATATTTGAAGCAATAAATTGCAAGTATTAAATTTATATTTATTCAAAGTTAAACTCATTTGTAATTGACAGATTACTTAGCCTCAGGCTTTTAAGATCTTTTAGTATAATTAAATTAATAGAAGGTTATAGATCACTGTATGATAAACAAACAGCATGGACTTTAATATGACAGATATACAGAGAAAAGGCCATGTTAGTAGATCATTATTATCGGCTTACCTTCAGCGGAAATGCGACTGAAATCTTAAGAAAAGGAGAAAGGGACTCATAAGCGTAGAGAACAATAGTTTGTGAATATTCATTCCTTAACCAAAAATACAAGATAGCTCTAATAAACAGAGGGCAGGGAAGGGGTACCCAGGACTCCATGTCATATCAGCAGACGGAAAATGAAACTGCCCCCTTTTTTGCCTCTTCCACTATGATAGACCTTGGGGTCAACCATTATGTCTCCTTTGTGTTAAAAGGAAGTACTTTTCACCTTGAGCCATCTATCCAAATCTCAAGATCTGTCACTGCCAGCTAAGATCCCATTCATGCATATATGCAGTTTGGATTTTTGTACGATGAAGTGGAGAATGTGCATCACTTTGCTTACACTGAAATGCATTTGCCATTTTGAGATCTACCGCTCCAGTTTAGAGAAAACCTTTTGGAGCTCTTCACAGTCCTGAATAATTGGTAGCATCAGTAAACATGGGCTCACTACTGTTCATGTCTTCAGTTAGGCTTTTGGTATATATTGGAGAAGCAGGAGGAGGAGCTATTGAGAATATTCTAATCTGACCATGGTCACCAGTTGAGGCAGAACATCAGGCTGTCAATGGCTACTGATCTTGCTGGCTGTATATACTATGCCCAAATCATGTAAATATCAGGAGTAATGGAAGAGGGATCACACACTTTCCTATCCATGTTTACAGGCAGGGCCACAAGTGGGGGGGGGCAAGAGGGGCATGTGCCCGAGGCAGCACACAGCGGGGGTGCCAAATGAGCACTGGAGGGGCACGAAAATGGGCACGGAATCCATGTTTGCCCCAGGTGATACAGTGTACAATCCAGAATCAATCATAGCCCATAGTTCCACAGTTTTTGTAGGGGAACCGAGCTTAAGTCTCACGGTTAACGTTGGGAAATTTCCACTCACCGAGACATGATTGCGCCCCTCTTCTTCCACCTGCTCTTTGGCGCTTTTTAGAGCAGGTGGCTGGAGTTTTCCGCCGGTTGGGAGGCTTCTTTTTCGTCTTGCCCACCATAAAACAAGTCCACATCCTCCACCAGCTCTGCTACTGTCGCTTTCAGCTTCCTCGGTGCCACTGGTGATTTCCCTCCCCTTTTGCTCATTCTCAGCTTTATGTAATGATTGCCTATTCCAATAAAAGGAGTCTCATCAGTAATTACTAGAGAAAACTAATTTATTGAATGAATAGTATGCAAAGTACGAAGAAAGCTGAGAATGAGCAAAAGCGCACCAAATACAAACTTAAAAAGCCTTGCTCCCATTGCGAACCCTCCCCTCAGGCTAGCATAGCAACCACCCACCCCAGATGCTAGCAACCGTTAGAATCGGCCTGAGAAAGTAACCTTGAACAGCAGAGATAACCCAAACATACATTCCAGAAGATCACAAGTCAGCACAAAGGAAATTTACCAGCGTGGCCAGGCAGGCACGCAACTGCAGATATGACATGTGAAACGTTACGAGGAACCATAAACATCGGAACGGGAACATGACATACAGACCCTAGTTGCAAGCCTGTTTACAGGCTCCCTGAATGCATCTGGTTGGCCTCTGTGGAACACAGAATGCTTGTCTAAATGGACCATGACCTTAACCAGTAGGGGTCTTTGTATGTT
Organism: Candoia aspera; assembly: GCF_035149785.1. Taxonomy (NCBI): domain Eukaryota; kingdom Metazoa; phylum Chordata; class Lepidosauria; order Squamata; family Candoiidae; genus Candoia; species Candoia aspera. The sequence goes on along the minus strand of NC_086155.1, from coordinate 118,893,443 downwards.
CTTACATTCTTAATATTGCTTTAAGTGGAAATTCATTGAAGAGAGAAAGAGAGAAAATGAATGTGTGTGTGTGTGTGTGTGTGTGTGTGTGTGTGTGTCTGGGAGAAAACTGTGCATCTGACTTGTCTAAGTTTTGCAGGCCAAGATGGTCCTTGTAAAACAGAGAGAGGTTACCATTACCATATAGTATATTTAACTTATGCGTTAACTGACGTAAACTGGCACTTTAAAAAGCAAACAAAAAAAACCCAACAGCTATTGTATAAGGTAATCTTCCCTACCCTGGAGCCCTCAAAATAAATTGGACTTCAGTTCCCAGCCAGTATGCCCAATGGCCAGCCAATCTAATATACTGGAAAGCATCAGAGTGGTGTAAGAGGCTATTTCCTGGTAAGCTTTCAACTGCATCTGTTTCAGCAGAAGAAAAGTAGAAAACCAAAAGTATGTTTTACTGACTTTCCAGCAAAGAAAACCAAAATTAACCTTGCATGAAGCTTTTAATTTTAAATACCAACCACAAGGGCTCCCAGTTAGCATAAGGACTATAGTTCACGAGAGGGGGAAAATTGATTCCTTCCTCCAATGTCACAGTCCTAAATATAAATTCACCCCCACACATGAACACACACTATCACTACCACATACTCAGTGCTACTTGGTTCAGGAGGGAAGCTCTCATCGCATTCTATGGTACATAATTCAAAACAACATGACAGCATATTGAGTTCAGGAGCCCTATGATACAGTTATGGCCACAGGGGTTGGTCAAAGCCAATCCATTCAACAGCCCCATCCACATCAATCTGTAGACCACAGAAGTGAACCTTCAATGAAAATACTGCACATTGTGTAAGCCAGGAAAGGACCCAATAATTATATTTCAGATATCTGATAGGCCCTGTTGCCAAGTTCCTGTGATCCCCTGCTATTTTTCTTAAAACTGCCACGCAATGCAGTTGTGTTCATTTCGGAGCTGTAAACACTAATAATTTGGAGAAGTGCAAGTATGCTATATGTGGGCTGAGCCTCAAAATCTTCCAGGGAGCCAAAGTGTGTGGTTCACAGAAGGGCTTGCAAAAAATAGGGAGCAGATGATGCCTAACCACAAGTATTAAGCCTTTTCGGTCTGGAACACTGATGGCTGACAAATGTTAAAAGACAACGGAAACAACTGTGGGCACATCCAAAGTTGCTCGTTGAATTTGTTGCCTCAACTATATAATTAGTGGTGTGCCTCAATTTGGATTTTTAGCATTTTTGGGAAGCTGGTTAATTCTGAAAAACTCGGAAATGACTGTTCAGCGATAATGAAGCCAATATAATTGATATTTGGACTACATTTAATTTTTTCCCCTTTTGTCCATGTTAGGATGGAAGTGAAACTGCTTCCCATTTGAACAATATTGTTCCAAATGTGGTTGTCCTTTGTGTTTATCCACATAATGTGGGTTAGTCTCTAATTCAAGAAACTCTATTAAGACTTGTCCCAAAACTTTCCCTACAACATCAAACAATGCTTCCTTTTCTCAACTTCGTACCACTCTTTGGTACGAAAAAAAAAGTTCCATAATCATTTTTAACTTGATCTCAGTTAATTTCTCTTCTCATAATAGATAGCAAAATTATTGATATCTATTTGGCTGCCTATATTTAATTGGTTAGACTCAGTGATGTGACTAATACTTAAGGGAAAAGGAAGCTAAAACTGGGAAAACTGGTAGTGACTCATCAGGTGCAGCCAATACAGAGGGAATCAAACACGTGTGAATATTTTAACAGGCATAATTTTAGCAATAATTTGAACTGAGTCTTTCCAGAAGTTGAAATAATTTTCATCCACAGGAGAATCTTTGACTTATAATAAGCCTATGCTAATGAAAGTTAATGACTTTTGTGGATTCAGTGTTACTCCAGTGTAATCCGAAAATAGAAATTGCACAGGCTTATTACAGATGAAAATAAGCAGAACATTCAGTATAAATTCAAAGATTTATTTTATTCTCTTTTTTTGATTGTCCCACAAGGGAGACTTATTTAATTTTAGATAGGTACACAGAGACATGTGCACATGCACATGCATATGTATTATGTCTTTCTTGGGAAAATACATGCATTGCTATGTATTTATTGAAGTTATTAATCAACCAAAGCCACAACTTTCAGACCACATTAAATAAAAATTTAAGGGAATATGCATCAATGATCTCCAAGCCCTTTTGGATGGGGTACAATGGTGATGAGCAAGAGCCAGCTTGGTGTAGTGGTTAAGGCATCAGGCTAGAAACCAAGAGGCCGTGAGTTCTAGTCCCGCCTTAGGCACAAAGCCAGCTGGGTGACCTTGGGCCAGTCCCTCTCTCTCAGCCCTGGGAAGCAGGAAAGGGCAAGCCACTCCCAAAACCTTGCCAAGAAAACTGCAGGGACTTGCCCAGGCAGTTGTCAGGAACAAAAGTGACCACCCACACTATGGTGATGGTTATTTTCCAAAATGCAATTGCTAAGGACAAATGATGACAAGTGCTATATTGAACACTGAACATGAAGCCACACCTAAGTATCTTAAGTAGTAGTAGATACTATAAAAGTCATATGTTTCTGATGATTTACAGTATGACATTGCAATTGTAGGCTCAAATTGCTGTTTCATGAAGTTTTTTTAAGATCAATATTTATCCATGATTATGTACAGTAGTGTAGTTTATCAAGAAATATTAATTTTGTTTTTGTGAACATTGGAAGACCTTTCACATAGGTCTTTCAATGTTCAATAGCATAGTGATATCCCAAACAGATAATAAAAATTTATATTAGCTATTTTGCTAATCCCAGATGCTAAACTGCCTGTGTGTAAATCAGTATGATCCTAGTGACCAATTGATCAATTGTACATGGTAGCAGTAGCAGCTGAAGAATAATTCCCCCAATGAGTATTTAGAGAAGGGATTGCTTCTTATGATAAGTTTGGCAGAAGTTCTGTATTGTTTCCAAACCTGCTTGAGCAGAAGCAACAATGATAGAGATGAAATGTAGCAAAGCAATGTAGGCTTCTTTGAAAGCACCTCCTAATATCTTGAACCCCATTATCTGTCTCCATTCTAAGAAGTTATAGCACAACCCTTACCATTATTTGAGCTACTCACTCACTGTCCCAAATAATAATGGATGTCCAAGCTAAGCTAAATATAGTTTCGATCCACTCAACATGTAACTTCATTGAGCCAGATGCAGACTTGCTATAGTCTCTGGACACTATTCATTCCTTAGACCATGTAACAGCACCGTCCATTTTTAAGTGACATTTGTTGTGTGTCTGCATCAGCCTTTCCTACCTTGGAGTCTTCCAAACATGTTACTCTATAAAACCCATTATCCCTGGCCAGTAAGCCTATGCTGACTGAGCATTATGGGAGTTGTAATCCAACACTTCTTGGGCAGGGGGAAGTAAGCTTACACAGAATATGGCTTCCAGTATCAAAACTGCATTTATATGTTTTATTTGTGCAGTTAACTGTAAGATTTAAACAGCTGTCTGAGAGCCTTAGGGTTGCTTTATTTCACACTGAAAATTAATTTGTTCAACTAAAAAGGATTTCCCTTCCATTTGTGACTAGACTAATGTTACTCTGGATAATATTCATAATATTGATAGCACCAATATCATCTTGAACAGCATGAGAAGTGCTGGGAGAAAAAGTCCTCACTTTTGGCAGGAGATTTGATTGGTTGTTCTGAAGTTCTTAGGATACTAGCACTTGCTAAATTATATCTTCTTTTTGTAACAAAGCCTACCCTAAGCTCTCAAAAATTGTGTTTTGAATGAGTGATCCTGCAGACTCCTTCATGCACACACCCAAACTGCAAAATATTTCCCCATGAAATTATCTGATCCTGAATTTTAAGAATATTTTAAGTGTGTGGGCTTTCCTGCTGAGGTAGTAGCTCTTTTGGAGAGAGAATGCTGACTGAAGGAGAAGATTCTTAGGATCAGCATTGGCCATATAGTCTTGGAGTACATTCCTACATATACTGTATAATTCCTGCACTCAGAATTATCCCATGATTTTGTATGGTTCTTTGTGACCATATATGTAAAAGTCACAGTTTGCTAGCATCTGTGAGGCATCTTAGTGTACAGTTTATCTGATCTTTTGGACCTCAAAAGCTGGGAAGAAGATCAGTGTGACATACCTTTGAAATAAGAACGATCTAAATTGTAGCCTGTCAGAGGAAGAATTGAAATGCATTAATGAGGTTTGCATAAGAACCATGAGATTTGGGATAGGGTACATGATGTTGCTTATTTTCAGAGTTAAATCTCCTATATTTTAGAAGAATGGAATTTGGGATTGCTGGAATTTATTTCAGTTTCCTAATGAGGAATCACTTCTTGATAACTTTACCAAATGAAGAGGCTGGGGAATTCTGAGAGTTGAAGTCCCCATAACTTAAAGTTGCCAAGGTTGAAAAACACTGCTTTAGATGGTACTCAGGGCTTTCCAATTAGTGATTTACAGAAGATGGTTAGAATTACCAGAAATAAATCGGTTTTCAAGGAAGATTCAGCAGCTGAGAAACTATATTTTCAGAGCTATTAGCAGAAGCTGGGTGAGTTACCTGCAGAAAAAAGTCAACAAGACAGAATTATTCAATCCTGAACTCCCCTTTTTTAATTGTCTGCTCAGCTATAGAAGAATGGGCTGTCATTTGCATGTCCCTTAGGATGCATGGCTCCCTCTAAATCTGAACTCTTTTAACTGTCCTTGTTAGTCCAAGTCATCATTTCTAATCATATTTTTTTAGACTGAAAAGCAATCTGGATCTCTTCATTTGCAGCTTCCTCAAAAGATGAAAAGTTTATAGGCAACTGTCCCAAGCACCCTAGTTTTAAATTCCCCAAAAAAACATTTGCTAGCAAATTAGCCTTTCTTCTTTGTTATGTGCATTTCCCCAATGTAAGTGCTTTTTCTAAAAAAAAAAAAAAAGTAATAAATTTGTACTGAAATTTCAGGAGCCTGTGTCATTTGTTCTGATGCACAAGTTAACATAAAAAAGTATTTTTGTCATTGAAAATAGTGGGCATTTTAGCCAGAGAAGAAAAATAACAGTGTTATCATTGGAGCCTTCAGCAAAGGATCGTTACTTTGTCGTGGTGCTGGAGCTTGAGCACCTCAATGATGCCATGAGCTAAACCGTGAAGGGCCACCCAAGACAGGAAGGTCATGACAGAGAGGTCAGACTAAACGCGATCCCTGGGGAAGGTAATGGCAACCCACCCCAGTATTCTTGCCGTGAAAACTAAATGGATCAGTACAACCAGAGATATGTCGGTATACCATCAGAAGATGAGACCCCCAGGTCGGAAGATGGTCAAAATCTACTGGGGAGGAACAGAGGATGAGTTCAACTAGCCCCAGACGTGATGACGCAGCTAGCTCAAAGCCGAAAGGACAGCTAGTGGCCGACGGTGCTGGTGGTGAACGGCGAATCCGATGTTCTAAGGATCAACACACCATTGGAACCTGGAATGTAAGTTCTATGAACCAGGGCAAATTGAATGTGCTTATTGGTGAGATGTCAAGATTCAAGATAGACATTTTGGGCGTCAGTGAACTGAAATGGACTGGAATGGGCCACTTCACATCAAATGACCACCAGATCTACTACTGTGGACAAGAGGACCACAGAAGAAATGGAGTAGCCTTCATAATTAATAGTCAAGTGGCTAAAGCAGTGCTTGGATACAACCCAAAAAACGACAGAATAATCTCAATTCGAATTCAGGGCAAGCCATCTAACATCACAGTGATCCAAATATACGCCCCAACCACAGATGCTGAAGAAGCTGAAGTAGAGCAGTTCTATGAGGATCTGCAGCACCTACTGGACGACACGCCTAAAAGAGATGTTATTTTCATCACGGGAGACTGGAATGCTAAGGTGAGCAGTCAAATGACACCTGGAATTACAGGTAAGCATGGCCTGGGAGAACAAAACGAAGCAGGACACAGGCTGATAGAATTTTGCCAAGACAACTCAATGTGCATAACAAACACCCTCTTCCAGCAACCTAAGAGGTGGCTTTATACATGGACTTCACCAGATGGACAACACCAAAATCAGATTGACTACATCCTTTGCAGCCAAAGGTTGCGGACATCTATACAGTTGGTAAAGACAAGACCTGGAGCTGACTGTAGTTCCGATCACGAACTTCTTATTGCACAATTTAGGATCCGACTAAAGAGATTAGGGAAGACCCACAGATGAGCTAGATATGAGCTCACTAATATTCCTAAGGAATATGCAGTGGAGGTGAAGAATAGATTTAAGGGATTGGACTTAGTAGATAGGGTCCCGGAAGAACTATGGACAGAAGTCCGCAACATTGTTCAGGAGGCGGCAACAAAATACATCCCAAAGAAAGAGAAAACCAAGAAGGCAAAATGGCTGTCTGCTGAGACACTAGAAGTAGCCCAAGAAAGAAGGAAAGCAAAAGGCAACAGTGATAGGGGAAGATATGCCCAATTAAATGCAAAATTCCAGAGGTAAGCCAGAAGAGATAAAGAATTATTTTTAAACAAGCAATGCACGGAGGTGGAAGAAGACAATAGAATAGGAAGGACAAGAGACCTCTTCCAGAAAATTAGAAACATCGGAGGTAAATTCCAGGCCAAAATGGGTATGATCAAAAACAAAGATGGCAAGGACCTAACAGAAGAAGAAGAGATCAAGAAAAGGTAGCAAGAATATACAGAAGACCTGTATAGGAAGGATAACAATATCGGGGATAGCTTTGATGGTGTGGACAGTGAGCTAGAGCCAGACATCCTGAAGAGTGAGGTTGAATGGGCCTTAAGAAGCATTGCTAATAACAAGGCAGCAGGAGACGACGGCATCCCAGCTGAACTGTTCAAAATATTGCAAGATGATGCGGTCAAGGTAATGCATGCTATATGCCAGCAAATTTGGAAAACACAAGGATGGCCATCAGATTGGAAAAAATCAACTTATATCCCCATACCAAAAAAGGGAAACACTAAAGAATGTTCAAACTATCAAACAGTGGCACTCATTTCACATGCCAGTAAGGTAATGCTCAAGATCCTGCAAGGTAGACTTCAGCAATTCATGGAACGAGAATTGCCAGATGTACAAGCTGGGTTTAGAAAAGGCAGAGGAACTAGGGACCAAATTGCCAATATCCGATGGATAATGGAAAAGGCCAGGGAGTTTCAGAAAAACATCTATTTCTGTTTTATTGACTATTCTAAAGCCTTTGACTGTGTGGACCATAACAAATTGTGGCAAGTTCTTAGTGGTATGGGGATACCAAGTCATCTTGTCTGCCTCCTGAAGAATCTGTATAACGACCAAGTAGCAACAGTAAGAACAGACCACGGAACAACGGACTGGTTTAAGATTGGGAAAGGAGTACGGCAGGGCTGTATACTCTCACCCTATCTATTCAACTTGTATGCAGAACACATCATGCGACATGCTGGGCTTGAGGAATCCAAGGCTGGAGTTAAAATCGCCGGAAGAAACATTAACAATCTCAGATATGCTGATGATACCACTTTGATGGCTGAAAGCGAAGAGGAACTGAGGAGCCTTATGATGAAGGTGAAAGAAGAAAGTGCAAAAGCTGGCTTGCAGCTAAACCTCAAAAAAAACCAAGATTATGGCAACCAGCTTGATTGATAACTGGCAAATAGAGGGAGAAAATGTAAAAGCAGTGAAAGACTTTGTATTTCTAGGTGTGAAGATTACTGCAGATGCTGACTGCAGTCAGGAAATCAGAAGACGCTTAATCCTTGGAAGAAGAGCAATGACCAATCTCGATAAAATAGTTAAGAGCAGAGACATCACACTGACAACAAAGGTCCGCATAGTTAAAGCAATGGTGTTCCCCGTAGTAACATATGGCTGTGAGAGCTGGACCATAAGGAAGGCTGAGAGGAGGAAGATCGATGCTTTTGAACTGTGGTGTTGGAGGAAAATTCTGAGAGTGCCTTGGACTGCAAGAAGATCCAACCAGTCCATCCTCCAGGAAATAAAGCCAGACTGCTCACTTGAGGGAATGATATTAAAGGCCAAACTGAAATACTTTGGCCACATAATGAGAAGACAGGACATCCTGGAGAAGATGCTGATGCTAGGGAGAGTGGTGAGCAAAAGGAAGAGGGGCCGACCAAGGGCAAGATGGATGGATGATATTCTAGAGGTGACGGACTCGTCCCTGGGGGAGCTGGGGGTGTTGACGACCGACAGGAAGTTCTGGCGTGGGCTGGTCCATGAAGTCACGAAGAGTCAGAAGCGACTGAACGAATAAACAACAAGAATCATTGGAGCTGTCGGTGCTGCGGGTAAGTCTCTTTTGGCAGTTCTCAAAAGTCCTCCCTGAGAGTAATATATGGTGGATTTATTTTATATTTTTGAAATTCCAGGTTGTAATCCTAGACTGTGGTATCAAACATTGTCCAAAAGACCTAACTCAGAAACTGTTCCAAAAGTAACCTCAGACTCACAACTGAAGAATTCACTACCCTCTGATCACTTCCTTTTCTGGGCTGGCAAACTCACTGATTTGGTTCATTGGCACGGTTAGCTTCAAGGGGATTTCCTATCTCGCCATGGGTATGTCACTGCTCTGCCCACTGTGATGTACTAAGGGTCAGATAAGAAGTGGATAGAACAAAGCATTTAAAGTGCTATCATGCATAGTGTCATATATGAAAAAGGATATTGCAGTTCTGGATGCAGCCAAACAAGTGAAAAGCCATGTTCCAATTTTGAAAGACCTGCAGAAAGAAAATCTTATTTTTAGTGTTCTAATGATGTTTATAAGGGATGCGGTGGCGCTGTGGGTTAAACCACTGAGCTGCTGAGCCTGCCGATCAGAAGGTCGGTGGTTCGAATCCGCATGTCGGGGTGAGCTCCCGTTGCTAGTCCCAGCTCCTGCCAACCTAGCAGTTCGAAAACATGCAAATGTGAGTAGATTAATAGGTACCGCTTCGGCAGTCAGGTAACAGCATTCCATTTAGTCGTGCCGGCCACATGACACTTCGGCTTTGAAACGGAGATGAGCACCGCCCCCTAGAGTCGGACACAACTGGACTTAATGTCAAGGGAAACCTTTACCTTTACCTTTAATGATGTTTTACTTTTCTCAGTGTGTTTAATTAAATATGAGACATATTATTCTCCTAATGTGTAGGGTGGGACAAGTCACCTCACTATCAGGTTTCTGGGTAGAGAGTTAAGCGGTTAAAAAAAACTGCTGGATGGGAGATCACTAGGAAATACCAGGGCTATAGGGTAGTTTGGGAAGTCAAAAACATCATAAAAGAAGGTACAGGTAATCCTCATTTAGCGATCAAAATTGGGACTGGCAACTGGGTCATTAAGCAAAGTGGTCATTAAGTGAAACTGCAACTGTGCTTATGATCTTACTTCAGCTTTCCTTTGCATTACAGACCTGAGAAGGTCGTAAATGTGAGGACTGGTTGTAAAGTTACTTTTTCATCACTGAAGTAACTGTGAGCAGTTGCTAAATGAGTCAGTCACTAAATGAGGATTACCTGTAGTTGTATACTACTTCCTTATTTCTGCCAAGAAAAAATATACCCTTAATAGTCACATCACTGTTCTTAAGTGAGTTCATGTTTTGAAAAACTATTTGTCTCCATGCCAATCTTTAAAGAAAAATATTTGTAGAGTGTCTCTTAGCTACTACATGCAAAATACGATCTTGTGCTAACTAGTATCATAGGTGTTTCCATCCATCATCAAGCAGTAGAGGAAGGAAACAAACAGTGGTCAGAGTTCTAATTCTTATAAAAGGATGTCTACTTCTGATAAAGGTCACTACTCTTTTCATAAGCGTGGCAGGTTTACAGAGGAAGCAATAGACTCTCAGATGAGCTTTGCAGACACAGGGCAACTCAGTGACCTTTGGTTCCATTGAATCAAATGAGCAAAATAAATAATAGGTAGAACGAAGGAGTCCCAAGCCCTCCATTCAGTCATATACTGAAGATCCCAAGAGCACAAGGCAGGTTAACCATTTGCTTGATATTCTTGAGTGTACCACTTGTATAAATGAATGGGTGCTATTCTTATCAACAGGAAAAATAAAACTGAAGTTAAGGACAGTGGCCTATTTTAATCGGGGTGGGTCCAGGGTTGTTGTTTTTTTTAGATTTGTTATCCTGCCTTTATTATTTTTATAAATAACTCAAGGTGGGGAACATACCTAATACTCCTTCCTCCTCCTATTTTCCCCACAACAACAACCCTGTGAGGTGAGTTGGGCTGAGAGAAATTGACTGGCCCAAGGTCACCCAGCAGGCTCTCATGCCTAAGGAAGGACTAGAACTCACAGTCTCCTGGTTTCTAGCCCAGCGCCTTACCCACTACACCAAAATGGCTTCTGCATGGCACATGGAGGCGCTGTGTAGCTCATGCTTCTTAGAAACAATTAAGCAACGTAACAGCCTTCTGAGTGCCTTCCACATGTTGTATTTTATTCATGTTAAATCATCTGTCCATGTTTTAGAGGAACTGATCTCTGCATAGCCAACTGCATGCTTCCTGATCATAGTGTTAACAAGAGGCAGTGGCTTTAGTCACTGATGCAATGGCTGTTTGGGGGTGATTCATGAAATTGCCCCTGCTGCTGTTCTGTGGCACTTCAGAACTTGCATTGTTTTATAGGGAAGTTCAGAGGCTGATTTAATTAAAGTGATCTGAACAGCAATACAGTATACCAGATGTGTTATAAATAAGAAAATAGATTATGTAATGGTAAGCTAATGTGAAATTTATGGAAACAGTTTAGAATCACACATTGTTCGCTAATATAAATCACAATTTGTTTCCTTGTTTCAAACATTCCCCCACCCCCGCATACATCTTTTTAGAGTGCTAATGAACTTTTGAGCTATAATAAAATTAAGCCCACAGGATATCAGTATAAGTAGCTTCCTACTGCTGCATAGGTAGAAAGACAGAATGTACATTCATTAAGCAAATAAATAAACTGTACCTGGCTTAAATGGTTTGTGTATCATAACTACTGCTTTTTAAGATCCCTTCCAACTCTATGATTCAATGGGAACTGAGGTCCTAGCTCTGCTGTCATGGCCATCAGGTTCCAACTGGATTGCTATGCTAATTCCAGATCTGTTTATTTGATGGGTCTATTCTAAGCCTCTCTTAACCATAAAATTAGGCAACACAGTTTTTTTTAAAAAATCACAGAAATAAACAAAAACCTCATGGTTACAATTCCATTGTAGTATGCAAAATGAGCCAAGTGAACTAGGGTGTTCCATTATCTCAGAGGTATCACAAGTAAGGCCCTATGTCCCTCCAGTCATTTGAGGATATCAAATAAGGGCTCAGCAAATGTTCCTCATATGGGCAAAAATATTTTTTAAATGTTTATTAAAACAAAATACAATGGAATGTCAAGGGGGAAAAAAACAAATTCAATGACATGAATACATAGACATATAATATATGGCACCAATAAATAAAGTTTGAACCTTGTTGGTCCAATACCTGATAAACAAGGACTGTTTTCAGTGAACATATCATTTACAAACTTACTCATTTTTTTCATATATGAATCTTTGAGATTCAAAGATTTATAGTTGTAACCATCGCACCATCATTTTTAAGAGGTCAAGACATACTATGTCCACATTGTTCCCACAATCTATCAAAGAAACTATGAAATTATTATGAAAGTATTTTGCTTCATAAACAAAATATGAAGTAAAATTACTCATATGAGTTGTTCTTGAAAAATCCATGCTGATTCTGCACTGTTTTCAAGTTGCTTGCATATTGATTGCTTTAAGATCTGTTTCAGGATCTTCCCAAGTATTAATGTCCCTCTTTTGGGGGAGATGGGCGGTAATTAAATTTGAATAATAAATAAATAAATGTCAGACTAACTAGTCTACAGTTCTCTGCAATTTCCTACTTTTCATTTTGAAGATAGGGTCAAAACTTGTCCTCCAGTCATCTGGTACTCCACTAATTTTTCAGACTATATCAGTAGTAATAGAACTTCAACTAGAGATCAGCAAGTTCTTTCATTATCCTAGAATATACTCTTTTTTGTCTTAGAGATTTGAATTCCTTCAAGCCAGTAGGTATTCCCTGTGATTCATTCAAGCTTGAGATGGAATCTTTAACCAGCTTTTTGAAATGGCCCAAATGAATGCACAGGCTCTTCTCAATGAAGACTGAGTCAAGTTAGCAGGTGTGGTCATCTATTATCCTTCTGCCATCTTCACTAGTATACTGCTTTTTTTTTTCTTTTTTGATATAAAGCACATAAAGTACCTTTAGTATCCTTCACTAAATTTGAGATCATTCTGAGCTTTAGCTTTCCTGACCCTGTTTTTACAAACCTGAGTGACTGTTTTTAATGGCCTCTCTCTTTTTCCATCTCATTTATATGTTATTGCTTATTTTCAGAATTTTTTTCATGTAGTCATTCCAGCTTCTTCACAGCTCTTCAAGTTGGAATTGTCTGCAGTGTTGCTTTTAGTATCCCTTTTTACAAGAATTCCCACCTTTCTTAGGCTTTTTTTCCAGGTAACTTTTCTTGCCATGGGATCCTCATCATTGTTCTGAGTTTATTAAAATTTGTTTTCTTGATGTCTACTGTATGCAGTTCTCTATAGTCTGACTATTCTTAAGAATATGTTTTTGAAGATATCCTTAAAATCAAAAATTCCAGCATTTGATAGTGACTATTCCCCTCAAATTTTCCCTATATACATTTTATCTACTGTGTCTTCCCTCCTAGATAGCATCATGTCAAGAATAGTCTGTCTCCTTTGGTTTTCTTATATCCTATGTCATGTTCCTATGAACATGTCAGCAAGATAGGTCAGGAATTTATATATTACAAGACATTATACACATAAATGCAAAGACTCAAGATTATATATTTTTAATAGACTAAACTTCTGAAAAAAAGTAGTATTGTTTTGAAAGTGGCCATTGAACAGTAGCTAACAACCAGATTATTCAATCCTCCATTTGAAATAACTAACTTCATTCTCCCCCCTCAAATAATGTATTGTTTATAAGTTCACATAAAGTTTATGTATTCAACTAAACCTCAGGAGCACAGTTATAAGAAACACATTTGTCCCTTTTTTTTATTAAAAGTTACACACTGTTCTAATTTGCAAGTTGCCAAGTTATATCACTCAACTAAAGAGTTGTTTTGGGGGTGTTCCCTAAACGTCTCAAAACATTTGATTGAAATAACCAGATAAAGGGGAATCTGTCTTTAAAAGCCCAAAGATCTCTAGACTACAAAATATGGTTATCAGACCATATAAGTTCCTCAGTAAGTGAACAAACATGATTTAAAGTCATTCTTTGATACTAGACCACCATTAAAATTCCTACCAGTCACATATTTACTGGTACATCCAGTCTGCCAGCCTAATTTGAAAGGAGGATGTATCAGTCATGTTTTTTTTTCCCCCCTCCTAACTTTTCCTATGTTGTTTGCTTTGATACACTGGTATAGATAACCCAGTGACTTTATTTTCCTTTTAAAAATTTTGCTAACTGAAGTGATTTATTGTCAGTATCTTGATACCATCTGTAGAATAGAAACAATTAAAATATGAGAGGGGAAACAGAAAGGCGTCTGTGTAAAGAAAATAATTTAGAAAAAAGAAATTGGCATACGCTTGTTCTGAGAATTCCTGGTCTTCAGCCTAAGGCCTGGTTGACAGACGCCTTAACAAATGGTGCTACTCTTTCTGGTTCCTTTGTATTAAATTAACTGCACAAATAGAGAATCCTTCTGCCTTTAGTTTCATATAAGAGGAGCCATTTTTAAACTGAATGGACCTGGCAACTTCTAAACAATCTCTCATGACTGCTTTGATTTTTCCTTGATTTTCAGTTCCAACTAATGAACGTCTTTGGCTTCAACGGTGTCATTTCAAATTTCTATAAGACTTAAGTGTCTGTCTTTGAATATTTTCGAGATGATCAGGAGAATTCTAAACTCTAAACATTATGAAAAGAATGTCCCAATTTTAAACAGGGAACATTTTCCAAAGTAGGCAGGTAGAGCAGAAGCCAGGGCAGAGAAGAATTGTGCCTCTCCATCTCTTGTGTGTGCGTCTCTCTCTTTTCGGTAAATTTTCTACTGAGGAGGAGAGGATTTCATTCAGAGCTGGTCTAAATCACTATTTCCATGATTTGGGGGATGCCAAAAAATTGGAAGTCTTAGGCCTAAACCAATAATCAATATCATTGATCCATTTGGAAGCAGGAAGGCATTACATATTTTTAAAAATGTAGAAGGTGGTTAGAGTGTTTTCTTTTCTTTTCTTTTCTTTTCTTTTCTTTTCTTTTCTTTTCTTTTCCTTTCAATACTGCTTTGTTTCTTTCTCACACACAGCAGCAATGCCTCTCACAGTCCGAGTTGTGTGGGGCTTTCTTCAATGTTTTTCCTTTGCAGAGGTTCCTTCAATGACAGTTCATTGAGACCATGTTGCCTGGTTCCATAGTCATTCCAAAAAGCTCAGTAAAGAAGAGCTGGTATTGAAGCAGAGAGAGGGAGGGAGGGAGGGAGGGAATGCCTTCTTGCTAAAAAAAAGAAAAGCATACATTTTCAAAACTGTACATTGTCAAAACTGAGTCAGACTGATTTTCTTCTGGGAGAAGAAATGCATTAACTGAATTTGGTTCTTGTTGCCCATAGATCTGCTGGAAGCAAAATACCCATTCTTGCTCCATTGAGAGATGCAGTAACATTTCAGGGATAGAATCTGTTTCCTTGTCAATACTGAATTTTTAAGTAATAGAAGAAATTATCAAAACAGTTTTGCAGAATATCAAGTGGAAGAAAAATGGATCATTATTTCTCAGGCTGGTCTTGCTGCTTATAGAAATTTCTAAGGAACAGATTACAACAGATGTTCTTTGGGTGTTATTCCAACACCATAATTCTAGCTATTTGATTCAGCTCAGAGAACATGTAGGAGGGAAACCTATACCATCTGCCTCTTTGGGAGGAGGGACATTAGGAAATTGTGTCTGAGAAAACACATGGGGAGCAGAAATGTGCTTCTAAAGCAGGAATTTGCTTGCTAGATTTAAGAATACTAGTTTCTTATCCCAATAAAATGGGGTTAGAAGCTGGTCACTATGGAGAGATACTGCCTATGGTTTCTTTTAAAAACAGATCTACAGGAAGTTGAGAACACTGGAATAGATCAGTTTAAACCACATAAGAACAAACATTTGATACTCCCACATAATACTATACCCACAAATAAAATCAATTTCCAATCACACATACAAAAATAAAAGAATCTCTTGGTAAAGCAGGTCACACATGACCAAGATTCACATCCTACAGTTTTTCTATAAACTTCTTTAATTACTTTGATGAAAGAAAGGACATACATATAAACGTGCACACCCATCATTCCATTCCATTTTGGGGTAAATGGCATTATGTAGAGCACAGTAAAAAATAATAAACCAAAGAAATGAAAGGCATGATTTAAGAAAAAAAGAAAAAGAAGTGAATGGTAGCCTTGCAAACCATCCTTGCTTCTACCATATCCACACAACAGTTAATATATTTTTTTTGTCCTTGAAAATTCTCTCCTTTCTCTTGTTCCTCTGAGTAGTAGCTTTCTCTGTCTTCCCTTTCTGCTTGACCCATTCACTCTTCCTTCCTAAATTTCTTTTGCAATTTTATCTTCATTTGTTGTCTCTATATGACTAGCCTCAATATATTTCTTTCATAGTCGTGATTGTTTTTTCTACTGTATATTTAATATGGAATCTTTTATCCCATTTTCCTGCCAATTAACTTGGTCTTTGATAATTTTTAGATGGTTACTCCATGTTGCATCATACAATCTGTCTAAAGTTCACCAAAAACCAATTGCTTGCTATCCTCAGCCAATAACACAATACTGATGCATTATTTCAGTGTATACTGAATTATGTTATATTTCTTCCAAATTTACACTGCTTGTGAAGGAGGTTTTTTTTTCCTATTTGAGCCTTGTTTTTCAAAATATTTACAAATCTTTTAGATTTGTGCCAGCTACACGTCTACCTGGTATACTTGGCAGTTCTTTATTCTAAATGAATGAAAGGTTTTGAGCAATATAGGAACTAAGCAAATTCCTTCAAAGGTATTATTTGCTTCTTTTGCCCAGCTTGACTGCTAATAATTCCTCTCCCTTATGACTTATCAAATGATTGGGGACCAATTTTCTAGTCCAGATTTCCTGAGCTTGTTTATGAGCAAGTCATATGGAACTGCATTGCCAGATCAGGGTTTTGTGAGTTTTCAGCCACATTTGGTCCATTTACTGCCAAGAAAGTATGAGTTTTCCTTCTTGTGCTCTTGAAGGGATATTCATTGCCAACATACCAACAGAAGAGTGCTTTGGATTTGATTATGTTTATTTTGGCAGATCTGCATTTGCAGATTTGTTAATTCATTTATAGATCCAGAAAAATTATTATTAGGTAGGGTGGAATATTTTTTTTAAAAAAATCTCTTTTTAAAGCTCATTTTTTAAAGTTCACTTTGGTATGCTGACAATTAAGAAAACTGAATATTTTAGTTTATCAGAAACCAGCACATTGTTAAATGAAGAGGACAATGTACTGCCTAAATCTGAACCTTTGTCCTTATACCCAGTGATGTCCACCACGGGATGGGGAAGAGGGGAGAGACAAAGCAGGTATGATGATAGACACATAAAATGTGTTTCCATGACTTCCCCTTTTTCAACCATGACCACCATCATGCCTGTTTCATCTCCCCCTACAGATGCCACTCTTATGTTCAATTGTTTACAATTAATAAAAACTTAAGACTCACATTACTTCATGCAATTAATTCAGAATGGTTGTTAGCTAGACTAGTCCATCTGTTTTCCTTAGCTCGTCATCTCCAGAACCCCACCCTAAGTTCCAGGTTTTGATGAGGTTCTTGGAATTACAGTAGCTATTCTATAGAATTATTCCAGCATCTTCTGGGTATTCCTACATAATAATGTAAATGTAATAATTCTACAAAGTTAAAAAAGCACCATGAAACTCTATGTTTATAATATTATAGGGCTAAATCAGTTAAAGTGCTCCAGAATGCTACTATATATGTCAGACCAATCCAGGCTCTACACACAGGCAGCTGGAGAATATCTCATCTGCCATAAAAATGAATGGCTACAGTTCACTCTCGTAACAGATAATAAAGCATTGCATTTGTGGTCATCACTGTAATGGAGGCAATCCCATAAATATAGACATATATCCCTACTTTAGGTGATCTACTCATGACTGATACTGAACCCATGGATGGTGCAATAGCTGTTGAAAGGACTCTACACTTTGTCAGATCCCCCCGATCAAAGGATTCACAGAACCCATTATCGGAGGATCTGCCATCATTTCCTTGTGAATGGTGTAGACTCTGTGTCGCTAGATGGGAGGGGGTGTGAAGTTGGAGTGTGAAGTAGATTATTATGGCTATGGAAGACATCAAGGACAATGGGTTGAGATACACCAGGAACACCACCTGGATGGGAGGGGGGTGGCATGCTTTCATGGGAAAGGGAACAAACTAAGGGAATGTAGTTTTAAATCTAGGTTTCAGCGGGAACTCTCCATTCGCAGCTTTACTTCTGTACCGTTCATTTTGCTTCATTAAACAGTTAAAGGAATCTCAGCCTCTTGACTGTGATTGTGTGAATGCGCGAATGACCAGGGGCTGACACACATTCCATTCTCTGTTCTTAGGTACCTTGCACAACTAAAACAGTGTGACTGCCCAGACTTCTTTACATCCTCTGCCTGATCAAAACTAATTGTGGGACAGCTTATGAATTAGTTGGAGTAGACTAATGCCTGATGGTGACCGGTCTATTTTAACCATAGTGATGAACGTTGTCCAGAGATAAAGTCACTTAGTTGTCAGAGAAGCAATGTCGTTTTCATAAATAATCTGTGTGAAGTGAATATAGAATGAGTGGTTGGTGCCTTGTGAACATTTGCTTAAATTTGATTGGATTTTGCAAACAAATGCAGCAATGTTAATATCTTAACCTGAACCAAATTGCTTGGCTTGTCAAGCTGGGACAGCTTGTTTCTCTTAACAATGACTAAAGCCCTCAGAAATGGCAGAGCCATGAAGGACGAGTATGTGTGGTTCTGAGAGCAGAGAGTGGCATCCAGTAGGCTAATAATAGTGAGGAGTGCCTAGAGTCGGAAATATTGTTCCAACATTGTTCCAAATCATATCAGGGCAGAAAGCCCCTGCTATCCTTCTTGGAGCAGAACAGTTCTCCATTTGAAGGAAAATGCTCTATTTATGAGATCTTTTTTCCAGCAAAATTCATCTTGGCACCCCTTAGACTAGCACTGAAGGAAGAAAGGAGAAGAAGGAATCTCGGTTAAGAGTTCGTAACATCTGAAGATGTTGGTGAGGTCCCTAAGAACAGAGGATGGAAAGTGTAGAATCCTGTCAGGCTGTCTTTTTTAATTCATTCAGATATTTCCATTGGGTTGTCTTGATGACTGAGTTAGTCCAGAGAGAATTCATCTCCTTTATTATGGCCACTGATGTTTCAGGATTTCTTGACTGATGCATAATCCAACTCCTGGCATATGATCCCATTTCAAACAATCATTGCTAAAATTAAGCCACCCAGAGCTATGAGTTCAGACTCCATCCTGTACCTGTTTACCTGGATTCTTATCAGGATTTACTTCTGAGTAGACAGGAATTAAATTAAGTCACTGAGCTGTCTATCAAAAAGAATGGCAAAGGTGAACATCTATCCATGTTTTAAACTAAATCTAGAGGTTGGGGAGGGGAGTATTTTGGCCTTCAAAATACTTTCAGAAGATTGTGTAATATACATGATAATATGACACCTACTTTTTGCTAATAAGGGCAAAAGGGCAAATATACAACAATAAGTTAAATTAGTCCCAATCTACATTTTAGAAATGCAAACCAGATGGTATTTAAAAGCTTTTAAAAAATCTCTCAGGATGTTCTTACAACAGAGAACTGTGGCCAAAGACCACCTCCAAACCACTTGTATTTTCTGGGCATCTGGTTTCTGTTCTGTGCATTGTGTAGTGTCTGTTGCCAATGAGCTATTTCCTGGGCTTTTAAGATCTTTTGAAGCTCAAGATTTCTTTGTGTGAAGGCTCCAAAATCTGTCTGGACTAGAAGGTAATGTAGGATGGTGTAAGGCAGTCCCTTATTTTCCACAAATAGGCCTCAGATGCCAAGGATTAGATGAGTGACTCACACCATGCTGGCTGCTTATTCCACAAGCTGTGGCTTGGCATTTCCTTTCATTTTTAAGTTTACTGTTCATCTCACAATTGATCACCTCCTCCTGGGCCTTTCCTTCCCTTTCCTTTAGCAGCCTTATTCCACGGTGTGTTTCCCCGTCCCTGCAAGAAGTAGGTATTTTAAGTGAAGCAAAGAAAATGTGGGAAAACAAATATGGTAATGTTACACAACATGTAAGGGCAAAAGGACCTTGCTTCACCTCACTATCTATATAATGTGTCTGGTTCAACACTATGTCATTTTTTTCCCAGGCTGGACCATTTGTTAGGCTGACCAGAAGTCTGAGTATGATTTCCAGTCAGAGAGGATCATGTTGGGAAGGACTGAAAGGTGAGAACCAACAGTTATTCTGGGTAAGGAGATTCTTGTAAGACAGCTTCATGTCCAAGGTCTTTGATGGCATTGAGGGAGCTAGTCAATAAGAAAGGCACTTTGTTGTAGCAGTTAAGGCAGGAGACCATATATTCTAGTCCTGCCTTAGGGGCCAGTCACTCTCCCTGAGCCCTAGGAAGGAGGCAATGGCAAATCACTTCTGAAAAACCTTTCCAAGAAAACTGCAGGGCATTCATCAGGAGTCAACACTGACTTTAAGGTACCAATAATAATAATAAGTGAATAAGTGCCCTCAATAACTGGGAATATAGAGATATTTAATTACTGTGGGAGATTTCCTACTTTTTGCAAAAATTCTATGTTTTCCCTTGGATTCAAAGATGGGCAAAGATGTTACTCCAGAGGAAGAGCAAGAAGAAGAAGATAACTCTTCCAAAATCTGCTTTGGATTTCTTTTTAAGGTAATATTTCCCTTTTTGTATGATGTGCCATTTTGGGTTTCTTTACTGTTACATAGTACTATTTCTAAACTTTCACTGTGGACTTGTGTGTGGCAAAAAACAAAAGCATCATAACTATTTTAAAGAAAATCCAAATGCCATTACCAGAATCCTGAGGGTCCTGGTCCTATTTCCAAACGGAGAAGATTTGGGATTCTTCTCTAGGTGCAGTTACTGTTTTCATATAAGTACAGATTTACTGTAGATGCCTCACCCTGTTTTCACTCCTGACTTTTAAGCTGTAGATTATAGGAAATTCTCTGGACAAGCAGCTGAGCATATGCTAAAGTTGCTCCTGGACGAAGGTGAGCATTGTATCCCTTCTCACATTTGAACTGGTGGAAGCTCAAGCCAGGTTTACCACAAGATATTCTCCCTTTTTTTTTTAGAAAGTATTATATTTCTTAAGATAGTCATTTTGAGTTATCTCTATTGCATACGTGTACTTTGATTAGCAATTAAGCAGAAGTTCGGGTTACAATTTGGGTGAAATAAATTGCCCCCCCTCCCCCTTCCCCCATGCACACATCGCAACAGAGATACAACAGAGTGTCAGAGAGCACAATTTACCTTCCACCTCAGCCTGGCTCTTTTTTACTTACTGCCATAGAAGCAAGTGTTGGCTGTCACTCATTTTTATACAAGAATCTTAAAGTCGCTACAGCATTTTAGAAATTTAGCCTTTTGTAGCTGTTGCCTCCAGGCTGTGGATTTTCAAATGACACCTTCTTCATATATATTCATCCAGTAATTTGGGAGTCATTCAATGAACTACTTCTTAAATTAAAAACTGAGATTGCTTGTGTAGGACAAGTTGGGGCCCGTGTGGAATCATTGGGCATGAAAAGTAGGGGTGGGGTAATTCCACCCTAAAGCACAGTAGAGCAGAGATGAGCAGAGTAGAGCTCATAGAATCCTGGAGTTGAAAGGGCCATTTAAGCTATCAAATTCAAGCCCTACTCTGTGCAGGAATTCAGATTAAAGCATCTGGCCATTGACTGAACAATTCACTGAAGAATTGCTCTGGGTAACGCTTTTCACTGTTGGACTGCCCTTGCTGCTGGGAAGTCTTTCATTATGTTCAAGTGGAATCTACCTTTCTGTATCATAAGACTACAATTCTATGTCCTACGCTCTGTGGTTGTAGAGAACTGATCCTGATTTTCATCTTAAGACATACCTTCAGGTACTTGGAAAGCTCTATTATATCTCACTTCAGTTTTTGGATACCTCTAAATGCTCAAGGTAGGACAGTCACAGCAAAGCTGTGTGGCTAAAATATTATTTGCATTAGGGCAGCTTCTGAAATTTTATGGCAGGAAGCCAACCTTTTTTGAAGTCAAGGTCCACCTTTGAAAACAAGGATTTCCAAGAGGCTAAACTGACAGCACAAGAAAATGCAGAACCACCTTCTGGGGGATGGAAAGGAAGAGCTTGAAGGGGGTTAGGGAAAAGAGGTGCCTATTTTGCTTCTTATTTCACTAAACAAGAAAATAATTTACTCTCAAATTTTGGCAATATGATTGGCAGGGGATGGGATCTGTGAGCCGTTAAGAGAAAAAGAAAACAAAATTGGTGGCTGTAGGAAGCTTGCAGGGTGTGGGTTGCTCATCTCTGCATTTTGGAACCTGGGGACTATCCGATATGGATAATGTCGGTTCTGCTGAAGGCTTCCACAAGGTATGACCTACATGCTCCTGTGGACCCACTAATTGTGCTTAGCAGTATCCCAGAGACACAATAAACTCAATAAACTACAAGGCTGGAGCTTTTCTGAGTTTACCAAAGTAGTGTGCATGTGTGAATGACACATCTAGCAAGCCATAATGGATTTCTTACATGTGGTTTTTTTCAGTTATTGTACAGACCTTTTCAATGTGTTTAATTAATATTATCATTACTTTTAATTAGAATTAGAAGTAAGTAAAGGTTAATAACATAATTAACCTTTTGTTAGGACGAGGATCTGATTTAGGAGCAATACGTTAGTAATTTCCATAGGCCCCTGGGGCCCTTACAATTCTGACAATTGCTGTTGTTGTTGTTGTTACTGTCTTCCTTCTGAATGCTAATACACTGGGATTATGGTTCTGACCTAGAGGGAGTGTGGTTTCTCTGACGCCAAGTTTATTTTTCTAAACCCTCAGCTTGATATTCTAGCACTTAATTTCAGAATGCAGCTTAAATCACAAGAAGCCCATAATATGTCAAATGATCCCACAGTTGCAGGGGGAAAACAGTAAGTAATGAAAAAGCTATGATTGCTTTTCTGTCCCTCCAAATGACAGTTATCACCTCAATGACCTGCTCCGGGCTGAACCATCTACACATGACACACTAAGGGATAACGTCATCTAACAGAGTAGTTACAAAAATCAATACAAACCCCATTTCAAAGATATTCTGTGTAAGAATCCTGGTGTAACGTTCATTTATCGAATAGGCCTGGGGAGAAAAGAAACCACCAACATTTCTGATATATGTGTTTTACCTCCCCAGCAAAAGAACTCTGTAGGTAAGCAATAATTGTATTTTTCAATCTATTACTTAGTCTTGCCATGGCTCAGCCTAGAATCTCATATGGGGATGACTGCTATAAGTCAGTTATAAAATGAAGCCGCAACCTAGCAAACCAAAGGGGAAAATAGCTAGGCAGCTTCCCACAGTTCTTCAATTTGGGAGGAATGGTTAATGTGCATGTCAGGAAACAAGCAGGAAGATAAGGTACAGCATTTATTTCCATAAAGAGCCAAGGGTTTGGCACACTACTCTTCTGCCTTTGTGGAAGCAAAGCACAGGCAGTCTTGCAGAGGTCTTCTCTGAAGTCAGCCGCCCAGAGTTCAGTGGAACTTTTCCCCAGGTAAACAGCAATAGAAGTGCATCCATGGAGTATTACCAGCCCAGCCCTTTAGGCAATCAGCTATTCATAACTTTGAGGTGCTTTAGACATTTAGGTGCTCAGTTCCTAGGAAATAGTAATGTAATATTTTGTACTATTTATTACTAGTAACTTAGTCAATATTTATTTTAAGAGGCAGGGTCATGACTTTTCTTCCAAAACAATGATCATACTTCAGAAAAGTTAGTCTTACTTCAGTCCTTTTGACATTAATGGGTTTTAAGTGGATTGCGATGATCTCACTGGCTGCCTTGACTACAGTAAGATGGTGGCCTAAGATTCAGTTCATACAGGACTGCCATATGAGGGATGGAGAATGCATGGGGGTGAGTACAAACAACAGCAGAGGTATTCCTCCAGCCATATTGATTCACAAATGCTAGGACTGGGTCAGACCCATGCATTATGCTCAGCTTCTTAGAACTCACTTCAGGCAGGGCCCCTGGAAGAAATCCCAACTGGCCAGCCACACTGAGTTAGATTTTCACATATTGGATCTTCATGGTCCCTGGATCCAAGCACTATGCAGTTATACCTTCCTCAGAAATTAAACTCCAGTGACTGTCTCTGCAGTCCAGCATCTATGTTGACACTTCTGGTGTAATACTGAAGGCTGAAGTAAATCAAAGACCCACTTAAGTTCCAAAAAGTCCAATTTCTGAGATAGATAATTCTTTTCAGACTAAATCAATGTAAAGAGGGTAGAAAATATTGATGGTTTGCCACACTTATTGTAGGTTCAGACATGTCTTGCTCCTTCTTTTCTGAGAGCATTACACCAGACATTTCTTCTGGCAGGAAGGGAGAGGGAGAGGGAAGGAAATCAGTAAAAAGACAAGATTCTTCATTTACCATGGTGCTACTAGACATGAAGTACAAGAACATTTACCCTTGATGTCGTAATTAGTGACCATGAATAGGAGAGAGGAGTAGGGCACTTCTGTATCAGTGTTTTACACCACTTTAGAATTGGTTCTGGAAGTAATCATTTTTATGCTGTCTCATCTAGGAATCTAAATTATTTCTCACTATGCTTTCTTTGAAAACACTCCAAACTTGGAATTTTCCTTGGGATTATTGTAGCTGTACAGGTTTGTGGGTGATCTATTTCCCCATTTTGGGGAACTCCAAACACATGCAACTTTCTGGCTCTTAAATTCAAACCACCCACCTACCCCAGCAGGTCCTGTATACTTTCTTTGAAACCTGAACCCCCCAAATCAGCTGCTGCAGCAGGAAGCTGTAGGTAAAACTATTGGGGGAGGGGGAAAATGTGCTCACGTTTTACCATCACAACTCACAGAAGTTTTAAATGTAATGGAGGAAATAGTGTCAAGGTGACTGGAAAACCTGCATACAATTTCAAATATTTGGTTTATGTATTTTTACAGCGGACTTCCACCTAACCACTACAGATCCTTCTCCTTCTCCACCACCACCATGCCAATAAACACAAAGTCATGCAGTGAAAAATATGTGGTTTATGAGGGATTTGGGGAGGTTGGAAATGCTGGTGGTATAAATGTCCCCACAGTGAGTCTTGATGGCACATGCTGGCCATAGAAACCGGCCCATAGGATGATGGAAACAATTATGGAGATGAGATGGAAATGAAAATAATTAAAATCTGCCAAATATTCTAATTGTATGCCTCCCCATTAATATATGCATATATGCAACATACATGTACACACACACACACACATCTCTTCATTTGTAGAACCCACTCTACCCATAGAACTTCCTTGTTAAGCATTATGATTTTAGAACAGAGTATAAGATCTCAGTATTAAATCTGATCATTTTCAAATTTGCACTAATTATTGAAAATAGATATTAATGTTTAGTTTTGTGACAGAGTTAAGTACAAAGTTAAATACATGCTTGATTTTCTCCCATCAATAAGGGTTAACACCAGCTTTACCATGTCTTTAATTGTCAGCAAATGGCAAAAGCACAAATTATTTTTGTACATCTGTGTTACCTGAGACTGACTGACTGGCTGGCTGAATATTATTGATCATATTTTCTATTGTCTTTCTAATTTGGATTTTTCCTCCATACATTAAATATTATTCAGTGCTACCTAAATTAGCATTGATGGATTTCCATCGATCATTCCCTGAAGTCATTGTAATTTCATCTTAGTGTTGATAAATCAAATCTTGGTCTTGAAGCTCCCTTTTAAAACCTGTTTCTACACATAAGCAGAGTTCAGACAGTCCATGTAATGTATTCACCTAATACAATGCATTACCAATATCAATTTTTCAGGTTATTTATATCCTGCATGGGGCATTTTTGGTCGGTGATGAAGGGTTGCTTTCTGTCTTACTCATTCTCTCAAATTGAGTCATAGCAGTGCCAATATTGGCTAACCTTATATCTTCATTACTCTTAGGAATATGGATTGCTCGAAACCTATCCTCTCCTACTTCATGCATCACTAGAAACACACCCAACAGGGAGAATGCCAAGCTTCTCCTGAAGGACAGAATAGGCATCCCAAAAGTGACATTTCAGTTAGTCCAATTGTGAAATCAATTCCCGTGTGGTTTTCTGACAATCATACTTCAAATGAAGGAAAAAATATCGGCAGCTCTTTCAATGACCCTATATCTTAAATGCCACCATATATCAAAAACATTACGGAGGCCCTTATTGATGATACTGTTATGCATTATTTGCCTTCAGCTCGAAGTAAAAGATGTGACTGGTTTAGATTGTTCAATACACAATCCTCAGACATAACAACTGGGATTGTGTGCCTCAGAACAGGAATTCCTTTCTACTTTTTCAAAGTAGGAGTATCGTTTTATATTTCCCTCTGGGAAGGGGCAGAGGTTTTCAAAAATGGAGGGCAAAATTTGCAAATCTAAAGGCCTTGGATATGGTAAAAAAAATTGTCCTTTTATTTCCCTTTATGAATTGTGTGAAAGAGACATTAGATGGTTATTGGATCAGGGTACATTCTGAGCAGGAACACCCACAGGGGTGGCTGCAACTACACAGTCAAAGTCCTAACCCTTTTTTTACATAAGCCACTTTTTCGTTGGGCCTGGTGCTGGCTTCATCCCTGGATGACTATGAATTAGCTGAACTGGCTGCAGTGAGGAATCCCTTTTTCACTGGGGTAATCTATGTAAACACAGAAATGACCAGGATGACTCTAGGAGCATAGTTGTCCCTTCCAGAAAATTGATGCACAAACTGGGAATCTATACTAAAAAGGGAAATAAATGGTGTTTTTATGTCTATTTATGTGATTGAAGTACTTATCTTTTTTACATGCTTTACTGATATAGGTGTTTCTGTGAAACAATACACA
The DNA here is from genome assembly GCF_035149785.1 of Candoia aspera. Taxonomy (NCBI): domain Eukaryota; kingdom Metazoa; phylum Chordata; class Lepidosauria; order Squamata; family Candoiidae; genus Candoia; species Candoia aspera. Next base: position 118,866,990 of record NC_086155.1, on the reverse strand, counting down.
CACACATAACACACACACACACATACATAAACATACACACACATACATAAACACACATACATACATAAACACACACACATACATAAACACACACATACATACATAAACACACACACACACACACTGTATATTTGACAGGATGGTTGAAAGATGGTGGCAAAAGAACTCTAAGCATTCCTGAATGAAACTGATTTTCTGGATCCACACCAATCTGATTTCAGTCTGGGTCATGGTGCAGAAATGATCGACCATCCACTGACCATCCGCTGACAGAACATGATATGGTCATTTGTTCCTGCTCATATTTGATGTCACGATTTTTGGTAGCACCTATCCTTCTGGACTGGCTTAGGATGTTGGGGGCACAGCTTTGTTGTGGCTGAGGGCTGGTTTCAACGGGTAGTACTGGAGAATACTACTCCATCCCATAGCTTTTGTGCTGTGGGGTGCTGCTCCTTCCATTCTGTCCCACAGGCTATTTAACATCTACCTGAAGCTGTTGGGTGCAATTATCAGGAATTGTGGGTGGGGAGGCTCCTTTATCGGAATGACATTCAGATCTACTTGTGTTTTTCTTCCTTGTCAGGTGTGCTGGCTAAAGTTACTGCTGTAATGTATGAACAGACCACAAAGGTGCAGGTTTCTCAAGAAAGCCATTGTGAGCTATGTAGCACCCCCTCCTCCAGTTTCCTATTGAGTACCACTGATCTATAATAATGCACATGGACATTTGGGTAGCTTTCTTCAATAAAGAAAAAGCTCGAGGCACATGCAGCCCATTTCTATGTCCCATGCCTCTGGCAGTGGTGTGCTTGATCTGGTAAGGAAGACAAACCAATAATTCAAGGCAATCAGCAGAGTGCATTACAGGAGAAAATGCTGAACCTACAAGCCACGCAAACAAAATAGCAATCAGAAGATTTAATGCATTTCTGATGTACATTTAAGGCATTGACACTGGGCCACAGATGTACATGTGTTGTGTTTTATCTTGTTGAGATATGGCCTGGGAGAACCAATTATAGCATATCATCAGCAACGAGAGGGACTGGGAAAAGAAAGGATTCTATCACACATTACTCCTGCAGTTATATTAGAGAAACAAATTGTACCTGGGATTGAAAAGTCACAGGGTTTATTCCGTCTTAATAAATCCCTGCCAAAGGCTAAGTGTAAAACTCGAAATACTTCCCAAATGTTGTTACTGTATTATCATCTTTGACATCTCAAGGGCTGCTCAGGGATCATCTTGATATCATTCCCCAGTTCTCACAATAAGCCTGTTTATTTTTAACCTGAGCTTGATTCTGGTTGTAACCGCTTCAGCTTGCTGTTCTTGTGATTTAACATCTCCTTTCCCAAAAGGCTAGGGTTTGTTTGTTCTATACAAGGAAACCTGACAACAGAACAATCAAAAGCATCACCATTTTAAGATGGGTTCTATTGCTTCTATAGTGCTATTATTAAGGCTACAAGGATTAATTAGCATACTGTTCAGGGGATTACATTTTAATCAAGAACAGCAAGAGTAATTCAAATTTGCTCTAAAATACTCTCCATGAAGGTATGCGGATCCATCCTCTGGAACTTCCACCCAGAGATTCACTGTGTCCTGATCCTATCCTTGTTCAAAACTGCTCTTAAAACCTGGCTCTTGGGCTGGAGTGAGTGGCAGGCCCCTTGTGTGTTCAATGGCTCCTCTTAGAGACTGTAGGATTTTCTCCCCACAAGCCTGTTGTTCTTTCTTGTATACTTTCAACTTGCTTTAATATTATATACTGCCCAGAGTGGCAGTGGAGTTTGGCAGCCTTATGCATTTAATAAAGAAATAAATACGATGACAAACAGAGTTAAGGTTCATGTCCATTTATTTTTCATTGTCTTCCACAGCACCTGCGTGCATTCATGCATTGTTGTTTAACCACCTTGAACTGTTCTAGCCTTTCCTACAGACGTATAGGTTAGAGCAGTAGTTCTCAACCTTAGCATTTTAAGATGTGTGGACTTCGACTCCCAGAATCCCCCATCTTAAAAATGCTAAAGTTGAGAAACATTGGTTAGAGAAAAGATTCTATGGAGAAAAAGGACCTAGGAAGACACTCTAAGCCTGGCAGAGAGTCTTCTTGAGTTTGATTAGGTCAGCTTGTAGGTGTGAAGATATACAGTAAATGCTACTGACAGTTCATTGTTAAAAAGAAAGAAAGCAGTGATCACTTTGTACTTTCCCAAAAGTAAGTAAACCATGCCAGCCACTGGAGTATCTGAAACTTGCACTGCCAAGATGGTGGTAAAATGGTCAGAAATGTTATTTTCAGCTTAAAAGCTTCAAAATAAGCTGCGGAATGGGAGTCCATGGTCTCTGGTTTATGAAATGTTCCCATTCCTATCCTTAATACATTCCTTAAAATTTGTTCAGAAACTGATCAAATGTTTTCAGTCCCCCCCTTCAGTCCCTCACTTTCTGTGGACTGCCTGTGAGTCAAGAGGGCAAATGGAGAGCTGGCCATCCCAAAAAGAGCTGGCCATCCCTGCCTTAAAGGGCCAGAAATTTATTCAGATATAGACATAAATCTGCTGGACTGTAAACTGGCCCGAGTAATAGATCAGATCCACACTGATCCTCCTATCCATAGTATGTATTTCCTGAAACATCTGAATGAGATGCCTGCATGCATATCTTCCTGGAGGGGCAGGAAAATGAGGACATAGAGTTCTCTAGGTTATCTGTCAGGATTTTCCACATTGGAACACTGTATTTGCACTGGGGACTGATGTATACAGCCCCATACGGCAAGTATTCATATTTTAAGGGAAACGGGCATCACATCAGAGAGAATATGAACATGATGGAAAATAGCAGCTGAACTTGGCTCTTTGATGTGTGTGTTTATGATAAATCACATCAACACTCTACTTCTCTTTATGTGCTCCTATATGAAGATTTGAAGAGATTGTGAGAAAATGAAAAGCTATTTCTGCCCCTTTGGTAAGACCTAAGGACACTGGTCCTAACTCAAAACATGAGGTTCTTTGGAAGTGGTTGACCCTTTGTATGCAAGCTTTACAAAAATGGGTTGGAACTCCCATTCTTGTGTTGTCCATCCTATGTAAGATGACCATCCCTTCTACAGTGTGTTATCACGGAGGAAGAACAAGGTCTTAAACATCTCCTACCTCCTTCATGTATTCCTAAAAGAACAGTAGAGGTGATTATGGTTACACATCCAAATCGAATTGGAAAAATGTACGTATGTGAACCAACGACAAGAATATGTAACAATTGAAAAACTTATTAATGTATTAATTTGTTTTCTAGTGGTACTCTTAAATTTATGCTGAGGTTCTATAGGCTCTCTACAAACTCTGGGAGGTACAAAGGAGGGAAAGGCTGTTCTTCAATAACTAGGCAAGAAATGGCCAATAATTTACAACATGTTAACATGCTACACATGAATGAATGAAAGCAGTCTGATCCAGCAGCATGATGATAACATGAGAAGATCAATATCCCTATGATAAACTTAATAAGCAACATGCTTACACTGCAGAGCTGCAGCCTCCCACTAAATTGTCCAGCCTGACGACTTTATGCCAGGGTTGTTAATCACAAAACCACCTCAGGGCAACCACATACAGCCTTATTTATGGGGAAATCAAGAAACTGAAATACTCAACCCTGCCTGATTAGCTGCCCTAATATGCTACTTGTGGCTAATTTCTGAGCTGCTTAACTTACAGGTGTTGCCCCAGCCAGTAAATCATTTATTTTGCCTTGACTTTGTACCCTCGAACCTGCTATGCATCTATGAAGCCTATTTAAGTGACAGGCAGGAAATAATTGATGGAGCATTAAATCATTCTAGTGTTTAGTGACCTGCAGCCCTTTGAAACAAGTAAAGCTACATTCTCAGGCTTGGACTCATTTCAGATGTTATTGTAACCCTAAACTTCTGCACCACTGCAACAACCTTTCCAAGGTACAATGTGTGCATTTCCTCATTTTATTTGCCATACTTGTTCAGACCAACCTTTGCATAACATGTTGCTATTATAATTTCCCACGCCATTTAATGATCCATGCAACATAGAAGAACCAAAGTCCACTTGGCATCTGAAGGGAAACCATTCTGGGAAGTTTAACATTCCATTTCTTTGTGGTATGTTTTCAGGTTGCAATCTTACATTCACTTTCCTGGGCGTAAGTCCCAGCAACGTGATGGGAATTGCTTCTATGTAGACATGTATTGTTAGTGCTTTAGCAGAGAGGTTTGCTTAAATGTATCAAAAAAGGATTACTGAACAAACAGTTTCCAGTCTGATAACCAAACTGAAATCTTTTGTAAAGGCACTTATTACAACTTGTGTGCAAGAATGGAAAGTACGCAGTTGCAATGGACAGAGGTGACTGCACAAGTGATTTGTTGTCAGACTGCTTAATTGTAGAAACCTGAAATCAATAAAAAAAATTCGAAAGAAAAGCAAATTCACCACACAGGATGCAGACTGAAAACAAAATCAAAAGTCGAGTACTACTGAAATTGAAGTACTAGTTCCATGTCAGATACATATTTGACTAGAGATGTTCAGCCTCCATTCTTATTCAAGGTTTTTGGTGTGTTTTTTTGTGCAGTCAAAAAAAGGTCTGACCTGTCAGTGTGGGCCTGTGACCACATAGGAAGTGCACTGCATAAACAGTCAGTTGGATGAACCAAGGCTTTCAGATAGGGCAGATAGATAAAGCTGGCAGCAGTTGCAATGGAAGGAGATACGTTGGTGAATTATGATGACTGCACAAAGCATGGCACCAGTTTGTATACTCAGCATCTCTGTCCATTAATCTACTAAATGGCAAGCTACAGGCCAGTGTTCTTTGCCAGATGCAGTTGTGTGGCAGCCAGTGATGATCTTTGCCACCTGATGAAAGTCTTGCTTATTAAACGTGTCACCTTTGCCTTTTAGAATAGCTTTTAACAGAGAGGGAGAGAGGGCTCATATAGATGGATATTTCTATGAGGATTTAGACCTGAAATTGCATACAAATTAATAGTTATGCTGCTCATTTGGTACTTCATAGAAACATAACTGCTGGTAGTCATAAACTTGTTATTCTGATACTGAGCATACCTTTGTAATGTGCATATTTCTCCAGTTTGTTAACAACTTATCTCACTGCCTTAGTCCTTATTTCAACCCATATCAGTAAAGTAATTTGAGATGCCACATTAAGTTCTTAAATTTAATAATTCATCAATTCTTAAAAGCTAATAATGAAGAAAGAATTTCTTCCTGATGGGCAGTCTTCTAATTTAGCATTCTAAATTAGCAGCCAGCCAGAAATTCACAAGTAGGAAACACATCTCTGTTGTTTATTCATTTAACTATAATAACTCACGGCCACTAAGGTCCAGCTTCATGAATTTGTCCAATTGTTTTTTAGGAAATCCATTGTCTATTTTGGGAGTCACATGTCATGGCAGTAAAATCTGTCAGTACTATGTGGGAAGAAATGCTTTCCTGTCTATGGCCAGAATCTTCTGTAAATTTACTTCAGTTGATAAAGTCCTGTTACATGAGAAAAGAAGGAAAAAATACCTCTTCACAGTACTGAAGTTGTTGCAAGATTGTACTCTGTCTTCCCTTTAGTCGTCTTTTTCTTTTTTTTTAATCTAAAAAGCTCCAAAACCTTTAGCCTTTCCTTGTAGGAAAGGTGTTCCTCCAACCTCTTCATCATTTTAGCTGCCCTTTTCGGTACCCTTTCCAGCTCTCTGAGCTGTCAGACCTGTCAAATATAAAGCCAAAAAGGTAATTCCATACTTTAGGTATAGGTTACTCAGCCTGAAAACATTTATTTCTCCTCCTTCTTGTACAATTTGTGATATGTAGTAATTGAAAGCTGATGTTCTGGGTAATATCTTCTGGACTTCCAATCTAAAGGGCAATTCCCCAACCTGTGATGACTTTTAGCCAGCCCTGTGTCATGGATTCTCATGGAGGAATTGTTCTTGTGAATGCTTTCAGCATACACCCTGTGTCATCCCATTAAATACTTAGCAAGACCTTTTTTATCTATCCAATGTCAGGGTAACATAAACGTTGAAAAGCATGAGATCAGTCAATTGAACCTGTTAGATACTGTAGAATCTGTTAAATGAAGTGGTTGTGGTCTGCATATTAAAATTACTTCTGGTCTAGGCAAGTTCTTAACTTTATAATTTGTCAGATTATGGCATTCAAAGATTAAAGCTGCAGTCCTGCTTTTGGATATAGCTGCTTAAAGTGCACAACCTCAGGAGACCCAGTTCGTACATAACTCAGATAACAATCCATTCTACTCCTTCAAAATAAGATGCTGAAACAACATTACTCTCATTAAGATAGTAATACATCAGTTCCCTAGAAGAACACGATGAGCATGTCATGAGACAGACATTTCAAATATAGGAATTCTGTAGTTATTGAAATAAAGTTAAGGGTTTTATTTAGCTTCATTAGAGAATTTACACTTTTCTTTAAAATACGTTTTGGAGAAGTTCCATATAAAAAACAAAGACTTGTGTTCAAATTCCAAGATGAAATATTGCCGGCTTTGAATAACCAGAGAAAGCACACTGTTAGAGATAAGGATTCATACTTCCACTGCACTCCAAATGATGAACAAGCTAGCCGACAATCCATGTCTCCTTAAGGAGATGTGTTAGACGTCTTAGATTCCATTCAAAGATACAGGTGTAGTGATGGCTTTACAGCTAAGTTTAAAGTGCTATGATGGTTATACAAGTGTAGGTTTTGCTAAAATGGGTTTCCTAGGCTTGTTCACTGTATATTTCCATTACCTTTTGAGTCAATAACTAAAATAAAATGTTGACATTTCTAAAAGTGGGGCTTTTTAAAGTGTCATATATTACGATGAGATTACAGAATTTTGTCATAGCTTTTCGTAAAGAAACAAGAATACAGAAGAACTGAAGTTCAGCTATTTGAGAATTAAATATGTGGCAGCTTTTACTGTCAAAAGATGGTTTCAGGATGCAGCAGTTGAAGGATTATATCACAAAGGTCACTAGGTGGAAGAAAGAATGTCATAAAGTTAAGTATATCCAGGGGAAAAAAAAATCAGATAATAAGGGATATATCTAACCATGCCAAACTAGAATGATAGATTGCATGAGAAGTAAAGTAGAGCACATGGAAGATATAAAAGGAAATCAAGACAAGAAGCAAAAATAAAATAGAAGGATAATATAATAGAAGGGCAGCTGTAGAAATCACGAACAAAATGTGCAAAAACAGGAGTGAAACTGATTGAATAAAGCTGAATTTATTCACAGCATTCAGATGGTGAGATGCAGAAAGGGGGAAATGTCCCACAGAATGGCATCCTGATTGACTGCCCAATGCTAGAAGAATATATTTTTGAAATTGTCATGTTTTCATATGACATCATATGAATAATTGAACAGGGATGCCAAGTTTTATTACAAGAGTATTATCAGTGAAATACAGTCTCCAAGTATTCTAGCCTCTATAATATGATAATGATTTATTAGTGGTGGTGGTGGTAGTAGAAGTAATAGTATTGCAATACTTCATGTTCAGTTTTTAAGCACTTATAGCAATTAATGTTATCCTTTGGAAAGGAAAGGAAAGAAAGGAAAGGAAAGGAAAGGAAAGGAAAGGAATTAGTCTTAGATTCTCAGTTTCCAGAGGGTTCCATGTTTTGCAGCAAAAACAATAGCTTTTTGGCACCTTAAAAAAATTAGTACATTTATTATGGCACAATTTTTTGTGGTCCATTGTATAATCAACATTTCAGCAAAAGCTGAGCATTTAATGATTATTTTATTTATCATTGGATGTCATATTCAATTCATCCTCATATTCTCCATCCTATATCAGGAAAGAGGGTGTGTAAGTGAACATACATGGGGTTACCAAAAGGGAAGGGACTCCCCCCCCCCCCAAAAAAGCCTTTGCTTCTACCCTTGCAGAAAAATGTGGAAAAGTCAAGTGAAAAGAGGCAGCAAAAATAGTCCACAGCCTTCAAGTTAAAAAGGCCCTTGGCTATAATCTTAGAGGCACAAGACAAAAAGGATTAGGAACCAAGTGAGGAGGAAGAAAATGTGCAAACTCAAGAGGCCAGCAAGTAGCATAACTTGTTAGAATATTCAAGGGCCATTTCAGGAAGCAGAAGGAGAGACTTCCTGAAGCTATGGAGAGACATGATTGAGGTCCAGGAGTGGAGCAAGGGTGATCTTGAAGCCTAAATCCCTAGCAAGAGGTATGGCTATGCTTTGCCTAACATGATGTCAATGTATCCTCTCATTGCACCTTTTCCAGATTATGGCAACCTAGCAATGAATGCCTATAAAAACTTACTTAATTGAGATAATCATGTCTGAAGCCAGCCATTCTTTTTTTCTATAAAATGTAAAGAAGGAAAAACTGATTCGGTTTAAAAAAAAACAAGGAGGAGGACTAATGAATAAAGTGAATGTGTAATTTTCAATAAATTACACTGTTGTGTGAAAATGGGGCATTCCAACTTTGTTTTTATAGTATATTTGTTAGCAGAGACATTAAAGTATGCTTACTGTCATGAGCACTGATGGTGAGCAGGAGGGGGCCCCTATCCAGGGGGGAAAACGCACGTGTAGTCTAGAGACTTTGAGCAGTCATTCAAAGAGACACAGAACAGACCCGCCTTGACTTTTGGGGTTTATCTGTATGGGTTTTCTCACACTTCTTCAGTTTGGTAGGATTTTCTGTCTACTGTAGCAGTAATAAAACACTAGAGACTTATTCCTCATCTTGGCGTGGTTCCTGCTTGTCAGGACACTTCCTTTATCACCAATTGCTAAACGTACAGAATATTTTTCACTCAAGGAAGCCTTGAAAAGTGGTCACCCTTAACAGAAAAATGGATCCTGTGATACCCATTCCTTGCATGATGGGAATGGGAATATCAAGGATCCATATTTCTGTTAAGTGGGGGGTGTCCTCTCCCCACAAAAGCTATTTCCTCACCAGTGATTCAAGCCATCTTGTAATATCACCCAACCACTGTTGTGGCAATATAAAACCTGGCCTCATTACTGCTGTATCAGCCCAATGATGCTTGGTTGATGCGGGAAGACTATAAATCATGTGTGAGGGAATCACCCAAATGTTTGAAATGATACATTTGGAGGAAAGAAAATGATGGTTGGTTCATTGGGAGAAGAGTACTTTACGACCTGCAGCAAAACCATGTTTTTAAAGGACTGCCTTAAGTTATGGTAGAATAACTTAATTGGCCAAGGGTTCAAGGCACTTCAGCTTGGGGAGAGAAGGGAAAGGGATTGGAGTGACACTGTTATTTGGTAGCAAAATGTCTTGCTGTTCAAGAAGCCCCAAAGTGAGAAGACAAAAGAGTTCACAGCAATATCGAATCGATTGTTGCGCCACGTTCACCCATCTCTTCCAATTCTCTTTACACTTCTTGGAGGATATTGGAGCTCTTCTGCTCATTAGGGCCTAGGATGGAAAAATAGATGTAGCTAGGTTTTGAAATTTCCCCTCTCTTCAGTCCTTCTGTGTCCTCCTATGTCATCTAAGCCTCAAATGAGTAAATCCTACAGTTTTCTATGGAAGAGAAAAGAAAGTGTAAAATTAGGCAAAATTTGTTCTTACCATGTCACCTTCAGCCTCTTAACCCAGTATTGTTACACTGAACAGACTATTTAGTCCCCAAAGGACTAACCTCTAGCGGGATCCACAGCAAACCACAGTGACAACAAAATAGCAACATGTACACAATGATGCAAATACACAGATGCTGCCATGATGTACTTGCATTAGGACATCTGACACAATTAAGTCACAACATTGGCATGATTGCATCACTGTGTACGTCTCACCATTTCCTCCTTCTCATGCCTATCTCACTGTTAGGGGCAGAGACAAGAGATCTTCACCACCATCCTATCTAAAGTAATGAACTGTTTTGCAGAAGCAGCGAACTGGGGCTCTGAGAAAGTGTGGATTTCTGCCTGACGTTTCTCTATTCTATCTCCTCTCAAAAAATAGCTTCCTGCCCTATTGGAAGGGCAGTGCTGGAGACGCTTAAATGCCCTCTGGGGGGATCCTCAGACAGGATCCATGTCTGATCCTGATAATCCCCCTTAAACTGGCCTATTCATCAAAGAAAAGGACATTGAGTGTGTGATTCAGATTTTCAGCGGTTGATATCAGGACTGAAAGCTAAGAAATTTCCAGAAATGCTGGTTTTAATATCTTTTAATAACAGATATTTTATTATTTAAATCTTCTTAATGGAATTCTAGATAAAAGGGGCAGCAACAGAGTAAAGCAGAATCTATCAAGAAGAATAAGACACTTTGGCCACTTCAAGTGGACAAGCAGACAGTGCCGAGACTACAATTCCTTTGTCTGGAGCTCAGCCTTTGAACCAAGACTGCTGATAATATTTATCCAGTACAATATTGCTTGATATGCATCCATTTGTTTTTGGCTGTTGTTTGCAAAAAATAACAATAGCAAAATAAACATGTTTATGTTATTTTCACTTCTTTTCAAACCCATCTGACATCTATAACAAGATTCATGAAACACTGCTTATTAGTATACATACTAAGAGTTAACTGCAGCAAGGGGAGATTGTTGACCTAGACTTGGCTTTGCAGCAGATGGAATTAGATACTTTACCCCCCACACCCACATGTGGGTGAGTGTACACACACACACACACACACACACACACAAGGGCTGGAGTAAAATTATTGCAACTCCTCAGATATACAAAACCCTCAGGAGAATAAATATCACACTGAATATTGACAGGGTTAGTGCTATATTAGCCATGCCACAAACTGTGAAATAAATGGCCATGATGGATGTGAAATATTTATTGCTTTGCTGCACAGCAAATCTGAATTTGCATTTGGAAATGATCCAACCTAGAAATATCCAGGGTTGGTGGGTGTTAATTTGAGAGTGCTGCAAAGTACTTCACTTCAGTGGCTCACAAGTCCAATTTTGACTCAAAAGTATATTTCTTGGTTAGAGGCTAAACATTGTAGTAACCACTAGAACTAGCTAGACATTATATCCTTGGAATTATTCACTGAAGAGCAGCTTCTGGTTTCAATTTGGGTCTTTAGCACTAAACCAAAAAAATTAGTGGCCTCCTCTGATATTATAAACTGGAACGGGGAAAAAATGGATTTATGAACTGCCTTGCCAGATCAGAATATCTTTCACTCTGGCCTTGTCTCCAGTTTCCACAGTGGTCAGACATACTGAAAGAAACTTACTAGGAGGGCATAATGAGGATCCTGAGGGGGCTTGAAAATGTATAATAATCATGCTGAATGAGGGAAGCAAGTTTAGTTTATACAGTAAAACATAAGAAAAGAAGAAAGGGCATTTTGGCCCTCTTGCAATGGGGCCACACCAAAACTTTTAAACAGATAATTAAGAAAACCATTTTATGACAAGTTTGACACAGTGCTCCACTCAAAATACATCTTGATGGATTGTTTTGTGATTTACAGCATAGTTTATGTTCAGTAACTGACCATTAGGATTTGGAAAAAGCTTGGCTCTACTAACCCATCTTCTTTAAATCCAACTTTCCAGTATTTCAAATAAAAGTGGACAAAAACCACGTATTGTATTTTCAAATACTAAAAGCCAAAGAAAACTTGATGGATAATTCTGCTAATTCCCTTGCTGGCCCTATCCATGCATTCAGCAGGAGAGGCCTACTGTCCCCTCTTGCTTGACTCTAACTCTAACCCTCTTCTATTTCAGATACTTTTCTCCTAGCACAACGTACTTGTGGTATTAAACCCAGGCTTAAAGGACAGTATTGGCTCTTAAACTGAAGTTCTGGAAAGGTGCAGAATATTCAGATGATCTCTCAGCCAGTCTCAGCCAAGCCACAATATTTTATCCTGTGCTAAGATGAAACATATCTTAGAATAGCTTAGAAGTAAACCCTGTCGAGATCATTAGAACTGATTATTGAATAACTGGGCATAGAACCTCTGTCATATGGAGACAGTACTGTTTGTCCAAATCATTCTATTTCAGAAACAACATGCTTGTGCGCAAACATTGATGTGGCACAACTCTTTCTTCATCCACAGATTGCAATGTGATTCTGTCTTTTTTCTAAATTATCTCAAAATCCCTGAGATATTGTACCAGAGCAGATTACATGCACTATTTTAAAAAAATCCATTTTAGGCAAAACATGTCAACACCAAAACATGCATATACACACTTCCCTTGCCAATGATAGCCGTGTTTCCAAAACTTTTCTTTGGAAGAAATTTAGTGGTGATTCTCAAGTGCAATGGCAAAGCAGGTCTGATCTGCAATGGCACTGGATGGTTAGCATGCATCTCCCTAATTTACTTTATGTCATAAAAGACATATGGGTTCTGAATGAGCCAATTCTTGCACAAGAATAGGCCAAAGGCTTTTTTAAAAAACAAAAAACAAAACAGACTATGACAAAATATGAGACCTTCAGACATGGTCTTCTTTATTTCCCCATGGGAATTAGTCAGCCATCACTTCAGAAGCTGCTCTGGAAAGACAATCTAGGTCAGGAGTGGGCAGCATATGATGCTAGGGCTGTTGGTGGCCTTCAGTCTAATTCCCAGGGCCTTTCCTGAGTGTTCATTTCAGACCCCAGGCCAGAGCAATCTCACCTTCTCCATGCAGCCCACCCTGGGCATGGAGAGGGAGGTAAAAGAAAGGAAATTAAATAATGTGGACTCAGAGACAAAAGGAGAAAGAAAGGAAACTTGCAGAAGTCCTTGATGAGAACCAAGTCTTCCCCCAGAGCTGGAGGTAAAATAAATCACTCACAGGAAAAGTGACTGTGAAATGATAAATATGATACATCACACTTATAACCACGTTGTTTGCTTGTTTGTAATTTTGTAATATTTATATAAACTTAATCAGATACATTTTAATGGATTAAAGGGAGAGGAAGCTGGTTGTTCCTGAGAAACATAAAGTTTTAGCAAATTGCTTAATGCAACTGCACACCAGCAACAATAAACAACAACAGCAAAAACTTAAAACCTTTTACAAGTGAAGACTGTCTCATGCATATTTTAGAACTATTCCTGCAGTATACAATGGATTAAAATTCTAAAAAATGAATGCAAATTATTATTAATATATTTACATGTAGGTTTATAAGGTACTTTTCTGCAATCTACTTGACAGACCAACAGCATAAAGACTTGCATGTTGAGGAAATATCTCATTAAGACATTGACTGTAAATTATTTATTTAAAATGATAACAATTGTTGGTCTTTATGTCTAACGTTACATAACCCAAAGTCTTACAGAGAACATAAGGGGAAATTGGAGAAATACTACAAAAAAATGTGATATCATCCCAAAGCTAAGCATTCCTGAGAAGAGAAGAATGAGGATGGAATCAAAATTCCTTAACATAACAGTTCTATTTCATTTTCATTTTTTTAAAAAATAGTTTAATCAGAACAATTTACAAACCGAAGAGATTTTAATACAGCTATTGCTTTCAAAAAATGTTAGTACCACATTTTTGTTTACAAATTAACCAAAGAATTTTTGGCCTAGAAACAAATGAATTATAATTCTATGAATGCAGAATAAATTTTTCAAATCAAAATATCACTTCATCTATACCACAGAAAGATTCTGCATTCCACCAAATAATTATCAGAATTTTCTTCAGCACTACCATTTTGTTTGAAAACGGTAACTTTCTTCAGCCAGGGACTACAGAAAGAGAGAGATTTGAGAGGGAGGGAGGGAGGGAGAAATCTATGCATCACAGGAAGCACGGGATAGGGCCAAATTGTTCAGATTAGTTTGGGGTTTGAAGGGTTATTTCTTAAATTACCAGAGATTTAGCACAATTATGTGGGGTTTATTTTGTGGGGAGGAAAGCGGGGGAATCATATCACCAAGACAGCAGTGCAATTCCAGAACCTTTCCTGTAAGGGGCATAACAACAGACACTATCCACTTTTCTCCCTAGAGGGCACCAGGGGGTAATCCCACACAGATTCCCTTAAAGTTGAATTAATATGAAGGTGGGAGTTCTGTTCTGAACACAGTTCTTTTCCAAACTGGTTTTTATGCTTGAGAAGATCTAGTTTCAGTTTTAAGAATGTATATTGTAACCTGGTGTTGCATGACTACTGTATATCCTGTTAATTCTATAACATTACATTCTGGTAATCCACATAGCGCATACACAAATTCCATGCAGATGCAAATCATTGTTGTATACTACATGCATAGTATTATGCATCATTGGCTGATTTATGCATAAAAACCAGAAACCTCTCTCTACATTTGAATTGGAATCTAAATCAATGTTACACATCTTGTGTGGTCCTAAAGGAACAGCTTATTCATTCAGCTTGAATGCAGACAAATTGGGTTTTCTTTAGAGTAAATGGCATGTACAAAGTGAACCGTAATGTCCATTGTTCCTGATTCAAACATTCCCTGCAAAACAGTTTATATTTGGAAAAGGTGAACAAAATGTATACAGTAGCATAAAGTTGCATGAAAATAGCATATACTGTATAAGGAATAATTGCATTAAAATGACATAAATTGTAAAAAGTTGTATTTGAAACTGTATTTGTAAAGAAAAGTCCTGTACAATAACAAATGTCCTTTTTTCATTAATCCCTTTTTTAAAAAAATTACAGAAAAATTGACAGAATGGAAAAGTAGGTGAAGATAGTGACACAAATCAAATCTAGATTGATCCACACATTCCTAATATTCAGGTATAGCTTTTTTCTGGATAGTTCTAGCATTAATATTATCATGCCAGCTATCTATTTGGGACAATTATTGTCAACAGTTATTATTTTCATTTCACAGTCAGAGTAGAAAATTGCTCATGTTCATGAAATCCCTAAAAACAAAAAACAAAAAAATTCTTGTTCCTCTGTAAAATAGCATGTGGGGATAAATCAATAGATGTGCCCCATTTGTACAAACAAGTCCCTTCAAACATACATCATGTCTTCCTCCATAACAACAAACACTGAAACCAAAGCAAATCTCACTGCATTTATTGAACAAAGAAATGGCAATAGTGGAAGAAAAGGAAGGACTGTAGAATTTAATAATAGGCAACATGAATATTAAGAGTAAAGATTTGCTAAATATATGAGTAGAAAACGAACCTTGCTATGTCAGATCAAAGATGCATGTAACCTAGTATTTTCCCTCCCCTCAAAAGCAGGCTGTGCTCTTGAAAAATATCCAAACACAGCACAATAGCTTTGTAGCTTATCTTCTGACAATTGTTGTACATACACATCTTCTCTACATAGAAGTTCATGTGCTTTTTAATATTGTTTTGCCCATCCCAGAAGATTTGGTAGAATCCATAATTATTGTGTTATGTTTTTAATTTGTCATTCATTTGTTCAGAATAAGTAAGTTAAGATAGCGTATACTACCATGGATTATATTTGATTTCTTTCTTAATAAATACAGTTTTTGTGAAAGAGTAATTTCAGTAAAATGTGTGCATATGCATTCCCTACCCCACCCCTGCTTTCTTAAATGACTTTTTTTTGTGGGTATGGAAAGATATATTCTTTTGCTTTCCATAATGTAATCAATATAACTTCTCCAGATTAATTATATTAGATATAGGAAAGATGATGAATATTGACTTGCTCAAGTTCCTACAATGAACTTAGTAGCCAATTCACATCAGCTGATGCCTCCTTGTTTGCTCCTCCACTATTGCTGAGAGGTCATTCAGAGAAATCATGGAAATTGATCCAGCACTCCATACATAGGGCCTTCTCCCTCCTATTTCAATTCAAAGCCTTCATGCTTGATTTTATTCATTGGTCAAGTCTACCGATAAGATAAAGGTTCATGCATGAGGGCTTCCCTGGCATTGGTCCCTGATTCCAGCCTCTTTTCTAGTACAAGAATTTTCTGCCATTAAAGTTTACCAAAAATTAAGGGAAGATGGAAATGCTTGAATACATGAATTGAGGAACTGCCTGTCTCCCATAATCCTGTGGGGTTAGCATGCTTCGAGTTCATTTGATTAAACAATATCTTCTGTCAGGACCCCGGAAGTGCACCTTCTTTGTAGCAGCACCTGCCCTCTGGAATGAAGTTCCCCCCAAGATCTGGATGGCCCTCACTCTGCTGTTGTTTAGAAGAGCCATGAAGACCTGGTCTTCACCCAGGCCTTTGGTGAGGAAGAGTGAGATCTTTCATCATGCTTGCCATCTTTTATCTTTTTTTTTAATGTTTTATTGATTTTACTATAATTTCTTTATTGTGAGATACCCAGAGTCAGTGAGAGTTGGATGGCATACAGGTTTACTAAATTATTATTATTATTATTATTATTATTTCTGCTCAAATGACTGTGAGCATATTTAAGGTGCATTAGCCTTGCACCCAATTTCAACCAACCTCACTCCCCTTTCCTCAAGGTTGCACTGTGCCATCTGCCTTTTTTAGCACAAGATAATGAGTACAGGTTCTAGATGCACATTTGGCTTGTTCAGGGATGGGAGAAGGGGAACCTGCCAGTGAACACTTACTTGCTCCAAGATCTTCAGTAGGGGATTGTTCCACTCAGTATCAACCATTTTCAGGACCACAGAATACCTTGGCCTATCCTGACCAATGGAGACCCTGGCCCTCTGGCCCAGAAAAGCCTCCAGATGACCCCCAGAGACTAGTAGCCAAGGCACATTGCTGCACTAGCCTTCCGGACAAGCCTGCAACAGCAAAATGCCTTTTTAAAGAAAACAATTGTCAAAGTAGTAATTCAGAGCAGCTAATAAGGTTGAGCTCCAAGGTTTGGGGAGACCAGGTATTCCTTGCCTCCTTTTCTCCTCCACCAACAGGGCGATTGCTGCAGCCCCAGAACTCCCCCTGGCAAGCAAGTCCACTTACCACCCAGCAGCACCAAAATCCTTTTAGATCACCGCGATTGACCTTTGCACCTGTTTGCAAGTGAGGATATAGGGAGGTTCCTCATTTATAGCCTTCCTCAGTCACAGTGCCACCAGAATAGTTTTTTATCTGATCTGAAATGTAAGGAGGGGACACTTTTATTTAATTTATATATTTAAAAGATTTATATGGCTGCCTACCTTATATGCTCTGGGCAGGTCACAAAACAGCAGCAAAATCATCCCAAAACCATAAATCCATAACAAAAGCACTCAGTGCCCCACAGGCAAACACTCCTCCGTGTATCAACATTCAACTGTGCTGGGCTCCAGCCTCACCCTACCCCAACACTGTGGGATGAGCCAGGTCTTTAAGGCCTTCTGGAAGGCTGGGAGGCTGGGGGCCTGCCACATTGCAGGGGGGAGGGCACTCCACAGGGCAGGGGCCGTTACGGACAAGACACGCTTCCTGGGTCCCGGCAACATTTAGGGAAAGGAACCTGGAGTGCCCCCACCCAATCTCCCTTAGGGGGAGGCAGTCTTGCAAATAGCCTGGCCCCCTGCCATGCAAGGCTTTAAAGATGAAAAACAGCACCTTGAATAGTACCCAGAAAGAAACCGGAAGCCAGTGCCGCTCACACAGCAGTGGTACAATATGGGCAAACCATGGAGCACCCAGAATGTTGTGCCCACTGCATTTTGGACCAGTCGTAACTTTCAGATGGGGCTGTCCCACTGCAGTAATCCAACCAGAAAGTGACCAAGGCCTCCCAATCCAGGAATGGGCACAACTGACACACAAGATGATTTTGTGCAATACCTCACCCCTAGCCATGGCTGCCACCTGCTCCTCAAACAGGAACTGAGAGTCCAGGAGGACCCCCAGATTGTGAACCACCTCTGTCTGGGGAGTGGAACTCCAGCAAGAGTCAGTGATGACAATTCACCAGATCCAGGAGGACCAAAAACCCAGAGCCACTCCATCTTGCTGGTATGGAGTTGGAGCCGGTTCTTCCTCATCCAGATCAGCCTCCAGGCACTGAGCCCACACCTGAATAGCATCACCTTGCTGGCCAGGGATGGAGATGTATAGCTGGGTATCACTGGCATCCTGATGATACCACACCCAATGCTTCCAGATAACCTGCTCCAGTCCCCAAAGTGTTAGGGACCAGCACCAAACCATCTGAATGTGAATAGTACTTAATACTCACTTATTTGCTTGCATATTTGATTGCAAGGGAATCTCACTGTGCTTTTCCTGAACATGAATAAATCAAAATTGTGCACACAGCTGCAGTCTTAATGTTGCAATCTACCAACCATGTTTGCTTAATAAAAAATATCACAGACCTACCCCATTTATGGCTCACATCTGTGCATCACAGCCTTCCAAATGACTGATAACACTAAAAAAAAAAATAAGTTTAGACAGGGAACAAAAATAAAGCATTTGTCCAACTGTTTATGTAGCTAGTGAGCTGCATCTTCCTGTTGGCTTGATCCACAACTGTGCATGACTTATACATTACTGTTTTTCCTTTTGTCTTTCTGTAGGACATGAACATCAGCATTATGGTTACTAACCATTTGTAGAATGTATTGTAAAAGGGGCAAAAGTAGATTGTTTGGGGACTGAGAAATTGAATTGAACAAGGACTCTGGATTTCTTAATTCTGTGAATGACTTTTTTGGCATAAATTAATATTTCTCTCCCAACATTCCAGCAAAAGTTGCTGAAGCCCTGTTTAGTTTGACTTGTAAAAGTCTGTGCTGCTCTTCTGCCCTCAATGAACCAAATGCTGTTCATGCTGGCCAGCTTTTTGGCATGTGCACTAAGCCTAGTGGAAGAAGATTTCTTTGCCTCTCCTCTCCATAACAGTCCTTCCTGGCATGCCCAATAGGTGAAAGCATCTTTTTCCTGGCTTTGGAGATTTTGTCCTCCCCTTCCCCAAACAAAGTGACATTACAGCCTTTCAGTAAGATCCCCTGATCCTTTGTGGAACATTTTCAGGTGGCTGAAGAAGTAGCAGAAGTGCACTCCATTACCAGGAACTATGGACATCTGCAGGGTAGCAAGGAGAGAGGAAGAGTCACCATGGCATCATCACATCATTGCACTAAAGACACAAACTATATAATCTGTATCATCTGATGCAAGTGACATCATTCTACTGGACACTTAGGCAAGGACTTTTCATGCCTGTATTTGATCTTCTGATCCTGCACTTGAAAATAGTTCAGTCGAGGAAAGTCTTTCCAAATCTTGATCCTCTCAGGGTCAATTGTATGTCCATGATGGTGGCCATTTTTCTCCTTACACACGTCTGTAAGACACAAGCCTGGGGAAATAGAAGACAGTATCCTGAAGACACAAACTATATAATCTGTATTATCTGATACAGCAAAGGACTGTTACTTTGTCGTGGTGCTGGAGCTTGAGCACCTCAATGATGCCATGAGCTAAACCGTGAAGGGCCACCCAAGACGGGAAGGTCACGACAGAGAGGTCAGACTAAATGCGATCCCTGGGGAAGGTAATGACAACCCACCCCAGTATTCTTGCCGTGAAAACTAAATGGATCACTACAACCAGAGATATGTCGGTATACCATTGGAAGATGAGACCCCAGGTCGGAAGATGGTCAAAATGCTACTGGGGAGGAACAGAGGATGAGCTCAACTAGCCCCAGACATGATGACGCAGCTAGCTCAAAGCCGAAAGGACGGCTAGTGGCCGACGGTGCTGGTGGTGAACGGCGAATCCGATGTTCTAAGGATCAACACACCATTGGAACCTGGAATGTAAGATCTATGAACCAGGGCAAATTGGATGTGGTTATTGGTGAGACGTCAAGATTAAAGATAGACATTTTGGGCGTCAGTGAACTGAAATGGACTGGAATGGGCCACTTCACATCAGATGACCACCAGATCTACTACTGTGGATAAGAGGACCACAGAAGAAATGGAGTAGCCTTCATAATTAATAGTCAAGTGGCTAAAGCAGTGCTTGGATACAATCCAAAAAAATGATAGAATGATCTCAATTCGAATTCAGGGCAAGCCATCTAACATCACAGTGATCCAAATATATGCCCCAACCACAGATGCTGAAGAAGCTGAAGTAGAGCAGTTCTATGAGGATCTGCAGCACCTACTGGACAACATGCCTAAAAGAGATGTTATTTTCATCACAGGAGACTGGAATGCTAAGGTGGGCAGTCAAATGACACCTGGAATTACAGGTAAGCATCTCCTGGGAGAACAGAACGAAGCAGGACATAGGCTGATAGAATTTTGCCAAGACAACTCACTCTGCATAACAAACACTCTCTTCCAACAACTGAAGAGATGGCTTTATACATGGACTTCACCTGATGGACAACACCGAAATCAGATTGACTACATCCTTTGCAGCCAAAGGTGGTGGACATCTGTACAGTCGGTAAAAACAAGACCTAGAGCTGACTGTAGTTCCGATCACGAACTTCTTATTGCACAATTTAGGATCAGACTAAAGAGATTAGGAAGACCCACAGATCAGCTAGATATGAGCTCACTAATATTCCTAAGGAATATGCAGTGGAGGTGAAGAATAGATTTAAGAGACTGGACTTAATAGATAGGGTCCCGGATGAACTATGGACAGAAGTCCGCAACATTGTTCAGGAGGCGGCAACAAAATACATCCCAAAGAAAGAGAAAACCAAGAAGGCAAAATGGCTGTCTGCTGAGACACTAGAAGTAGCCCAAGAAAGAAGGAAAGCAAAAGGCAACAGTGATCGGGGGAGATATGCCCAATTAAATGCAAAATTCCAGAGGTTAGCCAGAAGAGATAAGGAATTATTTTTAAACAAGCAATGCGTGGAAGTGGAAGAAGACAATAGGATAGGAAGGACAAGAGACCTCTTCCAGAAAATTAGAAACATTGGAGGTAAATTCCAGGCCAAAATGGGTATGATCAAAAACAAAGATGGCAAGGACCTAACAGAAGAAGAAGAGATCAAGCAAAGGTGGCAAGAATATACGGAAGACCTGTATAGGAAGGATAACAATATCAGGGATAGCTTTGACAGTGTGGTCAGTGAGCTAGAGCCAGACATCCTGAAGAGTGAGGTTGAATGGGCCTTAAGAAGCATTGCTAATAACAAGGCAGCAGGAGACGACGGCATCCCAGCTGAACTGTTCAAAATCTTGCAAGATAATGCTGTCAAGGTAATGCATGCTATATGCCAGCAAATTTGGAAAACACAAGAATGGCCATCAGACTGGAAAAAATCAACTTATATCCCCATGCCAAAAAAGGGAAACACTAAAGAATGTTCAAACTATCGAACAGTGGCACTCATTTCACATGCCAGTAAGGTAATGCTCAAGATCCTGCAAGGTAGACTTCAGCAGTTCATGGAGCGAGAATTGCCAGATGTACAAGCTGGGTTTAGAAAAGGCAGAGGAACTCGGGACCAAATTGCCAATATCCGCTGGATAATGGAAAAAGCCAGGGAGTTTCAGAGAAACATCTATTTCTGTTTTATTGACTATTCTAAAGCCTTTGACTGTGTGGACCATAACAAATTGTGGCAAGTTCTTAGTGGTGTGGGGATACCAAGTCATCTTGTATGCCTCCTGAAGACTCTCTATAACAACCAAGTAGCAACAGTAAGAACAGACCACGGAACAATGGACTGGTTTAAGGTTGGGAAAGGAGTACAGCAGGGCTGTATACTCTCATCCTACCTATTCAACTTGTATGCAGAACACATCATGCGATGTGCTGGGCTTGAGGAATCCAAGGCTGGAGTTAAAATCGCTGGAGGAAACATTAACAATCTCAGATATGCAGGTGGTACCACTGTGATGGCTGAAAGCGAAGAGGAACCTTATGATGAAGGTGAAAGAAGAAAGTGCAAAAGCTGGCTTGCAGCTAAACCTCAAAAAAACCAAGATGATGGCAACCAGCTTGATTGATAACTGGCAAATAGAGGGAGAAAATGTAGAGGCAGTGAAAGACTTTGTATTTCTAGGTGCGAAGATTACTGCAGATGCTGACTGCAGTCAGGAAATCAGAAGACGCTTAATCCTTGGGAGAAGAGCAATGACCAATCTCGATAAAATAGTTAAGAGCAGAGACATCACACTGACAACAAAGGTCCGCATAGTTAGAGCAATGGTGTTCCCCATAGTAACATATGGCTGCGAGAGCTGGACCATAAGGAAGGCTGAGAGAAGGAAGGTAGATGTTTTTGAACTGTGGTGTTGGAGGCAACTTCTGAGAGTGCCTTGGACTGCAAGAAGATCAAACCAGTCCATCCTCCAGGAAATCAAGCCAGACTGCTCACTTGAGGGAATGATATTAAAGGCAAAACTGAAATACTTTGGCCACATAATGAGAAGACAGGACACCCTGGAGAAGATGCTGATACTAGGGAGAGTGGAGGGCAAAAGGAAGAGGGGCTGACCAATGGCAAGGTGGATGGATGACATTCTAGAGGTGATGGGCTCGTCCCTGGGGGAGCTGGGGGTGTTGACGACCGACAGGAAGCTCTGGCATGGGCTGGTCCATGAAGTCACGAAGAGTTAGAAGCGACTAAATGAATAAACAACAACAACAACATCCTGAAGCCTAATCATTGGAAACTGCCCCCCCAAAAAAACAACAGGTGTACCAGCCTCACATCCAAAGAAGGAAAATCAACATTTAAGTATCTCTAAACATTGTGCAATTTTACACACCACCACCTGGTACCATATCCTCATGTTTTGTGTTAACTGAATATGGTTCAGTCTTAATTATAATCACCTTGTGATACAAAACAGTGATACCTGGAGACTGCAGGATCTCAGGTACAGGCTGGGCTTTGTCTTCTATTTGTTCCATCCCTGGATTCATTTGACCGATCAAGGAAAAGGGTAATAACAACTGAGGTTTTTCAAGGAGTGGGCAATCCTCAACCTCCTATGAATTTAAATTATCTATGAAAGGATTATAAAGGAAATGCAACCATCTGTTGCTCACTTGTATCTCTTGCTTACTTGCATCTCCTGAAAGCATTTCAGTAGGAAAAAGTCAGCATACAGCATATAAGAAGATGGCTATTATGTGAAAATTATTATGCCCTAGCAAACCACCATTCCCATTTGCAGTCTTTTCCCATTATTTTTAAACCCTCTTTAATTTTTGGCATTTTAAAATAGACATGAAAATATGCTTTGAGAGCTGTATAAAACCAAGCTCACCAATGTTGGTCCAACCCTACTTGCAGGTACTCAAACTATGAACTTTGCATATGAACTATGCAAAGATAGAGGGTGGGTGAGGAAATACTAGGTGAAATGACAATACCAAAACTTCACTCAATTTATATTCATTGAGTGGACCAGAAAGAAAAACTGTTCAGTTCAGTCCACTCCAAGTCCTATCCCTTGAATCCGACCACTCCAACCAATAGGTTCCTGAATCACAATGTGGCTGGGAAACAACAGATTGGTAACGCATGCTAAAGAAGAAAGATTCATTTCACCCTCTTCCCTGAAGCAACAGGCACAAAAGCCCCTCCCCACCCCCACCCCAGGAAGTACAAATTCATGGCATACATATGTATGTGCAGTCTGCAAATGTCTCATCAGCATCAATATAAAGAATCATTTTGTACAGGAATTTGCAAAACTCAGATTTCTCAAATGTCCCTAATTTAAATACCCATCCAGAGGGTTAATTGTTCTGCCATGGAACAGTCACAAGAAAAGGTAGCTGTGGCCTCTTTGCTTCATGATCATTTATGTATCTACTTAATTTCGATATTACCTTCCTGTTTAAAAAGAATATGCAAAGCAGTTTATAATCTAAAACAACATGCACTCAGGAAAAAAGTGTGAAAAAAATTAAAAATAAATATATTAAAACATGAAAATACAACCATGGGTCATTAAAGGCTGCTAAAGACAGATAGAATATGAGTCACTGCTCATGGGAGGGGAAGCAAGCCATAATCTGGTGCCAGAGAAAGTTTTCTGTATGACCACTGGTAGAATTAGAAGAAAAAATATGGTCAGAAGGCTTCTAAGTCCAAGTAGCTTTGTAACAGGATAGGTGGTTCCTCAGATAGCGGGCCCTAAGCCACATAGGGTTTATATCAATATCTTAAATTCTTCTGGGAAAGTTGGTGGCAACCAGTGCAGACTTTCCAGAATAGACATCATGTGAATTATATACCTGCCTGCCACTTTTGCACCAATTACAACTTCCAGACCTCTTTAAAGGAAACCCTATATAAAGTCCACCACAACAGTGGAGATGGGATGTAACCAAGACATAGATAACTGTTGCCAAATCCCATAATATAGAGCCAGTTTGGTCTAGTGGTTAAGGCACTAGGCTAGGAACCAGGAGACTGAGAGTTCTAGTCCCACCTTAGGCATGAAACCAGCTGGGTGACCTTGGGCCAGTCCCTGTCTCTCAGCCCAACCTGCCTCACAGGGTTGTTGTTGTGGGGAAAATAGGAAGAGGAAGGAGTATGAGGTATGTTTGCCGCCTTGAGTTCGTTGGTATGTGCTGTTTTCTGCAAGAAATTTTAGCTGCAAAGAAGTAACCATGGTAATTGAATACTTTCTTAAGTATCGGCATGGTGAACAGGTCAGACTTAATTGTCCACAGGTTGGGGTGTGTGTGAAAAGAATGACCATATAAGATAAAGCTGCTGATTGCCTGGAGGAATTTGCCAGGACTTGCCAAGAGTTTCAGTTTTGTTTTTTGCAGCCTCCCTTCCAGTCCAGCTCTGAGCATGTGAATGTATGAGCTTGTAAAGTTTTTGTGCCTATCCAGGGATCTGGATATGAGAACTGTTTATGTTTTATGTTTTTTATAAATTATTTTTATAGAAATGCCTGGTGTGTGTTTTTTCTGATCTCTCAGGCCAAATGCTTTCCAGCACTCTGAACAGAGTTAAGGATAGAAAATAAATAAAAATAATAAAATAATAATCATCTCTGGAAAGGTGCAGCTGGCAGATTAGTCATGTAGTTTCTTTCACCAAATTTTTAACTATTACCCAAATGGAGATTGGATTTCATAATATTGATTTTATATTTGTCCTAATATTAAAGGTATTGTTTTCATCCTTTGTTAAATCATTTCTGGTTTTAATTTGTAATTCAGCCTGCTGTGTCACAATTGCCACCTGTGAATCCAGTGACAAGTGAGGGCAAGAAAGAACACTTGCAGAGGGCAAATCTGCTTTTTCAGTGAAGGGCAACCCAGTCTGGACAAGACTGAGTCTTAATATTCAAGTCCATTGAGTACCTTCATCTGCTAAATATTACATAATTATATTAATATATAATTAATGTGGTATATTAATATGATGTACATATTATAATGCATTAAATGTTTTATGATATATCTGGGTATCCCAGCTGAAGAATGGCCAAGATTTCATGTGTTTTCCCTCACTGATCTCATCCCATTTAACCACCTACTGCTGTCTTGCTTGGCCAAATTTTTTCTTCTGCTTTTTAAAAACTACTCTTTTTCAACTCAGAGAAAATAAATTCATTTCGGTTTTTGTTTTTCAAAGAGGATTCCACTCTTTCTTTAGAGAAAGAAAGTTGTTCTGCCCTTATCTTGGTTATAAGCAGCTAAGAGATGTGAGTTTATCTAGAGTCCTATCTGCAGCTTCCATGGCTTCCCACACTTCAGTTAAATCCCAAGGGAAGGCATCAGTAAGAAACCTTTTTCCATGATATTTTTTTTCAGATCACGAAGTGGGACAGCCAGATTATTTCAACAGAGAAGAGCTGCAGCTCTCTTTGTCACCTCCCAGCAATAGAACAAGCATAAAAATCCCCCTGAAGAGTATGAGTCAGAAAAGCTTGCATAAAATTGGAGAGTGAATTATTCAAAATGCTACCTAAAACTACATAAAACTACATAAAACCTCAAAGTGTTTTCGTGAGTAAAAATTTAGTGCAATTCTAGCCATATCATTTAGGCCCATGTGAGGTGGCTTTGATTTGTCTGAGGCACATTATGCCATCAGCATGAGGTGATTCGCCTCCCTGAGGTGACGAAGCCACACGTCTTCCGTGCAGAGGTGGTTTGGGTGGCCTCCCAGGTGCCTCTTAGCCTCCTTCTGTAAAGACAGAAGAGGCTGCAGAGCCAAGTGCAGAAAATCCCTGCAGCCACTTGGCTTGCTCTTATTGCTGAGATGGTTCCATTGCTTCCTGAAGCCAAGGGAGCACTTGGCTTTCTCAAAGCCAAGTGGCCCCTTGAATAACCACACAGCCCCTTAAAGCCAGACAAGTACCTAACCCTGGGCACTTCAACTAAACAGCACACAGCATGAAAAAGGCAACGCAAAGCATTTTCTGATTTATTTTCCTTCACAATGATCACGGGGCAAAGTTTTATTCTAAACACAGTATTGTTTTCATGGAGCAGGAGAAAAATGACAGCCAGTTCTGTCAATTGACAGTTTTAATGAGAAACACCACTCAGTTTAATGAATCCTTGGGCTTCAATCTGCTCCCTTTTTTAACAGAACTTGCATACCAACTATGTCACATCAGTTCTGGCACTGCATTGTGGCAGTGGTTGGACATCCTTTTCTTTTTAAGAGAAAAGGCAAGAAAATGTGAGTGAATGATACTAAATACACTTTAGTGACAGTTCCAAAATGCTTCATTGGAGATGGAGTAATTCAGTGTGTCCATCAGAAGGACTATTAAGATGCAAGAAGAGGCACCAGAATATAAGGGTGTTGGGGAGGAAATCAAAAGTGACAGGAAATAATTGCCTTGAAGCTGAAGTAGGTCATTGTGGAAACATTAATGAAGCTCTTCAGGTAGATTTAATCTTTGTGGGTTTTAGTCTGGAGAGAAAAAAATCTGTGTTCGCTTGAACTGTGCATCCGAGGCACATGTGATGAGAGTCTGCTCCTCTTTGTGTTGTAATGATTAGCATGGGCAGTTCCACAGAAATTAAATCACAATGAAATTAAGGAGCTGCCTTCCAAAGAGGGGTTGGGGATAGGTCTAGGATGGGGTTCTTCTGTGTACAGCCTTCTGAAAGATATGTGAACTGTTCAGTAAGATTTTGGAACTTCCATTCATTTAATTTAGTCTGTACAAGAAAACTCTACTGTTTTGCATCAGTGTAACTGGTCTGAAAGGCTCTCTCTCTTCAAAATTAAATATGTAAGAGAAAAAAAGCTTTAACTGATCCAGTGCTGATGCCCATATCTTCACTTTTCAAAGTCAGTTCTGATTAACTTTAGCAAGAAAAAGCAAGTGTTTCATGTAAGCTTGCAATGCTCCAAAATCACAGCTGTTATCAAAAATGGCAGTACTGGCAATGAATTAGAAAAATATATTGTTCTTAAAAAAATAACAATAAATAAGAAGACCTAGCATAATATTGCTGTAACTTCTCAAACTCAGTTTCCCTTAAATCAAAGATTTCCAGTTTTTGTATTGATACGTCAAGGATTCCTCAGGAACTTGTGAAGTTTTCCTTAATATAACTCTTTATATTGCAGATACTGTTTCCTTGAAATCAACTTGTCCAAGCTTCTCCTGCAACCCAGAGCAATGGAAGTTCTCTCTCTCTTTCCTTCTCTTTCTCTTTCTCGCTCCCT
Organism: Candoia aspera; assembly: GCF_035149785.1. Taxonomy (NCBI): domain Eukaryota; kingdom Metazoa; phylum Chordata; class Lepidosauria; order Squamata; family Candoiidae; genus Candoia; species Candoia aspera. Next base: position 118,839,378 of record NC_086155.1, on the reverse strand, counting down.
TTCTCTCTCTCTCTCTCTCTCTCTCTCTCTGTATGTGTGTGTAGCTTAGTTCAAGAGGAATAGAGTGAAACTCCACATGCCTGATTAAAATGAGTCTGTCCTATAAAAGACTATTGTCTGGGAACCTCTGTTTTGCCTGGGATTATGATTCTGAATAGAAAGAGCTCACTGAAGGTAGAACATTTGAAAAATTGCTGTCTTGCATCATGTTGAAATAAACTCTGCCCATACATTTTCTAAACATTGCTTTGGGGTGGCTGAAGTAGAAAGAAAGACGTGTGTGCTGTGCAGCAGAGAAAAGGGGAGGAAAAAATGAATGGAGCAGAGATTTGTCAATTACTAATTGCAAGCACTGCCTTGAAGCCTCTCCTGGGTTTTTGGCAAAAAATGTTTAGTAGTGTTGAAAACGATTTTGGCAATGTCTGGGAAAATATGATTATTTATTTACATTGCTTCCTCTCTACATTGGCTTTCTGTACCCTTAGGATTATCACCTCTGATTAAATATCTATTAGGGCATTCACCTGAAACTGAAAGGACGAGAACTGTGTGAAAGGGCAAAGTTGTGTGGAGAGCCATAGGCACTCATAGAGAGTCACAGCAATGTCTTTCTTCACACACAGCTGTGTTCAGAAGCCTCTGAGCAAGGAAGCTACCTTTCATCTCTGCCATGTTCATGACACTAATGCCATCACTCCTCAGTGTCAAGATCGTGTCCCATTATCAAATGATGTCTAATTGCATGGAATTCAACAAAAAAGTACAGTAACAAAGATGGGGGAAAGTACTGGAAAAGCAGGAACAGGTAAGTGAAATGATAAGAAACTAGTCTTTGCAATAAAAGCTTTTCCTAGCGAAGTTTTTATGACACCCTCCCCCCCCTTTTTTCCCCCAGTCAAAAATCCTAGTGAGAATATTTGGCAGTCTTACGAACCATAAAACTTGGGCAAGGACAAAAAGTACAAGTGGACCAAGACGTTCTGCTAATTCCAGTCACCAAAGGTTACAAACAAATTTATGGAAGGTCAAGCAACTCAATATGTAAACTTTCAGTGGGAATGAAATAATATTGTCTGGAGCCACAGCTGTTAGAGCTTTGACAATGCTGCCACCTACTGGTCAGTCACGGTCCGCAGTGAAGGATTTCAAGATACGCCTTTCCCATTTTCCCACCTATACCTCTGAAAGCAATGTCCTTTGTTTGCAGCTCATCAAAGAATTTTTGCTGATTCATTTAGCAACTCTATAGACCCAGTTCCAAAGAAGCTTCTGCCACTGAACAGTAATCAGAGGTGAGCGGGGTGACAGCCCAGCCCCTTCTAAAACTCCACCTCACAAGCTTCCTCTGGACTGACAGCTCCCTGTGGTAAGTATCAGGTTGCTCTCTTAAAGGGCCTCAGGAAATAACTTGGGTATGGCACTGATGCTAGTAATATTAGAATTCCATCTAGCACCCAGTGTCACCTTCAAAGCTATTTGCTAAAGTTTGTGTCTGCATGTGTGTGTGTTTGTGTGTAGTCCATGTAAGTGTGTCACCTCAACTCTCTAGAAATCTGAGAAAGAATTTAATTTATCAGATTCCTAAGGCTTCCCAATTCAGAACAACTCTGTAAGCCTCAATGAGTTCAACTGGGCTTGTTCACTTGCAACTTTTAGTTGAGTTGTAACTTTTAAAATTTTAAAAAAAACTCAAAAGAAGAGTGTCTTTTATGGTACACTTAGGATGAGCCAACTGAATTAGCATAGCTGTTTATATGCAAGAACAGCAAAATTTTAATTCAACCATATTGCATTATCAGTGCCTGCATAATATTTATTCCACTTCTGATCATCTGTGTGGGTAATAGCTCAAGATAATGTAACTTCTCCCCAATAGCCTATTTATGTTTTAAATTAGTCTTCCCTGGTCTGCTTCACTCTAGGTGTCTTCAACTTCAAATCCCATAATCATCCAGCCAACAAAATCATTGGCTGAAAGACCCAGGTTGAAAAATGTGGTTTTAAACTCTTTGGAGGTCCTGCTCAGTATACTCTTGGCAAACCTTTCTTGAAGAGTTTTGTGTGACATCATTCCTTCTCGTATTTAGGCATAGATCATGTCATGTTTCAGTACAAGAACTTTGGGAGAGACCTTACTTGCTTAAGGGAGACCTTAATGACATCCAACTGTTTAATTTTGCTTGATTTGCCAGCTTTAATGAACCATCTCCCATCTAATGTTTTTCCAGGTTTTTTTTTCCCCCAACCCTAACCTGGTAGTTTTAACTACACAATCATGCAAGCATTACATCCTCGGGTCTTTAGAAAATGGAAAGAGTCTGTTCCTACATAAGAAGAAGGATATTGACATCTTCACCTTCTCCTGACCATTTCTTCTTATGATAGCAATTTAGTCTCTCCCAAAGCAACTACTCTCTTTTGTCTGAGTCTGGCACAAGTTGTCATATGAATCCCATACTGTTTTTCTTGTTTTGGACTTTAGCAACCATTTGCTCAGGCTGCTTTCATAGCATACCTCATGTGCATAATCATACTATTACTTACAATCTGACTGAGACCTACTGTTGCCCTGCCTTTCCTTCAATCTCTTCAGCCAGCCCTGCACCATTTGATTAACGCTTTGAAACCAAGTCCTGCTTGCCTTCTCTCCAAGACACTGTGATGAGGACAACCAAGGGACTCATTGATCCAATCCTCCTCTTCCTTCCCCTCCCTACCATCATATTCTATAGAAGCAGAAAAATGTTCATTCTTTCTTTTTAGAGTGGCTGGCACAATGTCACTCTTTACAAAGTGTCAGGGCTCTGGAGCAACAGATTAGGACCACAGGTTCACAGAAGATCTGAAAGAGGACAGGGTGGGTTGGAAGTGTCTGCTCCTTGCTGAATATATGACAATCTGTTCTGAATTGTTCCAGTCTGCCTCAGGATTTGGGATTTATACACATCTGGAGTGCAGCCCTGTTAATTTCAACTTTATATTTTAACCAAAAAAAAAACTAGTTGTGCAGGTCTCCTAGCTTCCACCAAGGATGCCTACAGCATGCTGTTTTCATAAATAAAAAGTAACTATTTTTCCTCTATTGTATTTTCTTGGCATTATATAAATACCTCATACAATTGAAGTTAAATACAGTACGAGCATCATTCTGTTTTTCATTGGTTTATTAAGTTTTTCCCCATTCTCAGAGACAGTGTCCTCTTCATTACCTAAAAGCTCTCAGTTATGGGCCAAGTTGTAACTTCCTTAAGGCTTTTCCAGATGGCTACTTGAAAGTGCTATCCACCAGTCCTTGAACTGGGAGAATTGTATGCTGGCATAAATTGTGCTAACTTTGTTATCAATCTCTCTTTTGACATGGTAATGAAGCCAGCAAATAATGCTGCCCCTACTGATTTAATGCAGGCCAAATTAAAGAAAGTGGCTGATGGAGTTCCTTGGCTTCATCTTCTCTCCAACCAATTATCACCTGCTAGTAGGAAAAACAGCCACTTGCTCCCCTTAATGTTTGATGGAGCAGGGCTGGATGACTATAGATCTTGTTCTTGAAATGGCAGATGAAACCACTTTTCAGGTTGTCTGACTTACAAGTGGCGTGTACGTGGGGTGAAGCACAAAAGAGCATTTATAGAACCTCTGCTTAGTGCAACTCCTTCTCTCCACCTGCATTCTGCCAGTTGAGCTATTTCTGAACATAAGTCTACTATTCTTCTGAAAGTGCTCTAAACTTGTGTTCAAAACTAGCCAGGCTGGTAGGTCACAGGCACCAAAAAGGGACAGAAATGGTGGAAGCAGGAAGCAGGAGCTGTCCTGGTGCTAATGTTTAGAGTAAGCCCGAGTCTGCACCTGTGATCTCTAAGTTGAACTATTTCTGAACATGGGTCTAGCATTCTTCTGAAAGAGCACTAAACCCATGTTGAAAAATAGCACAAGCTGATAGATCACAAGAGTGGAGGGGAGCATGGAGTATAACAGGAAGGAGCAGCTGACAGTGAGTAATCTCTATCCTCAACTGGAGTTGAAATGAAATATCAGTGTTGGCAACAACTGACCAAGGAGTCTAGTTCTGACCTTATGGCTAGCAGCACCTCAAATCTCCAATGGACAACTATCCAAGACATGCAGTTGTAATTGGCTTGTATGTAATAACAATAGTTATCACTATGTCACCTTTTGCCATTAAAACTGGAATGGAGTAGGCACACCCCTACCAAGGGTAATATGAATAACCATCATGTATTCCATAAGCAGCCATGGGAACTGCAGCTGCATGGTATTAGTCCTGGAAGCATGGGCCTATCCCAGAGAGAGATCTCAGAAATAACAAAAGTAGTGAACAGTAAAAAGTATGGGCAGGTCAACAGAAGCAGTGAGAAATCTCTAATACACCTGTGGTGACAAAACAAGCAACATACAGCTGGCAGGACCCTGGGTCTCCTTGGTTTAGACCGAAGAGATGGCAAGCACAATGCAAAGCATCAGTCAGTCATTGTGCAGGTAATTGCCCTTGCAGGTGCCCAGTCCCTCCAGCAGCCCAAGATGGAAGGGATGCAGTTCCCAAAGACTAGAGGGGAGGGGATGTGCCCATAACAGCTTAAAATGTCCAATAGACACTGGGCAGATCCCAATCCCTGATTCTCTCAGCGACCATTGTGGGAGCAAGGTTTCTCAAATCATACCCACTGCAAAAATGTGTCTGGAGATCAGAGACAACACTGCTTTAAAACTGAAATGGCTGAGGACAACTTCCAGCTGCCTGAGCTATGGCAACATCATGAGGGCTTGATAGAAAAAATGGTTACTGGGGCATAAGTCTGTGTCACAGTTCAGGGGAAAAGAAGAAGAACCTTAGTGGAGACTTAGTGGAGCTTGTAACCTCTTGTCTTCCAGTTTTGCTGGAATTCAATTTCCCAAGCCCTAATGGGCACACTTGCTAAGTATTAGTGGAGCTGAACTCTTAACTCATCTGGAGGGCACCATTCGGGGGAAAGCTGACTTCGTGTGCAGAGAGATGATTTACTGTTGAAATTTTGAGATTCTTCACACTCAGAAGATTGAAGCCTTTCTTCCTTTAGCAACTCTCAGCTAGGATAGATCTCAGTAGTCTATTTTACTGATCTGGTATTTGAAAAGCAAGAGATATTATATTTACTCAGGCAAGGTGAGATGATGGAGTCTGACATAATACCATAGCACTGGAAAAGAATTAAGCAGAAGGGATTTTCCAGAGCAACTACACCTCTACCAGAAATCAGTGACACTCATACCTTGACTCAATGATACTATCGACTGTGCATAAGTGGCACCTATTATTGGCTGTTTAAGGTTTGTAATTGCTTGTGCTTCTGCATTAGTCAAGGATGGTGGGGAGCAAATCTACCTTGGTTGGTTAAAATAATAAAATACAAATCTGCTTCATTTGGAAGGGAGGGAGGGAGTTCCAGTTCCAGCTGTTGCATAATATTCATGGAACCAAAATTCCAGAAAGGGGGTTTGGTATGTGTAAGAGGCATGTTCAGCTGTGGGTTGCTCTCAGATATGTCCACATAGTTTTTCCAAAATGATTATTCATCTGTTGACAAGTCAGTCTCTAGATGCAGCAGAGAATTATGGTTTTTTCTCTGTTGGCTTCCATCTAGTGGCTGTCCTTATTTCTGCAGCCAAGATGCAGCTGCTGGATAAGTGCTGCAGTTTGAGAAATCCCTTTATTGATTCTTGGGTAAAATCTGAGCCAACACTTGCCTCTGATCATGCAAAACAGTAGGAGAGGGGGGAAAATGAGGCAGTATGTTAACGTGTTATCCATAGCAGGTTACACTGTATGATGTGGTGATATTTTTAAAAGAACCATTTGCAAGGAAAGGAAGTGAGGTGTGTAGTGCCACCACAGAAGAAATTGTGAAGAGTTGTAGTGGTGTGATCCACTTTCCCCCCCCCCTGTTTTCAATTATAAGATTGATTCCTTCATAGCCATGCTTAGAAAGGGTTACTTAGCAAGCTTCACAGCTTGTATCTTATTATTGTAAAACCACTTTCACTTTTGAGCCTCCCTTCTGTATTACAGCTTGTAACGATTAAGATAAAAAGAACAATGACAGTTTTCTTGGGATATCTTTTGACAGTGTGTGACCAAGACAATGATAAGATGTGCCATCAGGCCATCTCCTGGTGTTGTGCTGTTTACAACCCTTGCCCTTTGAAAAAGCCTAAAAAAGTGGCAAGAGACCCCAAACAACTGAACTCTGACATAGATCTGAAGACCCAGAAATATGCTAAGCATCAGCCACTCAGCTCCAGGCCATTCATCTGTTGTCATTTCAGGGGTTCCTGACAAGCTGATGAGACATAGTCTGGTATATTTTCCTTTTTTTCCTCTGTAACTCTTTTCACGTATGCTCAATAAATTCACCCTTGTGTAAGCAAATTATCTTTGAATCCTAGAACCCATTGGTCCCCAGTCGCAACACAAGAACCAAGGTTTCCCTAAGAACAATGGCCACCAGAGAGGAAATTCCCCATCTCACAGACAAAGGCCAGGTCCTTTCAATTACACTTCGTGCCACAGAGGTGACATGAATTGTTTCATTGAGGCATGGAAGCAGCACTCTTCAACTCATCTATTTACTAGATGTGCCTTGGAGCATGCAAAACAAAACAATGTGGCTATTTCACTTTGGACTTTAGAACCAGAAGGTGGCATATCGCTTCATAAACTGTTGGAATGTCTTCAAACGGATGCGTCGGTCAAAGAACTGCCAAAAGAAAGCACCTTTTCAAAGCTTCTCCCAGCCCTAATATGTAATTTTCTTATGACCCTAGCTCCATTCAGTTCCCTCTAACAATAATAATCATGTAGTAGGTAGAAGCAAGCTGACTTGTGAATAACTGCACTTGTGGAATCCACTTATGTTTTGAAAACTTCAGCTTACGGCTTGAAATAATTTTCACATTAATTAAACATCACTCCTGTCTATTACAACTTCTTCTTCCTGGTTGTTCCTTCAACATAATACGATAACCAATTTCCAACAGTAATAATTAGCCATTTGTTTAGCTCTGCCTACCTAATACACAGAAGCCCCATGACATATGGTAAAAGATAGTTTAACTTTATCAAGACATTCTATGTTTCCCTCTCTCCTACCAGTACAGTCATCTATTACATGGAAATGGATACCATCAAAGATGATGACATCACAGGTTAGATATTACAAAGAAGTAGAAAAAGCTATATATGTAGCTGCTATATTGAGCTACTGTTGGGCACCTGCCATCGTCATTACCTCTACTTTGATCTTTGGAGGAAAGAGAAAACTCCTGTATATCAGCAGTTCGTTCTTGAGGCACAGAGACATTATTTTAAAATCACTCACACAGACCCCAAAATAAGAGAAAGTCAAAAGAAAGTTGTTTACCCCTAGGGATTTTATTCCAGAATTTCCTATTGACTTCTCAGAGAGTAGAAAAATCATGCCTTCTAGTTAGAATTGTTGATTTCCGAATACATCAATAAGGATTACCTGCGTATCTAAAATCTCCCTTTACAGTTTTCAAGGAGAATTGCTTTTTGCCTTAAATTGAGATGTTTCTGCAGGGTGTTTTTCCTCTGTAAATTGTAATTTGCTTCTCATACACAGAATAGAGCAATCCAGTATCCAGACAAAACGCCATAACTTTCTAAATTCCATATGTTATGAAATTTTAAGCAAACATAGAGGTTGGATCAGGATTTCAGATAACGAAGAAGAATCAATTCAAAGATGCAATCTCACCTTTCTCAACCAAAGGTTATGCTACTGAAGACTTGAAGTTCAATTTGATGATTGTGGAATATTGATGATTGAGTTACTCGCCAGTTTCTACATGAGGTTCCAAGAACTATTTGTAAATTAATGCAAGAAAACTATACAAATATAGAAATGTCTACTTAATTTTTGTGGCCAGAGACAGAGAAGCCATTGTCACCCACCAACCCTCTGTGAAGGTGAGTGAAAGGAAGCCAAGTTAATTCTGGCACTTGAAGCAGAAAACCCACAACTCTTCCCCACATAGTGGAAATGCAACAATAATAAATTAAACACTGAATAATTTCAGATGGTCAAAACATGGTATTTTATTTTGCTTAATGGTTGAGCAGATTCTAAATACAGCAATCAGCTAATGACTGGGGCCAGGCTCTGACTCAGATGGAGTCCTGATTCAGATACTTAGCTCTCACATCTTCTTCTCTTTTAGGAGAGCTTTCCCCCAGTTTAGTGTCTTCCAGATGTTTTGGGACTACAAACCCCAGTAGTCAGAGTCATGCTGGCTGGGAATTCCATCCTAACACATCTGGAGAGCATCAAGTTAAGGAAGGCTGTTCAAAGGGTTTGGGGCCATCACAACAACCACAGTTCATCATTTCCCCCAAATGAGTACTGCTCTACCCACACCTCCTCACTGACTTCCTAGATCTAATACATTCTGTTAGAAAGCAGGACTGCAATGACATTCTTTCTTTTCATGGAGTAGTTGCAAGGAAACGATAGCATTTTGACTTTGCAGTTACAATATACAGTATCAAAGTGCCACACTTCAAACTCCCAATAGCAATATCATACAGGATATAAATAGTAATGCCCAGATGAAAAAAAGCAAATAAAAGATATTTAAATGTGTAGGTACTGTCAAACCCCTTCTAAGGAAGGATGAAATGTTGTGACTAATGACTGAAGCAGTTTAAAGTGAAGGGACATGTGGACATGAACACAGATCCAGACTCTGGGGCATCTCTGACCAGGCCTAATTAGAGCCCTCAGCCCACAGAGAAAGAGAGGCCCTGTCATTCAGGGTCAAAGCCCCAAGCAAGGCAGAATAACTAACCGTGTGTGAACCAGAGATCTTGGTGCCAATCTCTGTGTGTGTGTGTGGGGAGGGGGGGGTTGAATTCTAAAAACCCATAAGGTTTCTGTGTGCCTATGATAATGTAGCTAGCAGTAGGATTTCTTTTTCAGGTTGTTATTTATCTGCAAAATGCTCATTATTAGAAATGGTGGGAAGCACCTGTATGCTGCAAGGATATTGGGATGAATTGAACGCATATGGCTGGGTATGTACGTGTGTGTAAAAAATATTTCTGTGGAGGTTTACACTCCACCTTTCCCCAAGTTCCCAGGCACTTACAAGAATTAAAACCACAATTAAAGCAAATGGAAGAGAGGGAGAAGGAGAAGGGGAAGGGGAAGGGGGAGGGGAAGGGGGAGGGGGAGGGGGGAGGGGGAGGGGGAGGGGGGAGGGGAAGGAGGAGGGGTGGGGAGGGAAGGGGGAGGTCAAGGAAAGGAAGGGAGGGAAGGAAAAGAAAAAGTTAAAATAGTGGCATACAGCAGACAGTAGAAATAGACAAATAGAAAATAATAGAAAATGTCTTCAGCAAAATTTTAAAAGGTCCGACTAGTACGCTTCCTAAGTGACATCAAAGTAGGATTTGCATGCTCATCCCTTAGTACCCCTTAATCTGGGGAACAACACCATCATTACCATTCACCTCTGGTATAAACAACACTCGAGGAAGGAGATTTCATTTGAATATCTGAGTGAACAAGCAGGAAAATATGGAGACAGGAAGCCCTTTGGTTCCCTTACCCCAATTATGAAAGGCTACAGATGTCAAAACTATTTATAGGTATTCAGAGAACTACAATGATTGTAGAATACTGAAGTCATATTAAGTCAAGTTTCCTCTTTAAAAAAAAAAGAATTGGACTATATGTTTCATTGAGATTTTTAAAGACTTTAAGTAAGAGATTGAATTAAGGTTGCCAGCTGATGATAATGCAACGTATAGAGGCAGACATTACCAGGAATAGAAAACTAAAGATGGTTCAGTTATAAGGGGAAGAACCCACCTGTATCTGCCAGCCTGTGAAGATGGAAGCCATGGATGATGCAAAGGACCAAACTCATGTCAAACTGGAAAAAGCCCTTTCCCACCTATAAAATGTGTGACAGTCCTGTAGGTAGAAGAAGGATCCATAGCAAGGGAAAATCTGGAAATTGCTGCCAGACACTCTCTTCTTTGGCACCTGTGACCCTAAGGACTTGGAGCATTAGAAGAAGGCTGATGTATTATTGTTGATTTCTTGTTTTTATAATTTTATTTTATTGTTGTATTTATAATGTTAACTTATTGTAACCTGTGCAGTGTCTTTTGACATGGGCAGGCTGAAAAACTGTAAAATAAATAAATAAATAAATAAAAATAAAATAAAATACTTCAGTTCATGTTAAAGATGAAAATAGACCCAATCTTAATCAAGGCCTGGGAAGTTAAGAGGATATTAAATTATATGCAAATATTTCTTATGCAACATCAATCACATTTTATATAACAGGTCCACAATTGTATCACTACTGATGAAAGCATATTTAAGCCTAGAGCAAGAAGCAAGAACTTCAAACCTGCTCAGGAGCCAAACATTCACCCACATCATTTCCAGATTTAGTCACTTACTGGAGCAACATGGAAAGAAGCATTTCTAAGCATCTAACAGAAAATGAAGTGGACACTGATGACTACTCATGTAATTCAAAATTTTATGATTCCTTGCAGAAGAGGATTTACTGATAAAAAGCACTGAGATTATTTTTAGTAGCAGTGTTTAAATCCTACAGGATGCCTTCATTAATTGTGTGGTAGAGGGAACCCATTGGATCCTAGTGATATAATCTGGCTGTTGTAGTCATAATCTTCGCAATACTGCCCATCAATTCATTACTTTAGAAAGGATTACCTTCCCTGAAATTTTTTTGAATGATGTTTGAGTTGGCAAAAAATAACGTCTTCATAAAATTTGTCATAGATAGCCAGTGCTTACAATTCTCAAGTTGATCTATATGTATCCCCTGTTCTTGCTTTCAGTGAAGTGTGGTAATTATTTTGTGGTAGGTGGTGAGGAGACTAGACAGCCAGAAGGGTCTGTAGCCGGCAAGCTTTTGGAAACATTAGACTTCTCTGACAGAGCAATAGGATTATTCTGTAAATTGATTGGCAACACTGGGCTGGATCCAGAGTTAGACACAGTTAGAGCAGACCCATTGCAATCAATTAGAGAAGTATGACTAAGGCTGCAATCCAATGCACATTTGCCTGGGAGAAAATCACATTAAGTTCAATGGCGTTTATCTCTGAGTCTATAGATGTAACATTGCATGTACATGGATCCAATCCCATATAAATAGGGTCAAAGTAAGTATATTAAGTAGGTCCAATCAAAGGCAAACTTATTAATAAGGAAGTCTCTAAAAATACCCCAAAGCTTTGTATTATAGATCGATTAAAGCTAATCAGAACAAATACAATATAGTAAATAACAACAAATAACAAATTACAGAGGAAAGCAAGACAGAACCAATGTATTAATATCTTATGCATTTAAATGTTTATATCATGCTAAATTAATTATATAATTAATGTCAAAATTGTATTGACCCTTCATGACATTTATCAAAGGATGCTAAAAATCATAAAATTTGCAGCTGGAACTAAACAGTGCCATACAAGTAATGAAAAACAGGATCAAATCATTATAGAAGAAACCAGATTTTTTTTTTAAAAAAGCAACAATATATACTGACACAGAATACTAGGAGAAGGCATGACTTAAAGGTTTATCTTCCCCCTTTTAAGAGTGACCTTGAAAATGCTTAGAGAAAGCCAGAGAGAAAAGCAATTATATTTTTTAAATTACATACTACTGTTCTCATTCATCTTGATAAGCACTTTTAAAGAATCCAGAAGGAAGGTTAGAATACAGCTTTTATAAGGATTATAGAAATTTCACTACAGCAGAATCAGGGTAAATTTTAAATGCTGAATTCTTATTTCCTTCTTTCATCAAACTGCTCAGTATTTTAAAAGAGGTTCTTTTTTTTTTCTGGAAATAGAGGGTCCTCCCCACCCCGCCACCCCCCAACATACACACACTTTACAGATAATATTGGTTGGTTCTGTTTCTGGAAATCACCAATTTGGATGATCTAGCTGCATGAAACCACTCTTTCCACTGTGTTTGTATTTGTGGTTGAATTATATCAGGCAAAGAGGGCAATTGTGAAGAGCAGGTATTATACATAAAGGTACATAAAGGAATAGTTTATATATATATATATATATATATATATATATACATACATACATACATACATACATACATACAGTATATGTGTGTGTATGTATGTGTGAGTGTATGTGTATGTGTATGTGTGTATATATGTGTGTGTGTGGGTTTTTTTTAAAAAAAAACTTAATATAAGTCATCCTTTTCTGATTGCATTCATCTGGTCAACTTGGCAAACCTAAAAAATGTCTCTTGTGGAACCAGGTCTTTACAGCTGCTATAAACTCTAAAAAAAAAAAAAATTTGCTCTGATGCAGGATGATTCTTGTATTATAATTTGTACTTGAGTATGGATAGACAAATACAGAACTTTAAATCCTACTCAGTACATTAGAAAGGCATTTCTATACAGTCTGAAACAGAACTCTCAAAAATATTTAGAAGCCCATTCTGTTGCTGGCTGATTCCATCTTTTCATTGCTTCATCTGTTTTAAAGAAGCACAACCCAAAGGGCATATGATTGCCCATCAGATTTGGAAGGAATCACATTTTGCCCCACAGAAATAAATGTGCCACTTTCTTTTAGAAAATATTAACAGACAGATGGCATAACAGGTATACTGGATGGGGTCCCTCTGCTGGGGGGTTGGGGTGGGTTATGTGTATCCTCTTACCTATACATGTCAGTCTTGCACCATCTTAGGTGAATTCTCAGTCCATCCTTCCTAAGACTTTTGTTGTGCTTTCCTAAAGGTGTATCTGTACCCCTGTTCTTTGTTGTTGTTGTTTATTCATTTAGTCGCTTCCGACTCTTCGTGACTTCATGGACCAGCCCACGCCAGAGCTTCCTGTCAGTCGTCAACACCCCCAGCTCCCCCAGGGACGAGTCTGTCACCTCTAGAATATCATCCATCCATCTTGCCCTTGGTCGGCCCCTCTTCCTTTTGCCTTCCACTCTCCCTAGCATCAGCATCTTCTCCAGGGTGTCCTGTCTTCTCATTATGTGGCCAAAGTATTTCAGTTTTGCCTTTAATATCATTCCCTCAAGTGAGCAGTCTGGCTTTATTTCCTGGAGGATGGACTGGTTGGATCTTCTTGCAGTTCTTAGATGGTGCTATTACTTCCCCAGACAAAGGCTCCAAAGAAGGCTTGGAAATATATTGCCCCAAAGAGGTTGGTTGGTTGGTTGATTATGTGCTATCAAGTTGTTGTCAACTCTTAGTGACCACACTGATATATTTTCTCCATGACAATCTGTCCCTAACCTGGTCCTTCAGGTCTTCTAACAGTGCACCCATCACCACTGTAATTGAGTCCATCCACCTTGCTGCTGGTCGTCATTGTCTTCTTTTTCCTTCCACCTTTCCTGGCATTAGAGCCATCTCTAGAGAGCTGGATCTTTGCATAATCAGAGAATAATTTGAGCCTGGTCATTTGTGCCTCAAGTAAGAGCTCTGGGTTTATTTGTTGGATGATCCAACAAATTTGTTTTCTTGGCTGTCCATGGTATTCTCAGGAGTCTTCTCCAACACCAAAGTTTAAAAGCATTAATATTCTTCCTGTCCTGCTTCTTCAGATTGCCTACTTGGTCATTGACATCAGTAGGCTCCCAAGCAGTTCAAAGTTATTCATTTAAATATATCTGGGCCTGAAGTTCTGCCCTCTTCCAGTCTTTTAAGATCCTGTTGGATGGTTCCTTCATATGCCCTACTGAAGAATCATATAGCTGCAAAGCGAGAGCCCACAGTTTTTGAAACCAGTCTGCTCTCTTCAAGAAAGACCAGGTGCTACAGGATCTTATTATCTATCATGGCCATCCACCAGGGATCCTATGGATCTGAAAAGGCTAAGAAAGATGCTACAGACTTGAGGGTCTAATCCAAGAAGCTGAGCAATTATGTCATGATCAAGTACTCACAAGTTCTCAGGAATGGGTCCAGTACACTCTGTCCTTTGAAGCCAAGGTTCAGAACTGTTCCTCCTGACAATGGGAAAGCATAACTCCAGTGCTTTTGTCTAACCTGTTATAGGGCATGCTGAAATTAATATCTGAATATGAGATCTGGATATTAATTATTCTGATAACTGCTTGATTGTCATGCCAGAAGAACCCTCACTTCATCTGGAAGCATGTTCTCCATAAATGGACTGCTAAAAGTATGCCTGGCTCACTCACCAAGCCACTATTTCATGCCTCGGTGACCTTGAAAATAGACCCTGAACCCCAGTCCCCAAGTTTGTATCTGGCATAAGTAGTTCTTGCCAGATAGATATGCTCATAAAACTATCCAGGTATGTAAGCTCTTAGTGGTTGTGGTTAAAAAGAGGATTCATGGGAGAGTAGTATGGTACAAACTTTGCTTACTAAGAAAAATATTGATGCTCATCTTAGGTTTTCCAGAAAGTATCTGTATGGCCCTCCAGACTTTTGGAGGAATATAATATGGACAGATGAGTCAAAAATTGAACTTCTCAGGCTAGGTGGGTGCTATTATGTCTGGTAGAAATCAAACAGTGCATTCCACAGTAAGAACCTCATATCAACTGTCAAGATTGGGGATGGCAGTGTGATGGTTTAGGCAAGCTTTTCTGCCTCAGGACTTGAATGACTTGCCCTCATTGAAGGAAGCATGAATTCTGCTTTGTATCAAAGAATTCTACAAGTGAATTTCAGACCATCTGTCTGTCAGCTAGAAGCTGAAGGGCAAGTGGGGTCATGCAGCAAGATAATGATGCCCAACATACAAGCACGTCTACAAGAGAATGGATAAAGAAGAACAAATTCAGTATTTTGGAACGGCCAAATCAAAGTCAAAAGCCAAACATCATAAAAATGTTGTGGCAGAACCTGAAACCAGGAGTCCATGTTAGAAAACCTTCAAACAATACTGACTTGAAATGGTCCATCATGCAGGAATGGAACCAAATTACTCTAGAACAAAGTGAGAGTCTAATCACCAGCTCTTTCTGAAAGTATTACAGCTGAAATGGTACAACCAGTTACTGAATCTACAGTAAAGGGGCAGTTATATTTTCAACTGGCATATCACATGCTGGATGACTACATTTATGAATAAATGAAACAAGTGCCAAGACTCCATTTATAGATCAGTGGGTCCCACATTTTCCAAAGCTTTGCAAAAATTCAGATAATCCAGAAAATCTAAATAGTTTTTCACAGAACTCTAGATTCTGTGCCTCCAAAGGCTCATCCAGTCTTTTGCAGCAGGTTCACAAACTGGTTCTCCTTTCTGTTGAGGTATCTCTCAAGAGCAAGCCTGAGACTTAGATGCATTGGAGTGAGCAGACTAGTCTCCAAGATGCATTGGAGTGAGCAGAGGGAGATTCTGGAGACACCATTTTTTTCCAGATTCAAAAAATTGTTTGCCCTAGTTGGTTTGGGGAGTACCACCACTGAATCTAGGACCTTCTCATGAAAAGGTGGTGCTCCAGTACTGAGCTATGGTGAAAGTCTACATGCAAGAAATGGGAATGAGAGATTTGCCACTGACTTTGTATTTCCTCCCTCCTTCAAAGCAAGCTGGTTGCTGTGCAAGCCCCAAATCCACCATTTCACATCCAGCTCTTGATCATATATTGACTCACACAATCCTTGTTATGTAAGGGGGAAAAGTCCTTCAGCCAGTGCCTGACAGAGGTATATATGTTAACTTCCAATTGTTTCCAATCCCCATTCTACCCGCAAGAACCTAACTGATCTGCCCACTCTGCACCCATCCTCTCTCCTGTCACCCACTTGCTACACCAAACCATCACACAGCAATTTCATGAGCTGTTCTTGGAGCCTCAAGTTATACTGGAGGCAATTTCCTTGTGCCTTTTCTCTAGTGAACAGTTATAGTGATAATCACAGAGGTGATGGGATGATAGCCAAGATCAGATAGTGACTGCCGATCAGCTGTAGTGCAGTTGTGTGAATATCCTGCTGATCAGCTATGGCATGCAATTAGCTGTAGGGCAACTTCAGTGTTTGTGTTCTGACTGCAGCAGTGGCTCTTTTTGTCGTAATTGATGGAGCAGCAGGGACAGAATGAAGCATCGCCTGAAATTCTTGACCAAAAGAGGCTGCTTCAGAGAGGCATCCCCTTTCAAATGACTGGGGGCAGAGTCCTGAGGAACTTGTTAGCTTCAAGGCTCATGTCCACCCCCAGTCCAGCCCTCTTTGGGTGCTGCCTGATTCCCCAGACTCTTCCAAGTCGCAAAGCCTCCCTTTTACTTACAGTATGTCTATTGTCACCACAAAGGACAACATAGACCTCTCCACCAGGAACTCAGATTCAGGCTTCACTTTAGATATTTTATCTGAATACAGAATATAATATGAAAACTGAAATGAAGTGACATGGACTTCTTAAATAAGCTGGTATCTTAGCTGCTAGGTGAACACTGACTACTCAACATGTGGCAAAGTGGTCATATGCTTTCTTCAGCATATGCCTTGACAGCCTGGCATATCACTGCTAATTTAATGTTGTGGCAGCAGAGAGCACATTAAATTTGCAGAGCCTTGAAGATATCTCACTTTGGCTTCAATGATGACTGTGCACTGATGACATTCAGCATAGATCTCTCCTATGCAACTGAATAGAACTGAATCTTCCTGTCATCACAATAGACAGACAGACAGACACAGACAGACAGATGGGTGCTATGTGTCTTCCTCAACCTCAGGTCCTCTACCAGAGGCCTGGGAATTTGAGGCTTCTCCTCAGTATCTTAGCTGTTCCTAGCATTGCACTCTTCACTTGCACTTGTTTACCAAAGAGTGCTGTGTTTTGTTTCATATGTCACTTTCACTGTCCATGAGATTTTAAAAGCATCCTTTTAAAAATAGTGCTGGATCAAAAATAAACTGGTGGTCATCCTATGCCTCAAATTTTGGCAGAACTTAGCCAACCTCAGTGGATCTCAAAGCCAAAGGGAGTGATTCTGGTTAGGATGTGGATGGGGATCACCTGAGAATTTCAGGACTGGTGGCTGGAGTGGGAAGTCAGAAAAAGATCCCAGAAGAAGGCTTGTCAAGAAAACTGCACAGACGCAGTCCCCAAAGTTAAACTTAACCTAAAGTTATCTTTACTTTTTTTAGTCAGTATGCAAGATGCCATAATTTCTCACAGAGAGGACCATCTATGAACTTCCCACCTTGGAACTGGATGCAAGCTGAAACATATGGAAAATAATGGTAAAAATTTAACACATAAATAAAACCCACAGAATGTAACCCGTCCAAGAGATGTCCTAACAATTTTGTTTGCAGATTTGATTCGGTTTTAACATTTAAGCATTTTTCTCAAAATTCCTGTTCAGACAGGAATGCCTTTATTCGGTACTGAAAATAGTGCAGAAATAATGCCAATGTTAGGTCACTCAGCAGGGCATTCCTCCATTGGACTGCCATGCCAGAGAAAGTTGCTGATTTAAACCTTTACAGTTTTCTCCAGACTTGAGTTGCTTTCACTAAAATCACTTTCAGTTTCACTCACTTTCCCATTTATCCAACTTCAAGTTCAGTTCAGCCCCTTTCCTCTTCAGTCTGCAATGAAGACAACTCTGCACTAACATTCTTAAATGTTTTGTATGCATTTCTCCCAGCACATATTTTTGTGCTCACTTTCTAGCAGAACCTTCCTTCCTGTATCCAATAAACTATTAATTTTGGTACACTTTTCTCTGGGACACACATTTCTGTATGTACTTTTGGAAGGTTGTGAGCTGTATCAGAGATGCATAGATTCCAGCATATCAGTGTGCTCCAATTTTTATATTTGTTCAGCAAAACGAACCCAAAAAGGAATATACTCACCCTTTCCTATAATTTGCAGCCAAGATTATAACTGCTGCCAAAAACAGCAGCTGCAGCAACAAAGCCTTTGTCAGAAGGAAGACCATATCCTCAACCTCCAGTTGTTGAGCAGATGTTTTATGGTGGCAATCTAAATAAGAGCGGGTGCTGTGGAGAGCCATAACATTTATTTCTGTTCTTATCTTTGCTATTAATCACAAGCTGCTATTAAACCAATGTTAAAGGAGCGCTTATTAAGAATGATAAACTTGTTAACTTAAAAATGCATTTATTTTCCTGGCACTCAGTCCTTGTTCGAAATTGAGAAAATCTTGACAATTCTCTCTCTCTCTCTCTCTCTCTCTCTCTCTCTCTCTCTCTCTCACACACACACACACACACACACACACATCCTCCACCAATAACAACCATCTGGGGAATAGCACCAGTGAAGATCACGATCCTTTCACTTGTTCCAGCTATTGATCACTCATTCTGATTCTATAACTAGCTTGTTACAAAAGCTTGGAAGGAAAACAATAACTTCTTCCCAATTGTGTTCCATTCCATACGTGGATGCTTATCAAAATGAAAGGGTTTTGTTCCTTGGATTCATAGGAGGCTAAATTTTATGTGTGAAAATTGCATGAACACAAAGAGAATATCTTTGAACTGATTGTGAATTTCAAGAAATAGCTGAAAACTAAAGCCATACATTAGGTTCAGCCACATTCTGAATTCCAGATCAAATCCAACTACTTTGGATGTAGATGTGTATGGATGGGGACTTAGGAACTGGGCTTCACTGGAGTTCTTCATGCAGCTTATGAACTGCAAATTGTCCCCCTCCTGCTCCAAAATGATTGATAACACACTTGAATTTTTAAAAAATACATATGAGTGATTTAGCACTTTGGAGGACAAAAAAGTGGCAGACAACGTTCCTGCAACCTTCTCTGACACATTTCTTTCCCCTGTAAATGGAAAATTCTAGTAAAGGAAACAGAGGAACTGACATCCAGACCTCACAAAGAGCTCCAGCTCACATCACACCAGCTACGGAACAAAGATGTTTGATAACCATTTTTAGAGGACATATTCTCAAAACATTGCTTCACCTCATCCCCTGTCCACCATGGGGGCAGCCTATCTTCAACTTTATTTATTTCAGCTTAAAGGGTTTTTTTTTAATCTTTCTCACTACCCAAATCATGTCATACAAATGATCTGCAATATTTCCTATACAATGTGGGATCTAATGTGAGCTGGCATGTACCCAGCTTGTTTGACTGCTGTGAACACACTCCTCCCCCATTTTGGCTTTGGCAGCAGGACACAGAAGGTACCTGGCTTTGGCAGAGGCATCTGCTTGTATTATACTGACAGGTGCTTCACAAAACACTGGTCAAAGATAACAGAGACTCTTTTTGCAAGATCATTAGACATGTATTTTTAAAAAATCCCCTAACTAACAAGCAGTTGGTAGTGCTACCCTGAAGAGTAGCAAGAATAATCAGGAGGAAGTGGCTCTTCAGACTTAACTAGACCTCTGTGGCTCAGGTGTTGCACTTCTTCCAAAGAATGTGGTTGTACTTTTTGGTGAAGCTGGAAAACATTGTCTGCTTTACCAGGAAGTCCTTGTCAGAGTGCTAGAAAGCGTTTGGCCTGAGAGATCAGAAAAATCACACACACCAGGCATTTCTATAAAAATAAATGTATTTACAGAAAGCACAAAAACGTATTTTACAAGCTGTGCATTCACACGCGCTCAGAGAGGACTGGGCTGCAACTGGGCTGTAAGGCTACAAAAGCAAAACTAAACAAGCCCAGGCAAGCTGCCCTCCCCCATGGAATGCAGCTATTAACACCCGAACTGAGGACAATTAAGGCCAACCTCTTCACCCTACCAATACTTAAGGAAGTACTCAATTATCATGGTAACCTAGTGGCTTGGTCCATGCAAAAAACAAAGAAATGCCAACAGTCCCTTCACACACATGAAGGACCAGACTGATAGCAAATGCCTCCTCCCTTAGGGGGAGTGATTGGTGGTTGTTTTTCTGTGGGCAGGGGATGCCAAGGAATTCCATCAATCACTTTCTTTAAGTTGCCCCATGTTAAATCTGTGAGGACACCAGTCACCGACCTCTTTGCTAAAGCAAAATAGTGCCAGCAAACTATTGTGCTGTCTCGAAGCCTGGAGGAAAGTCCATTATTGTGGCTGTGGGGGAACAGCTCAAATTGAATGGTTTAACCAGATGCTCTGCTTTAGTGGGGTGAGAGATCTTGAGTTTAAATAATGGTTTCCTACATTCTATTCTCCTTTAGTAATTCTGTCTTATTGGACCAATAATTTTTAAAGCATTCTGATGGAATTTGTTTATTATCCTTCCTGGTTTCTTATTCAAGTCAAGCCTATTCCAACTTCACATGCTGTTTCCTCAGATCCTTTCTTTTCTAGTCCAGGACTTTCATTCACAATCTGATCCTTCTTCTGGAAGTTAATTTTTCTATTATTATTGCTATGATCAACAATAATTTGTCTTATTCAAATGCAGCTCTACAAATGGTGTTACCTCCCTTGGCCTCTATGCCACCTTTATTTGTTCTGAGTTGCTAGTCAAGTCTGAGTCTCCCAATGCCTCTAATTCATTAGAATTAACAAGAACAACTATTGATCTGAAGTAAAGGAAGAAATACAACAAAGCAAAGCAAAGTCCAGCTCCTAACATCATATTTCTTTCCAAAAATGTCAGTAGATCTTACTTTGGCCCCAGGGGAATTCTTAAGATCATAACAATGATGGCTTATTATGGCCCAATTTTTGTTAGGAAATGGGCCTATCTGCCCAGGCAGCGGGGGTGGGGTGGGGGGAAACAAAGATAGTTTAAGGGGGGCAAGAATATCCAGAGGGTGCATAGAGAACAACTTAACCAGTTTGTGTTTGGGTAAATTGGTTTTGATAACTGGTTGCCACCACCCTGGCACTATTATGAAATCAGTCAATCTTTCCAAACAGCAACCCCAACAATTGCAGATATGATTTTACAGATGTAATCACCATCCCCCAAAGGATAGGACAGATTATATTTTGAACCCTCCAAGCTGCCACTGAATGAGCCTGACATTGTGCCAGACTGCCATTTCCCCTTATCAACCTACAGGCAGGAGTTTTATATCCTCCCTGGGACTCTCTATGGCTGCTCACAGGGCCAGCTCTGACCACCATGACTCCCTTGACAGCCCAGGGACCTCCTACCCATAGGTCTCAATGTGGGCAAGAAGCAATTTCTCCTCAGGGCAAGGGATGCACATGCCTCTCCCATGTGAGTCATATATACATGCCACACAGATATACTTGTACATGTGTACACATCTAGTACATTTGTAGTGCTTTGATCATTTTAGTCACATTAACCCTCTTGCAAAATAAGATCTTGTACAGGACAAGTTGTTGAGTTTGTAGGAAGGGACAATAAAGTATATGAGTCCTGACATGCAGAATGAATTGATTAGCATTCTTTCCAACCCTGCAAGTGATGGAATCATAAGAGCTCTGTTTTTCTCTGTGGTTATTGATATCACTGAAAATATTGATAAGACATTCAGCTTAGCCAGGTACTTTATTATGTACCATCTAATAATAATGTGGGTGAATGACTGAGCCTAAGAGACAAGAGTCCTTTTGGGACATTTTGGAAATTTAAAAAAAAATCTATTTTGACAGATAGCATTGTAACCACCATTCAAAATAATGGACTGGATATGTTAATTTGCTGGGCTGAGGCTATGCTGGAGCAACTTCTGTAAGAGGGTTGTATGCTGATGTCCAAGCTAGAATTAGAGTTCCACCAAGTTAGTGCACTTTTTTTTTAATCCATTTAATCGTGTCCAATTCTCAGAGACTGCCTGGACAAGTCCCTGCAGTTTTCTTGGCAAGGTTTTTCAGAAGTGGTTTGCCCTTGCCCCCTTCCTAGGGTTGAGAAAGAGTGACTGCCCCAAGATCACCCAGCTGGTTTCATGCCTAAGGTGGGACTAGAACTCACAGACTCCCGGTTTCTAGCCCAGTGCCTTTACCACTAGACCAAATCTCATGCACAAATATTACTGATCTTCTAATAAGGCCAGTGTGGTATACTGAGAACTCATGTGGTGTAGTGGTTAAGATGTTGGATTGGGAGCCAGAGACCCATGTTCAAGTCTGTATTCAGCCAAGAAGGTTCAGTGGATAACTCTCAACTAGTCTCTCTCTCTCTCTTTCTCTCTCTTTCCTATCTATCTATCTATCTATCTATCTATCTATCTATCTATCTATCTATCTATCTATCATCTCAGCTCTTCCTACCTCACAGGGTTGTGAGGGGAGGAAGAGGAAGGGGAACAAAGTACACTGCCTTGAGCTCCTGATCAAAAGACAAATCTAATAAATAAGTAAGCATATGCCTACTCTGCAGCTCACAGCATTAGTTTAGCCCTGAATTATGCTATGCCAGCTGTTCTAGAAGTGAGAAATTTCTTGTTAAATGTTGTAAAATATCTTTACAGTTACTATGCACACGCCTTCAAAAAATGGCATTCATTCTCCATATATATGACATCTCAAACCAAAATTATGCTGAAGGCATTAAGTGAAAAAGATGATCAACACTTAATGCCCTTTTATTTCCATTTCAGAGACATTCACAAGGCACTGACTGAAATAATTATCCTGGAAAACAGGGAAGAAATAACAAAATAAGTAAATAAGTAAAATCTGAAATTTCAGGCAGAGAAGTTGTAGCTTGGTTTTTTAACCATCCTACTCGCAAAATCTCTGGAACCTATCAAGTGCATTTCAAAACTATTGCAGTCACTGCAAACTGACCTTAGCCAAGCTGCAGAGTTTCTCCAGATCTCTTTCAAGAATTTTCAGGATGTGGAAAATTAATAAAGTGCTATGGCAATACGCAGTCTTAGGATATATATTATTTCAGAAATTCAAGACCTAGCTATGTTACAGGGAAAGATGTTTCATTATGACTTTTGTGAGGATCTGCAGAGGACAAGTTCAGAATGAATGTGTTCATTACAACACTAGGTGTGGCAACTCTCAATTAAAGCACAGAAGGCCTAAATAAAGTAGTTTTTACAGTTTACACCCTGCAGCCATCAACATTGATGCTAGAAACTGATGAGGGGTTCTCTGTAGCTGGAGAACTTTTGGCCAAGAAATGCAATAGTGACTGGTCAGGCACATTTCCTGGGCAATTGCTCCCATTCAGATCATGACTGCAACCTGATATTACTAAAAAAAAAATCCAAATACAGGAAGGTACAGAATTTCTTACAATAGCAAACTGCTTGGCCATCACATTTTATTCAATCTGCATGATCTGCCTGCTGTTTTGAACCATACCTGTGCCCAGAAAAGTTGCAGAGAGGTCATTCTCTAAATTTAAAAATATGTATTTTAAAAACTATCCACAAAGTAACATGTCACAGAAGTGCCTAAATGTCCTGCCCGTGCTCTTGAATGAGAATGTAGCTGCCAGAAAATCAGATATGCCAAAGATAATCAGCATGTTTTCTGATGAGCAGACAAGAAAGAAAAACTTTGGAGTGACCCTTTCCAACCACGCTTCCATGGCCCCCACCAGCACATAGCCAAGGATAGGGTTGCTGGAACCCAGTCAGCTGAATAGCACTGGGGTCACTGGCTCAGAGCCCCACAGTGGATACATAAAATATGGTCATTTGGGCCAGCAGGTTACACAGCTTGGACAGAGGAAGAGAGAGAAGATAGCTAGCATTCGAAGTCTGGTGACATCACTTGGAAGGAGCTCAGCATGTTGTAGAAGTGAGAACAGACCATTGTAACTTAGAGCATCTAAAAACAGTGCGCAATCTGAATCAAAGACAGATTCCTTGGTCGATTTTCTTTTCATGATTTAATTTTCAAGTTACTTACATTCCTCATGGGCACAATGAAATAACAGATGCTCTGTCTAGAAAACCAAAGTATGAAAGGGAAACTCCTCCATTACCTCCTCATTCGGTGATTCCAGTAGAGAAATTTACAGCAACCAAGTTCAGCAGATATTTCATACAACAACTCCAGGAACAGCAGCGAAAGGACCCACTTGTTCAGAAACAGGAAAGTGAGCTAAAACAAATTCCAGCCAAGCAAGCTTCATTGTGGAGTTGGGCTCATGGACTATTATGTGTCTGGGGTCGCTACCGTGTATCCCCTGAAAAACTTTGGAAAAGATACTTCGTTGATGACATGACAATCCAGCTGCAGGCCATTTTGGGTTTTTCAAGTCTGTTAATTTATTGTCTCGAGAGTTTTGGTGGCCTCACATGCTGAACAATGTCAAACAATATATGCTTTCATGTCCTAAGTGTAGTCAGGCGAAGCATTAAATGGGCAAGCCTGAAGATCTCCTCATGCCACTTCCTATGCTAGAGAAACCATGGGAGTCTGTGTCTCCCATGGATTATCACTGATCTTCCAGAATCCAATGGAGCCACTACTATTCTAGTGGTGTTAAATACAATGACCAAGATGGCACATTTTATTGCTTGCCCAGGACTTCCTACTGCCCAAGAGACTGCACTATTGTACATTCAAAATATTTTCCACCTGCACAGCCTAGCCAAGAGAGTCATCTCAGATTGTGGTGCACAATTCACTGCTAAGTTTTGGAAGGTGCTTCTTCAAAATCTAGGAATTCAAGGAAAATTCTCGTCATCTCATCATCCCCAATCAGATGGTGAGACTGAATGTGTTAATGCTATCATAGAGCAATATTTAAGGTGCTACATGAATTATCAACAGGACAATTGGTTTGAGCTATTGGCATTGGCAGAGTTTGCCTACAATAATTCCTTACATTCATCCACCAAGACAATGCCTTTTATGGCTACATATGGTTTTCATCCATGCCTGTTTCCCTTGGAACCACTGCATTCTTTGGTCCCTGCCTCTGATCGATTCCTGGAAGAACTCCAAGCCTGTCATTGAGTGCTTCTAGATCAACTGGATTGTGCCAAGGACAACTATAAACACTTCGCTGACTGTCATTGAAAGGAGGGCCATTGATTGTCAGTGGTGGATTATGTTTGGTTATCTACTAAACATCAGCCTTCAGCTCATCTTTCCAAGAAATTAGATCACAAGTTTTTTGGGCCATTTCCTGTTGAGGTGATCATCAATCCAGTGGCATTCTACCTCACCTCACCAAAGCCTATGAAGATCCATCCAGTATTCCATCGATTCTGCTAGTTCCATCTGCACCTCTGAGCCTGCTGAGATCATTTAGTCCAGCCCCACCTACTATTAGTATAGATGGAGAACTGGAATATGAAGTCTCTAGAATCCTTGATTCTCACAAAAGACATGGAAAACTTCAGTACCTCATTGAATGGAAAAGTTATGGGTCTGAAGAAAATTCTTGGGAGGTGGCTCAGATGTTCATGCTCTGCACAAAGTCTGACATTTCCATTTATGCTACCCTCTTAAACCAGGGCCGAAAACCACAGGGAAGGGGGGTCCTGGGTGAGGTAGCATGAGGTTTGAGCCTGCTTCTGACTCTGAAAACAAAACTTATTCAGAGTCAGAGGGGAAAATGAAACCTATCAGGAAGGACTCGGAGAATCAAAACCGGGAAGTGACTCAGCAGAGTGGGAGAAGTTGCAGACGCTGATTAGACAAACTCTGAAGGGAGATTTGAAGCCTCCAATCAGTGCTCAAGGAAGGAGAGCAGAGAAGCGTGTGAAAGAAAAAGAAGTCCAATTGGCTGCTAAATGGAAATGGCACAAAAAGGAGCAAATAAAAAGGTAGGCGCACCAAGAGCAAGCTGACAGAGACAACCAATCCTTTGAGCTCACAGCACCTGCAGAAGAATCTTTACCAGCATCAGAAGCCTTGCCTGTAGCCAGCATGGAACCAGCACCAGCGCCTTCTGCCCTCGTGGAACTGCTTTCTGCATGGGTCACTCCAGTAGAGCCACTCCCTGCTGTCCCTGCTGAGTACAGCCTCATGTCCAGCTCCAAGCCTCATTGTGTTGCTCCAGCACAATCTGGGTGTGCCTTCAGATCTCAGCCTTGCCCAGATGCACCAGTCCAGTCCAGCCTAGCCTCCAGATTTCAGCCTTGCCTAAGCGCTCCAGCCCAGTCTAGTCTTGTCTCCAGATTCAAGCCTTGCCTCAATGCTCCAGTCCAGTCCAGCCTTGTCTCCAGATCCAAGCCTTGCCTAGACACTCCAGTCCAGTCCAACCTAGTCTTCAGATCCAAGTCTTGCCTAGGCATTTCAGCAATGTCCAGTCTTGCCTTCAGAACCAAGCCTTGCCTAGATGCTCCAGCCAAGTCCAGTCTCATCTCCAGAACTAAGGCCTGCCTAGATACTCCAGCCAAACCTTGTCTAGCCTCTGCGTACCAGCCTGATTCAGCCTGTGTGCCAGGATACTAACCTGAGTGTTCAGCCTTTCCTTTGCCATGCACTCTAGCTCCTTCCAGTCTTGCAGCTTCAATCAGAAGATTGGCCAAGTTCTGCCTTGCTGTCATGCCACAGTCTGACCCTGCAGTGTTGCCTGCATGTTCTTTGCCACCTGGCTGGACTTGATTTGAATTACATATTCTAATCTATTGCAGAACTTTTACTATTGTAAATAGTTATTCAATAAAGAATTTTATTAGTATTCTGCCTAGCCATCTCATAGTCTGAACAGGACAATAACCAACACCTTGAGTTGGACCTTTAAGCAAATTGGCACTCAATGCAACTCCCACGGCAAAGGTGTTATGTGTGCCATCCTTGGGGCCCCTAAGACTGCTCACATGGCCACATTCTGAACCAGCTGTAGCTTCCAGATACTCTTTAAGGGTTGCCCCATGGAGAATGCATTATAATAGTCTATACAGGAGATGACTAGGGAATGAATGACTGACCGGAGGGCTTCCAGGAAGGGGCATAACTGGTGCACAACACGAAGTTGAACAAAGGCCCTCCTGGCCATGACTGCCACCTGCTCTTTGAGCAGGAGCCGTGAGTCCAGGAGGACCCCCAGATTCCACACTGGGTCTGTTTGGGGCAGTGCAACCCCATCCAGAACCAAAGATGGTAAATTCCCAGATACAGAGGAGTCCCCAACACACAGCCACTCCGTCTTACCAGGGTTCAGCTGAAGCCTGTTGTTCCCCATCCAGACCCCTACAGCTTCCAGACATCAAGAGAGGGTGGTCACAGCATCACTTAAATCACCCAGGATGGAGATGTATAACTGAGTATCATCTGCATATTGATGATACCTCATCCCATGATGATGGATGATCTCACCCAGTGGTTTCATGTAGATGTTAAAAAGGAGCAGGGAGAGTACCAAACCCTGCTGCACCCCACAAAGGGGAGGCTGGGGGCCAGATCTCTCGCTCCCTATCAACACTGATTGGGACCAGCCCCAGAGGAAGGAGGTGAACCAGCACAAAACTGTGCCACCCACCCCCAACTTCCTAAGCTGGCCCAAAAGAATACCATGGTTGATGGTATTAAAAGCTGCTGAGAGGTCAAGAAGAGCAAAGATGAATGCACTGCCCCCATCCCGCTCCCACCAGATATGGCCTTGCCATGCAAAATGTAAAATACTGAAATCAGTATTTCAGTTGTACATGGATACATGGAATTTGTTCATCTCAGCTCTTTCAAGAATAATTAATAGAATTTCAGAAAACCAACCAAAGCAGGATTTTTGATGAGGGTGTGTATGTCTTTTTGGCATATTTTTCTTTGGGAACAACAAAAAAACATGAATACCAGAAATGTTTTTTGCCTCTTACCAACAATGGATGGTATTATTAGGAATGAAAGGAGGATGAATAAGATATTCAGAAAACATGGTGAAGTATTGACAGTCCTCTTGCACTAGACTTGATATCCAATTTCACAAAAAGTGAAATGTCAAAGCAAATTTGTAGGCAACAATTATGTGGAATTGTTATAGGTATGTGTAGTACAATTTTCTGCTTTCTCTTTGGCTTCTGAAGTCAGGTACTTCTAGATGAAGGATGCCAGTCCCCTGCCCCCATCAAATCCTCGTAATCCTTATTAGAAAGGTTTGTTAGCATTCAAAGTTGATGTGACATTAAAAAAAGACATGACATCAAATGCAAAGGTTAAGCTTTCTACGACATTCTTTGTACATAGTAACAAAAGGTCTATTATATCCTTTGATCACTTGAGCTCACCTGAAAGAAATATTACACCTTTGCCTCCCCCCACCCCTCACCCTCTTCTCCAATAATACTGTTGAACTGTCTTCTCTTTCTGAACTGGATACATTCTTGAATGGCTTAAAGTCATGATCGCCTTTGAGGAACATTCCTTCCTGCCTGAAGAAGTTGAATGAGTTGCTGATGATTCAGAAGGTGGGGAGATAAACAAACTATCCTCTGTTGCAATGGAGAAGAGCCCTTATGACAAGGAAGACAACATTCCTGCATCAGCCTTGCTCTTTGCCCATTGAGAAACTGCAGCCCAGTTTATGGGGCTGCAGGAGTACGTCAGACTTTCAGCATAGCCAGGATCATGACCCATTCTTGAAACTATATACAGCCCTTTTAATAATACAAACAACCATGGAAATGTACAAAAATAAGAGCTTTGGGGAAACAATGTTGGGATTTTTTTTAATATTAAAAAAAAATCCAGTAATTGAAATGTTTTCTGAAATGACCCTTTTCTCAAATCTGTTTCTCCAAGTCATTTGGCCAATTCTTCAGCACATTTAAATTTGGAATAAGTAGCACTGAAATCAAGGGAACTTTCTTCTGATTCCACATTCAATCATCTCACTCCATTAGAGAACACAAGCAAAAAACAGCAGAGTCACTTGTAAAGGTTTCATTCTGCTTTTGAATAAAGTAACATTGGATTATTTTTTTTCTGCAAGATATACTTATGAAGAGAGAGAGAAAGAGAAATCTAAATGTAACCTTTTCAACTAGTATTCAGGTTTAAAAATAGAATTGCATGGAATGGCACACTGTAACTTCATAGTTTTAATAAGCCTACTTCAATCATTTTTCTTTGGAGGATTTTCAATGCTGCAATTCTTGAATAAAATGTGCTTCTGGGAATCAGTCCACCCACTCCATTATTTTTCCTGTAGGTATTCAGCTACTGTCCACTATAGGTGTGGGCCCCCAGGGAGTGGCAAAGAAGGCAGACATTTTAATACCCCCCCCAAAAAATTTAAAAATCATTTCAGAAAAAGAGTTTTCTTTTTAGAAAAAAAAATAACAGTGCTTTATGTCAATCTGGTACAAACTGAGCAAAGCTTTCTATTTCAGAACACCGGTACTTACAAACAGCTTCTTTATGTTACTGGATTGTGGATCATCCTAGTTGGCTCAAACATTGATTGCCTAATCTTTACCTAAATAATGTTCCTTCTGATGATGTGACTTCATCACTGATCTCTCAAAGTGAAATCCCTAACAGCATAAAAAAGGACCCACTGATAAAAGAACATATTAATGAAATCTGTCTTTGAAGAGAGAGAGAGAGAGAGAGAGATTTTTAAATGATCTCTGAGGGCTATAGGGGAGATGGCCCATTGCTCTGGTGGGCAGGACCTTCTGCAGACATTTTGCTAGTTTCCCTGGGAATGGGTTGGGATTTAGAAACAGTGAAATGGAGGCATCTATTTTCTTCTTTTAATTGCGGGAGGCTTAAAGAAGCAAAATGGATGCATTTAGTTTGTTAGTCCCCTTATGGGGATGCGGAGGAAAACTGCTTTGAAAGATTGGTGTTCTCAGCTACCTGTCCCAACTGAAAAATACTGGAAAGCTTTGAGTATTCCATACTTAGAACAAGACTCCAGGAATTTTGAGTATTTTGTCAGAGAACAATAAACATTTGAAACACTTGGTTTTCACCCTATGACAGAAGAGGGAAATTGTGACATATTCTCTGTGATTCTCCAGTATCTCAAGACAGTATCACCAAAATTCAGTGGCACAGTTGCTTAATCTGATCAGCCCCATTTCAGTCCATATTCTGGAGGCCATTTTAACAATACCAATAGGAGTATTTTGCCTGGCGTAGATCTTCTATTCCTTTCTCTAACCTTAAAAATCCCACCAGAGATCCCAAAATAGGAAAAGAAATCAGGTCCTTTCCTTGCAATGATTTCATGGCATAAATGGACCATTTTCTATGGCATTTTGGAAGGTTGCAGCTACTCTAACTATACTATTTTAGGAGACTTACAGAAAAAAAATGGCCAAAGGGATGATTTTTTTTTAAAAAAAGACAAATTTTCAAGATATTATTAAAATTACTATAGGAAATATTGGACATAACAATTTAAGCATACTTTTTCTTAGTTTAAAGTAGCCACAGCAAAGGGCAATTTCCAGAAGACCTTTATGTATGATATAGCATCTCAAATATATAGATGTTTAACTAGTGTTTCCTATTCCTGTTGAATGAATATGCAACATGTGATATGCAATCTATAGATCTGTAATCTGTGATCCATTCCAATTTACAAATAATCACTATATATCCACTGAGTGTTAGAAAATGTATATTATGCCAAACCAACTTGGGGCTACCAATGCTCATGGACTCAGCAGATACATACATAAACTATGCATATAGTATACCATTTCTTTCCGTCAATACTGCCACACAGTTCCACAATTCCAATCATTGGCCTTTCTTGCTGGGAATATTGGGAGCTGCACCACAACGTAGTTGGAGAGTGTGAGGTTGAGGAAGGCTGGCAAAGTTCTGTGTTCAGTATTTTTATGTAAGAAGAGTAACATGTGTTGCTTCTGAAATCAAGAGCAGATTTTCACTTGAAATGTTCTCCATTGAGTTAGGCCAAAGGGTGAGGGCTACCGTTGTTCATTCATCAAGAGAACTGTGATTTTAATCACAATGTCCTCTGAGGGTCAAGCCATATCTTAACATTTCAGTATTCTCATTTGTGGCATTTATGCTACTATCTCAACTGCTCCCAATTAACTTAATTTCCAACTTCACCAAGATTTTTTTAGACATCATTGAAGCATAGAACATCTTAATTAAAGGGTTTATTCTTTGGCATTAAGTTTTTATACTTAATCAGATGGGAAATGTTACTTGCTCCTGGTAAAACCATCCATCTTTTGATGTTTAATATTACATAGGTCTCCATATGGAGCTCATAATTAACGCTTATATGTCTTTTTTGACAATGTCCTTGGTAGAACATTCATTCAGACAAGAACATTGATGTGGCAACAAAAGCATATTATCTTCCTCAGATTCATTCATCAAATGCATGAGTGGGAAATCATTTCCCACCCCCCAAAAAGTGCAAAGACGTCAATCTTAAAACCAAAAGTGGGTGGGACTAAAGCATACATAGAAACACAAACCTTTCTTATAAGGCACATATATAGGGTTTACCAAAAGTCAGTCCCCATAAGATAATCACAATATATTTTATTAATTAATTTTTTTCAGAGAAAATGTTACTATAGGTAAGAATGTTCAAAAGCCATGTGTCAAATGAGAAATGAAGTGTTTACAAGGAAATGGCAACCAGTTTGAACATTTATATAATAAATTGTCTATGGGTTCTGATTTTTGGTACACCCTGTATACATCATTCTCACATCTACAAGACTGTCAGTATACGTACACAAAGGTACCTCCTTGTCTCTGTTACATAATGATAAAGTATTTCCCCAAAGATGCATAAACACACTTTTTACTGTGCAGTCCCAAGGTTTTTAGTTTTCTGTAAAACCCTTATCTTACCTTTCTTTCTATATCTATAGTATATCTTTCTACTGTATATCTTATCCAAAAGCTGCTGGCATTTACTTCTATAGCTTAAATGATGTCACTGTGCTACATAAGTTCTGAACATAACTGGTATCTCATTATGGAAGGACATTCACTTGCACAAGCATTACTGAATGAAGGACAACCACACTTTCAGCTCTCATTCATTCTCACAGAGTTTGTGCAGAACATTCCAGTGGATTATGCTGTTGGCATTAAAGGACCATGGTGTGTGAATACTTTGGAGGGACAGTACCAGCTCTAATGCCATCCCATTCCATTTTGTAAAGAAGCTATCATGTTCTCAAGAACTAAGTAAAATAATATATTCATCCCAATCAGGAGCGTTGAGGATACAGTGAATGGATTTCTACCATCAACAATAATATTTTTATTGTATTCCACCCAGAGTCACATTCATGAGATAGGTGACTATAAATTTGATAAATAAGTGAATAAATATTTCCAGGACAGGAGCTCAGTGCTTCTGGAACAAACTGGGCATCCTTCACAAAGCAAGATCAGGTGTTGAGAAGAAACAAGAGATCTTCAATATATGGCCTCTGCCACAAAGTCCTATCTCTTAAGCACACTCCAAACACGATAGTTCAGATCATGATAAAGTGGTAGAAAACTGAGAAGAGGCTTTCATATGAATGCTTGCTACCATGATTGATGGAAACTGTCAGGGCCTGTTTGTCACAAGGACTCCTTAGAGTGAAGGGTATGACTGGACACATAATACATATTGCAGGCTGCTGCACGATTGTCAGTAGAAACCAGGCCATTCAATGTTAGGGTTGTAAATGACAGCTTTTGCCCCCATTGCAACTTTGTTCCCATTTACTTTTATGAGACAAAAGCAAACAGTCTAAAATGTCAGGGCACAATGGATTCCGTCATGAGGGCAGGGGGATCACACGGAGGGCAGGGAACATTTTAGTCTTTGGAAGCTGCATTTTTCTTTTTCAAATGAATGGGCAAAGATCACAATGGGCAGGTGCTGACACTTGGTGACTCCCCCCCTGCCCAATTAGGGAGGAGGATGAGTTTTTATTGCTGCTTTCCATACAGTTTTTCTTTGGTTGGGGATGAAAATGTGTTGGGAAATCAAACAAAATTTAACAGAATGTTTTTTGTGGAGTTTGGCGACCACAAAAAGGCAATCTGGGGGCTGCAGGTGGTCAAGGGCCAGGAGCTGCATACTCTCTGCAGTCCGGTTTATCCTCTGAGTCTTCTTTTGTATAATAGCCGCTCTGCATACATATTACCTAGTAACTGGATGGATCCAAGGAAGTGTGCTTTTTAACTTGGAACTTTCTGCTGTTTAGAGAGATACTGTATATTGGGTTATCTACATTGTTTCAAATCTTTTGAGAAGCTTTGTTTCTAAACCAAATAAAGCTTGCTAAGGTTTTTATGCATTGCATTCAGTCACTTCATTCAAACAGATTCTACCTTGATTGCCTTCACCTGAGAATTCACCTGCATTTCTTGGTCACACAAAAATGCAAGAGAATGCTTATAACTGGCTTTTATAGAGGTCAGCAACATAATGCTTGCAAGTTCCAGCAGATATTTCACAAGACTTGATGATCTTACAAGATTTCGAGTGATTTGGAGGGGAAGCTCTG
The DNA here is from genome assembly GCF_035149785.1 of Candoia aspera. NCBI lineage: Eukaryota > Metazoa > Chordata > Lepidosauria > Squamata > Candoiidae > Candoia > Candoia aspera. The sequence continues at coordinate 118,806,029 of NC_086155.1, read as the reverse complement.
TCCATAACCCAGCTAATACATCGATTTTTCCCCCACATAGTTTTAAAGTACAAAGTGCCTTACAATGCACATTTTGCTTATCCACACCTACTCTGTTGGGTCACTATTGCTGCAATTTCCCACAGGGGTCAAAAAATAATTTACTCAATGGTAGCTACTATGAATAGTGCAAAAATGAACTGCTGTTTTTATATTGCTATAATGTATTTGCTAACATGATCAAGCTTATTTCTGTCATTTTCTTAAACCAATTTCATACATAGCATTAGACTGATTATCTATATAATATTGTATGGCAAAAGAATCCAAAATAATAAGATCACCCAACAGTCTTCTTTATTTATTTTATTTTTCCAGCATTTCATTGAGATGTAATACAACAGATCCTAGCCTAACTCCTCCCCACCCCACCCCACCCCCACCCCCAAAAATTGCAGCATGCTGGAGACTTTGTGGAACATTAATCTTTTAACCCCTTGAGGCCCAGTGAACATCAATTATATCATCTTGTGGCCCAGAGGTAAGATATGTGAGCTGGAACTGAAGACAGGCTACAATAGAGGCATCTCAAGCAGGGATCATGAACAATCAATCTTCTTCAGGGTGTGGGGGCAAGACAGCTTCAGAAGGCCATGAGTGGATAATATAGCATTGGAGTTCAGTTGCGGCTAGCACTGAACTTGTCACACAAGCTGGAGCTCGCAAATCATGCCTGACCCCTTGACCCTCTCCGGGGTGCTGCTGAAGAAAGAGGGATATGAAATTGCATTGCAGAGTCTTTATGCTTGCACTCCATAAGAATCCATATCATGGTCCTATGATTGGGTTTCTTAAATGCAACATTTTATTTCTGCAACTAGATTAATCCCAGGATGAAAAACACAATATTCCACTCCTGTTTTATTATCACATGTCTAGGGAGGTTCCTATGACTTGCACTTTGAGCTTCCATTTACTGGACCTTGATGCGCTTCACAAGTTAATTCATACAAAATGTGGTTGTTGTTTTTTAAATGGGGCTTCTGTATCTGATTGGTGGCAAAAGAAGTTAGGAAAACTATACCGGAAGTGGGGAAATAAGACATAGAAACAGGGCTGCAACTAGGGGGGGCAAGCGGGGCATGTGCTCTGGGCACCACACTGGGGAGGAGCCAAAATGAGTGCTGGGTGGCCCCAAAATGAGCACTGGGGGGTGCCAAAATGGGTGCAGAATCCATGTTTGCCCTGGGTGACAGAGACCCTAGTTGCGGGCCTGCATAGAAAGAAGCCCCAGTTAGAACTAGGGAGAGACCTCTGGTAATCCCACATTTCTGAGACATTGGGGGTGGGGGGCTGAAGCTAAATAGGGATATTTTTCTGTGGCACTGCCAGTATTTTGGAACAGGCTCCCAAGAGAGATCAGCCATGCCCGTTCCTCGTCAGTTTTCCAGAAACTTTTAAAAGCTCAATTGTTTTAGAAGAGTTTTCCTTGCGTTTATACTTGATGCCATCTTTTTTTTTTTTGTTTTAATTCTATTGTTGTGTCTTTATGTTTCTATATGGAAACTAATGTGGTTGTTGTTTTATTGTTATTATTGGTTTGATTGGCTTTAACTGCCCCATGGAAGTTTTAATTTTTATATATATTAGCCTGTAAGCTTCCAACAGTCATTTCATTGTGGTGGGATAGAAGTATAACAAAGAAATAAACAAACTAACAAAGGAGGGTTTCAGCTTGAAAAAGTCTTTATGTAAACAGTAGAGCCAACAGATTAATCATCTTTGTGAATTGTGAGGATAAAGATGCTGTCTAGAAGAATAGTTCTTAGGCACTGGAGAACATTTTCCAAAAGTAGGATGTGTATAGCAGGGAGAGGCTCCATGTGAACCAAAAGTGAAATTAAAGTGCTGATGCCTAATATAAATAAAACAAAACAAAACTCACAACTTTCAAACTAACCTGAACAGATATTGGTGAAAATTTAGTTCTAGATGAATAATCATTAGCCAAGACACATGAAAACATTTCTGAACATCAAAATGAATTAGGTAATGTATAATATGCTTGATAGCCACCCAAAGAGGCCAAGTAATATCCAGAAAAATGCCCATGTCAGAGACATTTGGAAAGAGATTTTACTACACATACTTTTATTTACTAGCACTAGCAGTTTAAGAAACTGTTCACAGATTTTTAGTTGTCATTAAAAAGTCTGCACAAGCTAAGTGACATATCAGGGACACAAAGTCTGGCTATCAATGGCACTAACATTACATTTGGAGAGTAAGGTATATTCTTCAAGGATCCAATGCCATACTTCACCTCCTGTCCCAGATATTTCTTTTGGCTCCAGCCCTGTCACTTGAGCAGTGACACAGCAGGCAGACATTTCCAATTTGACTTCAGCTCCAGAGATGTTCTCCATTCTGAATTTTCATTATCATTCCGTAAGTTGGCTCCACTAAATCTGTACTCCAGAATTTCTAGAATTAATTGTGGAACATTAACAGTTTGCATTAATTCACATGTATGTATGTATGTATGTATGTATGTATATACTGTGTGTGTGTGTATATGTATATATATGTGTATATAAGTATGTATGTGTATATGTGTGTGTATGTATGTATGTGTGTGTGTGTGTGTGTGTGTGTATTTCAGTCAATTCATTTCAATTCAGTCAATTCATGTTTCATTTATCTTTCTATTTAATTGTTTCTACAATCAAGAAGAGATGCCATCATTGCTTAAAACAATTGCTTCCTTTTGCACACATCTGAAATCTGGCATGGGTATTTCCCATTATAAGGATACTATCTCTACCCAATCCAATACCCAGTGGTGGTTTTTCCAGAACAAATATGGTAGCAGATTTGGGGATGTGATGGGGTGTTTATCAGAATTACAGTAAAGGGATAAGGAATTCTTTAAAGTCCATCATCCCATCCACCCAGCCAGGGATGCCACAGACATTTGAGCAGGGTGCTTACAAAACTAAGTGTCCATGCTGGAATACTTATAAACAGGGTCAAGGTGAATGCAGTCCCATTCACATCCCATGTTTTTCCTTTGGAGGTTCACAACTTACATCAGGAAACAAGAGGGAAGCAGCAGAGTAGAGAGGTGTGTGTGTGTGATTAGCCACTGGAATGAATGGGAAATGATTGCTTGGCAAATGTCCATAAGATCTTTACAAGCATTCATATGCCATGCCCATAACAGTTTGACCTTTATGGAATGAACCGCAGGATACTTATGAATGCCTTGGATATTTACAAATAAGAAACCAACATTCAAGAACAAACTCTAGATTTGGTGCAGTTTAGAACTTTCCAGAATCAATGCCTGCTTTCTGCTTGAAATGGGCGTTCGTTATTCTAATTGTAGCAACACTGGAATGTTTTTTATTAACCAATGTTGTCCACAGGAGTTGTACAGGACATTGTGTGTGTGTGTGTGTCTGTGTGTCTGTGTGTTTTCAACCACTTTCCTATAGGATTGTTCACCTCATTCAACTGATGCTGAGGAACATCCCTTTCAGTAGTAAATGGGGACTTCCTGGCATTGAGGCTTGGAAACTGCCCCGCTTCAATATAAAACAGGCTCTCCTTTTTATCCCTCACAATTTGATTACCATTTGCTGCAAAGATTTGCAAACATAGGAAATCCAGTTCTTTCCTTTCAAAAAAAGGAAAATGGAAAAAAATGGATTTTTTGATCCACACAACACTGCTGCCTATTGCATAAAAGAATCCTAACTGTGACAATAAAGGAGTATCCATTTTTGTCTTTCACACAGTATTTGTGTGTGTAAGAAAGAGAGAAAGAGAGAAAGAAATGCTGGTTTGAGTGATAACAAGGAAAAGGCCAAAAAGCTCCAGTCTCTCCCTGTTCTTTCTTCCTGTCAGAAAAACAACAAAGGTATTTTCAAGCAAACCGAAGCATCCTCCCCGTTATCTATCACAAGAGACTTTGAGGCCCTTTCTGATGTAGTTTCCAATTTTCTCATCTTCATTGTTTTGTCAGAATGTGCTACCATCCCAAAAGGTGTGTGTGTGTGTGTGTGTGTGTGTGTGTGTGCGCGCGTGTGGAAAGAAAGAGAAAGAGAGAGAGGTGTGTTTAGGTAATAAAATGCAGTTCTATCTGGTAAAAAAACAGAGAAAAGGGAATAGGAAGAATAAAGTAATATGTCAGATATATAAGGTGCTAACAGCAACTCAAGCAGGAATACAATGGGCAAATGGTAATAGCAAAATATAGTACTTTAGTTCTGTTTTCAAATGAATGTGCAAACCTATACCTGAACTTGAGATTATTGGAGCAAGGTACATGATAGGAGCTTACCAGCATGTTCAGAAAAGAAAGGGAAATACAGTCTTAAGCATAACTAAAAAGAAGCAATGTGATACAGACATAAAGCAAAATAATTTTAATTCATGGAAATTAAAATTGACTATAGGGCTAAGCAGTGTTACGCTCCATTCCAAACACTCCTGTGATGAAGTGATCTGGTGATGGAGGGTTTCAGTGTTTCTGAGCATTCTGCTTGCAACACCCCTGAAGGGCAGAAGTTGGAGGGAGAAGCATCCACTGTTCTTCTTTGTCTGCTCCCCCACCCCCCACACATACACACACATATATACCCTCTTATGGAAGAAAACCTCTCTTAAAATTATCTAAATTCACTTTGCATACAAAGGACATGATATAAATCCCAAGAGTTAGAATTCAGCATACACTCAGTCCTATCCAGCCTCGTCCAAATGTAGCCTTTGAGGGCTTTCCTATGTTAGGAATGGCCCCACCAAAGAGTCAACTCTGCTAACATACTGTCATCCACTTTCACCAAAAAGAGCAAAGTAATCAGCAGTTCCTTTATGAAATAAAAGTAATAAAGGTGCCCACTACATCTGTGGACTTATTTGTCTGAAATTTGTCATGCATCATCCCCTACCAGGAGCTGTTATTTTGATTTTTTAAGAACCTGATTTTTCAAAGCCAGAAAGAAAAAAAGGGGACTATACTCATTTGTTGATTTCCAATGAAACAATGGATTTGCAAGATTTGTATTCAGCCCCAAGTCAAATCTGGAGATGAGAAAGTGAGCTTTAAAGATGAAAAGCAGGTTGGTTACGAATTACTAATCACAGCCCTAGCCAAACTTTATAGTTTATGTAAACTTCTACTTCTTATCTACTAATAACCATGTGAATATTATTTCAGGAAGATATCGAAACTGGGATTAGGGTTCTGGAAAAGCTAAATTGGCCAAGGCAAACTGATTCTGAAGTAAAATACTGCCTTTTAGACTATACCTGGGTTCCAGCCTATTGGAATAGCTTGGTGATGAAACTGCAGGGTTATTCTATACCAATTTATAAAAATGAAAAGTGCATTGGATTCAATGAAATCCTCAATCCCACACTGTTTCATCTCAGTTCCATGGCTCTGTGAAATAAAGCAAACACCCCGTAAAGTGATAAAAATCACACTGAGATTCCAAAAGCAATTTTCGACTTATGAGTGTTGCAGAAAGATATAGACGGTGTCTGCAAAATTAGTATGGCTACCAGATCAGGGCTGCAAAATTTAAACCACCACTAGATCAAAGAGAGAAAGACAACTTTAACTCACTGCTGATCATCCAGAGTTATGCAACTCAGATGTGGTAGACTTAAAAACAGATACTTTCCATTTTTGCTTCCAAAGGATGGGAAAAGGGCAGAAAAGTGCTAAGTTGAGTGATTGACAAGTTATCTTCTAACTCATGGTTTGACAGAGGTCCTCCAATTACTATGATTTGGGGAAGGAAGTGGAGTCTTTTGTTTGCAACTTATATTGTGCCAAGAAACAAGAGAGAGAGAGAGAGAGATCTTTTTTTCCAAACAACTCTATTTGACATAAGGCACAGGAAAGGAATGAAGTCAGTGAAGGAGATTATGCTCTGGGGCATAAAAGGTATACAGGGGCTTAACAAGTTATATAAAAGACATACAGAATATATGTGGTTAAATGTAAATTAGATGAATTAAAAGACGCTAAGCTGCTAGGCTATAAAACACTGTGTGGTGACAAACTAGGGATAGTATGAGGCTAAGCCATAAGACTGGGTGCTAAGAACCAACTGGAGATCATTATCTAGTGAATTTTGAATTCTGTTGCAGAATCTGACAATGCTGTATGGTGTGGCAGGATTGATGTCCAAAAAGAGCAAGAAAGTGTGAAATTGTTCTGTGTGCACTAGATACTTGTGTAGTAATGTTAGAATGAAAATTTATGTAAAACAGGCACTATAGGAAGGCATGTTATATTTATCTTTTTTTTCTTAAATAAAATCACAATTTCCGGAAGTCTAGATTTTCAAGGACTCTAGCTCTAAGCCTGTCATTCTGTAAATTAAAAGAAAAAAAAAAACCAAAAGGGCGCATTCTATATTCTTGTTAATTTACATAGAATTTGCCCACTGAACAAGAGAAATTGATCGACATTTAAAATCTGTAACCACCCTGCACTTATTTTTCTGAAATTAGACAGTCTTCATTCTCACAGAAAAGACAACTATGCCACCTAATTTTACCCCCAAATAATTCAAAATTAAAATTATAAGCATTTCCTTAAAAAGAGAGAAAGAACAGAATTTAAGGGCTTACTTCAACTCCTTCATTTTTTTTTTTTTGAGATTAGGCAGATTATTAGCTTCTCAGAAGGACATGCTGCAAATTACATTGCACTGAACTAAAAATAACCCTTATGGCACTTTGTCTTTTTTATATATATAACTTTTATTGAGAATTTTTAATTAAATAAAAGAAAAATAAGCAATATAGGAAAGAAGAAAAGAAGAAAAAAAAGAAAAAAATACAGTTAAAAGAAAAAAAAAGATAATTAAAGAAGTGACTTCGGAACCTCATTATAGCAGTTATACTCAATTATTATCCCTCCTCCCTCTTAAACATAACCATAATCCCTTCGTCCCCTTCTTCAACACTTTTTCAATCATCTAGTCTAAAAATCGTAATTTTAGCTCTTTCATTTTTTCAGCAAAAAGTCCATAAAAGGTTTAGTATTCCACAAAAGTACTTGTTATTTTGTCTTCCATTGTGGGTACTTCAATATATCTCCATTTTATACACATATAAAAATCATACTGGCTGACAAAATAGCATCCTTGCCTACAAATGTATGTGGCCTAAACAAATATATTATTCTGGAGTGGTCCAACAATCCTCTCCTCCCTTCTATAACTTTTACTCCCTTTAGTAATAACCATTTTTGTTTATTTCAAATTTGTAATCCATAAAAGGAATATAAAAGATAAAAGAGAGGCTTTTTCCCCCATGTCCATGACATTTTAGTCCCTTTTAGCACTCCATGCTTCTGTAAGCACATGATCTTCTCAGAACTTCATGTTTCCCTTCTTTTTCTACTTATCTCTTTGTCTAACACAGTCAGCCAATCAGATTCCTTAACAAATGTAAACATTCTTCTTTCCCACAGAGACATACTGTATATTATCTGTCTATTTAATTCAAAAAATACTTTAAATGAGGCAATATTCCAAATTTACCCATCTCTTTAGCCCATTTTTTAACTTTCTCATTCCAAAATACTGGTAAACTTTTTGCATTTAATTCTTTTTAAATCCTTGTAACTGGTTCCTTCCTTTTTACTTTAAACCTTCCCAGATTGAAGGTACACTCACCCAAGTGGCCTTAAGTGCTCTGCTGTTTTGAAGGTCTCTTTACACTTTAAATTTGCTCCATTTAAATGTGCTTTAGAAAGTGGATTGGGTAGATCCAGTGTCCTTTAAACAGGCTTCACATGAGGCTGCGAGCATGGTCTCTTCTTCCTCAGCTCCCGGCACTTTTACTTGCAGGTCACCTCTAGGGTCCCTCCAGACTCTGTGGGGTTCCTCGTGAGGAGCTGACCCCCCACCACGGAGCTCAGGTAGGCAATCTCATGGCTTCTCCTTGTCTGGAGAAGCTCCATTAGCTCGGGCATATCACCCAGCCATCAGTCTTTGCCTCTGCATCATCCCTGCTGTTTTGTGGAGACATGCTAGTCTGCCATGTTTCTACCCAGAAGTCCCAACCCTTACGGCACTTTGTCAATATTGGTTTGTAGGACACAGCAAACTAATTTCCCAAATTTTGCTTCTGCCTAGGGCCCAAATCAAAGGCAATAACCTCCAATTAAGATTTTACCTTTTTATCTCCAAAAGTTTTAGATCTGGCCCAAACAACTTCCTTCCTTCCTTCCTTCCTTCCTTCCTTCCTTCCTTCCTTCCTTCCTTCCTTCCTTCCTTCCTCCCTTCTTCCTTCCTTTTCTTCCTTTCATAAAACATACCAGGATAAATAACAGGAGCAGCAAAATAATAAAGTGTCACAGCAATCAATAAGTCTTATAGCTGATGGAGAATCCTAGCGAAAATTTCTAGCTTCCCAAAATTATCCCTCAAGTTTTCCAGCAGCCTCTCCTATTCCTCAAGATTTCTGTTCTCTCCATTCTGTACTGCTGGGAAGATGTGTGTGTGTCTCCTCCACCACCTTGCCTGCGCCCCAGAGCACAGCCTCTGTCCCTCCTTCTTTTCATAGCTGTTTAGCTGTAGTTTAGGGTCATGTCAGCAAAATGTCTAACAAATGGAAAAATGCATGGGAAGAAGCTATACATTTGTGTGTAGGTATAAAAGGAGGGGCTATGGGTATGTGCCTACCATTATAATAGTATTGTCAACAATCCTAAAGCTGGGAGTTAGGCCAGATTATAAATGTGAATAAATACACCCTTCCCAGCCTCCATACCCTTTCCAATTAAGAATAACTGAGCCCTGGAAAACAAATATTCAGAGTCTGCAAAATTAGAGGCCTAAACTGTCATTTAATAGAGGGTGCTTAGCACAGATCTAATGTGTATCTGTAATGAGGAAGGCCTCTAGATGTAATGAGCACTGCCACTCAAGAAATTCTGCTGGATGTTGCAGACTGTCATCAGTGGTTCTGATGCAGACAGCTAATCCACTCTACTCCACAATCTTTTCACTTTGGGGTTATCTAAGTGAAGAACTCTCCAATTAGCTGCTTCAAGCTGTAGTAATGTTATGCATGACAAGGAGGAAAATTGCCCTGATTAGTCAAAAGTGCAGAGTCAGACCTCTGAACACTTCAACTGTACTTTCTCATGGATGTAAAGACAACCAAAGTCAAGACAGCTCTTCTCTTTGAGTGTATCTCAAATAGGTATTTGATGCTTTCATTAAAAGTTGGATAAATGGGATTTATGCGTTACCAGTGTCACAGACAACCTTAAGAGAGCTGGGGTATTGTTGTGGTTAGACAAAGTGAGAGAGTGCTCTTATACAGCTACCATGTTATCTCCTATCCTATTGTATTGGCTAAAATGTGAGCTGAGAAGTCCATGATCCATGAACCCTCACTTCTGTAATGACAGAGCTGAGATGGCAATGGATGAATATCCATAACCATTTCCTATGTGCTGTAACAACTTACCAACATTCCTTCTCTCCTTTGGCCTCCTTCCATTATTTGATTAGATAAGAAAATGTAATTAATCCATGTTTCCTCAGTAGCAAATAAAAGGGTAATAAGTGAGGGCTTCATGCTATATAGCCCACTAATTAGTGTGTTATTCTATAATAACATTTAAATCTATTTGAATCTGGTTGTTCAAAATGTGTTGAGATGGCTCATCCCATTATAAGGGATAAAGTTCTTCGGTATTGCAGATAATTGCAACTACAGTATTTAAACGAGCCACATTTGATTTGATCATCCTTTCATTTGGGCGATGAAAAACAAACCAACAACAACAATAAAAAATATTCCTGCAATGTAGGTATCACTGGAGTATCTGTGTATCTGCCTTATATTGAATGAGACCCTTGAGCCATATAGTATTCCCCATGATTTGGGCTGAGAGAGGTGCTTCTAAGACAGCCCTTTCTCTCCAATAACTTGCTTGATCAGCCCTGATGAGAAGCAGGCACAGCATCTGTTCATCTGCCATAGACACATATGGAAGGACAGAGCCAACTGTACCGGTCCCGGGGGCCCACTGCATTTCTCAGCGGGCTGCAGAAGAAGCAAAGCTTGCTCATCTTCATCAGCACAGAATCCAAGCAGGCTGGTGGAAGAGGCAGGGAATATTCCTTGTCACCTTCTTTACCCCGCCTCCTTGTCTTGCCCTGCCTTGCCTGATAAATAAAGGGCTAGCAAAAAAAAGTCCACATGTTTGGTTTGTACTCATATGAACATGCAGAACGTTGGAAAAGGAAAGTTGCTCCTAGCAATTGGGAGCGCTCAAACTTTTAAAAGGGTGAATTTAGCTTTCTGCCAAATAAGAATTCAAGGATTTTGTGAAAATTATTGCCTCAGTAGCACCAATCAGACATTCCATAATGCCTGCCTTCCCTAGTGATTCAGATTTATTCTGCCAGATGGATTTAGTGTGGTGTTAGCCAGTGTCACTGGGCCTCCATTGAATATTATTTCCAGAATGGCTCCTTAACCCATCAGCATGTGGTTCATTTTGGAAAACAGTTTGTCTGCACATCAGAATCCTGACTTCCATCAGGACCGTCCACCCACTGGAGCAGGTTCTTGAGAACAGCAGGAGATTAATAACAGAAGGAATCACACTGTTTCTGTGGTAAAGATGAATACTTTCCCTTTGGAATTTGTTCCTGATGTGGTTGGATTCATCAGGCTTTTGTAGCCCATACTGGCTGAACAGATTGCATAATTGGGGGGGGGGGGGGAAACAGGCCTTAAGGACTGGCTGTGCAGCTCCAAATCTCAAGTTACTTTTTTTGCTCATTAATGTAAAATTGGGAACATTGCTGTGGCCCCTGACATTCTTGAGGACTGTTATGTAGCCTATTTAGCCTCATTATTTGTAGAATATAGTCCCCAAACAGCTGAGACATGATCTTTTTCAATATGTTTGAGGCATAAGGTTGAACTAACTCAGAAAAAAGACTCCAAGTCCTTAATGCCCATTTTCCTTCCAGCAGCTCTAAGCCACTCCTGGCACCACAGGGAATTTCTCGCAAACCAAGTACCAACTTCAAAGGATCATGGACTGCAACTTCGGATGAAAGGGTTATGCTATGACCTCAAAAATAATCCCAGATGATTCTGTTCACACTTTTAGAAACCTGTAAATTGAATATAAAGATACACCTCAGAAGACAGATTCTACTACGAAATGCTCTTAACAGAGTGAGAGTATACAAAGGAAAATAATAAAATAAATACTGTGGCCCTTAGTTGAGAGTCTATGTGGTGTAGTGGTTAAGGTTTTGGACTAGGAGCAGGAAGACCCAGTTCTAGTTCTCCGTTAGAAACTAGAAACTAGCTGAGGGACCTCTGCCCAAATTAGTGTCAGGCTTTGCAACAAGCGGGCTGAAAAACAACACACACACACCCAACTGCCCTGCTCCGTTGCATTCTGCATCGATAGCTTTGTTTTGTGAACTGGGTGAGCAAAGTGCAAAAACAAGCAGATCCCACAACCAAGTGGAACAAACTCCAGGAAGAACAACTGGACTCCTTGGTTTCAAAGTAGTTAGGTGACATATGGTACGTGTGTAACATCCGAGATGACAAAGATTTTGTCTCCTTCGTTCTGCAAGTACATTGTTAAGATAAGCTGCCTAGAGTCACTTCTACAGGGAGATGGGCAGCAATTATATTGTAAACCACCCAGAGTCCCCTGATGGGAGGAGACGGACGGGGACAAATAAAATAAATAAATAAACTAAATACATCAATAAACCCTTAAGATGCTAAGGAGGTCTGTATTTATTTTTTTCTAAGCCAGAGAGGCAGGAGTTGTCCTGTTGGAGGCAACCATTTCCACTGCTGGAAGGCTTTGAGATTAATGTGCCAGCAGCTGGTGTGTGTCTCCAGTGAGAATGGCCTCCGGCTTCACATCAACTGCCCTTCCTTGTTACCCTTGCTTCAATTATGGTAAACCCTAGCATAGCTCCAAATGGAGGCCCCACCAGATCTCGAGCATCAGGCAGGGCCCTTGGAAGATCTTTTAATCTCTCAGCATTTTCTCTTGTTTTCAGTGCCCTACCTACCCCCACCCTCCCTGAGGCTAGTTACCTGCTCCTGTTTCCCCAAGGCACTTGTTTGCTTTCCTTTCATTAGCCTTTGTTACATCTGTCAAGATACATAAACTTAATTTGTTCACCAGATTCGCCTCTTAGTGCTTCCTTTCATGAAAACACCTACCTCAGCTGATTTAAGCACTTTAATCTTTTTATTTCCTTTAATCTGCTGCTTATGTCTTTACACAAAGAAGGAAACAAGAGAGATTTACTTTTTTCATATGTCTGTGACTTGCAAGTATCTGTTCAGGCTTTTTTTTCCCTTTTAGTGCTGTCATTGTTTGCTATATATTAATTATTTGTCAGCTTTTCATCATGGTAATTTGGGAGCTCAGGAGTGTTGTATTGTTTTGTTGTGCTTCAAGTGTATGTGTGGCTTTAGAACAAAAGCCTAATTTCTACACTACAAGAACACCACAGCTGTTACATCCCCCATGGCTAATCCATCCCATGCCATTCTGCCAGTGAAATAATGTAAAGATCACACGGGAATTGAAGATCACATTGGAAGCTTCCTTACAGCAATATATTCATTCCCAGGTACATCAAGAAGCTCTCTTCTAGGAAGGCAGGCCATAGGTCTACACTGTTGATTCCCTGGTTTGAACTGCAATACCCCTCACACCCCAACTATCTCCACTTCCTGTCCAAATAAGCTGCAGCTTTTTTTTAAAAGAAAGAAACATTGCTACATAGCTACAAAGTGGAAGGGGGTCTCTGAGTGTGTGCAATGGGGAAAGCTAAATAAGTTGTGACAAATAAAAAATAAAAGTGTCCATACCTCCTTGGTGTCCTGGCCCTACCCATTTTTTGGATATGTATGGCCCTTTGGATATTATTATTAGTAGTAGTATTATGTATTTCAATTTGTATGGCCACCTGTCTTATCTAAGTGACTCTGGGTGGCTCAGAACAGGTAAAAAACAACCCAGTAAAAACAAGTTAAAATACCAGTGTACAAACATATAAAAACCATACATAATTCAATTTAAAACAAAAAAAACATGTTCAGTGCAGAATCCATCCTTACACCAGCTCAACACGGCCATTGTAAAATTTCCCCACCACTGCCAGACCTCCAGGCATGGTGGCAGAGCCATGCCTTCAGGGTCTTCCTAAAGACTGGGAGGGTCGGGGCCAATCTAAAGTCCCTGGGGATGATTTTGTACAGGGCAGGCACCACTGCAGAAAAGGCCCTCTCCCATCAAATCCCATGTTCCATCCCTCTCCCATCCCATCCCATGTCCCATCCCACACCACTTGAGAGTGGTGTGACTCTCAAGTTCACCATGTACCTTACTTAGTTTTCAGGCACAGCCCAATGAAACCATTAAACCAAAAAGCCATGGTTTCAACCTGGGCTTTGCACACAGCAGGGAAATCCTCCAACATTGAGCCACACACAATGTGGCTCCTGCCACTCAAGTTTCCTTCATGTTTTCTTACTGGATCTATTTTTATTCTTTTTATGTATTACTGTAATTATATACCATGTTTTGTTTTAGAAACTCAAGATGGCATATATGGCATCCTTTCAATATATCTTCAGAACAAGAATCCCATGAGGTAGGCTGGGCTGAGAGAAAGCAAGCAGCCCAAAGTTACCTAATTAACTCCATAGTTAACTGGGGATTTGAACCTGTGTCTCCAACAGCTTAACTATTCTCTTTTTATTTCTCTCGATGACTTTTGTACTTGGCTGTTGAAAGGTCTTTGGCAAGTGAAGCAATTATAAAAATATTTTCCCATTAATGTTATTAATTGCCTTCTTAATATCCCCTACCATGTGACTAATGCCAATTTTGGCCCAGATGTTTATGCTGTTTATTAACTGTCAAGCCAATTATAGTCAGTTTACTGATATTTTAATGACAGAAAAAGCTGAACATTTTTTAATCAAAGTGTATAGAACTAGAGAAGCTTAGGACAGACAACACAACCAGACTTTCTAATGTGTTGCATGTTAAAGAGATACTTCTGGAATGCACACATCAGCTTAGTTACTGTCACAACTTTCCCATCAGAAACTAGGCTTCAGCAATTTGAGAAGGAAAAGCTAGCTTTCCTAGAGGTGAGCAAGGCAAGAGTTTGGCCTAGCATCTTCTACTCCCTCCATAGAGTAACTTCACTGTAAAATTAGTTTTGCCTAGAGAGGGAGTGTTCAAAGCATTCAATGCACATTCTCTGGGCATAGAAAGCTTACAAGTTTGGGAAATGGAAGCTAGGGGAATGGAAGTATCCTGGAATAAATCAGTGCTGGGTGGCTGGAACTGTGATCAAGCTGAACCACAGTTTTATTTTTATTTTTTATTTTTTTGATATTTTTCCTTTGAGTCAGTGTTGATTCTTGACAACTGCCTGGGCACCTCCCTGCAGTTTTCTTGGCAAGATTTTGGAAGTGGTTTGCCATTGCCTTCTTCCCAGGGCTGAGAGACAGTGACTGGCCCAAGGTCACCCAGCTGGCTTCATTCCTAAGGCAGGACTAGAACTCAGTCTCCCAGTTTCTAGCCTGGTGCCTTAACCATTACACCAAACTGGCTTTCAAATATCAAAACAGCTGTGCTAAACTGTCATGTCTAGGCTGTAGAGTTTAGCATCCATATGGCCAAAAGACCAAACAAAGAGCCTCGAGGTCCATTTGCCAATTACAAAAGACCTCTATGTAGTAGTTCTTAAAGCAAGTGGGTAAATTAACTACTTAAGATGATGACTGCTTATTACCCAGAAGAGGTTTGGCAGAGGATAAGAAGAGTTGCAACTAACTGCTATCTCAAACACCATTAGCCTGCTTGTTTTCTAGGTAAGATGTTTGCATTGCTTGCCATTTATGGGATAGCAGTTCATCAGGTAACAATATGAATTTAAGAAGTTACGCTTCAAGGAAAGATTGCACATTTCATGCATACATACCAATTGAATGTTGGCTTTCAAGAACTGATCTACAGAACTTATGCCTCATCATATTCAATGTGGTTGTCAGATCCCCCCGATCAAAGGTTTGAACTCCCAGCCACATATTTCAGATATTTACCCTTCCTGCCTGCCTGCCTGCCCACCTGCCCACCTGCTAGCAACCTCAGACTGGTATCAGAGCAATAAATAAAAAAGCTACCAATGAGTTGCCATATATGAGTGATGGACTGTGTTTGACATGGCAAGCCACAGGCCTATTTTACAAACATGGTAATATGTTTCTAGACCGTAGTATCAATCTTTTAAGTTATATAAATGAGGATAATTATTTATCTCATCCAAGCAATTCTGAGTGGCTCACAACAGGTAAAAACAATAAAAAAAAAGTTAGAAACTAATATGCAAACCATCCATAACCAATTTAAAACAGAAACTCATGATCCACAGCAGAATTCATCCTACTCTGGCTCAACACAGCCATTGTAAGCACTCCCCACCATTGCCAGACCCCCAGGCATGGTGGCAGGTTGCATGTCCATATCCACTTAGCAGGGACCCCATCCTGCTAGGTGGCAGTATCTAGCTGATATTGACTGACTTGAAAAGCTAAGCAGGAGTGAGCTTTGTTGGAGACCATCAGGAAATCCCAGGGGTACAGGGTTAGGGATAGGGAAGTCAAAACAATCATGGAAGAAAGCAGTAGCAAACCACTGCAGTCAAGAAATCTACGTGGGTGTGGTCATGAAATCACCAGGGTGGAGGTTGACTCAAATGCATCTGTGTTGGTGTGTGTGTACACGTGTGTGTGTGTAGACAACTGAGCTCAACTCAACTTACTAATTTCTAGTGATGTACTGTACAGCACTGCATTAGGAATGCTGCGCTCCCACAGTTAAATAAAACACATAAAACTTCCTCCTTGCAAACTGAAACGGGGGTGAAGGGTTGCAGATTAACCTTCTCTTGGATATGCTAATATTCTTGGTGTAGGAATTCTATTTCTTAGGGAATTCAGTCATTAAATTCCTTGCCTGCGGTTGAAATGCTGTGATCTGGGAATAGTTTTAGCACATGATGAGTAGGTTGTCTAGAGAGCCACATAAATTTATCAAAGGAACTTAAGACATTTTTAATGGGTTGCATGATTATATTAAAGGATTCAATCTAGCCTAGGATGGGGATAAAAAAAATGGACTCAAGGTTATTAATTTAAGGGTTAAACCTAAATTTAAAGCTTGTGTTAACTGTGAGCATCAATCGCAGTTTTCAAGTAATAAAATCAATCTCATTTAAAGTTTGAGTTCAGAGCAGAAGGGCTTTCTTTTTCCTTTGAACTTGCTTTGTTCTCTTAAGCCAATGACAGTCTTTTTCTAAACAGATTTTCTATAATTAGAGGCTTGACGAGGAAGATCATTAAATATTTTATCAACTATACGGTCACCAACTGAGAAAATCAGAAGACCCACTTAAGGGCCATCTGTATCAGTAAAAGTTTACTAACAATGGCAGAGACTCTATGATAAGTACTAGATGAAACCTGGGGTGATAGTGGCAGAGGAACTTATCGGAGAGATCCTGCTCTTTGATGATCTTAGATGGACATTTGTAAAACTATATATTATTTATGTATTTATTATTCACATTTCTATCACCGCCCATCTCCCCCTAAAAGGGGGACTCTGGGCGGTTTACAATAAAATTCACCTTAAAACCTGACATCATAAAATCACCAATATTAAAATAATAAAAATATAAATATAAAATCCAAGTGGGAGATAATATAGGAAACATACTGCCATTATAAATCAGACATGTTAATTCAGGGAGCGTAGAGGAAATCCTTGGTCTAGGAAAGGGGTTATTTTCTTGTTTCCAAAAAAAAAAGTGTAAAATCCATAGGTATATCATATCAGGAGGTTTACTTATGAAGAAGTAGCTTAGCATTTCCTTTGAGGCATGTTGCCCATGTCTCAGGTAATCTTTCCTAACTCTTAAGAAGGCAGCCCACTGTCCATGCAAACAGAATTCTCTCTGAGGTTGGATTGTGCTCCATAACAGTGTTTCTTTATCCACGAGGCTCCTACACAAGACTGTTTCTTCTCTTGCACATATGCAGAACCCTCTTCCATTCATGAGACGGAGAAAACAAAAAGATTATCCCTTTGCTTGAGATGTTAGAAGCAGCATACATAGTTGTAACGATCACATACATCTTTTTGTTGGTGGCTGAAATGGAAAAAGCAGAGAAGGCGAAGGAGGCTACCATCAATATTCTTGAAGAAAAACAGTGATGGCTAGAATAACTTTGTGCTTCACCTCCTGTCCAAACAAACCAGAAGTGGACAGTAGTAGCTCATGCCCATTTTCATCCAAAAGTGAAGCAGAGCGTTATATGACTTTGTAGCTTGTATGTGGCTCTGGGGAAAGGGTGTAGCTACAAAAGAGGAACAGAGCTCAGAAAGAAGTATACCTCTCCCAGTTCTTTGGAGAATGAAAGGAGGCTCCCCTGCCAAGGAGCTGCTGGAAGGAGGAAAGCCCTAGGTGATTTCAGTAATGAAGATAGCTGGCTTAGACAGAATCCGTTCACTGTCCAGTTCAGCTTTTCTAAACTGACAGCTTATGTCTTCATTTGTTTATTAGATTTTCACACTGGCTAGCTCCCAGAGACTCTGGGTGATTTGTTGATAAAAACACAGAGAAAAAAATAATACAATGATAAAAGCCAAGAACAAAATATGGCAAAAAAAAAAAATGGGCAACAGTAAGAAGCAAACAAACACTACCCAGAAGGGGCTTCAATCACTCTCTTCAAAGGCCTGGGAGAAGAGCCAGGCCTTCAAGGTGCTCCAAAATGGCAGCAGGGTGGGGGCCATCTGGTTCTCAGGGGGGAACCTCACTCTAGAGGGTGGTCTTGTCAGTTATTAGCTTTCCCGGCCCTATTAGCCATATCATTTAATTATGAAGATGCCCAGGATTAAACCTTATACCTCCTGCATACAAAGCATATGCTTTACCAGGAAATGATAGCCTTTCCTACTGCTGAGGTCTACATTTACTACCTTCATGGAATTTGCAGAGACTGTGGTTCATTAACAAAACGCATTTCCACTCTCCACTCATGTTCACTGTAAGCCTAATACAGTGAAAAGTTTAAATACCAAGGCCCTAAAAATAACAAGGTAGCCAATGATATATACATAGCTATTCACAGTCTGAGATTAGTGGGTTCCATGTGGCTCCTATTATCTCTTGTGAACTTCTACAGCACTCCTAGAATAGACAAAGCCACATTTTTTCAGTCCTTTGGAGGGTCCTCGGGTGCCTACAGGGATCAATCAATGTTTTGAGCTATTCAGAATCCATCTTTTCTCCAATATATGTATTTTGTGTGCATCTTTCCCACATTTCTATATGCCA
Organism: Candoia aspera; assembly: GCF_035149785.1. Lineage (NCBI taxonomy): Eukaryota > Metazoa > Chordata > Lepidosauria > Squamata > Candoiidae > Candoia > Candoia aspera. Next base: position 118,787,586 of record NC_086155.1, on the reverse strand, counting down.
TCCTGGCTAATGTGTTTGGGTTTTTTTCATGACACTTTCCCAACTACTTATTTCTGTTAAACGTCTAAAATATATGTGTTTTCAAAATATACACAGTCCTTGAAGTGAGAAATAGAATGATGTTGATCATGTGGCAATCCATGGCATATCAGATTCAGTTAGGGTTGATCCACACCATTTTGCTTGAAAATAAGTGTCACAGGTTCTTTTTACATTTCTAATAGGATTGGACTTAAACTGATTTCTACATGGATGCATGCAATTCTTGGAGGCTGTCTGAGAAATGAACTTCCAGAAATCTGTTTAATTTTTTAAAAATGAAACCCCTGTGCTAGTAACCATTATAACCAGGAAATAAATAGTAAAAGTAAAATAGTAAAATTTCTCAACAAAAATATGAACCTTAGACAATGGAATTATGGTTGAAAATGGCTGAAGAAAGTGTTCTATGATCATGCTTAGTTAAAATTCTAAAACAAGTTTTGTGGCATCTTAAAGCTAACAAATTTTATGACACAGAAACTTTTGTAAATCACAGTCCACTTTATAGAATGACAGTCCCATCAAACTAGTAGATTTTTTCTTATTTATTTTTCTACCCAATAATATGCTGTATACATCTATTCATTACAATATGAACTAAAGCTTTTAGACAAAGTGTATTTATTATAAATCACCAACATGACATATTCCCCTAAGATATCATCATCAGTCAGTCAATTGCCTGGCTAATGCAGCGTAGGGAAAGGATAATACTCATCATTTCTGCCTGTAATTAAACATTTTCTGTATTATAGTCACTCTCAAGAGGGATCTTGGACAATAGTATAGAGCAAGGATGGTGGAGGCATCAAGTACCACTGTGAGAAGATCATTTTCTAGTTTATAAGATGCACAAGGGCATTTTCAACCTTTTAACACTACATATTGGCATATTATAACTGTGATATGGTCACCAAAGCAGAGGGATACAGTATGCTTGGAAATGATTACAGAAGGCAAATTCCTGTACTTCAAAACAAATCACAGCAAAACCACTACTTATTTATGTTGCTTGCTTCAGACTTTGGGAAAGATGCCTTGCTTGTTTGGCCTAGCCTAACGATGGCTATTAAACTATAGATGGTCATTGGCTACCTTGTTGGTTTTAGGGCCTTGGTATTTAAACTTTTCACTATATTAGGCTTACAGTGAACAATATTTAGAACATTAATTTCATGGTTATCCAAACATTCAGAGATGAATCTGCCTTTCTTGTTTGGGTCTTGTGGTCCAATATTAATTGGAATAATGATAGATTACACAGGCTTAAATCATCTGTTGGGTCATAACTCTTTCATGAGATAAAATTCATGAGATAAAATGTGTGGACCTGCTTTTTCTTAATGCTGTGTGGATACTGCTGGGGAAGCACCGCTAAGCAGTAGCCTTGCTGGTTGTCTGTTTTAGCTTGGATCTGCTGTCTGAAGACCACCAATTTGTAGGCAACCCTACATTCCCCAATACCCTCCCCCAGCACTCAGTGCATTTAATTTTGCGGAGTATGTATGACTACAGAGAGTATGTATGACTACAGAGAAGTCACAGCATTGCTTCTGCGGAAGTCTGAGACCAGAGTTTTGTAAATCAGAGTGAAATAGCTCAGCTTTCCTCAGATCTAACCATAGCTGCCTCTTCTTTCACAAGCCTCTGCACTTCTCTCTGGAGGAGGAAGCAGGTAGCGAGGATAAAACTGAAAGGCCGTTTCTCAAGAGCTGCAGTGCAAAGGCACATTAGTGCAATAAGATCCCAACCAACAGAATGGAAAAGTTATCCCCAGAACGTTCTTTATTCTATTTTAAGCACTTGTTATTACGTGGCCTAGATCCAAACCATGTCTGTTCTTAAGTGAGGCCTTGGGACAAGTTATCTTCTAAATGCTTCTTCTGTTTCTCTGTATTTTTTAAAAAAGAATCTAAATTGGTGACTCGGAACACTTTTACCCTTATACATTTAAAAAGTGTGTTTGTATGTTGTACGATCTCCTTCTCTTTCTTCATCCTCCTGTCCCCTTTTGCCAAATCTTGTGGTGCAACACCATTTCCTTGATCCTACTTTTTCTGATTTGTTCTAAGAAATGTTTTCCTCTCCATCTCACTTCCCAAACTTTTCATACCTCAAGCTGACTGAAGCTAGTACTTTCAAACAAATTCTGCTCTTCAATGTTAATAAATAAAAGGTCTGAGATTCCAAATATAGTCAGGTCTGCCAAACAAGCTTCTCCCTCCAGTCCAACTTTAATTCTAGCGACTGTCTTTTCCTCTTTGTGTCTTGCACTGCTACCATCAATGCTGAGGTTTTATTTAATTTCCATGTGATTTATTTTATATTATACATTGCTAATTTCCCCAGCTGAAATCTTAGATTTTCTTGTTTTAACTCCTTTTGCTATACCCAAGAAAATAGTTGAATTGTTTGTTTCTGTATACTTCAGACATGTTTATCCATTGGAAGATACTGTAGTATGTGTGGTAACTGGCATTAATTCACCAAGATGTGCTTGAGCCGTAATGAGGTTTCCTCACAACAGTTTTTCCCACTCGTCAGTAGAAGGTACCCCTGCTGTCTGAATGTCCAAGTAGTTGTTGATTTGGTATATATGGACCTCAGCTCTGGATTTAATTCACCTAGAGAAACCAATGTCTTTTCTCGCCCTTGTAATGGGAGACACGTGCATTCTTGTGGTTGAATTCTGGGTTTGCAAGTGATACTTCAATTATCAGGTAATGGTGGCAGAGGCTGTGGTGACATCTGTCTCTCATAGTATACTCTTTCCAGTATACCGTTTCTGCTATGCTTTCTTCTCCTCCCACTCTTCAGCTGGCTGGATGTTATTGGGTTGGCTTTGCCTTGCATTGAGAGACTGCAGCAGTTAAATTACCACGGCTGCTCATAAAGGCCATAGTATACCTTGAAATGCTTGACATACGAGGAATGGAAGTCCTGAAAAGCAGCCACAGGAACACTGTTATTGTAATGATTGCCCCAGCCCAAATACTCAGACTCACAAGAGGCTGCTATATGAAATCTGATTTATTAAGGAACTTAGGACAAATACAGAGAAAGCTGAGAATGAGCAAAAGCGCGCCAAATACAAACTTAAACCTTTGGTGCAAACGTATCCTGCCTCCCTCGTAACAGCCCCGCCCGTCACAGGTGCTAGCAATCGTCAGAGCTGCTAGCCTGGGAAAGTAACCTTGAACACAGCAGATAATGCAAATACATTCCAGAGCAAAGCCAAAAGATAAATACTCCCATCCTCCCGAGAAAGATGATACACGCATCCAGCTAATGACATGCGAAATGTTACGATGTATCAAAGACATTGAAACGGCGAACATGACAGTTATAGACAAACTTGCAACTAAGGAGGTGCATGTGAGTGGCTGCCAGTAGAGGGCTGCTGAATGTGAAAGTAAGACCAAAATACTCAAGCTTGACTACAGAAGAAGATTTGGCTCATAATAACCACCTAAGGAACAATCATTCATTTGTCCTATGAACAGTCTGAACAGTCTATATCACATATCATATCCCTCTATCAAATATCTGCATCCATCCATCCATCCTGGACACTTCCTGCGTTATTGCTATAGCCACCATACTTCCCTCTGGTGCTGCTGAGTTACTTCAAATTTCTTAGTCCCCCCGTATCACTGAATGCCTTTTTTCAACCAAAGTTTATAAAAGAGCATTAATGATAGAAATTGAAAATTACTCAGTATTCAGTGTTTCACTCATTATATGTTGGGCTGGTACTGATCTGAACAATGGGAAAGGTGCTTTTCCCAAATGTGTCTGATATTCATCTTTCCCTTTCTAAAAAAAGGCAAAAAAAAAAAAGGATTTGTATTTAATTTCCTTCTCTCTTGATGACCTGACTATATTTGGGATGTCCATTCATAACAGTTCTCTTCTCTTTCTGCAACATCTGTTTTGACTTTATTTACTCATTTTGTCATATCCTTGAGATATTAAATTCTAACAGGGATACTAATGATTAAGAATCCAGTAATAAATACCTCTTCATTTCTGATGAGATAACATAGGATTTTACATACATACACATAGTGGAGTAATTATATACCTGGTGCAGAAGAGCATGATACTAGGGTTGAATAGAAGATTCTATTCAATGTTTAACATGGAGAGCCAGTTTGGTGTATCGGTTCAGGCGCTGGCCAAGAAACCAGGAGACTGAGAGTTCTAGTCCTGCCTTAGGCATGAAAGGTGGCTGGGTGACCTTGGGCCAGTCACTCCATCTCAGCCCAACCCATATCACAGGGTTGTTGTGGGGAGAGCAGGAGGCAGGAGTATTAGGTATGTTCGGCACCTTAAGTTATATATAAAAAAGCTACACTGGCTTGGGACCATGATGTCATCAACAAAAGTACCTTCATGATTCTCATGCTTGAGATACCTCACAACTATCTATTATTATGAAATCACAGTGGTTCAGTAAAGACTCCATTTATATCATAGCTGATCTTGCTTGCAACTGTCCTCAGATCCTCTCCCTGCCTCTATGGAATTTCTTCAATCAAATCAAGGTCAATTTATGCAGTACGTGGATCCATCTTCTGCAGTTTATCCAGGGAGATTGTTTTCTTAAGCAGATGTTTAATCAGGTAGCACTCTTCCAGAACTATTGCTGCAACAGTGATTTTTTTCTGTGCCAAACTATTTAGAAATCTCTCAGTAATACCAGGTATTCGCCAGCCACTAAACAGCAATGGTCACTCTATTCAACTGAAATTGGCTGTCATGTAATAGTGAATTCTCTCAAGTTGTAAATGAAGTTCTCAAACTTCTGCTCATGATCCCAAATCTCGCTAATGAAGTCAGCCTACCGAACTGTCCTACCTTAATATACCTACCATAATCTGAACACAGAAGGATTCAATGACTGCCTCTATTAGTAGATACATCAGCATGATTTGAAAGGCGATTTAGCTTGTAATCTTCACTGGAACCAATGGGAAAGGTAAATTCTGTGATTGTGCCTTCTCTGCAACAACCTCTCCATCAGCCTGTTAGTAGTTTACTTTGCAACAAACATAACTGCCATGAAGCACTCAGTTCCCAATGAACACTGTACATCCCTCATGTAGCAAAGAGAGATGGGAGAAGCAGGAAGCCTACATTGAATTTGGACTGGTAATCATGGAGAATGGGCAAGAAAACAAGGAGGGTCAGGCAATAACAAGGCAAAAATTGCTGATCTTTTCAATCATGTCATATTACAATACCTGTCCACTTCCTTTTGTCGAACCTCAGGAGAAAGCAGGTAATACTGCATCCATCTAGAAGCGTGATCAGGATGTAAAAAAATATAGGACAGGAATGTTGAAAATCCCTTTAGTTGGTATGTATTGAAATGGCCTTAAGTCTGAATATATCTAGTAAGTTTGCTAAATGTATAATGTAGGAAATTCAGTTCTCAGGTCTTCAAGAAGAGCTCACCAAAAAATCCCTGATGATATCTGAAAACAGTGTAGGATAATCACAACTGTAAAAGGTTGCCCATAGATAGACTCTCATGCTTAACAACAAACAAAAGCATTTATTTAGGTACACAAGCTTACAGGATACAATTTCGAGAAGGCCTGATCTTTTTGTTTGTTTTGGTTTCCTTGACTTTGCACTAATAATATTCTGTGAGTAAAGAAGGAGTTGATGTTCTCCTTGAAACTAGAAGGAAAAGCACAAATCTCTTTCTTTTGGATTTTCAGAACGTGGTAGGAAATATGCATTTCTGTGATAATACAACTGCAGTGAGAGATCCACAACAAAGCTTAATCCCATATGTGCATTTCATCAGTCTAAATGAGAGCAAATTCTGGCACCAAGTAGCCCAAGCACCAGTTGTAAAGACTCCATATGGTTGCAGTTCACCTCCAGACTCAGAATATACAAAGACATACTGCACTGCTCATGATTCCTTGCTATATTGCATACCTTATTTCTATATTCAGACTACCCATCATAAAGTTTCGTTAACAGTACAATAAATATGGGGTATCATGTATCTACCTGACTGTTTTATTTGTAAAATTTAAAATAGAGGCCATATTAAGTGTGAACAGCATATTAAACTGTGGGATTCTGTACATTTCAAGATGAATTTCTGGACATCTAACTATAAGTGAGCCCTAAGGTGATTTTTTTTAATTTTATTTTTTTAATCAAATATTAACCTGACTTAAGCTCTTTTTTAAAGGTTACATTTGCATTTACAAAGATTCTCGAAACTATTTAACAACAATGAATTTTAACAAGGCAGCTTCCTGACCTTAGCTACCTACCTATTTTTAAATTTTATATGGCTGAGAATCTTCTGGAAGAGTTTTGTAGCTCTTCAGATGAAAGTCTAGGTGCCTGAACACTTTAAAATAAGAGAAGAGGAAGAAGAAATGGAAAAAGAAGAAAGAAAAATAATCAATTTGGTATCAAATTTATTCCAAAGCTGAAAAGTGCTTGCTTTTTTTTTCTTATTGTGAAGGAAGACATGCAGGAAGGTCAAAGGTCAAGCAAAGAAGAGACGGCATTGTGTAGAAACTGTCACGCATCACCACTTATTTTGACATGCACAGGGCCGTTTGTTGTCTGTCGAACATGCAAATTAAGTGCCTGCTGTCATAGCTAGCCGATATCTGAAAGTGGAAAATGAGACCACCTGTAACCAGTGAATGGAGTGATGGACAAGCATTCAGCACTCGTCATTTCCAACGCCATTCACACCACCTCCGAATTGCATATGACATGTAAAAATCTTTTCTTAATATGCACAACCGGGAAGTTTGGGGAATTATGGAGGCTTCAACTGCTGCATCTAATGGGTTCTCCAAGCAGACAGCTGTGACTGCGAGCTGGCTTGATAATTAGGTGTCCAGGAAGATTTTATGCTATGAATCAGTTAAAAGGAAGAAAAGGAAAAGAAAAATAATGGCAAGTAAAACTCACCAGAATGGAAATAACATTAACCCTTAAGTTCTCTGCTAAAGTACTGAGATTTACAGTACTTTTTAAAAAATGAATTCATAATGTTGCATCTCACACACAGTAAATCTGCAGTTAACTTGTCATTTCTCATAAATGTTATGATCGCAATACCATTGTAGCTGATTTCTTATAGAAAACTGGCAACTATATATGGAGCAGACCATTAAAAAAAATAACGGAATGTACAGGCACATTTCTAAGTATTCTCAGAGAAGGTTTATAGATTTTTAAAATGGAGATTTGTACTTTTTGCTGTACCTAGGACTATAGGTGAGGCAATGCATCCCCAACAGTGTGTTTACAACTGGCAGCATATCACTATTAAGAATTGCATTTGCACTAAATATAATGATTGCAAAGTTCCATTTCAGGTTTTGATGAAGTGGTGCTAACAGATTTCAACCAGGAGGGGAAGGATTTGCAACAAATGCAATTGCCTATTCTTGGATACTTTAAAGATTAAATTGCCAAGACCTCACTGTGTTTTAAGAGTATTTCTTTGCAGGTCTTCCAGAACAATAGTAGACTAAAACATATTGGGTTAGCAAAACCTGTATCACCTTCTGTTCTTGTGTTATGAACAGGAGCTTGATTTGATGACGAGAATGGAATAATGCATTTCTGTGAGCCATGAGAAGCTTCACTGCGTTATTCTTCTAAACAGATAGCTGTTATTAAAATTGCAAAAGCAAAAGGTCTCTCTCTCTCTCTCTCTCTCTCTCTCTCTCTCTCTTTTTTTCCATCAGTTGGCAGCCCTGGGAAAGATCAGCCTCCTCTCTCCTTAATAGTTATTCTGACAGTATTGTTCTTGCAGGTTATCAACAATTTAACAGAGTTTTCCACATCTTCTGCTTTCTCATCTCAAATACCTACTACAATCAATCTCAAAATTCAGCGTGGCTGGATGCAAACAAAGGATTGGGCACACCCACTTCTAATGCTGTCCTTTAATTGGATCTTACCTGATTAACATTCATGAATGCAAGAGAACCTCCCATTCAATCATGAGAAATACAAACATTCCAGTGTGCCATAAAAAAAGGCATTTGTTCTGCCATAAAAAAGGCATTTCCCTATTTGGATTAATTCAGTCTGCAGCACATCAGCACATAGACACATCCATGCAGTTTACAGCCAGCATTCAGACTGCTTATTCAGCTCACCAAAGATGAATCACAACTCAACAATAGAGCATTATTTATGAAGGCTTACAGTCAAAGTTAGAGAGGTTTTATCAAGAGAGCTTAGATCTTGGCTAAACAAGCACAGTGCCGCTATTCCTGACCCCTGTGGTGTGAAGCGAGCACTTGGAAATGATCAAATATATTGAGAGGATATTAGCTGAGTACCTCTAAAACCAGACTAGCTCCTTTCTAATCCTTTGAAGTGTGCCCCTATCTATTTGTGTGGGTCACCCTCTTTTTAATACAACATTTCCAGGAATATATTCACAAATTAGGCCATCTGATAGGTGGAGGGTATAAACAGAGCCTTCAAAACCTACCTATAGAATGCTCAGCCCAAAACCTGGCCTGTTTTTAATCCTCTGGGTTTCTCAGTGTGGACATGGGATCTTCATGAACCAGGAAGACCATCAAATATGATTAATTTATGTCCCCCAATTATTGAATTAAACATGATTTGGATTTCTACATGCTAGGCAGCAATACAATATCAATGCTTTGTTCTTTTCCTAGATTAGGAATGGATGCAGTCAAAGATATGGTAGGACTGTAATGTTGTCACAATGAATGCAGAAGAGAACACAGATACTGTATTGAATCTTACCTTATTATAGTTCACGGGCAATAACAAAACAGCTCCTCCATGAGTTGACTGAATATGCAAAGATAACCACGAAGCAGGGCAATTTAGCTCCAGTCAGTTCTGTAGAAGTATATTCCCAGTAAAGTATATACATCTGTATAAAAAGGAGGAATTGTTTGGGTAAGTACAGAGAACTCCTACCAAGACAAGGGACACTGACTGATCAGAGTGCATCACTGTATGTAAAAAGTCTCCATACACACAGCCTGCAACTAGGAAGGTCTCTTTCCAAGAATATCAAATGAACATTTGTAGGGAAGCATGACACAGAAAGATAGCAACAGACATGCATGGGATTAAACCATTCAGTTCTCAGAGTTCATTTAGAAGGTTCTGAGGGGCATGTGTCTGTTCAGTTATCCACTGAAATATAGTGAGACAATATGGAACCCAGGAAGAAAGGATGAACTTTCAAGATAGGTAAAATACATTATCACGCCACTGAGTTTCCAGTTTTTGTTTATTGCAAAGTGGCTGAAATGTGTATGGGGAATGACGGGAAATCTAATCTTTCCAGTCTTTTTGTTCAGGAAAAAAAAAGTCACATGTATACCTGGAAGGACAGGATTTGTTTTTTTTTTTGAAATACCACTGGAGCCAATGGAATTTCTCAACCCCCCAAACCTGCATACAAAGGTTTTTCGTTTTGTTTCTAAACAAAAATGGTTTGTTTCCCAGATTTTATTTGATTTGATGTTGCCATATTTTTATTATCTTTGTATTGTTGTAATGCTGTTGTGTTTTTATTTTTGTATAGGACACACTTTATATTGTATTTTTTTCTTGAGAAAATAGAAGATGAAAGAGTTGCAAGGTACATACCTATGAATCTTATAGTTGTAGAGGTATATAAATCAACTATGTTCTGTATCAAATTCAAGAACTGAAGATGACATGATTTGATTCAAATGTGTGGTTCAGGAATCAAAGAAATCAGCAGTCAGTTCAAACCAATTTGAGATCCAATTTGATAAAAAATAATCCCCACAATCTATAATGGGAAAATTTCAAAAGTATTGCTGTGGCTTGCTTATTTATGAACGTACATATAACATTAAAAAATAGAGACAATAAATCCTTTAGATGGCATTAATCTTGCAAAGTTATAACATGACAAGTTCAGGGATTTTATCACAATAAAGTTTTGAGAAATTTCCCCACTACTTCTTCAAAAGCAGAAACACAGGGTTAAGGACAGGAAAGCATAGCAACTTTCAAATTGTCCAGCAAATGTCCTTTTCTAACTTAAAAAGTAAATCTTTCTAAAACTGACTGTTTACTTTTCTGGCTAGCTTTTGTTGACGTGGCTTATTAGCTTATTGGCAATGTTAGCCTTTTATGGGAATGATGTATTAGGTGTTGCTTACGCAACAACAGAGGAAAAATCTGAGAACCTTCTGCATTTAACGCTACTGTGTGTACAATTCCTGATGTAAAGAAAAGAATACACACACACCTGAGGATTTTTTTTAATTTTAGGGGAATCAAAGGGAAGTAAAAGAAATTAACAGGGGGGACTAAAGCTCTAGGCAGATTGGGCACAGAGAATAACAGGGACAAAAGTGCAGGTCAGGCAAACACAGGTACACACTCAAGGAAATCTACTCAAGAAGAGCAAACCAGACCAAAAAGGAGCTGCAGAATAAATCTTAGGTAATGACGTCATTTGGATAAATAGTAGGACTGATCTCAAGTTAGAATCTACAAACTCTGGGCAGCTGACAGCTTTGAACCAAAGAACATATGTGGGGCTCTGAGAGAGAGTCCTAGATCACATGGAGAGCTATACTTACCTTCATGCAAATCAGAATACGGTAATCCTTTAAACTTCCAGCTGAATGCATGGGTCAGTGAGAATAAAGAATGAGTCCTCCAATCATTTGAAATCTTTATTTATAATACTTTGGACACATTAACCAAAGACCCAGCTCTCTGAAGAAGCCTGTAATGCTGGGAAAGGTAGAAGGAAAGAGAAGAAGAAGCTGATCAGCAGCAAGGTGGATGGATTCAGTTACAGTGGCGATGAGTGCACCATTGGAAGACCTGAAAGACCTGATTAGGGACAGATCATCATGGAGAAAATCTATATATGTAGTCACTAAGAGTCAACAACAACTTGATGGCACATCATAAACCAATCGATCAATTACAAACTAGATTTTAACTTGAATTCACCATCTTAAAGTAATGTAGGTAAATTCACTCAAAATTGTGTGTCTCAGCAGCTTTTGATTGGTTTATTGTCCAATTGATCAAACTTAAGCTAGATCAATAGCAGTCTGTTGATTACAAAGCAATGCCTTTCAATTTACTGTATAAACTCACTAGGTTATTATTCCCCCTGCTCCACCTTACATTTACAGAGGCACCCACCAACGTAGTTCAGACAGATTTCAATATTTGAGTTTACATTTTTACAACATTGCACCAATAATGTGAGGCCATAGCATAGTAAGCATGATGTTATTTTCATGTGTTTTTATTCACAATTGCATTCCTTTAAGGATGACAGAGCATCTCACATCCAGAGTCAATGAACTTCAGCAAAGTCTCATTATTATGCTGAAACCTAGAAAGAGCAACAAAAATGTGACACTCCTGGAATAAACTTTAAATTGTGTATAAAATAAACTTTAAACTGTGTATAGAAATCTTACTGTACATCTTATAGACCTGAGCCCATATGGAATAAAACCAAGCATAACTTTATAGTTATGCTAAGTGTGAGCTATTGCTTCATATTCAGAACAAATCTTTTACAGTGGACTTATTTTTGCTGAGCCATTAGTTGGCCAAAGATACTGGAAACTTTTAGAAATTTTAGCGATAGCATCAAGCTACTCTGAGACATTGTCTACTGGGAACTTGGACCATGTATTTTTGTATGTTTACTATGCATTTCAGTATTTTTGTACTAAAACACAAAGATATTACAAAATCAATAACACTGTATCAGAATCAGAACTAAAGACTTAGATTTTTCAATAAAAGGATTAGAAAAATAGGTAAGCATACCATTGCACTGACATATTCAAATCAATGCTACATTTCTGCACCAACATACTAATATTCTAATGCTTCTCTCATAACACAATAGCTATCTGGCCCTCCCACTGCTGATTGAAAATGCTCTCTACCAATCCTTAAGTCAGCCAAAAACCTCTATTGGCAAGACATTTGCTGACCCTATTGCCAGCCTCTATCCTGCCTCTGTTCTACCTCACAACTGAACATTGTCCTAATATTGTGGGTGCAGCATGTGGTAAGTGAAGTGACTGGCTGATATCTACAGCTTTGCTCTGCTCCAGGTTCTGTATCTTACCAGCTGATGGGAAAAACATCTACTAGTCATGGCACCACAGCAGGAATGGAACAGGTCTGGCTGCAGGTACTTCATCACTATGCTCTTTGTTGTACTCCTTCTTCTACACCTCATTCCATCATGGTCGGAATTGTATATTAAAAAAAAAAAAGCTTGTCACTCAAAATGAGTTGAGTGACAAGCTAAGCACTTTTACTGAGCATTTCTCTTCCTCTCAATTCCTTTCTTTGCATAGGCAAGAAATGCCAAATTCCAGATTCTTCCAAGAGAGAATGGGGAGGAGCCAGGTGCCACATCATTTAATCTTACGTTATTTCAGTCTGTTTATGCTATTTCACTGTTAAACAATTTCACTGTTAAACAATTTCATGAATATACCATTCTACTAATACACCATTGCATTGTTTCATTATTTCAGCTTTGTGCTAAACCATAAGAGAGCCCTTGCAATCCAACTGGCTGAGTAATCAAGCATGATTATGCAATTCTGGCATCAAACGGATGTTGCACAGAGTTGTCATATCAAGCATTTTAGAGAGACAACAACAAAATGGCAACTGATAAGTCTGACCAGGGACTGAAGGTGAGAAAATATACTTGCACTTGCCTGAAACAGCCAATCAGTGCTTCCCTAGTCCCTTGTATTCCTGGACATCTGATTTTCACCCCTAACAAATTGGGCTGCTGTTGGATGCTGTTTCTTAATAGAAAAATACTACTTTAATACCAATACCAGAGCACATAAGCCTGACTCACTCATGAGCTAGGAACAAGATGAAGTAGGATCATTGATGCAGTAAGAGAATTTGTCAGGAAGCTTGACTGGAATCTAAAAGGTGTGAAATCTGGACACATCTTTCTGAATAATCTTGCCAATTATAGACTAAAACTACTTGTATTGAGATTGGCAATAACAGAATCTTGCAAGTGTGTATCTCATCCTCCTTTTATTTCAGTGAATTAGAGAGGCACCTGCCTGATCCACTTCCAAACATTATCTGGATGTTTGTTTATTTATTTATTTTATAAATTTATTCACCGCCCATCTCTCCCCTACGGGGGGACTCTGGGCAGCTTACAATAAAACATGATTAAAATTCAAAACCATTACAATACAAAATACAGTAAAAATACAAATATAATAAAATCTACATAGTGAAAAGATCTTAATCAGTCCTTGAGTGTAATAGGCCCCTCAGAATCACTTTACGGTGCTAGCCATCCCCAGGTGTAATTATTCCCCCTCCCATTCCAAGCCTGCAGACAAAACCAGGTCTTTAATCTTTTGCAAAAGTCCAGGAGCCAGGGGGCTTGTCTCACCTCTGGGGGAAGGATGTTCCAGACTTAAAAAATGTTTCAGCTCCTCTTGCCTACACAACAGATCCTGTATATCTCTGTCAAGGTCACTTTCCTTACTCTCCACCTTCTGATACCTAAAACAATGATCCAGTGTGTAGTATATGATCTAAACAACATTCTGTGACCAACTGATATTGTCTAAAAGGATGGTTATGTGATATCCAGGCCCAGCAAAATCACATATCACTAGCTCTCGTGTCACCATGGATCTATGCATTTTCCCTCCCTAACAGAGTATTTGAACAATTCTCAAAGATTTTGAGCACAAAGAAAGAACCAACAAACTTGTCTTACTTCTACAGCAGGATGAAGGACAAAGTATCAATCTAATGACAAAATGGCTTCATCTGCTCATCAGCAAACTCTCCATCAAGTAGGGCTCAAGTCACATAGTCACAAAAGATGTAAAGTTGTTCTTGATATATGAATGAAACAGGGCAAGGACAAGGACTCAGGCTTGCCAACAACCAAGAATTGGGCAACCCAACCTCCTGCAAAAAAGAAAAGAGATTCCTCTTCAAAGCAATACAAAGGAAGAGAAATATTATGAAAAACTGCCTCCTACTGATTTCATAAGAATGTACCGTAACAAGGCTTTCACATTCTGAGTAACGTGTCACAGCAATGCTTTCACACATCTTCAGAGCAGATAAAGAAAACTGCCACAATGAAAAATGTGGAGAGGTCAGGAAAAAAAAATGCTCTCACAGCTTATTGATGACATTATACAAATATTTCACTTGTCTCCAACATGGACAGTTGGGGGTATGGTGGAAGTACAGCTAGAACTACTCCCAGTTAGGCTTATTTCAAGGACTTTCCACACACAGTCTTCTGTCATACAGCACTAACTATGCATCTATCAGTCACTGGAGGGTACTATGAGAAGCTACAATTACATCTCTGAACAATGAGAATGAGAGGAAAATAATCTCCAACATACAGCAGAGTCATATCAGAAGGTGCTACATGTAGACAATCATTCAGAGTTCCATGTAATCAGAAAAAAAATAATAAAGTACTATAGCAGTATTTTACCAAAGGTACATACCATATAAGAGCCTCATGTGGCGCAGAGTGGTAGGTGGCAGTATTGCAACTGAAACTCTCCCCACAACCCGAGTTTGATCCCAGCAGAAGCTGGATTCTCTCTCGGGTAGACGGCTCAGGTCGACTCAGCCTTCCATCCTTCCGAGGTTGGTAAAATGAGTACCCAGCTTTCTGGGGAAGGTGACGACTGGGGAGGGCAATGGCAAACCACCCCGCTGTAGTCTGCCAAGAAAATGTCACGAAAGCTGCGTCCCCCAAAGGGTCAGTCATGACTCGGTGCTTGCACAGGGGACCCTTCACCTTTCACACACTATACCAGATAGCTGCAGAAAGCACACTGTACAAACTTATGTAATGGGTAATGCTGAAAATGCTGTTTAAAAAGGAGTGGTTACTAAAGGAAGACTTATTAACATGGTGCCAGATGTTCCATCATCAGAAATCTTGGATGCAGCTGAGGAACTACATGGGGCAACCCCAGCAGAAGATCCTCTGATGCGCCATATGTCATAAATGAAGAAAATTGGGAACTGAGGGAAATTAATGAAAGCAGGATAAGGGGAAAAGAAACCCAGTGATCTTGGCCAATTAGTCTCCTGAAAAATGGAAATAGGGATACAATGAAACAAAGATTATAAACAAGACTTTAACTCTAGATGAAAACACTTGCACTTTTGATTCATTTATGCCATTAATCTGTGTAGCATCCTGTAACAGTGAAAAATACAAAGAATGAGTTAACACGCAAATTAGCCATGGACATGGTGCAGGATGTCTTTGCACATACATATGAAAAAAAGACAACCACTTAATCCATAGGACTTAACTTTAGGCAACATACTACCAGAAGGAATTATAAAAAGCAGTGGTGAAACTCTATTGTGCAACTTATTGTAATGCATGAACCCAGTCATACAGTCCCCAGATCTGTTCTTTGTTCAGGTTTAGACTTTAAAACAACCTCCATGCATATAATTTGAAACTATCTGAAAGCCTCACTGCAGCATGGGCATGGGGCACAGCATGTATAAAATACATGAAATCTGTGAAAGATGGAAAACAAGCATGCAGAAACTCCCATTCAAACTGAACAAAAATTTGCCTTGAATAGGGCTCCTTCCCGGCTTTTAGTCCATTAAATTGAGGGTTTACTGTATAAAGAAGTTGGATGTGCACTTCCAAGAGAAATAAAGCCTCATAGAATAGTTAGGAAATCAGTCAGGTTTTCAATATAATTTTATAAAGATCTCATCAATAGAGAAATATATGGACTAACTTTCTCATCAGTAGCAAATCAGCTTGGAAAATTTCCCCCAGATCACAATGAGGGCTTTCAAATAGTTTCAGTTTATGTAAATGGAAGGTGGTTTGTTTATGACGGCTTTTGATAGACCACAGTTGGCTAGGTTCTCATCACTGCAATCCATAAAACAATGATTTACAACAATGATATGTATGAATAGTGAAGGTGTAAAAGCATAAATGGAAATCGATTTATGTGTTTAGGTATGTGTCACCCTGAATGAGCACATCAGGAAATGCATACATGCATACATGTGGTAAGATGACCCTGCCTTCCAGACTACAGCCCCCCTCTCTTACTGGAACATGCTTGCCCAGAGTGAATCAGCCTTGGGTTCAGTAGAGATTCTCAATCCTAACCCAAAGGACATTCCTGACTGTTCATAACTGAGATATTTTGGTAGATAGATAGATGGAGCTTGGCTGGCTTTTCTGTGACCAGGGAGGGACCTGTTGAGGTTTAGAAATATATGGGCAAGAAGCCCATGTATTAGATGGCAGACTGTAGTGAGTCATGATGTGGGACCTGTTTTAAAAAGTGGACTCCTCCCAGTTTATTCAGCAGTGAATACTGAACTCAGTTCTGAACCAAATGGAAAAAGAATCAAGTGATCAGTAAACTAAAATGTATACAAAACTGAGCACTACTACCGAGGAACTAAAGCAAAATGTCACATCTCTGTATTAAAATTCACCCAACGTATCACACCTCCTGCTGATATTAAAATTAGCTTATTGAAACACTGTGAGTACCGTCATCTCCAACTGCAAGGCAAGTGGATAACAAGGAACAAAGGTGAAAAGTTTTGATGAGTTGTTTACTTCCCCTCCTGGCCTGGCTCATTTTATTTTTTCACTTCAATTTTCATTTGCAACTTTTGACTGGATCAGTCATTTCTAGATGATTTTTATCTTGCCATTTGGAAAGCCGCTCTCCTGAAACCATCTTGAGATTTGTAAAGTAGACGTGAATCAGAGCCAAACACAAAACAGTGGGAATACATCCTGCCTGACAAAATATGCTGTCAACACAAGTTAATGGAAGTAAATATCATCAGCCAAAGGGAGGTAAGTGAGCATGATGATGAAGTCTTTAAAACAAGAATTTTAGGATGGCAGCTCAAAAGTTGTATGCTTTTTTTTTTAAAGAGAGATTATTGTGTTCCAACATTCAGCTAAGCTGCAGCAGCTGCACCAATTATCTATAATTAGTCAAGGTCAATGTTTAAACTGGAGGACATTTCCCTGTTTGTCCAGCCAACAATGGAGATAGATCTCGGCCCACTCAGTTGGGGATAAGTGTTAACTAAACTCCTTCAACAGGGAGCAAGGAATTATTTTGCCCTTTTTGTGCTTTGTCAAAAGGGGAGATCTGTCTGGACAACTCCAATTTTATAAATTAAAAAAGCAAGAAATAGAACATTAGGTTTTGTCTGAACCACCAAAGCATATGTTTGTGGGCATAAATTATTTTTTTTCTAATTCTTGAAAGATGGGAAATGGCTAGATTATAAGAAAGATGAAAGAATTAAATATCTACTGACACTTATATTAACTTTTTGGGTAGCAGAGTGATGGAATATTGATAGTTTTTAGAAGTAAAGAGTCTAAAATCACAATCCAACTAAAGTTAAGGGTGTTGAAATCTTATTGATTCAAAGGGATCGATTGAAATAAATGCTGAACAATCTTGATAAAGCCTTTGGAATTTAAATGTTCTTTTAATTGGCATGATTCTGCTCTAAGTCATGTCTCTTTTCTATTATTTAAACTGCTATTTTTAAAAGTGTAGTCTGATCTTGCCAAACAGGGATGTGCAAAATACCGACTGATTCAGACCAATTTCAACCAATTCAGGCTATTAAAACTCATGTGGGGGAAACCATATGAATCAATGCAAATCAATTCAAGTTTTGAATATTCACACAGACCTAATATTTAGCCTACATACATAATCCAAAAAGTTCAAACATCATACAACATCATAATACTAATTTATTAAACTTGTATGCTGCCTGACTCTCAACAACTCTGGGAGGTGCACAACAATCAACAAAGAAATTACAAAACAATCAATAAAACATAAAAAGAATAAAGATAAAAGATGGCATAAACTTCTCCAAATAATTTGTAACTATTTAAACTCATTTTAAAGCAATCCTATATGAAGTTTTAGGAAAGTCATTTATAACAAATTATGGAGCTCTAAAAAGCAGCTTTGAAGGGAAAGGGTATCGTTTTTTTTCTTTTTCTTTTTCTTTTTGCATAATGTGGCAATCCTCTATGTTCATAAACATGAAGGAATATGCTATCTATGGGATGCCCCCTGAACTATGTTCAGATTTAGCTTCACATTCATTTGTTTTAGCTCTCCTGTATTAAAAGCATATTCATGTATACTGAGAAACATGCTAGTATCATCCTAATCCACCAAGACCTCTAATAATATGGACTCAATAACTGGATGACTATTTATGTATGCAAAAGGATAATTCATAGAATTTGACTTCCTCACAAGCAGCCTGTAGATTGCCCCAAATTACACTGGGTAATAATTATATCCTTAAAAGAAGCAGAGTATTGGATTGGATTTGGTGCCTGGCTTCCTTCCTTTTCCTACCTTGCCAATCAGCTCATCACCACCACTTTTGTTAATAAAATTCTGAGATTCCATATATGTTCTCCTGGCTGCTAAATGTGCCTGATATTAGATAGGGGCTATTATATGAATAGGAATGTTTTAGACAAAAGCAAATTCAGTTGATATTGCTTTTTTTTTTTACCATGCCCTAGATTTGGAAACTGGGTTGGGCACAGATGATTGGCTTACAATATTCCAATTATTATAGCATTGTTTACAAAGCAATGAATCTTTTACTAGTTCCTTTATCATATTTTCTTTGTCAACTGAATAAATTAGGCTCAGAAAATGTCAATGCACAAACTATTTTTTCATTCCATTTGGCTTGCAGAGCAAAACTAATGCATTCATGGGGAAAAATAGCTTTGGTCAATTCTAGGAAAGGGAAAATTTATTCTAGATGCAGAGAATGTTAATTCACAGAGCCATCATCCTTGCATAATCTATGTGGCTGGAGACGTTTGCAGTGCCAGAAAATATATAGAACTCAACACTATGGCAGGAAACTCTTCTCTGTCAGAATATCTCATCCACATAGAATGTCAGCTTCCATTACATCCTTCTTTCACTATTAAAAATACCTTATGTAGCACTGGTTACATACCACACTTTAGTGATCATGTTGAAGACCAGTGTAGCTGTAAAGGTGCAATCTCTGGGATTCTTGTTGACCAGACTCCTTGCCACACCTTCTGTTCCACAAAGGCAATATGCTTGATAGGGATAGGTGACTCCGTCTATTTCCTTCCTATATCATGGTGCATGTGTCTACCCATGCTGTGTTAAAACGATATGCACAAAAGCTTTTATTTAAACATATATTTTAAGCATATAGTAAAATCACTTTGAGTCAAGACTGACTCCTGATAATTCAATGAACAACATCCACATAGTTGTTTGGCAACAATATGAGTTTGCCATTACCTTCTTCCAGGACATGTTTTCAACTTCTCTGTCTAGCTTATAACTCTGGCATCTGCATCAGCATCAACCAGCGCTGACCCTGTTTAATGTTTTGATGTCAGCCAAGTCTGGCTAGGTGTTGCCATGTATTGGGCATTTAAGCATTCTTTCTTTCAAAGCATGTATTGCCTTTTTTTCTTTTAAACTAAGCCTCTCAAATGTTGAGAGTCAAAGTACACATCAGATAAATGATTACTGTATTCTTAATATGTCTGTCTTCTAAATCTAATAAAAGTCACTTCATCAAGGATTCTTTAGCATTCAGAGGTAAGATGATGATGATGATTTAAATTTATATGCCACCCAACTCCCAGTGACTCTAGGCAGTTTATAATTGTTAAAAACATTTAAAAACAAAGAACAATACAAAAAACACAAGAACAACACAATACAAAACAACAGTGGTGGCAAAGAAAACAAACCCGTAAGGGAACAGAAAAGAAGAAAGGGGTGTCAGCCACCCTCGCCAAAGGCCTGGGCAAAGAGCCATGTCTATAGGGCCCTTTGAAATCCCAGTAGGGTGGGGCTGTTCATATCTCAGGGGAACCTCATTCCAGAGAGCAGCTGCTGCTACAGAGAAGGTGCACTTCCAGGGTCCAGACAGATGACATTGTTTAATTGAAGGAACCCAGAACACGCCAACCCTGCCAGATCAAACTGGCCAGGCAGATACTATGCTATTTGGCATAAATGACATAATTGCTTCTTTGCCTTGAGGAAAGAATTATCTGTTTCCAAATGAAACAGAGGTATATCATGATTCCCCCACATTTGCCCACCCACTCTGTAACAGAGCCTCACCATGGGACTCTCACCAGAGAGCTCTTCCAATACCCCATGCATCCTAGTCCTTTGTTGAGGTCTGATAGGAATGCTGTTAAAGAAAGGTAAGCATAGGCAGATAGGACCATCCTATCCTGGCATGTGAAACTGTCTGGGCAAGAGTGGGGATGGGAACCCAAGTGACAGATATGGCAGGGAAAAGGCACTGATGGCAGTGAAAAGCCACTATCTCATTCCAGTGCTGCAGCCAGAATGGAGAAGAAGATAAGGCCAGAAAGAAGGCCAGAATATTACCGGCTGGTGCTCAAGTTATGCCAAACATTTCTTCCATAACTTTCCCAACCATTAGCATTCAGTTAGAAAAGAAATAACTTACTCCCAGCCCCAATCAAACTAGAAAAGTTCAGTGAAGTTCTTGTGGATAAAATTTAGGGATTTTGTCCTTATATTACAAGAAGCCCAGCAAGTCTTCAAGCTTTCATGATCTAATAATCTCTCCAGCAGTTTTCAGCTCCCCTAAATTCTTGTACTTTAGTTCAGGTTTAGGAGCAACTTCTCTTTTCAGATTAGGAAGTATATGCAGCTGAGAGGCAGCAAAGTGATTGAAAAAAGTGTAATAGAAAAAATGATAAGAATCCAGGTACTTTTGCCACCTCATGAGGGTTGATTGATTATGTGCCATCAGATCATTTTGTGTGACCACATAGATTTTCTCCATGACAATCTATCCCTAACATCCCTTAATGTTCTTTAAGTCTCCCAGGGGTGCACTCATTGCCACTGTAACTGAGTCCATTCACCTTGCTGCTGGTCATCCCCTTCTTCTCTTTCCTTCCACCTTTCCCAACATTAGAGCCTTCTCCAGAGAGCTGGATCTTCACATAATGTGTCCAAAATAGGATAATTTGAGCCTGGTCATTTGTGCCACAAGTAAGAACTCTGGGTTGATCTGTTTGATGATCAATCAGTTTTTTTTCCTTGGCTGTCCTCAGTATTCTCAGGAATCTTCTCCAACACCAAAATTCAAAGCCATCAATACTCTTCCTATCCTGCTGCTTTAAAGTCTAACTTTCACTTCCATACAGTGTCACAGCAAATACCATGGCTTGCACAATTCTGAACTTTGTAGGCACATCATGTCATTTGAAGAACTTTTCCAAAGCCTTCATGGCTCCTCTACTAAGTGCTAGTCTATGGCATAATTCTTGACTGCTTGTTCCTTTACTGTTGATTGTTGACCTTAAAAGGCTGAAGCTATCCACCACTTTGATGTCTTCATTGCCAATTCTAAGGCTGTTGTCATTAGTTTGGACTTCTTCATATTTAATTTTAGTCCTGTTTTTTCACTGTGCTCTTTGACTTTTATTACTAGGGCTTTCAGATCCTTTGCATTTTCAACTATCAGAGTAGTGGCATAAGCATAACACAGGCGATTGATGTTTCTTCCTCCAGTTTTAAAACCATGCTCATCTTCTTCCAATCCATCTTCTCTTGATATATATTCCACATATAAGTTGAATAAATAAGGGAATATGCAGCCCTATTGCACTCATTTGCCAACTTGGAGCCAGTCTGTTTCAGCATGTTCTGTCTGTACTGTGGTTTCCTGATTTGTATACAAGTTTCCTATGAGGACAATGTTATGTTCTGGGATTCCCATTTTTCTGACCACTTTCCACAACTTGACATGATCAACACAATCAAAGGCTTTTCTATAATTGATGAAGAACATACTGAATTCTTTTTGGTATTCTTTGGCTATTTCAGTTATCCAACATGCATCAGAAATAATGTCTCATGTTCCTCAGCCTTTTTCTAAAGCCAACTTGAATATCTGGCATCTCTTTTTCCATGTAGGGCTCTAATTTGCATTAGATGATCCTAAGCATTATTTTGATAGCAGGTAAAATTAAGGTTATTGTACAATAGTTTGCACAATCTGTTAAGTCTCCTTTTTTTTTTTTTTTTGGTACTTGAATGTAGATTGACCTCTTCCAATTGGGTGGCCACTGTGCCAGTCTCCAGATTTGGTGGCATAGCTTGGTTAGAATCTTGACTGATTCTTCTTCTGTTGCTTGCCATATTTCAGTGGGTATTCCATCATTTCCTTCAAACTTCCAACTTGGTAATAATCACAAGGTTGGATAATCTCTAAAACTACTGAAGACACATTGAAGTTTGCTAAAATCAAGGAAGGAAAATGGCACAGTAATAGCTAGAATGATTACTTTTGAAGATAAATCAAAATGTACCTCACCCATTCACTCTCATCACAGATTGCCTCCTGTGGATCTGAACTGGGAAAAAAATCTCAAGATCTAAGCTTACAAAGGACTTAAAACTTTGCTGATGTGTTAGCTAAGGACTGGCCCATCTTTTTGTGAAGAACCCCTTTTGTTCTGCTTTGGTTTTCCTTGCATTAAGGGCAGGTAATGCACACAACCTTCAGCAAAGGATCGTTACCTTGTTGTGGTGCTTGAGCACCTCAATGATGCCATGAGCTAAACCGTGAAGGGCCACCCAAGACGGGAAGGTCATGACAGAAAGGTCAGACTAAATGCGATCCCTGGGGAAGGTAATGGCAACCCACCCCAGTATTCTTGCCAGGAAAACTAAATGGATCAGTACAACCAGAGATATGTCGGTATACCATCGGAAGATGAGACCCCCAGGTCGGAAGATGGTCAAAATGCTACTGGGGAGGAACAGAGGATGAGTTCAACTAGCCCCAGACATGATGACGCAGCTAGCTCGAAGCCAAAAGGACGGCTAGCGGCCGACAGTGCTGGTGGTGAACGGCGAATCCAATGTTCTAAGGATCAATACACCATTGGAACCTGGAATGTAAGATCTATGAGCCAGGGTAAATTGGATGTGGTTATTGGTGAGATGTCCAGATTAAAGATAGACATTTTGGGCGTCAGTGAACTGAAATGGACTGGAATGGGCCACTTCACATCAAATGACCACCAGATCTACTACTATGGACAAGAGGACCACAGAAGAAATGGAGTAGCCTTCATAATTAATAGTCAAGTGGCTAAAGCAGTGCTTGGATACAATCCAAAAAAGGATAGAATGATCTCAATTCGAATTCAGGGCAAGCCATCTAACATCACAGTGATCCAAATATACGCCCCAACCACAGATGCTGAAGAAGCTGAAGTAGAGCAGTTCTATGAGGATCTGCAGCACCTACTGGACAACACATCTAAAAGAGATGTTATTTTCATCACGGGAGACTGGAATGCTAAGTCATTTGACTGCTATGGGCAGTCAAATGACACCTGGAATTACAGGCAAGCATGGCCTGGGAGAACAAAACGAAGCAGGACATAGGCTGATAGAATTTTGCCAAGACAACTCACTCTGCATAACAAACACTCTCTTCCAACAACCGAAGAGACGGCTTTATAGATGGACTTCACCAGATGGACAACACCAAAATCAGATTGACTACATCCTTTGCAGCCAAAAGTGGCAGACATCTATACAGTCAGTAAAAACAAGACCTGGAGCTGACTGTAGTTCAGATCACGAACTTCTTCTTGCACAATTTAGGATCAAACTAAAGAGATTAGGGAAGACCTGCAGATCAGCTAGATATGAGCTCACTAATATTCCTAAGGAATATGCAGTGGAGGTGAAGAATAGATTTAAGGGACTGGACTTAGTAGATAGGGTCCCAGAAGAACTCTGGACAGAAGATCGCAACGTTGTTCAGGAGGTGGCAACAAAATACATCCCAAAGAAAGAGAAAACCAAGAAGGCAAAATGGCTGTCTGCTGAGACACTAGAAGTAGCCCAAGAAAGAAGGAAAGCAAAAGGCAACAGCAATAGGGGGAGATATGCCCAATTAAATGCAAAATTCCAGAGGTTAGCCAGAAGAGATAAGGAATTATTTTTAAACAAGCAATGTGTGGAAGTGGAAGAAGACAATAGAATAGGAAGGACAAGAGACCTCTTCCAGAAAATTAGAAACATTTGAGGTAAATTCCAGGCCAAAATGGGTATGATCAAAAACAAAGAAAAAATCTAGCTATGCTCAAGGAGACTGAATCATGCTGATCCAATAACAACAGCTGTACATAAAAAAGATCAGAATTTCCCAGGTGTTTTACCAGGTAAGGAGGTATAAGGCGGGTCCTTGAGTCCTTGGAGCGGGTACAGTGTAGCAGGACATCAGCCGTAGTTTCAGTAGCCCTTCTCCACAGGGGCACGGTCTCCGCTCACAGGGGACTTTTTTGTATCGGCCCTCCAGAACTGCTGCAGGGAGAGCACTGAAGCGCTCTTCGGAATTTGGAAGCAGTTATGTGATGTAAGTATCTCGCTAGTTTGTAAAAAGGAGTTTGACTGCTGAGACAAAATGTTCATAGATAGAGCAGGTTGGTCCTGTTGGGCTTCAGGTCTTTGATATGTTGTTCAAATGTGCTGAGTGCACACCCATCATTAGCAACACCTCCCTGAAAAAGCCGAGATGTTGAGGTTTTTGTGAGATTGTCCTGAACCATATTGATTTGTAATTGGCCTCAGTAAGGAAAGAACTCACACCTGTGGGAGAGAACGGTAACCTCTACCAGTGTGCTATGATACAGGTCCATGCACCTGTTTCGACTTTAGACAGCCCTGCCGCCCTCCTTGCTACTACATTTGGAAGGCAAGGGGCTACCTGGACTATAGCCCTGAGGAATTGCGATTGGACCCTTTCAAGAGGAGTAAAGGAGGTGCAAGCTCCTAGCTGGGCACCAAACAGTAGTTGTGCAGGAGACTTAGCTGAATATAGCTCCGGTGTTGCTGGGATATGCTGTGCTCCTCTGGTGAAGTGAAAAGACTGGATTGTGGCCACTGCTTTTCGAGCATTCTGTATGACACAATGTTGGTGTGTTCTGTGTTTGGTGGAGCCATGGAAAACCATGCCCAAATATTTAAAAGATTTCACTTGTTCAATACTCTGGCCATTTATCCTTCAGGTGTGCAGTTTAGGTCTCTTGGCAAAGGTCAGGATTTTAGTTTTACTATAGTTGATTTCAAATGCTTCCTCAGAGCAGTAATTAGCCAGGTCATTCAGTGTTCTTTTAAGTCCAATTAACATTTGTGACAGAAGTACTAAGTCTTCTGCATACAACAAAATTGCAATATGTCTGTCTTCTATGGACACTTCAAAGACAGAATATATTTGTACTTGCCATGCTTTAAGTCACAGCTGGCAGGAAATCATCTGCCCAAAACCACCCAGCAATCACAGCAATGCTGTGATTGCTGGGTGGTTTTGACAGATGGCTAGACCCCAGGATTAGCCATCTCTCAAAACTCACTCTGTTCTTTGTTCCCAGCTGTTGCAGGGATGCCTAGGGAAAATGGGGTAAGTTTGAAAACCCCCCACCTTGTCTGAGCATCCTGATTAGCTTTAAAAAAACAATTCCAAGACCTACTCTAAATTGTTCATGACCCCTAGTTTGAGAACCTCTGCCTTAGGTGGATTTTTTTTTTAATCATGTAAAGGAGTTCCCCGTTAGCTGATTTCTGATGACAAAGACCATAAAATAGTTACTGTTGACCTTAAGCCTGTCTGGCCTGGATGGGAGCTCATGAAAGAGCTATACGTAGGCTTGCAAATGCATAAATATAATAAGCAAAAATACCAACAGAGCAACTTAGAAAAGGGTAGACAGTATTTTCTTTAGTGCTATAATGTAAAGGAAAAAGTCTGAGTTTATCAAATGTGCAGTTGACTGCATCTGTCATTGAAATGCACATAATGCAATTTTCTAGATGTGATAGTAAAAGATAAATTATTCATCAACAATATTTGCATCTCATGTATTCTTGAAACTAACTACATACCAGCATGCTCTCCATCTTGTCAGTGAAGTAACCCATGGAAAGGAGAACTTTTATACACCAAGAGATGTTTTAAAATCCTGAAAGTCTGTCCTATTTTTATAACTCCAGAAATATGATGCTGTAACATGGGTTATTACAGTAATAGAATTGAAAGCTTGACATGTTTCAAACTTTGTTTACACTCAGTAAAATATCTTTCCACTATGGGACTAAATTTACTAGAAATAAATATAATAAGCAGATTATGTTGAGAACAAGGGGTGCATTCCTAACCACAATGTTACCAAAATGATAAAATGTGTATTGTGATATCATGATGTTAACTCCACCCTTTTGTACTTGGGTTGTGATATCACATGCAATTATACAAAAGGTGGCGGTTGTGTTGAAATATGAGCAAGTTTAAATTGTGTTTTTCATGGTGTGGTTCATTTTGTACTAAATTTTATAAATGAATGAATGAATGATCTCTTCTGCGGCAAGCAAATTTATTTGAGAAAAGCATTGTACAAAATTAAAATCTCACCAAATTTTATTTTTATATATTTATTTTATTTTATTGTGTGGGGGTGTGTGTGTGTATAGTATACGTATATAAGTGTGTGTGTGTATCCAATCACTCAAATGTCAGCCTGACATCTATCTCCAACTTCATTGTTACTTGGTTAAGCGAAACTGTCTGTCCTTTGGCCACTAGGTGGCAATAATTATGAGAGACGATCTTAAACAATATATTTTGGAATTGATCCTCATAGCAAAGTAATGTCAGGAAAACATCCCCTTCTGAGTATGAAGTTCTGGTAGAAGACTATATAAAGGATCTGGAGAGAGGGCAAAAAAAAAGGTTTATCATTAATACCCAAAACATTGCAGGAAAACAAGCCATGGACAAGGAAAGAAGATGGACAAAGAGTGCAGAACACTTGGGTGATAACAGCTTGTGCCAATTTCTTAACAACCTTTCCCCCACCAACAACTTTTTTTCTGTCAAATCCCCATGATGCTGCCTTTATCTCATCCCCAGTCCATGAGTGGGACAGACTTAAGTTCTTATAAGCTATACCAATATTACAGCTGTACCATCCAAGGGTCTATAATAGCAAGGTGTACAATATCTGTTAGGCTTTGTTACTCATTATCGTGAAGGGAAGGCAGGTGGCCACAGTGACTTCAAACAGGCACAACAGAAGAAGATAGGGATTGGCAGTTGGGTGTCAGCCTTACAAGATTAGTCGAGACAAGAAGCACACCCTGAAGTATTAGCTCTAACTTTATTGTAAGATTACATTAACATAATCTTGCAAGTCTGAAAATACATCTCTCCACCCAGTCCAAGAACTATGGAGGGTCCCATCTGAGATGTTTGCCACACCCCTATTCCTTCTGTGGACTCAGCTACCATTTGTCTGACTGTTGTCTAGTCTGCGACTCTTCCACCTGTTGCCCAAGGTCTTTCCGCTTACCATTACAGAGGGACAGGCAATTTCATGCTGGCATAACTAGACTGCAAAATTCCAAATGGCAACTAGATGGAACGAAAGGGCCAGAGTCTTCTGGAGTGTTTGCAGCCCAAATACAGTAGCCCTATGAGAAATGCCCATCAGCCAATGAGTTCCCATAGTTTATTGAAGGGCATTTTATTCTGAACCAATAGATTGAGAGTGGGGAACTACCAGCCCAAATGGTGAGACTCGATCAGTTGTGTCTTTCCAATTTAGCCTGAGGTCTCCCCTCTTTATCCATGAAGCAATTAGGCATCTCTGTTAAGAAGCTAGTTATAGAGAGGGCTAATATATCCAGTGATATCCAGTATATCTGGAGCCCTGAGGCAATCATTCATGATGCAAGACTACCCCAGAATAAAAGGTTGAAAGCTAAGCAGCAGCTGCATCTAGACCCAACACTGAGACATTGTTTCTTGCACATAGATCAGACAAATGCCCTCAGATTCATGATTGCTGATAACATTTTTTCCTATAACATGGCAATGCCTGCCAGCTTTCTTATCTGCCCTTTACCAGGAGGGATTTGCATCAGTTTGTTTTGCATTCCCAATGTTCCCTGTGGTCAGGAGGCAATGGAGGTTGGAAGTGAATCACACAAAAATGGGATATAATTCAAAAGGAGTGTCTGCCTGTAAACAAGGGTCAAATAAATCAACTGCAAAGTGAATGGCTTTGGAACAATTCACAGAAATTGCTCAGCCAACAATCCTCCACAAGGATGAAGGAATGGGCATGCAAGCCACTTCCACCACACTCCTAAGACAAAGGTGATCTGGTTCCTGTGATGCTGAATGTGGATTTTAACCAGCAAGAGGAGATCTTCACTTTCTCAAACCACCAAGAATCAGGTGTGAGGCAGGAAGTATGACCTGGTCTGTGGTGGCCCGTTGCTGAAAGGACTGGAAGCTGGTGGTTAGCCTGACATTCTTTGTTTTGCTTAGGGACTTTGGGTCCATCTGAGTCCATCTAGTCACCAGCTGTAAACTCAAGTCCTGAGCTAATTACATATCAAAGCTCTCCCTCATTGGTCCAGTATGATGAATGACAGCTTCCACTTTCATAGGAAAAGGAAAGAAAAACAAGAAACTTCCCATGCACATGAACTATTCACCCTGCACTGCAAAGGAACTGGTTGTTGTGGCGTATTTGTGTCTCTTCTGCGATTTTCTTCACTCTCTTAAGAGGAAGAGATGGTAGTTACAGCCAATAATGTTTAGTTCTTACATGCAAGCTGACTGTGAAGAAGAAAAGATACTATATTGTTTCTTTTGTTTAATAAGATTAGTACTAAGATGGCAACCTAAATAAATACCAAGCATGCATAGGTGAGGCTTTCTTTATAAATCCTGCAAAAGGAAAAGCTGTCACTGGCTTCATTTTATGGGCCTGCTTGATGACTATGGCCTGAGGTAACAATTAAAGAGGACTACTTTATGGCATTATTAGTGCCAAGTGTATTCAGAGGTGAGCCTATTTGTCATCCCTGATTAGCACCAAGCATGGAAAAAAACTATTAAAATAGTAATAAACTAAACCAAAAAATACTTTTAAACCAGTCAAATTAATTTAACTTTCACATGTTTCACTGTTCTTGCTCGAAGTTCCAGTCCCTTGCATTTTAAAAAACATAGGTTGTCGAAGACAAAGAACATAATCCACTCCTTTTATTTCCAAGAGAAAGATTAATGGGCACATTTAAATGCGCCTCTCAAATCACTGAATCCGATCCTTTAAACTGCTTGACATTGTTCAGACTGTGCCCCCTCCCCAGTTGTTGCCATCAGATAATGACTATGAATGATAGCTATTCATATCAAGCTGATGCCATCATTGTTTCTTCCAAGCAAATCCTTCTCCAGGCATTGGGGGGAAAGCTTAGGAGCTATGCTCATGTGGATTGTGCTTACTAAGCAAATCTGACCTTAATCTAAGCAACTGCTTTATATGCTACTTTAGTGAGGGAAATCATCTCTGGGAGAGACTTCCATGATATAAGAAAGTCCTTTTACCAGCACACATGAAAGCTGATGTTCTTGTAATGTATGTCTGGTTTTTTAGATCTCTCCCCTAATGCAGTACACTTGCTGTTCTTTCTGAACCAGAGCACTGAAAATTTGACCTTCTACCAAATCCCATCAAAATGAGTGCTTTTGGCAGTCTACTAGAGGTAAAATTCTACATAATGGAGAAGCATCGGGGGGGTTCCTTTAGAAAAACTACTACTGAGATAAAAATCCTGTCCTTGCAAGAGTAATGTCTTGTATTTAGTAGGACACCTAGAAATTATGGAGCTCATTTAGACATTCAAGTTCACAATCATAACTGGGGCATCCATGAAGGGTAGGTGTCACAAACATCAAGATGAATATAGAAGTTGAGACCATGCAGTGACAGCCCTGCCCCTTTGTAAATGCATGCAACTTCATCACATGTACAAAAGGACAAGGCTTCAATTGTGCAGTTGTGACTGCCATCTTTCTTTACTCCCCTCACAGATGCCTCTGAGCATAACAAGCTATCGTAACTATGAATGGACTGTTTCCTCATATCCCATCAAATATGCGTCTTCCAATGAGACAGTCTGCATATTCATGTGATGTACTTACATGTATGAATCAAATTTAAGTTAATTTTGGATTGGCTTTGGCATTTTTTATGGCAGTTCTTATCTCAGAAACTTTAACATGTATATTTTACAAGAAGATTAAAGGCTAAGAAGAAGTAGGGAGATCTCACAAAGTCTTGTAGAAAGGGATGGATTTTAAGAAGGACATGTACCATGGATTTGTCCACCCCTATTTATGCCCATACCCAATATGTTATTTTAATATAAATACTATGAAGATGTGTTCCAAAGATTCCAGTCTTACATGATCAGATATATGGAACAGACTTGTAAGTATTATAGTTCATTAGGATCACAACTAATTCCAGAATAAATAAATATTTATTTATTTATTTCTGGCTTCTCTGGCATGCACCTAAGAATGATTATATTATTGAGCATGGACTTCCTGTGCCCAGGAATACTTTCTGAACGATGGCAACCAAAGCTTCTACCCTTCTCCATAAATGACTTCATTTATGCCAGGTGGATACCAAAGCAGGGCACTTCCTGTGAATTCCCATATGCTCAGGCGGCTTTAGGTTAAGTTTCTCTACCTGAGGACCTCTGGACATATTCGAGGTACAATCCTCAGAGTTCTGGGTCAGAAAACGTTGTTTTAGGCTAATATATGTTGAAGATGGCATCTGCCTCTTGTATATTTAATTTAAGCTCTGCACATGTATCAAAACTGATTACAGAATGGAGCAATAATTCATTTAGAAAAGTGATTGATCATGAAACAGAATCAAGAGCTCTATTATATAGGACAGCTATTTGTGAATAGTTATGGAATTATCCTTCTATTTTACTCCTTGATTGATAGAGGAGACCAGGATTATTGACAGAATAAAAAGTTCATAACATCACCAACAATTCATGGACAGGGCATGATTTCATATTTTTACAGAATAAAATTTTATTTATTTATTTATTATTTATCCCACCTTTATTATTTTTCTAAATAACTCAAGGTGGCGAACATACCTAACACTCCTTTCTCCTCCTCTTTTCCCCACAACAACATCCCATTCAAAAATGCACAAGCATCTACTTACTATAGTACATTAAACTTTCATGTAAATGAATGTTCCCTAGATGAGGCCTTTGGTACTATTAAATCTCAGATGTCATATACATTTTACTTAAAACTTTAGACTTCTAGTGACTTTCCCCCATTCAAAGGTTCACTTGTTCCTGTGGGGCTCTGCACACACATGCAAGGGTTTATTGAAGGCTACCACCAAAACAATTTCAATCCAGGAAGCTCAGGGCTATATCCAGGGATGTGTGACAGCTGCACTGAGATCTGAGCCTCCTCATAAGTCCAGCTGTACCACACCACCATTTGCAAACCATCTGAAAAACTTTCAACTCAGTAACATTTTCCACACTTAGTCCTCACTAATCATGGATTCCAAATGCATTCAATATGGTGCTGAGTTCAGAGGGAGCATCTTATAGTTCTTCTGTTCAAGTTAACCTGTAACTAAACATTGAAAATGCTTGGCAATTCTCCTCTTCCCTTTCAGAACTTCAAAAAATGACTTTAGAAGGGGGGGGGGGAGCTTCATTTCGCCATGGCACCATTCAAGGAAGCCTTCTAAGCTCAGCAATAAGTCAGCAACTTAGCAAACCTCATTTTTTTCTTTGAACCAGGAAGATGAAGATGAAGATGAAGAACCCCTAGAGCTGGATTACAAAACAGAGCTGGGAAGCAGGGAAAGGAGCCACTAACCGAATGATGATCTCATTTTTGTGCATCTTTGAGATGAAAATGTTAAAAAAAAAAAACACTAACCAATTGTAACCTGGTGAGAAAGGCAGTTTTCTGAGCTTTTGCAGCACATTTTGATTTAATTTTTATCCCGCCTTTATTATTTTTATAAATAACTCAAGGCGGCGAACATACCTAATACTCCTTCCTCCTTCTATTTTCCCCACAACAGCAACCCTGTGAGGTGAGTTGGACTGAGAGAGAGTGACTGGCACAAAGTCACCCAGCTGACTTTAATGCCTAAGGCGGGACTAGAACTCATAGGCCCCTGGTTTCTAGCCCAGCACCTTAACCACTTGACCAAACTGGCTCTCAAACATTGCCCCTGAGTTAACACCTGGCATTGTACGCTACATGGGACCACACTGCAGAATGGTATTCAATCTTCATGTGAACAACCTCATAGTACATTCATCTGTACCTCTCTGTTCTGTGGCTCTGAACCACTGCTTCACAGCAATTGGAGAAACAGGATCAATCTCTACCATCTGTCCCACTGCACTGCACGGAGAATTTCTTCATAGTTTTGGAGGTGGGCGTGGGATTCCTGAATCTATCTACATCTTTTATTATCTTCTGGTACTTTCAGATTAGTTTTAAAGGTGATAATTAAAGAAATAGATCCAAATGTATTCCTAGTGTGTCTGCTTTGCACAAAATTGCTGTCAATGTTCCAAATGCTTCAAAGCATTTGGAACAGTCTCAGCTGGTCTTATGTTTAGTGCAATTTGTTTCAATTACCTTCTGAGAAGTCTTTTCAGAACTATTCAACAATTGCTTCCTATAAGAGAAAGATATATGCACTTGTGTTTATTTTTATTCTGGTACTGTATAAATTAAAAAGGAAAAAAGAAAAGAAATTACAGTGAAAGTATAAGAAATAGAAGGAATAGAGGTACAGAACAGAAACAAAAGAAATACAAACATATATAGACATTGACTTCCAACTTCTTTACAAAGGATATCTATGAAAAACCTTTCATACAACCCTTGTTTAACTTTACATAATTGCTTCTACTTTTCCCAATAGTCTATAATTATACTGTAACTAATCATCGAAACCATATAGAAAGATATATACACTCAGTGCAGGCAAAGAAATTATCCTGTATTTTTTCCTGCCAGTTCTCATTCGGTTTGATGGGAGGGAATTTCAGCGAACTTCTTGTGGGTGGAGTGTGGAATTCTTGCACTTTCTTAGTTATGGGAGGGCCAAAGAGTAAAAGCAAGACTATAATTCATTGTATAATCATCTCTTCAGCAACCTGCAGTCTCTCTGGCTTCCTACATTTCAGTTTAATGCTAGAGTCTAGAGATTTATCACAAAGGAACTCCTCCTATGGTGTTTTTTCAATAAAGAGTACTATGTCACCATTATTTATTTATTTATTATTCAAATTTTGTTACTGCCCATCTCCCCCAAAAGAGGGACTCTGGGCGGTTTACAATAAAATTGATACTGTAACAACAAATGTTAAAATCCCATAAAAATAGAAGTTACAGATATAAAATACAATATAAATAAATATAGAATCCAAGTGGCTATAAAAATTCCAATCCGGTGGGAGGGGCTCTAAGGCGTGAGCCACCCACATGAGTGGCTACTCACCTTCCCGCCTCAAGTGAGACAGCAGAACCAAGTCTTCAGGGCCTTCCGGAAGGTCAGGAGCAATGGGGCCTGCCTCACCTCCAGGGGCAAGATGTTCTAAAGGGTGGGGGCCACTGCAGAGAAGGACTGCTTCCTGGACCCCGCCAGATGAAATTCTCTTACAGACAGGGTCCATAACATGCCCCCTCTGCATGATTGGGTGGGATGAGACAATGTTATGGGGATGAGACGGTCCCTCAGGTATGCTGTTGCCCCCACCCTGTGGAACACTGGAAAGGGGTGAAGACCTGGCTCTGCCATCTTGTGTGGTGCATGAGGAGTGCTCCCGTAAATTAAGAACTTTTTAACATCCATGTCTTGGACTGTATTTTTTTATTTAAGAATATTGTTTTATTGTATTTTAACAACTATTTATTCTTGTCTTATTGTAAACTGCCCAGAGCTGGTCTTTGAGTGAGATGGGTGGTGACAAAATTTGGAAAATAAACAAACAAATAAATAAATAAATAAATAAAATGAGAAGCATTCCACTCTGGAGAAACTGGAGAAATTCTCCTTCCCCTGAAGGATGGGGGAGAAGCTGTCCATCCATTTTCTCTGCCCATAAATTTTCTAAGAATTTCAAAAGGCCATTTGAGTCCAGCTCTGACATCAGAAAAAACCAGGTAATACTGAAGAATAAGGTTTATTCAGAGAGGTAAGACCAGTTGGATTCTCTCAGATATATATACACAGTATTGCAGCTTAAGCACATTAAAATCTCAATTTACTTAACTATGAACATTAAGCGTATGCTTTACTGCCTCCTGCTGAAATCAATGGCATCTGAATACATTTTAATTTAGTTTGGATGTGCTTATCTTTTCTCATAAAAAAAATACAAAATAACTAATCGCTGTAGAGTACATACTGTATATTATTGTTAAATGTCTTCTGTTTAAACTCTATCTCACTATTTTAGGACCCAATAATGTTTATAATGATGGGTCTGCAGTTATAAAAGAGCAAGTTATTTATTCCTGATGCTTTTAGGGGGGGAATAATTAAACATTGGGGCTTTTTGTCTTCTATTATTCTTCAAAAAACCTGACAGGATGTTTTGGTCATATCATTTGGGAATAATGCAGCACATTAACCTGAAAGAACTACTTAGTGTAAAGGCCTGTTAATTCTGTCTTGGCAAGATTTCCTCTTATATGGGTAACATATGCGGCTTTAAGCTACAGCTCCTCTTGTCTATCAGTTGGATCTCCCTTGAGAAAGATGGTGGTGTTTCAATCACTTAGGCAACAATCTTCAGTCCATTTATTCCAGAATAGTTCTTTGCTAAATTAGAAGGCTGCCATATAAGCTGTTTAAGGGTTGGAGAATCAGATCAGATTCCAATCTTCACTTTTGTTCAAAGGTAATTGTTAGTCATTTCACAGAATCAGCCTAGTGGAATTATACTTTTGTGCAGCTAAATGACCACCCTTTAATGTATCACTGTCCTTAATGCTTGAATATACAATATTTAGCTATGCCAAATTTATCTCTTAAGAGGAATTAAACAACATCAGGTAGTTACACTGGTTTGATTCAATACATTATAGGTTCCAAACTCCTGCAAAAGAAAAAAAAAACCCTGTAATTTATGGAATGAAACCATATTCAATAATTAAAGCAATCTCTAGAGGACACATTATTTCTAAAGTGGTGTCATTGTTTAGCATAATGAAAATGAGCTACAACAAGCCACAAATTTGTACATTCTACCCACAGCCAGTTACCCAGCATCACAAAGAGGAGGAACAGATTAAAAGCTTCTGTTTCAGTTTCAGATTAGCCTTAGTTTAGTGTTGACTTGAATCTTAAAGTGAAACTAATCTTAACTATCCAGCTTCATAAATTAGGATCTGAAGTTGATTTGTTTCAAGCCACAATATTTAAGATTAACTATAATTTGTTCAGCTGAAATATTCATTAAGTCACATTCATCCAAAATGGCAGTATATTAAGCATTAAATATATAATCCTAAACAACAGCTTGTTTGCAACAAGTAAGATTGCATTCTAGGGACTTGGCCACAACATGCCCTGGCCAGGAGGTTAGGTAAGTTTTGCCAGTTAATGCAGGGTTGTGTGTGTGTGTGTGTGTGAGCGCGCAATGGGATTTTTGTTTGTGACCTTGGATATTATCATTTGGATTGTTAAATGGTGGTTTTAACTTTGCATGCTGTCCAAGTCATTATATAACATATAAATCATTTAAATAAATGAACATTTTATTGAAAAGGGAGAACAAAATGGTTCTGTTTTTATTGAATTGTTAAGTGGTGCAGTAATAAAACACAAGAAAGTTTGTGTGATGAAATGGTAGATTTCTTGTGTTCTACTAAGGTAGAAATGGGTTAACTGGATACTTCTTTCTAAGAAAAGCAGCCAGAAAGCTAAGAAAACCTGGAGAAAGAGAGGTTTAAGAGAATGGTAGTTAATAGCTGGACAAAGTTAAAAAAAAAAGAATAGGGAAAGGAAATAATCTGTATATCTGAAACAAAAGGAAAGAGAAACATGGATAGCTGTTGTGACAACCATCCTGTAAACAGAAGAGGGCTTTTGCTGGCAAACCTTTTAAAGAAATAGCTTACAGTATATCTTGAATTATCTTTAGCTTAATACAATGTTAT
The DNA here is from genome assembly GCF_035149785.1 of Candoia aspera. Lineage (NCBI taxonomy): Eukaryota > Metazoa > Chordata > Lepidosauria > Squamata > Candoiidae > Candoia > Candoia aspera. The sequence goes on along the minus strand of NC_086155.1, from coordinate 118,751,292 downwards.
TCTCAATGTTTAATTTATTCATAGTCCTCTGAATGAATAAACAACAGAATAGCAACCCATCTCCCTGCCCCAACATACCTAAGATGCTACACTGTTGGGTGAAGAACCAATAATGGAAGAGATAATTATTAATATAAGAACTTAACAATCACACACTCAACACATAAACACATCCCCAAAATAAACCTTGCAGAAATTAGGTTATCTTTGTCCATATAAACCCAGTTCAACCATAGAATAATCTGGCAGTTTAGAAACAATAGCTCTTGAGTTATGGGAGATAAGATTAATAGGAATTAAAACAACATTCATAATTCTATTCCCTGACTCCCCACAATTTTAGCTAGATCACATCTGAAGCTTTTAATACCTGCTTTGCAAGCAGGCGCTCTCAGAGCTCCAGCAACAATAACTACTACTACTACTACTATTGTTGTTGTTGTTGTTGCAATTAAAACAAAATTAGGCATCAAAACTCAAATGTAATTTGATTTATTTTAGCAGAAAAGATAACCTTCTGAGGTTTAGGCCCAGATCAAATGACTATTACTGCAGTTGGCTGTGCCTGTAAATTTGTCCTTCTTGTAGGTTGTGGATTTGGAGATTATATCAATAAAGCTTAGGACATTTAATCACACATGTTTTAATTGCTCTAACAAAACAGTTATGACCATGCACTAACTCGACACAAATCCCAGTTCCAGAGAAGATCAGAGCAATGAAAGTTGTTTTTTTTTAAACTCACTTAAGTCCAGAAAGAAGCTTTAATATGTTGTCACCAATTCAAAATCCTCCACAAAGTTCCACCTGTGAAATGTAGTTTGGAATAAAAGAAGACTAAAAAAAAAATCATGGTGCTTACCAATATCATGGTAAGAAGAGGACCAAGTCAGATGGTTAAGATTATTGGGTTCATTGACTGGCAGATCTGCCCTGAAGACAAAGTATTTGTTTTGATCCTTTTGTCCAATCACAGCATTTAGTGGGGGGATTGGAAGGAACTTGGTAGAAATTCTTCTTCTGATCATTTATTTCCTTCATTTTCCCTCTCCCATCCATAGAAGGAAGAAGTATTGTAGCTATCATATCCCTCTCTCTAGCTGAAGCACTGTATTTTCCTTAAGAAAAACAAAAAGGACCTAATTCTTCCTTTCTACATCTTCCTGCACTGAACCCCTTAAGTCAGGTGTACCATATTTAAGAAGAACAGTGAGGGGAAAAAATTAAAGGTAGGAGAGAAGAGAAGAGGAAATCTTAGTAAACCTTGTTTAGACCACACCATTCATTATATCTTTCCATATCTTTCTATCTTTGCAAACAATCTTCCTTCTACCATATACTGCCTTTTGTTCTTTAAGCTGTCTCACAATTCATTTATAACTTACAACCATTCACTCCATTTCTCCTACCTTGGGGACTACTTTGGTCTTCAATATATTAATTTTCAGATCATTATTATACTATACAATGTATCTAACACTTGCTGAAAAACATTTGGGTTCTCAGCCAACAACACAGCATCTCCTGCATACAAACATACAGTCACATTCACGTCCCCAGCCAACATACTTCTAACAAGCATACCTTATGTATTTATCCATAAATACACTAAATAATAACAACATCATATATTCTTGTTGATGACGAAAACATTCTTGATGTTATGCAATAACATATATTCTTGTGGTTGGATAAGCATCCCCATCCACCAAATCCTTTCCTGCATGGCACAGAATAGAGAAGGGATTACCTGGTATCCATATTCCGTGTCTTCTCTGCCGCTGTTATGTAAAATGGGAATAATCAAAAGTCACTCCCTTTGGGACTGTCCATATTAATTACCCACAGTATTGCTTCCAGCAGCATGGCAAAGTACTGTGCCTTTTAACATAGATAGATCTATGGATGTAGGTAACATGGATCATTGCTAATAGGTCCTCTGCCCTTTTATCTCTTGCCTGCTGTTCACCTCTCTTCCTTTCCCTGATTTTGCCTGTTTTTTGGTCCTGTTTTGCCAGTTCACTGTTTTGTGATGTTTGCTGATATTTAATAATCATCATCCAGTTTTATTTTTTGCTAGCTGAACTGAGCAGTGTGCATGCTTGCTCTGATCTGGATGGAGGGACTGACTAGGAGTGTGCTGAGCACAAACTAGACTGGAAATTACCCACAGTAATTTGCTAACATTTCTCTTGCCAAGAGTAACTTGAGCATTCATTCATCAATGTATCTTACCTCCATCATATGCCGCTCTTATTGCAGTCAGCAGCCAAGCTTCAACTCTATATTCACACAAAATGTTCACAAATTCCAGCCAATTATCATGTGCTTTTTCTAAATAACAAATGTACAATAAACTTTCTTTTTATATCCAGACATTTCTCAGTGTTCTGCAAAAACCACATCTGCACATTTGCACTCAGTATAAACCTGCACTGTATTTCCCACATTTTCTCACTGTCACAAACTTCGTACACTTCCATCAGAACTCTGCCAAATACCTTCTTAGGCACACTTAACAAACTAATCCCACTATAATTTCCTATTCAATCCATGGTATCTTTTCCTTTCTATAATGGAATAATAATGGCATTCCTCCAATCAACAAGCACTAATACAGTTTTCACACACATATTAAACAAGTTGCACAACCTCTCTGTAAGCAATCCATCCCATATTTAAGCCTTTACCAGTTGTTTCATCTATACCTGCAGCAGTTTTTTAAGGGCATACAGCTGGCCCTAATAAAGGTATTACCTGATTTTGAATAAAAAAATTAGCTTAATTGTTGGCACTTTTTTCCCCAATAAAGATATTTGAGTCGTCTGTTTCTCATGTCAAACCACTTCAGTGGAAAGGACACCTCATGCACTGTGACATTAATATTTTATGAATGAGTTTAAAATCTTTTACTAAGAGAATCCCTGGGAGGAACATTTAAAATAATTGATTCTCTACAAAAATTCATTCTGAATCAAGACACTTATGTCAGTCTCATGAGTGCTGATGGAATTTTTACAATGTAGAACTCAATATTTGCAAGCTGTTCATATGTGGAGCATCTGTGGACATTCCTACAATAAGGCCAAACAATAGTTTTGTTCACAATTATAGATGAGTGTGATGTTTGGAGATGAGCACTGAAATCACAGAAAGAAAAAACAAGTTCAAGCAAGTATCTAGTTTTGAAATGAAGTTGAAAGTTTTTCCACTTAAAGAATAGTTCTACAAGAATTGAGCCTTTAAAATGATTATCACTGAATAAGTTCCCAAGAAACCACAAAAAACATAAAACTATTTCACAAAGCTGATAAACAAAAATGACATGAACCAAACCATTATTAGCTTGTTTGGCAAAATGATCCAGCCAAAAGTTCCATAATTTATTAGGAAATTATGCAGAATTTTGGCAAGATATAGTCCTATAAGGAAAAAATATGTTCCAAGTACATGGTGCATGAGCGTAAATGAATAGTTTAATAAGCATTACATGTGAACCAAGTCACCATGTGCCCTGTTTCTGCTGATCATATTCTATTATTTTCCATTGTTCTCTATTAATGTGCTCATTTTCATTTGTTTTGCTGGAAATTTAATCTACACTCCTTATCTTTTTCATTTTTATCAGTTTAAAATTAATAACAACTCCCCTTGCTTTTCTTGATCCTGGAATAAAATATTTATTTGCTAAAATATTTATGATTCAGATTTAATGCCATTTCATCTAACTTTCCTGAAGCATAATTACAGAGAATTTCATAGAAATTAATTATTTTATAATTCACTTCTATCTGCTATCCCTCACACATTTTAAATTATTTTAAACATCTTGGCCATCAGAACAGGCCACACTATAGTTTTCCTTCCATAGTCTAAATTATTATTATGTATTTATAATCTAAATTATTATTATTTAATTTATTAATTCTATTATTATTATTAAGACTCTGGACAGCTTACAAAATATCTATATCTATCTATCTATCTATCTATCTATCTATCTATCTATCTATCTATCTATCTATCTATCTACCTATATCTGCCTGTCTGTCTGTCCGTCTATCCAACAGTTAAAAATATAACAGCAAAACATGGCAACACAGCCATTTAAAAAAAAAAAAATGACACCCTATGTGACACCTAATCCTGGGCCTGAGAACAGAGCCAGGCCTTTAGGGCCTTCCAGAACTCTAGAAGAGTGGATACCATGTGTATCTCTGTGGGGAGGTTATTCCAGAGGGCAGGGACTGGGACAGAGGAAGCAGAATCCCTCAGTCCCATAAGCTGACATTTTAAAAAGGGACCTGGAGCACACCCACTCTGCCGAAATGTACTGGGTGGGCAGAAGTCATTGGAGATAGGCTGTCATGAGTACTGATGGTGAGCAGGAGGGGGCCCCTATCCAGGGGGGAAAATGCACTGAGGAGTTAAGCAGCCATTCAAAGAGACACAGATCAGACCACCTTAACTTTTGGAGTTTATCTGTCTGGGTTTTTCCCACGCTTCTTCAGTTTGTTAGGATTTTCTGTCTAATGTAGCAGTAATAAACACTAGAGACCTATTCCTTGTCTCAGCGCGGTTCCTGACTGTTAGGACATAGGCAGTCCTTCAGATAGCCAGGCCCTATGCCATGAAGAGCTTTATGGATAACCCAAATCTTGAATTGCACCCGGAAGCCAACTAGCAACCAGTGCAGCTCTCATAGCAGCAATGACACACGGGTGTAGCAAGAAGTGCCTGTTACTGCTCATGCTGCTGCATTTTGGACCAGCTGTAGCTTCCGGTTGGTCCTCAAGGGCAGCCCCATGTACAGTTCATTATAATAGTCCAGACACGAGGTGAGGTGACCAGGGCATGAGTCATCGTCTGAAGGGCCTCCTGGTTGAGGAAGGGGCACAACTGATACAAAAGCTAACCTTCATTTCATTACTAAATGACATGGATCTTATATAACTATTTAAACCTTTCCAAGAAAAACCTTCTTCCTACATTCCAATAAGACTATTATCCCAACTAAATTTGATTAGACAAAATGTTAATTTGATTATAAATTTGGAAAGTACTAAAAACTGAACTATTGTGGAGGGCCTTTGGCAGCTGAATGTTTTCTTGCTCTTGCTTAGTTTAAATATGAGCTGCTGCATAACCCATAGGATTGTTGAAGTCAGCTATGTTAACGTATCATGTTAATTAAGTAGGATATTTAGGATTTTTTGCACTGTTTCCTATAGACATTTTAATGTTTTATATTTACTGTGGAGATTTTATTGTTTTATACTGTTAGAGATTTGGTGGATATGGACTGTTGTAAGATGTAACAAGTCAGAATGAAATTGGTAGCATATACATTTGATAAATAAATATAAATAAACTGAGAGTAAAAAATACCATATAGAGTATATGGACCTAACCGTACTCAGTACACCTCTAAATTTAAAATTGTATCCCATGGAGTGCCACAACTTTATTAATCATTATTATCAAACATGTGCACCAATTAACAAAAGTTATAAAGGGCTTTGAACAAACTAACTTGATGTTTTTAAACAGCAGAATTGTTTTTTAACTATGTCTTCCGACAGTTGAGGTTTTCTTCATAGGTAAAATCCCCCATGTTGTAGAAGGCTGTTTGTGTGATTATGTTGAAGGAGTTATTTGCCTCCATGTTTAGTCAGAAAAACCTTCTTCTTCTCTCTTCTCTTCTTGAAATGTCTAAATATTTATCAGAAATTTCTAAATTATGTAATGATAAAAGAATTGTACTTCCTTTGGTGTTGCCACTAATTATTACTTTAGCTCAGAAACTCAAGTTATATGATATTCCACCTTCCTGCCATATCTCTTGAAAAAGACAGTTTTTTCTGTTGTGAAGAGTTTCTGATGATACGTCCTGAAAAATGTATATTCCCCATTTCTACAAAAAAATTTATTTATTTTATTGTTATTTTAACATTTTGTAAATCCTCCCTGGGAGCCTATTAAACAGTAGGATATAACTCTCATCAACAGGCACATGTGTGAAAAAGCAGTGGGTAACCTTTTGTGATTGAAACCATACTTTTAAAAAAAATGGTACCAAGTTTCTCAGGACAAGGTGGTGTTGCAGAGGATTAGGGCTGACATTTTCAGTCCTTCATGTTTTTATCTTTTTTATCTTATTCTTTATGTATTTTTCATAAAACACTTCCATCAATGTTTCATGACTTAGAGATCCTTTTTTCTCTGTTCAAAATAGTTGTATTTTGAAGAAAGTGAAAATTATGCTGCTGAAAATTAGTTATTTGCTGCCCATTTTGTTGGCAAGCATGAAGGAGGAACTTTAGGGAACAGGAAATTGGGGCTGAAAGACTAGACACCTGTGGGCCACACATCTACCCAGCTGTAGGAGTATAGTCAGGGGCATCATTGGCTGTGGAACTGAGAAAAGAGAAGAAAACATCTAGGTGAGGGGGACATTTGTTGTGGGAGGTCACAGATCCAGAATTAGACTAAATGAGAGGCTTTAATGGAAACTCCAGATATATCTTAATGTCTAGCTTGCTGCCAGTAAGACACTTTCAGAAGATATTCCCAATAACTGAAGTTGTTAGTATAACATAGTTGTAGAAACCTTGATTCAAATCTCCCTTTAGAAAAACTTCCTGATGATAAGATCTATTTAAAGGTGGAATAGTCTACCTATGGAGGTTATGAGTTCTCCTCTAGTGGTTTTCACTCAAGAATGGTTTAATTGGTTTTCCTACACATTGCAGAGGATTGGACTAGATAATCTTTGTGATCACTTCCAAATCCACAATTCTATGAACCTGTCAATTTATACTTTAGTATGACTGGTGTGTTTCCAAAGAAGGATGCTCATGACATTTCTGTTATTGGGACAAGTTTCAGCTGAATCACTTGTTGGACACACTAATGCTCATGCAGTTAAAGGGATGTCTCTGGAGAAAATAGTTTTGAAAGACGGCTGTACTACATTCATTTCAGAAAAAAAGCAACAGATGCACAAACATTTTATTCCCAAATACTTCCTTTTTTTTCTTTAGTTCCCTTCTAAAAAGAAAACAAGAAAACAGAATAACTACAGTGATGACCGTAATAATGCAAAAGGGAAAGATTTCTTAAAGCGTTCATTCAGAAACTAGACAAGGCCACTAGATGCGGGGGTGGGTAGGTGGGGAGAAAGCATGTACTAATGTGGTCCCTGGCACTAAAGTTTAATATTACTGTCCAAATTCCATTTATCTTCCCCCCTTTCCCCTTCAGAATAGGGGGTTTATGTTGGAGATAATGTGATACTGCAGCAGAAGCCCTCCTCAGGTTTCAAACAGGTCAACTTGTCAAAGCTTTTTAAGAGAGCCAATTACATTAATTTTCCACAGCAGAGAAATACATATTTCATTTCCATCTCCCACTAGAGATGGGGCCCAGGGATTCTGTTTCTAGAGGCTCTTATCACTAAGTAACATTCATACCCCCAAAGGAACCTTTGGCAGTCACTGGTCCATTGATATAATTGAGCAAGCTATGCACCGTCTGACACTGCCATGGCACTCTTCAATGGTCCTGTGCGCTAAGCACTCAGAACAATGAAGCTTTAGAAGACTGCCACATTGTCAATAAATTTCAATTACACTAATTGCCAGGAGTTCAATGAGTGCATTTTGAAAAAGCAGAGGAAAGGACAAATGGGAAGAGAAGAGAAGAGGAGAGGAGAGGAGAGGAGAGGAGAAGTCAAATGCCTACTGGGGCTATGAAAAAGGAAGCAATTTTAAAAACTGTTTGTTTCTTTTGTGTGCACAAATAGATATAATACATGATTGAACAAGATTTTACAGGCCAGTACCAGTTTCTGGAAACCTGTTTTATTTTTCTTTGTTGCCATTGCCAAACAACAGATGCAGAAACAGAGACATTTACGTGGCACTGTCTTTAACTGTTGAATCATTTCTTTAGTCTGCTTTTTCATGTTGTTATTGTCATAGATTATGTCCTGTTTAAGGCAGAAAATGCTTCTCAAAGCCAAAAGTAGAGAGCTTACAAAATCAGCAGAATGAAGCCAAATACATCACCTTACTGTATGTGGAGTGGCAGAGCAGACATTCCAACTTAATTATAGCTTGGTAGAAAACCAGTGCATGCACACACACACTCACACACGCACGCCAAAAGAGAGGGGGAGAGAGAAAGACTAGGCATGTAAATGAAATGAAAAATGTATTTTGGTTCGAGTTCAAAACAAAATATGGCATCTGAAAAGCAATTATGACTCATGCACATATCCTTACTCAGCATCAAACAGCTCTCAAACCAACAAGTTCAATTCTTCTTTTGCAGCAAAGCGCACATTGGACAGTATCGCATCCATTTCTGCATGCATTTTGTCTCCACAAAGATAAAGGGCCCAAGAGAATGCAATCCCCAAAATGCAACAATAAGTGGCCTCAGCAAGCCAACCAACCAGAGTTACTCAAGAACTCCAAAAGAGCCAACCAGACCAAAGTTACCAGAACCCATTAGCATAGAGCTTGGAGGGGAAGTGGGGGTGGGGGTGGGGAAGTAACAAAAGTACCTTGATGAATTTAGGTTCGTACATACGTACTCTGTGCGTGCTCTTTTGGTCTGTACATTGCAGAGCTTTCAGAATGCCTTTGAAAATGAACAAATTCACTGCATCTACAAAGGCATCTTCAGTTTCATCATCAGTGCAATCCCAGAGCATACAAAATACACACATACTTAAACTTAACAGACCAACCAACCCAACATTGTAATAGTACTTGTTTACATTTTCATCTTGACTAATGCTTGTGTGTGAACTGAAGTGCAGTAGTGCATAAACATGCATAACCCAATACTTGATATTCCCAGACACAATGGCCCACCCACATGATATACAGCTTCCACACAGGAATCATCAGAAGAAAGCAGTGGTAGCAGCTGTCCTTCCTGGAAGTCAGGCAGTGAGGAATGGTCCCCTTTTCTTCTGTATGGGCTATGTTGTCTGTTTCAGGACAGAGCATCAGCACCATATTGCATGTGTGTATGCTGTAAGTCCAGATGGCCTCCTGTTTGACCCAGCTAGGTCTGGGACTGGGCCCCAATCACATCATCACTGGCCATGCAGTAGATAAGCCATGGCAGTGGGGTTGAGGGAGTGGGGAGCCATGGAAAGGCTGGTGGATGAATCTTACCACAACAAAGATGGAACAGAGACTAGATAAACATTAGTTGTAGTCTCTTCCAGTATAAGCATAAAAGAATATGGAGACATCTCTGATGAATGAATGCAGGTGCCATTAAAGGGCAGAGAAACAACAACTTAGTCCCACAGAAGGGTAAAGTGTGAGAAAGAAAATCAGAATAATCCTGCCTTCATTCTGTTTGGTATAAGAGGGGCAAAGGGGAATTCTGTCAGTCTTTCAGGATTGATTCAGCCCTTTGAAGCAGGCCAGGTCAGGGAACAAGCACCATAAGGATTACAGGGATGCTACTTTATTGTTGTAGGATATAATAGTGCGATTTATTTATTTAATTAATTAATTTCTCCCTGCTCATCTCCTCCCATTGGGGGACTCTGGGCGGTTTACAATAATTGATTAAAACAACAACCATACTACAAAAATAGAATATACAAATATAAAATTATTCTAATAAATAAATAAATATAAATAAGAGTAAAAAAGTAAAAAAGTCCAAGTAGCAGGAGAATCTAAAACAGTCCATATGTGGGAGGAGTGATCTATAGTAGACATCCCCATGTAGGTCTATTCCCCTCTCTGCCCCAAGCAAGGCAGCAGAACCAAGTCTTCCGACTCCGCCGGAAGGCCAGGAGCAATGGGGCCAGTCTCACCTCCGGGGGCAGCATGTTCCACAGGGCGGGAGCTACTGCAAAGAAGTCCTGCCTCCTGGACCCTGCCAGATGCAGTTCTCTTATGGATGGGGCCTGCAGCATGTCCTCTCTGCATGATTGGGTGGGACAGGCTGATGTAATGGGGAAGAGGCGGTCCCTCACATAGCCTGGCCCCATGCCATGTAGGACTTTAAAGGTGATAACCAACACCTTGAATTGGACCCGGAAGCAAACTGGTACCCAATGCAGCTCGCGCAGCAGCGGTGTTACATGTGCCCTTCTGGGGGTACCAAAAACAGCTCGCATGGCTGCATTCTGGACCAGCTGAAGCTTCTGGATACTTTTCAAGGGTAGCCCCATGTAGAGTGCATTGCAATAGTCTACATGAGAGATAACAAGGGTGTGAGTGACTGTTCGAAGGGCCTCCCAATCTTGAAAGCCTGCCAGGACAGTTTAACCTCTTCCTGAAGGAGGTGCATGAAAGGATCTGGTAGCAAGGGACAGCAAAATGGCAGAGCTACTGGAGTCTGGCACCCTCCACCATGGTGAATGGCTACTCAAAGCACAATATATGCACAACACAGGACCTTTTCCATCTGATGCCTTTGGACTACCTTGCCATTTGCCACCCGATGCTGCTTCAACCACTGCACAGGCATTTTTCTTTGCTGAAGAACAGGTATCATGTTGCTAACTAGTAACAGGCTGGTGGGATGGTTCACTCAATGAGTTCTTAGGGGATGAATTTGGGGAAAGTACTAGCAAATTCCTAAAGGCAACTCTTTTTTAAAAAAGCAGAAAAAGAGAGTCTCAAAATTATATGTGTGCCCAAGAATCTAGGAAGCAGCAGTGCTATCAGTGGGACTGGAGCTGTGGAGGTTGCCTGAGAGGCAAGCATCCAGATACTCACCAGCATCACAGTCCATCAGACACTCAGGCCATTCCCCCAGAAGTCCCTTCCAGGTCATTGTTATATGATAATATCCCATTTGCAAGAGGCAAAGATTCCCATTTTCATCACCAAAACAGAACAGACCATTTCTAAGCACCTTTCCTTCAGTCTAGATCAAAAGAAAATAATCCTGTTTTGGTTCATATTGAGCCAAAATATCCAAACCAAATTTTTCATGCTTGAGCAGGGCTCAAAATAGTTTGCATTCAAATCACTGCACCTTCCTAATACAAGAAAGCCTGGAGAAACTTGGACCGGGTTATTTGAGGGATCGACTCTCCCCAGTTACCCATCCCATCAGGACCAGCAGGAAAGGCATGTTGTGGGTCCTGTCTATGAAAGAGTATAATCTGGCAAGACCCAGAAAGAGACCCTTTTCTGTCATGGCACCCACCCTTTGGAATATCATTCCTTTGGAACTTAGATTGGCCTTTAGGGATTCCCTGAAGCTCTGCTGCCATGCCTGGGGGTCCAGCAATGGTGGGGAGCTTTTACAATGGCTTTGTTAAACTTGGCACAAGGACAGACTTTGGCCACTGACAATGATTTTAAAGTGGTTATCGATGTTTCATAAGTTTGTATATTAGTTTTATTGGATTGTTGTTTAACTGTTGTGAGCAGTCCAGAGTCACTTAGGTGAGAAGGGTGGTTATACAAATCAAAATCAAAATCAAAATCTAACAAACTGAAGAGAGTCCAGACCACTTCCCAAAGCAGTAGAGCTTTGCATCAAGATGGCACAAAGCTGCTTTTGTCATTTACTCTCCTTGATTACCACTATGGACACTTCTGTGTGTGGGGGATATCATTTGGAAATTATTACTCATGCAAGCTACACCATACTCAGCCCTTGCTACAGTTTAATATTTCAGTGATAGACACGGGTGTTCACATGACTTAAATAAATGAGCTTTAGTTAGGAAATGGCACATCCTGTCATCATAATAATGTCAAAAGCATCTGTGACATTGAAAAGACTAAAAATAAGTCAGCAGAGTTGAAAGGGTAACTGATTACATTAAGGGAAACAGGATTATTCTCAGATAATGTGAAAAGCAGATAAATCTACTGTGGGAAGTGATGTGGTCAAAGGAACTGAAAATTAGCATCCCCCTTGTGTGCAATCTACATTTGCATGCAAGAATCAGGGAATAACAACTTCCTTGAAGCCACTCAAGAAAATAGATTAAGTCTTGGAAAGAGAACCTGGATACTGGTGGAGCATTATTTCCCAATCTGGTGTCCTCCAGACATGCTGCACTTCAACTCTCATCAACTCCAGCAAGCCCATCCAATGGCAAGCAGTCCATATAGCCAAATGTCCCCTAGCAATGTAACTACATTGAGTTGGCACCAACAGGTCCTCCAGTTAGCAGAAATGTTTGGGAAATGATATGGGAATTTTGGTTGTCAGGAGGAAGAAAATGGGACTCCTGTCTTAGAACAGTCCCAAAGACCCCTTTTTGTGGTGTTTGAGGGTCCATTGGTGATAGCTGAGAACTCACAATAGGTTCATGCCATTTTGATATGGGAAATGTGAATATAGTCAATTGAGCTCTAAAATAATTTCCATGTCTAAAAACAGCTATTGAAGGCCTCAATACATGTAATAGAAAAGTTCAGCAAGCAAATCTCCCATTTTAGTTTCATGACTTAGAAGCAAGTGAGATTGAAATGGAAGAGAAAGTCCAAACTGGATCTGGTTTAAGATTCTATGGGAATGAAGTTTCATCTTCGCAAATTATTCATTGTACTGTTTAAAATCCTACGTCCACAACTGCCACTAGCCTGTCCCTTCATAATAGCATCTCATCTATGCAAAATGTTGTTGTAACTTAAATCCTCTTTAGACAGCTATTAAGACCCTCTGATATACCTATTTTTCATGAGAAGCAAGCAAGAAAGTGTCATTTGCAGCAAACCTGAAGGTGCCATGAAAGCCAAGGATGAGTAGACTCACTGTGGCTGAGTTCAGAATCACTTCAGCATTTACACTATTGACTTTCTTGGAAAGCCTTTAGGATCTCTCCCATTTTGTAATGCTGGCAAATGTAAATACTGATGAATATGGAGATATACACCTTACTGTGCGACCCTGAAAATATAAATTCCTGTACTAGGGATGCCTGAGGCAGATGATCCTTGCAACAGAGGTTAATAATATTAATTAAAAAAAGATTATCAGAGCATACATATGTATGTGCCAGATAATGATCCACTCTGATTTTTGCAATTGTTAGCTCAGAGGTAAGTAGGTAAGTAGGTATAGACAGACAGAGAAATAAATTTAGGAGTACTTATTTATTCACACATTCTAAAACATTATTCAGAAAAACATTGGAAAAAAATACATGAATGTGATATGGACTGGAAACAGGCACATTCTTCCACCCCTGTCCATCACCAACGGTGGCTAAATGCCACCTGGAAAGTCACTCCCAAGAGAAAGAGCAAGATAAGGAACAAAAAGAACATACAAGCAATGATAAGAAAAAGAGGTAAAGGTTCACCAAACCAAGATGGCTCGCAGAGAGCTACACAGGCTAATTGCATCATTCTCACTAATGCAGCAGTCACATAGCTAGGCTAGCATTAAAGGCTTCCAGAGCAGGCTCCTCCAAAGAGCCACTAAGCAGCTTTTGTAGCCAAAGCAGTTGCCCAAGAATCAATTAGATGTCTTTTCCTTGAGCAATATACGGGGTCCATCTTACCTATCCTGTTCTTTGTCTGCCTGCAGAGCAGCCCAGTCAGCCTGAGCACACATGTGGAAGAGGCATGTTTTACTTTCTGATCTGGAGGATGAACTTCTGGAGGAAATTGTGTTCAATTAGCAGTATAGCCAAGCAATATCTGCTTGGCAAAGCAGCATCCCCAAATCTGGAAATGACAAACAACTGTAATTTTTGCAAGATGTTTTGGAATTGCAATAGTTCTGCTGCCCATGACCGCAAAAGCAGGCTGAATCCACCCAGTCCACTACCACAGAATCAGAAAGGAACTGTTAGAAGAAAGCATCTATAGCAGAGGTGGGAACAGAGGTCTGAGCACCAAAAGACTGTAGCGTTATCGCCAGGTCTTTCATTGCTCAGCCTTAGTATGGGACCGCAGAGGTGAGACACACTTTTCCTTTTTGCCTGATGCTTATTGGCATTTAGGAACACCTATTTTGGGAACAGGCCACAGTGAATTTTTGCTTTTGTCTGATTATTTAATAAAGAACAATTTAAAAGATGTATGATTAAAATACTGTTCAAACACTGAGAGAATCTGACTGGTTCCTTGCTGAAGTGTAGTAAAAAAATGGTATGTTAAGGAATTACAATCATTATTATTTGAAATGTCACTGAAACATTTGTAATTCCAAGAACTATTACATTAAAAAGGAAAAGAAAATGCCTTATGGCAAATAAAAGGAGTTTCAGCCATTGTCATCATTTATTAGTAATTGCCAGTGGCTACAATCAATAAGTCCCGTTGACCAAAGCAACCAAAAATAAAATTTCAGAAAAATGTATTCATCTGTGCTGCATTTATTTTCCAGATGCGCAATTGCTCTAATGCTCTTTATGCATTCTATGTCCCCCTATCGTTATTGCTACTACTATTATTAGCATCTTTACAAAAGATCCTGGGATCGATTGGCATACATTCATTAAAACAAGGCCAGGAATTTTGGTGGAAAAACCTTCAGTCTAAAGCTTCATTCGCACAAAAACACTTCAGCGGATCATTTAAAAATCTAGCATCTCCTGATAAATCCAATAATCTAAGTTAGGATCATGCCACAACTGACCCTAAAATCCAGAATTAGCCTTAGGTTCACTTACCTCCACTCAGTCAGTTTTTGGTACGCAAGCCCAGAAGAGGATGGTCACTGACTTTTGGCTGTCTGAATGGAAACATAAGCTCAGAGAAGAGATTCTGTAGCCAGTCCCTCTCTCTTTGGTGCAGGGCATGGCAAAATGGGCAGAAAATCTCAAAGCTGAGCCTTCCCCCAACTCATCTGTAGTACCACTGACCCCGTTGGACCAGCACAGATTTTGTATTCTTTTTTGTCATTTCTAAAAGAAGGAACTAGTGTCAGTTGGCCAAGATGACAGTTGCAGGATCCTGTGATCATCTTCCACTTCATCACAGGGAAAGTAAATTATCCAAATGGAGGAGTAGCAGACTCCATCGCTCATCTTGGATACAAGCAACCTAAAAGGCACAACATGAAAGGAAAAAGGATGGGGAGGGAAGAGGAAACAAAAGAATAGGCCTCAAGTTTTAAGATTCTTGCAGTCACCAACTTGAAAAGAAGTCAGGTGTGCAGATCATTCAAGAAAGTAATTCATTTAAGCAGAATTCCCCTCTGGATTTAGTCCTTGCAGCAACTGTCCTCTGCCCAGAAGACAGGTACACCAGGAGAGCTGAATCATTGAACTGAATTGCTTGGCTTCAGAAAATCAATTTAGTTTGTTTTTTTTAAGTGTCCAACCTGATTTGACAATTCATTGTGAATCCCTGCTCCAATGCTGAGAGTCAATTTGATTTGGAGTGTCAGTCGAATCACCTTAAATCCAATCTTCAAATCGAAGCTTCAGACAGCCCTTGTGAGAAAACAGTCTGACTTGGGTTTTGTGTTTTTTTTTTCTTTTTCTTGCCAGCCAAAAAGAACCTTGGAGGCAGAGAACAAAGAGTTATTTGATCCTCTCCCTTTCTGCCATTTTCCTAGTTAAAAGCCTCCCTCAGTGGGCTGCTTTCCCCCTTGCAGGAGAAACTATCTAGTGTCACCATGTCCCCCTTCCATAGGGAGGAACGCAGCTTGGAAGAGACATCTTGAAGCAGACAAACGTCAGGAGGGGAAAGGCCAAGCAATTCCATCTACTCATGAATGTACCTTTCATATCTGATGTTTAGGTTCAGGTGTATATGAGAAAGAGAGCTTGTGTGTTTCTTCTGGATAACATCTTATTTAGGACTAAATCAGTGGTGTTAAGTGTAAGCGGCAAACTCTCTTTGAAGACTCTATCCATCTTAGTCTTCTTCTGCTGAAATCATAGCTACTTAGCACGGCTTTCTCCCAGCTTTAGCACCGCCTCTTCATTTACAGAGAGAAATATAATCTAATAAAAGAAAGTGCCTCTGACATTTATAGCGTCACCCACATCACTGGGGAACTGCAGCTGGTCTCTACATATAATTAAAGAAAAGGGTCAGAAATGCTTTCAGAGCCAAAGATGTTCCCAACATGTAGGTTGGAGTGCTTGTCTTGCCCTCCTTAACACCATCCTGTGGTTACCTCTAAAGCAACTTTTTTAAAAATTAAGTTCTTATTTTTTTTCTTTCCAACTCCGTCCTGCCCCTCGTTCAATTACTTGTTCTCTTATCAGTGTTCTTAATTACTTTAGCAAGCCTACAAATAGAGCATTTTATATGATTCACACTAGATAATTAATACCCATTTGCCATCATAATCATTGAGATTATTAATGGTAGCAAAAGCACTGCAGTAGCTTTTATAGAGCAGTTTTCTTCTAAAAGCAGTTTTGTTCTAAAAGAATACAGAGGAAGAGGTGATAAGCCATGGGAAGATGAGTTCTGGGTAGTTTAAATGTCTGGATGATTTTGAAGGCTTTTGTTGTAAAATATGATATAGGCCTTGATTTTCATGTCAAAATGTTTGTGTACAGAAAAGTTCATTGCTTATGACAAGTTTTAGCTATGTTTGTCACCCTAAATTATGTTGGCATAGTTAAACGCATGCTTATATAGTTGAATTTTATCGTGGGTGCGCGTGTGCATTTACAGAGGGGGGAAGAGGGGCAAATTGAGGCACAGGTTGATGATGTCATCACACATGCACATGTGGAGGCTCAGCGACTTGCATGAAGCATTTGCATGATGATAGCGCCTCACATGTCGATCATTTTGGCATCACAGTTGTTCTAGTATCAGCTGGGCATCATTGCTCGTGGATCCAAAGAAATAAAAGAAAAAACACTTTAAACAAAACTTGTGATTCCTAATCAAATGCATCCAATAAATAAGATTTAGCTGTCCTATCTTTTTTGTTCTCTGGCAGGGACTGAAATATGGGGAGAGGATTCATGCAGAAGATGGTGCAGATTTGCTCTATGTTGTTCTGTATTATTTTGGATAGCAGAACTAAAATCAAGGCCTGGAAATTCCAAGATAGATATTTGATTAAACATTTAAAAAAATCCTAATAAACTTTCAGAATAGCTGGTTTCTGACATCTGGGAAGCAGCAGGTTGGCTTGAATGACTTCTACAGTCTGTTCCAACTCTATTATAGGGGGAATATTAATCAGGGTAGGTTTGGGAAACTGCCCAGAAATCCTAGGCTTCCTATTTCCCCAAGTATGTACAAAGATAGAAATGTAACAAAATCCCTCAAATACAAAATTTAAAAATCCGTCCAGTTCCCCTCTACTCTGAAAGAATACTTCCCCAGGTTGAATAAGGTTAAACGAACATATGGCAGTGTAATGTGCTGCATAATATCTAACAAAGCTCCAGGATTCATTTTAAATATTTTGCAACACTTGCCAAACCTACTGAGGTCACAGTGTTATAAATGATTATGTCATTGCTTCCATGTGCTGTGCTCACCATACACACACATGCACACATACGCACACAAACACATAGATAGCAATTGGAGCCAGTGTGGTGTACTAGTTAAGGTGCTGGACTAGGAGTGGGGACACCCAGATTCTAGTCCTGCCACCAGTACAGAAGCCAGCTAGATGACCTTGGGCCAAATGCTCTTTCAGCCCTAAACTGGGAAATCAAAAAACATCTACTGTATCTACCAACCTGCACTGGACTAGCATAGTAGATTACAGTCTATAATCTTCAATGAAGAGGAGGGTTTTTTTAGATTTTTTTATCCCACCTTTATTATTTTTATAAATAACTCAAGGCAGGGATCATACCTAATACTCCTTCTTCCTCCTATTTTCCCCACAACAACCACCCTGTGAGGTGAGTTGGGCTGAGAGCGAGTGACTGGCCCAAGGTCACCCAGCCAGTTTTCATGCCTAAGGCGGGACTAGAACTCACAGTCTCCTGGTTTCTAGCCCAGCACCTTAACTACTAGACCAAACTGGGTTACTTTATTGTCCAGTGGATTGATCTGGGCTAATGATAATACTATGTCAGGTATAACCCATGGAAAACAGTTTAGGAGGTAAGGCTGATTTCCAGTAAAACCAGTAATTCAACAGACCTCTTCTACCTGGGGCTTCCAGGAATCCCATCACCCCATCCTTGGCACACCACACTTGGATTACAATGCCACCCACTGGTTCTCTGGTGTAAAGGACAACAAGGGAAATGTCACTTCCCATTTTCCTGGTTAAATCCTAGTATTACAAAATGAGCATCCCAAGACAACTAGCCTTCCAATTTACTACCCCTTGCTGTGATAACTGTGACATTTGCTCATCCCACAAAGGAAGGAAATAATTTCTCTAATAGCCTTAATGGGGTTTTTGAGGTTTTGGCTAGCAGCCAAGGGAAACTTAAACATGAAGGTTCTCCATACACTGCATTCTCTCTCTCTCTCTCTCTCTCTCTCTCTATCCCTGTGTGTGTGTGTGTGTGTGTGTGTGTGTGTGTGTAAGAGAGGGAAAAAATGGGTGGGTATGTCTTTCCTGTCCAATAAGTTTCAGAAACAATGTATTAATTGAATGCTCCTCCATAATGATGTACTTCGAAACAGCTTTGTTGATGATGTCAGTCGGTGGAAATGAAAACTAATTAAGCTTCAAAGAAAGAAATCTGAACACTCTTGTAAGATTATGTTCTCTTTAATAAGGGTATGAAAATAAACGAGAAGGACGGCTGCTACAGAAATTTTACTGTTTGATTCTATTTTCTAATTTGAAGTCCAAAACTATACTGAAGTCAAAGACAGTGTACAGAAAAGTGTGCTCCCAAATCCTTTTCCAAAGCATCAATGAAAGCATGTTTAATCCTTACAAGGACAGTAACAGTGTCTTAATGCATCACTGGGAAATCTTGCCATTCCAAAATGACAGATTCCAGATTCAGGTTTTGTAGGCTATGGGCAAAAGACTGGGGGATGTACTGTAAAAACAAGACAAGCCTTTTTACCATGATCTACCAGACTAGATTTTGCCATAGGAAACATGGCAGGTATCTCAGTGAAATCTTGAGGAATCCCTCTTTCTCAGCTAGAAAAGTTTATAAAATTCAGTATGTGTTTGAATAATGTGGAGAACCCGCCAAGTGTTTTTTGAAAAAGTTGTTCTTAAAAACTTCAGAACTAAGTTCAAATAAGCGGCATATATGGGAAGCTGTATAGAAAAAAGGGTATCTTAGAGGGAATTGCATATGGAAGTGTAAATTATTGCGGCATTGCATAATACAATTACATACAGTACATTGGCACAACATGTAATTCAACAGCAACTGTGGCTTTTTATGAAACAGTTTTCAATAAAACTTGTCACAGAGAAATTAGATTGTGTAAAATGGTATGCAGGTTCATGCAAGCACAAAGTGGATTACCACTGATCCACACATCCATATGAGGACCTTTTGACTGTTCCTACATCAGGATCCTAGACCAAGATGCCGCCACACATTAGGGCTTTTCATACTTGGAGAGCTATTTGGAATAAGTGCTTTTGACCTCATGCATGCATGAGCCCAGCAGCTCATTGCTATTCGTTACAGCAGCCATGTCTCTTTTCAGGCATACATGGAAGCCTGAAAAAAAATGCAACTCTTTAAGAATTCTATTAATTTTAAAGAATCAACTCCTTAAAGCAGTAGCATCTTTTTTCAGGCTCATACAGAAATCAGGATGCTTTAATGAATAACAGAGAGCTGCTCAGCTCACATGAAGTCCAAATACTTGTTCCAAATTATTTTCACAGCTGTTCTGGACACTACCAATTTCTTTTTGTTGTAGACATGGAGATGGGGTTTTTTCTTCTATTCCACAGCCATCTACCTATCCATAAAATTGCTTCAAAGCCATAAGCTTTTGTCAGAGTATCAGCTGATCTGCTCTGCCCCACTGGTTCAACAATCCTTCCTTAGCTAGTTTCCCAAGAAAGTGCCTATCTTTTGCCAAGGTTAATGACATGCGGATCAGTTCAAATCCAGACTGTGTCGGTATGGCACGCATACCAATGCAGGAGTTATTCACTGCTCAGTCTTATTTAAAACAGAAGAGCCCCTTCATATGTAAAGACCCTCTCTATTTTGTTTTGGTCAAACTGCTCCTGGAATACTATGGTCAGTTCTTTATATATATATTTTTTCCATCCTGGCCTCATGGTGTCTGTCCTCTCAACACTCTTGTTTGTCAATATCTTTGTCAATTTTTAGGGGAACAATGACTCCTTTTGATCTTGATCTTCTTCATGTCTTAAGGTAGCCTAGGACTGTGTCTGCTTTTTTTGTAGCTGTATCATACTATAGGGTAGATTCGTAGTCAGCTTGTGTTCCACCGAGACACCCAAATCTGTTTTACATACACTGCTGACCAATATGGCTACAGCCATAGCCTTTGATTTTTCCTACCCAAATATAGGGACTCCTGAATCTTGAAACTGTCCTCTAAAAATATTTACTATCCTGTCTTTGTTGCTGTAAACTTAATAATCATATTTTTAATCCCTTGTCAGACTGCTCACAGCAAGGCACAGACAAGGAAGCAAGAATTATACAGACTTCTGTAAGATGTTTTTAAAGGCGGGACTGGGGATAAGGCACAACATCTTAGAAACTATGATAGGAATTTCCAACCCTTATTTATAAATGAGTTCCTGAAGATGGAGTCTCTTTGAATTATTTGAATGTCTTCTTCCTGGCCTTTTTGCAGCCTGGACCGAGCTGCTGATTATCAGGATAGCTACTAAAAAACTTTCTTATCTCTTGGTTACATCTAAGATTTCTCCTGTTGCTTTCCCAGCCTCCCTTCAGCCTCTTACACCTCTCATCCTAGTCATTTATAAACAGGTTGAACAGCACAGGGCTGAGAAAAGAGCTTTACAGTATGTCACTCAACAGTTCCTTCCTGTTCGATGCAGAGCCACTGATGTACCCTCATCCAGAACAATTGTTCAACCAGATCTGTATCTATCTAATGGTAGCACAGTCTATCCAATAGTTTGCTATCTTGCACAATAATATCATAGCAGCCTTTGTTTAATGCTTTGCTGAAGTCAAGATATATTATGTCCACCACATTCTCCTGGTCAACTAAACCAGTAACTTTATCAACAAAAAAAAAGGAGATCAGATTGGTTTGGCATGATTTATTCCTGATAAATCCATACTAGCTCCTCCCAAGCATTGTTAATAATAACTCAGTAATAACAGATAACAGATAACTCAATAATCTGTTCCAGAGTTCAATGCATGGGCATCTGCATTAAATTAAGCTTGTATCAAAATGATGAAGCATGTGTCATGACATCAAGAGTCAAGCTCCATCGCTTTCTTATTTGGGTGCCATGTTACAATGCAAGTACAACAGGAGCAGAGTTCGTGTTGTGACTTCGCAAGGCACATTTCATCATTTCATCATTTGCCCCCATTCCCCTCCGCAGATGCTCATGCATTGATGTCAAGCTGACTGGTCTGTAGTTACCTAGGTCCTCTTTTTCCCCCTTTCTGACAATAAGAACAACATTTATCCTTCTAATATCCAATCTGCCATCATGTCTTAAAAATCACAGAAAGAAGCTCTAAGATGATAACTGCAAGCTCCTTTGAGACTGTCAGATGCACAATCACTATGATTTCCAGTAAATTTAAACCAGGTTTGTACTGGAAGGGGTTCATGCAAGCCCTTGTAAATTTTGGGGAGATTATCCAAGCCTCTTGTTTAAAACACAGTTGATCAGCAACGCTGTTTGGATGCTTGAGTAAGTGATGGCTGAGAGCAGAAGGGATAGTGGGTGTAGTTGAGAGTAGAAGAGAGAACAAAGGGAATAGAGGTGACCAAAAGAAGAATGATGGCAGTTGGATTGTGGGCTTTCTGAACTATGGAAGGGTGGGGAAGGAGAAGGGCAGAACGGCAGAGAAGAGCAAAGGAGAGGCTGTTGCAAAAGAAGGGGATGGACTTTGGAGGTGGAAGGAGTGTTGGGGAAGGTGGGTTGGTTAATGAGGGGAACTTGCATGGAATGGGAGATAATTGGATTGTAGAAAAGGATATTATTTACAACACATTTAGTTACCCTTATACTATGTTTTCCAAATGAAAAGACAAAGCATTTTATTGGCATTTCTGAAAGTGAAGCAAATCAGACTGACTAATCTATCACTACAGAACCATTCTAGTCTACTGATTATACCTACATAGACTCACCCACTACAGCAAAGAACATACCTGAAATTCCAGAATGTTGGCCTCAAATCTAGGCAAGGTATTGCAAGAGAGAGTGTGAACTGTTAGTAGTTAAAAGTAAATATTTAGGTGGCAACGAATGTTCAAATATTCATGGCTTGGGTCCAGAAAAAGGGAAATGTACCCATACCATACATCCAGTGGACAGATTTTTTTCTTCCAGTACATTGAAAGACTAAATAATGTCAGCAGGCATTTTTAAGGAAAATAATTAAATAACATCCACTATTGAGTGTACATTTTAAAATAATACCTTTTTCAGAAGATCAAAAATTAATTGCCTTTAATAATTGACAGCATTAATAGAAAAGATATGGATAACATGATTCATGTTTGAATGTAGTTTATAGTCTGGCAAAGCAAAATGCATCTATGTCCAATATTGATGCAGCCCTTGAATTTCAAAGAAAAAAAGAACAGCAGTAGTCTTACATTTTTTGGCAACTCCTATTATTGAACATATTCATTTCACATAAGAAGGTGATTAACCAGGATGAACAGGTATGCATCATTAATGATGGAGCATCAGCTAGGGCTTTTAAAATTTTTATTTCACATATGAACTATATTTTGCTTTTTACCGAAATAATTGTTCTCAATTTACATAGCCCCCTACATTTTGCAAGTGAGAGCCCCTTGTTAACAAATTGGCAGGAACCCCTTGGTGATCTAAACTGTATTTACTACTGTTCTCTTCATCTCCCCAGTAAAAGAAAAAGCATTGCCATTGGTTCTGCACTTTCCTGCCCAAAACTATAGCCAGTAACATGGAGCAAAGGCAGAGAGACCCGTAAGCACAATATAAGCATATCACATGCCATCTGGTATAAGATATTCCTTTGAAGACATGGCAAATAACCATGATATTCTGCTCCAGAGGAAATGACATTTTCTTTTAAAAGCATACATTGGATTTAGAAACTGA
Source organism: Candoia aspera (assembly GCF_035149785.1). Taxonomy (NCBI): domain Eukaryota; kingdom Metazoa; phylum Chordata; class Lepidosauria; order Squamata; family Candoiidae; genus Candoia; species Candoia aspera. Next base: position 118,728,168 of record NC_086155.1, on the reverse strand, counting down.
ATCTTACTTCATGAGAATCACTGATGAAATGAAACATAAAGGGCAACCTTTATTTATGCTAGGTTTTCTACCTATTATAGGCTGGATTTCAAAAATATGGGTGGCCCTTGCATATCCTAAAAGGAACAATCCTAGCATTGTTCCACATATAGCTAAACCCATCATCAGAACATTGTGTTTTTAAGTGTGAATTCACAGTCAACCAAGCGTGCCAAGCAATAGTTTTAGTCTGTAACCGATAGCAGCATTTCCCACAAAGAACAAATTATCTGCTGGCATATAACTAAATTAATTTGTAATTCATGTCAGAAGGAGTTACACCAATATTTTAAGTGCCTTATCACTGGATGTAACAAGAGATACAATACACTTCATCAGACTTACAGTAACTTAAATATTGGCAAGGCAGCTATATATCTCGAATTATTTCTACCCCTTTTAAAAATACCTATTTTTCATTTCAAGATCTCTCCTTCCCTTAGGTATGGAATGAACTTAAAAGCAACCTAGATTTTTCACAGGACTTTTAGAGTGTGTGATAGATCAATAATTTACTGTTTTTTTGTTGTTGTTGTTTATGAAATATGCCAACTTAGTGGGACAGAGTCATTTTTAAGAAGGAGCCAAGATCAATACATGTGTGCATAGATTTATGGGTAGTTTAGTTACAGTCAAAATAAGTCTTTCTGTTTAAAGACATAAAAAGCAACTTGGAAGTTCATACTAAACTTAGGAATTCCTCCAAATCCAGCTGGAGAAACCTTGCACGTTAGCACACTGTGTGTATGTGCATGTACACGCACACATGTATGCATGCACACACACACACACACACTCATATATGTATGTATGTGTGTGTGTATAAATTAAATTGGCATACGTTTAAGCCAGTTCACCAATACCCCATGTCAATAATGGTGGGTAGGTGTGAAGGAGCAGCTTAAATACACCAATGAGTGTACAATAGTATTTTGTATGAATTGCTTATATACTTAAATGCAAAGGTTTATGCACTCCTGGTTAAACTGTTATGTTTCGGTGAAACCCTAAGTAAACAAAATCTCTGCATGTCACTAAACATGGCATCATCCTACAAATCTGAATGCATGCTCACAATTTATCTTCACAGATTTAAAATATGAAAACAGTGAATATGGCAGGTGCAGAAGTTTGGACACCCTTCTGCTTGATTTGGGGTTCCTGTCATGAGTACTGATGGTGAGCAGGAGGGGGCCCCTATCCAGGGGGTAAAACGCATGCGTAGTACTGAGGAGTTAAGCAGCCATTCAAAGAGACACAGATCAGACCCGCCTTAACCTTTGGGGTTCATCTGTCTGGGTTTTCCCACGCTTCTTCACTTTGTTAGGATTTTCGGTCTTATGTAGCAGTAATAAACACTAGAGACCTACTCCTCATCTCAGCATGATTCCTGACTGTTAGGACATCAATTCTAACAAACTCCTACTCCCATTGAAAGAGGGAGGAACAAGAAAAAGGAGAGACATTTGGAAAATGTCTTCGGAAAACCAGGAAATTCGGTTCGCCATCCAACAATTGGCAGCAGCCCTGCAACAACACCAACAACAGGTAGATCTACAGGTCAACACATTACGAGCTGCCATGCTACAGCAGTTACAACAACCAGCTCCGATTAACCCACAACCGGCGCAGCAGCAGCAGCAGCAGCAGCTCTGCCAGTAGTCTTGAGATCCCAGGGCAGTCTACCAGAGAAGTTTGGAGGAGAAGCAGGACAGTTGAGAACCTTTCTCACACAGTGCACAATGTTTTTCGACAGCAGACCGGCAGAGTTCCCCACAGACAGAACCAGAGTCACCTTCATCCTAAGTCTGCTAAAGGGAACAGCAGCCAAATGGGCTATTCCCATGGTGGAGAACAACGACCCGATTCACAACGACTACCAGAATTCTCTGGCAGGGGTCCGAGCACGCTTTGACGACCCGATCAGAGAGGTCACTGCCAGCCGGGAAATTCAGAAGCTCAAGCAAGGCAACAAGAGGGTGGGAATTTACATTGCTGATTTCAAGCTGTTAGCAGGAGATCTGGACTGGAATGAGAGTGCCTTGAAAGACCAATTCAAACAGGGGCTGGATGAAGAAATTAAGAATGAATTAGTGCGCCAGGGAACACCAGCTACCCTAGAAGGCTTATATCAACTGTTTGTGGTCATAGACGCCAGGCTAGAAGAGCTCAGACAGATGCAGCTGTGGAGGAACAGGGGCCTCAGAGCACTTCCAGGATTTCCAGCTCTCTCCATAGCATCCACTCACTCAGGACCAGAGGAGCCGATGCAGATCAGGGCAAGCAGGAGGCTTATTTTCGAGGCTGAGAGACAGAGAAGGAGAGAGAGAGGCCTCTGTTTCTACTGCAGAGTCCAGGGGCACATGGTGAGAGCTTGCCCAGTGAGAAGCCAAGCAAATTCTGTAAGAGCCCCAGGGCAAGCAGCAGAACCAAGAGCCACCTCCACCTCGACTTCCAACCAGGGAAACTCCGTCGGTCTCCCTCCACAGAGCTCAGCAGGGAGACCATCAATCAATTAAGAAGGGCTCATTCCGAGGATTCCAGGCAATCCTTTTACTACTTACCAGTCATAATGGACGTAAACCCAGAGCACCAGGTCAAGCTAGAGGCCCTTGTGGATTCCAGAGCTTCCACCAATTTTATTGATGTACAGACTGTACAACAGCTCAACATCCTGACCATAGAATTGCCACATCCCATAGAAGTTGAGACCATTGACGGCCAGCCCCTCAAGGCAGGGCCGATTAGAAGGTTCACAGAACTGGTGCAACTGACAACGGGAGACCACACTGAGTGGATCCAACTTTATGTTACTGCATCACTTAATGTGCCGATAGTCCTGGGCACACCTTGGCTGAAGATCCACAACCCATTGTTGAACTGGACTATGGGAGCAATCTCCTTCCCAGCTAAGGAATGCCAGCACCACAAGATTCAAGCCGCTCTTCTCTCTACAGCAACCAATGCAGTCACGGAAGCAGGGGGGGTCCAGTTGCCAGCCAAGTATGCAGATTTTGCAGACTTTTTCAGAGAACAAGAGGCCACAGCACTACCCCCCCCCCCCATAGGGACTGTGATTGCACCATTGAGCTGATACCAGGAGCCAAGATTCCAGCAAGGAAACAATATCCCATGTCCCCCAAGGAACTAGCCACCTTAAAAGATTACTTGAATTCTAATCTCCAAAAGGGTTTCATCTGACCATCTACTTCCCCAGCGTCTGCTCCTACTTTCTTCGTACCAAAGAAGCCTGACCCATTGGCACCGGCAACCCAGGATGCACCCATGAGAGTGGTGCATGATTTCAGTTCCCTCAATAAAGTTATGGTCAAGGAAAATTACCCACTCCCCCTAATATCTGATCGGCTGGATCGCTTATAGAAAGCATGCATTTTTACTAGGTTGGAGCTCAGGAATGCATACAATCTGATCCGGATGAAAGAGGGGCATGAATATCTGACTGTCTTCAATACCAGGTTTGGTAAATTTGAGTACCTTGTTTTGCCCTTTGGCTTGTCTAATGCAGGTGCCATATTTTCCCAATTTATGCATCAAATTTTCTCTGATTTACTAGATAAATATCTGGTCATTTATCTAGATGACATATTAATATTCTCTGAGGATGCTACAACTCATGTAACCCATGTATGTAATGTCTTACAAAGACTGAGAGAGAACAACCTGTTCGCCAAGCTAGAGAAGTGTGCCTTCGATTTAACTGAATTACATTTCCTGGGCTATAGAATAACAACAGAAGGCATATCCATGGATCCTTCTAAGGTCCAGGCAATTCTCTCTTGGCAGCCCCCCCACAATGTGAAAGATGTACAAGATTCCTAGGATTCACCAATTTCTACAGGAGGTTCATAAATAAATTTAGTGACAGGGCTAAACCCCTCACACAGCTTTTGAAGAAAGGATCAAAATTCATTTGGGGGGAGAGAGAGCAAGCAGCCTTCCAAGAATTTAAGCAACTCTTTGCATCCCAGCTGCTTTTAAAGCATCCTGATCCCACAAAGCAATTCATAATGCATTCAGATGCTTCAGATTTTGCTATTGCGGCTGTTTTATTGCAATATAATGACAAAGAAGGAAAAACACTGCTCCCTTGTGCACTTTTCTCCCGCACGCTCTCACCAGCAGAGAGAAACTATGATGTTTTTCACAAAGAGTTGCTGGCAATTAAAGCAGCATTTCAAGAGTGGAGGCACTGGCTAGAAGGTGCAACCTTTCCTGTGAAAGTTTGCACCGATCACAAGAATTTACAGCTTCTACAAAACACCAGATCCCTCACCCCACACCAAATCAGATGGAGCCAGTTTTTCTCCCATTTCAATTTTGTTATTTCTTATGTGCCCGGGGTGCAGAACTGTTTGGCAGATGCTTTGTCTCGATCCATTCAGGCAACCCCCGCTACTCACCAGGAGGTCCAGGCTACTATACTACAACCTCACAACTTTGATCAGTCTATGAGGGGAAACCAGACAGAGATTTTAGCAGCAGGCAGACAAGCAGAGGACCTATTTACAAGAGTGAGAGCTCAGCAGCAACAGGATCCATATGCCAGGGCCAGGATGGATGACCTCCAGAGGGGCCCGCAAGACACTGCCTCCCCATTTAATGTGGAGGCAGGAATCCTCTGGCATAGCGGGTGATTATACATTCCCCCCTCATTGAGGGAAGAAGTACTGAGACTTTGCCATGACCATCAAACGGCAGGCCACGGAGGTGTTTTCAAAACTCTCCATAGAGCTCTGAGAGACTACTGGTGGCCTAAGATGACTGCAGACATAAAGGGTTGTGTTGCTTCTTGTCATACCTGTAGATGAGCCAAGACTTTCCCAGGGAAGCCCACAGGACTTTTGCAACCCCTACCCACCCCCAGTAGGCCTTGGGATACAATCTCTATGGAGTTCATCACTGATTTACCCCCAGTCCAGGGGCTGACTTCCATACTAGTGGTGGTGGACCTTTTCACTAAAATGGCGCATTTTATTCCTTGCAAGGGCCTCCCATCTGTGCAAGCCACAGCGCAGTTGTTTATGGACCATGTTTTTAGGTATAGAGGCATGGTGAATCACTTGGTGAGTGACAGAGGCCCTCAGTTCACTTCCAGGTTCTGGAGGTCCCTTTTCCAGTCATTAGGGGTCCAGATCCACCTATCATCATCGCATCATCCAGCTAGTAACGGGCAAGCTGAGAAAACACTAGAGACCTATTCCTTGTCTCAGCATGGTTCCTGACTGTTAGGACAGTTCCTTTTTCAAAACTGTAAAGTTGTTATTAAGGCCCAAAAGGTTGATTGACTCACTACAATTAGCTAAGGGAAGACAATTCCACAGGTGAACAAATATTCTGAGTTTTCTAACTGCTCAGGATGTGACTGTTGTTTTCTTCTATTATACTAATGTTGAAAGTGTTAAACTGTCATGAAATTTTCCCTTATTTGTTCTAATCCAAGTTTATATATAAGGATAAATGTGAGATTATTTTTCCCCAGTGGAATGGTTTGTATTTTCTCCTAATTTTATCTTGTATCTTACATCATTCTGCAAACTGTAATTGTAATATCTATATTTTGTAATATCCTTGAATCTTTTTTTAATTTTTAAAATAAAATTAAAAAAAAGAAAATGAAAATACTTTTGCAAAGCAAAGAAAGGCTATAAAAATACCTAAATGCTAGGGGTTTCAGCTATGAGAATAATAGAATAATGATGAGAATCAATGACTTGATTATTATTGACAAGCTATAGGGAGCTCTCACATATGCAATGCTTCCAAAGGGATCTAAGAAAATATCTGAGCTGGAAGATTTCTGCACAGAAGAATGGGCAAAATTCCAAAAGCAAGAACAAAAGACTTGAATAAAGCATTGTCCAAAAGAGTGCCCACATTTCTGCACTGTTTTCTTATTTTGAATCTGTAAACAGCTAATAAATAGTAGACAGGCACTCACATTTGCAGAAAGATGAGATATTTAACTTGTACCATGAAGAAGTTGTGCCAGCTTCCGTTCACTCAGGGGTTCATTGAAACATTCAGTTTGATCAGGGGTGCCTAGACTTTTCCATACAACTTTACATTTCCATTTGCTAGTACTTTGCTATTAGCTTTTGAGCATCCATTGGCACTACAGAAACTAGGATTCAAAATCCTGGATCTTTCAATTGTAGCTACGTGTGGTAATCTCCAGACTGAAGTTTTGATTCTGTGGGTTGTGATGAGTCCTGAGAAACTAGGACACCTCCACTTACACAGGTAACTCGTTGGTTCCTCTTGACTGAGAAGGTTCCACTGTCTTTTGGCTCAGCTTGGACTCTGAATTCCTTTGTATCAGCTTCCAAAGTATCCTTGGCCACTCCAAGCCAAACACTTTGAATGGATGTTTGTAAGTGAGAGAATCTGAAGTGGACAAAATTTCATTTTGCATTTTCTTGTCAGGAAATGCAGTTGGGAGGGAGCTTCAGAGTAAGATTTCTCTCCGCATTTTCAAATTAGCCAAACAAAAACAGTTACATGGGTAAAGTAAGTGACTATTCCCTCCTGAAAATTTCAGATAAATTTCTTTTCACCTCAGAACAATGGCAGAAATTTAGCTTGTTTTCACAGGAAAAGAATATTTTGAGGAAACTGAGGGGTGAGAGCATTTCACCTGGATATGGTTAATAGAGATCAGTCATAGTAGACCAAGCCAATATTCTACACAAAATCTTTATGCATCTTAGAATATGGCCTACACTAAGGATACCAAATGTGGGCTGCAAATATCTACACACACTAGATGGCAGCAAAGCAGTACAGAAAACTCAAACCCTCTAGTGGTCTTTCAGATTTTTGCAGCCCACATCTGGTTGCCTTAGTGTACACCTCTCTGCTAGGTACAAGAGTTGTTCAGAGCCAACTAACAGAAATGTTTTTAAAAATCTGGAACATTTAAAAATACAGCTGAATCTTGGGTTGAGTTTTCACGGCATTTGATTTTTGCATTAAAATTATGTGATGACAATAATTTAATTTTGCATTAAAATTATGTGATGACAAAAGGACATAGACATCTTTTAAAAGAGCAGGTGAACTGGGTTTTATTCCTATTGACTGCAAACTGGAATGGTGTCGGATATCTCCCCTGGCTAGCTTACATTGATGAATGAAAAGAAAACCATTCATTCATCAATGATCTCCATACAAATGCCTAAGTCAGCCCTTACCCTCCAGATGGGTAGTTGACGGGAATTCTGGGAGTTGGAGTCCTAATACATCTAGAGAGTGTCAGATCATGTCAGACCAGCCTAAAAGTCTAGATCATTGTGAATCTTAAGTATTGCATTGCATGAAGGCACACGGTTTGAAGCTCATGGCTATTACCAGAGCTTCTGAGTAAAGCATAACATTACAAGAAATGGTCAGGCCAATACAAGCATTTGTATTACAAAGCTTGGGAGTAGGATATGAACTAAGATTAAGAAAATAACTCCAGCTTCTGTTTTACAATATCATGATGTAAGATACAATTTTTAAAAAAGAAACAACAGACTCAAGCTTCATTTCTTTGTTAGCTGAAGAATCACTATTCTTGTTCTAACCATGGCTATGAAAAGGAACCACAGGCATGGATCAATATTGTTGCTTTTTTTGTTTGTGCCTTAGGCTTTCCTTGACAAACCATATAAAAGGTGGTACTTGGGTTCACAGAGATTATAAAGAGATTTCCCCTTTTGTAATACATATGTATAAATAACAATACTTGTGAGTTACGACTCAAACCAATTCTATTTCTGCAATAACATAAAGCATCCCAGGCCAACATTTCTGGCCAAATGCCAGAGCAGCCAGACATAAGCAGTTCACTTCAGGTGCAGGATCCATCATACATTGTATTAAACCATGAGCAGGTGGTTTACTTACAAGGTGGTTTACTTACAGAGTCAGTGTGCTGTAGGAACCCAGCTATTTGGGCTTCTTCAACTATGGTTTAGAACAATGTGTGAACAAAGCCACTGTGTTCAAAGCAGTTTGGAATGGCTTAGGATTAGTAATATTTTTCATCTACACAGGATGAATGAATTCTCAGTGTGGCTGAGTGATTTTGATATGCTATTCTTGCCACTCTCAGCAAAATATGGAATTCTTTGGAGCCATGCCACATTCACAAGCCAAGGCTGGAGAGGGTCACTGCTAAGAAGTCAAATACCAAAATCACTTCTTAGCAGTGACAACTTTACAGGCACCATTTGGGGGAGATGGGCAGTGATAGAAATTTGAAAAATAAATAAATAAATAAATTTGGTGATTTCCCCACAGGTGCTAAATAATAGAAATGACTGAAGTCTTGCAAGACTTATAATCAAAGACTGATAACCAAAGTTTGGTAACTTGCTCCTCTAGAGTATCACAACACATCTTTAAGAATCTTTCTCAAAATCCTATATTGTTTTAGTCAGTAACAATGAAGACTCATGAGACCTGGTGATCCTGTGAGATTTATTCACAAACAATTATATAAATTGGAGGATAAGATTGTTCAATAAGATAAGATATTAATCAGTTTTAAGTCAAATTAATATTCAACCATTAATACAGGATAGTGATATTTTGAGGATGCCTTTGTCACTGCAAGAGGTATTAGAGACTATTCAACTTATGAAAAATGGGAACACCCCAGGCCCAGACAGCTTCCCACTTGCATGGTATAAATCTTTTATATTGGCTCCTTATTGTTAGAAGTGTAAAATGAATCCTTAAGTCTGGTAAATTGCCTCTTTTGTTTTATGAGCTTATATAACACTGATTTTAAAACCCCGTAAAGTCTCTAAATTTTGTAGAAGTTATAGACCTATTGCATGAATTAGTGTTTATACAAAAATATTAACTGCTTTATTGGCTAGGCAATTGCCAAAGGTTTTGCCAGATATAATTCAGCCCTCTCAGTCTAAAGTTATTAAAAATAGAGAATATTGGATCATTTACATGTATTGTTTTTTTGGATATATCTCAAGATAGAATCAACTCCATTATTCTGTTATCTTTAGATGGTGAAAAAGCTTTTGATATGGCCCATATAAATTTTCTTAAGCAAGTGATGAGTAGATATGGGTTCCTGTTCTATTTTATTCAATGGATGGAAATTTATTACCAAGAATCCTGTGTGTGGACTATAATAAACCAATTGATTTCAGAAGCATCTGAGTTCCAGCATGGTACCTCTCAGGATTGTCCATTTTCTTCTCTGCTCTTTGTTTAATTTTGAAACCCTTAACAATTTCTGTTAGGCAGTCTAACAGTACCACTATTATCACACTGGCAGATTCTGATTATAAATTATTTTTTATATGCTGATGATATTTTAGCAATTTTAGATAATTTTGCTAATTCACTGCCAAATTTCACACAGATGATTCAACATTTTGTTAAGCAATAATAATACTTCATTGATTAGCCATAAGGCCATGTCAGAATACAAAAATACAAGGTAGTAATAAGACCTTAGAAAATAGAGTAAAAGGCAAAGCTAAAAGAAAATGCAATTCATATTTCTGTATTGCCCCTACAATTTACCCCAATCAGATCCAAATGTACAGTTCTCAATTGTGCTGTTGTAGTCAGATAAAAGGTGGTATTGTATGTAATATCTGATCATGCATAAAATATGTTGTTCTAATATATGGATCCCAATGGGCCATTTGTCTCATGCGTAGTTCAAGATATTTATCCCCCTCTTTACTGTACAGCAGACATTCAAATAATATATGAGCTATGTCCTCAATTTCTGGAGCAGCTCAAATACATGTACGTTCATGGTAGGAACTTGATTAAATCTTCCACATTTAACTATTGTATTTAATTGCTCATATCTCACTCAAGTAAATACCCTCCTGAGATACTTGAACATTTTTATATAGTGATATTTTCAATTTGAAAGGTGCATGTATAGTGGCTCATCCATTTTAGTGTGTCAGCCTTACTGAAGGTAGCTATATCTCTTTGAACTTCTACATCCAAAATTCTTTGTGCAGCTATCTTTTTAACTTGTTGTCCAGAGACAGTTGGAGAAGAAACAGGGAGGCCACAACTCCTAATCTTATTTGTAAGTTGTACATTCCATTTTGGTATTTTTTTTACTAATTTACTTTGTTTCAATAGTCCAATGCAAAGACTTAGGTTTTGTAATTGCCATAGATTATATGAAATATCTAGGATTTTATATTCCTAAAAATATTTCTATATATGTGGAATTAAATAAGTTAAAAGTTTTAAGAACTTTTCCTTGAATATTAATAGAAGTATCAAAATTCCATTAGGTTGTTGTTTATTCATTTAGTCACTTCTGACTCTTCGTGACTTCATGGACCAGCCCACGCCAGAGTTTGCTCTTCTCCCAAGGATTAAGCATCTTCTGATTTCCTGACTGCAGTTAGCATCTGCAGTAATCTTCGCACCTAGAAATACAAAGTCTTTCACTGCTTCTACATTTTCTCCCTCTATTTGCCAGTTATCAATCAAGCTGGTTGCCATAATCTTGGTTTTTTTGAGGTTTAGCTGCAAGCCAGCTTTTGCACTTTCTTCTTTCACCTTCATCATAAGGCTCCTCAGTTCTTCTTCGCTTTCAGCCATCACAGTGGTATCATCTGCATATCTGAGATTGTTAATGTTTCTTCCAGAGATTTTAACTCCAGCCTTGGATTCCTCAAGCCCAGCATGTCGCATGATGTGTTCTGCGTACAAGTTGAATAGGTAGGGTGAGAGTATACAGCCCTGCTGTACTCCTTTCCCAATCTTAAACCAGTCCATTGTTCTGTGGTCTGTTCTTACTGTTGCTACTTGGTCGTTATACAGATTCTTCAGGAGGCAGACAAGATGACTTGGTATCCCCATACCACTAAGAACTTGCCACAATTTGTTATGGTCCACACAGTCAAAGGCTTTAGAATAGTCAATAAAACAGAAATAGATGTTTCTCTGAAAGTCCCTGGCTTTTTCCATTATCCAGCGGATATTGGCAATTTGGTCTCTAGTTCCTCTGCCTTTTCTAAAGCCAGCTTGTACATCTGGCAATTCTCGCTCCATGAACTGCTGAAGTCTACCTTGCAGGATCTTGAGCATTACCTTACTGGCATGTGAAATGAGTGCCACTGTTCGATAGTTGGAACATGCTTTAGTGTTTCCCTGTTTTGGTATGGGGATATAAGTTGATTTTTTTCCAATCTGATGGCCATTCTTGTGTTTTCCAAATTTGCTGGCATATAGCATGCATTACCTTGACAGCATCATCTTGCAAGATTTTGAACAGTTCAGCTGGGATGCCATCGTCTCCTGCTGCCTTGTTATTAGCAATGCTTCTTAAGGCCCATTCAACCTCACTCTTCAGGATGTCTGGCTCTAGCTCACTGACCACACCGTCAAAGCTATCCCCGATATTGTTATCCTTCCTATACAGGTCTTCTGTATATTCTTGCCACCTTTGCTTGATCTCTTCTTCTTCTGTTAGGTCCTTGCCATCTTTGTTTTTGATCATACCCATTTTTGCCTGGAATTTACCTCCGATGTTTCTAATTTTCTGGAAGAGGTCTCTTGTCCTTTCTATTCTATTGTCTTCTTCCACTTCCACGCATTGCTTGTTTAAAAATAATTCCTTATCTCTTCTGGCTAACCTCTGGAATTTTGCATTTAACTGGGCATATCTCCCCCTATCGCTGTTGCCTTTTGCTCTCCTTCTTTCTTGGGCTACTTCTAGTGTCTCAGCAGACAGCCATTTTGCCTTCTTGGTTGTCTCTTTCTTTGGGATGTATTTTGTTGCCACCTCCTGAACAACGTTGCGAACTTTTGTCCATAGTTCTTCTGGGACCCTATCTACTAAGTCCAGTCCCTTAAATCGATTCTTCACCTCCACTGCATATTCCTTAGGAATATTAGTGAGCTCATATCTAGCTGATTAGGTCTTCCCTAATCTCTTTAGTCTGATCCTAAATTGTGCAATAAGAAGTTCGTGATCGGAACTACAGTCAGCTCCAGGCTTTGTTTTTACCGACTGTACAGATGTCCGCCACCTTTGGCTGCAAAGGATGTAATCAATCTGATTTCGGTGTTGTCCATCTGGCGAAGTCCATGTATAAAGCCGTCTCTTAGGTTGTTGGAAGAGAGTGTTTGTTATACAGAGCGAGTTGTCTTGGCAAAATTCTATCAGCCTATGTCCTGCTTCGTTTTGTTCTCCCAGGCCATGCTTACCTGTAATTCCAGGTGTCATTTGACTGCCCACCTTAGCATCCATTAAGTTAGTAGGATAAAATTAGTGTTTTTCAAATGAATATTACTCCAAGATTAATTTATCTATTAAAAGGAATGCCCAGATATTTTCTTTGGATAGATAAGTTATTGAGGAAATTTGTATGGGAAAATAGACCACCTAGAATTTCACTCAGCTAAACTGAGCTGATCTATTAACGGTGGTGGCTTTAATTTACCAGATTTTCAAAAGTATCATTGGGCTTATATTTTATCAACTACATCTATCTGGAATGAACACATAGTAGAAAGTCAAGTATTGTGGGTTTTGTCAGAAAGTTTTTATGTATTTCCATTAAGGTCTTAGCAATTGCTAGGGTTGATATATAGTAGAAAGGGTTTACAAGCAGCCAGACATGTTTGGCCCTCTTTGGGTTGTAGATTTGGCTTTGAAGCTGAGGCTCATTCATTCATTTATTTTACAGAACACTATCTTTGTACTGGTCTAAGAGCATAATAAATTATGAATGAATGAATGAATGAATGAATGAATGATGTTGAGGCTCATGAATATTTAACTTTATAGAAAAACTCTACCATAAAAATTGGGGCCAAAATGTTTTATTGGAAGTTGTGGGCAGCTTCTGGAATAGATACTTTAAATCAATTGCTTTGTAACGACTAAATTTTCTTGACTTCAAGCAGAATTTTGTCTCCCTAGTTCACAACCATTGCAAAATAATCAACTCAAGCATTTTTTAACATCTCAGTATGGACCGGATGCTTTGATTGCATCTGCGAATCCTGAGGTGTTAATATACTTGATTGCGTTGATGTTTGAAATTTAACCCACTTCCTTTTTGTATCAAAAAACTAAAGAACATTTTTAAACATTAAGGATATTCATGGATTAAACAACTGGAACACCCAATAACAAAATAAAAATGGTTGCATTGTTTTGTTGTTTTATAAAAAAAAAATATTTGCTTCAGTGGATTTAAAATTAAAACTTATTGATCAAAAGATCTTATTTTGAGTTTATTGGACACTCAAAAATGTATTCAAAAGGATGTATTTTAGATTTTCTCTGTTGGTGATGTAAAATCTTTCAGGGGTCATTGACTCATATGATTTTGTCTTATGCATTATTGACATCATTTTTGGAATAATATTTTAATGTACAAAGATAGCATTATGGGGCTATTTTAGTGTTAAATATGTAATGTTATGTTACTGTCCAAAACTTAGGAATTTGACTATTATTGAGGAGTTATGCTTGTATCAGGCCCAGGGTGTTGCTAAGATAATTATTTTGAGAAATTGGAGAATTAATAATGATCCTGATATTAAGGATTGGATTCAAGAGACATGTAACTTATCTGTTTTTGAAAAGGCAATTTTATCCATTAATCAAAAAAATGATTCAGTATAGTTTTTTTGTGGCATAGAGTTTGTGGTATTTTGTAACATTAGCAAATCATTATTTCCCCTATCCCCCAAGTAAATTTACAAATCTATTTGACATTTGATTAAAATGTGACATATATAATTTCCCCCTTTCTTGCTTTTGTTTGTTTTGCTTTTGAAGTTTTCCATATATATCTTTCCTGTTTTTGTATTTTGTATTTTTTCTTTTTCTTTCTGTAAAACGTCTTACAAAATTCTTCAATAAAATGTAAATTTAAAAAGGTTTAGAAGTATGCTTATTTGGAAATTAAGTTTAACTGAAATCAACATATTGTTTTCTTTATTGTTAAATATTGCACTTATCAATTGCCAGCTGCAATATTTTATTTTACAATTCATATCCTATGCGTTCTATATCATAGTATTTTTTTAAAAAGCTAGTAAAACAAGAAAATTAAATGTTTGCTTATTTTGAAAAGCATTAAACTATTTTGCAGAGAATTATTTACTGAATAACAATATAATCAATGGTAGCAGATATAGTTAATATAGCTAAGAGTTTAAAAATCTAGAATTAAAACTTTCAACAAAAATGTCAAGTTGGTTGTGGCACTTTGATGGCAGCTCTGCCTCTTCTGTATGTGGGCCCTCTCGTTGGTGAAGACATTGCTATTCTAGCAGGCAGAATTTTTACTGGATGCCTACTTTTGTACTGTACAGTAGTTTTACATTTCATTGTGGTCTTAAATTGTTCTGTGGTGATTGAATGGAACATATACTTTTATTAAATTAGCTAAATAATGACATATTTTGAAGAATTGGATTCAATTCAAATTCAAACTGGAGTAACTTATCTTGTAAAGGCTGTTAGTCAAATGTTTATGTAACTACTTATGTACAGCTCTTTTTTCCACTGCATTTCAGACTGGAGTACTGGCCTAAAGTTGTTTAGAAAGGTGTCTATTTATGATATCATGAAAAATGGAGTATATTGATAACAGGAAGGTAAGATTTTCACCTTCATATTCTGAAACAAATGATATAGCTAATAGAAAACAAAATGGTTAAACCCTATTATGTCATAATAATTAAAATTTCAATTAAAACCAGAATCATGCTTGTTGAATTTAGTGAAATAAATTTTAAAAATCCAAGAACCAAGTACATATTTAAGAATATTCATAAGAATTACATTTACAAGATTGTGACAATTAATAAAGACTCTTTTAAAGAAATTTGGTTAAATGTGTATGTGAGTAAAAGTCTAGAAAACAGAGACAAAATGCCAAATCCTTAACAATGCGACTTGTTTTCTTTTCTGTTCAGCATTAGAGTTCTGGTTTAGCTACAGAAAGGCAAATCAATAAATGTTATTAACAGTACATCTGTATTGCTAATTTTTACCTTCATTCTTGGAAATTATTTTAATGCTGACAATATTTGTATGCATATTTTGAATAGTGTGTGTGGTGTGTTTGTATGTGCTATCAGTTTGCATGGAAGAAGGAAGGAGACTGCAATTAAGCTATTAAATGAATGTTGCACTCCTATTAGTATACCGCATGTTTGAGAGAACTGTAACAGGGAACAAGGATCAACAATAGAAATTTATATGTGAACAAAATGAAAGATGGGAATGGAGATGATATGGAAGGGATATTAATTGTCCTAAGTTCAATCAGTCATTATATCAAGACATTCATGTAATGTATTTTCAAATTTCAAATTCATGTTCATAAAATATTTGGTTTACTTTCATTTTCATCTTTTTTTTTACTTAGCAAATAAGTCTTTATAATAATATAATCATTGGAGCCCTTGTTAAAGGATGTGCTCCTAAGCATATGTAGACCACTGAAAGTAATTAAGTCATTAAGAAGCAGCAGGTGCTGTTTTAAAATTAAAATGCTCATAATCTGGTTGTCTTAGATGCGGTGTATGGGGTTACTTTTCTATTGTTCCTTTGACAGCCAATATTCATTGTTCTTTAAGTATTCTCAATTGTCAGTGGGTTATATAGGATGCCCCCCTCCCTCTACTGCCCTTTTTCGGATTTTTCCTAAAGTTTTGTTTTTAAAAAACTTAGGCCACAAAAATAGTATTTTGGTTATGTGAGTAATGGCACATGAGGAATGAATTTTATATTTATATGTCAGATTAGTAAGAAAGAGATGTATTAATTTACCATTTCCAGAGAACAAAATATGCCACAGCTTAAAAGTCTAAAAGAAACAATGTTCTTCTTTTTTTATCACTTTTGTCCCCATTTTTTGTATATGTTGACAATATCTTATGAAAAAACTACCCCAAATGATTGAAATGACTGCACAAAACAATTCCAAAATGCTTTAGGCACACTCTGTGTGAGTGACAACTACAAATTTAAGTGCTGTAATTCTTTGATTAATATAAAGAAAGTGATTTAGATTATTTTGATAACAGCCTTTAGGGAA
Organism: Candoia aspera; assembly: GCF_035149785.1. Lineage (NCBI taxonomy): Eukaryota > Metazoa > Chordata > Lepidosauria > Squamata > Candoiidae > Candoia > Candoia aspera. Next base: position 118,712,047 of record NC_086155.1, on the reverse strand, counting down.
GGAAATGACATTTAAAGAATATAAAGACTTGAAGTTTGAATTACTCGCCTCCCAATGCGTTTTTATAAATAACCTGCCACTGTCACCTGCATTTTGGAGAGGAGAATAAAATATTGTTGTTCTGCTGTTTACAAAATAAACTATATATTGTGCACCACAAAGTGACATTCCACAGTTCAGCTTAGCATTCCTGCTTTTGAGTGGGAGGACAGAATGAGGAATATACTGTAGAGCTTTGGAGTTTTTTTCAAAAATGTTCAAAAACAAGTAATTTTTCATTTGAATTTTTAAAAAGAATAAGAGATGACATAATCGGTGCTTTCTTATGCAGGCCAAGATTGTAGGTAGTCAATCTGGAGTTCATGAAACAAACTGAAAATGTAAGCTGAGTTTAACAGTCTTCAGGGACTGATTTTGCTCAGGACTAGGAGTAGGACTAGGAAACCAAGTTCTTAGGGTTTACTAAGTTAGGTAGGGCTAGAAAACCTAGTCCTTAGTGTTTACTCCTAGTCAGGCCACTTCAGAGCTTCATGTGCCAACATTGCCCACTCCCTTTCCAGCACATTGGCTTGGTTTACACATCACACTCAACTGTGTTTTTCTTTTAGCAATACATTGTTTAATTTGGACATGATGCGACCTTCTGACTTTATGATTCTATACTTTGTTGATTAAACCTTAGTGGCTGGCTCATCTATCATTTAGAAGGAAAAAATAATGAATTATTTTCTCTCATGGACTAAGATGGCTAAACTTGTTTTTATATATATGTAATTAGTTTTATGACATCTTGAAAAGTAAGACATTGTGACAAGCTATCACATGCAGGTCACCTCATCAAATGGACAATACACATGTGTGCAGGAAGAAGAGACCAGTCTACCCAATCCAGAACATAGCATGCCATGGTGAGAAAAAAATTGCCCTAAAAAGTAAACACTGTGGAATTATTTAAACAAATAACCCAAACCACTAATATGAGAGAAATTAAAGCAAACAACTAATAAAACTCTTAATGGGTCTTCCCAGTCCAATATGTTACCATTCATATTCACTACAGTTAGTTCAGAATTTGTTATCAGAAATGCCCTTGGGGTTCTCATTTTAAAAGATAAGTCTTTTAGCTTTTTAAATAAACCCTGAGACTCAGCTCAACACATTAATACAAAACAGAGGCAAACATAATTGGCATTTTTTTTATAATTAGTGCTTTCCAGCCTGAAGAAAAGTTATTGTTTCCTGGATCTTGGCTCCCTCATCATCAAAGGAGCTCACTCAGAATGAGGACATGTATGACTTAATTGTTAAACCTAATAAATCACTATTATCCAGGTTCCTATTATTAAGATTAATAATTATTAATCTTATTTGTATTAATTATTAATTAATCATTAAGATATACAAAGCCAAAGTTGTTCCTATGCTCTTATATGAAGAGGACGTTTGGGGCTTAAAACATGTACTGTTGGTAGAGCAAACACAATTACAGCATCTGAGAAGTATTTTGGGTGTGGATAAAAGGACCTCAGCTGCAGTTAGAGCTGAATTGGGAATTTATACACTTTGTTTTTTGTCTAAAATCAGAGCATATAATTATTGGTGCAAAAGCAATGCTATGGAAATTGACAGACTCCCAAAATTGGATCTGATAGAACAGATTAAATCTCAGTTCGAGATCTCTTGGATTGCACAGCTCACAAGCTATATCAGGACTTGTGGTCTCCCTGTTTCTTCTCCAGCTGTCTCTGGAAAAAGCTTAAAACAAGTTTAAAAGATGGCTGCACAAAGAATTTTGGATGTAGAAGTTCAGAGAGATATAGCTACCTTCAGTAAGGCTGGCACATTGAAATGCAGGAACCGCTATAAACGCACATTCCAAATTACAAAATATTAAAAGACAGAAATGCCCAAGCATCTTAGGGAGTTATTTACTCAAGCAAAATTTGAACAGCTGGACACAATGGTTAAATATGGAGGGCTTAATCAAGTTCCTTATGACAAATGTACTTGTATTTGTGGAACTCCACAAATAAAGGACATAGCTCATATATTATTTGAATGCCAACTGTATAGTAGACAGATAGAGATCAATATCATGGATCACATGTTAGACAAAAGGTCTATTGGGTTCCATACATTAAAATAACATATTTCATGTGCAGTCAGAATCCAAAGGTTATATATAACATGGCCCTTTATCTGAACAAAACGGTACAATTGAAAACTGTGAATATGGATCTGATTGGGGAAAAATTGTAGGGGTTGCACAGAAATATGATCTCTATTTCCCTTTGGCTCTGCCTTCTACTCTACTTTGTTACATATGTTCTTATTATTGTTCTGTATTTTATATTTTGTACTCTGATATGACCTAATGACTAATCAATAAAGTATTATTGTTTCCTATGGCTTTTTTACTTTTATTTTTTACAAATAAAATGAGTCTCTTGGCCAATTTTTCAGTAAATTAGGGTTGCAGAGCAATTATTTTATTTATTTATTTACTTGATTAACATATTATATATTATATATCATTATAAATTAAATATTTATATATTATAATTATTAGCATGAACCACTACCTTCTTAGCAAGTAAAAGTAACAGATTGGCCAATGTTTTTGGGCAGCCTTTCTGCAAAACCAGTTGGATAAACAAATACATTTGTTTATCCAACTGGTTAAATTTGGATAAACAAATAAATTTGTTTATCCATAGAGATAGATGATTACAAATAAAAGGAGGCTTCTAGTGCCTCACTCCTGAATAACAGAAAGCTTACAAAACCAAAAAACCCATAATAACTAGTTTGCCAGGCTCAGTAAACAATGCCAGCATTTAAATGCATTCTAAAACCTTAAATCACAACAGTCAATGTTCAGCAGACTAATCCAATCAACATAAGATTATTTTCAGTTTTAAATGCAAACTGAAGCTCAGCTTCAACAAGTCACAAACTGAAGCACATAGTGGAAACTCCTATCAAAGTTTAGCAAACCAACCCAAACTATCTTCACATTTATAACTTGCAACTTCAGCTGCATTACTAAGATCTATATGTAAGGTCGAATAAGGTGTACATACATACATGTAGTCCTTGTTTACAACCACGGTTGGGACAAGCAACTTGGTCATTAAATGAAGCAGTTACTAAGTGAAACTGTGACTGTGCTTACGATCCTACTTCAGCTTTCCTTTGCTTTACAGACCTGCAAAGGTTGTAAATGCAAGGACAGATTGTAAAGTTACTTTTTCATCACTGTCATAACTGCGAACAGTTGCTAAGTGAGGCAGTCGGTAAACAAGGACTACCTGTACATACACCTTTGCATCTACAGCCTTTTTAAACCTTTGTGTACCTGGTTTCTTTTGTAAATAAATTGATTTCCACATATATTTTCCTGCCACCTCCAGACACAGCTACCTGCTGTTGGCACACCAGGGAACATGAGTGTGATGATATATCTCAATCACACTCACATTTTCCGTAGACTGAGAGAGCATGACTTAAATGAAAAGAATGGCACATGGGAAAAGAAATCTTCCATCTCCATATGCTATCTTCCCTGTTTAAATATCCCACCTTCTACCTACAATTAGCATTGGGAAAAGCTGAGAAATACCCTCTTTTATTCTTCACTTCTTCTGATTATCAGTTTTGCAACCAAGGGTTGTGGGGAGGCTTGATCAGATCATTTGAAAATCTGTGTATGAGAGTAAGGGAATGAGTGGGAAAAATACTATGTTTATATTAAAGAGTAGAGAAGTATGGAAGAAGAATGTGTTTCTCTGTGTGTAACTTTATGTACGTGCTAGCATGTGAGTGGGCAGGGTGTAAATTAAGTGTAATGTAGGGAGAAGCATAGAGTAATTGCTGGGCAATACAAATCCCAGTTCTGGTCATACCCTTTTTAAAAAATATTTTATTGTGGTGAAATATAACAACCAGAAGATATGAAGTACAACCAAAAATCTAACAGTGCCAATATAATCAGAAAAGAATATACAAAATAGTGATTAAATGTGTGACATTTGAAGAAACTAAAAATAAATCCATAGTGTTAATATAGAACTAGCTCAATCCTTTAACATATTACAGGAAGTCCTCAGTCAACAACGGTAATTGGGATCGGGAACTCCATCACTAAGTAATGGAGTTGTAAAGTGCAATGTCATGTGACCATGCCAATTTACGACAGCAGTTCCAGCAGTTCCAGTTGCAGTCATTAGGCGAATCCCACATGATAGTTAGGTGTGATGTCACGTGATTGCCATTTGAGACCTCCTTCCGGCTTCCCCACTGACTTTGCTTTTCAGAAGCTGGCTGAAGGTCACAAATGGCAATATTGTGCCTGTGGGAAGTTGCGACTGTTGTAACTGCGAGCTGGTTGCCAAGCGCCCAAATCACAATAATGTGACCACGGGGATGCTGCAAGGGCTGCAGCTTTGAGAACCGGCCATAAGTCTCCTCATTCAGCGCCATCATAACTTTGAACGGTTACTGAAGGAATGGTCGTTAACCAAGGAGTACCTGTATTAAATCTATCCATATAGACAATCTATTGCTCCATCTTCTCAGTTTTAATACAGTATGTTATTTTGGCCACACCCATTTCCATCATCAGCCATACCCACCTCTAGCAGGCAGCTCACTGCCACATGCAACCCTAAAGAATGAACTGGTTGTCTATTCCCAGTATCAAAACAGACAGTCGTAAAAGAAGATAATGAAGAAGACTGATTGTTACCAGACAGGCAGCATTATTCACTAACTTAAAAGAATGTTTGTTTCCATCACATTTAGGCCTAGCTGACTCATACAAATTATAAAACAATGGCCTGTACGTGCGTTTAAATTATTACCCATACTATGACATGTCATAAGTTTAGTTCATATATTCAGTTGCCAGTCACCAAATAAATAATGATCCAGTATAGATAATGCAAGCAGAAGGCATACACAAGTAAAACAACATTTGGCAAGAAACATGAAGTTGGCGTAAAAAAAGGATAACGAGCCCACATGGTAAGTATATAATAGCTTTTCATCAGAGTAAAAGCTGGCAGTCATCCAAATAATCCAATTTATATCACACACAATGCCAAGTTCTACCGGTATGAGCAATAGAAGATTTTGCCAAGCACCCTGTTGTGAGCAGATCTAAAAATATGAGATCTTCATTACCTTATGGCAACCAATCAAGCAAATTGGCACAAGGTTTCGGTCATCTGTTCTGCATATGGTTTGAATCCAGATTTAAAAAGGAGGAGTATTGCTTCACACACTTTATAATATGATAGCCTTTCCAACCAAATCAGTCCCCAAAGTAGGGCTGTAACATAATCCTGAATATATTGTATTGTTAACAAGAAAATAAATTACACAGTTGTAATTAGGTGCTTTTGTACGGTGTCAGAGCCATCTGATTTATCAAGAATAAAAACCCTACACTGTATATAATATAAAATTTAAAAAATGAAAATGAAAAATAAAACCTGGAAATTTATGTCATGGACATAAAACTCAAGAATATTTGACTAGATTGATTGAATGACAAATTTCTTGCCATTTGTCAGAATAGGTTTAATTCAAATGCTGACAAATAACAATCCAGTGCTACAAATCAAATGTAGATTTAACTTTTTGATGTTGTGTGGTATTTTTTAAGCAGTTTGTTCATTGTTTCATTCTATACTGGTCTTTGACTGAAATAAACTTTGACTTGACTATAGTATTTTTTTCTTTTATTATTCATGTCTGAAGTATCAATAATTCTTGATGCCTTGACAAATTCCAAATACTGGACTATAGCCACACACAAACACACACACACACACACACCAAAAAAAAAAAACCCCTACCACATGTATTTCTGACTAAAAAAGATGATCCCAAAGCCATGTTGACAATCTGTTTAAAATGGGGCATCAGTATTTGGGTTGCAAAAACCTGGATGACCACTAAATGGTAGTGAAGAGATACAAATCAAATTCTTTATTACAGGACAGTGATCGAGACTAAATAAAACTTACTAAATAAAACCTACAGAGTAGAGCTACAAAATAGAACATACAAAATAAACTAGATAAAAAAATATACAATCATGCTTGCGCTACTTTGCTATCAGCAATATATCAGTTTTACAAGTTGCAAAAAAAAAAAAAAACTTTTTGCAACCGCAAGAGTTACCTTGGGGTCCTTATCTGCTAGGAAAAATTGCACGTAAAATTCTTTAGTCCACCCAAGAAATGGAGTTAGAAGAGGGATTAATAGTTATTTGTGTATGCCATGATAAAAATTACAATATAACAGAATATGAGTTTGTATGTTAGTATTACCAACTTTACAAGGGCACAGCCTTTGCATATATGGAATTTTATGAAATTTTCCCTCCAGCTCTTGTTGTTGTTGTTTATTCGCTCAGTCACTTCCGACTCTTTGTGACTTCATGGACCAGCCCACGCCAGAGCTTCCTGTCGGTCGTCAACACCCCCAGCTCCCCCAGGGACAAGTCCGTTACCTCTAGAATATCATCCATCCATCTTGCCCTTGTCAGCTCCTCTTCCTTTTGCCTTCCACTCTCCCTAGCATCAGCATGTTCTCCAGGGTGTCCTGTCTTCTCATTGTGTGGCCAAAGTATTTCAGTTTGGCCTTTAATATCATTCCCTCAAGTGAGCAGTCTGGCTTTATTTCCTGGAGGATGGACTGGTTGGATCTTCTTGCAGTCCAAGGCACTCTCAGAATTTTCCTCCAACACCACAGTTCAAAAGCATCAATCTTCCTTCTCTCAGCCTTCCTTATGGTCCAGCTGTCGCAGCCATATGTTACTACTGGGAAAACCATGCTTTAACAATGAAGAACTTTGTTGTCAGTGTGATGTCTCTGCTCTTAACTATTTTATCGAGATTTGTCATTGCTCTTCTCCCAAGGATTAAACGTCTTCTGATTTCCTGACTGCAGTCAGCATCTGCAGTAATCTTTGCACCTAGAAATACGAAGTCTTTCACTGCTTCTACATTTTCTCCCTCTATTTGCCAGTTATCAATCAGGCTGGTTGCCATAATCTTGGTTTTTTTGAGGTTTAGCTGCAAGCCAGCTTTTGCACTTTCTTCTTTCACCTTCATCATAAGGCTCCTCAGTTCCTCTTCGCTTTCAGCCATCAAAGTGGTATCATCTGCATATCTGAGATTGTTCATGTTTCTTCCAGTGATTTTAACTCCAGCCTTGGATTCCTCAAGCCCAGCATGTCGCATGATGTGTTCTGCATACAAGCTGAATAGGTAGGGTGAGAGTATACAGCCCTGCCGTACTCCTTTCCCAATCTTAAACCAGTCCATTGTTCTGTGGTCTGTTCTTACTGTTGCTACTTGGTTGTTATAGAGATTCTTCAGGAGGCATGCAAGATGACTTGGTATCCCCATACCACTAAGAACTTGCCACAATTTCTTATGGTCCACACAGTCAAAGGCTTTAGAATAGTCAATAAAACAGAAATAGATGTTTTTCTGAAACTCCCTGGCTTTTTCCATTATCCATCGGATATTGGGAATTTGGTCCCTAGTTCCTCTGCCTTTTCTAAACCCAGCTTGTACATCTGGCAATTCTCGCTCCATGAATTGCTGAAGTCTACCTTGCAGGATCTTGAGCATTACCTTACTGGCATGTGAAATGAGTGCCACTGTTCGATAGTTGGAACATTCTTTAGTGTTTCCCTGTTTTGGTATGGGGATATAAGTTGATTTTTTCCAATCTGATGGCCATTCTTGTGTTTTCCAAATTTGTTGGCATGTAGCATGCATTACCTTGACAGCATCATCTTGCAAGATTTTGAACAGTTCAGCTGGGATGCTGTCGTCTCCTGCTGCCTTGTTATTAGCAATGCTTCTTAAGGCCCATTCAACCTCACTCTTCAGGATGTCTGGCTCTAGCTCACTGTCCACACCATCAAAGCTATCCCCGATATTATTATCCTTCCTATACAGGTCTTCCGTATATTCTTGCCACCTTTTCTTGATCTCTTCTTCTTCTGTTAGGTCCTTGCCATCTTTGTTTTTGATCATACCCACTTTTGCCTGGAATTTACCTCCGATGTTTCTAATTTTCTGGAAGAGGTCTCTTGTCCTTCCTATTCTATTGTCTTCCACGCATTGCTTGTTTAAAAATAATTCCTTATCTCTTCTGCGCATTGCTTGTTTAAAAATAATTCCTTATCTCTTCTGGCTAACCTCTAGAATTTTGCATTTAATTGGGCATATCTCCCCCTATCACTGTTGCCTTTTGCTTTCCTACTTTCTTGGGCTACTTCTAATGTCTCAGCAGACAGCCATTTTGCCTTCTTGGTTGTCTCTTTCTTTGGGATGTATTTTGTTGCCACCTCCTGAACAATGTTGCAGACTTCTGTCCATAGTTCTTCTGGGACCCTATCTACTAAGTCCAGTCCTTAAATCAATTCTTCACTTCCACTGAGTATTCCTTAGGAATATTAGTGAGTTCATATCTAGCTGATCTGTGGGTCTTCCCTAATCTCTTTAGTCTGATCCTACATTGTGCAAGAAGAAGTTCATGGTCTGAACTACAGTCAGCTCCAGGCCTAGTTTTTACCGACTGTACAGATGTCCGCCACCTTTAGCTGCAAAGGATGTAGTCAATCTGATTTTGGTGTTGTCCATCTGGTGAAGTCCATGTATAAAGCCATATCTTAGGTTGTTGGAAGAGAGTGTTTGTTATGCAGAGTGAGTTGTCTTGGCAAAAGACAAATTGTGCAATAAGAAGTTCGTGATCTGAACTACAGTCAGCACCAGGTTGTAAGGATTGCCTATTCTAATGTACATCAGACGCATAAGCAGTTTTTCAAAGATATCTGATTTATTGAAGAATAGTATGCAGGATCGCAAAGAAAGCTGAGAATGATGAAAGTGCGGCAAATTCAAACTAAAACCCTCGGTGCAAATGAAATCCCTCCCCCCTTAGAATCTTCTCAAGTCCACAACCACAGGTGCTCCTAACGGTTTCTGATGGTCTGCGGGAAAAGTCCTCGAACAGAGAAAATAACCCAAACACATTCCATTGTCCTGATTTCACATACACAGCTTGGTACAAGATCTCACAGCAGCTCCCTCCCAAACAGAAACGCACATCAGGGCCATTGCATGTGAAACGTTACAATGTATGAACTACATTGAAACAGTGAACATGACACAAGTCTTGTTTTTACTGACTGTATAGATGTCCACCACCTTTGGCTGCAAAGGATGTAGTCAATCTGATTTCGGTGTTGTCCATCTGGCGAAGTCCATCTATAAAGCCGTCTCTTAGGTTGTTGGAAGAGAGTGTTTGTTATGCAGAGTGAGTTGTCTTGGCAAAATTCTATCAGCCTATGTCCTGCTTCGTTTTGTTCTCCCAGGCCATGCTTACCTGTAATTCCAGGTGTCATTTGACTGCCCACCTTAGCATTCCAGTCTCCTGTGATGAAAATAACATCTCTTTTAGGCGTGTTGTCCAGTAGGTGCTGCAGATCCTCATAGAACTGCTCTACTTCAGCTTCTTCAGCATCTGTGGTTGGGGCATATATTTGGATCACTGTGATGTTAGATAGCTTGCCCTGAATTCGAATTGAGATCATTCTATCCTTTTTTGGATTGTATCCAAGCACTGCTTTAGCCACTTTACTATTAATTATGAAGGCTACTCCATTTCTTCTGTGGTCCTCTTGTCCACAGTAGTAGATCTGGTGGTCATTTGATGTGAAGTGGCCCATTCCAGTCCATTTCAGTTCACTGACGCCCAAAATGTCTATCTTTAATCTTGACATCTCACCAATAACCACATCCAATTTGCCCTGGCTCATAGATCTTACATTCCAGGTTCCAATGGTGTGTTGATCCTTAGAACATCAGATTTGCCATTCACCACCAGCACCGTCGGGCGCTAGCCGTCCTTTTGGCTTTGAGCTAGCTGCGTCATCACGTCTGGGGCTAGTTGAACTCATCCTCTGTTCCTCCCCAGTAGCATTTTGACCATCTTCCAACCTGGGAGTCTCATCTTCCGATGGTATACCGACATATCTCTGGTTGTACTGATCCATTTAGTTTTCATGGCAAGAATACTGGGGTGGGTTGCCATTACCTTCCCCAGGGATCGCATTTAGTCTGACCTCTCTGTCGTGACCTTCCCGTCTTGGGTGCCCCTTCACGGTTTAACTCATGCCATCATTGAGGTGCTCAAGCTCCAGCACCACGACAAGGTAACGATCCTTTGCTGAAGCCTTCCAGCTCTACTGAAACTATAATACTGAAGCAGAGTAATGTAACTGCTCACTGAAATTTACTGTTTGTAAGTTGGTCTAGGTACAAAGCCGCTTTGAACTGTACCCTAGGTGAGACTTTACTATTTATTTATTTAGTATCCCACCTTTAGTATTTTTATAAATAACTCAAGGCAGTGAACATACCTAATACTCCTTCCTCCTCCTATTTTCCCCACAACAGCAACCCTGTAAGGTAAGTTGGGCTGAAAGCGAGTGACTGGCCTAAGGTCACCCAGCCGGCTTTCATGCCTATATACCTACTATATTCTGACTGTAATTCTTTGCTATATTCTGACTGTAATTCTATATCAAGGAATCTTTGTTTAAGCACCATCATTGACTGATCTTGTTCCATGATATCTCCCTTGAAAAATCCATTATATAAAACCTCTGTCTGTCTGTCTGTCTGTCTGTCTGTCTGTCTGTCATCTATCCATCCTCCTCCATGCAGGCAGGTTCTGACCAATCAACCAGACATTGTGGTAGTAGACAAGCACCAGAAGACAGCGGTGGTGATAGACGTAGCAGTGCTAGATGACAGCAACATCAGGAAGAAGGAGTATGAGAAGCTAGAGAAGTACCAGGGCCTGAATTAGAGAGGATGTGGAAAGTGAATGCCAAAGTGGTCTCAGTGGTGGGAGGAGCACTTGGGGATGTGACCCCCAAGCTGAGAGAGTGGCTCCAACAGATCTCAGGAACAGCATCAGAGCTCTCTGTCCAGAAGAGTACAGATCTTAGGAACAGCTAAGATACTGCACAGAACCCTCGAACTCCCAGGCCTCTGGTAGAGGACCCGAGGTTGAGGAAGACACATACTACCCATGGGGGTGAGAAGGGAATATTTATTTATTTATTTATTTAATATATATATTTTGTAAGTCCTGCTTCCAGCTTCAGGGCAGCATTTGGCACACATTCTACTACTTGGAATAGCTTTCATAGGAATTTTGACTGTACCCTTTCCAAGTTTGGGTAATTATATGAGTCATGTATATGAGATGAGCGGCCTATAACAGTACTAAATAAATAAAATAAATTCCTGGGTTTCATTGTATAACAACTGGGATAATGTCTTGGTGTTGAAAAGCTTCAGGGCAGCTGGTATATATTGGGCAACTCTGTAGAAGGAAGGAAGGAAGGAAGGAAGGAAGGAAGGAAGGAAGGAAGGGTTTGCTGCTGCTTTCAGTAAGAAATACAAGAAAGTCTAACCCTTTGCTGACATCTAGTAGTATTAAGCACAGATGTAGTAGCTCTAGTTAATATCAGACTAAAATATCTCAATAGTAAGACCAGTCCAAACATGTGAAAAATTTGGGTACATTCATCCACTGCATTTCATTTCTTCTCCATTCCCCTCACCTTCTATTGGGGCTGAATATATAGTGCAATAAAAACCCTATGTGTTGTTAATTAATATCAACATGATCCACCTTTTTCATCTTCTTGTAAAGAGAAGTCACTGGCTTAGTAGCCTCAGTTAATGCTTCCAAAATGCTTACCATGGGTTTCAGAGGCAAAACTTGTTAAGGTTTCCCTACGAACAGATTAAGCTACTATTATACCTAATCATTTGGCCGGGTGAAAAGGTTGCAAGTGATTGTCTCCTCTCACGTGCTTCATGTAAAATAGCCTGGGGGGAGGACCTGCCCGGACTTGTCTTCTCACTTCCTCTTTTTCTCTCTGCCGGCATGTAGCAAGCCAGGTAGCTCTCAATGAGAGCTAAGTCCTTTAAATGTTTTGCTTTTGTTTTTGCTTTCTGTAAATAAATTATTTTTTATAGAAATGCTTGGTGTGTGACTTTTTTGACCTCTCCTGGGCTAAAGGCTTTCCCAGCATCTGCAACAGGTTATGTGCCCAGTAAACAACGCAGTAAAACCCAGAGAGAAAAGAGAGGTCAGCTCCACACCTCATGCACAATTTAAAGGCAGGTAGCAAAGACCTGTGAAGATTTTCTTTGGAGCCACCTGGAGATTTTCCAGCAACTGCCGGTCTGCAGGACTTAGAAGCTAGCTGAGGTGACTTGCAAAAGAAGGAAGAAGCCATGGTTACCTCCCAGCCCTCAGCGATGCCTCTGGAGCGCCTATCAGAGACCAACTATTTGAATTGGGCCCTGAAGATGGAGATGTATCTTCGCAGAGAGAATCTTTGGCTGCCAATTGGTGAGCAAACCCCCCAAAATCCCAATGCTGAATGGCTGAGACAGGATGAGCGGGCTAGAGCCACCATTATCTTGGGAGTTGAGGACAATCAGCTAGTCCACGTGCGAGGCATGCAGTCTGCAAAGCAACTTTGGGACGCTTTGAGAGACTTATATGTAAAGGCAACAGCAGGGAGTAAAGTTACTCTGACGAAAAAGCTGTACAGAGCCTACCTTGCAGAAGGAGAAAGCCTTCCTGAGCACCTGCATTATATTCAGCAGCTGTTTGTTGAGTTGCAGGAGAGAGGAATGGAATTTACACCTCTCACAAAATCCTATATCCTCCTGTCCTCACTAAATGAAACATGGGACACGCTGATTTGTACCCTGGAGGCTATGCCTGAAGCAGACCTCACCCCATCGTATGTTACACAGCGCTTACTCGCTGAATGGGAGAAGAGAGAGGAAAGATCCCCCCCCATCTCTTCTGGAAAGCTGCAAGACCAGAAAATGAGGGAAAAGAAGGGAAAGGAACCTGAGGCCACAGCGCTAGCAAGCCAGCGATGCTTCACTTGTGGTTCAGCTGGACATTTGCAAAGAGACTGTGCCATGAGACCCAAGAGTAGAAAGACAGAGCAGAAGAACACAAGGGCAACACAGAAGAAGGCTCTTCAGACAACCCAAATTGCACAGGTTGCTGAGAAGGGTAATTCTGATGTATGGGTGTTAGATTCTGGGGCCAGTTGTCATTTATGTAATTGTAAAAGCTCTTTTGTGTCACTGTCTAAAACTGAAAGACAAAGTGTATCTTTGGCTGATGGGTCTGTGACCAAAATTATGGGACAAGGTGACTTGTATTTATCCTGCTTAGGAGAAACTGTAAAAGGTGTGTTGTATGTGCCAAATTTACAATCAAACCTTTTATCTGTGGCACAATTGGCTGCAACAGGGTATATCATAACATTTAAGAAAAATGGTTGTGAGATACGTAAAAATGGGAAATTGTGTGCTACTGGTATGTTAAAAGACTCCTTGTACATTGTGCAAAATGCAAGGAAGCCAAGCTGCAAGGCTGCAGTTGGCAACACACCATATCATGACCAATGTGTACACCTGATGCACAGGAGACTTGGTCATGCTAATTACAAGTATATAGCACAAATGCCACAGCTGTGTGCTGACCTAAAGATAAAACCCTGTGATAAATACTTAGATTGTGTAGTTTGCAAAGAATGCAAAACACTAAAAGCTCCTGTGAGTAAGCACAGTGACAGAGTTACAACTAGACCTTTGGAAATTGTACACTCTGATATTATTGGTCCTTTTGCTCCAAGTCTTGGACAAGCAAGGTATGCAATGACCATCATTGATGATTTCTCAAGATACACATTTATCTACATCTTAAAACATAAAGATGAGGCATTTGAGAAATTTAAAAGTTTTGTGACATGGGCAAATGGAAAATTCCCTAGGCCTGTATCTGCACTCCAATGTGATAGAGGAGGAGAATACCTTTCTCACAAATTCAGAAGGTTCCTAGTGGAAAAAGGGATAGAACAAATTCTTTCTAACCCGTACACCCCTCAGCAAAATGGTGTTGCTGAAAGAAAGGGCAGAACCTTGCAAAATGCGATGGAATGCATGTTAAAAGATTCACGATTATGTTTTAAGTTCTGGGGAGAAGCTTTATCGACTGCTTGTTATGTTCAGAACAGGTTGTATAACTCTATGATTCAGGACACTCCATTCCATTTGTTTTATGGTGTGAAACCAAAGGTAAGCCATCTTAGAGTGTTTGGTAGCACTGCATGGGTTCACATTCCAAAACAGCAGAGAAGGAAAGGAGGCCCCACAACAAAGAAAGCCATCTTTGTTGGCTATGAGCAAAGCCAGAGGAGCTACAGGTTCATAATGGGAGAGAAATTAATAATTAGCAAAAGCGCTTCTTTTGCTGAACAAAACTGGGGGAGATTAAATTCTAGCTCTCCAGTTGAACTGACCACCACAAGAGAACAGCAAGGACTTGCTGATGGTGATCTTTTGCCTGATGAGGACATTAAACCAGAAAAGCAAATTGAAGATCTGTCTGATGAGATAGATGCTTCTCAGGAAAGTGATAGGAGTCAAAATTTAAGCCCTGTATTACCTCGCAGATCTCAGAGGAGTAATAAAGGTGTTCCTCCATCACGTTTTCAGTCTGAAACAGTAAAGGCTTTTCACATATTTACAGAACCTGAGTCTTTAGAACAAGTGAATGCTTTACCACCTGAGATTGCACAAAATTGGCATTCTGCCATGCAACAGGAATTAGCATCCTTGAAAGAAAATAAAACATGGAAACTGATAAATCTACCTCCCAATGAACGCTGTCTGGGTTGTAGGTGGGTTTTCAAACTGAAAAGGGATGCTGATGGCAAAATCCAAAAATATAAAGCAAGGTTGGTTGCAAAAGGGTTCACTCAAAGGAAAGATTTAGACTTTGACAAGACTTTTGCACCAGTTACTAAAGGTGAATCAATTAGATTACTGTTAAAAGTTGCTGCACTCAAGGGAATGTCAGTTAACCACTATGACATTCAAACTGCATTTCTCTATGGTGATTTAGACCACAGATTATACATGCAGCAACCCCCTGGCTATGAAAAAGGGGAGAATCTAGTCTGTGAACTGCAGAAGTCAATCTATGGGTTAAAACAAGCTGCTAGATCCTGGAACCAAAAAGTAGATGAAAAACTGCAGAATTTTGGTTTTGAAAAAGGAAAAGCAGATCCCTGTGTATATATGAAGAAGGACAAACAAGGCTGTATGTATCTGTGCATTTATGTTGATGATTTGCTGCTATTCACATCAACAGAAAAACAAAGGCTTGATTTTGAAGCCTGCATGAAAAGCCATTTCACATTAAGAAGCCTTGGAATTATAATAACCTAGGTTTGGAAAAACACAGGAAGAAAAATGGTAACTTTCTGTTAAACCAAAGGGGAGATAAAGTAATGTGAATGGAAAGACATATAAAGGTGTCAGAAAAGATTGGTTTGCATCTTAATCTGTAGTGTAAAAAGGGGAGTGTTAAGGTTTCCCTACGAACAGATTAAGCTACTTTTATACCTAATCATTTGGCCGGGTGAAAAGGTTGCAAGTGATTGTCTCCTCTCACGTGCTTCATGTAAAATAGCCTGGGGGGAGGACCTGCCCGGACTTGTCTTCTCACTTCCTCTTTTTCTCTCTGCCGGCATGTAGCAAGCCAGGTAGCTCTCAATGAGAGCTAAGTCCTTTAAATGTTTTGCTTTTGTTTTTGCTTTCTGTAAATAAATTATTTTTTATAGAAATGCTTGGTGTGTGACTTTTTTGACCTCTCCTGGGCTAAAGGCTTTCCCAGCATCTGCAACAAAACTGGCATCAGAATCCAAAAGTCCACATAATAAATGCTTGAGAGCCAGTTTAGTATACTAGTACAGTGGTACAGTGGTTGCACCAGGCTAGACACCAGGAGACCGTGAGTTCTAGTCCTGCCTTAGGCACAAAGCCAGCTGGGTGTCCTTGGGCCACTCACTCTCTCTCAGCCCTGGGAAAGAGGCAAGGGCAATCACTTTGGAAATCTTGCTAAGAAAGCTGTAGAAACTAGTCCAGGCAGTTGTCAGGAGTGAACACTGACACAAAGGCGCACACACACGCACAAATGTTAATAAACTCCCAAGAAGTATTCTGAGGTAAATCAAACTCAATTTTATATTTTCCAACAGTTTCAAAACTTCTTTAAGAGATTTAACCTGATCCAGAGTGAAAAATAGGAAAAGCCCACTTAAAGCCATATAAGACTTACAAACTATTCTTAAGCAAGATTGTCTTATAATGTGGTTCATGATACCAACTGTAAATATGATCCAATATTTTCCATATACATACATATGTACACACACACACCTACCTATATTCCTTGCGGTACAGAGTTCAGCTATTTAAACCAATACCCCAATTAACAAGGTCATGCCATAAAACTCAAGCTGAGCTTAGAGGAGCTGAATTCTTCTCCTTCTCCTTCTCCTTCTCCTTCTTGCACGCAAAAAGATTTTATTTCTATTTTGGATATTGCCATCAAGATTTTCTTTTTTTAAAAAAAATAGTAATTTATTTCTCTAAAACATCTAACCAACAGAATAAATGCTACATAAGAAAGGTGGAAAAAGACATAGAGGTTGAAGAATAAATATCAGTAAAGGATTTACAAGTATCATAAAATTTGCAATTCATTATTTCAATAATTAATTAAATGTACAGAACTAGGATCATTATATCATCTTAAGAAATAACTAAAAATCTCTATAAAATTCTAAATATTATTATAAATATCACCACTATTTGTCATTGTTCCAAAAATAAGAAGAGCTGAATCCTGAAATTCATCATTCTATCCTACAATTAAGGCTGTTGGCAAACTTGAAAGTATTTTAAAAAATTAAATCCATCTTTCCCAATAAGCAAATTATACTGGTCTTTGACCAAAATAAACTTTGAATGAAATGGAATAAAGAAACTGTAATTTTGCCGTGAAAATTTTGTAGACTTATTCCATCAAGAAAAATTGCTTAATAGCTTAAGCTATTTGTTTAAAATAGTTTGAAGATATAAAAAATATAAATCAACCTCAGATTAGTCACAATTATCTTCCCTTAGATGCTCTAGACCCTCTATTTAGCTTTTGTTTCATTTGTACCGAAGCAGAAGGGAAATTTGAACTTATCATTTCCTAGAAGTGCGAGAAAAAAAATAAAAATCAGAGTACCACATGAAACCCCCATAAGCATATCAAAATTGTTACAGAGATCCAAAGGCATCAAATCTGATTAATTATTCCTCTCTTTGGAGTAACCAAACAGATACCAAAAATCTCATATTAAATAAATTTCTGGCAAGGAAAATTGGAGTAAGGAGATTAATTTGCTTTGAAACTGGCTATAAAGAAGAATCTTAAAAGGGCTCAGAAGGATGAGCTTCAGGATGTTCAAAGAAGTGTTGTTTTGCTTTGGAGAAAATCCAGACTGAAAATTAGCACTATCCTTTTACCTGGGCATTTACAACAAACTATCACATACTATACTGTATAAAACCTGTCCCAGAGAGTTCAAGGAGTGAGGAACTTTGCAGTTGAAGCAGTATCAGTGTTGGCCCCTGTAGGATCTTTACTGTTTGTTACTGTAAATTTATTTACTACTGTAAATAAAATCTTCCTACAGCAAAAGAATCCCAGCTTTTTTGAGCCTAAGGTTTATTGCTCTGTTCTAGACTGAGGGTCCTATAGAGTAGTTAGTGATACCAAGTATTGCAGTTTTATATAGTCACTATCCTCTTCATAGTGGGACGCGGTGGCGCTGCGGGTTAAACCGCTGAGCTGCCGATCGGAAGGTCGGCGGTTCGAAACCGCGCGGCGGGGTGAGCTCCCGTTGCTAGTCCCAGCTCCTGCCCACCTAGCAGTTCGAAAACATGCAAATGTGAGTAGATCAATAGGTACCGCTTCGGCGGGAAGGTAACGGCGTTCCGAGTCGTCATGCTGGCCACATGACCCGGAAGTGTCTATGACAACGCCGGCTCCAAGGCTTAGAAACGGAGATGAGCACCGCCCCCTAGAGTCGGATTCGACTGGACTTTACGTCAAGGGAAACCTTTACCTTTTATCCTCTTCATATGAAAGGCAAAGTGGTGGAATTCAGGCTAGGAGAAGGCTCTCTCTCTCTCTCTCTCTCTCTCTCTCTCTCTCTCTCTCTCTCCCTCTCCCTCTCCCTCTCCCTCTCCCTCTCCCCCCCAGCACCCCCGTGTTCTTGGGTTGCATGTCTTGGACGAGTGAGGATTGTAGGTCTTCTGTTTAGAAGACTTGAGAGAACTGGAAGATATGCAGATGCTATGATCCCTAAACCTACACAGCTCACAATACTGCAGGCAATGCTTCTCCTTGTGACACTCTGTTTGCTGTTGTTTATTTGTTTAGTCGCTTCCGACTCTTCGTGACTTCATGGACCAGCCCATGCCAGAGCTTCCTGTCGGTCGTCAACACCCCCAGCTCCCCCAGGGACGAGTCCATCACCTCTAGAATATCATCCATCCACCTTGCCCTTGGTCGGCCCCTCTTCCTTTTGCCCTCCACTCTCCCTAGCATCAGCACCTTCTCCAGGGTGTCCTGTCTTCTCATTATGTGGCCAAAGTATTTCAGTTTGGCCTTTAATATCATTCCCTCAAGTGAGCAGTCTGGCTTTATTTCCTGGAGGATGGACTGGTTGGATCTTCTTGCAGTCCAAGGCACTCTCAGAATTTTCCTCCAACACCACAGTTCAAAAGCATCAATCTTCCTTCGCTCAGCCTTCCTTATGGTCCAGCTCTCGCAGCCATATGTTACTACGGGGAACACCATTGCTTTAACTATGCGGGCCTTTGTTGTCAGTGTGATGTCTCTGCTCTTAACTATTTTATCGAGATTTGTCATTGCTCTTCTCCCAAGGATTAAACGTCTTCTGATTTCCTGACTGCAGTCAGCATCTGCAGTAATCTTTGCACCTAGGAATACAAAGTCTTTCACTGCTTCTACATTTTCTCCCTCTATTTGCCAGTTATCAATCAAGCTAGTTGCCATAACCTTGGTTTTTTTGAGGTTTAGCTGCAAACCAGCTTTTGCACTTTCTTCTTTCACCTTCATCATAAGGCTCCTCAGTTCCTCTTCACTTTCAGCCATCAAAGTGGTATCATCTGCATATCTGAGATTGTTAATGTTTCTTCCAGTGATTTTAACTCCAGCCTTGGATTTCTCAAGCCCAGCATGTCGCATGATGTGTTCTGCGTACAAGTTGAATAGGTAGGGTGAGAGTATACAGCCCTGCCGTACTCCTTTCCCAATCTTAAACCAGTCCGTTGTTCCGTGGTCTGTTCTTACTGTTGCTACTTGGTCGTTATACAGATTCTTCAGGAGGCAGACAAGATGACTTGGTATCCCCATACCACTAAGAACTTGCCACAATTTCTTATGGTCCACACAGTCAAAGGCTTTAGAATAGTCAATAAAACAGAAATAGATGTTTTCCTGAAAGTCCCTGGCTTTTTCCATTATCCAGCGGATATTGGCAATTTGGTCTCTAGTTCCTCTGCCTTTTCTAAAGCCAGCTTGTACATCTGGCAATTCTCGCTCCATGAACTGCTGAAGTCTACCTTGCAGGATCTTGAGCATTACCTTACTGGCATGTGAAATGAGTGCCACTGTTCGATAGTTTGAACATTCTTTAGTGTTTCCCTTTTTTGGTATGGGGATATAAGTTGATTTTTTCCAGTCTGATGGCCATTCTTGTGTTTTCCAAATTTGCTGGCATATAGCATGCATTACCTTGACAGCATCATCTTGCAAGATTTTGAACAGTTCAGCTGGGATGCCATCGTCTCCTGCTGCCTTGTTATTAGCAATGCTTCTTAAGGCCCACTCAACCTCACTCTTCAGGATGTCTGGCTCTAGCTCACTGACCACACCGTCAAAGCTATCCCCGATATTGTTATCCTTCCTATACAGGTCTTCTGTATATTCTTGCCACCTTTTCTTGATCTCTTCTTCTTCTGTTAGGTCCTTGCCATCTTTGTTTTTGATCATACCCATTTTGGCCTGGAATTTACCTCCAATGTTTCTAATTTTCTGGAAGAGGTCTCTTGTCCTTCCTATTCTATTGTCTTCTTCCACTTCCGTGCATTGCTTGTTTAAAAATAATTCCTTATCTCTTCTGGCTAACCTCTGGAATTTTGCATTTAATTGGGCATATCTCCCCCTGTTGCCTTTTGCTTTCCTTCTTTCTTGGGCTACTTCTAGTGTCTCGGCAGACAGCCATTTTGCCTTCTTGGTTTTCTCTTTCTTTGAGATGTATTTTGTTGCCGCCTCCTGAACAATGCTGCCAACTTCTGTCCAGAGATCTTCTGGGACCCTATCTACTAAGTCCAGTCCCTTAAATCTATTCTTCATCTCCACTACATATTCCTTAGGAATATTAGTGAGCTCATATCTAGCTGATCTGTGGGTCTTCCCTAATCTCTTGAGTCTGATCCTAAATTGTGCAAGAAGAAGTTCGTGATCTGAACTACAGTCAGCTCCAGGCTTTGTTTTTACCGACTGTACAGATGTCTGCCACCTTTGGCTGCAAAGGATGTAATCAATCTGATTTCGGTGTTGTCCATCTGGTGAAGTCCATGTATAAAGCCGTCTCTTCGGTTGTTGGAAGAGAGTGTTTGTTATGCAGAGTGAATTGTCTTGGCAAAATTCTATCAGCCTATGTCCTGCTTCGTTTTGTTCTCCCAGGCCATGCTTACCTGTAATTCCAGGTGTCATTTGACTGCCCACCTTAGCATTCCAGTCTCCCGTGATGAAAATAACATCTCTTTTAGGCGTGTTGTCCAGTAGGTGCTGCAGATCCTCATAGAACTGCTCTACTTCAGCTTCTTCAGCATTTGTGGTTGGGGCGTATATTTGGATCACTGTGATGTTAGATGGCTTGCCCTGAATTCGAATTGAGATCATTCTGTCGTTTATTGGGTTGTATCCAAGCACTGCTTTAGCCACTTTACTATTAATTATGAGGGCTACTCCATTTCTTCTGTGGTCCTCTTGTCCACAGTAGTAGATCTGGTGCTCATTTGATGTGAAGTGGCCCATTCCAGTCCATTTCAGTTCACTGACGCCCAGAATGTCTATCTTTAATCTTGACATCTCACCAATAACCACATCCAATTTGCCCTGGCTCATAGATCTTACATTCCAGGTTCCAATGGTGTGTCGATCCTTAGAACATCGGATTCGCCATTCACCACCAGCACCGTCGGCCGCTAGCCGTCCTTTTGGCTTTGAGCTAGCTGCGTCATCACGTCTGGGGCTAGTTGAGCTCATCCTCTGTTCCTCCCCAGTAGCATTTTGACCATCTTCCGACCTGGGGGTCTCATCTTCCGATGGTATACCGACATATCTCTGGTTGTACTGATCCATTTAGTTTTCACGGCAAGAATACTGGGGTGGGTTGCCATTACCTTCCCCAGGGATCGCATTTAGTCTGACCTCTCTGTCATGACCTTCCCGTCTTGGGTGGCCCTTCACGGTTTAGCTCATGGCATCATTGAGGTGCTCAAGCTCCAGCACCACGACAAGGTAATGATCCTTTGCTGAAGTGTGACACTCTATGGAAGCAAAAGTTGGCCTTTGAAGAAGCAGGACAGAATGGGTATTGACGCTTTTGTACTCTGGATATAATATCTAAAGACCTAGCTTTTTCTTGATATTGCTGGGAATGCTGGAAGAAAAAAGACAAAGAGGATGACCAGCAGCAGGGGGGATGAACTCAATTACAGAAGCACCATTGGAAAACCTGGGCCAGATTGGGCCAGATCTTCCTGAAGAAGGTCTATATATGTGATCACTAAGTGGCAGCACTGACTGGATGGCATAGGATTAATCGGTTTTGCAAAATTGCTGTAGAAAGGGGGATTCCAGATTGCTTATGTGTTCGGTAGTTTCATTTCCAGTTAGGTAAATGGGATCCCAAGTATTTGGTAAGGTAAATACTTTAAAAAAAAAAAAAAACATATGGAGAAGAAAACCCACAAACCCAATTAAGCCAGAACATCCTTAGTAGTTTGAGAAAAAAAAAACTGGGGAGATTGGGTATATGGAGTAAGGTTGTAGAAATCTTTTAAAAGAAAGGCTTTGGGATATGTAGAGATGGCTGCTAAGCACTTCTTTTAACTATTAAAGCCAGCACATCTTTCTGCAGTGATTTCTGATTGAAAAACAGATGTTTCATACATGCTTGTCTGCATTTCAAAGTACTTCTTTTGAAAGATTTGCACAGTCCTAGCAGTGAGCATGATTAAAGGTTTTTCTTTTCAAAAACACAACAATTATGCAATAATTTGTTGCCAATCCCACTATATTTCCATATGTTCTCTTCTTACAGATCTTTATGGCAACCTTTTTTGTACTTTGGCCAATGCCCATCATGAATACAAGCCTCAATACTGTACATGAATGTTCTCTTGGTAGGAAGAAACAAATGACCAACTTATTTCCAGTTGTGATACAGTAGCTTAATTAATCCATGTCTTATTTAATACTCTTCCTTTGTTCAGTAGTCCATAACTTGGCAAGGAAGTGGATGAGCTGTGATGGGTACTTATTATGCAAATGATTCTTTACTATGCACGCGTGTTTTACCACTACCCCCTTCTGCCCAGCCACATTTATCTGCTTCATACACCTGCTGCCTACAAAAGACTGTGTTTATTCTAATGGCAGGAGCCTGCCATCAGCTCAAGCAATTCCCTTCTTCCATTCCTATCTAATGTAATTTGCATGCTTGGATTCCATTGGTTAGGATTCAGACCAAACCTGGATTTAAAAAAAATAAGAAAAACAATGATCATTCCCCTCACTTCTCAATGCACAGGCACTATCTAGTGCCTCTCCTTTCACATCCCAAGGATCCGTAGGCATCCCTTCTGCTGAAGGCTTAACCAGTTCTCATTCATTCATGTGAATGTTTCTGAAATAATCACACATTGTTTCCCCCCATTTATCCTGGCCTCTGTATCCCTTGTGTCTTCATTGCGTTTGTAATCCCATTAGAGTAAGGGCTTGTCAAACCAGTTCTTTGTCACGCGTCATGTACATAGATGGTGCTTCCTTGCTACACCAACAAAAATATGCTGCAAGGAGAGGATGTCACTCAATCATTGAATTCATGTGCTCCTGATGGCAGAGTCTCTATCATATACTGCCAAGTGGTACTGCTCTGGAAACTTAGGTTTCCAGAGTTTTTGCTCCAGCTGAACCTTGAAATACCAGGGCTGATGTGCAGAACTAGAATCCTCTGGCCTAAGCAGATGGTCCCAGCTCCCGTCCCCACCCCCACACAGATCAAATAATGTGAGATGGGCTTTTAGTAATTTGTGTTGCCAGCTGTGGTCCATAGCAATTCTTTCCTCTCTCCCAAACATCCTTGTCATTCAACTCTGAGTAGCCCACCAAAGAGAGAAGGAGACCTCCAAAAGTATGTACACTCAGAGAGTTGTCTGCTCAAGCTGTATTCAGATTAAGTATTTAGGATAGTTTTATCTCTTGAAATTCTATGTGACAACTGGAAATCTGAGGGAAGACCTTTAACCATAAGGCTATAAATGCAAGATGTTGCCAACTGTAAGGTTGCATCATATGCAGTTTAGGGGAAATTAAAATCAATAAGGATCAGAATGACAGCACCCTAGACTGACTGCCCCATACATTACTTTTTGAAAGAATAAATGGACTCTATTAAATGATTTCAGTAAGAATCTTGAAACTTCATCAAGTGTAAATTTCAGAATGTATAGGTGTATACATGCTTACTAAGATTTCTGATGGGCAAAACAAGATTTCCTGTAAGGTAGAAAGATATCTGCTGGATATAGTAATATTAAGAGCTCAGGCCTTTAATGGAAGGGTAATAGATTTGGTGGAAGCCTTGCTTAGCTAGCAGAATGGAAGAGAGTCCATTACCCCCCCCAAAATATACATACCACTGTTCGTGTGTGTGTGTGTGTTTGTATCCAGACCTTTAATTTTTTTCCTGATTACATGGTATGGCCCAGGGCAGCCCAAACAAGGAACCTCCCAATTCTCCTGCTGCTTTCCAGAACTTTGGGTTAGTTATGGGCTTCCTTCTTTCTAGTCCATTGTTCCGTCTTAAGCCAACCATGTTTTAGATCTTGAGGATTACCAACTGCAACTAGCACGTTGCAGTTGGTAATCATATTACTCCGTTATGTGCTTTTGACAGCTAGACAACTAAACGGTGCAGTTCCTATACCTTTGTCCTGTGTGTTTGCATGACATAGTTGTCATGAAAATTCCAGAGTGGTTGTCCTAAGGAAGGACAAGCAAAAGAGGGAGAGGCTGAGAAGGGGGGACAAAGTGTTGCCAAGTTATACATTGCCACCACTGCTCTTTGATCATGACTTACCTCTGTAAATGGTAATGGTAAAAAATGGTAAAAAATAATATTCTAAGGTTTACTTAAGAGCAGCTTTAGTAGCAATTAAATCACTTTACATTGGGATTTGACACCTATTATACTATATAGGAAAATGTAAGAAAAACACATAGAGGTTGTTGTGGTCTCAATTGCTTTCTATGCATACATAACCACAATTTTTTTTTGCCCATTTGCATTATTTATTAATGACCCAGGCTGCCACTTCGTTGAAATGATTCCTTCTCTCTGTATGGGAAGGTTTTTTTTTTTTTTTTGCATTTGGATACATATAGTTAAGCTTTCAAAAGTCAATTAAGGAAGAGGGAGGGGGAGAGAGACTGAAAAGCTTAATCTTGGAGTTTTCCTATGTATTTTTAAAAGTAGTTACTTAAAACCTATAACTTGAAATCAGCAGTCACATGCTGCCTTCTGAAGTTCACTCAATCAAAGGGGCCCAGCTCTGAGTAATCAAAGATCTCAAATAAGTGGAGCTCCTAACACTGGTCGCAAGAGGATTAAAAATCCAGTAGTCAGGAATGCAAGTCTTCGATCCAGCATGCACCAGCGCATAATGAGAAATCCCTAAAGCCCTAGATCACAGCCAGGCCTGGGCCTGCTGCCAAGCTAAGTGGAAGCCCTCTTTAATTCCTTAGGAGATCTTATCTTGCCAGATGAAAATAGATACTGGCCTCTGTGTGTCGGATGATTAGAAGAATGGAAGAGGATTAGGCAAGATGCAAGGGGAAAAGCTCTGAGTGGCTCATTTACATGGTATTACTGCTGACAGAGAGGTGTTAACAGAACTCAGTAACCTGGAGGCAAAACTGTATCTGAATTAAAGCTGTATTTATTTACTCAGGTTATAAAGGGATTAAGCCCTGTTTATTTTACCACATCCAGCACAGTTTCATCTGTCAGGCACTTTGATCCTTCCTCAATTGTTCTGTGGCATGCACTGCTCAGCTCTTGGGGGACATGTTTATCTGGGTTTAAAACAGAAGCTTTTAAATGTTGGAAACAGGAAACAGACATGCTAATGGCAAGCTGAATATCCACCACCACTGTCTTTCCCCCTTCTTTACTAAAATGGAGATATTATTTAAGGGATAAGGCTTTTTCCCTGTTTCCATGCCAAGGGGAAGCTTTCTGCCGTTTTAAAAGGCAAGTTATAAAACTTGACCCAGCAAGGAATTCAACAGGAATTTTCCATTCCTTTCTATGGATATTTCTACCTAACTTACCCCTGACACCATATTTTCTGGATGCTTTCTGTCAAAAACAGTGATTCAATTTTTGTGCGATCTTTCCTAACCACTGCTGTAACATTGGATGTTCGGATGGGTGAGGCTCAGCCTACATGAAGCATATTTAAGCACTATATTTTGCACTGGAAGTATATCTTTCCTTCATTGGCATTCCTAGAGCTTAGGATGATATTACAGAATGCAGCCCATGTACAAATAATTCAGCCACCTGCTGAAGCTACCTTCAGAAATTTAGTTCCAGCCAATAACTGGATAAGAGGTTCCGTGAGAAGCTCATATATATCATCTTGAATTGCCCATGGACAGAAGGAAGAATATAAATGTAGCCAATACCATTTAGCCATAGAGCAACTCCAGGCTGGGCTGAAAGATAGGGTCTGAACAAAAGCATGATTAAATGGTATGTATAGTCCCATGGATGATACAACATTGGCTTTCAAAAATGATAGCAACTTTCCATTACATCGATAGGACTGCAGTGGTTTGAAAAAAGTATTTTTAATTTTTGTCTTTTCATAAAATTCAGCTGATAGAGTGCAATCCGGTGGACAGTTTCAACGTTTCATCCTAGAGTATGAAGCTGCAAGTTTTAGTCACAGCCAGAAACTTGTGAAGTTTCACAGATTCCATTCCTATTTGAGTACTATTTTTTTCCCTCAGCTGCTCTCAAAATAACAGGAGAAGGGCTTTCTGTGTTTTCTTTGCTTAGTATCGATATTAATGCCAACAAAATTAGTAATTTGACAATTAGTTTGCCACTTACCACAAAAGAAATGAAAGGCAGATAGTAGTTTAACTAGATTATAATGTAGCTCTGACAAGTCAGGTTCCTGTCACATTGTCACCTTCCGCTTTCCCGTTTTCATGTCTGCTTGGCAGGTTATTAAAATAAATGAGGGTGGCTGAACTGTTGTTGAGCTTTCCTCTAATGGGGGAGCAGAAATTTGCAAGCCCCTGCTGCAAATTGACCAATTGTGAAGTAAAAGGAAGTTAGTTAAAGTGGACAATTAGGAACATTTCTGCATAGCTGAGTGAAATATTCCTTGCTATTTTAATAATTCAGGCACAAGCTAATTTTCACAGGCTGGTTTTGTCAAGATAATGTGCTTTGTGCTTGTCTGCTTGTCATTTTTAACTCAATCCCACATGTTACAGGTGCAGTCTAGCTTACCAAACAGGCAAATCACTCATAGGGGAATTTGCATATGAAATATAGATACACTATAGTTAGCAAAGGGGGAAACAGTCCCAGAATTTGACAGACATTTAAAGAGGGAAATTCACATGACAGTAGACTCTCTTGATGTTTGATAGCTGCTGGATTTCTATGTACATTGATACAATTATAAACCTTATTTAGCCATATCAATACAGCAATGCGTATAATGTAAAACATCAAATACATACCCCTGCCCTTTTCCAGTGGTCAAATTCCCCGGGTGCAGGAGAAAGAGAAATAGTTTTTTTCAAGGAGTGCTTGAAAGAACCTATTGGCAAAACTCAACCTGGACTGACTCCATAACAGTGGACTATCTCTATTACAATGTCAGTCTGCCTAGCAGATTACAATCTTTTGTTGTGGTTATTCCTCTTTTGTAGAATCAACTCAATGCCAATTTAGCAGCCAAATTGGGAATAAAGAAGGGGACTGCTCTGGACAGTCTGAACAAGGAATTGTTTTGTTGTTGTTGTTGTTGTTGTTGCAGTAAACATCTGCAATGTTTTGAATTAGGAAAGAGCCCCTTGGGAGAAGGTGACCCATCCCCATCCTTCCAACCAAACTGAGGGCCCAGAGACTTGTATGTCAAGGAATTAAGGAAAACAATGGTTGGAGGTTGAATAAGGTAGCTGGGCAAGGTTTACACACCTGTAAGAGTGGTGTAGAAGAGGGAATTTCATCAAGTGTAGCCCGTATGACAGGTTAGCCTTGTTAAAAAAAATCCTCTCTTCTGCATAACTATTAATAGTAAGGGCATCTGAATCTTTTCTAGGCACTCTAATACATAAGACTAAGACAAATGCCAGAAGTTGGTATTTACTCAAAAGTTGAAACTACTCACATTAGGGGAAGTAATGGTTTGTTCCTTGAAATCTGTTAAGTTCCTTTTTGATCGAGGCCAGACTTGATCTTAATTACAGTCCACCTCTTATGTTACTGCCTCATCAAAAATGAATAACAAGGGAGAAAAACAGCTTTGAATATGAGTAAAGGACTTCTGGAGTTTTCTGGCAAATCAAGAGGTTTGAAGTAAGAGCATTAAGGTATGTGTTCCACCTATGTTTAGCTTGTACATTTGTAAACAGTGTCAAATATTACAGAAACATTTTAAACATTTTAAATATCCCCTTGTCTCTCTTTCCAAAGATATGGAAATTATAAATAAATAAACTTGGTGTTGCCCAAACAATAGCAACACTTTATATTACCTTGAGAGGAGTTTAACTTTTTACCTTTTGTGTGTGTATTTATTTATTTATTTATTTATTAGGTTTTAGGACTTTTCGGTCCTGAGGGCTTGGACCAGCTTCAATTTGACAGCAGTTTAGAGCCTAAAAGGGCAAGCTTCCCATGGATATTGTTTCAGTTGTCTGGCTTGGAACTCTGAACCTGGGTATCACTGGATGGCCATTAGAGGATCTGCTTACTGTACTCTCTTATGAGTATTTCCATTCTGTTTTTCTGGCTCCTATTAGTATTGGTAGCTGGTTCAGATTAGAGAGAGGAATTAAACATAACTTTTCATACGTACCCAAAGTTCATTCCAAATGGAATCATGCTTCCTCTGAAGTTTGGCACAATTCAAAATTCCATTAGATTTGGACCCACCTCATGAAAACGATCTACCATTCTGCTCAGTATTCCAGAATTTCCTCTTAATGATATGAACTTCTGCCACAGAGATCACCTTCTTGTAAATGTAAGTTTGGAGAAGACCTGTTATACCCAGAGCCAGTGGTGCAAACTAGGTGGATGGGGAGGCAAAGGGGAAACCGAAAATTGTGCAAGAGATTTGTTAACAGTTTCTCCCAATGTGATTTTCTCTTCCAGAAGTAATTATGGATAATACATCAATGGTGACATGTCATAGATTATCAGGGCTAACTCCTTTCCTTGTTCTGTTTGTGGGATATCCAAACTCTTTCTAGAGCTATTTTTTTAAAACAATTGTCTAAGTTGGAAAGAAATTTGGATTAATGTTGCATCGTGAATGGAAGTGCTAAGTGCCATTTGCCCATCAGTGACTTATAATGTCTTCCAGCCAATATAAAGCCTGTCTTATTATAACACCACAGTGATGAATTACTGTTTAGAAGATATTGTAAGGGCTCATCCTCACATTCCCCTAACCACAAATATGTCCCAGTAACCATTTTTATACATCTTGTACTGTTTCTTTTCCTTCACCCCCAGCCTGCATCTGAGGTAGTTTAGTTGAAGTTAGCCATTCCAATTTTAAACCAGTACTTTCCCTTTTCGACTGACATTTTTTTTGTCACACACACAATCTTGTGTGCTTCATTAACAATGTGATTGATGATACAGGCAGAGCTTGGGGTCTGCTTAGTTCTTATTTTTACTTTACCATTTTTACTTTAAACCATTGTGGGCATGTTCCCTCTCTTCTGGTCATTGGGTACAGCCCTCTGTGGCTATTTTGCCTTCGGCTACAGACAAGACTAGACACCTAGCTTCTACAAAGACATCTGCCCATGTAGTGCCTAACCAGCACTTTCCAAAATACTTCTCAAGTCTTGCACATATCCTTATCCACATGGGTTTAGCACTCTTTTGAAATGCATGAGACTTAAATCTTTATTAAGAAAGCAAGACTGGACTAGCACTCTTTCGAAACAGAAGTTGTTTGTGTGTGTTGCTGGCTCTGTCACCAATGAGTACATTACAGATTTTCTGCTGCTTGTTCCAAAAAAGGTATTTTTAATGGTCACAATTGTTAGTTTTTATTCCTTTGGAGGGGCAATGGTGCCATTGTGCCTACTCCTATGCCATTTGCTTACTGCACAAGTTAATTCTTGGTGCTGCAAACAACAGGCACTTCCTGCCAGCATTACCATTCCCCTGTAATGCTAGTTGAGGACAGATTTTGCTCATTACTGATGACTCCTTCCTACTCCACCTCAGATCTCTTCTCCACAACAGTTAAGCTGACTGATAGGACATAGGCACAGAGGAGGGCCATGGGGTGAAAAAGGAGGGCTTGTCCCCAATGCTCTTCACAACCTTTCTTCTACTCCTCTGACCAGTAGTTGGGCAACTTGACAGGTGGCTAATCCAACCATTCAAAGCATTGGCCTACATTCACCCAGCCCTGCCCTCTCCTGTTAAGGAGAAAAATTAGTTAATATTTTTTTTCCCATCAGCAGATGTTGCTGAGTGGGAATGGAAAAGAAAGCAGGGGAATCTGTCAATCATTCTCCTTATCTTGTTCTGCATTAAAACTGTAAAGATACCACCACTCACGGGCATAGTTATTGAGGCAGAATAAGGCTCATTTGTCAGGCAGCACAATTCTGGCATACTTTCCTGCTTGCTCAAGAAGCAGTGGACAGTACTTTTATGTCACTGTCTGGTTTTGCCCTAAGTGTTGAAATGGTGTTACAGTCTTTACCTCATTTTACAGCCCTGTCCAAGTTATCTTGGACATTTCATTGCAAGATCAAAATACAGTTCTCTCAGAAAATAGCAAGCCAAATCCAAGCTTGCCCAAGCTGGAGTCCAAAATTAAACAACTGTGGCATTGAAGCTGCTATTTCTCATGCCGATGTACTGAACCTTACCTTTCCATGTACAGTACCCCAACAGAAGGTAAAGTATGATAATTCCCATATATGTCAGCCCAAGATTCTTGGAAAAAGACATGCTACAAATAAAATGCACAGCACTCTAGAGACTGAAGTATGAACACAAAGAACAATATAAAATGCTAAGAATTAGATGAATAGTCAAGTTATCTCATTGCTATTACATTTCCAGAGCTCTTAGCATAAGAAAGGTTCCACCACCAAATGATAAATAGTGTGTGAATGATCCAAGGGAGACCAAGAAAACATTTTGAAAGAATTGAGTCAATTAACATTTCCAAGGATAGCAAGCAGAATTAGTGAGGGGAAAGGATTTAAACAAGCAACGATATGAATACTTATAAGATTGTACCCCAAAAGTCCCTTATTCTCAATTTCTTCCAGAAGGAATTTCTAAAAGCTGCTTCTTGCTAAAACAACGAGGTGAATATTCACTTTTTTCATGCAAGCCAAGCTATTCATGTGTGAACTAGATGATATGTTATTCATTATTCATCAAGTGTGCTCTGTTACTCTGTTTCAAAGGTTCCAGTCATAGAGCAGAGACAATAGTATACAGTTTAGGTGGCCACTCATACAGCACAAAGAATGAATAGTTAAAAGGAATGGTTGAATGCAAACAGTTTTGCAAACAAACAAGTTTAAGAAGATCAAACTGAAACTGATTCATTGTAATTAGCAAACAGAACCTGCCAATATTCAGTGATTAAGCTAACTGCTATAAGGATTAGAGTTTTAATCAGTCAGAATTGATGGCCTTATATCAGTGCAACTAGAGGTGTTGGGAGAGCCAGTGTGGTGTAGTGGTTAAGGCACCAGGCTAGAAACCAGGAGACCGTGAGTTCTAGTCCCACCTTGGGCACAAAGCCAGCTGGGTGACCTTGGGCCAGGCACTCTCTCTCAGCCCTAGGAAGGAGGCAATGGCAAACCACTTCGGAAAAACCTTGCCAAGAAAACTGCAGGGACTTGTCCAGGCAGTCTCTGAGAGTCAGACATGACTGAATGGATTTTTTTAAAAAAAAAGGTGTTGGAGGGGCAACCTCTACATAGTGTAAGAAGTCTTATGGGATGAGCACACACTAATGTAGTAGTTGTGGAGCTTGGTTGTTTGCTTGCAGACATTTCATTACCCAACTAGGTAACATCATCAGTGCGAGTGAGTGTGGGATTTTCTCCCTGTTTATATGCAGTAGCTTGGCCTGCCAGTGTTGGTGGGGCTGTGGTTTTCTCCTTGGTGGTTCCTGCATTAGGCTGCTGAAGGGGATGTGTTCTGGCCTTTTTTTTGTTTCCTTCTTAGTATTTTGTTGTCTCTTTTGATGTAGTAGTTCTCCAAAAATTATAATGAGGAGGAACAAGAACCTTTTGACATCTCCCATCCAGGCTTTTTTAGGAAAGACAGCATTATACTCTCCCAGTTTAGAAATATCACACAATAAAGGTCCTCTGTTGCATATTAATGAGGAAATCCTGTCTCTCCTTAAATAATGGAGTAAGTGCTAGAAACCTCCATCACAACAACAAAGCCAAAACGACTGATAGAAGATGTAGGAAGCTCCTTTTACAGCTGTCTGAGCTTCATGAAGAATATATGAAATACAAACTTCTCACAATTTAATTCATAAACTACACTTTGTGCATGAGGCTCCATTATGTAGGAGACTGCCTCAAGCAAATGCTGATTATGCTAATATTTCAAATAATATTATAGTAATTATCATAATCACAATCAACAATCTGAAAATATAAGAAAATACTCTTAAGAAATTAACTATGTCCTGAACAGATGGATATTGGTCCATTTATGACCTATGACCTATTTGTTCCTTAAAGGACAGGTTTTGCATACCACAGAGCTATAACTTTGTCCTCTTCTTTTCAACATGAACTCAAACTAAAGTAACCTTTGAGTATACCATCTCTCTAGCTAATTTAAAAAAGGGATCTGTTTATATTTTTAACTGGTGTCCTATTAAAATGCCGTGATTACGTACATGAGTCAGGTGTATGATACAAATGCATAAGTTGCAGCATTTCTGTGATGATGCTGAAGATGATGATATCATACACATACTGTATCATTTGTTCCCCTGTGGATGCCCATGCTGCAGTATGTGCTGAATAACACAGCCACAAAGGATGAGGCTAATTATGTGAATCTGTCCTCTTCAATTCCTGTTCCACCAGAGGGGAAGACAATACATTTATCAGCCCCATACACCTGGTTTCAGTGGTATGCATATATAGTATCCAATGCTCTATGTGGAAACACTCCATGAAAGGGGAGATTTGTAAGGTTTGCCTATTGTTATGTACATCAGACTTATAAGCAGGGTTTCAAAGGTATCTGATTTATTGAAGAATAGTATGCAGGATCGCAAAGAAAGCTGAGAATGATGAATGTGCGCCAAATTCAAACTAAAAACCCTCGGTGCAAGTGAAATCCCTCCCCCCATAGAATCTTCCCAAGCTCACAATCCCAGGTGCTCCAAACGGTTTCTGATGGTCTGCGGGAAAAGTCCTTGAACAGAGAAAATAACCCAAACACATTCCATTGTCCTGATTTCACATACAGAGCTTGGTACAAGGTTTCACAGCAGCTCCCTCTCAAACAGAAACATGCGTCAGCGCCATGGCATGTGAAATGTTACGATGTATGAACTACATTGAAACAGTGAACGTGACCAGATTCCACAAAGTTCTGGGCAAGAGAAGAAGGGATCCTCTAATCTGAAGGACACAGATGCACATGAACACACACATAGGTTTACATTCCCAGTTTATTTATTTTTTTCCCCTAAGAAAATTAAGATTTTATGAAGGTAGAGATGCTATCATGTTGCCTTCTTTCATGAGTTTATGTACAGTTCATCTGCATGTCAATTTCTAGTCATGTATATTTCAAAACAGGGATAGATCCTCCTGGAGAAAATCTATCTACATGGTTGCTAAGAGTTGACACTGGCTTGATGGCGTGTAGTCAATCAATCAATCACATTTCAAAAATGAATTCTGATATATTTCTTAGATTATATTAAAAGGCATTATTAATAGCTGCAAGATTTAAGTAAATGCAGCATAAAGTCTACAAGGACAGGCATTTATCTGGCTGCTTCTTGAAAATAATCAACTCCTAATTTGCAGACTTCAAACTATGTACTAGTAGTATTGCTACATTCTTCCATTCTATCACAAGAGGCTTTTCAAATTTTCTAATTTAGATTCCTGTGTGCAACTGAAAATTGCACCACTATGCAATCCAATAATTCTTTAAGTGTTTGAACATAGAAGGCAAGATCCACAGTCTTACATGCCATTGGAGGTATGCCTTGATTTATTGTCTTCTTAGATTTCATGTCATCGTACTAGATGACCCTCTTCATACACTGTTAGTACTCAGGATATCCTAAGCTATATGCAGATATTCCAAATAATGTATTCAAAAACATACAAAATACTTAGAAGTCTGCAAATAGATTCATACTACAGATGCTTCCAGAACTCTTTTAATGCTAAAAGAAACATAGAGCTAACCTATCTTCCTCTTAATTTTTTGGTAGAAAGAAAAATGGGAAGATATTGGAGATGAGAAACTTTGCCGCTTAGACCTGTTGTTAAATTCTGAGAATGAGACAAGGCACGATAATTGCCTTGACTGGAAGCGGAATAAAAATATTTCACAGATCCCTTCCTAACATTCATTATATTTCAGCACATAAATGAATCCATCAATAAGGCCTAAATACTCAGATAGGTAGACAGATAATGTCCAAAATCATGTTCATTTGGCACAGTGTTAATTGAACAGATTCAGGTTTTTTTAGTGGGACTTGGGAAAACAAATGGATATACATTGAGTTTTTTTCTTTTTCTGGTGCCTTAAATTATTGATTCTGAATCATCATGCCCATGTTAGCTTTTTTCAGTGACAGTTCAGCAAATCATCATTATAAAATACTATATATAGAATTTGTTTGTTTCACAGAGTGTATAAATTTTATCATTTTTGGTATTAACAGTACTCTTTTTTTTTAACTAGCAGTGTCAATTTTATGCTTTTTAAGCTTATTATCTAATTGCATGGTTGTGCTGGCTTCTGAAATGGCATGACATTAAGTCAGACTTCACTTCACGTTCTTGGGTAGCAGAATATTCAATTATTTGTTCTGACTCATGTAATTCCCTGTATTCCAAGCTAGTTAATGTCATTATAGGCCTGAAATAAAGTGATTACCTTAAATGAGCATTTATCCAATCAGCGATTGAGTTCCTGCATGTTCCAGCTAACAGTTGTTGATGGGAAATTTCTTCCTCTGCCTCTGTTTTTTCTTGCTGCCCCAAACACCACCTCCATGTCAAAAAGGCACCATAACATTGTGGGTACTCTGTGAAAAACTGTCATGTGGTGTTAAAAATAGGACCTATATATATTATACAATGAAAAAGAGTTCCACCCTCCCTCTGCAGAGTTAAAACTAATGACCACTGCTTCCCATCCGAGGTAGAGATGACAGCTTGAACTAACTGATAATGGCAGGCCTGCTGTTGAGCTGGCCACTTATGTTATTTCTCTTGACATGGTTCTGGAGAAGACCTAATTTTTTTGACATTTGACCATGCAAATTTGAGTCCTGATCCATTATTCTGCATTTACATCCTCCCACTGTTGCTGTTTAAAATGTGCTACAAGCTCCAGGAGCTCAGCTAATAAAGGCCACCGAATGAAAGGAAAGTTAAATATGAATGTTAGGAGGAGACTTAAATGAAGGGGATTGGCTTGTACATCTCAAAGATGACCTTCTGGAAATATGCAAGTGGAGAGCACTGTCTTCAAAGCAAATGGTAGAAAGTGTGCAATCATACTTCTGTTTTCCTAAAATGTTGAAAGTAGATCCTAAACTATTCAGAGATATTGCCCCTTCTCCTGCCTGCCCACCCCCAGGAAAATGTTCCATTTTATAATCATTTTTTTCTACTCAACAATTTGATTGGGTGTACATAAAACCTTCATTTTGTTCTTCACTGTTACTGGTGCATCTCATCAGTAACAAGAATTCAAGGCAGAATTCTTCATTAAGCAAAAAAATCTGGAACTATCTATCTTGGATTTGTGTCCCTTCTTTCATATGTTCTACCTCATTCTTATTATTCTGTAGTATATAGGCAAATTCATTAATTACATTTCTTCCAAGCCAAACATCCTTTTGAGTCTAGCCCTTTTGAAACATATATTCTAGAGCCATCACAGCTATATGAAATGTTTACTTGAATAGTTCAGCTCTCTGTGTCAACCCATTTTGGTCTGACAAACATGATTTCAGCCATAAATTAATGGTTACTGATGGAGATAATAATATTCTTGGTTTTTTAATTGTCTCTTTGGACAACAAAACAACACAGGATTTAGAACCTGTTCAAGTCCTAGAGTTACTTTTTGTCTGACATTGGTCAATATGTGAAGAGTATTATCATTATATAATTTAGACATTTGGTAGATATATCTGAACGAAATCAATCGTTTCCAGTGCTGTTCTTGTTGTTACTGTCGTTATTAACAACAATGGCATTCTTGTCAGTTTTCCTGAGTAGTCTGTCTTCTAAGCTTTCCATGACATGCAAAGTACATCTAACTCAAGTTTCTCTAGTCTGCCACTAACTCTGCTGGGACTTTCCCAGCTAGAATGGCCAACAGTTGGAAAGCTTGATTTCAAGACCAAGGAAATGGGACTGAGATTGCTGTTGTAATACAGTAGCTTTGCAGGCAATGTATTGCCTTTTGGAAGAAGTTGCCTTTCAAATTCTGTAAGTGGTATGGAAATAAATACTCAATTAATGCAGTTCTTCAGCCATGACAATGATAAAAACAGATTATTTCAGGTATGGAAACAAGATAAACATGTAACCACTTTAAGATTTACTTAAATGAGACACTAATTACATTTTCCCCAAATTAAATCATATTCATCCTCTCAGTTAAATCTAGGTGTAGAGTTGGTAAGAATGGCATGCTCAGATGGACAAAAACTCAAGGGATATCTTCATGCTTCCCAAGAATTAGAATCAGAGTTCACAAAAATCCCTTTAAAATTACTTTTTCCTGTCTGAAATATCCACTGAAGATAAACAGGTGAACTATGAGTCTAAAAAGTTTTTAAAAGCCAATGTTTTCTAATTTCTCAACAATACCAGTTGCTGTAGCAGCATTGATTTCAGAATGGCAGATAACACATCTTCATTAAAAGACTCAGTTCTTCATGTGAAAGTGACCTCAAAATACACAAAATTGACATGTTTTTCTCTTTATAGCTAACCTATTGGCTACCATCTTTGCAAAATGGGATTAAGTTTGCTCTGGGAAAGCCTTTAAAATCAGTGCAACAGGCATCTATTTAGATTCATCCAAGCAGTTAAACAGGAACAAAGTTTTAGCCACATCTATTGGCATCAATATCTGATTAGGAAAAAGAAATACTCCTTTTAAATCAAATTCCCCCGATCACATGGAATGTATATACATAGTTAAACCAACTCATACAGCACAGATAGACACACACAGAAGTAAATTCTACCCCAGATTAACCATTGAGAAAAGGGCATTATTGCCCCCAGACCACCATCTCAGGGGGCCCACTAGCTAGCCCAGCTTCCTGATTAAAAAAAAGGATAATCTTTAATCTTTATAGCAACCTTTCTCAACTGTTTTATCATGGAGAAACCGTAAAATAATGTTCAGGTCTCAGGGAACCCCTGCATAAAAATTATGGCATTGTGTGGCATTCCAAGTTCAAAACACAATGTTAGTTTTTTCCAATCACGATCTGTTACCAAACCCCTAGAAACCTCTGGGAGATTTATTTGTTTGTTTGTTTATCAAATTTATCACTGCCCATCTCCCCCCAAGGAAGGACTGCTGTATAGACCTATGAGACATATAGACATATGACCTATCTAGTCCCGCCTTAGGCACAAAGCCAACAGGGTGACTTCAGACCTGTCACTCTCTCTCAGCCCTAGGAAGGAGGCAATGGCAAACCACTTCCAAAAAACCTTGCCAAGAAAACTGCAGGGATTTGTCCAGACAGTTGCCAGTTATTTTGGTTCCTTCAAGTCAACACTGACTTGAAGGAACCAAAGTAAACTAATAAATAAAATAAAATAAAGTAGACATATGAGACAAGTACTATTCTGCACACTCATTTTGTACAAAGCCTGCTTTAACCTTTCAGTGTGCTAATGAATGAAACCACAACCATAAATGACAAGTGTCAGTCTTACAAGGTACTATAAATCTGACTAAGAAACCAATGCCATATATGTACTGTAGGTCTAAAACTTCTTTTATTGACACAGCTACAACAGAATCTTACATGCCTGCATGCCCTTTCCTCACTTTATCATTGTGTGAACTAGGGAGGGGCCTGTCTGAGACCTAAACATTATTTCAATGGCCTCAAGTTAGTTTCTTGGCCCAGGCCCAAACCCCCATTCTCTGATTGTTGCCTTGGTAGCAGATTGTCCTCCTGTCCTTCAAGGCCATTCCCTCTGCCCTCTACAAGGGACCATTTACCTAGAAGGGACTTTTAAAATGTACATTTTGTTCTGCTTTTCAGAAGCAATAATTATGGCTCACAGAAAACAATAGGAAAATCTGAATTTTTGCAGAGTAATAATAGGGCAGTAGTATAACAGATAAAGATGCTCTCACATCCAACTCAATTCTTGGCAATTCTTGGTTTGCTTTCCTATTAGCTGCCACAAAGAAACCTAAACTAACTACAGTGTGCTACGGTAAGGATGTGTAAGTCTTTCTTTGCCACAGTCTGAATAAAAATTCTCTAAATTATCTAAAGCTGCTATTTGCAAATGAGGACTCTGTTGGCATCAATGAACATTTTCCTTAAAATAGAGATAACAGCTTGGAGGTACCAATTTTAATTTAGTAGTTTAATTTTAATTTGGTAGTAGTCTAGAGGAAAGGGCTAAAGTCCCCTTCCATTCACTGCACAACTGTTTGCTCAAAATCAGAGTTTATTTAAATTGAGAAACAAACTTAGAAAGAACCTTTTCCATATGAGGTCAGTTTCAGCAGCCCAAAGGAAGAGTTTAAACTATGCAGAGCTTGAGGAGACAGATACAGGGAAAAAAGGAAACTTGAGAAATAAAGCAAGCAATGAAACGTTCATACACCTGAATATCAACAAAAGCAAGCCTGGAAAGATAAGGACCTATAAATAATGGAAAAAAATAAACACAAAGAAAAAAAGGAAGGAAATTATAAAAATAACGGTGTGAGGGCCCAGCTTAGTAAAGATAGCACACTGCTATTCCCTTGGTAGCATTCAAGCAGGCCCAGGCAGTGGTATAGCACTGCATCTATAGATCATATAACTCAGTACTCAAATATAGTGGGTTTAAAAACAAGAGTACTTATAACCCCAATGCTAATAAATAGAGTTTTCTATGCTTTGAAGTGCTTTAGATCTCTTGTAAGTGCTTCTGCAGCACCTATTTGCTATTTGTTAAAGTAACTGGACAAGTTTTTGACCAAGACTGAAAGGAAAGATCCTCTGGTTTAAGGAATGTCCTCACTAAAGTCAATGTGACTCTCAAAGATGTGGCATCTTTTTTTCCGGCTCACGTGGAAACTTGAGAAATGTTGGGTTGTTTTAATGAAAAGCAGAGAGCAGCTGTGCTCACAAAAAGTCCAAAGCACTTCTTCTGAATCATTTTTAAAATGTGCACAGCCTTATTAATAGTAAAGGTAAAGATTTCCCTT
This sequence comes from Candoia aspera, assembly GCF_035149785.1. Classification (NCBI taxonomy): domain Eukaryota; kingdom Metazoa; phylum Chordata; class Lepidosauria; order Squamata; family Candoiidae; genus Candoia; species Candoia aspera. The sequence goes on along the minus strand of NC_086155.1, from coordinate 118,672,731 downwards.
GACCTTAAGTCCAGTCTTATCCGACTCTAGGGGGCGGTGCTCATCTCCGTTTCAAAGCCGAAGAGCCGGCGTTTGTCCATAGACACTTCCGTGGTCATGACTAAACAGAACGCCGTTACCTGCCCGCCGAAGCGGTACCTATTAATCTCCTCACATTTGCATGTTTTCGAACTGCTAGGTTGGCAGGAGCTGGAACTAGCAACAGGAGCTCACCCCGTCACGCAGATTCAAACCGCCAACCATCCAATCGGCAAGTTCAGCAGCTCAGCGGTTTAATGTCATTAAATTTAAATTATTTCTATTCTGTAGTTTGGACTTCTATTGTGGTCAGCCTAAGTCTGAAAACTTCAAGGAGGGAACTGCAATTGTTTTTATAAAAGACTGGAAACCCTTTATAGACTTTGCTGAAAATGGATAAAAATGAACTGCTGATTTTGGGATTTATTGATTTAAAAGGTTTGTTTATGAGAAGAAGGGAACTAGGATATACAATATGGGAGGGTGGAGATGGTAATTACTATGTTGTGACTGCTGCAAAGAAGATTGGAAGTTCGCTTCTTTAGATATCTTTCTTTTTCTTTCTTTTTGGCTATATTTCACTTTTTATTTGACCCTTTTATAATCTTTTTCCTTTTCTATTTCTTCTATGTTTCTGTAGTTTTTTTTAAACCTTTGTAAAATCTTCTTTTAATAAAAATTATTTTAAAAAATGAAAACTTAGGGGCTGGAGCAAAAGCACATTATTTCCCGATTATATAGAAATAGCTTATCCTGTAATTATTCAGTCATGGAGCTTGATTAAATATATGTGAGGGTAGCTCTTCTAATGATAAATAATGAAAGCAAAGACTGGCATTAGGCCTTGTACATGCTTCTCCCCACTTTGTCCTTCAAAAAGGTAGTGATGGATAGGGTGGTACAATAGATGTATTCTGAGAATACTTAATGGTTTAGGAGATTCAGGGTGATCATTAACTTTGCCAACATTCTCTCGTACAATTATGCTGAAGTTTTTCCCTTAATAATTATCATAAAAGTACAAAATCTGTCCACTGGAATTGGAAATGGGATTCATTAGCAAATCTGATATTAAAGCATCTTGGGATTGGTTTGTCTACCATTGAAAAGGATTGCTTCTTTTTGAATGTTATACACATTGATCACTGCTGTAGCTGTTGGAGAGGCCCAATTCATGCAGATTGAATCTCATATTCGTTTATGTGAATTCATCATACTGTGACGTGCCTTTTTTATCTCTTGCATTGTTTGACCTTTTTGCCTTACTAGGGAATAAAACAATATGATTATTTTCACTCAGTGCTCAGAGTATGTTTTACCTACTTAGGTGAATACATCATGTAACTGATGTAATGGACTCTGACCCTCAAAGGTTTATGCTACAATAAAACTGTCATTTTTTTTATGACTCTTGAAGTCCCTTTCACTTGTCATTCAAACAAAGGGGGCTATATGTTTTAACAGACAAGGTGTAAGGTTACTAGCCCTGCCCCAACATCATGTTCCATTCCCATCTCAGATGTCCACATGCTGAGTGTGGCCAGCTTTAAAAGAAAAGCCTTCAAGTGCAGATTTCTAAGAGTCAAGGATCTCCAATCAGCCCATATACGTATAGGTTGATTTGTAAATGTCAAGGGTGGGAAAGCTGGAAGATGCCAGGAGAAGAGCCAGTATGTGCCTCTCTATTAATTCCATGCATGCAGCCTGCTTTACGTGAACAATGCGTAGAGTTCCCTTATTAAGCAAACTGACACAGAAATAGAAGTTTAAATTTACACAGAAGTGTGTGTGTGTGTGTATTCAACTTTCATCATTAACTGGATTCAACAACTAATTGGTTACACTCTTCCTTTCACCTACATAGGAACCCCACCAAAAATATAGCTTATTCCTACTTTGTTTATACTAACAATAGAATAATTGGTTTCTGCAATTAGCTGCAATCCTGATATAATTTATTTAAACAATTTAGAGGCCACCCAACTCCTAATGACAATACTATAAAAGAGAGAAAAATTCATAAGCATCCCAAAGACAGATGCATATCCTCCAAAAAATCCAAAAGGTAGGGATCAACCTACTCCAAGGCCTGGAAGAGTATAGCAGGAAGTTATTAGGCACATCAAGTAATGCAATGCACTGACAAATTTTTCAAATACTTGAGCCATCAGGTCATAAGTGTGTAGATTCTAATTATATATAACATTTCAAGAAATAATCATGGCAAATGAAGATCCTTTAACCTAGAACATAAAGTATATAATTCTTCCAAAATTAAGTATTTTCCTTTCAGTTGTCATTAATTTCAGGCATGAAATGTTTAAATTAGGTCCTTGATCATTGAAATCAACAAGGCAATATATTTCAATTTGTTAAGTGATTGCCCAGAGCATGTGATCCCATTAATACAGATTTGGTTTCTAGCCCCTCACAGCTATGTCATTCAGGCACTTATTGCATTGTTTAGCCGCAATATCCTAACCTGAGCATCTTTCTCTGTTCTTCCAGTGTTAGGTCTTCCTATGTTGTATCCATTGACCGGTGAATCTCCGTTCTTCTAATCCCAAAGCTTTCCATGTATGCCCACATTCTTCAATATCAAGACAACAGAGTATGGGTACCACACTGCACCTTACAGAAGTATCTTCCCATGAAATGCAAAATGTATAAGCATTTCACACTAGAGGTACAAGGAGTGCCTAACAAAAGATGTAAGTCCTTGTCTTACATTGCAAAGATTGATCAGGCTTTTGGAACTGTTCCTTTTTCATGCAGCTTGTCATATGAAACATAATGGCCATCATAACAACTTAATTTCAGCTACAGTGTGATTAAATTCCTGAGTATCTCTGATAATAAATTAACTTACTCTGGCAGAGTGAATGAGGTCATACTTGTGATATGTTATGCTCCAACCTGAATCAACTGACCCATTAGAACATGTAGGGAACAGCTGCTAGTGGTCCCACATTTCCAGGAGGTGAGGGGAGCCAAGACTAGGCACCGTTTTGGAATGACCTCCCTTTGGAGGTCAGGATCGCCCCCCTCCCTCTGCTAGGTTTTGGGAAGTTATTGAAAATCTATTTATTTCCCAGGGCATATTCGTGATTTACTGCATTGCATCATTTTTATTATTTTTATTTATTTTTATTGTTCTTGTCATTTATGTTGATATTTTTACCATAGATGATTTAACTGTTATTATATTTCATATCTTGTAAGATGCCAAGAGCTGCTTGATTGCAGTTGGGTATAAGTTAAATAAGTAAAGAGGTGGCGCAATTATGTATCTGCTTCTCAATTACTCATATGATTGGTCGGAACATAGAGATAAAGGAGAACATTTTCACCAGGAGAGATATTGACATGGGGTGGTTCAGCAAAAAGAAAGCAAGCAAACCCTGATGAATTTTTGCATGCTCTTTGAAAACCAGATTATTTTTTCTAATGTTCCCAAAGGAGTTCAAAAGAGCACATGTGATATGTTATTGGTTTCAAACTCTATAGCACATTGATGACAAGGACTGTCACGTTGAAATACTATGGACATTGGGATATTGGGATATTGAAAATGCAGTTCTATATCTGTTTTTCCTGAAAGTAAGTAATTTCACTGAATTCAGTAGGAATTACTTTGAACTACATATGTGTAAGAGAGCCAGTCTGGTGTAATGGTTAAGGCATCAGGCTAGAAACCAGGAGACTGTGAGTTCTGGATGCCAGCTGGGTGACCTTGAGCCAGTCACCCTCTTTCAGCCCTAGGAAGGAGGCAATGGCAAACCACTTCTGAAATCTTGCCAAGAAAATTTTATTTCTTTAAAGAGATACTTTAATGAACTGATTCCTCAAAGCAGTGGCATGTTTTTTCAGGCTCATTTGGAAGCCTGACAAAAGACATGGCTGTTTTAATTAGCAGCAGATAAAAATGGTACTCATCTAAGTTTGAAATATTTGTTCCTAATAATTTGCAAAACATACATACATGCAGACAACGCACCAATACCATATAAATTGGCAGTTGATGAAAAGGAAGACCACATTGGATATTCTCTTATTACATTTTGAGGATAGAGGATATCAGCTTGGGATAGAGTGCCCTTTTTTCCATGGCAATTCCTTATTTCTCCTTCCTTGATTATTCAGAAGACTGAGCTCAGCCATGTAAAAATCACTTAACGATACTACTACAAAGCTCCATTGTAGCATTCATTTATCTGTGATGAAGTCACTGAGGACCTGTTATGTACTTAATAGAATATTTAAATGGAGGGGATATAAAATGGGAGCCTATGTGCACACATGCTCACACAGTAAGAAATCTAACTCCATCTTGGGCCAGTGCCCATTCAGCTGGGTGTACCTTACAATGGAGTTTGCCTCCCTGACCCACAATTTCTGCTACAAAAAAAAAATAATTGCAAAAGGAAGCCATTGTTTGTGGGTTATTTTTTCTAAACCTGCTAAAAGTGGTTCTGAATACCGGGGAGGTCCTTCTGCCCTATAAAAATGATACTCTATGCATTTGGGGAATATGGAGGAAATATTTAAATGTGGAATGCTCTTTTCTTTCTGCAAATGCCTTCAAAGTGCTTATTTGACACCCCTCTCCCCCTAAATTATGACAGGAGACAGGTCATAATAACTGATGTAATAGGCAAGGAGGGAGAATGGAACACAATTCCCTAAACTCAATAAAATAAGCAATTACTCCTGTTATCTGAATGGCTCTGTCAGTGGAGAAGTTTTCTGTGTCGCAACAGAATCTAACAGAGCCAGTTGCCTTTAAGCATCAAAGGCTTTGGCCTTATTATCTTCTGGAGATGTGCATGTATAATCAGCTTCTCCAACAAATGGGGAGGAAATGTCTCTGGCAAAACTCTAAAATGGTGATAAACTATGTCCAAATGATTAATTCAAGAAATTCTCCATCACACTGTGGCAACATGTGCCCGTCTCTTCTGTCATGCCCTTGGAGATTTTCCATGCTAAATGTATGTGCATATTTTTCATGGCCAATGATATTTGAATTGCAGCCTGTTCCCATGCAGAACATAAAACACTTCAAACTGCATAATGCAGACTAAATTATAAGTTCTCCAGTGGCCTGAGGTAGCAAGGGCCATAATAATGAGTGTGCTTATGTGACTTGGTAGAATTTTTTTCCCCTTTAATTTAATACCTTGACTCACTGCTTCCTTAAAAAAAATGTTTCATACAAAATTTCATAAGAACAATATAATATTAGGAAATATGGTTCTTTCTTTGCTTTAAAATGCACTATACTAGTTCAAGGATGACCAATTCAGACATGTCAATCAATTCAGTATGAAACTAGAATTTCTATGCATATGGGAAATAATTCCTTTCTTATCATGTTATATATAAATCCATTCCAAGCTCTTTTAAGAATATGTACATTATAGGTTTGATTTCCTCTAGCAATTTGTTAATAGCACACAATTTCTTTATTAGAAATGGAAACAAGGGTACTACTACTTTCATGTAACTTAAGCTAGAAGTCAAAAAGCAAAAATATATGAATATATTATTTTTTGAACTGAAGGATTCATCCCACCTTCTTGGTTTCTAGAGGACGGGGCTAAAGCTGGGAATGCAGCTGGATACTCCCAAATTCCTCAGTGAGCAGTTTTTGTTCTTCTCTTATCCCCAAGCCTTTCTGCTTGATTATGATGTCCCATAGAATAACTTAATATGTCTGATATTAACACTGAAAACTGGCAGGTGTGTGTGTGTGTGTGTGATTTATATGTCATGCTTATCAACATAATTGATGCCATGTCAAACAGTTGATGTTATATGAAAGACATGTCAGTGCCTGGATAAGAGGATAGTTTGAAATTTCAGTTACAAAGTTTTTCAATGAAATCATGGCTGTGCATTAGGCTAAAGACTGCTACCTAGTTGCTCCCTTCTGCCCCTCACCCACTGTTTTGGAGCATAATTGCTTCAAGCGCTCAATAAGCCAGGATATCCTGTTATGTCTGAACGAAGAAATATTTCCTAATAAGCCAGGTTCATAAGTCAGGATCTGATCCATGGAAACTTCATCATTAAATTCTTAACTTCTGAACAACATCCATTGATGTTTTCACATCTTCCTAGTTCAATCCCTAGAGCCAAAAGAATTTCAAAAATACATGTTTAGATCTCTTACCTGCATGCACTATTACTGACACCTCCTCCACTGACAAAATTACACTTTGATATAATTTGTTCCTCTCTATTTACCACGTTCAGTGGTACAGAGCTGATCTTTTGGTGATCCAGGCCAAATAGTTGATGGAAAGTTGGACCAACTTTTGTTTATTTAAAGTAAATCACACCAAAACGTTGCAAGCAAAAAAATTGCTAGGAAGAAAGGGAAGTGATGACTTGTTGCCTATCATATTGCATAATTATAGGGTCATGTCCTGGAATGTAAAAAGCTATTGGAAACAATGATGAACAGTTGCAAAACCAGATGCACGAACAGTCCATGACTGAGTTCACAGACAGTGGTAAGTCAAAATATATGTTGTTAGGTTTTGGTTTAGCATATTCTGTGAACCCAGCTACTTGTTGATACATATGCGCTGTATGTGAACCCTGCTAATCGACAACCCTGCTAATCTACATAATTTACATTATGAAAACAGATCATAGCTTAGCACAGTATGGGAATCCAACTTCTGTCTTACATGACAAGGAATGTTCATTAAACTCTGGGTTTTCCAAATAGTAAAAAAAGGCCGTATAACAAGATTAACTATATTTCTTTCACAGAAATTACTGAACAGTCTCTTTCTATAAAATGTATCAAAAACGGCTTATAGGAACTTCTAACATCTGCTGGTGTGAGTGATATAACAGAAAAGACCATCCATAAGAATGAGATATAACCTTTTTGTAAACATTGACATTTTTCAGAAAGACACAAATATTCTTGAAAGTAATATGGATTTTTCCTTGTATGCACACATTTAATTGTACTTTAAACATGATAACACTACAGACCAGCTTTCCAGTTTGTGTGATTTAAGCTCGCTTGGCTTCTTTCACAGGGAGAGAATTAAACCCATTAATATACATTCTTTCCAACTGAAATAAATCAGTTCATAACTGCTTTTGACTGGATCTGGCCCATTCCAGCTAAAAGTCACCATCTGGATAAAGGGCATGTAAATCTGGCCAACAAACAATCTAACATCACAAGCACTGCATAACGTCCCCAATATGTTAGGACTTCTTGCCAAATAATGATCATTTTGCTCCGAGCATTGTCTTCTCTCTCCACCACCCCCTTCCATTGTTTTTTTCTCTAGTGTAAATTCTTTTGGACTTTAAAAAGCACTTAGTCTCTGTGGTTTAAGGCTGTTGAATACTCTCCCCGCTACACATATGCCCCCAAAGTGCTTGAGGGTATTCAAAACCTTGAAGGTAGCCTAACACTACCATCCTCTTATATTTGAAGGCAGCTCATTCATTCCAAGTGGACAGCTTTTCTTCAAAGCCTTCTTTGGAGGAAAGTGCCAGTTCTGATTTGTATGTTTTTTCAGAGTTACAGAGCACTGTGCTGAGACCTCCTCAATGGCTCCAGGCACATTTAACATAAAGCAAAAAGAGAAAGAGAGAATTGATGGTGGCTTGGAATCTTCCTATCATAGAATACATCTGAAGAAGACTTTCCACCTCATGGAACCTGATGAAATATTGCATTTTTCAGACCCCAACTGATGTACCTCTGGGGCTTCCAACAAAACTTGAACATAAAGGCATCAACACTGAAGTTTAATTTACAAAACATTATGTAAAACAGTCAGCTCACAGTATTCTGTAATGAGCAGGTAGATACTTTTTACTGTTAGCTACATACATTGAATATTTGTATAATCTTACCCAGTGAAAGAAAGCGTGTTTTCTTTAGAGAATTCATCCATGTGAGAATCTTGTCAAGTACTATTGTTCAGGTTTTGGTACCTTGTTTTTCAAGTGAAGGATATCTCACAACCAGTTTCACATGCTAAAAGTTGTTTGAGATCTCCTTCTGCAAGTAATGCCCTATATTTGTTCAAATTAGTTTACAAACGTTTCATTTTGCCTCATTAAAAAACATCAATGCAAGACATTAATGATTTATAGAACTAAGGTGAATTTCATACACCTCTCTGGAACAATGCCCAAGGCTATCATCCAATCTGTCCTACTATACCTATTCTTTCACTATACATGCACGTTTCTGCCTAGTGCTGGAAATGACCTGGCAAGCATGCCTATTTGGCTGGCATGGTATTCTCTTTATCCCTTGGGGGATGGATAGTTTTTCCAAGGCATTTGAACAATGATTGTGGATGGAGAGTTTCCTTGATATTCAAAATGCAAGCTGCATGTAGCATCATGGTTCATATATGGCTTATGGATAAGTGGTGGTCACTGTCTGAACATTCTATATCTGTGACGATCCCAGTACCAAGATCCTAACTTAGACAGTTCATCAGAAAGCTTAAAGAATTCTTTATTAAGGATCCGATTTACACAGGATAGTAATCAAAGCTCCAAGTGAGATTTTGGTGCCAAGACATTCAAAGTGCTTCTTCCCCTCCTCTGATCTCATCCCTCCTCCCTGTCTCGCAAACAAGCTGTTTCTTACTCCTGAGTTCCCCCCTCCCATCTCGGCAGTTCGTTAAAGTGATTAACAATGCAGGTGTCTTAGCAGCAGCAGAGCGTCCTTGGCTGCAGTGGCTGAGGCAAAGGAATGTGAAGCTAACATGGGTTGGTTCTCTGGGAATGCGGTAAATGCATGAAGCCAGCTAATGCATGTAGAAATCTCTAATGGCAGGTGAACCAAGAGAAGGCAGCTTGACATGAAGACATCCAGCAATATATACCTGTTTGGCTTTCAAATGAGTGAAAAATCCAATAGTTTCATACCATTATAATGATACCTACCACATTAGATGCTATCTCAGTGGAGAGGAAAAGCATTACATAATGCCTTGCTCACTTCATTGAAAACTGTGTACTTGACTATGAGCAATGTGAAGCAGCTATGAAATGGCACCAGCAATGTCACTGCCAGAGGTGTGGACAGTAAATCTATGGAGATCTGCAATCTATAAGTTAGCTGACTGCAACATCAAGTTACAACTGGTATTTGTAAATGGGCCATCATAGCTTACCTGATATTATCTCAAATGCAGGTTTTCAGTGCAGTCCATTTTGTTGAAGGATGCTTTTCTGATCTAGATGGTTCATCAACTGAAATATAAGTAACAGAAGCATATTTAGTAGAAAACATGACCCATTCAACTTAAGAGGTGTTGAAGGGATTGCTTTTTCTTGCCATTGTAGCATAATGCATTGGTGTATGGTATTTGATTGTGTTATAAACTCAGTGGATACTACACTGCATTCATTAACGAATACTAGGGCTAATATACTATATATAGGCTGCAAAATTACCACCTGACGGTACCAAACAGAGTTGTGTGTATCCCACTGCTGCCATCTAGTGCTCAACAGGATTTTTACCGCCAGAATCTGGAAGCCCTTATTTGGAACTATTTGAGAGTCCTTCTGATCTAAAAATGACATTTGACATTGACATCATTTTAAAGGATGGCATTTTTAAAAATTAACTGCACACATAATTCTTATCTGAATTTGGAGAATGAGAAATGTTGAACCACTGATCTACCTAAAAGAAATAAAAGAAGCCTAGTTTTGCAGAAAAGTGGGCTTATTTAAGTTGTTGCCCTTACAAATATTTATTTAGTTGTTTCAAGCAGACTGTTATACAGTCTCCCAACTCAAGCAACCTGATTCTGGGCAGTACACAACAAAAATGAACATTAAACTAGGAAAAAAGTCACATATCATTAAAAGATAACTCAATGTCAATGTCAATGTCATTTTTAGATCAGAAGGACTCTCAAAGAGCAAATTGAATGACATAGATGAAAACAACCAACAGGGGACTGTACTCACCCAGGCCCAAACAATCTGTCAATGCGTAGGAAACCACTGGGCTAAAGTGGAGAACACTCATAATTACATATTAGCAAAATGATTTATATACTTATGTCAATGTTGATCAACAACTAAAAATGAACCTTCACATAACTTCAAGATCATTGGGATTGTGCTGTCCTTTAGCTAAGTAAAGGTAAAGGTTTCCCTTGACATTAAGTCCAGTCATGTCCGACTCTAGGGGGCGGTGCTCATCTCTGTTTCAAAGCCGAAGAGCTGGTGTTTGTCCGTAGACACTTCTGTGGTCATGTGGCCGACATGACTAAACGGAACACCGTTACCTGCCCGCCGAAGTGGTACCTATTAATCTACTCACATTTGCATGTTTTTGAACTGCTAAGTTGGCAGGAGCTGGGACTAGCAACGGGACCTCACCCCATCACGCGGATTCGAACCGCCGACCTTCTGATCTGCAAGCTCAGCAACTCAGCGGTTTAACCCACAGCGTCCTTCCGTCCTTCAGCTATCATTTGCAATTTTTTACTACTCACTTGTGAACAATAAAAAAAGTAACACAAGATTCTTCCCATCTGTACTTTATTCTTTGTACTCCTATTTGCTGGCAAGAACAATTTTAACAATGAATATTCAGGCATTTTTTTCAGTTCATTATTAGATTTATATCCCACCTTTATTTCTACAACTCAAGGCAGTGTACATAATAGTCCTGCCTCCTACTTTCCCCACAATAATAATCCTGTGAGGTGGGTTGGGCTGAGAGAAAATGATTGACCCAGCTTTCAAGCCTAAGGGAGAACTAGAACGCACCATCTCCTGGTTTCTAGTCAAGGATCTGAACCACTACACCAAACTGGCAGCTATATACAATGGACAGCAGAATTCTAATTAACTTGGAGATTAAGTGCACAACAGTAATTGACAAACATTAGTTTTATTCCTGTGAATAAAATGAATAGGAATTAAACATGAATAGGAATTAAACATTAGTTTAATTCCTATTCATTGACATCAAGAAGTGAGCTAGCCCAAGCACACAAGATAAGGCCAGCAATGCAAAAACAAATATGAAATGTGTGTCTTACCTAACCCTAACACATAAGCAGAATTAAATATCCAAGAGTAAGTCCCTATTCAATTTAATGTATTCTAATTAAATACATATACTGTTATAATATACATGGTGACAATGACATTTCAGTTTCTGAGCTGAGAGAGTTACAGACACTCATGCTGCCCTGAAAACAAACTTCCATAGAAGTGCATACAAATGCAAATATATTTTTATCACTTGATATATCTAGTGGCAATAAGATCTCCCGATGTGTAGACACTGTATGTACCATATCTCGTAAAGGTAGTCATCACTTAATGACCATTCATTTACAGATGGTTCGGACTTACAACAGTGCTGAAAAAAACAGACTTGTGGCCAGTACTCACACTTACAACTGTCGCAGCGTCCCCGTGATCACATGATCACAATTTGGGCACTTGGCAACCAGTTCGCATTTATGACCATCACAGCGTCCCTTGGTCATGATCACCATTTTTGATCTTCCCTGCTGGCTTCTGGCAAGCAAAATCAATGGGGAACTGTGTGATTCGCTTAATAAACATGTGGTTCACTTAACACCTGCAGTGATTCACTTAACGATCACCACAAAAGAGGGTGCAAAATCAGGTTGGATTTGTTTAATGACTGCTTTGCTTAGCAACCGAAATTCTTCTCCCAACTGTGGTCATTAAGCAAGGACTACCTGTAGTCAGTTAGGGTTGAGAATTTTGTAAATTGTCATCTCCCATCGTATCTAAAGGGCAATAGGCTGATGTAGACAATTAAAAGTTTGTCCCTCATAATAATAATGGTTATAACATTTCAACTGGTTTTTCAAAGGTACTTGTTCTTGGGGTAACATTCACAATAAAAAGAGATACGGCTTAATTCAAGTCATAGAGAATTCTATGGTGCTGGTACATCACTGAAGAGTGACACTATGAGGAAATGAATGGAAGTGTGGAGGCTCAGAATGGCCCACCTGAGTAGAGGACCATCCCATAACTCTTATGGGAGGCTTGTGAGAGATTGGATGCCTTGAAAGGGTGCCTCTGACCTCCAATATACCCTCCAAGGAAATTCATTTATTCCAGACCATAATAATGCTACTCTGCTCATCTGCATTGTCTCACATAAACCATGACATTACCTCAGAGCTCGGAGAGACCACAATACTTGGCCAGGTTTTAGACCTGTACAGAACTGATTTACAGATCTATAACCATAAGCTTCATTTAACTTTCTAAGCATCTCTTTTAAATTAATCTGAATACCTTCTTTTCCAAAAATCAGTTTGTGAGCATAAGTAGCATCCAGTCTCTTCAAACTGAGTTTCCTATTGTATAACTTTGCCTCTTTTTCTTGAACAATAATAAAAATGTATACAGTTAGTGTTTATTATTATTTAGGTCAGACTTTATCTTGCCCCTGTCATTGAAAATTAGAGACTTTTTCTTCAACAGTTCCAAAACTGAGCTCACAGTGACCCCTGCTGGTGACTGTGATTTTAACTAAAGAGCTCATCAAATGATTAGCTATATAACGGCCCAGATTTTTAAAATACGATGACCTCACAAATTGAAGCATCACAAATAAATCAATAAAATAAAGTACCATCATTCATTTCATCATTTATTTTGCTTAATTCCTCTTGTTCAGTAACAATATTTAGCACATTAATTTTTACTGGCAGAACATTAATATATCTGATAAATATCAATAAATATGAATAATTAAATAGGTAATCACAAAGACTGAAAGAAAAATCCAATGCAATTCCATGCATGACTACCCATGAGTAACTTTTATTGAGTTTGACTCACATAAATCTGCATCGGCTTGCTACCGTTACTTGGGAGTAAGACTCATTTGAATTCAGCAAAATTTCTTCAAAGAAGATAGAGCTATGATTACACTGGTTACACTGTTCAGCACATAACTTAAAGGAACAACATCTTAGCATTTTGAAATTCCATTCCCTAGAATATTTTATTCAGAAGAATTTTAATCATTTTACTAATTTAGGGGGTTGTTTTTCAAATTTGAGACATGAATAGCATTTTAATGGGGATTTTGTGTGGGGTTTTCCCTTCAAAATTAGTCTTATGTGAAGATTCACCTCTTTCAGTCCTATTTTATATCACTTTTTCAGTGATGGTTGCTATAGAACTGCTTCATTCTTTGTGTATATCTATTTCTCATTCCTGGATTAGTCACAGCTGAGATCTCAGCCAGTTAGGAATCCCATTGTGAATGGGAAGATATCATGACAATAGATAAACAATTGATTTTGGTCACACTGAGGAAAAAAAAATAGAGGAATCTCAAGTACCTATGTGTGGTGAAGTTTTCTTTTCAATTTTTTGCAAGGACTGCTAGATGAAAAATATTCTAAAGCTTTTTATCATTACCAGATATCATGATGAAAAATGACAAGTAGCTATTAATTATTGATTGCAATTCTGTACATATTTACAGTTACCAAATCTAGTTTGCAGAGATTCAAAAGACCACTAGATGGCAGGATAGAGCCACACAGTCCCATAGTTGTCATGAGAACCATAAATCCCCATGCAAAGCAGCTTCAGTATGTATGTTAATGGCCCTTAAAACATCACGCTTGCAGTTTTCAGAACCATCTTTGACATTACCAGTTGACTTAAGAAGGGAACCTATTGCTTAGATGAACAGTACACCAGCTGAATTCCAGTCTTGTTCCAGCCTCTTGTTCTAGGGATTCAAAACTAGTGAACTGTTAGGCAGGTTGATGGGTTGCTTGGAATTATATCTTTTTAACTTGTAGAATGTGTTTGTAAGAGTTTCACATGTTCCCATTTGTCTAATAGGTTTCAATAAACTATATCAGCTTGGCATAACATTCTAAAATAAAGTGGGAAATGATATACAGTATTCATTTATTTATTATTTATTAATTAAATTTATATCACCGCCCATCTCCCCCAGTGGGGGACTCTGGGCGGTTTACAATAAATAGCATTAAAGCATAGCCAAATAAAAATTACATTAAAATATACATAAAAGCAAACATGAAATCCAAGTGGAGATGGATCACTAAGGGGTACTATGGCGCCAGCCATCCCCAGGTGGAGCTATCTCTCTCCCCCTCCCAAGCAAGGTGGCAGAACCAGATCTTAAGTTTCTTCCGGAAGTCCGAGAGTGAGGAAATCTGTCTCAACTCCGGGGGCAAGATGTTCCAAAGGGCGGGCGCCACTGCAGAGAAGGCTCGTCTCCTGGACCCCGCTAGATGAAACTCCTTTGCTGATGGGGTCCGTAGCATGCCCTCCCTGCCTGACCGGGTGGGACGGGTCGATGTTATGGGGATGAGACGGTCCCTCAGGTACCCTGGTCCCATGCCATGTAGGGCTTTAAAGGTTATAACCAACACCTTGAATTGGACCCGGAAGCAAACTGGTATCCAATGCAGCTCGCATAACAGTGGTGTCACATGGGCTGATTTTACAGCCCCAATAACTGTCCGCGCAGCTGCATTCTGGACCAGCTGAAGCTTCCGAATACTTTTCAAGGGTAGCCCCATGTAGAGCGCATTGTAGTAGTCTATATGGGAGATGACAAGGGCATGAGTGACTGTTCGGAGGGCATCTCGGTCCAGTAATGGGCGTAGCTGGCGCACCACCCGAAGATGTGCAAAGGTCCTCCTGGCCACGACTGCCACATGCTCTTTGAGCAGGAGTCGCGAGTCCAGGAGGACCCCCAGGTTCTGCACTGGTTCCGAATGGGGCAGTGCCACCCCATCCAGAGCCAAAGATGACAACTTCCTGGAACCCGAGGAGCCATCAATCCACAGCCACTCTGTCTTATCAGGGTTCAGTTGAAGCCTGTTGTTCCCCATCCAGGCCCCCACAGCTTCCAGGCACCTGGAAAGGGTGGAGACCGCATCACTTACTTCACCCAGGATGGAGATATATAACTCGGTATCATCAGCATATTGATGATACCTCATCCCATGGTGACGGATGATCTCACCCAGCGGTTTCATGTAGATGTTAAATAGGAGAGGAGAGAGTACCAAACCCTGCAGCACCCCACAAAGGAGGGGTCGAGGGTCGGATCTCTCACTCCCTATCACCACCGATTGGGAATGGCCCTGGAGGAAGGAGGTGAACCAGCGCAAAACTACCCCGCCCACCCCCAACCCCCTGAGCTGCCCCAGAAGGATACCATGGTCGACGGTATCGAAAGCCGCTGAGAGGTCCAAGAGAGCCAGGATGGATGCACTCCCTCCATCCCGCTCCCACCAGAGATCATCCATAAGTGCGACCAATGCAGTCTCCGTCCCATATCCTGGCCTGAAACCTGACTGAAAGGGGTCCAGCTAATCCATTTCCTCCAAAATTCTCTGGAACTGCAACACAACCACTTTCTCAACCACCTTTCCCAAAAAGGGAAGGTGGGAGATAGGGCGAAAATTGCCCAGTATAGTGGGGTCCAAGATGGCTTCTTGAGGAGGGGGTATAGCAGGGCCTCCTTAAAGGCAGCTGGAAACACCCCCTCCCTCAAGGATGCATTAACCATTGTCTGGACCCAACCACAAGTCACTTCCCAGGCTGATTTTATCAGCCAGGAAGGGCATGGGTCAAGCTGACATGTGGTTGCATGTATTCCTGGCACTGTCAGTAGGTCCTAGAGATTGGAGGGACTATGGTTAGGTTTCCAAGGTTATGTTTTGAAAAGAGACTTCAAAAGAGATGAACACACAATTCGGAGTTAGCATGGACCAGTATAGAGCCAGTCTGGTGTAGTGGTTAAGGCATCAGACTTGAGACTGGGAATTCTAGACCTGCCTTAGGCACAAAGCCAGTGGGTGACCTTGGAGCCAGTCACTTCCTCTCAGCCCTAGGAAGGAGGCAATGGCAAAACAACTTCTGAAAAACCTTGCCAAGAAAACTGCAGGGACTTGTCCAGGCAGTCGCCAGGAGTCAAAAACTGACTTGAAGGCTATATAGGTAGTTCTCAACTTATGGCGGCAATTGGGACTGGAATTTCCATTGCTAAGCGATGTGGTCATAAAGCATGACCACATCACTTAGCAAAGGCAATCCCTGCAGTCCCAGTTGTCATTGTTAACTGAATCCCCCGGTCATTAAGTGAGGCAACCAAAGTCAGTGGGGAAGCCAGTAGGAAGTTGCAAGTCCCAGGCTCACAGGCAGGTAAGTGGCTGCTGCTGGGTGGGGGAGGGAGCAAGGGGTGTGTGTGGGTGTAAGGGGGAGGATCAGGGAGAATGATGAGGGTCTGGGGGGGGTACATGAGAGGGTCCACACAGGCCGGGGAGGATGCCTAAGTGTGTGCAAGAGGCTCAGCACAGGTCAGGGAGGTACAAGAGGGTGCACAAGAGGTGCCATGCAGTCTGGGGAGGTTGTGTGAGAGACACCATGCAGGTTGGGGAGGGTGTGCGGGGGTGTGCAAATGGCTGGTGCAGTGCAAGGGCAGAGGGGCTGGGGGAGGGTGCACAATTTACCCCAGGGACTTGCGACCTTCCCTGCCAGCTTCCCCGTTGACTTTCTGGGGATGCCAGCAGGGAAGGTTGCAAATGGAAGACCAGTTGCCAAGCACCCAGATCACAATCACATGACCGTGGAGTGCTGGGATGGCGGAACTCCGAGGACCAGTCGTAACTACCATTTGTTGCATGGAACTGTATCTAACATTTGATTTATAACTTACAATTTGGACTTTGACACGTTGGACTTGGACTTTGACAAGTTATATCCTGATAGCTCAGTTAAAGATTGTGGCCTTATACCTCTGCCTACTTTAATTGATATTAAATACAGTGGAGGAATGGTGGGTGAAGATGACAGAAGTAGCAGAGATGGCAAAATTAACTTGTTTGATTAGACAAAGATCAATAACTACATTTATCAGTGACTGGAAACCCCTTATGGACCTTTTGCTCAAAAAAGAAAAATGAACTTGTGATTTATGGGTTTGAAGATTAGAAAGGGTAGCTTATGGAAAAAAAGGAAATTATGATGTAACTTTAGAGACAGAGGGCAAAATATAAATGTATTTATAACTGCTGTCAAGAAGATCAGAAGCCACTCCTTTATCATTTTTCTTTTTCTTTTCTGCTTCTTTTTCTGTTTCTTTTCTGTTTCTATTTCTTTTTCTATTTTATTTTTTCACTATTTACTATTTTTCTTTATAATCTTTATTTTCTTTTATGGTTTTTACTTTGTTAAAAACAAACTACATAAAAAGTATATTATAAAAAATAATTTAAAAAACTCTAAAATATAAGGTCATTTCAAGCTGAGCCAACAAATTGCAAAATGAGCAATTCCTTAATGCTTCACAAAATAAATGTCCAAACTGAAATGGATCTAGATAATCCAGTTCACATAGAAGTCCCTGGAGCTGAGAAAACTCATCACCTTAGCAAGCTCTCCTGCTCAGGAATTTGATATATTAAGTTACTCAGAAATTATAGCTGTCTAAGTTTCTTTTTTTGAAGGGAAAACACTTTCAAATATCAGAAAGTAAAACCAGGTATAGGTCTGAAAGAAGCTTTAATCAGAATGACTTTAAATTTGACCGACTCCCTCCCTCCCTTCCTTCCTTCCTTCACTATTATCAATTGGTAATAGAGTGCCAGTTTGGTCTAGTAGTTAAGGTGCTGGGCTAGAAACCAGGAGTCTGTGAGTTCTAGTCCCTCCTGAGGCATGAAAGCCGGCTGGGTGACCTTGGGCCAGTCACTTTCTCTCAGCCCAACTCGGTGCAATGTAGACTAGCCTCCTTGAGGTGCACCCTGGGGCAACATGACTTGTCATGGCTAAATAGTCTACACATCTGGCTGCTGGACCTCACAAGGATTTCCCAGCAAGAAAAAAACAGCATGAACACTGAACTGCTATGCCATATGATTAAAAAAAAAAAAGTTGATAACAGCTAGACATTTAACATCATCTTTATAGCTTTTCAGCATATACTCCAAGAGATGTAGGCATATTTTGCTGGGATCATTGTGGGCATCTTTTGGTTGGAGTTCATGCTGACTGTTAGATTCTATCCCCAGGGCTGGGACAACTTCAAAGAGCAGCAGCATTAGCATCCGTCTGCATATTCACAGAGTATAGTAAGAGCAATGTAGTATTCTGTAGTATCCCAGAATAATCATAACTTTCTACACTCAATCTTCTATGTTTTTTAACAACACTGAAGGCAAAGGTAAGAGCAGTACCTGAGCCCAGCAGCCACTAAGACTTCACCATTCTAGAAGGACTCATTACAACATCCCTAGGAACTCTTCCCTTTTATTTATTATTTATTGTTCATTTGATTAAACAAATTCATATGGCCACCCATCCAACCACTGAGAAGGAAAACATCAGTGCCAAGTAGCTGCAGCTGCCAGCTGCTGTCTATTGGTTGTCTGAATTTTTGCCACCCATATCAGCCTTAAGTTTGGAGGTGGTCTTGGATCCATTATTTTCACTGGAAGTGCAGTTGATCTCAATAACTAAGATAACTGTTTATCAATCAGGAGCTGCCCTCTCTTGGCATCAACTTGGAATCATTTATTCATATTCTGCTGAATATTTCTCTCTTTTTAAATAATGTTATTGAAGTTTTTAATAAACATAGTAGAAACTAATACAACCTAAACTAG
Organism: Candoia aspera; assembly: GCF_035149785.1. Lineage (NCBI taxonomy): Eukaryota > Metazoa > Chordata > Lepidosauria > Squamata > Candoiidae > Candoia > Candoia aspera. The sequence continues at coordinate 118,654,024 of NC_086155.1, read as the reverse complement.
AAGAAAAAAGAAAAATAAAATAAAAGTTCAAAAGGTGCAGAGAAAAGAAAAACAAAAGGAAAAGAAACAAAGTAGAAGAGAAAAAGAAAAAGGCAACAAAGACAATAGTAAAGAAGTGGCTTCCAACCTTCATCACACTGAGCGTAAGCTAATATAATAACTTTTCACCCTCTTTTGAAGTTACAAATAAAAAAAACCTCTTTTCCCCATAGCCTCTTATCTATACGCAATCCAGAAATCATCATCTTTTCAGTCCTGGTTCAGCAAAAAGTCCATTAGGAGTTGCCAAAAATATCAAACAAATAATTTATCCCTGATCAAATAGTCTAACTTTATATTCCTTGTTTTTGCTCTTCACAATCTTAACCTTCCAATGGCATCGCAGGATTTGATCGTTCATCAATCTTTGGTGATTTCAGTTTTGTTGTCTTCAATCTCTATAATGTCTATGTCAAGTAAAAAAAATTCTCATCATCTTCTAAAAGTTATCCATTGAAATCTGTATTTCTGAAATTTTAGTTATTAATAGGGCAAGGATTTCTATGACATGTCATATTTTTTCTGGAACCTTTATTTGTTAAAGCCCTAGTTTTATAAGTTATATCTCCTCCCATTTATTCCTGCTTAGAATTCCTGATTGCTTCAGTCAAATTAGTCAGCTAAGCCATGTGTTCTAAAGGAGAAGGTCACCTCACCTGGTTTATTTTTGTTTTTGTTTTTTAGTTCTTTTGAGTCAATCTTGACTCCTGGCAATTGCCTGGACAAGTTCCTACAGTTTTCTTGGCAAGATTTCAGAAGTTGTTTGCCATTCCCTCCTTCCTAGGGCTGAAGGAGAGTGACTGGCCCAAGGTCACCCAGCTGGCTTTGTGCCTAAGGCGGGACTAGAACTTACAGTCTCCTGGTTTCTATCCTGGTGCTTTAACCACTACACCAAACTGGCTCTCATCTCAGCCCCCTGCTTATGCAATGTTCTCTCTCAAGGAGATGCATTGTATACCAATATTACTGTTCTCCCAAGCATTTGACATTTTTGGTACTTTAGTACTGAAAAATTATGTGTGCGCAGTACATTGGGAGAGTGCCTTTACAGTATATATTTCTTAATGTGACAAGTATTACTGCATTTTGTATTTTAAACTTTTAAAATTCTCCATGTGTTTTATAATCTGCTAAGATAAATCTTATTATTGGGTTGATCAAAGAAATGAAATGAAATGAAATAAATGTTTTCATTCCTAATGAATTTATGTTACTCAAAATTAGATAATGATGGGCATTTTAACACCCCTGTTTTAATATTTTGGAAAAATATCACCAGGTGGCAGCAGTCTATAATATTTTGAAAAGTTATCCTTGTGATGCTAAGCATAATCAACTTAATGGAGAGAGGAACATAACAAGAAATATATCCAGCAATTTTCTGTATAATTTCTCATAAATTGTGATGAATGAGCTCTATCCATTTTAACTCATATTTTGCTCATCAAATTACAAAGTTCTTTTTAATATCTATGTGAAACTACTGGAAAAGATCTCTGTCTAAGATCTAACATCACCCAGGCAAGAAGAAGAATGCAATAGAAGTTTTAAGCTGGTGTCTGGAGATTGTGAGGGACTAGATGGGATAGAACATGCTTGGAATGAAGCCCAAAAGATGGAGATGCTGGATGGGGAATTTTGGGAGTTGAAGTCTACACTTCTTAAAATTGTCAAGGTTGAGAAACACTGCTTTAAAGCAAAACATTCAGAAAGACTACTCATGAGTAAGTAATAGGAAGACAGCACAAGATGTTTTTCCCTGCAGCAATCTCTCCAGCCAGGATTCTCCTCCCTGTATTTAACATGGTGGAGGGAGCAGATTGGGGGTTCAAAGGAATCAGTTGTATTGCTTAGCAACAACTGACCAATAGGAGAAAGAAATGATGGCAGGTTTTCACTACTGAGGAAATGGTCCAGTGGGTATCTGGGAGCAGCTACAGCTGCAGCAACAGTCACCGGCTTCAAAGTAGTAGCTATTAATGGATGATCAAAGCCCTGCACCTTTTTAGCATGTGTTGCACACCTTGCACACATGTAAGAGGGGGCAGACCTTTGGTCGCTGTTGTGTCCCTCTCTCTGAAGCCAGGGAGTGGTCATTGCTGCAGATGCCCCTAGCAGGAGAAAGCTTAAGTCTTGAAGAGCCAAGAGGAGAAGCAGGCGGGCCAGAATAGAGAAGATCCAATCCAGAAGAGAGGATGGTGAGAAAACTGTGATGAGCCCCAGTTGTAGCCTTGGGCATTTTGCAAGCAGGGAAGAGTTGATTGGTTTAAATCTTTGGAAAGTACCACGCTTCAAAGGAATCTGCTCAGTCTGTTGCATATATATTTGTGAGAAAGAAGAAAAACTTCTCAGCAGGCCTCTCTGGAGGACTCCCAATGAGTTCAATCACTTAGCATTATTTATGGTTATACTTGCTCCTTGCTCCAATCATCTATGTAAATAGATGGTTATTTTTCCACTGCAAGTAGTAAAGGTATTCTTATCCATTCATAACTAGAGATTTGATTGTTCTCAATGGATGCCCGAGGCAGGTTAGAGGAGGGCGATAATCTGTAACAGCCACCTCCTTGCTAATTGTAGACTCAGCACCAGATTTCTTTCAAAGTGAATTGCAAAGGACTTTGGAAGATTGGGGTTGGGCTATCTCCAGGGTGTCAGCTTCTTAAACCCAGAACAGCTTTGATGTTAAAGCAGTAACTATATACAGTATTTTTTTATTTTTGATATGATTTTAATGGTTGTTTTATGGTTTTTATGGATGTAAGCCATCCAGAGTGACAAAAGTAGATGGTATACACATTATGGTAAATAAGTAAGTAAATGCCTGACTCAAATAAAGTCATGGGATGATTATTCAGTGAAACCACAACTTGCTTGACAACTGCACAGAAAGCATGTTTACCAAAAGTTCCTCATCTGATGGGAGGCATCAGTCCTGGACCATCTTCACCATTTTTGTTGATGCTGGTTATCCCTGAGGAGGGAATGATTATCGTTATCTGCAGATGACAAATGGACTGAAAATAACAGAATAACATCTTGACAGAAACAAATGCAAAAAGAAAAATAAAGAAAAATAAAGCAAATTCATAGGTATAGAATGAAATACTTGGCTCTGCAATAGCACTTATGAAAACAGCCTTGGAATTCAGTCACTAGCTGAAGATGAGTTCGTAGTGTGACATGGCTGCAAAAGAGAGACAACTAAATTTTAGACCATGTCACTAAAAATATAAGTTTCAAATTAACCAAACTGTGTTGATCAGATCCTACTTGCAGTACTGTGTTTACTTCTGAAACTTGAAGAAGAATTCTGACAAATTTGAAGAAGTCCAAAATGAGCAATTAGAATTATCAGAAGACTGATAACTACATCCTACAAGGAAAGTTTGAGGGACTCAGTATGTTTAGCTGAGGAAGGATATGCCAGTACTCTTCAAATACTGGAAGGTATGCCATAGAGAAGAAGGCTAGAACTTGTTCTCTATTGTCCCAGAGTGCAAGATCTGGAATAATAGCCTAGAAGGCAGATGCCAGCTGAATATTAGGGAAAACTTCCAAATATAAGAACAGTTTGACCTCCACTGGATGAGTTTAAGAAAAGTCTGGATAACCATCAGTCAGAAATAATTTACTATTCCTGCACTAAATAGGAGGAAAAATGGCTAAAGTTCCCCATCCAACTCAATATGCATGTTGGAAATGTGGCACAGGCAGAGGTGTCATCTTCTAACCCATGCTCTCAGCCATGCAGTCAAGCTGGAGCCATTGAGTGCATAGTCCAACTGAAGGGCTTTTTTTTTCTTGACCAAATAGGCTCCATTGAAAGAATAACTTGTTTTAATAATAGGAATAATTGTAGTTAAAACAGCAATGACATGAGATGAAGATGCTGTCTTTAAAAATTCAGAAGGTTCAGCATATTTTTCCCTGCCCTAGAGTGGATTTTGTCATAATTCCAATCACTTTATAATTACTGAAGCTGGGCACAAGGGGGCTCTGGACCATATGTATGTCAAATATATCCCACAGAGCCTCCCTATGTAATCCTCAAGTAATTCCTGAACACTCTCTCTTCCCAGGCCTGGAGAAGAAAAATACTCCTCTCTCATTAGCTGCTGATTGAAGATTATAACTTTTCTCAACCCCCCACCCAAAAAAAGACAAATAGCTTCCCTTGTCAGAGAAAGACTGATTGCTGCATGGGGATGTTTTTGAGGGGGATTAGTGCTGATGAGGAAAGAGGCTATCCTCCATTCCCAATACTGCGACCACCATCAAAAATCACCCTCATGCTATAATCAGGATTTAAACTAGCCTCCCCTGGTATCAGAGGAGGCTTCATTGTTTGGGCTGAAAACATCTGCCAGAGTTAGCAAAGTTCAGCCAAAATTCAAGTCATGGCAGCAGCAGTCGGTTCAGAAAGTTTACACACAGACACAGGTGGAATCAGGAGCTAAAGAAAAAATCGGGGAGATTCAGATCTGGAATTAAGGTGTAAAGGCAAAAGATCTGAAATTCAAGAATACAATCTAAAAGAGAACCCAGAGTACGTGGCTGAAGGAATAGGGAACAAGATACCAAATGAGGTGACAAAAGCTGGAAGAAAGTAATGGTGTTGTATTCTGCACCAGGAATGTCCAAACCAGGGTTTAAATGATTGGAGCTTTCCAGAATCTCTTCTTGAGCTGCTGGGGAGAAACTGTTTAATCTTTCCCTACTGCCATTTTCCTATTAAAAGTCTCATGAAACTCACATCCACGTAGCATTTCTAATTAATGGGCAGAAAATAAGAGGGAACTCAGCAACGCTTACCCCTCAGGTAGAAAACACTTCTAATGTTTCAGAATCTATCTCTCTTTTTCTGGCTGCCAATAAAATTGTATACCAAGTATTGAAAAAGATGTTGAAAGTATTATTAGGTATTATTATTATTATTATTATTATTTAGATTTAATATAGCCGCCCACTCCAGTGGACTCTGGGTGGCTTACAAAAAATAATACTATAATACTAAATTAAAACAATTAAAGCACAAGTGTGGAAGCCCAGACTAAACAGCCATTAAAACAAAGCATGACAGCCCCTACACAAACACATTAACCCCAGGCCTGGGACCAAAGCCAGGTCATAAGGATTGATGACGCTTAACTTGCCTGCACCATTTTTTCCACCAAGCTATTCTTCCTCACCTGGCTGAAAAGATAGGATATGCCTTTCTAGACTGAATGTACCCATCTTTCTAAAGATACTCCCTTGGCGCATATCAGGCTCCTCAAGATTCATTAAGTTACAAAAAAAAAAAAAAAGATGTGGATGCTGGAATACTGCAAAGCAAACTGCCAGTTCTCCAGGATCATCTTCATTTCCCAAAACATTTATGGATCCTACATACACTCTCCACATATTTTCAGGGGAAAACATTGTGAGTGATTCCAGTCCAATGCTTTTGGAAGTATGCATACCTACCTGGAAGAAAAAAGCAAAGAAAGCTTGGGATGATTAAAAGTATCCTGCGGAGGGAAGATTAGAGAAGGCATTTAGAATCAACCTCATCAGTTGCCTGTGGATATTTTGTGACTGTTCATATCCACCATTTTGTGACTGCACACCATAACTTATTCTCAGAAATCCAGATTTCCATCCAGTATGCTGCCATGGTCAAATGGCATTACTATAGTCCAGGATCCCTTCAAGATTCATTATCCTGATAACTGCTTAATTGCAACTACTAGAACCAGAAACAGGTTATTCTCTTCTGTTTTACCATCCAAAAGGGTCTGTTTGTTAATTGTTTGGATGGCATCCAAAAGAGTTCCATCACCATCTTCCCTCCCAAGGCAACAGCTGTAGAGATTGAGCAAATAGTCTCTGTTCATATAGAGATGGGGGAATATTTTTTTTAAAAAAATATTAAAACTATTGTTAACTCTGTAAGTACCAGATTAGAGGCAGTTGAGAATAAAAATATCTCAGCCAGAATATTGTGTAAAGTCTCTTGATACATCTGATTTAATGAAATTTAATAAGATCATGCAGGGTAAAGTAATATAGGTTCTAAGTGTACCTCAATCTCATCAGTCCAATGTATGTGTGGTACAAATTCTGGAACAAGAAGAGAAGGATCAGCCTGATTTTTTCATGGAAGCACTAATACATGAAGTATTAGCCCTTCCAGAAGTTTATTAGATAGATTTTGAAAGAGATCATCACATTCTAGCATCTCCTTTTCATTAATCTGACAAGCCTTGATAGTTTATTGTGAAGTTTCTTCAATGTGCCTTGAGGTTGAGCCTTTAAAGAAAGCACAGTCTACTGATGTTCACTGAATGGATAAAGAAGTCCTACATTATGTTTTTCCCACATTATATTAAGGAGGTCCAGCACACATAGAAAGACATTTATTAGTTAATTAGTTGGGTGACATCAAGTCAGTCTCAAGTGACTTTATGGACAAGTGCAAACCATCTCATCTGGTCTTCCATAACTCTTCCAATGACATTCCCACCATCTCTCTGATCCCATCCATCCATCTTACCCATTACTTCTATTTCCCTCAACCCTGCAAGCACAGTTTTCTTTGATTGGTACAGTGTGTTTTTCAAATCCACCTTTCACTTGCATGATAAAGTGAGTTTTCTTTCCTGATCATGAATGGAACACTCATTTTTTTATTTGATCCAGGACTGATTGACTGATTCTTCTTGCAGCCCATTGTAGTCTTAGTAAACATCTCAGAATCTACAGTTCAAAAGTATATATCTTCTTTCTCTTGGGTTTTCTCACATCTACATTTTATAGTCCTACATTACAGTGGAAAGACTATTGTTCTGACTATTCTGATCTTGGTTGTCACTAAAATGCCCTTATCCTTCATGATATTGTATAACCTTTTCATCATCTTCCTCTATATAATTAATTATAGCTCCAAGTGCTGCTGCTTTAAGAAATTAACATTAATATTAATGCAGCTGTTACAATAGCTTGAATGGATGATTGAAAAAAAATGGGTTCCTTTAATAAATGGCACATAGGTGCTGTGTTTTTGCTTTCCTTCTTCTGAATCATTTTAAGGCTAATTTTCTTTCCATCTTCCTTTAAACTCCTTAGACTCTTCCATGATTCTTCTTAAGTATTCATACAGTACCCTAACAGCAAATGTTCCTATTATCTTTTTAAAATATTCCATACTCTAAGTATTTGTATTTACCTAGCTGCATAATGTATAATATATATGGAAGCCATTCTTGCTTAAATTTAGTTAAACTTCTGTTTATGTATATATACTGTTAGTTTCACCATTGCTACATATTCTTCAAATTTAAGTTCCCAATTTCACTACGGAACTGAACAATGTTGATGAAGAAAAAGGATAATTGGATAAAGCAGCAGCATTGAACTGATTTCAAAATGGAGACAGTAGTAATTGGCTTTTTTACTTCATAAAATAAATCCTAGGGAAGAGTTCAAAGATTGGGACAAAAGCTCATATCAATGGCAAACTGCATGGTTATAACCAAGGGAGCACTGTCAGGAGATTTCCAAATAAGCAAAGGTATATGGCAAGGATGTCCACTTTCTGCAAGTGCAGATATCTCAATAACTAGGATAACTTTTTATCAGTCAGAAGCTACCCTCTCCTGGCATCAACATGGAATCACTTATTCATATTCTGCTGAATATTTCTCTCTTTTTAAATAATTTTATTGAAGTCTTTAATAAACTTAGTAGAAACTAACACAAACTAAACTTAAGAAGCTCTCCTGATCCAGAAATGTGCCTTCTGGACTTGTAACTCCTAGTAGAACAAGTAGAAGCCATGATCATGGGAGCCTTTTTCCAGCTTCAGCTGGTACACCAGTTGTGGCCCTACCTGGAGTGGGAGGACCACCCATTTAGACTACTACAGCAAGTTCTATATGGGGCTGGCTTTGAAGACCACTTGGAGACTGCAGTTGTTTTTTATATCTTTAATCATAAGAACATAAGCAGTGTCCTGGACCCCTGGCCCATGTAGTCCACCAGTCTATTCTCACATTGGTGACTAACTGCACAAGGAAGCCCGCTAGACTCCCAGCAGAAGGGTGGCCTTCCAAGGCAGTCACACTGCCATCAAGGCTAATAGCCATTGACTTCCATAAATTGATCCAACCCATTTTTGAAGCAAGCCAAACCACTTCATCCCATATATTATTCGATGGGAAAAAGCAGGAACCCATCAGTTTATTAGAACTAAGCTCCAGCTTGGAGCAAAGAACTTGAGAGTTATCATTAGTTTAATTATTTGCTATCCTCACTGTTTTTATAACCCATCTTTAGAATAAGTTTGTGACTGTTGTATCTATCTGACAGACTTAAAAGGCTATATTTTCTTTAACGGAAAAGAAAAGAGGATTAAACTAGTTTAATTCTCCCAGCTCTATACCCCAACAGAGAACATCAATCCATTCCCAAAAGGGCATCCTTTTGGGACACTCCTGCCATTTACACAGCCCTCCCATTTGTCTGCTTGTAACTTGCCACAAATATTTATCACAACAGGGTCCAATTTCTCTTGCACATTTTGTTATATTCTGTCTCAAAACAAAAATGCTATTGACACTTTTTATGATATCACCATTTAAAGACTATAATTTGAAAAGGCCTGCATTGATTTCTATTAATGTTGACACACTTTGTCTCTTCTGGCAATCTGTTTGTTTTGTAAATGTTTTTTCTGTTGAAAAGCAAAAAAAGAGGGAGAGGGAGAGGGAGAGGGAGATTTTGAAAGTGTATAGTTCAAAAGGTCCTTCATATGTAATATAGCTTTCCATAAATGCCATCTAATTCTCATTTTAAGTAAAGTTAAAAGCATAGTTCAACATGCCTAATTTTCCCGAGACAATGGGAGGGTGAAGTTCTTGGTTTTCCAAATAACAATAAATGATTTGGAATGAGTCATGATGAACTACTCCCTGGATCATCACAAAATGAGCTGGACTATTTCTTAAGCTGAGATCTGGCCATGAAGTGCATCAGGTGATCTTTGCACACCCTCTCTATTTATCTGTCCCAGATTCCTATATATTTAATGAAGTGTGAAAGGAGCTTACACATATATGCAGCTGTATATGTCCTGAAGTCCCTAACATGATCAGCTGAATCATGTTAGTTGGAATCTAAGTTACATTCTAAGTTAGAATCAGCTGAACACAAGTATGTTGGGAGCCACAGTCCTGGGTAAATGGGGTGTACATCTTGGAGTTCTGAGCCTGCAGCCCTTTGAACAAGTATTATCTCCAACATATGAATAGTAGGCCCAATGTTGGTGCCAGAGATTTTCATTGATCTGTAACTACCAAGGATCCTTCCCCAGCAGGCAGTTCCAGACAGATGCCTCTCCTCTGGACTGGTAACACTTTTTTTTTTTATTTAGCTGAGCAACTAATGAAAGGAACCAATAGCAACATCAACATTGCATGTCTTACCCCACCTTGCTGGGAGATGGTGCCATTTCATCCCGGACTGAAAGTAAAGGAAACTGACTGTGACAAGGGGGTGAGAAGAACAAGTGGAAGACAAATCCACTAAGAATGTTTTTCACTAGGAACTGAGTAGCTAAGCCAGTATTTAATGATGGGGTAGACAAAACAACCTCAGTCCCCCAACCCATAGTGAGTTTAAATACCTCCACAGAGCTAATTGCTCTGAAAGGGACTGAATAGTGGTTTTTTTATTTAGAAAGCTTGTTTTTTTTTTTAATTTAGAAAGCTGGCCCTGGCCTTTCTCCCCTTTCCTACCAACTTCTTCCAACTGTTTAAAGTCACTAGGCATCATGGATAAATGATGACACACTGACTGTTGGGCTGATCTATGTATGTATGCAACTGTCCCCATCAGGGAAATCTGCTCTTATTTCATCTTCGTAAGTCACCCGCTCAGTTTTGTTCACCCATTTAAGGCACTAAGATCTGATAACTGATTTTCCACCATCTTGTCCATGTGCCCTAGGATCCTCATTACAGAGTGATTATCAGAAATAGGACACCAATAGATGCCATAGATAGAGCCCATAAAGTCAATAAGTAGCTTTTGAAAACAAATTAAAATGGCAAAAATCTTGCAAGAACAGCAAAGTCTTGTAAGATTCAAAGTTAGATTATAAAAAATCTCACAAGATTTGGCCATTTATCCCCACCCCAATTCTTTTATATCCCTACTTATTCATTAAAGATAGAACCTGGCCAATCTTGGCATGAATTCTCAGAATTTGGAAGCTGCTATCAAGAAGGCTGTCTTCCATGATAAATATGTTTCTGATGCTGGGGGTGGGGGGGAGCATAAAATAAGATTTATCCTAAGATTTAAAAAAACAGGCAAATTTATCCTAAGATTAAAAAAAAGGTAGAATTTACTGTTTCAAACCCTAACATCCCATACAATAAGGCTGATAGATGGTCAGTGAAATTATTTTAATACCACCAATAGTCCATTCTGGGGCAGCTGAACTTTCTGAATCCTTTTCAAAGGCAGAACTGTATAAAATATGCCTGTGTAGTCCAATTCAGGTGTAAATTAATTCTGTGTCTCCTGGCCAATTCTAACATATTCAACAATACAGTAGGAGCAGAAAACCCATGTGCTTTTGCTGTGTGTCTGAACAAGCTCCCAGTTTTATTAAAGCTTAAGATTTATTTATCTCTCTATTTCACTATTGTTTTTTGTTTGAGAAAATAGTATTCAAATGAGATCGATCCTACAATCAGGCAACTTTTTAGTTGCAAACTGAAGCCTCTTACCACTTAGGAGAAATGATGCCATACATCTGCATTTGTAAAGAGCTGTTGCACTTCTGGAAGAGACATAAGTAGCCAAACAAATCAAATGTTTAAGATTTGTCAGATTAATATATATTACTAACTGGAATCATAACTCACCTGCCCTCCAACACTTTCTTGGTTAGGGGTTTAATCAGAAATGATGCACCTGTCTCCATTTTATAATATTAGGTTCACTTCACCTGTAAAATCGGGACGCGGTGGCGCTGCGGGTTAAACCGCTGAGCTGTCGATCGGAAGGTCGGCGGTTCGAAACCGCGCGGCGGGGTGAGCTCCCGTTGCTCGTCCCAGCTTCTGCACACCAAGCAGTTCGAAAACATGCAAATGTGAGTAGATTAATTGGTACCGCTTCGGCGGGAAGGTAACGGCGTTCCATGAGTCATGCTGGCCACATGACCCGGAAGTGTCCTATGGACAACGCCGGCTCCAAGGCTTTGAAACGGAGATGAGCACCGCCCCCTAGAGTCGGACACGACTGGACTTTACGTCAAGGGAAACCTTTACCTTTACCTTTATCACCTGTAAAACAGACCAAAGTATCCCTCTATCTTTAATTAGCAAAGAAGTATAGGTTAAGGCTCTTTCCTTCAGGCACATGCTGGCTAGCACTATGCAACATTGTACATTGGGGTACTCATAATAGTCTTTATGGCCTTGGGTGCAGCAGCACTCTGCAAAAATCCATGACCCTTTTTCCTTCTCTTGTCAAAATGGCAGAAACGAAGGTTTGGTGTGTCCTCAGCACAGGACTTGCATTTATTAATCACATTGGTCTGTTAGTTGATTGATATCCCACCTTACTATTTATTCTGAGAACTCAGTGTGGCTATTGATGAATGAAACATAGACTATAGGGAGGAAGATCCTCACAAGCAGTGCATTTAAGACTTAACAGTTAAAAGCAAGCCAAATGAGAAGCCCCTTGACTGTTTTTTCTGAAAGGAGAAGGGGGTGTCAAATGCTTCTCCCAAGGGAGAATATTGTATAGCCTGGGATCGATGTGTTCTCTATGTAAAAAAGTCTTTGCTTTAAGGGACTCTCTAGGGAAAGTAGAAGGTTTCACTATATAAATACTTTGTTTTAATCAATGTACAGTATTTAGTTTCCCCTCCAAAAAGATTTCATAATCCACTTTTTAATTTGGGGTGGGGGGAGAGAACAAAAAAAAAGTAGAAAGGGAAATATATACAAGTTATGGGGGAAAAACAAACATCTGGTAAAATCTCATTGTTTAGGGTTGCCAGTATACTTTTTCCAACTCCATGCCTTCCTGGTGTATTGAGCTAAAGTTCACGTTATCCCCTTGGCCGTGCTACCTTAGGATGATGAGAAGTATAGCCTAATATATCTGTATGTCACTAGATAAAGGATGACTGGCTTAAAACTTTATTATTCAATCCTCTTTTCACCATCATATGGATCAAGGGCACACTCTATTCCCCACTATTCTATGTAAGTCCTAATGCAATAAATGACAGCTGCACAGAGAAATTCTTTCGTACAAGTTCCTTTGAACTGCAGGCTATAGAAGGACATTCAAATGAAGCATGTTAAGAATATCTGGGCTGAATGACAAGTATAGCAGCTGTCCCAAGCTGGTTCCCTACAGATGTGTTGGCAATTTGGGGAATTGCTATCACAATCCATCTGGAGGGCATCAGTAGGGAAGGCTACAAACTATGCAAAGGTAATATGCCTTTGCAGCTGAACCCATTTCCTTAGTTTATGATCTTTCAGTACTGGATCTCTTAGATGCAGGGATATATAGAAGAAATGGAAAAGTCTCCATAAAACCTAATGAGGGGAATGGCTTTGTCTATTTTTGTAGAGGGTAGAGGAAATGGCCTTGAAGGACAGGAGGAAGAACATCTACCAAGACAATGGACGATAAAAGTGCCTGAGCTCAGGCCAAGAAAGCAACTTGAGAAAATGTTCTCAGACAAGCCCTCCCTGATTCACACAAAAACAAAAGGAAGGAGGGGGAAGCACATTCAGACTTACAAGATTCTTGCAATAAAAATAGTACTGACCTACATGACATTGGTTTCTTAGTCTGGTCTACCTCGTAAGGCTGACAATTTTCCTGTAAAAGCCACTCAGAGCTATCAGGTACTATAGGTGCACAATTGATAATCAGTTTGGGCTGAATGCAGATGGTAGATTCTGACACACACAGGTCAACAACTAAAGCAAATATACTAATAGCACTCCATCATAATATTCACAGTTCTGTTAACTATCATTCACAAGCCACTTTTAATTATTCGTGTTACGCATATTCACACTGATCTAAGTTTTCATTTGTTTTCTTTCATTTTGCTTTGAAAGGGTTTACACAGTTCATTTTTTGCATCAGGTAATTATCTGCCTTTTCTTTTGATTATTTGATGGTAAAGCAAACATTTGCTGACTTATAATTTTAACAACATTTAATATATAGCTCATCATTAAGATATAAACTCTAGGCATCTGGTTTTTGATATCAGTTAATATTATACTTACTGAAGTTAGATGTAGCTGATATGCAGTAATTTCCCTAATATTATTTATTTCTTTTTCAAAATTCCTAAGTAGGATTCAGTGCCACATTATGTATGTCAACGTTTCTTTGACTCAATACAAATGTGCATTGGCTAAGAAAATTCTGGAATTCCTGCTTAATGAATACACTACATAGAGATATTTTAAATATATATTTACAGGAAACATCCAATATATACTTTTTAAAAAACTTTGTAAACAAATATTTGCAATATTACATCTTCCTTCCCATTTCTATTTAATTGCATTTATTTATTTATTCTCATCTATTTATTTTTACAAAGTTAACCAATTTTAATTATTAAAAACAAATCCTCAAGCAGGAATTAGGTTATCATATGTTTGCATGACTATGTTATATACTTTAGAAAATAATGCTTTCAAAACTAAAGAAATTAATATAAGATTTTTCTTCCTACTGATACTGCCCATATGTATCTCTTAATTTGCAAATACTGAAAAAAGAAAATTAAAATAATAATAATGATAGATTGTGGCAATATAGATACAGAACATATACAACAAATAAGTAGCATCATTTTAAGCATTCTCATCAAAAGCAGAGTAGTGTGCAAAAAGTTACCTATAGCTATATTTAAAAATAGCATGTTTTAAATCTTACTACAACCTTTTTATGGAAAAAAATAAAATATTAGTTATTTATTATTTGAAATCCCACATTATTTAATATTGAACTAAGGGAGAGATCACTGCCTGGTGTTAATACAAAATATTATGATTCTTCATATTTTAAATAATGAGTCTCCAATTATATGCATTGTTCTGAGAGAGAGAGAGAGAGATCCTGAGAGAGAGAGGGAGGGAAGGAAGGAGGGAGGGAAGGAAGGAGGGAGGGAGGGAAATCTGTGTGTATTCTAACTTGTTCCCCTGTTCAAAGTGGAATGCCTTTACATATTTGAAACCATAATACCAAGTCCAAGTAGATATATTATGTGAATAGCCCAAGGCCATTGCAAAGATAGAAGATATAAATGATTAAGGTAATTTTTACCAAGTCAGCACTGAATATGAAATATTAAGGCTGCCATGGCATATACTATATATACATGGATTGATTGTGTGCCATCAAGTTGTTTTCAACTCTGAGCAACTGCATAAATAGATTTTTTCCATGACAATCTGCCCCTAACTGGTCTTTCATGTCTTCCAACAGTGCATTTGTCACCACTGTAACTGAGTCCGTCCACTTTGCTGCTGGTCATCCTCTTCTTCTTTTTCCTTCTACCTTTCCCAGCATCAGAGCCTTCTCCACAGAGCTAGGTCTGCACATAATGTGTCTGCAGTAGGATAATCTGAGCCTGGTCATTTGTGCCTTGAGTGAGAACTCTGGGTTGATTTGATGATCCATTGGTTTGTTTTCTTGGTTGTCCATGGTATTCTCAGGAGTTTTCTCCAACACCAAAGTCCAAAGACATCAATACTCTTCCCATCCTGCTTCTTCAAAGTCCACCTTTCACTTCCATAGAGTGTCACAGGGTATACCATTGGCTTGCACAATTCTAATCTTTGTAGGTATAGACACATCACGGCATTTGAATATCTTTTCCAAGGCCTTCACGGCTGCTCTACCAAGTGCTAGTCTGCAGCATATTTCTTGACTGCTTGTTCCTTTACTGTTGATGGTTATTCATAAAAGGCAGAAGCTATCTACCACTTCAGTATCTCCATTGCCAATTCTAAGGCTGGTGGTTCTACCTGTTGTCATTAGTTTGGTCTTCTTTATATTTTATTTTAGTTCCACTTTTTCACTGTGCTCTTTAACTTTTAGTACTAGGGCTTGCAGATCCTTTGCATTTTCAGCTATCAGAGTAGTGTCATCAGCATAGCTCAGGTTATTGATGTTTTTTCCTCCAATATTAAAATTCATCTTCTTCCAGTCCAATATATATACATACACATAAGAAACACATTACTCCTTGTTCTGCCAAGTGTCCAAGCAGTGATCAGGTGCCCAGACAATTGGTTCTTTTAAATCCAGAGATTTAAATAAATAAGCACACCAGTGGATAAAGAGATTCTAAGCTTTATTATTAACTTAAGCAAACAGATTTAAACATAGTTTAGGCAGATTAAACAGAAGCATAAACAGCATAACAGAAAAAGAAAGGAAGGAAGGAAGGAAGGGAGGGAGGGAGGGAGGGAGGGAGGAAGGAAGGAAGGAAGGAAGGAAGGAAGGAAGGAAGGAAGGAAACATACCAAGCAAGATGATACCCAATCTCTGATAGGCTGTCAGGAGCCCCTTAATAAAGACAGCAGAGATACCCCAGGGTGGCTCAGTTTCCACAGCACCCAGCGCTCAGATCTGTGCAGAAGCTCCCAAACTCAAAAAGGCAATCCTCAGGTTTTTATCAAAGTCTGGCCCTAAAACCTCGTGACCCTGTTCCCATGGTAGAGGGACTGCAGGATCTGACCTTGACTGGATAGTTCCCAGGGTCTGGAGCACCTGTTTATGACATGATCCAAGAGCCTGGGAAGGTATACAGATAAGCTAGTGCTTAACAAAAACAGTCTTGGGGTTTTCTCTTCTCCCCCCCTATTTCAAACAGAAATAAAAAACAAGCCAGCTAAACATTAGTATAACTCAAACTCTAGGCTTCTTCGTGTGAAGGAGAAAATCAAAATATGTCACTTAAACTCTTTGAAATAACAATGGTCTTCCACATTGCCACTACACTCCTCAAAAACTAGTTGATAGGAGCACCTTATAAACCTGATAAAGGATATAGGTATTTGATTGTAGTGATATTTTTGACCTTCACGTAGTTTTTTTATAAACTTATGTAAATAAATCAATATTTAATGAGATTTTCCTAAACCATTTTTGTGATACCTTAAACAATATAATGAATAAGAAAAATAATAGGTTAATAGGTAGGATTTTAATCTTTCTAAGAGCTACTCTTTCTAGCCAGTAATTTTAATTTATTCCACCTCGTCAAATCCTGCTTAATTTTATATTTTTCTGTGCATAATTTATTAGGCTAGGTAAATTAGCTTAAAGTATTATCAGCAAGCATTTAATATCTCTTGTTCTGCATTTTGAAATCTACAATTTCAGCTTAAGCTTTGTGTGAGTTTCCATCAATATGCTGGATTGATTTTGTAGGATAAGGCTGTACTAAAGGTATCTTTATTACCCTTGGGGCATTTCATGGCTACTATGAAACCTTGTAATCTAAACATTCTGATTTTTAAAACATTATCATCTATTCTTTCACCAGCCTTAAAGGGGTCTAAGTAGTTTTAGATCTATCTTCTGGGGATGTACATCTTGATACTTTCCACATGGTAGCAAAAGAAAAGGGGATTTTCTTGCCTGAAAATGGAATGATTATTCAGTTCCCTTGCCCTATTCCAGTCTAACCAGAAGAAAAATGTCCTTTCCTACAGTGTGTTGTTGAACAATGAACACAAGGCTCATTTGTTTGGGTGACCCTTTCCAAAGTCCCCTTTCTGCACTCACTGCTGACTTCACAAGCCTAATGTCACAACATCTTCACCTTTTCCCTAATGCCAAGGGACGAACGATCCCCCACTGGAGATCCTTGTTTCCCCTCCACTTGCCGTCTGTGTGGCAGCCTCTCTAACTGCCCATACAAAAAGACAACTTTTTCATAGGCAGCGGAGTCAGATTCAAAGGCCTGCCGGCACTGTGGTCTGATCCGCTGAGTTTCAGATCACAGCCCTTTGAATGCGCCACTTTGAATGAAGGCTTTGGGAAAGAAAGGAGGGGGAGCGTCACTCTCCAGTGCAGCAGCTAGCTCTTTCCCTCTTGTCCCTTTTGTTCCTTTAGCTTGGAAAGTGAACTAATACCATAAAGTGGGGGGGGGGAGGTTGAGGCTCAATGGCTTGTTTTTGTGACCTGCTATTGCTACGCAAATGGAGGGAGGGGAACGCGGATGAGATGCATTCGTAAATTCAATGGTTGTTGCAAACATGATTACTTTCCTATGTGATCATTTTTTTACAAAAAGTTAATAAATATTGAGTCAAAGATTAGGTTCAAAAGTGGACATTGCCAATAAGAACCTATATTCGCTTTTTAAAAGCCAGATACCTTTTCACAGGATCTTTCAAGGATGCTTTAAGCTTTTAATTAGTTAAATCAGGAGATTTACTTACTCTGTTCTGAAGCAGCTGAGCAATTTTTAATTGGTCAGGCTGCAGATGAAGGTGTTCTATTTTGGGGTTCTGGCTTGTTACTTCCTCACAATGGTAAGTTGGGAAGACAAAAAAAAAAAGCTGCCAATCTGAGTTGAAGAATGGAAGGTGAAGGTTTATTTCACTCCTGCTGCCCACACACCATCAGTTTCAAAGTTTCCCCTCCTCCGCCTATTTACTCTCAGCAAAGGAATTTTTTCTCTTTTTTTTTTTTTGGTATTCCTCCCCTACAGACTGAAAAGAAGAACTCTGCCTGTGGAAAATGGGATTATTTCAAAAATGTTTCTCCCACAGGATTCTGTGCCTAACTGTAATCTCCTATAGAGGAGATGATGATGATGATGATGATGATGATGATGATGATGATGATGATGATGATCTTTTTAAAAAGTTAAGGAGGGAGACCTGTGGAGCTGTGTATTATAGATAGTTTTACCTGAAAGATAGCTTTGTTTTTTTTTTAATGTATTACCCACCTATGCTTCTTTCTCCTTCTTTAGTCTGTTTTATTTACTCTGTTTAGTCTTCCAAAAGATTTAAAAGATGTCATCATCTAATGTTGTCTGTGTGAAAACTAGGGCTGTGCAGAGATCTCCCATTCTGCTTCAAAGGCCCAATCCAGCGCTCTTGGAAGAGCATGTCCCACCATGCATTGCTCAGGAAATAGCCCATCCTGCCACAGATCAGTCAGGGAGGAGAACAGGCAGCTCCAGAACGTGATTCAAGAAAAACATGACTTTGTCCTCCCAACATATAGCACAGAAAAACATAAATGCCTAATGGCATCTATAACTTTTTTTTTTTTGGAATGGACCAAAATTTCAGGAAAATTAAACCATAATGCATTATGGTATGCCAAATTTTACAGAAACTTTTGCAAGGATTTATATTCCATTAAAATCAACAACCATGCCCCTTCCTGAATACAGTGGAGCTGACTGTCAGGAATTCAGGGCTGAGAGAACTGTAAGAGATTAATTCACTGATCTTTTGTATAAAAGAATACTCATTAAGCCACTCAGCTAGATAAAATACCCATAAAATATCATTAAGTGTGTCTGCTAAGGATTATAATGAGGTTTTACAAATGGTAAAACTAAGGACCCCACTCCCCAAGTCTCTCTGTTCCTTCTAAAATGCCATAATGGGGTTTACCAATGGCGGCCTGATTTTTACCCTGATTTGAAGAGATATTTGCCATCTCTGAATCTAATACTGGTATCTGTAGTTTTAATTATTTTCTGGATATAAAGCTACTGATATATTTAGTTGGTGAGAAGAACTTACTTCTAAAATATATGACCTAGAAATACTCTTGGCTTTCCCCCTCTTTTTTATGGCAAAAGAACATAAAAACTAGTTCTTCTTAAACGAGTACAGGACTTTCCTCAGAGACTCCTTCTCCTTTGCAGCATTTCTTGGACTGGCCATGTGATTATACATGCTCCCAGTTTACATGGTTGTCCAAGAAGTGCCGCAAAGAAGAATTAGCCTTTAGGGAACCTCATGAGCTACTTTGAGCATGCAGGCCATTGTTGGTATAAAAAACACACATCAGGGACAGCTTGTATTATGGGACAGTACAGATGTAGAACTGAACTTTCAGCTGTTCCCTCATAATAACCTCTCCCTTCTCTCAAAAACAAATTAATCTATAAAAATCTATGAAATACTTTTTATTCTGACCTGCTGATTTTCTGTATGCAGAAAGATTCAATCTGAGAGGACCATTAAAAAAATTCAACCATGTCTGAGGCCTCAATACCACCTTTGCTCTTTTTCTTCTGTCTGTTTCATTCTATAACCAGCATTGTGTGGGCATCAGACCTTGACTGTACTCTAGAAATATAACACAACAGTGTTATTTCATAACTTTACATCTTGAGAACACTGTAATGGTCATTTACACTTGCCAAGAAACTTCCCTTATATATAACGTATTACACAGCAAGGCAAACTGAGACACTTAGAATATGGTTTTTGAAGAAAAGAGAAATTGTTTAAAAATAATAATACTAATCAAAATGATGCAAACAGAAATTAGTAATAATGTGCAGAGAATAGTATAAAAATATTCAAGTTGCAGTTAACTGCTCAGGGCAGGGGGAGAGATAGAGAGGGGAGAAAAAGAAGGGAGCTACCAGAATGCCCCCTTTTTATATTTGTCTTCCTTTTAACTTCTAAAAATATTTTTATAACCATCATTTATGTACGTATTGTTTTATTTTCTTTCTTGTAACACCTGTTTCTGTATTCTGGAACCTCTTATATGTACAATAATGTGATAATACAAAGGGATCACACCCTGAATATTTCCATCTGTTCATTACGTGGCTTCTTCCAAAGTCTGGAGAGAGGTAGAAAATTATTTCATTAGTCTACAAATGTTGTGCATGTCAAAAGCCCAAATTATACCTTTGCCAATATAGCACTAAGCATACAAAGACTACCTTTGCTTGTAACACTCAGCCCCTCCTCTTTCCCATCTATCAGAGAGATGAATGGAACGGTTCATGTATTAGAAACATGAAGAGAATTACTTGTGCTTTTCATCAGTAACTCATGCAGGGCTATTCAATGTGATGACATCATATCATAAAGGGAAAACTATCATGGCAAAGAAAAGCCCTTTTGGTAAGAAGTCATCATTCTGGCAAGAGGTAAGCATGCCCATTATTCAGTTGTGTTAGTGAAATTTACTGAACCACGTTTGCTTTTAAATTAATTTTTTAGGTCAGAAATGGCTTCATTTTGATACAGAAAATCACCCTTCCAGAGTTAGGCAGTGCAAGCAATGTTTTAAGTTTTCTTTGACACATTCTCTGCTGCTAAATGGTATCCAAAGGAAAAGACATGCACAGACATATACATTTGCAAATTAAAAGTGGTGGAAAGAGAAATAGCATTCCCTGGCCAACGTAACCAATGAAACACTGATCCCATCAGTTCTCAGAAAAGAACTGCAATCAAGATGGGTTTCTTTAAGAAGTGAGTTCTATTAAACAGTTGCTGCTACAAAGAAGCCCCAGTTTTTGTACTTGCACTGATTTTACCAGAGCAAAACCTCTTCCATAATTGGTGTGTCTGGAAGAACATAGAGAAAAAGGCACCCCATCTAGTACGCAGGCCTCAACCATTTTAGCATTTTAAAGGCTGATGCCACCATGTCATTTCTACAAATATAAAGGTACAGCCAAGAACACATCGAGCAGCCCTTGATTTCAATTTCAGTCATTTTCAGTAGTATCTCTCTTAACCAGCTGGAGCTCTTCAAAGTTTTCAGCAGATTTCTTTCCAACCCTGCTACCACAGATAGGGATGCGGGTAATTAAATGTGGAACTTTCTCTGCACAAAGGATGTGCTATATCACTGACTTAGATTACACGTGTTTTTTGATTTACAGATAGCTTTTTTAGAGAAATTGGTTACTAGTGGAGAATTGTGTAGGTTGTAGTTCAGCATCTTTGGAAGGCACTGGATTGAGGAAGGATGAATTACTACCGATTTGCGGCCAGAAATGAACCAGAATCCAGTGAATCAATTGGAAATTTATCTTCATAGAGCACCCATCACCACCACCATCACCAAAAAAAAGAAGTAGAAGAAGAAGAAGTTTCCAAAGGAAGCCTGGGTCTCTGGCCACAGTTTGAAAACCACCAGCACGTGAATACAAAAGGTATGCATAATATAAACTAATATTAATCTGAATGACAAGAAAGCAGTATGTTTATTAGCTGTTTTAAAAGAGAGATTTCATGTACTGTAGTTATTATCTAATTTTTTAAAATCTCTGCCTTTTTTCTGTGGGTGAAGACATTTAAGTTCAGCCGTGGGTTTTAATTGCTTGCGAATGTTATCATCCTTGAATGCTCAAAAAGGGGTGGCCGGGCTGACTTTTATTACCCAAATAAGAAATGAAGAAGCTGAACTCATTTATATGCTACTGGTGTGCAATGAAGCAATTGCCGAGGTTTTTATGAAAAGGTGGAGGGCAAATGGCCTTTCTGCCTGAGCACCCAACAGAGAAGAAATCTATTGTGCTGCCTCTGTCAGGGCCTGCCTGCAAAAAGAGATTCAGGATGAAGGTTCAAATTTAGCATGATGTCATCTTGCAATATATTCTCCTGCATGAAACACAGAGGGTTTCTTCTAAAGCAGTTTACGCTTTCAGAATGTCCATGGAGTTCAAGGGTTCAAGAGCTTTTTCATCCCTTTTCTTTTCTTTTTTATTACTGTCATGTCATTAAGTTTCCATCCATCCACTCTTTTCCTTCACCAAATGGACTGGGCTTTTAAAGACAGAGATTATAACAAACCATTAATTAAACTCTATGTAAATCCACAAGCTTTCCTGAGATGGATGGACAGTGTGGAGCAAGGGAAATTTTTCTTCCTCTCTCATAATGGAACACACAGGGTGACCCAAAAGAGCTTCTGGACAGTAGGCTCAGCACTTATCAAAGAAAGCACAATGCAGTGCGTAATTGACTTCTGGAATGTACTGCCACATAGGTGTGGGTGATGGCCATTAATTTAGGTATGTTCTAAAATGAACATACATGGAAAACCTGTAAAGCTAAACATCTGGAGATGGATCTGTCTCTGATCACCTGTACACATGTTTGTTCATAATACTTGCCTATCCCATTTATACATTAAGCTTTGCTTTAAAAATCTGTATGAACATATTAGTGAGTGCATGTGTATGTGTGTGTCTATGTGAATATACATATATATACAGTACACACACATACACACACATACTGTACATATTTTATTTTATAACAAAAATACAGATTTCTAAAAAAAATTAAAATGTGGATTTCTATCACTTATTTGAGCCTCATTCTGTTATTCATGTTAGTATGTTTAACAAATTTTCTTTCTTTCCTTTTCTTTTTAAATACTGAGAACTGTGCTGCAAAATTCAGAGAAATCAGAAATGCAAAAGAAAATTGTCTTCTGATCTGCATATTAATCCAGGATGTATAGATCAAATCAATTTGCTCTGAAATGTAGTCCCCAATGCTTGAACATCTGTATTTGTGGTATGTTATTTCAATGAACATAGTCATGCTTACAGCAAACTCATGACTAACAAGTCACATTGGTTACCAGGAATCTACTCTAAGCATAATCAAGTCTAGATCCAAACCTATGAATACACTGATGCTATTTTTTCATGGATTCAAAGGGGTAGATAAGCCCACCAAAAATGATTATCCATCATCAGTCAATAAAACTTATATATTAGGAATGGAGATACCACCATCTTCAACATCAGAAGTGGGAACAAACAGCTGTGGATGATCAATACCTCCTTGCTTTCCTTGTGAATATTAGAGCTGTCTTCCACAACTTGGTACTTACCAGATATGTGGTCTGGGGAATATGGCAGTGAAAGTCCAATACATCTGGACTAGGTAGTGTTGGGAAAGAGGAGGATGGTCTGCTACTGTTGGGAGAGGGGAAGAAAAAAGATATTTGGGTTCCAAAAAAAGTCATTTGCTTTCAGGGATGGATATGGTTATGGGTCTAGTCATGTATTAGTCATCTTCCACTGGGACTTTTGCAGTGTGCTCTATATGAAGCAGCCCTTGAAGAGGATTCAGATGTTGCAGCTAGAATGTGGCAGCGCAGGCAGTGTTGAGCACACCACAGTATGCCCATGTAACACCACTGCTCGGTGAGCTGCACTGGCTCTCAGTAAGCTTCTGGGCACAATTCAAAGTGCTGGTTGTCATCTATAAAGCCCCACATGGCAAAGAACCAGATTATTGGAGCAACTACCTATCCCCAGTTGTGTCTCCTTGCCCCACTAGATCCAGCAGAGTGAACATGCTCTGGGTCCCTGGGTCCCTTCTGTGAAATAGTGCCATTTAATGGAAGCCAGGAGACATGCTTCCTCTGTCAAGGTACCTGCTCCCTGGAACAGCATCTCCCCTGAGATTTGGATGGCCTTTAAGAGCAGCATAAAAAACTGACTCTTCCCCCAGGCACTGGGGCCAGGATGTTAGGTGAGCCAGACCTGCATGGTTTGAATGAGAAAGATTATTTTTAGTCATTAGTGGGTATTTGGCATAATGTATATTATGTATTGTTTTGATTTTTTTCCTATTATAGTTCTTTTTATTTTTGTTATTGGGTTTTATTTCATGGTTTCTAATATACTGTTAGGCACCCAGAGTTGTGAGAACAAGATGCAGCCACGTAAATTGTTTAATAAAATCTCTATGAACAAATTAAATGAAATGTGAAAGATCTGTTTATGTTACTTATACTCATAATCTGATTTTGAAGATTTGTTGCAAAGCGATAAAGCATCTAAGACCACACCTGTCTGATCCCTGTTTTTCACAGGGATGGGACTTTATTTTTATAAAGCCCAGAACACTCTCACAGTCTCTTCAGCATGAATATTAAACTTTCAGTGGACAATTTTTACTGGCCTAGTAAAAGACTCCAGCTGACCTAGCCCTGAGAAGTGCCCAGCCCCCAAATCCTTCCTTGCAGTGAGCAATCAAATGCAACAGTATTAAATTAAAAGGTGTGCTGAGCCTACCTCCAGTGTTTAGCTCTGTTAATAGAAAAGGGTCAGTCAGGCTGCATATTCTGGATACGTGCCAAGATCACATATGTTTCTCCTTTGTGGCCATGTTGTCACTATGCACTGATATCTATCAGCTTGAAAGGCAGACAGCATAAAATGAAGAGTGTGTCACAGATTTAAAGGTTGCTTTCAGAGAGAAGAAAGGAAAAAAGTCTCAGATTAGTTCCTGGATTATATAGAACTGTTCTAAGCTTTTCTTTGGCATTTCAGACTTTGGCCTATGGTGGGAAGATCTTTTCCCAAAATGTCTGCTTTTGGATATATTTAAGGTTAAATTGTACAGTTAATGCCTCTCTGTATATGGAAAGCTGTTCAATGCAGCAGAAATTCTGTTAGCAAAATAGAGTGGAAGACAATTCTTTTGTTAATGCCTCCTTCCCACCGTGTAGTTGCTTCCTTCATTCTGGCCTCTGTTGGTCCACAGAGTGCTGCCTATCAGTAGAGGGACAATACCAATTCTACCCATTGTGTTTTGAGAGGATTTGATATAGCTTCTTCTGTATATCTTAAACACAAAAGTATTTATTGTTAAAAAAAAGAAATAAAAAAGGTGTTTATGATTTGACTATGTGTACAAAATACTATTAAACTGCATGACAATAGTCAGGATCAATAAACTGTCCCCAGTAGTCAAAGACTATTGTAAGACATAGCTTCATTCATGCATGCATTCCTGCATGCATGCATTAATTCATTAATTCATTCAATTTATGTAGGTACCCATCTCACATATATGAGTCTGGGTGGCTCATGCAGTTAAAAATAACCAAACAAAGAAACAAATACAAATGAGTAAGCAAAACAACAACAAAACTATTAAAAACAAATAAAACAATTAAAACCATAAAACATTGTCCACAGGAGAGTGCAGTCTATATCTTACTACTTCACAGGCTTCATACCTCCACCAGATCCCCAGACCCAATTACAAAGCCATGTCTTCAAGGCCTTCTGAAAGTCCATTGGGGTCATGGGGCCAATCTTTCCTCAGGAGGGATGATGTTCCAAAGGGCAGGTGCCATGGCAGTCCCTCAAATAACTCAGCATCATGCCATGTCGGGCTTTATAGGTCATTACCAGCACTTTTAATTGAACCCAGAAGCAAACTGGCAACCAGTGCAGATCACAGAGCAGACATATAGCATGTGCTGATCTACGAGTGCATATAACTACCCACACCACCACATTTTGCACCAGTTGCAGTTTCCAGATGCTTTTCAAGGGCAGCCCATGTAGCTTGCATTACAGTAATCTATTCAGGAGGTGACCAGGGCATGAATGACTAAGAATAGGGCTTCTCTATCTAGGAATAGGCTCAACTGGCACACAACTCAAAATTGCACAAAGTCCCTCCTGGTCATCCAGCATCAAAGATGGTAAGTCCCACATACTGAAGGCCCCAAAACCCACAGCCGCTCAGTCTTGCCAGGGATGAGCCAAAGCCTGTTGTTCCCATCCAACCCCCCACAGCCTCTAGACACTGAGACAGGACATCAACAGCACTGTTCAATTTGCTATGGGCAGAGATGTTACCTCACCCCATGGCAATGGATGACCTCACCCAGCAGCTTCATGTAGATGTTAAACAGAAGCAGAGAGTTATGAAAGAGTGAACACACCCAAACAGGCTGATCCATCTTGCTGCAAAATGCAGAATTAATCTGGTACAAGTAGGTTAGTGATGTGAAATGTTTAAACTTCAGTTGCCCTTTGGGCCATGGGTTCACTGAAGTCACTGGATTCTTATTATCCCAGTCTACCACAACCTGATGCCCTCTAGATGCACTGGATTACAAGATTCATCATTCCAACTAGTAAGAGAATTGGAATGATGGGTATTGTAGGCCAATATATTTGAAAATCTGCAGTTTGGAAAACTAGAGGTATAAATAAAAAAGTAAGCATAAAACACAGTGAAATGAGATGATGAAGAGAAGGAGGAGGAGGAGGAGGATATAATGTGGTGATCACCAAGATTAATACTGTTCTTCAATCATAACAATAGTATTAAATAGAACAAATAGAAGCAGAGAATCAAGCAACCTGGGATGAGACATCAGAGTCTGGGTCAGACAGAAGAAGTGACAAATAAGATTCATACTCTCTGCCAAGTTATTTCTTCAGAATGGGATAGATGAATGTCACCTGAGACCAACAGAGGAACCTATGGCTCAGGGACGCCACAGAGCCATATATGCCCATCTTGCCTCAGACCTAAATATTGACCACTTATTTCTAATTAACCTGAAAACCATCATTAACATGTTAATCAGCTTATGCCTATTACTAACCAAAAGCAATGTTAACCCAATGACCTGTTTATTTTATTGATACAGATCTCATGTGAAAGATGGTGAAAAAGAAAAATATTTAAAATAGTCTTTTTAAAAAAGCAAATGTACATGTTCCCTGCTGAAGCCAAGATTTTTAAATTTCTGAAAAATTTAAAAGCTTGTGCACCCCTTTGTGACATTTGGATTGGTCCTAACACAGTTATTATCCAACTATGAATTTTGGAATTTTTTATGGACCAACACAGGAATGATTGTTTTTATGTGCCCTAGTGAATACTGCATTTAAAACTCCAGTGGGTTTTTCTCAGGGGAACAGAATTTTCAGCACTTGAACAAGAACTCAACATTTTGAAGTTATTGAGAAATATTGCACGATTTAATTTATTTTTTATTTACTGTCAACATTTCTCTCTAGCTTTATTCACGTAAGGTCTGTAAGGTTTCTTTATTTTTGCTTACTGCCAGACTAGAAGCCTGGGAGTTCCACCCTGGCATCCTTACCATAGTAGACTGGCTGTCTATCCCAGAATGGGAGAATCTAACTATTTTCTTTCTCTCTGAATAGTAGGTGTACCCTAACCTCAATAGTATGAATGAATGAATGAATGAATAACTTTATTGATTAGTCAAATGACCATATCAGAAAGTTGGGCATCAGCCACTATAAGATATAAAATATAAAATATGATACCATAAAATGGCTAAAGTACAGTAAAATTAACTAAAATATACTATGGTGAGATAAAATATGATAAAATACAGTAGGGTAAAATAGAGATAAAACTGTAAGATAAAAACGCAAGATGTGATAAAACAAGTGATGAAATACAGAAACAATGTGAGTTTAAATGAATTCATCACCTTTACTCGCCACCCCAATGTGTTCTGTGAATTGCGTTCTCAGTTGGACAGCCCTAACTATAAACTTAACAGATCTATTGACCACATATGTATTTGTGCCCTGGGACCTCAATAGTAGATTTCACTAACTAGCAATTCAGTTGACAGTTTCTCTCCTGAAACTGATTTGAACTGCAGACCTTATGGCTGAAAATAAGTTTTTGACTTTTTTTCCTCTCACTCTCTAATTGTTATAATATATTGGCTGATGAATAATTCTGGACAACTCAAACTTAACACCTTCTTTATGTGTGTGCAATATTGTTTAAGCTAATTTTCTTATAAAACACCCTTGCCAAAAAGGGAGGGAGGCAGAATACAAGAATAAATATTGTTCTGCCATCAAAATTCATCATGGGAAGCTCAAATCACAGCCCAGATCAGAACAAATATACCTGAAAAAAGCAGAAACTGACATTTTCAGGTATTCTGCCTCCCATTCATATCTTATAGCTTTTTGAGTTTTTGTATAACCCAACCACTCTTTGTTCCACTTTTTATTTTGCAAGCTGTTTTAAAATGTATTATGAGTATGTGAGATCCTCTCCTGCAGCTGCACAT
This sequence comes from Candoia aspera, assembly GCF_035149785.1. Lineage (NCBI taxonomy): Eukaryota > Metazoa > Chordata > Lepidosauria > Squamata > Candoiidae > Candoia > Candoia aspera. The sequence continues at coordinate 118,626,079 of NC_086155.1, read as the reverse complement.
TACATTTAAAGATAAGGCCATTGAGATCAAACAGCCATAGGTCAGGGCAATGGGTAATAATAGCCCTAGACATTTTAAGAAAGCTACTCTCTCATCCGCATAAGATTTGAGCTATGGCAATGCAAACAACCCAATGCTTTAGCTGCTTTCCGATGTAATATATTTTCTTGATGGCTTGATAAAATCTCCTAAGAAGCGTGGGAGACTGCAGCATTCTCAAGAGAGTTATCCTTGTGGATTAGCACAAAGAAAACATTTTCAGTAAGAAGATACTATTAGAGACAAAAAATACTCTCCCCTTGATCAGAGATGTATACCATTCAGGAGCTCATTTGGCTTGCTATAAACTGTAGTCTCCCAATATTTAATTCCATGCCTCTTACACATGACACAGTTTCTCTACCCTCCCATGGACAGATCAATGCAGATTAATTCATCTTTCATCCTCCACATATCAGGAATAGCAAGACTGTAGTCCTAAACCCACTGGCTCAAGTCTGGACAATGCATTACACTGAAAACTGGTTTGTGGCCTAGAAAATCATACAAATCAAGCCTTTATGGTTTGTAAATAATGCCTTGTGGCTTAATATGATGTGCAAAACCCAGCTACCTGTGACAAAAATTACACAGAAAAACTGCAAAAATATGTACTTAGGCCTATATGTATATGAAATTACTTTTTCCATCATCAGAAAGACTGGTTTTTCAGTCATAATATTTTTCCAACATATCTTTATTTTCAAGAACATTTGCTAGCAGTAACATAGAATTGATGCTGACGCACTTTCCAAATTTCATCATAGAAATGTATGACGAGTCATGTATTCTACAAACTGCATAGATTTGAAGGGGCTGGATTGAAACCAATTTATTTCCAATCAGGAAATAAATAACATAAATCTAGGCTGTCAAGTCTAGAGACACTTTATAAGGTCACAATACACAAAAGTTGGAATGACTACTGTTGTGAAAACAGTCCAAAACAAAAACCAAAACCCAGGACACTCAAAAAGGTGGACAATATTTACCTTTAAGGCTATGCTTGCTGGATGGAGGATATGAGGATGAAAAGGAGGACATGTCTTCCTTTTGACTGACATCTGGTAACCCTAGGTGTGCCCCAACCAAAAAATTTGGGACCCAATTAGATATTTCAGAACAGAGCATGCTTCAACTTAAACAAAATCAGAAGTGATCTATTTTGACTTGAGGGCCAATCTAAAACAGAATTCATGCTTGCAATTGATTAACAAGGGAAAAAAAATCAAAATCAGTTTTATTTTATTTTTATACAATTGTTTGCATTCTATTCTATTCTATTCTATTCTATTCTATTCTATTCTATTCTATTCTATTCTATTCATTTGGCAGGAACATCAAGAAATATCAGGTACAGGGTTTTAATTTCTAATTTTAGGCAGCTTTAAGTTTTGTGTTTTGTGTTTTTGTTTTTGTTTTTTTAAGTACCAGTAACAAGAAGACTGTTCCTACTGTGTGAATAAATTCTACTAAATTTCAAGCTGATAGGTTCAGGGGGAGGGTAGGCATTCAATGGGAGGCTTTACAAATTGGGCTCAAGGTTGATGAATAGCTAGGAAGAAAGGTAGCCCAGGCTTTCTGCCCCCTCCCCTCCCCTCCCCCCCTGGTCCTTTCAGAGACCATGCTAAAAGAAGAGCTGTAGTTTCATCCCTTTGGAAAGAGCTGTGGCTGTTCAGAACCAACCATGCATTCCATTGAGCATCCAGCAATAGCCTTTTAATGCAGCTCCATTCATTGCAGGCAAATACCCATCTAAAGCATAAAACCTCTGGCTGTTGACGTCTCCTTGGGAGTGAGGATGCTTTGTTGCAAGGAGTTTTTGACTCAATTCCAAGGAATATGGGACCAGACTTCTTGATGTCTTCTTGGTACACTCCTTCATTCATCTCAACACTAGAAGAGGGTTTTAATGGTCCAGGAATGGGGGATCAAGTAACCCCAATAAAGGAGCTTAGAACTGATTACTGCTACCTGTCCTTCCAAATTCATACCACTAATGTCCTCCTAGAAGCCCCCCCCCCCCGTTTGTTTGTTTTTTGCCTTTTACCTATTTTTAAAATTCCCCTTGACATGGTTAACAATTGATTCCTTATCTAATTTTGGCTTGATGATACAAGTGATGAGCAGCAAAACTGATTGAAGAAGATTTTTCTTGTGATGGAAATGATGGAGCTTGACCTTTGCTGTTGTGTCTGAGCTGGGAAGGTTTTCCTTTGTTTATCCAGTGTCTCCAATGCTCAGTGAAAGCTTGGGGAAAATTTTATAAGTGCACAAAGGTCAGTGACTCTCCAAGAGAACCTTAGCAGAGCCTCAGGGAGTGTGTGTGTGTGTGTTCATACACACACATCATGTAACAATAAATAATTTTATAAAAACATATTTTCAGTAACTTTAAATAAACAAACTGACTTCAATCAGCGCTTGGCCAGTTCATATGAAACCTTTTAAATGGGAATGATAGCAGAGATATTTGCCCCAGACAAGAAATCAAAGAATGCTGATGCATTGGAAACAGATGCTACTGTGAATTAGAAAATTTGTCTTAAAATGCCTCACTGGAACAAATAGAGATTATTTTAATTTGTGTACATGGAATTAAATGAATTGCCTCGCTTTTCTAGAGAATGCTATTAACTCTGCTTATATATTGGCACATTTTTCTTCTGCAGTGATGCTGGTACTTTCACATGGACAGCACCAGGCCTCTGCAGTTGCAACACAGTAGGAAGAGGGCACCTGAAAGACTCTTACCTCATTCCTTCACCCATTGTCCTGCAACTGCTCCTCAACTGATTTTAACATCAGAGTGCAGATCAAAACTTGGCTACTTCTCTGCACTGACTGGATTCCTTGCTTTGCACTCCAGTGTTGGTTGACTGCATGGTGTTTTCAGCATTCAAAGGTGAGAGCTCTGATCTGTCCACTTTAAAACCTTTTGCAAGCTTTGGGAATGAAAATTAAGGAATATGGAATGCATTTTACTTTCTGAATCTTTGAGTGGTCTTTTAGGCTGTCTATGGCAACCACTGTTTAATGTAGAGCTAGAAGTTCCACAACAGAAGATTGTTTAGCTTATACCTGAAGTTTATACCATTCAAAGTGTAATACGTGGTATGCTCTTTACACAGCTGATTGTAAGCATTAAGAAGTTTCTCAAAATGCTCACTCATAATCTACTATACTGTACAAGATCATCCATTATGGTCTGAGATATGTGTGTGCTTGTATATATGTGTGTATATATCACACACACAAAAACACACATACTGTATATATACACCATCCAGTTTCCAATCTTCCCTTTACAGGGAAGGTTGTGAAGAAGATGGTCAGACAGAGGATCTTGGAGGAAACAGATTATCTTGACCCATTTCACTCAGCTTTCAGACCAGGGTATCGAACAGACACAGCATAGGTTGCACTTCTCAATGACCTTTGGTGGAGCTGGGATGGTGGTGGTGCATCCATCCTTGTGCTCCTTGATCTCTCAGTGGCTTTTGATACCACTGACCACAGTATCCTTCTGGAGTGGCTGCAGCTGTTGGGAGCGGGAGGCACTGTATTGATCTAGTGGTTAAGGTGCTGGGCTAGAAACCAGGAGTCTGTGAGTTCTAGTCCCTCCTGAGGCATGAAAGCCGGCTGGGTGACCTTGGGCCAGTCATTCTCTCTCAGCCCAACTCGGTGCAATGTAGACTAGCCACCTCGTGGTGCACCCTGGGGCAATGTGACTTGTCACGGCTAAATAGTCTACACATCTGGCTGCTGGACCTCACAAGGATTTCCCAGCAAGAAAAAAAGCAGCATGAACACCCAATGGCTATGCCATATGATTAAAAAAAAAAACACCTCCTTCCTCCATGGTTATTTCCAATTGGTGTCGATGGGAGGGGAGAGATCGCACCCCCAGCCCCTCACTTGTGGGGTACCTCAGGGCTCAATGCTTTCCCCCCTTCTGTTTAACATTTGCATTAAACCATTGGATGAGGTTCAGGGTTCAGCATCATCAGTATTCTGATGGTCCCCATCTCTCCTTCTCAACCCAGGCTGCACAGGTGAAGCTGTCAATGTACTGACCCAGTGTCTGAAGGCTGTTTGGGTCTGGATGGGGAGGAACAGAGTTTGGCACAATCCTGACAAGACTGAGTGGCTGTGGCTTTGTTCCCCCCAGGTTGGGGACATTTTCACCATTGGTCTTGGATTCAGTTGCTCTTCCCTATTTGAGACTGGTGCACAATTTGGGCATCCTCCTGGATTTGCAGGTACTGCTCAAGGAGTAGGCAGCAGATGTGACCAGGAGGTCCTTTGCATAGGTTCATCTTGTGTGCCAGCTACACCCTTTTCTTAACTGGGAGGCCCTTCAGACAGTCACTTTGGTCACCTCACAACTGGACATTGCAATGCACTGTACATGGTCCTGCATTTGAAGACAATCCAGAAGCTACAGCTGGTTCAAAATGCAGCAGTGTCAGCAGTAACAAGTGCTTCCCTCTATGTCCATGTGAAATTGCTGCTATGGGGCCAGCGTTAGTTGCCAGTCAGCTTCTGGGTGCAATTCAAAGTGCTGGTCATCACCTATAAAGCCCTTCATTGCATATGACTTGATTATCTGCAGGACCACCTGTCTCCAGTTGTTTCTGCCCACTTGGTATGTTTGGGCAGAGTATGTGTCCTCCAAGTCCCCTCAATTAAATGTGGCATCTTGTGGAACTGAGAAAGCATGCCTTCTCTGTCACTGCTCCTGCCCTCTGGAACAGCATCTCCCCAGAGATACATGAGGCACCCACTCTCCTGGGGTTCTGGAAGGCCCTTAAGATCTGGCTCTGTTCCAAGAGGAGCCCCTGTCATGTTTTGCTTCTACTGTTATGGTTGTCTTTTAGATTTTTAGTCTTTAATTGTACATTTTGATGTCGTAAGCCATCCAAAGTTTTTTTGAGTGGGCAACCTTAATAATTGTAATATATTATAACAGTAATAATAATACAGACAGACAAAAAGACACACACACACAGACACACATGTATATAATATCAAATTAATATATTATATTGTGCACCAATTGCTCCCTTTCTGGACCAACAGACCCTGTTCACAGTCACTCATACCTTGGTCACCTCTTGTCTTCAGAACTATTATATGCTGTACTTGGGACAGCTCTTAAAGACTACTCTGGAAGCTACAGCTGCTCCAAAATGCAGCCTTGCAAGCAATTAAGGGTGTGCTTCAGCATGCTCATCTAACACTTCTGTTATGCAAGCTGCAGTGGTTATTGGTAGTGTTCCAGGTGGAATTCAAGGTGCTAATGTCATCTATAAAGCCCTACGTCAGGGTTCCTCAACCTTGGCAACTCTAAGCTGTGTGGACTTCAACTCCCAGAATTCCCCAGCCAGCAAAGTGGGGAATTCTGGGAGTTGAAGTCCACACAGCTTAGAGTTGCCAAGGATGAGGAACCCTGCCCTATGTGGTTCCAGACCTTGTTTTTTATGGGATCACCTTTCTGCAATTATCTCTGCCCATCCTTTTAAGATCAGGTAGTCCCAAGATCCTTTCCACAGATGTTGCTACCATTTTATTAGTTTCACCCCTGTTGTCCATTCTGTCAAGGTCATTGCTAGAGAATTATCAGCTATTTTCCAAAGAGCTAGTTATCTCTCCCACTTTTGTGTCATCCACACATTTAAAAAGAACTCCCTGTTGCCTGGCGCCTGAATCACTGATGAAAAATCTTAAATATATCCAGACCAAGAATAATCTCTGCAGCACCACAGATTCTTTCAGTTTGAAGAGGCACTATTGATAACCATTCTTTGTAATAGCTGTCATGAATCCATCTGACAATATTACTACCTAGCATGCATTTAACTCCTGTACTAAAAGGAGGGATTTCCTGAAATCAAGATTCTGCAACACTAGTAATAACCCAGATTTTAAGAAATGAAATGCATCTAGCAGCATTTATTTTTAAGAAATCCATCTTGTGTTCCCTAATTAAAGTATGTTTAATTAGTATGTATTCGTAATTAGTTATATCATAAATTAATTAGTTATTATACATTAATTAGTATAAGTATGTTGGTAATATGTTCCTATCTAACTTTCTGGATCTCCTCTCCTTTCCAGTCTGATTATGGGAGCATTGCTGGTGTTCAGTCTTCTGGCATCCTTTTTTTTTTTTTCTCATGCAGGAAACACAGAATAATCAACCCCTTTTTGTGACAGAAACAAGCACATGCATGCATGCACACACACGCTTTAGACTTACAGCATGTGTTAATATGACAGATGGAATATATTAGGCAATGATTATTTCCATGATTATCTAACACTGAATTTAGCTGGCTTATTAACTCTCATTTTATTTCCACAGGGAATGCTGAAAATTAAAGACTTTAAGAAGAGGGTGGGCAAGGAATTGCTAACTGAATTCTCAGCACCCACTCTGAACTCTAATTCCCAGGGCTTTTTGGATGTAGCCATGATAATTAAGCTATATTTGACATGTAGTCACATACTCTGCACTGATATTTTTTGCATGTGGTTTAATTTAAAGCTATATTTCTGTAAACTCAAAATTAGCCAAGACTTGGTGGGAGAGAAACTGCTGGATGATATTGCAGTAATGGGAATTATAATGAGTCATTCATCTGATTTACATCTGGCTTTATCATCTAATACCAAGTAGCTTACATACATTAAATATCTAATAATACAAGGACCTCATACAAAATAATACAAACTAACAATTATGGACTCATAAAAATGCAGTAAGATTGGTGAGGAGTACTTTTGGTCAGTTTTGACTCCTGGCAACTGCCTGGACAAGTCCCTGAAGTTTTCTTGGCAAGATTTCAGAAGTGGTTTGCCATTGCCTCCTTCCTAGGGCTGAGAGAAGGTGACTGGCCCAAGGTCAGCTAGCTGCCTTTGGGCCTAAGACTGAACTAGAACTCCCAGTCTCCCGGTTTATAGCCTGATGCCTTCACCACTAGACCACTAAAATTGACTCTCTAAGATTATCAAATGCATTCCGAAAAAGAAATAGCTTCAGGTGTAAATAGCCACAGACCCTAAGAGTGGCAATAATGAATTAAGCACATATTTGCAATATTCTATTCTATGGATTTCAGGACAGGGTTAGTGAACCAAAAAGTGCTGTTGCATTTAATTTTTGTTTCTCTACCCCAGTTAATCTTGGTCCTCCCAGTTTACATTCTGTACTCTGAAAAGAGATGCTTTGGAAAGCAGGAATGAAAGGGCAAACAAACAAACAAAAAATCACACTGGTAAAATCATGTTTTTCTTTATGTCTTTCTTTTTGACTGAAGAATTCAACAAAGTTGAAAACTAGGGGATAATCTACTTGAAGGTTTATATTACTGCCAGCTTTCCATCAGTCCTGCTGTCATTTTGCCCCTTTCTAGCCAGTGCATTCAGAGCTGGTTAAGCCTTAATGTTTAGAAGAGAAAGCCAAGCCCTCTGTTTAAAACTGCCTACGCAGGACCAAAGATGGGAAGTTGTACACATAAACAAATTTTAATTTAAATTCTGTTTTTCTCTGCTAACTCATGAGACACATTTCACATCATTAAGAATCTTTAAAATAAATAAAATAGCAGTCTAATGCACCAAAACAAAATTGAACTATGGACAGATTTATTAGATTTGTATCTTCCTTTCTGTTCAAGTAGCAGCATCTAGCCAAACGTGGTTGATTATTGAAAACTTAGCAGAATCAGACCTGGCTGGTATCTGTATAAGAGCACCAGAAAAAAAAAACAGGGCTGTAGACTAGACTAGTTGAAGAAACATCTGGAAAAAGGCAATGGCAAATCCCTTCCATATTGTTGCCAAGAAATGCTCCAGGAGGACAGCTTGACTCAAAGCTGGATTTACTTTTACCTTCTTTTTTCCTATTCAAACAAGTACATGAGATGACTAACAATAATTAATTAACAATAAAGTCATTAGACATCAAGAGAGCTCAAAAGGATATCCTGTAGGTAATTTCTGCTGTCAACACAAATTATAGCATACGTACGATCTGTTCAGCTCTGCCTACTTTGCTTGCATTGTAACACAATACAATGGTGAAGTTTTTTATTGCTTTTTTATTTATGCAATTTGGATCTTGCCTGACTCCAACCAACTCTGGGCAGCTCACAAAAGTAAAAAATAACATAAACAAAATAGCACTTGATTGGATTATAAACAAAAAGGATACTGCTTTGCATTCATTAATACAGTTGAGTTACACCAACTGGACTCCACACATCTGGACAACCACTAGTGAAGAGAGAACCCACAAAGCAATAATTATATTTTAGGGGGGAAAAAACAGCAAAACAGTGCCTTGGAAACAAACGAAGCTCCAGTTGTAGATCCTTCTTAGATAAGTCACCTATCAAAAACATTTTGTTGGAATGAAAAAGGGGAGAATGGATGTTTGTCTGAGGTTGAAGATTTGTCATTTGAAGCCTCACATTCTTTCTGTCTGAGGTAGGTCTTTAAGGAAGTGGGAATACTAATTTGGAAGAATTAGTATCATTCCTAAAATATTCCTTAGCATCCTAGGAAAATGAGAAGTCTTCAGAGCAACATATTTTCTTTAGCATAAACAGATATAAAGATGATATCATAGCCTTACACAGGAGCTTGATCAGATCTAGTGTACATAGGTAGAAAGAAGAGCTTGTCCTGGAACCACTGAGATTATAATGTTTGCTGTAGTAGTTAAGGCATCCAACTAGAAACTAGAAGGCCGTGAGTTCTAGTTCTGCTTTAAGCACAAAACCAACTGAGTGACCTTGGGCCAGTCTCTCTCTCTCTCAGCCCTAGGAAGGAGGCAACCACACACCACTTCTAAAAATCTTGCCAAGAAAGCTGCAGGGACTTGTCCAGGCAGTTGCAGTGGTCAATTAATGACACAAATGTATTATTGTATACACATACATACCCTGGAATAGATTTCTTAACATTGCAATTGCTTCACCATTTTTATCCTTGGGGATGGGCTTTCAGCAAATATTCTAGTGATAATCTTAGCAGTCAGGGTCTCCAAAGCCAAGCAACCAAAGCATGCTTTTGTGAGGAAAAGTTGAGTTCCCATTTATATATCCAGCTGAAAGTGTGTAAACTTGAGAAGGCAGAGACAGACATACACAAACCCCACCTCAGCATCCCTCCATAGCCAGCTCAACTTTCACCCTTAACATTTTCATTGTGAAGATCTGAAGGAGGAATACATTTGGGAAATTTCTGGAATGCTCAGGATTCCCAAGCTGAGGGGAAAATTTTATCAGCTGAGCTGGGTTAATGTCCCATTTCACACAGTTCATGAAAGGTGACACTAATGATCATGCAGATGTTAGGAGTGCAGCTTATATGCACATTTCTGATTTCCTCATGTTAAGCCCACACATGTTCACCCAAACACATCAATAGGGCTGCTTACCTGAATAATAACACAAGTCAACCTAATGTCACTATTGTATGGAAGACTAAGCCAAATGGTTATTGACTAAGTAGAATTATCATTGCTAATTAATACAGGGGGGGAAATAACTCAGGAAGAAAAAAAGAATTTTCCATTACCAAGTAGCCAAAGGGGTAAGGAAAGATTCCTACATCAGTCTGCAGCTGTGTCCTCATTGCTTGATCCTATTGCAAGTCTCTGGCATCCAACACAAGGTTTTTCTCTTTCAGGATTTAATACTGAATGAATAAACAAAAAAAAATTCATCACCCATTGCTCAAAATGGGAGGTAAGGTTAGTATGACTAACCCAATTCTTCAACTCAGAAAGTCAAAAGCCTGCTAGGATATCCTGAAGACAACAAAGACACCATAGGCCAGTGTGAAAAGTTTAGGATAAGAGTTACAAAAACTTCAAACAGAGCTTGAGGATGCAGGCAAAGAGTGGAGGGGCATATCAAATTGAAAGACTTGACCTTTGTGGTTTTCCTTCAGACTCATGTAACTAAAAGACCTGGGAACAGCCTTGAATCAAAAGACTTTGCAAAGCTCCAGGGGTGAAAGTCTGAGACAATGAAAGAGCTTTTCTTGCCCTCTCTCTCTCTCTACCTTTCTCTCTCTCTCTCTCTCTCTCTCTCATTTAAAATCTATTACAATGTCTAGGGCATAAGCTAGTATTTTCCAGCTGTGTTGGACTTCAGAACAGAACTGTCAACACACCTGGAAGACACTGGGAAGGGGGAGTTTAGTTTTAGTTCTTGCTAATGCATCTTTGCATGCAATGGGTTCCAGCTTCAATTAATAGTTACATTTTTGTAGGTAAATGTATTTCCTGAAACCTTGCAAAGCAGATGCACATCATGCTAAAAAATGTTTAACCACAGTTTATTGAATACATCAAAATGTACTGTGTTCATACAATATGCTTAGCCAAAGTGAAGCAAACCATATTCTAGTTTAATCTTGACCTTCATCGTTATTAGTAAGCTGACACTGCAGTTATATACGTATTTACTCAGAAGTAAGATACACTGATTCCCATTGTTCTTAATCTTTAAGATTACCTAAGAAAGATTTTAGGTAATCTTTCCAAGGTCAGTAATCTTTCTATAACCAAAACAAAAACTAGCCCCTATGAACTGAACATCTAATGCAGGGTAGGGAAGAGAGGAAAAAAAAAAACATAGATGTTGCACTGAGGTGCACAGCTACAAATGTAATCACCTGTTGACAAGCAGAGTGATTATTAATCCAAGTTTTATCCTGCTGATATCAATAGGATACTAATGGCTTCAGTTCCAAATATGTTATTGGCTTCAATTCCAACTATGCTTGAAGTGGGAGACGGCTGAAGCTAAGAGCCCTTATGCCTTTCTCAAATGAGTGCGAAGCAGCTTCCCTGGGAAATTTTCAGCAGGCAGCAGGGGCCAGTGAGAAGAGGCTGCAATTGGCATGCTTAAAATTTCCCCAGGAAACCAAGAGATGCTAGCACTGCCCATTCTCTGCAGGCCTAGGTCCTGGGAAAGACAGACCTTTCCCACTCTTTCCCCTTGTTCCAAAGATGTTCAGTGGCATTATGGATTTTTAATCTAAAGCCCTGTGGATTACTTTCAGATTAAATTGTTTCCAGTCCTATTCATCACTGGAGAAATGATCACAAAAATAAAGTTTTGCTTTGTTTTTAGGTTTATTACAAAAGGTGAATAGCTGTTTTCACCTGAGGAGGAAAGCTAGATTTAAAAACCAGAGGGTAAATCCTTTATGGCACTCCTCCAACAATGGGGATAGGTATCAATCTTTTAACAGTCAAAGGAGAACCCTCATTCCCTTCCTGTCTTGCTTAATAGCCAACAGAAAAATAGCTGCTGGAAGGTATGTGTATCCTTCGCTCCAGTGACAATCTCCAGATAGGACCCTGCTATCTCCTGCTAAGGAGAATAAATAAGCAGTGAAAAACAGTAAGACATCTTCTCTCATAGACATCCAACTGGAACACACTCCTAGATGAAAGATAACAAGATGCCACCTTGGTGAGGGCTATGAAGTTTCGTGAGGTCTGTGCTTAAGGCTGAACCAGTGTCATTTCAAAAGACTTATGCCACTAGTTCAAGGGGAATCATATATTTCATGATAGGCTAAAAGGTTTCTATCCAGATGTGCATTTGTCTAGCAAATATGTATAAATGGCAGCTGCCACACATGCCAGGCTGCCCTCTTGAACATCTTTTTTAAATGAGCTTTTAAAAACCGATTTGCTGTTGCCCTCCTCCCCTTCCTTCAAGCCCTTCCCCTCCTTCTCCTTCTCCTTCTCCTTCTCCTCCTCCTTCTTCTCTTTCTCCTTCTCCTCCATTTTCCTTGTGTGGGTTCATTTAAATACCTGACAGATAAGGAAGGTTTGATTTGAGATGCTCTGCAATTGTAATTCTTTGGTGTTAAAAGAAAGGTTAAGCTGTGGGAAAGCAAATTTGAAATGTCAGGAACTGGCATTCTAGTTTGTCTGAAGGCCGTGTTTCCTTAAAAGCTTGAAGCATCTATGTCAAATTTAACATTCCTAGAACAATTAGAAATTCAGCAAGAATATAGTATAGACCAGCCTTTCTCAACCTTTTCACATTGGAGGAACCCTTAAAATATTTTTCAGGCCTCAGGGAACCCCTGCACATTCAGGCTCAAATGTATAGGCCAGAAGTTACAAAATGATTATATTTGTTTCATGTGTACGCCTGTATATATGCATTAACAGTGTTCTTAAACTAAAAATAAAGAATGAAACTTACCTCTTTAATATGTAGTTGCCCAAATTTGAAATAATTGTTTAAATTAATCATGATCTCCCAGGGAATCCCTGGTGACTTCTCATGGAATCCTAGGGTTCCACAGAACCCTGGTTGAGAAACCCTGATGTAGACAATATCAATTTAAGATTCAGTGAGTATATGCTAAGTTCTTGAATTAAAATATTATAACTGCCAGGATTAAAAAATTGAACTGTTACACTCCTGCAATGAAAGAAAAAGGCAGGTTTTGTTTATATGAAATATGTTTTATGAGAGCTTAGGGCTTAAACAAGGGTCAAAGTCACAATATGAAACAACTAAAATTTTCTTAAAATTCCAAACATTATCAAAACAGAGTCTTGGAAGAAGAAAAAAGGTCAACTGTCATATATATATATATATATATATATATATATATATACATACATACATACACATACATACATACATACGCACACACACATACATACATACATACACACACATACATACATACACACCCACATACATACATACACACACACATACATACACACACACACACACATACACATACATACTGTATATAATTTCACTTGTAGACTATATTTGCTTCACCAGAATACTAGAGAACTAGATTATTATGATCAATCACAGAAAATAAGACAGATGTGCATGTTGTGTTTAGTATTTCCTGGTCCACAAAGATCCAAAGACATTCCACCTAAAACAGAGTATTCCAAAAACAAATTAAAATCAAATAAGGGTTTAAAAACCTTTCATGTACTAACAAAGATGTTTTAAAATGCTATTTATATTATATCTGGGGAGAGAATCTGTAGAGAAATGGGTCTTGGCAGGGACCAGGGTAGAAAGGAGAATCTGACAAGTTTTTAAAAAATTGATGTACCACTGGTAGGAGCTATCAGAAACTGATGGCAAGGAATGGATGCAGTGCAGAGGTAACAGGGTCCTTGGACACTTCCCAAGAAATAGTAAATCTGACATCAGTGCGGCTCAGAAATTGTTTTTTAAAAAAAAGACAATGGGCTCAATGGATTATTTTGTGTTGCCATAAAAAACATATATAATATAAAAATATTTGCCTAAAATGTTTACATGTAGAGATGAAAATTTCAAACCACACTTTCTTGCAGTGGAGAATATGGTGTGCAGTTGGCCTGTGTGGCTGCATAGTTGTGTGGTAAAGTGCTCACTATTGATGGGACACTTCTTTAAGACCCCTTTTTATGCCTCTTTAGTTTATGCTGCTTCTAAACAGCTTTCAGATTACTTCTGTGCAGATGTTTTCCTCCACTTCTCCCCACCTAACATTCCTATGCAAGATAACCTTTCCCCATCCAATTCTGATTTTCTTAGAGTGGGTAATATTAAAGGATTCTCCACCCACTGGAGCAAAATGTGCCTGGGAGCCTCCTTAGACTTTTCTCTGAAGCATGAAAGTTGAGACAGAGATGATGGGGCGGTGGACACTCTCAACCATCTACAAGTATGAGGGATAATAACACTAGCATGTCATATAAGATTGATGAGCAACTAGATGATGCATATGAAATGAAACATAGCAACTGCTATGCAAACATTGATTACTGTGTTGTTGTTGTTGTTATTATTCATTATTTTCATCAAGGAATAACATAATACTAAGAACAAACAAAAGGCATCACATCTTTGACAACTGTTCTTTGGAAATTCGAGTGCCAGCCAGCAACCCAGGAATTACCCAAGTAATGTCTTAACTGATAATTGAACATGTGCACAGGAAAGTGGGCTTTTTTATTTTTATTTTTTTTGCAAATCCACAGCTGATTTAGCCAAAATATTAGTTCTTGTTAAAAATTTGTTTAATCTGTTTTTTATTCCACCTAATATGCCAATAAACTATTTTGAACAACTGATCTCTATAACTTCCTCCAATACTGCTCTCCCCAGGTATTGCCACATCTACAAAAAATATTACTTCCTTTTCAATTATCATTATAACTGCTGTGCTGTGTTCTAAGTAGGGATCAGTTTGTATGCAAAAAATCTCATGCAATTTTGACATAACTCATAGTTTTAACATAACATAATTTCAATAACTCTCTCAATGTTGTGATCACACCACATTTGAGAAACTAAGAATACACAGAGTGAGAGAGAGAGAGAGAGAGATGCCAATAGATCATAGAGGCTACTCTGTCATGATGATTATCATCAGTCTGATCATCCACTAATTACATAATCCACAGTTTCATCTCCTTCTTTACAAAGCTTGCATTTGCTGCTCATACATATTGAATCCTTGGTTTTATAATGTTTGTTTATAATGCTTGTTCTTGAGCTGCAAAAATTAATCCTTCTATTTCTTTCTTGATGGTGCCAAATTGTAATCATTGCCAATTCCTGGTCTTGTGCATGCTACTTTCTGGATTTTTTATGTATTGGCCATGCAATGGCTTATTTCTTCAATTTTCTAAATTATTTTCCAACAGTTCGTTTCATTTTTTGTTTCTGCTACTTTCAAGGTTTGGGGTTTTGTTTGCAAATTCTGATTAGCTTTTTCTCTTTGCTTGCCTTGATATAATCATTTGATCAAATGTTTCTGATTACTGGTGTGCCCATTCGTTTATGGCTTTGATTCTGTTTCCATCATTTAACTTTGAATTTAGAATTTATTGCACTCCTTCTAAATATTCTGAACTGGTTTTCTTCTTAACCTCACTATGCAAGATGTTACCTGATAGCTTTCTTCTATTAGGAAAGATTTTGGGAACCTGACATTCCCATTTTCAGGTTATATCCCTTCATTTTGTTCATTTTTTTCCTTTCTGTATGTTGAGCATCACACATTTGTCAAATCCAGATTTGACTGGATATCCTCACTGTATCTCTTTACAGTATTAAGGATTCAGTTTCATGTTTTGACTTTTTGTATAGCTTCAAATCATCCATGTATAACTGGTGAGATTTTTTTTCCATTTTGCTTCAACAATTCATATCTGAGTTTTGTTTTATTCAAGATATAAGTGAAGCTTATCACTGAGATGGTTAAAAAGCAATAAAGACAAATGAGTCTCCTTAAAAAATTTCTCTCCCAATGTTTACATTTTCAAATTCTTCATCATTTACCATCAAAGTTGTTTTCAATTTTTTTTAATAGCTGCTTTTACAACATTCCAGATGTTAGCACTAATGACATATCTTTCCAAACATTTCTGTATACAGCTATGGGGAAGAGAATCAAACACCTTTTAATAATTAATCTAAACCATTTGTAAGTTGGTTTTTCATCAGAGTTTTTAAATATTATTTTATCAATCATTAATTGATTTTTTGTTTCTCATGGATTTCAGCAGTTACCTTTTTGTTCAAGTGGACAATGAATTTTTAAATTTGAATATACTAATTACCAATTTGAACATAGTTGGCAAGGAAGTAATTGGCCTGTAATTGCTTGTTCTACTAATTGACATCCATTCTTCAACTTTTCCAATTTTAATATTTCATTAAATTGGGCAGTCATGCTTTCATGGAGAATGATAAGATGTTTAAGCCAAAATGCATGTATATCATCTTTTCCTGGTGTACTCTTTAAATTCTCTGCTTGTTTTTAAATCATTTCTAAAGTTATGACTGCATCATCCATATTTGACCAAGCCACTGTTCTTCCCAATTTCTTATATCCATGTTGCACCTTTATGTTCTTTTGGATTACCCCAGATGTCCAAAATTTTAATGTTCCATCTTTATCAGGGCAAGCTTCTATATTTGTAGTATTTCCCAGTAATGCTTCAAAAAACAAATGCTGGTTTGTTCAAAACTATTGATTTTGTCTAAATTCATTCTATATGCATATCATTAATTTTCTTTGAAACAGCCATGACTCATTTTAATTCTGAAACTTCTTTAATTGTCTTAGTGCCAAGATTGTGTATTTTCTATAATTTACCTTGATCTTATTTTGCTGATATCACCTTGTTATTTATTAATCTTTCTTTTCAATCAAATTTTCCATGTTAGTGACTGCTTTTGTCACTTTTGTTTTATACAGTATGATATCGCAGGTCTGATGTTCTCACTGCAGCTGTGCAATAAATTGGCATATTGGTTACATTTGATGTCTTCATTTCAATATTTTATGCCACCAAATTTGCATCTTTCAGAACTTTTGATAGCTTTTTTCTCCTGGTCTTTTTTCTACAACATACAATGTAAGGACTATAATAGCCACTATGTAGGACAGACAGGCAGAAGATTGGCAGACTGAATCCACCAATTCCAAGCAGCTTCAATATTCAGTGAGAGAAATATACCTATCTTATGTATCCACAGACAAAGAAATACACCCATCTGATGTATCCACAAACAAAAACCCGAGTCAGAACAGCATTTTGGGTAAAGCTGTTGCCAAAATACTACTACAAGCCCTGGGAGGGAGGGAAAAATCATAAACTGGCATTGTAAGGAACAGTCTCAGTACTACCTGAAATTGAAAAGAAGAAAATAATCAAGCTGACAAGAGGAAAACCCAAGTTTATGCGAAAAACACACTAATGTAAAATATCACCTATGATAAGAGTTGAAGAATAGCCCTGTCTGTAACTTATGACTTCACAGAGAATAAAAACTTAGACGCATTGCTACAAATGGGGTTTCCAGTCTCCTCCAGCTCCTCTCTTCAACACAGCATTTTATATAATACAGTGAAGGGCCAAGCTGGGGTTAAGTCTGGCCGCCAGAATGATGCAACGCACAATTGAGCTTCTGTCCTGAGCCAAGCAGCTTTTCCAGAGTGGTCCCTTTTAATTAGCTGCCCAGGATTTTCAGGACCTGATAGTTTCTGGATGGCATTCAGCCAATATAAGAAAGCCACATGGCCTGTTTCACTCTGGCATTTGCTCAGTCTCATTGCAGGGTGATCATGCTTGGCATGGGTAGCATCTTAGAACAATGTGCAATCTAACAGAAGGAAAAACACAAAACATATCTTCATGTACTAAATCTCTGTATCTCCCCCATCAGTCCACCCACTGTTGGTTACCCAGCACGCGTTAACAATGAGATTAGTGATAAGTGTTGATAAGGAAGAATTAGTAGTTAGTTCTTTACTAGCACTGTTGTGCACACACACCAAATACCGCCAGGAGTGATGGAATGGACACTTGGCCTGGAGAGCTATGGAATAGGGCAGGCATGCTGCAAAGTTCTCATCTACAAATGCTAAAGAAATTTGAGCTCCAAAAATCCATCTGAAACTGAAGATGCCCCCAGTGGTTTGAAGATGTTTTCCATTGGGTGATAGAATCTCATTTCAACCAAGTTCAGACACCATAAGGCATTTCCATCCCCTGGGAACCAGCTAAGGAGGCAGAGAGATATGGTTAGCTTATTTTAGTTCTTCCAGTCTGGGCAGTCCTATGTGCACATTATGCAAATTAGTAATTATGCAAATCAGATTAGGGCTTGGGAAAGTATTTGCCAATCCACACACACATAGACACACTCATACACGCACATGCACACAAACACATATCTCTGGCTCCAAATCACTCCTTTCAAAGAGACTTCTTTGCTAAGAAAAATGCAAGAAGTTTGTATTTGTATTCAAACTCAGTTTGGGACAACACTAAGATGCAAGAAACTTGCAGTGAGAGTCCTAGGCCCATTTTCCTTTTATCCTCCCTGCTGTACTCTGTGGGCTTCACTTCTGGATAAATATCTATAGAGTGTCAGTGTTTGATAGGGTAACTGTTAGTTTACTGAAAAAGACTGCAGTATTCTTTAACATATGCACCTCCTTTTTATGCAAAGAAATTCCTTGCTATATTTCTCTCTGATGACATAGTTTGGTGTTTTTGCTTCTTGACACTTTTAGATGGCAGTTTTAACTTCAATAACGGTACTGTTGTAAAGAACAATTCTGTTATTTAACTGCATGCAAACATTTCCCTAGCATTTTCAGAACAGAAATTGTCTTTCTTTTTTTTTCCTTCAGTGTACTTCTGGATATGGAGAAGGAAGGGCATCCGATCAAGTATTAGCAAGAGGAGAAAACAGCGAGATTAAGGATTAGATCTCTGGAGGGACAGATAGGATCTGTATTAGGAAGGAAGGAGTCCTGGGAAGTGTAAAGCTGATAATAGTTATCTTATCTTGTGCCTCTGAAGGATCGGGCTAATTTAGGGATTCATACGAATGGTTTTACACTGCCCTTCTTTCCTTAGATGGAGCCCAGAAATGAGGTTAAGTTCTTTGCACTCCAACTAAAGAGATTTAGCAAAAGACAAGATTGTGTGTTTATAGGATCTTTGTTATAATACTGACAATGGCATGAATGCTTGAAAATATGAGCAGGGATAACCCAAGGAAGATCAGTGATAATCACGATGAACTTTCGCCCTAGGAAGGCAAGCTGGGTGTCTGCATGAAACAAATGCCAGATTTTCAGGGTAAGTGTACTTTCAGAACTAGAACAGATTATCACCCTAGATAGAAGATGCTTTTCAAAAAAACCCTAAGGGATTGGCACTACTCAAATAGCACAAGCAATGGGATATTAGGGAGTCTAGGAAATAAATCCCAGACCTACCAACCTTCAGCTCCTAGGTATGATACCAATGTTTCCAAACAAAAGTATTTCCATAAGAATGGCAACAAGGATTTTCTTTTATCATGTGCTCCTTTCCAGTGCTTTCACAAACAATCCCAAAATGCACTGAGCAAAAATGGCTTCGATTTAATTTAATATGAAGTTGGGTTATTATGAATGAGAGACAATGAACTGTGAGAGCTGGGAAATTATGAAGGTATTGTTTGTTTACAAGCTGCTTTAAAAATCACACCCTTGAGCCAAAATGGCTACAAGAGCAGCTTTCAGAAGATCCATGATGATGATCCCTGTCTGAAGGATTACAATTCAAGACATAGCAAAAAAGGGTAACCAGGTTGTAGCCAGGGTAGCCAGGTACCAAAAAGGGTAGCCAGGTAGCCAGGTGGCAGCATGCAAAATCAGGCAAAGGATAACTAAGAGCAGCTGAAGTTGTCTAAGGATGGAGAGCCAGAAATGGCCCAGTCTCAGCATTAACTCTTGGCTACTTATTAACCCCTTGAAGGTGTTTATGTCTTGGGGTGTCACCTGCCATCTCAGTTACTGCCTTCTTCTCAGGTTGGACAGGGGACTATAAATGAAGTTTATAATCCTCCAAATCTTTCTGGATGATTTTATTGCTTTATTTATCAGTATATACTTGAATTTTATGCTACCATTTTAAAGTTTATACTATGTTGATTGTTAATCTTAATCCCTTTCCTCTTTCACAGCATATTGGAGCAACATTTTATCATTCTCTGTTTTAAATATTGTTTTTAGTCAAAATTCTTTGTATGCATTTCTTCTAACTATTCTGATATTGTCAATTCAGCTTTGGATATTTGCATATTGATTTCCTTTGTCCTGGTTAATGACCACAAAAAAGTCTTTCCAAAAAAAGAAGGGGAGAGGGAGGAAACTGGGATAAAAAGAGAAAAAAAAACCAAGCAAATTCAACATTAAAAACTTACAAAGAGGAGATGATTGATGGGGCTGGTCCCCCATGAAAGCTGATGAAGTAGAATCTACCTTTCAGCTTGCTTTCTGCTGCTCCCAGCTAAGCTTTTGTGAACCTTACTATGAATTTTTGGGTGGCTCTGGTGCTAATTTACATTGGCTTTATATGCTTTTCTTCACCACAAATAACAATATATGAAGCAAGTGGTCCATCCCACCACACATATACAAAAGCCAAATTTGCATAGCCCTCCCTTTTTTTGAGGGAGAAGAATCATGCAAACTGTGCTTCAAGTCTATATCGCCACCTTCTACATGGGCTGTCCTTCCCTTATACTACATTGTGGGCAAAACAGAGAGGCTTAGTGTGTATAGACATTTTTCTACATCATACACACAAATGAGATAATGAGATAATTGGCTCTGGGTAGATGCATGAATTGGGCTGTTGTTCACAAACCCAGCCTGCTAAAACTGCCTTAGAGAGCAAACAGTGTTGATTTGGGGGACACCAATATTGTTGGTTTTCAGAGCTGCTTTTCAAGGATGCCTGGCAGTAGGCTACCTAACAGTGACATGTTTTTGGACACTTCAGTGGATAGCCTTTTTCAGAATGCCACACACTGCATTTTGAAAGACTTTGTCTTGTAAAGACTTATTTCCATATATTAATGTGAACTCATAATTTTGTTACACTTGGCAAAAAATCACTACTGACCAGCCAGATCTTGACAAATCTCCCAGTGCCAGCCATCAAGTAGTCTTAGTGTCAGAACTGGAAGTCACCCAAGAATCCATCAGTTCTTTGGAAGTGTAGACTCTTACCAATTTACAGATACTTTATTCCCAAGCTACCACAAAACAGGGATCAAAACCCAGCTCATGTCTTCCCTGTGTTAGCACAGCAGCAGTAGCAGCAGCAACATGGAATGATTCAGAATACCACTGTGTGTTCTTTGTGTAGAGAGACATTTCATGGAGAGCCAAAGAGGTTTCATTTCCTTTGGATGCCCATCTTTGCTGGAAGCAATGCCTTTTACAATTTTTGGACACTCCATAGACATTTTAAGAGCCAGTTTGGTCTAGTGGTTAAGGCAACAGGCTAGAAACCAGGAGTCTGTGAGTTTTAGTCCCACCTGAGGCATGAAAGCCGGCTGGGTGGCCTTGGGCCAGTCACTCTCTCTCAGCCCAGCTCACCTCACAGGGTTGCTGTTGTGGGGAAAATAGGAGGAGGAAGGAGTATTAGGTATGTTCGCTGCCTTGAGTTATTTATAAAAATAATAAAGGCGGGATAAAAAAATTAAATAAATAAATAGAATAGTAATATGTGCAACTTACATAGGCTACAATGGAAAGATGGAATAATATCTATTTTTTTTCTTGCCCTTTTGTCATAAAGTTATCAATCTGGCATTTATTTTGGAACTATATCAAAATCATGAGATAAAGAATGTTTGGGTCTAACTTTCCAAAATGAACACTCCGTCTACTGACTACTAGGTAATCAGACTGTAAACTTGCCATATAGCATTAATATGATATTTAAGTATGTATTTTCCTCTAAGGAGTACACTGCAGCCACACATTTTATTATCTCAACAAACTTATAGTGATTGGTCAAAGATAGCCAAGAAATTTCCAAACTGAACTTTATTTCAGGAAAAAAATCATCCTATCTTCTTATCCTACACTAGCTCTAAAACAACAGAATAATAACAGCAAACTATCTGTCATAGGCAAACACGGCCAGTCTAGGGGGAAAAAATTCCTGAACAATTAAAACTTGGCAAGACTTGCTCTAAGTATATTATTTCAATGTCACAGTTGTTATTCATGATTATCCTTTGATAACTAAAGAAATATTTTTAAGAAAATCAAGGTTCAGATAGGTTTGTTGATTCTTTAACACCAAATATCATTTTATAGGTAAAACATCATTTTTAACCTTATGTTTCTATTGGAAAACTACATAATGCAACTCCTTGGCAGCAAGCAAATGTCTAGCTCCAGTTTACTAGCAGAAGGCAGTTTTCTATTTGTAATGAAAGCACAATATGAAACATTGCTTACTTTTTCTCTGACATTCTTTGTTTTGCTAAGTATGTTATCTATATCTTCCAAAACAGACTCTGTACAGCTACCAAAAACATTTATTTCATTATGAATGTTGGCAGATTCCATTATAAAGGCACCTGACTGATATAAGACTAGTTTTAGGTCCAACTTGAATAGCTGGAGACCTATACTGTAATGAAAGAACAGCGGCTTCAGGAATTCAAAGCAGAGGCATAAGTCAACCAGAGAATGTTACCACATTTTACTACTTCTTTTGTATGTTCCAGGGCTTGTGAGAAATATAGGGTACATCATTCATCTGAAATAGGAGAGGAAGTGTTTTGTCTGCCAACCTACCCAATAGGGATATAATTTTCTTTACTTTAGCCCTATTCAAGCATTCGTCCTCATCATATAGATGGTCACATTTCCCAAGTCTAGTCCCTCAATTGCATTCATACTGATTGGACCTACTGCCTTTCATTCCCAGAACAGAGCCAGGAATCGCAGATGCTCTCCATTGTATGGAAGCAACAAGGACATCCCTCCCATCATACATTGTCCCTGTGGGCTGTCCTGCTACCATAGGATTTCTTATTCCAAGTATTTCCCATGATATTACATTTTTTAGAACCCGATGGATTCTTATCTAAAGTGCCAAGCAGATACCATATGCTACAGATCTACAGAAAGCCTTCCTGCTGAACATCTCCGTAATCCATGTATATGAAAGAGAAATAGACAGACAGACAGATGGATGTTAGATATTTAGTGATATTTTAGTCTGTTTCCTCTTTTATTTACCTATTAAAAGCATTTTAACGAAGTAATAAATTTAAAAGTAATTAGAATAAACTTATTTAAGACAGATTGTAATGGGACTATTGTAACAATGTATCATAATGATATAAATAACAATATTATTGTCAAGGTTAAACATTTATATATCCTGATTGCAGAAAAGGATAGACAATGATGCAGTCAAACTGATTTAAATATGATCCCTTCAGGCATGTGCTAAACTCTTCAATTTAAATCAACTGACCCTAAATATATTCAGTTTTGATGGCACTGAACCCCTAACAATGAATATACACATTTATTATTTAAGGCATTTCCTGTTGTTTTATTTTTTGCAAAGAAAAAAGCACTGGAAGTATGCTAAAAATAAGTTCTGAGTAAGTAGGAAAACAAAAGACATAAAAATTATCCCAGTGATTTGTACAGCACAGCATAGTTGCATAGGTTCCCTGTTAAATTCATTATTTTATTCTGAGAAAAAATGCTTCAAATAGAATGTTTAGTTAGTCTGAAAAAGTTGTAAACTGAAGCCTGGGAAACAAGTCCCCAAGGAAATGTTGTGGTTTTTAATAGTCATTTGTGTCAATGGAAGAACTGTAGATTACTCAATTCAATTTAAAATGTAGAATATTCATAGTGCGACTGAAATGTTAAAAAAAAAAAATCAGATTACTCCCATACATGTAATGACACTACATGACTAAAGAAATCATCTTGGGGAAAAAAGGAAAAGAAATAAGCTAAACCCTCAGCATTTAATCTGATCTTTCTGGATTTTAGTAATCTTATCCAGGGAAAAGAATACAAGTTCCGTATGAGAGTTCCTTGTGAAATATTAATTAAATGTCATTAGTATTCTTTATCTTTGCTTTTCTCTGCTGTTCCTTTTGTTTTATATGGCTCCCCAAGAATGTTTATTGGTAGGCAGCTAAGTAATGACACCTTTCAGTGTCCTAGTGGAGTGGAGATGCATAGCTGTACAATTTCTAGAGCAGTTTCACCATCTGCCAGGGTGGTACCTGTTGCTTGCTAACTTACTGACACTTATGTGTGTCAATTCTAACATGTGCCTTACAAAGTCCAACAGAATTATATAAAATAAGCCCATGCAGTGTCATTATGAATTTCTCCCAGAAGAGTTACTGGTTCCCTTGGGAAAATACTGGACTTGACCAAAGTGTCATTACATGTTTCATTACATATTTCCAGGTGAACAGGGGTAAAAGGCAGGTTGTCCACCTTCTCTTCTGTCTAAAGGAAGTGGTCACTAAGACAGAATTTGAAGTACAATTGTGTACTGATGAAGAACACGTAATTGCTAAAACGTACAACTTGTGTTGAGATTTGAAACAGGAAGAACAGGTTAAAGAATGTATGAATGTATGATAAAGTGGGCTAAGAATGTTCGTTATAATATACAGATGGCTCAGTGGGAAAATATGTAGTTAATAGGGTTGAAATTTACACTGTGTTATGATCTCAAAAGAGCCGGTTTGGTCTAGTGGTTAAGGCATCAGGCTAGAAATGGAGACCATGAGTTTTAGTCCTGCCTTAGGCATGAAAGCTGGCTGGGTGACTTTGGGCAAGTCACTCTCTGTCAGCCCTAGGAAGAAGGCAATGGCAAACAACTTCTGAAAAACCTTGCCAAGAAAACTGCAGGGAATCGGAGATGATTGAACAGATTAAAAAAAGAATGATCTCAAAAAGAATTTTTGTAAAATGATGTACTGTTGATACATGACACCAGAGAAATTATCTAGAATGTATAAGTGCACTTCAAATGTATGTTGGAAATGTGAACAACATGAAGGGACATTTTGTCATGCTTGGTGGACAGGTAAAAAAGCTAAACAAAATTGGATTCAAATAAATGCTTTGATACAGAGGATTTTAATGATCAGTATTCAATTGAAGCCAGAACTTTTCCTAATGGATAAACAGTTAGAAAAAAAACCATGGAAAATTATTTCAATATATGATTATGATGGCGAGATTGCTATATGCACAGAGAGGGAAAGATTTGACACTACCTACTATGGATGAATGGTTGGTGAAGTTGACAGATTTTGCTGAATGGATAAATTAACTTCTTTGATTAAAGATATTTTTTATAATGGTGGATCCACATTGGTGGATCACATTTATTGATGACTGGAAACCTCTTATGGACTTTTGGTGTAAAAATGAAAAAAAAAAGAACTTGTGATTTATGGTTTTGATGATTAGATAGGATAGATTATAGAAAGAAGAGTAATATGATGTAACTTTAGAGAGAGAGAGGTTAAACCACCCAGAATCCCTCCTTTGGGGGGAGATGGGCAGTGATAAAAATCTGATAAATAAATAAATAAAAATAAGCAAATAATATATATATATATATTACTTATAACTGCTGTGAAGAATATTGGAAGCCACTTCTTTACAACTTTTTTCTTACTTTTCCATTTTTCTTCATTTTTTTTTCTTGCACTTTTTGCTTTTTCTTTGATTTCTTTCTTTTTCTTTTTTCCCACTACTTTATATTCATTTGTGTTAGTTTTTATCTTGTTTAAAACTTTCAATAAAAATTATATAAATAAATAAATAAATGGAAGCGGAAATACTCAGGCATGAGTATGTGGATGTGGTCAGAAGGTCTGGTTTAGATGTCTTTTTGGTGGTTCACATACCCTTCTGGGGACTCCACACCCTCCATTTCTCCCTCTGTCATTCCTTACTCTTCTTGCTTTTTCTCCTTCTCCCCCCTACTGCTCATTCTACCTCTCAGCTTTTCCTCCCTTCCTGCCTCACTAGGAAGTGGCAGAAGCTCATTTCTTCCTGTTTCTTACAACTGTTTTAAAATGGGGCTGGTGATGGGGTGGTGCTACACAGCACCTTCATTTCTCCAAAGGGTGTCTTGGGGAAGGAACAAGCATTGACATCTGTTGAGGGGCAAGGGGGGCAAATGATGTGACTCATGTACATGTGTCCAATGTCATGATGTAATTACACAATTGTTCCATTTGCATGATAATGGCATGATACATGCATTTTTCTTTTGAAATGATAGTGCCTTGTTATGGATGCCACTGAGAACAAAACAGGAGTTCTGTTATTTTGGGTTTTGTTTTTTTTTAAAGTATGACCCTGTATTTGGGAGCCCTGGACTGATGCCCAAAATCTAGCACCACTGCTATATATAGGCACATAAGTGACATACTATTCAAAAGAAGTAACTTGGAGTGGAGTAAAAGAGAGAAGGCCAATCCTTTGAAGATGTTGGGTGACCCAGTGTAGTGCATTTTAACTCTGCGGGCTACGCCAATAACCCAATACTTGTAGCAGCATCAGAAGAGGACAAGATGGGAGACCACCAGAAAATATCAGAGTAACACAGACTAGATTGGGAAGTTGGAAAAAAAAAACACCATGGAAGAAGTTAATGGCAAACCAAGATATCTGCATCTAGTCACCAGGATTTGAACTGGAAGGAGAACTTTCCACATAGGTGGAATCCAGCCTCTTCTTATAACCAGTCTTTTGGAAATAGTCTGCAAATGCCCTGTCTTTTCACAATTCCAATGTCTGTCTTTTCCACCACTCCAAAGCTTGTTTCTCAGGGTTTGTTTTGGATAAGTTATCTCAGACGGTAAGTATAAAATATGAGGAACTACCAGTTAGTGTTCTTTTAATTCTGTTTTGGCTTCTTTAAAAAATCAGCTAGACACTTCAAAGGACAGTTCCTTAAAAACTGATTAGAGAACTCTCAGTGAAAAGGTCAGTTGTGGACAATAAATGTCTTTGAAATATAGCCATCACACGCTGCCATTTTTTCTGCTGCACAGGTTAGTTACAGAGGTGTACAGATCAAGGATCAAATTTTATTCATGGTCACATGGACCAAAATTTTGTGCAAAACATCAAACAACAAATATGTAATAGACTAAAATATTAAGGGAAAATGTAGCTGTCTTTTGACATGGAAGAATCAGAATTTAATTATACCCCGAATTTCCCTACAAGCAATTGTGACTGAATAATATTGGACTTGAAGAAGTAGGATAGGAAGAGTATTGATGCTTTCAAACTTTGGTGTTGGAGAAGACTCCTGAGAATACTGTAGACAGCCAGGAAAACAAACAAATGGATCATCGAACAAATCAACCCAGAGTTCTCACTGGAGGCACAAATGACCAGGCTCAAATTACTTCGGACATATTATGCAAAGACCCAGCTCTCTGGAGAAGGCTCTAATGGTGGGAAAGGTAGAAGGAAAGAGGAGAAGAAGATGGCCAGCAGCAAGCTGGATGGATTCAGTTACAATGGTGGTAAGTACACCATTGGAAGATTAGGGAAGACCAGATTAGGGACAGATTGTCATGGAGAAAATCTATTGATGTGGTCACTAACAATTGACAATGACTTGATGGTACATAATCAAGCAACCAATCACCTTTTTTTAGATTTTTGAAGGTTTGTGAACCAACAGAAAAAAATGTATTCACTTTCATGGTACTTTTGGAGAAATTTACGGGATATAAGGGTGATAAAAATTCAGAGCACCATGAATGGTACAATGGACAGCTCAGCAGAATATGTGATGCTGATTCAATCCCACCCTCCACCCAAGAACAGATTTGTGTCTGGAAGGGAATGTTGCTATATCTTTCTTCTCGTCCCTCAATGGCAAAGCATTAAGCCTGGCAACTGTATAAGCTCTTCTGTTAGGAATGGAGATAATGTTATATAAATACTTAAGAATAAATAAAGGCCTGTTCCAATATACAGTAGTTAGAAATTCTGTTCCTGTTCTTCTGTAAGTCTATATCCAAGATACATTGCTTAATCTCTTGTAAGACCCTCTCAAACTCTAATGTTACCAGTGATTAAATTGAAAACCTACAATAGGTCAAGTATGAAGCTATGCTTTTTTTTTTTCTTTCATGAGTCAAATTCATAGACAAGAATTAACTGGGATAGAGACCAATCCCAAATAAATAATTTTAGCTAGCACTTCAATTGGAAAATCCCCATTCAGGCTTCTATTGATACACAATGTAGCTCCAGCCTTAAGCTTGCATTTGAAATGCAGCAAGGGACATGAAACATACCTCTTAAAACTTGGATTGAATTACTTCCAATTTTTTACAACTTTATAGGCAGAAATTTATGTGACATAAATATTAGGCTTAGTACTTTGGCCCTGAAAAGTGTGATTGCAGTGGGAACATAAGTATTCCCATGGTGGTTGACAAATCATGTTTTATTGTGAATAAATTGTGTTACAGAGTAAGTGGAAAACATGAGGACCCACCAATTAGTGTTCTTTTATATTTGTTTTGTTTTCTTTCAAAAGCAGCTAAAAACTGCAAAGGGAAGTTCCTTAAAAACTGATTAGAGAACGTTCAGTGAAAAGGTCAGGTGTGGAGAATAAATGTCCTTGATATACAGCTTGCTCACTGCCAACATTTTTTTTCTCTGCATAGGTTGCAGGGTGGATACATTGGAGTGTACATACACTCAAAGTGTGCTCACACACTGGGCTTGATCAGCACAGGCAGCAGACGTCACCCAACATCCTAAATGTAATGAGTGTTATCCTTTAGTTAGGGTGTTGTGTATGTGTGTCTTAACATGCATGAAACCAGCCAATTTGGTTTGGTTATGATCCTGTATTTTTTGCAAACCCAAACAACGACTTGATTAGGCATTTGTGTGAACACAATCTCCATCTATGTGGGGATAAATATGTGTGTGTCCTAGGTCCTGCCTTAGAATTCTCTGCAGAGTTCAGGAATTTAGTATCAGATAAGGAGGCTTTCCACTGCCATTTCCTACCAAAAATTACTGCCTGAAATTTTTGTCTTTGCCTCAAGCATGCTAATAAAACAAAACAAAACAAAAGCACACTGAAGTGAAAAAAGAGCTTGGTAGACAATTTTCATACAGAAAATAAGTCAGAAGAGGGTCATAAACCTTACTCCTACAAACCACAGCTCTAATCGACTTTGCTGTCCTACCTACCATTAATTTCTTCAAGAGAAACAAGCCTGGGAAAGATTATATAGTAAATGTACTGTCAGAAATATTCATACTCCTGAGGAATAATCACAATAGGAACTGGTGCCTCCAGTCCAAATGTAAGCTGCGGAGAGCAAAAGTAAAGCAATAATCATTACACTGCTTGATAAAGAGTTTATTACAAGAGGAACCCTAACATGTAACTTGTAAATTCACTTGCTATCAGTGGAAAAAGAGAGCTTCTTTTTATGATTGTCATAAGCAAATTTTTAAAATGTAGATATGGCTATTGGGTTCCAAACAGGATGGTTTTCAGTGTGTTCTACCCTGAATAGAGGAGAGATGGGGCTGGGAGTTTTCTTTCAAAGAATGCAACTTCGATGAATGGCTCTTAAATGCTTTTTCACATTTGATGAAATAGTAACAACGAATCGGCTAACCAAGTTTCTTTTAACAGGAGAAGGAATGTGAGTATTGTAGCACTTTGTTTATATGGAAAGATCCAAACCTATAGCACGAATTCCTACTTATTGATTTATTTTTATTTAAATGATTCATATGGCTGCTTATCTCACAAAAGTGACTCAGTATTTATTATATTGTTCATGTATAAACGCAAAAACATATGACTTCCCTCTCACTGGCTGCGCATGCATCAGCAACTCTGGGTGGCTTATAGGGGGTTAAAGAATTTGTTGAAAACACACATCAAAAGCAACCATGCTAGGAGGAACAAATCAGATGCATTGCAGCATTACTGGTGAGCAGTGGGACCACACATGAATCTAACTTAAAGCCTGCAGGAAGACCCTGATCTTAAGCGCCATCATTGGGCAAGAAAAGACATCTAGAACGATCCTGAAACGTGTGATCAATTTGTAAGGGTACATGGCTATAAAATGGCCTTATCTGGAAACCTGTTTATTTCACTCAGTTTAGGCATGCCTACCTTTACATACAGCTGGCCTGTAATGTATCTAACCAAGTGTAAGGATTGCCTACCCTAATAGACTCAGACTCACAAGCAGGAACTTAATGATATCTGATTTATTAAAGAATAGTATGCAAATACAGAGAAAGCTGAGAATGAGCAAAAGCGCGCCAAATACAAACTAAAAACCCTCGGCTCAAACATAATCCCTCCCCTCGCCCTGCCATTGCAAACTCCCCCCCCCCCAGGTGCTGGTAACCGTTTCTGCTGATGTCCTGGGAAAGGAACCTTGAACACATGAGATAACCCAAACACATTCCAATCCAGCTGCCAACATATAACAATCCCACGAGATGGAATCCTCCTCCCCTCCCAGATGAAACACGCATCAGCCAAATGACATGCGAAATGTTACGATGTAACAGTAACATTGGAACGGTGAACATGACATACCGCCCCCCCCCCAAAAAACACTAAGGAGCAGGTTTCAGAGGATAAGCTAGATGAAAGTGTCTAACTAAAACAGGAGAGTGAACATCATGGGCATACACCCACTCAGGGTGGGGAAAGTGTTTCCACCGAATGAGGTACTACAGGGTGCCACGAAGTCGGCAAGAATCAAGGACCTCCTTCACCTCAAAATGTTGCTGTCCATCAATCATGATCGGAGGAGGAGGTGGGGGTTGCGGATGCCAATGATCAGAGTGGTTGACAGGCTTGAGCAAATTGCAATGAAAAACAGGATGTAAACGTTTCAGATTGTGTGGCAAATCCAGTTTAAACATGACAGGGTTCACAACTCCCACAATGGGAAAAGGTTCAACAAACTTAGGAGCCAACTTCTTTGAGGGCTGAGGGGACTTAATGAACTTGGTGGAAAGGTAGACCTTATCACCAACTTTAAAAGCAGGTTGAAGGGCTCATCGCTTATCAGCATGCAGTTTATAGGCAGATTGGGCATCAGCCAACGCCTGCTGAATCACTGGCCACGAATCTGCCAGTTGAGCAGCCCAATCAGAAGCAGAGCAGGGCTACGCGGGGGGTTGAGGCAACTCAGGAATGGGAACAAAATCCCGTCCAAAAACAATATGGAAAGGGGTGTGTCCTGTGCTCTGATGGACGGCGTTGTTATAAGCCACCTCAGCAAAAGGTAGCAGATCAACCCAATTATCCTGCTGATAGTTGACAAATGCTGTTACGATGTAACAGTAACATTGGAACGGTGAACATGACACCAAGAGAGTAGGCAAGTTCAGCTTTTCATGGTTATGCATGCTCACACTGATAACACTCCTTGGTTTGCCAATGTAACCTTGGGAATTACCATAACATAATATCTCATCATGCTATCACACCATCAGTCATGCCAAAACATTGAGGCTCCACCTCAACAAAGCCTCTCTGTGACACTGGAACACTGTAGATTTGCACTTTATTTTAGACTTGCTGTGACGGACAAAAGGAATTATATGTCCATGCCACAAAAGCAGGACAGTCAAAGGGAATGTGTGGAGTTATAGCGCAACACATCTGGAGGGCATCAGCTTGGAGACTACACTACATTATAAAATTGCAGGGGTCATAAGCCGAGTCCCCTTCTAGCAATAAAAATAACTATGTGAGAAATGGTTATAGCTTTTCCTTTCATAGGGAATAGGAAAGTTTAAAAAAACTCATTTTCGCTTCTGAATTCAGCCTACCAATACTGAACAATTCCCTTCACAGAGCAAGCTGCTTGAGTAACCATATATCAGCTGCAGATGTTACCCAGTGTTCAGACTTTCCTTAAAGATAAATGGAGAACTCCCTGTCTTCACTCCCTGATTTAAGTATAAGACCACACAGAGAGTTGGGAGTGGTGAGATCAGTTACACATAATGATAAGATTATAAAGTTCCCATGGCTATCACAACCAGTCTGTTACACCTGGCCTTTGCAGAAATCCTGGGAGATAGTGATCTGTTTTGCTGATGTTGGCTGATATTGGTATAGCTTGTTTCTTATCTAATGAATAGAATAATCTGTCCACAGCGCAAGGAATGGGGGTGGGGGCAGTATTCACATCTGAGAAATGAAGCAGCTGCAAGATGAGTTCAGTGGAGCAAATGTGTAACTGAGATCAGAAATTGGCACATTGGTTCTAGACATTTGTGCATAGCTGTGTGATGAAAAATGGTGACTGTTCCTCATCAAATTATTTTTCTAAAAAACCTTCTTCGGGCACTGAAGCCAGAAAAAAAGTTGTCCATACTTTAATGAATAACTGAGAGGTGCTATGCTTACATGAAGGGTGAAACACTTTTTAAAAAAATATATATTTTCAGAATAGGCATAGCCTTACTTCAAAATATAGTCAAGATTACTGGCTTCACTGGCCTCAAACAGGTATAAGCCAAATCAGTGGAGGAACAGTCTGTTGAAGATTATTACTCATGGTGCCTCTAGCACAAGCACCCTACACTTCCCCAAGCCCACTTTCTTAACCATTTATGCATCCTGAAATCTCACGCTTCTCTAACCAACATGTAATTGCGAATGCTACACATCTTCGCTGTCTCTGGGTATTTTCCAGGAGGCTGGTATTATAAGGTTAGTGGATTAGGAACAGCAATGTGTGATGAGAGAAATGAAGCTACTGGCTTACAAGATGCAGTTACTGCTTAGCAGTTTTTGTGAAAGAAAAATTGCTACCCGGTTTTGCAATCCAGTCTAATTAGTACAAGGATTTAATTTGAAATCAGAGATCCACGTAGGCACTTGTAATGAAGGAGCTCTATGATGCTAAGAGACCACTAGATGGCAGCAAAGAAAACTCTAACCCTTTGCTGCCATGTAATGGTCTAGATTTTTTCAGTCCACATATGGTAGCCCAGGGAGGATCTTCCCTATTGCAGCCATTCTGTAAGAGCACCCATGACATCCTCTCAACATCCCAAGTGTGCCTTCTGATCCCCCTCAAAACTGCTTGCTCCTTTTTTATAATAAATTTTCTTCAACAATACAAATAATAGCAATTTAATACAAAAGGTATACATTTCATTCTAACCATACAAAAACCAAATATTTGGAGGGGGAAAAAAGCTAAACAGTAAAAACTTTTAAATGAGAAAAAACAGAGGAACAAACAGAAAAAGCAGGAACAATAAAAGAAACAGATCAGATGCATACAGAAGGAAAATTCTCTGTAACAAACATGTCACAGGGGCTCAACCACCACCCTGCCTCACCCCTGATTTATTGCTATTCAGCATTTTTTAGAAAATTATTTATTTATTGGTTTGTTTGTTTGTTTACTTTTCACATTTCTATCACTGCCCATCTCCCCCCAAAATTATACTCCTTTTGCAATCTTTCAAAGGTTTTAGTAGTCTCAGTACTTATTAATTAAGAGCAATTATCTCATTTTCAACCCATGTTTTGTTTTGTTTTTGTTTAAAAAAAGTTTATTTCTGTTTTTAAATTATTCCAAGGTACCATTTTCTCATGAGAATTAATATCAAATTTAAATGTCTTTTTCAATAAAGCCCAAATATGTCAAACTACCTTAAATGCTGGAAAATCCCTGGAATTCTTATTATCATTGGAACCAAGCACTTGCCAGTGTTTCAATGATGTCAAATGTAACTCTCAAGTTAGACCCACAGAAGTATATAGTTAATATCATTGTCATTCCCATATGTTATTGAAGTTAAAAGCATTGTGCGATGGTATACTTTAAAATCAGGAAAACCTACACTACTATTATTACATGAAAGCTGTTGATTTAAATGAAAAATTCA
Source organism: Candoia aspera (assembly GCF_035149785.1). Classification (NCBI taxonomy): domain Eukaryota; kingdom Metazoa; phylum Chordata; class Lepidosauria; order Squamata; family Candoiidae; genus Candoia; species Candoia aspera. The sequence goes on along the minus strand of NC_086155.1, from coordinate 118,592,701 downwards.
AGGTATTTGTTACTTTCAATTTTAAAAAAATACAATTAGCTTATAAATTTGCTTAAAATATTTAAGGGGAACCAATATAGGTACAGTTCTCAAAATAATGGATCAGTTTTGAAGCCATATTTTCACCATATTTATTCTTCCTCACAAACTCATGGTATTTTCATCCATCACTTGATACCCCTTTTATTAAGGTAATACAGTTTGAAATAATAATTTCCACTAAACAGGTACTCCCTGAATCACTAGATAGCCTTATTAAACTTGCCAAACTCTCCAAATTAAGTATTAAAGGTCATCTTTGACACATTCCCTGTCTCATTTTGATTACAGAGGAGATAATCCCATTAATAACTACCCAGAAGAGGAATTGAAAGGGCAAACTTTTATCCAAGAAATAAATAGTAGAGAAAATCCATTTTCATTCAACTTGCACCACATCAGATGCTTTTTTCACACTGAATTATGCCAGACTAGCCATTTTATTTTTATCAGCACACAATGCTAATTATTATTAGAAGCTTGACATCCTATCATAAAACCAGATTGTGGATGGATGGATGACTGAATGTAATAGCTTATGCAGCCTTCATGACAAAGTGGCTGTTTAACTCTCAGCATCAACGTCTAACAAAGATATTGGACAATAACCTGCACAATTCATAGGGTTCTTTCTCACTTCCAAAATAACAATTTTTCAAATGATCTATTTTAAATCTCTAACAAAATAGGAGCCAAGATCATCTTGATTTTTTGTACCACTTTAAGTATCCCATCTAGATTGGGGGGAAAGGGGAACAGCAGGCTTTCTAGATTCCATTCTTTTAATTCAGTGAAATATTTCCTGTAAAGTTAAAGGTGCAAGCAAAATCCCTAAAATGGGCAACCAAGATTGCTGAAAGATGTATTCTATTTTTAGAAAAACATCCATCTGTTCAATAAGATCATATCTACTGTATATTTACAGAATATAATTTCTATAAAATTCCACAAATTGGGAATTAATTTCAAGAATTGCTTACTCCTGGTTTAGGTCTTCAGGTATTGAACAGAGCCAGAAAGCAAGTGATAATTCATGCAGAACTTTGAATAAGCACATGATACAATCACAATATGTGCAATGGTTACAAACGTAGCTGCCACATTTTGTAGCAATCAAATCTTCCAAATGCAAATTGCAATCGAAAAGTTGTGATGTAACCCAGGGAAGGATAATGTTTTCCTGGTTTTCATTTGGTTTCCAGCCTTAGAATTATATGACAGTTTGATTACATCAGTTTGCATTTTCTGTACAGGTAGTCCTCGCTTAACAACCATTCATTTAGCAGCAGTCAGAGTTACGATGGTGCTGAAAAACCTGACTTACAGTCCATCCACACACTTACAATCATCACAGTGTCCCCCCGGTCACGTGATCACAATTCCAATGCTTGGCAACCAGTTCACATTTATGACCATCACAGCATCCCATGGTCACGTGATCATCATTTTCAACCTTCCCAGCCATCTTCCAGCAAGCAAAATCAATGGGGAGCCACATGATTTGTTTAACGACTACATGGTTTATTGATGACTGTGGTGATTTGTTTAATGACTGCCGCAAAAAAATCGTAAAATCGGGTCAGATTCACTTAATCTGTCCCTCTTTTGGGGGAGATGGGTGGTAACAAAATTTGAATTTGAATAAATAATGACAGCTTCACTTACCAACCAAAATTCCAGTCCCAAATGTGATTGTTAAGCAAGGACTACCTGTACTGAAGCCAGGGAGAAAATAAATAGTTCTGTAGCTGTAAGTGTAAAAAAGGAGTTTGATGCTTTAGTATGATTTTGGGGAAGGCAGGCTACTGAAGAGCAATTCCGATGCTGAGTCAACTATATGCGTTTGTACAGTTCCCAGCTCCCTCTCCTGAGTGAGCTCTCACTCCGAGAAGCAGCCTAATTCCATGCAATTTGTCACAGCACTGAAAACTGTGTCATGCTCTTCAGGTTGCCAATTTTTTATTCTCATATTTTTGGTTTAGCCAGCTAGCAAACAGGGAGTTTCATAGTATGTAGTAGCAAGTTAGCATCAAGGTTTCTCTTATATCTAAACATTTTTTTTACTACTGTCTAGAGAATTAACAGGTGGCTGAATTAGGTTTGTTTTTAAATCTTCAAAAACTTCTTTAAAAAGAAAAGAAAACAGGAGGGAAGAAAGCCCCAAACAGGCAGTATTCATATGCCACTTACTGGAGCAAATGTTGCGGGCGAATGTTACGCTGATTCTTTAATGTACACTTGGAAATAAGCCCCACTTAGGACTCTGAAGTCAGATAGGACAGGTGGCAAAGCTAGATGCAATTCCATTACCTGCTGCAATTACAATAAATTCTCAAATCTGGGTCATAGTAAATCAGACTGACCCCACAAATCCATTGCAAAGCATTGGTGTATTCCTTTCCAAGTCTTTTAATGCACTTTATTGTACAGTCCCCCCCCCACACACCTTATCTCAATGCATTGCGTGCACTGTGTATGAGAAAGTTAATCTCCATGTCTGGAGACTTCAGACACAGAGAAGGTCCTGGGGAAAAAGAATGGCCACTTATAGAGAGACCTCTTCCATGGACAAACTGGGAGGAAGTCTTGTTGTCCATATTTCCTAGTGTCTGGTTCTAGGAAGAGGGATATATTCAGAGAGATTCTCTTCTGTTATTTTCAGGAGCACACTGTGTTTGCTACTTTAGTCCACAGGTCTACAACTTCTACTTGCAGAGCCACAGTTTGCATGCAGACAAGGATCTCCACATCAGCATAAATGTGTGCATGGGGGGGTATAAATTCATAAATTACAAAATTTGAATTCATTTTTATACACAGAGATGCCTATAACTGAAGGCCATTTTTAAACTGTATTGTTATATAGATGGATGGATGGATGGATGGATGGATGGATGGATGGATGGATGGAACCGGTGGTCAGAGAAAGTGGCAGCACTTAACAAATCTTTGCTGGTCTTGAAACACACATTCCCTCGCTGTAGCACAAACATGTGTTGCTAACCATTCTTTAAGGACATGTGTTCATGATGTTGTCTTTGTCTCATATCCAGCCAATAGATGACACTGCCTAATTCTATACATAGCTGGTCAAAAGTCAAAGTGGCATTTTCTATCTAGACACAAGCTTTGCTGTATGCTCACTTTCCAGTGCTTTGGTGGTGACCATGGTGATGATGCAGTCATGGACTGGGATCTGCCCAGCTTCTGTGGCTGCTTTCAGCCGCAGCACAGACACTCACCCTTTTCAGCCCCAGCCTGTGGGGTTTAATCTTTTGAAGGGCTGAATCGTGCCCTGTACAAAATTATCTCTTCACATTTGTTAAATGCTTCTGTCAAAAAGCTTGCTAGTTATAGGCTACACACGTGAACCTAGAATAACCCAAACTTTCCCACTTTTCAAAACCCTTTTGTAAATTGAATGCTGCTGCTGGTCACTCTTCCGGCAGCAGGGATGGCGGAAAGGACAAATTGCAATGATGGCGCTGGGGAGATGGCAGAAGAAGCAGGGAGTCTACCCTCCAGTGCCTAACAAGAGTCCCCCCATCAGCCATTTTTGAGAGAATGAGCAAGAATAAGCCAATGAGAAAGTGCACAGGAGAGCAATCAAGACTGACCAAGCAGGAAACAGAGATCGAGAGAGATATCAAGTAAGAGAGGTAATTTGCAGATAATCTACAGCAGTGTTTCTCAACCTCAGCAACTTTAAGATATGTGGACTTCAACTCCCAGAATTCCCCAGCCAGCAGGGATGAGTGATGGGCTTCCTGGCAAAACAGGAGAGACCCATGGGTCTAGCCTTCTGTCAAAACTCATATTTTACACCAGCACCTCCACATGTTAGGTAGAAAGATTGGTGGAACTTTTTCCTACTGTCAGGAAATCCAGCAATTGCTTTTCTTAACGTGGCCTACATTAATGTTGCAGCATTCTACTGCCTTGCTCCTGAGGGAGCAGTGGCATCTGGGAGGTAGGGGGTTAGATGGCAGCCATTGTTGTGATGCAAGTCATGCCCCTTTTGAACATGCATGCAGCATCAACACACACACACAGAAAGGCTGAGGCCTGCATCATGATGCCACTTCTGCCATCTTACTCATTTTCATACACACACATTACTGTGAGGCAGACTAGAGTTTAGCTGTCATGACAGAGCAAATTATACTGGCATATTTTAATGCTTCCTCAATGGGAGGAAAGCACATTACAATGTCTGCCAGGATGAGGTCCTACATAAATTTACCAGTAAGGAATTAAGCTCTATGATTATTATTAATTAATTAAACTTGTATGTTGCCCGACTCTCAATGACTGAGATTTTATCTTTTCCATGGATCAAGAAGAGATTAAAAAAAGTTTTGAGGTGATAGATTGAAGCACTCCTGAATACTTCTGCTCAATGAAAACATCAAGTGCAAGGACTTCCCTTCAAGTATAAAAGTAAGAATCACTTCACCCTGGCGTGCTTTCTCCTGTGTTAGTTTTACTATTTTTTACCAGGGGAATTTAAAAAAAAAATGTATTTCGTCCCCCCCAGCCACCCACCCCAACACACGTGCATCCAGCGACGGCAGAGTTCAGGTTTATGAATCTGTCACCTCTCTCTGCTTCGGGTGAAGACCAGCCCTTTCCAAGGGATAGAAGACATACAGTATGCACTCTGCACCTGTTCGAAAGCGCTTGCATTTATAAGGGCTGGCTGCTAGCGAGCCCTGGGGTCCCGAAACTCCTCTCTCGCCGGACTCTTCGCATACCTGCCTGCCTCTTTGGCTCGCTCGCCAGGACAAAGGCGAGCAAGACGGACGGCGACAGCAAAGCCCCGCCCACCTCCCACTCTCCATCCCAGCGGCGCGTTCTTCGCGGCAGCTGCAGGTGCGGGAGGGGCGGGGCCGAAGTGACTGTCATTCAGCCGGAGCCGGCTGGCTCCCCCCACCCGCGCCGCAAGCGGAGGTCCTTGCAGGAGCTCGCATGGGGCGGCGGGTGTGGGGAGCTACACCTGGCGCTCCACGGAGCCTCGATCCGCCTGCCCCTTCCACGCCCGCTGCTCTCGCCGCCGCCGCCGCCGCCGCCACCATCAGCCCCGCCACTTTTGGTCAGGCACCCTTTAGCAGCCACTGGGCGTTCTCCTCGCCGCGCAGCAGCCGCCGCCGCCGCCGCCAACGGGAGAGAGATCTGTTCATTCCTGTCATAAAGTCGCTTTAGGCTGCCTCTCTGCAGAACCCCCCGCAGATGCAGGTCTTTGCCACCCTGGAAGAGGGCTCCACTTCCCTTTCCAAATCAGGAGCCAGCCTCCCTCCGTCCGATTTATCCCACTGCTTGCAATTCATCACTTTTCGGGAGGATGCCTTCCAGCAGCATAGCGGGGCTGTGGCTTTGGCTTTTCTTTGAAATACAGCTGAAGGTACGTCCGCTCAGGGCAACCGTACTGGAGCCGTCGCCTCCCGCTTTTTCTCACCCCACCCGACCCGACTCCCTTACAACCGCATTAATGACGTCAAAGGGAATATCTCCGTCTCAGGGGTGTTCTCCTAAACGTTAAAAGTTTTTTGCTTGTTTGTAAAATTTAACTGCATTCACTGAGTCTTTGCAAGATATTGGAGAAGAAAAAAAGATTGTTGCTCTTTGCCTCTTCTTCTGTTTCAAATTTGCTTGCGTTTCTTACATCCTTTTATTTCGTAGGGATGTGTGGGTCAAACAGCAGTTGGGAGCCAGCATCTCCTCTTTTCCTCTTTGCATTCAGAGTTGCTGTACTTCACAGATAATAGTGGTAAGTCAACAGAACTCGCAATGTTTGTCGTTGCATCTAAATTTTATTAATTGTCTGACTGATCAAGTTATATGACAAGGGATAGCAGTCCTGTCTGTAAAGTGACTGATACCTGAAAATAATCTTTTGACTTCCTTTATAATCCTTTGCAAATGCACCAACTCTTCACTGGTAGTATTTCAAGAGTATAAATGCCTGTGCATGTTTACTTGGAAATGAATTCCATAGGTTTTAGTAGTGTGGTTATAGGAGTGCATTTTTAATGTGCTGTATTATGTTGTATGAACTTTCAGAGAAGTTAACTGAGATTTTGTCACACTAATACGATCCAATGAGCAGTCCAAAAGCTCCTGTTTCAGGGCTAGGGGAATTGTAAAACTGGGGTTGTTTACATCATTTAATCTTAAGCATGTTTGGAAATATATTTCACTGTAATCAGTGAGGGAAGAACACTTTCTTGGAATTTAGCCCCACCAACATAATGGGACTTGCTGTCAATTAAACTTGCATAATATTGGCTGTATAATTCTGTGGGGATTCAGATAAGAATAAGATAAACATTTAAAGGATAAACAATTAATCTGTTAAATCTAATTTATCCAGTTGTAAATCCCCATGGGAGTAAATGATACTGAATTCTGAGACTAATTCCAAATAATATGCTTATTAAGGGGCTATTTTAAAATCTTGCTGTTTTTTATACGTGCCAAGTTCTGGGTTTTATTAGTAAGACTGAATTATTGGATTTATCTGCTTTTATTTGGCATAATAATAATTGTGAAATGTGGGCTATATTTGATGTGTTTCCTTGCTCTGTGTCAAAGGATTGAACATGACTTTCTTAAATTAAACTGATATATTTGTTACTGGCTTTCTTCCAGTCCAGAGTTGCTGCCCTGCAACTTAAAACCTAACAATAATAACTTAATGGATGAGGAAATAACACCCACACACATTCAAGCTAATGAATAACTGTTGCTCTCAGTGAGGTCTTATCACATAGCAATAGGAACCTCATAAAGCCAATCAGTGACTTGCTCTATGTTTGCCCTGCAAATATTTCAGAATAAGTCCAAGTAACTATCCTGTGTGAGAACACATACACATGTGCCCTTTTCTCACAACCATGATAGGAGGAAGTGCAGCTTTTATTAAAATCATAAAACAACCAAGCAAATAAAACCCAGTTAAAAAAAAACTATCCCAGAAATGAAAGTAAATAACAAATATTCATGTTTTTGAATACTAAGTGAATAGTCTAGTGGATAAGCCTCCAGGCTAGAAACCGGGAGGCTGAGAGTTATAGTCCCACCTTAGGCAGGAAAGCCAGCTGGGTGACCTTGGGCCAGTCACTCGCTCTCAGCCCAGCTCACCTCACAGGGTGGTTGTTGTGGGGAAAATAGGAGTATTAGTATTAGGTATGTTCACTGTCTTGAGTTATTTATAAAAATAATAAAGGAGGGATAGAAAAAATCTTTAAAAAATTATTAATATTAACATTAATGAGTAGTAATGTTTTGGCTGCTAATCTGGTCACTTTAAGCACCAAGGAATATCACCCAAGGGAGGGAACACACTTGCAAAGGGGAGACGGGGTGCTTGGGCCCCCCTCTGCTGAATATGCAGAAGAACTGTGTCTTCCTTCCTTCTCTGGTATAGAAAGTGATGGGATACTCAACCCTCCTCCAGCAGCCCAAGGCATCTTTATAGCAGACAGAGGAGGGTGGAAACTTCATTTTCCCTTCTACTAAGAGCATTTATTTCTTAACAGTACATAATGTCTCCAATATTATTTATTTATTTTACTGTATTTTTATAATGACCTACGCAGTTAAAGTCCTGATGGTACACAATATGGGTAAGCATTAAAACTGGCAATGAAACAATGCTTCAAAAAAAAAAAAACTTCACCCATTCCATGAACTGCTTGCAGAAGGTTAATAAAGGAGGAGCCAGGCAGGTCTCTGGAGGTGAGGAGTTCAAGGGTGTGAGGGCAACCACAGAGAGGGATTGCTTTGAGGCCCACATGTCTTAGTATTCATGCAGGGATGGAACCCTCAGCAGCCCCTCCCTGCCTCACCCAGAGCTAACAATGGAATTGTTCTGAATTGGGGTGTCTCTAGATCAGTGTTTCTCAAGCTTGGCCACTTTAAGACAGGTGGACTTCAACTCCCAGAATTCCCCAGCTAGCCTTGCCAAGGTTGAGAAACTGCTCTAGATCAACAGCCACCACATCTTGTCGGATTCGGTCTGAGCTTGTTTCTACCGATCCAGATCCTCACCACTTCCAGACAGGGTTAGGACTGTCATCGTATCTACAGCCTGGCCTACAGCCATATCTACAGCCTGTGCACCTCAGCAAACCGATAATACCTCAACTGGAGCTGGTGGAAGATCTTCCCTAAGAGCTCCATTTTAAAAAGTAGTACAGAGAATGTCAAGCCTGTAGTACCCCATTAGAACACTCACTGGCTCAACTGCTTTTCTCCTCAAATGGAACCACTCACTAAGATACAGAACCACCACAACGTAGCATCTCCAACCCCAGTAGGCAATCCAGTAAGATAGCATGGTCAATGGTAACAAAAGCCACTGAGAGATCTAACAGGACAAAATGGGTCATACTCACATCATCAAGATCCTGGCAAACATCCACAAGAGTAACCAGTGCTGTTTCTGTCCTGGACTGAAACCTGCCAAAGACCCAAATAATCATTTTCATCTAGGGTCCTCCAATGCTAGGCCCCACCATAACCTTTTCAGCAACCTTCATCAAAGGGGGTGTTGAAGACAGGAGATGTATGGAGATATGACTTTTTTGAGAGAACACTACCACGTTTTTCAAGGCTGATGACATCACATCCTTCCTCCAAAAATCATAAATCACCCCTTGAATTCAGACATGCATGCCTTCCAGATGCCTGAAGAGCCAGGAAGATGTGGTTCGAAAGACATGTTGTGCTATTCATGCTGCAGATGGTCCTATCCACTTCTCAGTCTCCACAAGGTCAAACAAGTCTCATGTGACAGTGCAAGTCATTGCCCCATGTATCATATTAGATTCTGTCCATGAGCCATCTAACTAAGAATGAATATGAGTGATTCTGTCTTCAGCCAAGCTTGTCTTCATTTCATTCATTCATTCATTCATTCATTCTGTGCCTACCAGACAGTGCTGACTCTTGGCAACTGCCTTATCCACTACTCCAAACTGTCTTATTCCCTGGCTATAATTTAGGCACTCTTGTCCTTCTGTTTTGGGAACCACCAAACATCTGATCCTTCCTCATTAAGCTACCCACAGTGCCTACTGGTGCTATGGTAATTATAAATTCCCCTATTTGGGAAGAGGTGGGCAGACAGTACATGAAAATACCTTGAGGGCATCAGCTTTAAAAAATCTAGGACAGAGGGGAAGACCAGAACCATGAATCATTATGCCATCAGAATGTTATGTCAACATAGCAAGAATTGAGGGTCCCTAGTGTGAAAAGGCTCCAAGAGGAAATGTCTCTTTTGCTTGGCTACCAATCTGCTCCACTTTTATGTTATATATAAAGCAGTGTTTCTCAACTTCAACAACTTTAAGAGGTGTGGACTCCCAGAATTCCCCAGCCAGCATGGGTTGGGAGTTGAAATCCATACATCTTAAACATGCTGAGGTTGAGAAACACTGATACACAGCAAGTGAAAACCTTTTCCATTTCTTCAAAGAAACGATGACAGGATAATGTCTTCTGCACCTTTACTCTTCCTGTGTGCTTGGCATGAAAAACAAGTGGGCTGGCAAAAGAGGCAAGAATACTTGTTTTCTTTTCTGAAAAAACAATTTGCTTGTCTGCTGCTGTTTTATAAAAGTGTCTAGAAAACAAGGATGAGGTCCCTGTTAAGAGTAAAATGCAGGACAGTGAAAAAAGTTTGCAGTTCAGTAATATTTAGGTGATAATTTACTAGGGTGTATTAAAAGAATATACTGTATGTACACATGGAGTAGAAATGAACACTAGAGGGTGCTAAATGTGAACATTGCTATTCTAAATCATTCAGTTGCCTTTGATTTGCATTAGAATATTTCTCATTAATTTTATCAGGAGCTTTATATGATATACTCTAAAACAGCCTTTCCCAATAAGGCACCATTTAGATGTATCTATGACCCAAGTTCAATCCCAGCGGAAGCTGGATTCTCGGGTAGCTGGCTCAGGTCGACTCAGCCTTCTGTCCTTCCGCGGTGGGTAAAATTGCTGGGGAAGGTGACGACTGGGGAAGACAATGGCAAACCACCCCGCTATAGTCTGCCAAGAAAACATTGTGAAAGCGGCGTCCCCCCAAAGGGTCAGTCACGACTCGGTGCTTGCACAGGGGACCTTTCACCTTTCACAACTTCTAGAATCCCCAGTCAGTACAGCTGTTGTATGAGAACATATCCGACTCATGTAAGAATCTGGAAAAAAATCACGTTAAAGATGTGCTGCTTTAAATGATTTGCATAGCAGAGAGGTGCTTCTCTCACATGAGGTTCAAAGCGCTTCCTCTGAATCATTTTTTAAGCAAGCATAGCCCTATTTTGAGGCAGCAAATAACACCAGTGGGATAATTAATTTTGTGGCAAAATACTTTTTCCTACAGCATTTTTGTAATGGAATGTGAAGGTGACCTTGGAAGATGGGGGTAAGAGATGCTGCCTTGGGACCAATTTGATAATAGAGGGAGAAGTCCACAACTGAGTAATGGGCAGAGAAAGAAACTTAGAAAGGACCCACCCTTTACTGGTTAGGTGGTAAATAGGGAGGGTGGGAGGTTTGTACTTTCAGACTGGCAAGATTCTGTTAATGTAGCCTAACAATAAACTAGAGGTAGCTCATCTGGTCGTGTTTCCTGTCTGGTTTACCTGGGAGGGCTGACAATTTTCTTTTGCATCTGGGCTGCAAAAATCTGGGCATACACTACGTGGCACCCCAGAATTATTTTTTTCTGTGTGTCTTTGCTGCCATCTAGTAGATATCCAATTTTTTGCAGTTCAGAGGAGCTGTCCCAAATGTCCTAACCCAAATTCTAGTGTTGTAAAAGAAAAGTTGGGCTAAGGAGAATGGATGTGTTCTTGATCCCTATCTGCAGTGATACCTAGTTGTCTTCTCCTGCCTCAGTACATCAAAAAACATTTGTTTGGGCAAATTCTTTCATGTACTGGTTCTTATGCGCACATCTCCTTGAGTCAATTAATAAGAGCCAAATACACCCTCCTGAACTGTTTTGAAAGAGGATAGAATAATGATTGAATAAACAACAGTGTACATGTGTGTTGAGAAGTAAGTCCTGTGGAATTCATTGAGGCTTCCTCTAACATAAAGCTCTCTAAGATGGCAGCCTAAACATACTTACTGTAGAAACGTGCATAGTTTTTCTTCTGTTATCTATGTTATTCTTCTATTATCTATGTTATTCTTCTATTATCTATGTTAGCGAGATCTTTGCCTCTTTTGTCTGACTTTTTTTTTTGGTTACAGCATTGTACTGATTGGTCGGATTTTATTTCAGTTCATGGAAGCCTAAATTACTTCAGATACTAAAATAGCCTATCAGAAGTAGTATTGTCTATTTGGTAGAATATCATTTTATCAGAGGTGGAGAAGTGAATGAAGTGAATTTAATCTTTGGGTCAAGAGGCATTTGACTAGTCAATAAATTGCTTTCAATTACTAAGTCATAATTTAACCGGGCAGGAGTTTGAATGAAATGATCTCTAATATCTCTTCCACTCTTCCACCATCATTCTGAGATTCAGGGATTTTTGTCGAACTATAGCAAGATATTTTTTTTTCCATGTTCTTTCACACAATATGTTGTATATAGTAACATAAGGTAGAAACTGTTCTAGTCCTTTATGCAGGAAAAAAAAAGTCATTTCATAAGTCCATTAGTAAATACATGGGCTATGTTGTATATAGCAAAGCTTTGAATGGTTTCTTTGCTTCAAAGAGTTGACTGACTCACCACTGCCCCATGAAATCTTCAGCTGAATCTGTGAATCTATCCCAGGTGATTGACTCAACTATTTCACTGCCATCAACAGCGATTACACCCAATTTCTCAGACTTAAGGAAAAGTCACACAAGCAACATATAATCTGTTATTCCCAAAAGAGACTATGGTAATACCAACAAGCCTGCAGCCCAGAAAAACAAGTAGTCAGTTGGTGATGAATTCTTCAACATTTAGAAACTTTTAAAATGATTTTTGAGCATTGTTACATTTAAATTGGGTATGTTCTGCACCAATTCAATACAACTTTTCTATAGACTTTTATGACAGTTGGGAGGGGGTGCTGTCTTACACTTTTCTCATGCTGGTGATCTCTGTCTTTAAAAGAAATGCAGGGGGAATATTTCATATATATATACAGTGTGTGTATACACACACATACAATACTACTTCTGACAGTATATATATATATATATATATACATATAGTATGTGTATACATAGACACACTATATGTATATATATATATACTGTATGTGTGTGCGTGTGTGTGTGTATATATATATATATATATACTGTGTGTGTAGATATTTATATAATATATAAATATATAGTGTGTGTATATATATGTGTGTGTGTGTATACACACACACTATATACACACACACATATACACTGTATATGTATATGTATATATATTGCAGTGAACCCCTTAAATCACTCCAGCTAAAACTTGGCAAAGTGTATATTCTCTAAAGAGTGTACCATCCAAAATTTTCATCCAACTCTGCCAAAACTGGCTCAAGTTTAGATGATTGCCTATTCTCTCCATTATAAGCTCTGGTTGCATCTTTTAGTGAATCTCAAAAAAATTTAAATTAAATATTTTTGGCTTCGAATCTTGAATCACCAATTTGCATAGAATCTTGCCACCTCCAGATCTTGATTTCAGACTGGATTTTAGCAGATTAGCGCAGATTAGAAAAAGGAATACAATTCTAGGAGTCCTGAATTAGAATTATCTCCGTGTAAAACGGAATCAATAAGTAGTGAACCTGAAGTTACCCTTATGTACCCTCAGTGAAAAATTGTTGTCAGTATACTCTACCATACACTGTTCTTTTGAAACCTAAGATTAGTATATGAATTATTTTAGTATCTCTTGGTTTGGGGAGGGTGTTTTTTGATTTAAGTAATATAAAGCAAGATCCTATTGCCTTTAAATATTCACAGTAAAATATCTACAGAATGTAACATTATTTAAACCTACTTGTTATGCTTTCATTTTTTTTTATCCTATATTCTGCAATGTGTCCTAACAGCCAGGAACCACGCTGAGACAAGGAATAGGTCTCTAGTGTTTTATTACTGCTACATTAGATAGAAAATCCTAACAAACTGAAGAAGCGTGGGAAAAACCCAGACAGATAAACCCAAAAGTCAAGGCGGGTCTGTTCTGTGTCTCTTTGAATGGCTGCTCAACTCCTCACTACTACGCATGTGTTTTCCCCCCTGGATAGGGGCCCCCGCCTGCTCACCATCAGTGTTCATGACAAAGGTATGGTACATTGCAAATGAAAATTTTCTTGAAAACCTGCATCGCTGACTGCAGCTGAATGATAGAGTTGCCTGAAGTTCTCAGTTCAGGTTGGCATCACAGCCTTAAACAAGTCACTCTTCCATCTTTAGCCCTCACCTCTCACTACCTCTGTCTTTTCATTGATATATCGATGATAGTTAACTGGAATCTTAATTTAGCTAACATTGTTTAAGTAGCTAAGTTGCAAATTGAAATATATTTGTGGATGCTTGGAACTGTGCCTGCATTCCGTGCCTGCCATTTACATTCTGATTCTTTGTCTTGACTGATTACAGAATATGATATTGTGACAGCATATGAAGTAGACCAAAATGGGGATTATGTCAGCCATGCAATTGCACACCATGAAAGAAGGAAGCGATCAGCTTCAGGGGGAACAACTGACTCATTACATCTCCATCTCCAAGGATTTGGCCATGACTTCCAACTTGATCTTAAGACTTCCAACTTTCTTGTGGCACCTGGATTTACAATACAAACACTGGGCAAGGGGAGAACCAAGTCAATACAGACATTCCCATCTGAAGACTTTTGTTTTTATCAAGGCATTTTGCGATTGCACAAAAACTCATCTGTAGCACTTTCAACATGCGGAGGCTTGGTAAGTAAAGATGTGGCAAATGCTGCAATTTAAGGTATGTATATTGTGGAAATTCAAATTGGATAGAAAAAAATCCTGTTTAGGTAAAATACTTGTGAGAATTTCAGTAGCAAGTCACACAAGTAACCATTTATTTGTGATAAATTAAGAACTCTGCTGTCTAATATGGGTGTGCATCTGCTTGGACAAAGCCTGGATTCAGATCATGACATGGAATGGGGTAATTTTGAATAGACCTTCATTTACCAGGAATGGTAATGAAAACTCCATGAAGCTCTCCTCTTCAGAGTTCTCAGGCTTCAGCTGGAAGCAAGACTGGAACCACTTAGATAAGCTCACCCCGCCCCAAAAAATAAAAAATTCAAGAATTGATCAATTGAATATCAATTGAAGATTAACTCTATTTATAAAGTCATGTTTCAAACCTTCTTATAGGTAGTTGCCCATTCTAACTAGTGGACTACTTGGTCCCCTCTTTTGAGCAGGCCAGCTTATTTCCATTTGACCTGTGTTTTGACAATAATCAGATTTGTTCATATCTTGCTTTTACTGACATTGTGAGAAGTAACTCACAAGAGCTCTGTCATGCTGTAAGAATGGCCCTGTGGTAACCATGCCAAAACATTGGGGGCAGGGGGCCTTTAGTTAGGTATAATACCATACTAGGAAGTAGAAGAAGGGAGAGTATTGAAGTTGGTGCTCAGTGGTGACTTGGATCAGAGTATTCCTTGTGATCAGGCCACCATCAGTTGCCTCAATCACAACATCTTATGTGGGAATGAGAACAGAGATCATGGAGGCTGAAAGAAGTCCTCAGTTTTACCAGTTATTCCATCTTACTGTAACCCAGTCTCCCATCCTGAGCCATTGTGTGTTGCTGATCTTATTCCTCCAATTAATGTGTGCATGTGACATACTTGTATTGAGCTATGCCTATGTATACATATGTACTTGCCAGAACCTGTGCTCCCCAAACCATAGGGGCAGTTTGAAGATTAAATTACTATGAATTGTATTAATGACTATCAGTTAAGATTCAATTGTATTCAATTCTCGGAGACTGCCTGGACAAGTCCCTGCAGTTTTTGGCAAGGTTTTTCAGAAGTGCTCTGCCATTACCTCCTTCCTAGGGCTGATAGTAAGTGAATGGCCCAAGGTCAGCCAGCTGGCTTTGTGCCCAAGGTGGGACTAGAACTCACAGTCTCCCAGTTTCTAGCCTGATGCCTTAACCACTACACCAAACTGGCTCTCATGTATGCTTACTCTGTGGTAAGTATATTGACTTCAGTGGCCCCTATTCCCATTTAAGTATGCAGAGGGTGCTGCTATGCTGGCAATGGATCTGTTTAAGCTGGTGAAAAAAGGGGAAGAAATCGGGGTGGGGGGGGTCCCTAATGTTTGCCCCCCTCAAAAAGGTGGGGTCAATAGAGGCATTGTGGTGGGCTTTTCCAATGCTAGACTATGAGGAAACAACGCTTAATTTTTCTAGCTCCCACTCTGTATCAAGTACTGAGTTATAGATTGGAATATCTCTAGCATGAGCTGGGCCAGAACTGGCCCACAGTATAGATTTGTTAGTCATTGCATACACTTAGATGAAGTCCTATAATGACTAGTATGCTAAGAGGTTCCTATAAGCCATGAATGCAAAAGCTCTTCTTTTGCTTTTTTCCTCATAGCATCTGATATTCTATATACTGATATTCTGATTGGAGATCATGGCTACATTCTTGATCTCAGTAGACTGATCCTTAATGGAGCTAATTCCTGAAGCCTCAAAAGCATAAAAAGGGGTGGGTTTTTGAACATGCAGTCATGACCACCATCCTGTCTTTTTTGAGCTCCCATGCAGATGATGAATCAAATCGAATTATCCATTCAGTCGTATCCGACCCTTGGCGATTCCATAAGCCAGCTCTCTCCATGATTTCCGATCTTGTATGGCTTCTTTCAGTTGCTTTATATTTTGGTTAAGGAAAGACTTGGCAACCTACCTTGTAAAAAATTTTGCCAAGAAAATTCCATGAAAAGGCTCTCAGATGCAGATGATAACTAGAGCATCAAACATATATGATGAAATATCATAGACTAAGTAAATAATGCATCTTACTGGGGACTCAGCTCATATATTTCACCAGCAAGTCATGAGAAATGAAGTGGATGATTTAATGTTTTGTATATTGTGTTTATATTTTATTCGACACTTTGATATACAGTATGGTGATTGAAGATGCTGGCTAAAGCATTTGTGTACATACATTTTTACACTGTGTATACCAGGATTGCACTACTTATGTGTAACCAATGAATTGAATGCAGACATCCAGCCTTGTAATATGGCCTGCCAGGTGCTTCAATCACTTTTTTTTTTTAAAAAAAGTACAAGTTGCCAGCAAATACAAGAAGCTTATTGGGGCATTGGTGTGCTTCTGTTAATGCGTTTTTCAACCTATTTGAAATGTAATTGAAATGCTTTACTTTCATAAATGTAATATTCACATTCTTCTGTGGAGATGGGAAAATTTCAGAAAAAATATGTGGGTTGGGAAAATGTGCATGTTCCTTAATAATTTATATTATAATAAGTTATGAGTTAATTTTAAAACCAGAAATTTTGTGCCCTTTCAGTCTCCTTGCACTGCATGAGTTTCTTGGAATTCTGGTGGAAAATATAGTATCAACTGACCCCATGGCAGTCTAGGAAGCAAGTTGGTGCTCTGAAATTTACCTCTCTTTTTTTTTAATTAAAAAAGTTCCTTTTTAAACATTAAACATTTTCTTCTTTGTTAAGTCATCTTACTTTTGGAATGCTGAAGGAATGGCATCATAAAATGGCAGTGTAAGAAGCATAGATGAGAAGAGATTCTGACAATACCCACATTATGTAAAAAACTAACCCTCCCAAGCTTTAAATGAAAATTTGGGAATGATTTCTTTTGATATTTCCCTTATGCAAATGGACAAAACTGGGTAGAGCCAAGATTACTGGAAGAGTGTTAGTCTCTATCCAATCATATATATTCCATTTGGTAAGTTAAATTTCTGTGGACCTATTCATCAGATAGGCAAACTAGAAAGCTATTATTGGCTGTACAACAGTGTAAATATTCATGCTGTTATAAACACACATTCATTGTTTCTTCATATGGGAAGTGTATTAATGAACTTCAGTAAGTATCTGTATATTAATATTGAAAACTTGTGAAGCTGGCTTTAATTCTCTATAGAGAGATGACTTCACTTAATTACAAATATATTTTGTCATGGGATAACATGATGTTTATCTATTAGAATGCCAGGATTATGTTATTTGTTTGACCAAAATCCCTTACTCCCACCCATACTAGGTTCCACCCAGGAAAGAAAGTTTGCTTTACATTCAGAAGGGTTTAAGTTTCATCTGATTACTTATTGAAACATTGGGTTTAATCAGAAGTAACTTTCAAGGTGATTTGGGGCTTTTTCCACTTTCGTACTATAAAAGTACTGATGACACAAAGACGCAAATCAGTTAATTAACCAACATCCCTGCATACTCTTGGAGAAGATTTGTTTGACAAGTGTTTCGAATTCTCTGGTGACTATAAAACAGCAAAAGAATTTCTTGCTTAGAGGGTTTATATTCTCAGATTATATTCTCAGTTTGACTACTTATGACATCTCAAATTGTATTAATTAGAAAACTGACTTATACTTAGTTGCACATCCTTTCACAACTCAGTAAATGAGTTTCTCCATTATGGGTAGGAGAAAAATCTATGTAAGAAACATCCACATAAGGAAGGTAGTAATTAGTATTTTAGTTAAGTATTTTGCAGTGTATCAAAAATATAGATAGAAAAGTACATCAATTAAAGTGAAAAAACAACTAAACAATGACTGTAACATCATGTCATTATCAGGACCAACTGAAAAATATCATACAGCAGAAAAAGCTTCTGAGTTCCATAGAACTCTTCTTCCTTAAGATGAGCAATGAACAAAAACAGGAGGAAGAAGAGAAAAGGGCATGAAGGACCTGCTTTCAAGACTAACCATTTGTGTTTTACAAAAAAAGACTGATTGTAGCAAAGAAGCAATGAATCTGCCTCAAAATTATTTGGATCTTCTCTAGCACTATCAGAATATAAATTCCTTGGTAAATGTGGCACCTTTTTGTACTAAAAAAACAAACTATATCTATGATTCACATGAACCAATCCTGTGTCCAGGGAATCTTGTTCCTGGGTTAATTTACTACAGATTTATAGACATACATACATACAGTCCCATCTTGTCATTATTACTTTTGATGCTATTAAAAGTGAATTCCTCAAATTTTGGGCATGTATTTATGTATATGGCATATAAGCTGAGGATGACTATTTCAGCATAGGAATATCCCAGATAGCTCATATCTTATTGCCAGAACTAGTCCAGTACTCCTTGAAAGCCAAATGGTCTTTGGTTCAATCTGAAAGAAATTTTGTCCTAACTGGAATCTGGATTTTGGGTTCAATCTTCTTTTTCTCCCTAATCATATGTTTCCCTGGATATAGAACTTTCACTTGATTTTCCCACACCATCATCAGGTATATACTAATAATGCAGCATATTGAGATCCATGATAGTGTGTTTTGTAAGTTGATATGGCAACACAATAACAAGTAGGCATCTTTCCTGACAGAGCTTGGAAACTCCAAAAACTGCTACAGGTTTGACCCAGAAGACAAAAGAACACTTGACCTTCTTATTATGGAATATAAATTCATAGTGGTCAGTGGTACAAAAGACCTATTAGCTCATTCAGTCTCTTTATTTGCCAGATTTTCCTTTGTTAGGTTCCTAATGCTGTGACCAATGCCATCTTGGAAACTCCAAATGGCTAGGTTTCTACACTTTTTCCAGTGTTTAGTATTAAATAGCCCTGTGCAGTGCTTCTGATTTGATTCCTAAACAATCCTTTGCAATGTACAGGGGCAGAACCATAGCATTTGTCCGCTGTGCTTTAAAGCAGCTGCATTTTTTTTTCTGGACCATGTGGCAGTGCATGGCTGCTTTTAAGAGTTACAGACAGGTGGTACATTTGGGCCTCCACTCATTCTGAAGGGCTTCTTGGCAGTCAAATCTGAGTGGCTGCATAGCCCTAACATTAGATAGGTGGGTGCCTACATAATATTAGGAAGCATTCCTGCCATTACAGTTTTTGGAAAAATTAAGTAACATTTTGGAGTAAATGTTACCTCTTCCTGTGATTTAAGAGGAGCACAGATATGTCACTAAAACCAGGGCTGCAACTGGGGGGGGGCAAGTGGGGTATGTGCTCCAGGTGCCGCGCTGGGGGCGCACCAAAATGAGTGCTCAGGGGGTGCCAAAATGGGTGCGGAATCCATGTTTGCCCCAGGTGACACAGACCTGACTAAAACTATGTTGCTCTCCTGGGCTTGTTAATGTAAGTATGAACTGAACCCATGCCTGAATGCTATGATTAGTGTTCCTTCTTCCCCACTAGCAACAGGCACTGATATGGAGTGAAGATAGAGAAAACTCATAATTATGGAGAGAATTTTATAGTCCTTGTCAATATGTAACAATTGGTTAGTTCTATACAATGAGGCTTTTGTCCTGAAACTGTTCTGATTTCAGGTTGAAACCCAGGAAATACTGCTCTGGTTGTTCTCAGATTTTGTGATATTTTCACAAATCAGGACACAATGAGAACAGACATGATTATACTTAGGCACCATTAATCAATCAGCTCTTGCTGTACCATACCTACACTTTGGTCCTAAACATATGCTCTTTCCCACTCTTCTAACAAATTCATAAAAATATATTTATGGCCTTTCCCTGTACTTGCTATAGGGATGTTTTCTCCTTCCCCTCTACAATTTCTGAAGCTGCATTTCAGTTCCTTTGCAATCTAGTGTGCCACACTGCAGCAGGAGTATAGGTGCTGGGAGATAGTCTTGGGCCTCCACCAGGGCACTCCCGCTGCTTAGCTGGGGATGGAGGTAGGGTTACCTTCCATCACCGTCAGAGAACATCTTGCATTTCTGATACACTATAAGAAACTAGAAAGCCTTCAAGAATTCCACCTTGCCAAACTTTTCTTCCACAGCTGGAAATTAATGGACCAGACTTTTGTCACCTATCCTATAAATATATCCCCCCCCCCCCATAGAGGAACTTAGCCCTTGGAACAGAACATATCAGAGATAAGCTTTTTGAAAGTGATACCAGTAAAGATTCCAACAACCTTTATACATGGACTTCACCAGATGGACAACACCGAAATCAGATTGATTACATCCTTTGCAGCCAAAGGTGGCGGACATCTGTACAGTCGGTAAAAACAAGGCCTGGAGCTGACTGTAGTTCAGATCACGAACTTCTTCTTGCACAATTTAGGATCAGACTAAAGAGATTAGGGAAGACCCACAGATCAGCTAGATATGAGCTCACTAATATTCCTAAGGAATATGCAGTGGAGGTGAAGAATAGATTTAAGGGACTGGACTTAGTAGATAGGGTCCCGGAAGAACTCTGGACAGAAGTTGGCAGCATTGTTCATGAGGCGGCAACAAAATACATCCCAAAGAAAGAGAAAACCAAGAAGGCAAAATGGCTGTCTGCTGAGACACCAGAAGTAGCCCAAGAAAGAAGGAAAGCAAAAGGCAACAGTGATAGGGGGAGATATGCCCAATTAAATGCAAAATCCCAGAGGTTAGCCAGAAGAGATAAGGAATTATTTTTAAACAAGCAATGCGTGGAAGTGGAAGAAGACAATAGAATAGGAAGGACAAGAGACCTCTTCCAGAAAATTAGAAACATTGGAGGTAAATTCCAGGCCAAAATGGGTATGATCAAAAACAAAGATGGCAAGGACCTAACAGAAGAAGAAGAGATCAAGAAAAGGTGGCAAGAATATACCTGTATAGGAAGGATAACAATATCGGGGATAGCTTTGACGGTGTGGTCAGTGAGCTAGAACCAGACATCCTGAAGAGTGAGGTTGAGTGGGCCTTAAGAAGCATTGCTAATAACAAGGCAGCAGGAGACGACGGCATCCCAGCTGAACTGTTCAAAATCTTGCAAGATGATGCTGTCAAGGTAATGCATGCTATATGCCAGCAAATTTGGAAAACACAAGAATGGCCATCGGATTGGAAAAAATCAACTTATATCCCCATACCAAAAAAGGGAAACACTAAAGAATGTTCAAACTATCGAACAGTGGCACTCATTTCACACGCCAGTAAGGTAATGCTCAAGATCCTGCAAGGTAGACTTCAGCAGTTCATGGAGCGAGAATTGCCAGATGTACAAGCTGGGTTTAGAAAAGGCAGAGGAACTAGAGACCAAATTGCCAATATCCGCTGGATAATGGAAAAAGCCAGGGAGTTTCAGAAAAACATCTATTTCTGTTTTATTGACTATTCTAAAGCCTTTGACTGTGTGGACCATAACAAATTGTGGCAAGTTCTTAGTGGTATGGGGATACCAAGTCATCTTGTATGCCTCCTGAAGAATCTGTATAACGACCAAGTAGCAACAGTAAGAACAGACCACGGAACAACGGACTGGTTTAAGATTGGGAAAGGAGTACGGCAGGGCTGTATACTCTCACCCTACCTATTCAACTTGTATGCAGAACACATCATGTGACAAGCTGGCCTTGAGGAATCCAAGGCTGGAGTTAAAATTTCTGGAAGAAACATTAACAATCTCAGATATGCAGATGATACCACTTTGATGGCTGAAAGCGAAGAGGAACTGAGGAGCCTTATGATGAAGGTGAAAGAAGGAAGTGCAAAAGCTGGTTTGCAGCTAACCCTCAAAAAAACCAAGATTATGGCAACCAGCTTGATTGATAACTGGCAAATAGAGGGAGAAAATGTAGAAGCAGTGAAAGACTTTGTATTCCTAGGTGCAAAGATTACTGCAGATGCTGACTGCAGTCAGGAAATCAGAAGACGCTTAATCCTTGGAAGAAGAGCAATGACAAATCTCGATAAAATAGTTAAGAGCAGAGACATCACACTGACAACAAAGGCCCGCATAGTGAAAGCAATGGTGTTCCCTGTAGTAACATATGGCTGCGAGAGCTGGACCATAAGGAAGGCTGAGCGAAGGAAGATCGATGCTTTTGAACTGTGGTGTTGGAGGAAAATTCTGAGAGTGCCTTGGGCTGCAAGAAGATCAAACCAGTCCATCCTCCAGGAAATCAAGCCAGACTGCTCACTTGAGGGAATGATATTAAAGGCAAAACTGAAATACTTTGGCCACATAATGAGAAGACAGGACACCCTGGAGAAGATGCTGATGCTAGGGAGAGTGGAAGGCAAAAGGAAGAGGGGCCGACCAAGGGCAAGATGGATGGATGATATTCTAGAGGTGACGGACTCGTCCCTGGGGGAGCTGGGGGTGTTGACGACCGACAGGAAGTTCTGGCGTGGGCTGGTCCATGAAGTCACGAAGAGTCGGAAGCGACTAAACGAATAAACAACAACAACCAGTAAAGATGCTACTACAATAAAACTTCACCTTGGTTTTATCACTTTAAAAAACATGGAAGTTTCTCCCAGTATCTGACCAAGTCTTCAGCATGCCTTGAAGGGAGATTTTGTAAGTGCCCTGATGAATAGTGTCTGTGTCCCTGTGGTGCCAGTCAAGTGGAAGACACAATTCACCACCTCTTCTGCCCCGTTTACATTAAGATTAGGTCCAAATTATTCACGGTAGGTGAATACAGAACCTCAAACAGTTGAATAATCTTCTTGCAGATCTATTTCCAACTTATTGTAGTATGGTTGCTACTTTTGCCTGTCATCATTTAAACTCAGAAATATTTTTTAAGTTTGTAATCTTAGCCCTGGCTTTATCTTGTTTTGACCTCTTTGTGTGTAACACTCTTTTATTCATTCCATTCCATTCCATTCCATTCTTATGTTGCTTTATTGTGTTTTATGCTATTTTGCATCATTATGACCTATAGTTATAACAATAAAACAAATCAGTCTGAGCACAGACTACACCCTGGTCTTGTCCTTATTGCAGTTACAACCATAGTGAAATTCTATCTTTTCTCTGCAGACTTCTAACATTTTCTCTTAAGTTACCCCTTGGCTTGTTTCATGCTTGCCTCTTATAGCCTGAATAAGGTACATTATTGCAGGTAAGGGATGAGAGGCTATGCATATTTGTCTCACTCCCATTGCCATCCCTGCCCTCTTTGTCTCTGATCTTCACTTATTCAAAGAGATGGCCTGAAGAATGCTTACATTTGTTTGGTACAAGTTGGGCTTCCTCTCCCATGGATTATTCAAGAATTATTCAAGTGAATGCAGATAGAGTTCTCTCCAGATCCGTTTCCTCAAAGTGGGAAGATCAGTGGCTGAGCTGAAATTTGGGGCTACAAATGATGCCCCAGATATTGCACATGCACTGGTATACTTTGTTCAATTATAACACCTGTACAGAGCTACTGAAACCTGAGCTGGTGTTAATTGTGGTTAGCAATGGAATAAAGATACTAGGTCATTGTTACAAGTGACAAGATAATGGGAAAAATTAGCTTAGAGAGGAGGCAAAATTCATTCCTGGGCTAATTTCTGCTTTGAAAAACTTGGCTTGCCTAGAGCCAACCTTAAGTTTAGGCATGTTGTAAAAGGGGCAACTGAAAGCTGAGCATGGGAAGAGAACTGAAAGAAACTTTTTCATGGAAGATTGGAAGCACTGGCCTTGTTCTTAACTGTCTTTTCTTTTTCTAGTCAGGCTTGATCAGGACGCAGGAAGCTGATTACTTTTTAAAACCACTACCTCCAAATATTGCACTTAAACATAACATTTCTGCTCCTGGTGGTCACCATTCTCATGTACTGTATAAGAGATCGACTGAACCTAAACTGGTAATTAATAATAATGAGGTAATTGGGACTGATGAGAGTCAGCAAGAGGCTCACAATCATGCTTTCCAAGATAACCAACAATCTCGCAATTCTGAGTGGCGCCAAAAACAGCACTTTTGTGGAAGGCGTAAAAAATGTATGTAAAAATGTCTCTTCCTCTGTTTATGATTTGATCTATGTATCTTAAGATTGCCAATCTGACATTCAGTTCTGCTTTTTCCAGTAAACAAATGTCTTCGCAGATAAGATGTGATCTAGAAATGAAGTTAAACCGAACATTTGCTACTGCTTTGCACAATGTGATGTGGGAGGTGTTTGCTCTAATGTAATTCCATATCAACTGTACGAGCCAATTCATGTGTTTGTAGTGTAAACTTGTTGTCATGTTTGGACTTCACTGGTCAAAAGCCTCTTTTCCTAAAGCTGGTACTCCTTAACTGTGAACAATCAGTGATGTGTTGCATCTAATGCTTTCTCCTATATTTTCCACTATTATTAGGGCTCTAAAAATTAAATTGGCTTTTGAGTACATCTGCATATTTCCCCATTTTTAATCTCAGGAGTAAATAACCTGGTATCGTGTTTTGGGTTTCAAATCCCATCAGCCCCCAGCCAGTGGGACAGAAGATACAGTTCAAATCACCTTAGAAAAATCAGGCTGCCAACTCATGCTCTGTCTAAGCATCTTTGGCCCAACCCAGTCAAAATGAAGCATTCTTAAGCATCATTGATTTAACCAGGGGAAATTTATGCACTATTTAAATCAATGGCATTGTAATATGCTAAACTTTGGTTGGATTATATTAATAATGTTTAAGTTCAACTGATCCATAAAGTATGAAAATACTTTACTTTTGCCTGGATTGTGTTTTGTTTTCACTCATTTCATATTTTTAATGGGGGGGATTCAGTATATTAATTTACTTTACAATTTCTATCACTGTTTGCAAACTTTTTTTCACAACTCTACAAAGTCAGAGGGATTGCAAATGCTCAAACCAGTCCCTATGCACATAACTTAAGAATACACCATTCTTAAGAATACACCATACACCATAGGACTCATTCTTATATTATAGAATGTTGTGATTTTTTTCCCATAGCTTCCTTGCCATATTATTCAGGATATATTGGAACACTCTGTGATTTTCTGTATACTTAGTATATAAAGCACTGGAAACAAGGTTTAGTGGGAGGAAGTTATCACGTTAAAAATTATAAGGTAGTTCAGCCATGGACTTGGGAGTACATGTAGATCTCCATATTGTGATCCTGGAAATGTATCATATCCTTTAGTTGTATTCTTGCTTATATGGGCAGCTTGTTGGTTTGGTTTGATTTTGTCATTCACATGAACCTACATAACTCTGAGTGTTATCTGAACATTCTTTGCCTTGTTTCTTGCAGATATGCCTCAGCCTCCAGGTGGAGACACCTATATCTTACCAGATGAATATAAACCTCTGCTAAGAAACAAGCGATCTCTTCTGAAAGCTCATAAGACCAAAGAGTTCAATGTTGAGACTTTGGTGGTAGTTGACAAAAAGATGATGCAATACCACGGCTATGACAATATTACTACTTATGTTCTAACTATACTTAATATGGTACGGATGTTCCTTTAAGTTGGTTACTGAACATTTATACAGAATACGTATTATAATTTTCTAAGCCTCCTCAAACAAGAAGGTGCCTCCCCTTGCCCCCAGCCAAAGGATTCTTTGTGTTGTGATACTGAGAACATTTAATTTCCATGCTGCCTTTAATAGGAGTCAGTTGCTCATCCCTGGTGTACAGCAACCTTCACTTCTTCTTGGATATGAGTGACATTTAGCAAGTATGTTAACATACCACATCTTAAAGGTATCACCTCGGCTGTCCTCCTACTTTTCCCTTTGAGAAAAGCAAGGGATGAGCATAGTCACTTGCCACTTCAAACCACTGGAAGTCCTTGAAGCAGAACCTGCAGGGCCACCTTGACCAAAAGAAGACAGTCGCACTACTGGTGTCCTAAAGTGGTGATTCTTCAGGACCTTCATAACATTAATGGGTAGGAATGACTATCAGAAAAAGGGAGGAAGGAACTCAGGTTTTTCATCTCTTGCTATCATGCAGCTGGAAAGGCACATCTTGTTTCCCATTGCTGACCTCAGTGCACATGTGCTTCTCTGTAGGTATCCATCTGTATGCCTGTATATTTGTAGGTATATATGTATGGACACAAGCACATGTACATGCAGGCATATTTTGAAGTATCTTTCAATGAATGATGAATGAACAAGTTGCACACCAATATAGATTATGTATAGACAATTGCCATGAAATAGGGTCATCTTTCATTGAAACTGCTATGTAAAACTTTATGTGAATACATGAATGAGAAGCAAATAATAACATACAATACACACACACACATAACTTTTTTCTTGTTTCTATTTCTTTTTCTGTGCTGTTTAA
Source organism: Candoia aspera (assembly GCF_035149785.1). Taxonomy (NCBI): domain Eukaryota; kingdom Metazoa; phylum Chordata; class Lepidosauria; order Squamata; family Candoiidae; genus Candoia; species Candoia aspera. Next base: position 118,566,366 of record NC_086155.1, on the reverse strand, counting down.
ATAAATAAAGGCAAAGATAGGAGACTGCAGCATAGCTATGGATGAGATCAGAGGTTGTATTCTCATTATAGTTCACTGATGGCACTGATCTAACAAACTCTAATAGCTTGATGATTTCTTAAAAATGTGTTTCAGGTTTCTGCTTTGTTCAGAGATGGAACAATTGGAGGTAATATCAACATTGCGGTTGTTGGCTTGATACTTTTGGAAGAAGAGCAGGTATAGTATATTCAGCATTTTAAAGTAGAATAATTAAACTTGGTTTTTAAAGTTGATCTTGGGTTCAGTTTCTGACATCTCAGTGCAGAAGCATCTTAGTAGCATTATAAGGCCAGACCAGTCTTTCACTAGCTTGATGCCTGCCAGGTGCGTTGAATCACAATTTCTAGAAATGCATGCCATAAGGCAGCTTCAGAGAAACTACCTTTTATCTTAACGGTATTCATACAATCTTGTATTCCTCTATTTTTATGCAAATGTAAGTTTAAAGGGAATAAACATATGAAATGGAATGTTCAGGATTGTGCTTGTTGGTTTTGTGTGCAGACCCAGTGCGATGAGCACTTCTGTACAGTGTGTGTGTGTGTGTGTGTGTGTGTGTACTGTATATGTAAATAAGCTATCCTTGGGTACACTAGGACAGCATTTGTGTGTGTGTGTGTGTGTGTTTGTATATATATACACACACATACCCACACACACACATACACACACACACACTTACATGCATAAGTGGAGAAAATCACATGTGGGCATTAGAGTGAAGACCAGTCCACAGGTGTAATCATGCCCCTCCCTCCCACTCCAATTCATCCATTTCATCCATGCATTTTTGTTTTGCCTACATGGCATCTATAGTGGGATTTTAATTCCCCAATTATTGTTTTTTTAAATTTGCTTTATGTTTCAATCACTCATTCCCAACATAATAACTTGCCTTGTTTTTTTACAAATGCCCATCCTGAGCATTTGGTACTGAAACCTGGCCCCAGTTCTCAGAGAAACTGCAAGCTCTATCCCTCATCCTCTGTCCCTCTTGATGCTGAACTTAATCTTCTTCTCTGATCAGAGGCCTGGTGGGGCAGAGCTCCCATCGCCTTGGCTACACTAGATCATTCCTCTGAGTGATGGACAACTGGGAAGGAAGGGGCCTGAATCCTGGAGCACTATGCTTGTCAGGGCTGTGGAAAAGTAATTTTTAAGTGCCTTGAGGGCAAGAGAGTGCCATTATGACAGATCAAATGGAGCTGCTTGGCTTTTCTCTCATAGCAGTCCACATCTGTAAGCACAATTGCTCAGTGGTGTTCAAAGGATCTGGGCCAGACCACAACATCACATATTGGCAGCTTCACTGTAATGTTTAGCCAGAATATTTCTAACCACAGGTCAACAAATAATTATGGACTGATTGACACCTCTGGCTAAGCTACAATGTGTGATATTTGCACATCCAGTAAAGCTAAAAGCAAACAAACCTCAGCATGGTTTTGTGTCTTGTATGAAGAGCCATTCTCCCAGGGGTTAACCAAGGTCAGATTCTATGTAGCCAAAGTTCAAAGGAAACTAGATTCAGTCCAGTGAAGCCAGAGGTGAATAGGGCAGCCCACAGCAGCAAGAAGAGTTAATTTGTGTAAGCAATAACAGGCAAGCAAGGTATCAAGTGTCAAAAGCTGCAACTGAAATTCAACATAGCTAGAGGGAAGCAGAAGATGCCAGGGCAGGGGTCAAGTTCCAAAGGGAGTGACAGTCTGGAGAAAGGGAATGTGCATTTAACCAGGTAAGACTGTTTCTTTGGTGAGACCAAAAAGATGCATATTTAGGCTGGAATATTGTGGAGGTTGTATGATTTAGAATTGGTTGACAGAGTAGTTCAGACTGATGGGCCATCTGGAAGAAATGCTGCATGATTCTAGCTCAGTTCCCCTCATAGTTCCTCCTCATTTCAAGTACCATTCTGGCCCCTCTCATTCTCAGTTATGACTGAGAGAGTTTGCCACTTCTGGACAGGTTTGAGCCAGAATTGTTAACCATGTTTCATAGTTGTCATGAAACATGATTAACCATAGTAACATCACAAACATGAGGGGAAAATCTGCGTATCATTGAGGAAAGAAGAAGTCTATGTCTATCGCTTAACTGTGATTGAAGAATTATATATGCATAGCCCCACCAGGAGATATGTTTTATGGTAAAAGAAAAGCCAGAACTTTTTATCTTCTTCCATTGTCTTTAATGAACAGGGTGCTAACAGGCACATTTTTATTCTGAGCACATTTCTGGAGTATCCAATGAAATACTTGAAGGCACTTAAACGTGGTGGTTTGAGGTATCATCCTTTCCCTGTTAAGCCACGAAAGAAAAACTCCAGATTATCATCACTCCAGCTGTTACAACTATGTTGATGGTACATTAAAGTCTATTTTCCCATCATTTATTTCCCTCCTTCCTTTTTTTGCTTTTGAATTGACTCCAAACTCCTGTGCAGTAGAAAACTCTGCTAGCAATGTAATGCTTCATTTTATGTGCTGAGCGATCAGGGCTCCTGATGTGACAGCTTAATTACACTGAATGTTTAGCTTTTCATGCTTGGCCCATGTCCAACCTGAAAAGAGTAGGAAGAATAATCTTTTGATCTTACACCTGTGACATAATTTTCCTTTATATCTCTGGCTTGGAAGTGCTACTCCTCTAAATCTTTTGCTTGCTGTTCTGTTGCTTTTGAGTCTACCCATAACAATACATGTGTGCTATTGATCATATAAACAGAGCAGAGGGAGCTAAAAAAAAAATTAATTAGCTAGCAAATGGGAAAAACCTACAGTTTAACGCCAACTATATTCTACAGCTGCAGCTTTGAATTGATTAATCACTTGGAGTTGTACATAGGAAAATGCCTTTGTATGGCTTCTCTAATAATTTTAATGAAATGTAAACTCTGTTGAAAGAAAAGGCAGACCTTTCTCATTGTTTTTCCTTAATTTTTCTCCCTATGCTTTATTCCAAGGCCAGAGAAAGAAATATTGGACAGACATAATATATTAATCTCTTCAGAGATTCTGTTGATTTGTCTATCTCCCTCCCTCCCTCCCTCCCTATGAAGACAACTTAATCATGTTATTTTCTGGTATTCTTTTGTTAAAGTGGAGTGTATCTTCTGGATTAATTCATTATTCACTGTCCATGCTTAAAGCTAATGCTCATAAACCATACATTTTGGGCTTGATGCTTTGGTGGTTGACACATCTGAGAAGCAACTGATTTTACCTTTTAAATTACAATATGCCAATATTGTGGACCAGATCCAGCTGTAGTTGTGGCCAACTTGTTAGAAGCTCATGGTGACTGATATAGATATATATACTCATGTTCCTCAAAAGGCTTATCTGATAAGTATCAAGGGTTTGAATGGGTACAAAAATCTCAATAAACTGCTCAGACATGACAATCTGTCTTATTGAAATTCTAGCCTTTAAGGTTAATTAATTCTTCCTAAAGTCTTACTTACTCATAAGTGAAGACATTAACCCCATTTATGCAATAATGCTTTCCAAAATATTTGAACAAAATCCCTAGATGAAAGAAGGTTCACTTCACTTCTTCTCCACTTAGCCACTCATCTTGCTTCGGTATCAGGGAAGAGGGGCTTTGAAGATGGCTTCATATATCCTCTCTGCATTTAATACTCTTCTCTCCTTATCAGATATTTCAGCATACAGAAGAGCAGAGAAGGTAGAGGAGAGGAGACAATATTCAACCCAGTATGTTTGCCCTCCAGATTTTTTGGACTAAATCTAGAATAGCTTTAGTTATCATAGTCAATCATCAGCTGTGAAGGGTGGTGTCCTAAAGAAATGGAGGTACCTGATTTCTTAGCTTTGCTTTTGAGAACTATTTCACAAAGCCCAGCCATGAGTACAAGCAAGCATGGAGGAATTAGCACAGCCCTGTCTGGCAGTCCTAATCTCAACATTTCCATGCCACCCAGCTATACCCAGGACATTGAGATACTCTACTTCTGTAGTATGGTCCCTAGTTCGCTACTATAAAAGTTATAGGTGAATTACCTTATTTATCAAAAATGTATTACTTAGGTTTCCAAGGACACAGCAAGTAGTCCATTGTGATCCAGGTAAACTGTAACTATCGTAAACCTCACTGGTGCATGCACACTTGCTAAAGATCACTGGAAGAATTAGAGTCTGCAGGAATCTGGTAACACTAAGGATGAAATTATAACTTTTGAAAGTCAAGATGTATTCTGGAGGAAGTTTTTAAAAAATATCTGAAAATGGGGAAACTATTTTTTTTTACTGAGGAAAGTAAAGATGTGCCACCAATCTTGTAAAAAATAATAAAGATTCTAGAATTCCTCCATCTCTAGTATCTCTTGTTATTATATTTTCCATAACCTTTTTTTAGCACTACATTATTTGGTGAAGCAAATGGCTGTGATTTAAAAACCATTGCTCTATACCCTTGTCTCACTGGTTCCAGTGGGAGCACAGTTGCAAACTGCAATTTCAGAGAGAGAAAATATCGAATACAGTATTCTGTGTTCCAAGATGCCATATCAACACATTTGATAAAGCTACAAGAGAGAGTGAATGAATAAACTGAAGACAGTTTGTGCAGTAATAATCAATGCTTATTATTCACTGACCACTTGGCAGGATGCAAGCCAGGCCTACAAATATGGGTCCATCCAAGCCAAATACTTGTATTAGCCAAGTCTGGTACTCTGCTAAGTGCTTGACAAATATATTGGTTTTCCAGTCCTAGGAAGAACTCCTATATCAAGGCCCTGATGGAAGGCCTAGGCTTGGCTGGTGAGTTGCGTTAGGCAATAAAAGCCTTTCTAACAAGTTTACTTTACCAATAGGTCTTTGAAGTTCCTAAAAAATGTCAAGTTGATTCTGCAAAGTAGGCCAAAGCATGGGACATCAATTTATTTTGTCTAAGCTGTTTTCATCTCTACTTATGTAGAAGAAAAATATTGGTGTTCTGTTGTTTCTCAATCTTGCCCCAAATTGCTGGTCTGTTTTTATTCAGTTGCGAACTGTATATTTTTTTTAAAAATCCCTGCTCATTTTTACTTGCCAATAAAAAACTGAGGGGAGGTGCTCCTTTGTTTGACTTGTCTGCAGCCAGGCCTTGTGATTAATCACCATGCTGACCATACCCTGAGTAGCTTTTGTCAGTGGCAGTCTGGGCTGATGGGAAAGGATGGCAGCCGCCACGACCATGCAATTTTACTGACTGGCTTTGACATCTGTTCCTGGAAGAATGAGCCTTGTGATACCTTAGGTAAGTGCTTGCTTGCACTGCAGCATGAATGCACCAAGGAGCCTTTGGCAGAACTAACGTCTTAAACTGCAGGTGCGAAATATCTGCAATCCAGCTTCTGTCCTGATACTCAGATGGTGGGGAAAAAAAAGCAATAGTCCCATTATTTAAAATATTTTTATAGCTTTGAATCATGACAACAATCTGGTGGTTGCAGTTCCAAAGAGAGACTAAATATATCAAGTACATAGAGATTTCTCCATTTTCTCCTTCTAATGCTACTTGGAGTAGCGACATCTGACCGGGAAGGACAGCAATCTTATTAATGAACAGGAATATTCTGTGCCAGCATCTTCCTCCTCAAAGATTAATCCTGTATCTAATGCATCACAGGGACTCCTAATATATCTCAATTGGAGCTTCTAGGGACAGCAGGAAATAAATACGTGAATCAAACACAACAGCTATATGCTATCAAATTTTACCACTTTTTTGTGCTTAAAAAAAAAGACTTCCCGTCCTACCTTATTTTGATTGTCTAATCCAGTGTTTCTCAACCTTGGCAACTTTTAGATGTGTGGACGTCAACTCCCAGAATTCCCCAGCCAACCATGGCTGGCTGGGGAATTCTGGGAGTTGACGTCCACACATCTAAAAGTTGCCAAGGTTGAGAAACACTGGTCTAATCCCATTCTTTTTTCCTAAGGTATGCTATTTATCTTCTTCTTTCACTTAAACTTCCCAGGATTTGCACCAATAAGTGGCATGTGCAGTAAATACCGCAGCTGTACTATTAATGAAGATACTGGGCTTGGACTTGCTTTTACTATTGCTCATGAGTCTGGACATAAGTAAGTTTGTCAGCCTGTCTTTGGAAAAAGAATTTTAATCTCAAAATCCTTCCTGCCAAAAAATGACTGATGCATGGTTCTTTTAGATATCAGATCAAGCTATGATTTCTACTAACTGTGGTTACTGGTTACAGTTTTATCACATTTTGACCTTCAAGTATAATGGGAAACATAACTGCGGCTGCTGGCCTGCCCCATGTTCCATCTTCTTAGCATTTGAGCTCTAGGGGTTGTCCTTTGGAGTGGTAGCAGTGGCTATAATAATAGGAATGTTAAAAATCACATTTAAACTCTAGTTTCTGGCTGGTTATAATTTGCCAGTGACATCTGTTATAACCACCTTGGTAACATATCTTGAAAATGTATTCTGAATTTTTAAAAAAATATGTATTTCATTCTATTCTTGTATTACTATGTAAAATCTGTCTCTCTCTTACACCCACAGATATATTGCACAACACTTTAAAAAAGTATGGCAATGTATAATTGTATGCACAATTCCTGTGCCAAGGTATTTGTGCTAACTTATGGAAAGTGTTCATACTTTGCATTAAGCCAAAATCTGGTCTGTTTGATTGTGGCTTAATGTGTTTTGTGATTACAAACAGTTAACCCTGGTTAAACACACCATAGGTTAGCAAGTTTTATGACCAGATACATATTGTTAAACAAATTCGGCCAGCCCAGTTTGATGCAGGTTGCAGCTGCATAGAAGCAAATTTGTTCTTATCAATCTGAATGTCTTCGTAAAATCTTTCCTGCCTAAAATTATTTACAGCCTATGCAAAACCACACACGCTGATAATCATATATAAGTTACTCTAACTCTATGTTGAATAACATTATTTAGATGGAATGTTTAAAGAGCCCCTTGAAATGTATTGGAAAATCAATTGTGTTTCAAAAGCATATCCAGATTAAGATTGTGCACAAAAGTGAAAACAATAGTTGAGATTCTTCTTCTGCCCAATTTAGAGTCCTGGCATTATGAGAAAGTATTTGTAAAGGTATCATAAAATTAACATTTTGCCTCTTACAGCTTTGGCATGGTCCATGATGGAGAAGGAAATATTTGCAAAAAGTCTGAAGGTAACATTATGTCACCCACACTAGCAGGACACAATGGAGTCTTCTCCTGGTCAGCTTGTAGTCGTCAATATCTCTACACATTTCTAAGGTACATGTGTTAAGTTAGTGATTCTACTGAGGAAAAAGCATAAGCTCTGAGAAAGTTGCTTTTGTCCCTAAAAATAGTAAAGTCTCATTATTTAAAGCTGCATGTACCAGTGTACATGCAGTGAGACTCAACGTACCAGATTACACATGGTGGTAAATCTAGGTATGGTTCTATGTGGTCCATAAAATAGCTGTTGATGGATCAAATTTCCTCAGTTCATGTTTTGGGAGAAAAGAGCTTACTACAGGAATTTGGTTAATGTGTTCAAGAAACATATGAGAGAGGAGACTGCACACAACCAATCTGTCCCTGGAATCCTTCAAATGAGTTGAATTACAAGTATAATTGTCCTCAGTCACCTAACATGGGAATTGTAGTCCTTTACAGATATGGAAGACTGATATACAGTATGTTATGTTATGTTATGTTATGTTATGTTATGTTATGTTATGTTATGTTATGTTATGTTATGTTATGTATAAATAAAGATATTTTTAGCTGCATGGTAGCGGCAACTATAAATACTAGTTTTGTATTAATTACAAAACAACTAAGAAGTCTAAACCAGAAGTCTAACTTCTCTTTCTCCAACCTGGAAAATCCCATCATTGATCTGGGTCAGCAGAAAAACATATGCCTACTATATGTGCCTCTTCCAAACTTAGTTGCCTCATATTCCTGCTTTCTTTAATTTTAATGTACATATGTAGAGGGAAGAGGGAATGGCCTTGAAGGACCGGAGGAAGAACCACTACCAAGGCAATGGTCAGATAAGAGGGGCTTGAGCCCAGGCCAAGAAAGTAACATGAGTAAATGTCTCAGACAAGCCCCTCCCTGGTTCTCATGAAGATAAAGAGTGGGAGGGAAAAGCACACTCAGACTTGCAATATTCTAGTTTTACAATAAAAGTAGTACTGACCTATATGGCATTAGTTTCCTAGTCTGGTCTACCTTGGAAGGCTGATATCATGTTATGCAGAACTTGTGTGAGGATTGTGAACTAAAGCTGTCCTCTTTCAGAAATGACTAGCCATAGTAAAGGTCACTTTTACATCTGAATTTGATATAACCAAAGATGTCTTGTTTGGATCTCTTCTAGCTCTCCTCAGTCCTTGTGTCTTGCTGATCAACCTAAGCCTGTGAATGAATACAAGTATCCAGAGAAGCTTCCAGGGGAGCTATACGATGCAACTATTCAGTGCAAATGGCAGTTTGGAGAGAAAGCCAAGCTGTGCATGATGGACTTTAAGAAGGTTAGAAAAAATATTTTATTTAATCTAGTCTTAATCAAGGAGCTTAGAATAATGTACATGAATTATTCCATCTTCTTCCTCAGTTTATTCCCACAAAAAGTGTGAGATGCATTAGTTTGAAAATAGTGAATCTCCTAATTCTCATGAACTACTATTCCGTCTAGACTAGAAGTTAATAAACTGCTTTTGATTGAAATTACTTGCTTACTTACTTTCTTATTTTCTTATATTTATTTTCATATGACTTCCCCATTCAAACTAGTTATCAGAACAGTGTAGTATAGTGTAATAAAAGGGCTGATAGATAAAATAAAAGCTAGCTAATAGCCTGAATTTTTTTAAAGTCTTCATTTCTGTTGGAAAAGACCTTGGAATGAGCAGTGTCCTGGGAAGAGCAGTCTAAAGTTGGGTTGTCATCCCTGAGGGAACCCCTTTCCTGATAGCCTTGTGGGATAGAAATCCAGAAAAGAATCTCTTGATTTGTATTGATCCTAAATACAATATTTGGACAGAAAACCCAATCATTTCAGTAAAATTTCTTGTCATCTGGAAAGTACAATTCCATGGAACCTATACATGCTGAAGTCCTGTTACTGCCATTGTTGACCCTCAGTGTGATTCTTCTTTGTTTTAAGATAGACAAGGAGAAAAGCCAACTCTGTATGTAGATGTAGTATGGTACCTACATACTAAGAACATGAATTTGCTTTCCTTCTATAAGCCATGTTCTGTTCTAACTATAGATACATTTGGAAATAAACCTTTCTTAATGCTGCACTTCATTTTGTTGCTGTTTCTTCATCCACCCTTTCACTCAATCAGGATATCTGTAAAGCATTGTGGTGCCATCGAGTTGGCAGAAAATGTGAAACCAAATTTATGCCAGCTGCAGAAGGTACAATCTGTGGTTATGATATGGTAAGAAAATATTTGATAGATGTTATTATATAAGTGGCGGGGTACAAGTGGGGCCGATGAAGAAAGTGAGTTGAAATGGGAAATAAAATGCATTGCATCTCTATTTTAATTTCATCAAAATAAATTTTAAGAAAGAAAATAGCATTCAATACCTCTTAGTCACTTTTAATACATCTAAATAATTTGAATTTGATAGGTTTGTTCATTCTTTACTGAGAGCATTTCATATTTTCATATGAATAGTAAGCATTCTTTTGATGATTTGATGTATTTAAGAGTCAGACTTGCATGTTCATAACTCAAGGATTGTTCAACATTGAAATCCTCCTTCCTCAGTGTTGCCACCATTAAAAATGGAAGATGCTAGTCAGGCTTTCCCACAGCTGTTAGAAAGTTTGGTTTTCCCCAAAGGGTACATTAGGTTGTGTGGGAAATCATTTTATTAGCATCACTGCACCCTTGGGATCAGGTTGTGGTGCTGAGTGTCCCCATGTGATCTTTCTTGAGAGTCAGAAGAAAGTTTAAATATCCTCTTAACCCCATAAAGTCTAGTTGGGCTCCTGCCATTTTTGGTGACAGCTGTACCAGGAAAGGCGTACCTATGAATGCCATATCACTGATTAATCCCAGGCCTTGTGGCTCAAAGAATAGTTTTTCACAGAGAAGCTGCATGAGAAGAAGTCTTGAATGATCAAGTGATAAACATTTGTTTTTATTTATACATATTATATCCTGCCCAGTCCAACAGGCTTCAGGTGGTTCACACAGAATTATAAATGGCTTCCTAGCCGATTGCAAGGGTGGGCAGGCACTAGATGGAGAAGACCATTCTGTAGATAACAGAGACCCAAGACTCATGGGTCAATGAGGTCAAAACCAGTACTTTGAGTTGTACTTGCTAGCAACCAGCATAGCACCTGCAGTGGAAAAGTAATGCTGCTGAAACAGCTTTCACCTGTCTGTGTGTGATCTACTGTATACATGAATGCAGCAATTGGCCACAATTTTTTCTTATGGTTATATTGGACTCATTTTCTTTACTTCCTTGCTATGTCCTGTTTCTGTTGTCATTATTTCTGCTGCCTTACTTTCCTTCTATCCCCACGTTTATTTACAAAAAGATTCCTGTTGAACTTTTCTGTTCAAATCAGATCACTGAAGACCCTTTTTTATATTTTGCCTATTCAAGAGGGTTATGTCACAATTATATCGGTGAAAAGGTATTTTGCTTTCCATTTAATAATGGAACTCCCCTCTCTTTAGTCCATTCATTATTAATACCCAGTCCTTCAACTCCACATATACCTTTTCCTCTACATTTTATTTAACATGTTTTGGCTTTTTTTTGCACCATTACAGGTCTTGCTGAAGTTATTTAGCTATTAATTCACCCTACCTTTTCATCTTGCATCTCTTTTTGCACCCCATGTCCTCCTTCTGTTTCACAGAACCCCATATCCCACAAACTCCACACCCTCCTGCTGTTGCTTTAGCACAGAGACCCCTCTGAAATCCCATCTCTCAGATCTTCCCATTTTCTTCCTTCTTTCTTTTATTTTATTTCTTTCTTTCTTTCTTTCTTTCTTTTTCTTTCTTTCTTTCTTTCTTTCTTTCTTTCTTTCTTTCTTTCTTTCTTTCTTTCTTTCTTTCTTTCTTTCTGGGTGGCTATCTCAAACTGCTTCTTCTAGCCCTAATTAAATTTAGGAATAAGTGCACACAAAATTATCATTATCCCAGTAATTCTCAGTGATTCAGCATCGAATCTCAGATGTAAGTATTCCAACCCAGATCTGACCCTGATAAGGAGATGTGGCAGGGGGTTGGGGGAGTTTTAAACCTTCAGTTTATTCCAGAAGAAGCTTCTGTTTGCATGCATGGAATTTTTCTTTCTAATACAAGTAGCAAGTGTGGGGAGTTGATCTGTACCAAGATTACAGCAGAGAACAAAGAATTAAAAACTCCTTCCCATCATGGCAGTTATAAAACCATTTGCAGAATTATTATTTGTGTGAATTAAATAATATTGAGTCGGAGCCTCAAAGATAGGCAGAACCATGCTTGTGTAACTGCAAGAAGCTGCAAACACTGCCACCAACTCTTATCACCTCTCTGAATGCACAGAGAAAAAAATTAAATTTGTGAGGCATAAATGTTGCTACAAATAGTGGGATAGGAGATCTTTTGCCCTCCAGATGTTGTTGGATTCCAGTACCATCAACTGCAGCTAGCATGGTCAATGAGCAGCAGCAATACAAGCTGTAGTTCATTATCATATGGAGAATAACAGGTTGCCTATCTCAAAGCAGCCAATCACTTTCATTAGGATTATTTTTAGCTTCAGTTCTTAGAAAAAGAAATATCATATCGTGCTCTTTTTCCAAACCAAACTATGGAGTCATTTGACTCCAGACAAGATTTCAAGGATATATCATAAACAAGGCACATGTCAAGATGAATGCAGACAGACGCAGTTTAAGCTTTCACATCAAAGCCAGTGTGTGCTTTTAGGTTAAATGGGGTGTAATCCTGACTGACAGTCCCAAGAGAAGTGAGTGTGTGAGTGTGTATGTTTGTCCAAGAATAACAGACAGGAACAATTAATCCCAAACAAATGACTTCATTTATAAATCAGATAGCATGCACAATCTCTTTGCTTTCTTTACTATGTGCACATTTACTATTTTTAACATGTCGCTTGCCATAAATCATTCTCGTAAATATAAGGGGATACAATCTAGAATAATAACATAAAATCTGACAAGATGACTGTAGATAGTCTCTTTGAAATATAAGATTCTAAACACAGTCCCCTGGTCCAGGAAAAAAAAAGCCAGGAGTCTAATATGGAAGCAAGCTGCTCCCTGCACCTAAATGCACACCCAAGTACAGAAGTTCCCTCTCAGAACTATATTCCTTTCGGAAGGCATCCCTTTCGAATGTGTAATAAAACACACATTGAAAGTAAGAAACAGCACCCCTTCCAGTGAGCATCCGTTTCAAATTCATTCTGATACATATGCAAAATCCTGCTTCTCTGCATGGTTTGTGATCTCTCTTCAGGATGAAAGATTCATCAGAAATATTCCTAACAACGGTTAATACTGTATTTTAAAAATTAAAAATACAGAGTAAATTAAATGACTTATTTTTGTGTATGAAAAGAGCTTTTTCACGCAAAGTGAATAAAACAGACTCATGGTCCACCTCCACCTCCTTCCCCTGTTAAATTATCTCATATATATGTACATTGTCTGATGCCTAAGCGTATAAAAAAAACCCTCCTGATTTAGCTGATGTGTGTTGATGTAATCCACTTTGTCTGAAGCATGGAAAAATCTCAGACTTGTACTGTAAAGCTTATCGGATAGAATTTGAGATATGGAGATGCTTCAGGCCTAAGTGCTTGATAGCGAGCTTCAAATGGAAGTCAAAGTGAATGGCTAAGAAATGTGAAACACTCTCAGCAGATAAACCATTAATTTCTAGTGGAAGTTTAACACCTTGCCTTTCTAAAGCTATCAACATATACAGTATAAGGCAGTAGGTGGGCTTGTTCATATTCTCTCTTTCCTTTTGTGACTTTTAAGGGACAGCCATTTTTCATTTCCCATATAACCTACTTTGTTTCATGGATGAGAGGCAGAAATCATGCAGTCCACACCCACTGTACATCTGGAGATAACAGATCTATGATATTATTCAGTGCCTATGAATTATTACTACAAGTAATGGATGAAGATACAAACACATGGGTTGGTCCAAATCTGGTTTAGGCGGTTGTATCAATATAATCCATCAATATCAATGTGAGTTACATGTCAAGAGACAGAACATTATCCAGCAATTGTTACTGTAAAGAAAATTTCCCTGATATTTTATATTCCAAATATACATATTATTACAAAAGTACACAATTTTATATACCCTTTCCTAAGTGTATGTTCTTTTTTTATACACAACTTTTTAAAATGTACTCTATTTTTCTATACAATTCTTGAGGGAATAAATATTTCAACAGTGCCACTAACGGTCTCTGAATTATATGACTTTCCCTGATGCAGTGAATTCTATTTTGTAGATCATAGCATTTCATTTGAAAAGAAATCCAATGCAGGTCTCTATAGTAATATATGCCTTGGGTGATGCCCACTAGCTTAGATGGTTAGGTACATTCATGGAAAATAAGAACATCAATAACAATTAGTTTTATTAGCAGCATATCACTTCTAGGATCAGATATGAATTCCACGTGCTGGGAAATAATAACCAGAGTGGGCTATTGTCATCAAGTCTAGCTTGTGGTCTTTCCAGGTGCATCTAGTTAATCTCCATGAACAACAGAATGCTGGATTATATGGGCCTTTGGTCTAATATCTACCAAGGCTTCTGTATAATTTTGGAATGAAACTATTCATAGAATACTGCTATGTGAATTGTCTGTAGATCTCTTATAGAAAAGTTCTGTATATAAATATGCAGAATTTATTGAATTCAGTGAGACTTATTCTGGGTTAATTTTTGTAGGCCGGGGAACTCCCCAGAACGGCATTGTTGAAATTTGTAGTAAATCACATATTTTCATCACCATGATTTTTCATGTTCTGTTTTTCAAAATAAGTCTAAAATAGGAGCACTATGCCTTTGGTAGATTTAATATACCTATTCTGAATTAACCTCACACCAAAAAAAAGAGTAAAAAATCTTGGGGGTCCCCAATATAAAAGGGTTGTAGCCTCAGTGTTACTTTTTACTCATCCTGATAATATCAGGGGATCGGACTGAAGAAGTGACTTCAAGCATGGATAGCTATGACTGAACAATAAAGATATTGGGATCTACCACCTGTCACAGATTGATGAATGGATTATGAGGTGCTGAAGAGTCCCTCTTCTGGGGGACATAGGTGGTGGCAAAATTTGAAAAAAAATTAAATAAATAAATATCTTGTGATATATCTTGCAAGAATTAGAGAGAGATAAATTAGTAATGTGTTTCTAGCTAAACATATGAAAGTCATATGTATTTTTTCAATATAACTTGATAAAATATGAATAAATATTGTAATAAATTATTAGTGAAAGCAGCTTGCCTTTTGGATGTTTTCCCCAAATCCAAATCCAAATCAGGTTATAGCTATCTTCACCTGTTCCACATCTTAGTAGTTATCTCATCGTGTCCACTGATGATCAGGTCCTCTTTTTACATTTGTTTGAATTAGGTTTACAGTTAAGCTAGGATTGTTCCAGCAATAGTCCCAGATTTTTCTGTCACATTATTAATTGGATTACATACTTATGCATATTGCAGTGTTTGCCCTGCCAGTATGTTACAAAAGTTTACATGTGCTAGAAGCTTCAAGAAACAGCATGAGAGAAGCCATAGGATGGTAGGAACCATATAATTCAAGATAACATCTTAATGAACTAAGCATTCATTCATTAATGTGACAAAGTTGCAGGTGGCAAGGCAAATTAAGTACTAGTTGAATGGCAATCAACTGCAGTCAACATCTGACTGGAATGGACTAATCCAGCCTTTCCCATCTGGTAATCTCCAGATGTGTTGAGTCTTTAACTCCCCAAATTCCCAACCAGCTGTAGAAGACATACATAATTCCTAAGATTTAACTCTCATTTATCATTGCTGACTAAGCTTTCTTTCTAAAAGGAAAATGAAGTATAGATATCAACATATCAATCCTTTTTTAGACAATGATCTAAAGCCTGAAATATTTTAACTGAAATAACTCTTCAAATAGCTAACAAAAGCACTGAACAGGCAAAGACCAATAAAGAAAAATGAATGTACATTTGGAGTGTTTTCCCAGTTGTTTTTGTTGTTGTTTTCCTTCTTTTGATGCATTTATTGCCTTTTCAAAAATGTTCATCTTTTCATATTATTCCCAGCATATGGTAAAGATAGATAATATGCAGTAAGGTGAAGTAGTTTAGGTGTGCATTTGCCACATGCCAAGGTATTTGTCTTCAAGGAAAATAATGTGCACCAACAGTGGTTTCATTTCAGTACTAGTAAAATATAGAGGTGTATTACTTCTCAGTTCTCACTTCCCAATCAGCATTGACATTCTGGGCACTAAGTTTAGGAATAACAATAAAGCATATAGAAATTAAAATCAACATTCACCACTGTAGTCATCTTCCATTTTTATACCAAACATGACAAAAGTTGAGAGAATTGCAGTAACATCTCAAATGAAGGTGGGGATATAGTGAAAAGAAATGAAATTTTAATTGTTTTGTCTCCTGGACAAGCTGTGTGACCTTGGACATGCTGTAGTTTATCACAAAGACCAGGTGTCTCAGAGGAAAACATAAATCTTCTCACAAAAATGAACTCAACTAAACCCCAAGCATCTCATGTTTTTAGTTATAGCTCAGCTGTAGCAGGAATTCTGAATTGTAATAAATCAGTCTAAATGAACTCTAGCCTTTTAAACTTTTAAAATTAGAAATTGGGTATAGAACTTTTAATTTTTTTGAATGTCGATTAGAAAAAATCGACTTTCCCAACACACACATATCACCAAGCACAATACATATGTTAGGACTCCATTTTAGCAGCCAACATTAATATTTTGTATTAATTGCATTGTATTAATATTTGCTATTTCTTGTATTTACATAGAAGTCTTCTTTCATGTTCTTTCACAAATTCATGAAGGGAAGAACAGTCATAGAGCACAGAACTTTAGATTGTGATATGCATAGGGATAGAGCTAATATTCTATTTGCTATAATGAGTTCATGTATCTGTCCCTTAACACCCCCAAATTATTTTACCACATTTGTGTGCCCTCACATAGAAGGGTGCTTACACTGGCATACATTGATGCTTTGCCCTCAGGAGTAATCAATACTTGATTACTGGCCGGGGAATTTTAATAATATCCCCTGCCAAGGTTGTTTATTTATAACTTCAGATATTGAAATTGAATTAGTAGCACTTATACTCTTGAATGCTGCATATTCTTGGAGATCAGAGCTCATATCCCCTCTAACTGTGATATCTCCATAAACTCATTTAGTTCTTACTAAATTATCAGTAGTCCAAAATTTGTAGAAAAGAGTCAAATTTTGTACTATAGCAATTGCTTGGATCTAAACAAAATCAAGTTATGCTTTGTTTTTGCTCTGAACTGTTGCTGTTTTTAATGTTGGATGCTTTGTATTTTAATGGGGGGTGGGGGGTGGGTTGGTTTATGACTGTACACAGATAATATTAGCAACCCAAATGCTGTGAAACCAGCCTAGATTAGACTTAATCAAAGCTTGAGTATCCAAATAAGATTGATTGATTTACTTTTAAGACCTTTGTTCTTTGAAAGGCCTACCTTATCACAAAAATCCAATGAGTGGGGAAATTATATATGAAAACAAGTGCATCCTATCTGTATGTTCATTAGAGATGTGGGATTACCCTACTTGCATGTTGATTGTAACTTAAAAGTAAAGTCTTCCTCAAGTCAAGCTTAGCTCCTGATAATTTCATGGACATGTTCATTGATATTCTTGGTAGGAGTCTGGAAGTTATTTGCCAATCTAGCCTTACAGCCCTAAGACTTCCTGGCAGAACTCACCAGACCCAACCTTGCTTAGCTTCTGAGTCCAAATAAAGTTGGCTGGATGCTTCTACCTGATGATTGTAACATTGGTAGTAAACTGGGTTTATTGTGGTGTTTGCACTATTACATAGAGTGTATTACATAGCCAAAACTACTAAAATTGACAAATATAATGTGCTATAAGTAGGACCACCTCAAAAAAATGTCCAAAATCTGCAGTTACTCCTGAATGTGGTAACTAGTCTGCTGTCAGGTGCTTACAGCATGTATGTTATTATTCCATTACTGTTCAGTCTCAGAGGCTCCCATTATTCCAAGATAATGCAAAGCACCGGAAAGCCCTATATTGTTTGAACTCAAAGTAAACTAGTAATTGCTTGTTCTCGTATGAACGAACATGTTGCATGTTACAGTGGTGCCGTGGTGGCCAGTGTGTGAAGTATGGTGATGAAGGACCCAAACCAATCCACGGACATTGGTCTGAGTGGTCCAGCTGGTCGTCATGTTCTAGAACCTGTGGAGGAGGTATATCTCATCGAGAACGAAACTGTACTAATCCAAGGTGACTGAGAATTTCCTTCTTTCAGGTCTAAGCATTTGAGATGCAATATAAATTGTTAAAGCTAATCATAAGTACTTATGGTTATGAACAATTATTTTAAAAGTGGCCCAGGATTAGGACACAATGCTGGACTTTCAAATGATGCACTGGATCTAGTTCCTTGTCTGGACTAATAGCTTATTCAGGTGGCCATGGATCCCACTGTACAGAAGAGAGTGTCCTATTTGAAGGCTTGTAAGGGGAGAATCTTTAATTTGAAGGAGGCCTGTTTTGTTTAAAAATAAAAAGCAGTAGGGGAAACTGAGGGTCTTGAAGTTAGCATCTGGGAAATAGACTAAACGGGCATGCAAGTCATCTGCCCACTAATCTCCCTGTTACTGTAAGATGGGACAACGATTGGACAGGAGAAAAATAAATGCATTTTGTGTGACAGGATATGAATTCATTTTTGGTGCTTGCAATTAAATTCTTGAGTTGAAAATTTATTCAAAAGCATCCTTGTTCCTTAATTTTAAATATAAGTTTCTCCACCCATCCCTCACCCCAGCTTCTGAGCTACTATTTTTGTACCTTCCTTTGGGATGGAGCTTGAGGTTCCAGTAAGAAACTAGATCCCACTGCAGTCCTGAGATTTGCCCATCTCTATTCTCCAGGGGAGCATAACAGCTTCCCCTTTTATTTTTACTGATAGTTTGTGAAGTAGAACAATGACTAGGCCAGTTAATCAACCTCTCCTTAGTTATGTGTCCAGCACTACCTATTGTTCTGCACATGCATTAATTGTTACCATGAACAAGGATTAGATTCAGAGATGTATGTCAAATAAAAAGGCACTCAAGCATATTCAGAATTAATAGAGATAGGCTCCAAACGATCTCTGAAATGATAATTCTTTAACTTACAGAGGATGTTCCCTATGCAGCAGTTGTGAAAAAACATGCATTTCTACCTGCATTTGGAAAGGATGCATTCCAATCCATCATTTCAGGATTCTGCTTTGTTTAATTTAATGATACTATGCATCATTAAAAATAATATTTTTAAAGTCAAGTGAATTGCACTTCAGATATGTGCAATTCAGAGGTTCAGTGACAACTTCATTTCTTTTGATCTGTTTGGCAGATTTAGCAATATTGCTTTTATTTAGTTGAGCATCCCTTGGGTAGAAGGATTCTGCCACCTCAATCTCCTATCTCCACATTCTCAGATCAGGTCAGTCAGTTTTGAAAAGGGTAGATGTACTGAAACTGGCAGATCTTTGTCCACATTCTCCATCTGTTTTGATATGGTCAATTGACTAATCAATAAAGTTATATTACTATTACATTCTCCATCTGACTGTCATGAAAGGGTATTTTTCTCAACATCCTTTGACCAGTTTCACCAAGGTGAAGTGATAGTGCTAAGGATATGCTTGATAATAGGAAGGGGAAAGTGCTTGCATTAGAGTTGAAGGAGGTGAGCTTAGGTATATGTAATCCACTTCCCCAAGCTTATCAGTTGACTTTCCTTGGCACAAGGAGCAATAGTTGAAGAATATTTAGCACGTTCTCCATCACATCATGACACATATTTAGCTGGAGATTATACATAGTCTTAACTTCAAAAATAATGTTTCAGGGCTTTCCAGGTTTCCAAGAGAGCATTACACACTTTAGTAAAAATGCTGTGGGGATAGTAGAGCTTGCTGGAGTGGAAATAGATGAGTTAATGTCACAATCAAAGTTCAGGAATAGAATTTTGCATATAGCTTGCCAAATATGCATTTTATGGCTCTTCATTCCATGGAAAAGATCAACTCTCTTGTTATTCATGATAACAAGCCTTTCTGGAGAGTGAAGAATGAAATTCTCAATATAGTGCAACACCATCATCACCTCTCCAAAAAAAAAATACTGACAGTTTTCTTTTTTAAAAAAATGAATATTTGTCACTTGAAAGATTACCATTATGTTTTAATAAAATGCAGGACTGTCCTTCTCAGAGGTTTTCTGGCAAGGAAAAATGATGGTAGCAAGAATTCTGCCATTGCACCACTTGAAGGTGCTAATTTCCCAACTGTCAGCAGCCTGTGAATTGGGTGACAAATTAGGGGCAATTGTTTCGGCCTATTTCTAGATTCAGCATGCTCATAAGGAAAACAGTGAGCAGAATGAGAATAAATGGAGAACTGCCCCATATCTCTCTTCAACAATGAAACTCGTAGCTTTTATGCAGATAGCAATAACTTTGTAATACCTATTTTTATCATAATTATATGTCTATTAGGGTAATGGGATTTGGGCATTTCAGTCACAAGCTTGTTCTGTGTGAATGCCTCATGTGTTTTCCCCTGCTTATTGGGTTATTTAAATATATGTTCTTTCTTTTTTAATTAACAACTGATTTGAAGTAGTTCTTCCATTAATATTGTAGACCTTCCCATCGAGGGAAATTCTGTGAAGGTTCCTCTCGGATGTTGAAACTTTGTAACAGTCAGAAGTGCCCCCGAAACAGCATTAGTTTTAGAGCTGCTCAGTGTGCAGAATTCAACAGCAAGCGGTTCAGAGGATGGCACTATAAGTGGAAACCATACACTCAAGTAGAAGGTGAATTTAAATATGTTTGAAAGTGTGAGAAGAATGAAATTGCATGTGTGACAGGACAGGCCACCTCCCTCAAGAAATCAGGCCAGCTGCATTCAGCCATGGGGCTTCAGATTGTACACATCTCTGCTTTAAGTGGTGAAATGGTTCATTTTGCAAATGTAAATGTTAGACACAAAGAGAATGTATTATATAAAGAAGGCCTCTAATATTAAGCACCCTGTATAGCAGGGTTCCTCAACCTCGGCAACTCTAAGCTGTGCAGACTTCAACTCCCAGAATTCCCCAGCCAGCTTTGCAGGTTGAGGAACCCTGCTATATACAGTACAGGGTGCTTTGGATGGCTAGGGATACACCATAGAAGGGAGATCACAACCTAGGGGAGTTAAAATTGTGTTCCAGGAATTTCAACAGGGGAAGTATATGTGCATTTGCACATGTTCTCTCTCTCTCTTTCATTTTTTAACTGCTTTATTTATTTACTAAAAGAGAACAAAGTGAAAAAGAATAGAACAATAACACAGGGAGAAAAGAAAAAGAGTAAAAGAAAGCATAAATGAAAAACATGCTTTAATTCTTCCCTGGAAAGCACATGGTACAAATTTGCATAATTTTCCTAGTTATTGCCATTGTAATGGGTTGCCCTTTTCTCAACAGCTTTAAAATTACAGATCAGTTTAAAAATCAACACTTCAATGCATACTTATTTAAATGTATTTATTTTAATATGTTTAATTATTCCATTTAAATAGCACTCAAAGCAAGATAAAAGCATTTATTCATTCATATAGGACTTAATCCACCCAAATGTAAGCATTTCTTTAGCAAACTTATTTCATTCGGAGAATTTGCATGTGGTAAAATCTCTCTCTTTTAAACTAATAAACACTCAGTTTAATTGCATCAGGACTGATTTATACATTTTCTTATGTTTAGTGTTATATTTTAATTATTAAAAATCACAAATGTAAACAATAAAGCAGACATACTGTATACAATTTATTTCAGTTACCAGGTTTACAATTTCTAATAAATAAAAGTCTCATGAAAATTGCCCCCTTGGACCACTTGAAGACTTAAGGTGACTTTGGGGTCATCTTATTCTAACTCCAGCTCTAGCAAAGTAGAAAAAATAAAAGCCCTCTTGTTCTCTTTGCATTTCAGATCAATATTTGTGCAAGCTATACTGTATTGCAGAAGGCTTTGATTTCTTTTTTTCCTTATCAAACAAAGTAAAAGATGGGACACCCTGTTCGGAGGATAGCCGCAATGTTTGTATTGATGGTATTTGTGAGGTAATGATGAAATCAGGTACTTTTCTTTGCTGTTAATCTGCATGTAATATCTCTAATTAGTATAGAGAGAGCCAGTTTGGTGTAGTGGTTTGGCACCAGGCTAGAAACTGAGAGACCATGAGTTCTAGTCCTGCCTTAGGCACAAAGCCAGCTGGGTGACCTTGGTCCAGGTACCCTCCCTCAACCCCAGGAAGGAGGCAATGGCAAACCACTTCTGAAAACATTGCCAAGAAAATAGCAGGGACTTGTCCAGGCAGTCACCAGGAGTCAACACTGACTTGAAGACACATACACAGTTAGTATATGCACACACACACACACTCATTCAACTCCTGGTGACTGCCTGAACAAGTCCATGAAGTTTTCTGGGATACATTTTCCAAAGTGGTTTGCCGTTGCCTCCTTCCTGGCCTGAAGTCTCTCTCAGGTTCTAAGTATAACATTACAAAACAGAAATAGACCCTAGTCACAAAGGAAACAGGGAGCCCAGAACTGTAAAGCTGGAACCAGGAAAGCAAAAACTCAAAACGAACTGAAGTTAGTGAAGGACACTGAGAATAACAAAAATGGTTTCCGTAGATATATTCAAAATAAAAGGAAAAGGCAAGAATCAGTATACCAGCTGCTTAGCGAAGAAGACAAAATGCTAACTGATTACCCAGAAAAGGCAAAGTTCCTCACCTTCTATTGTGGTTCAGTTGTGTCCAAGAAGAAAGTATGTCTTCCAGCAGGAAATTGGGAAGAGCAGGATGAAAGAGCCAGAGTGAAGCTTAAGATGGATAGAAATATGGTCAGGCAATATATTTTTACTTTGAAAAAGTTTATATCTCCATGATCAGGTGAAGTTTTTCAGTTAAAAAACAAAATCAAATACATGGGGGATGCTTAGGAAAAAGTTCTTGGAATAGTAATTGACTGCAAAGAGAATATGAGCCAGTAGTGTGATATGGTGCAGAAAAGGCAAATGCAATTTTAGGTTGCATCAACAGAATTCTAATTTTCAGTTCCTGAGAAGTAACCATTCCACTTTATTCTGCTTTGAGTTTTGGGCACCACAACTCAAGAACAAGTCTAACACATGGGAACAGGCTCAGAGAAGGGCAACAATGATACTCAGGGGTCTGTGAACTAAGTCCTGTGAAGAAAGATTGAAGGAGCAGGGTATATAGAGAGATGGCCAAGGACATATAATAGCACTCTTCAAATACCTGAAAAGATGTCACAGAGGCCTATTCTCTCTCATTCAGTGTGCAGGACTCAGAATAATGGATTTGAGGTACATGAAAGCAAATTGCAATTGAATGTTAGGAAACATTTCTTAACAGCAAGAGCCGTTCAATTGTTGAACCAATTAACAGAGCGCTGATGAGTTTTCCTTCACTGGATTCAAGGAGTTCAAGGAAAATCTAGACAGCCATCTGTCTGGGATGCTTTAATTGGATTTAATTTCCAAGCTTTTTTATTTATCTAGTTTTTAATTGCTTTGTTTATCCATTTTAAAGTTGTGTTGATCCTTTAATGCTGCTATGCGTATTTATATTTTTGTTGTTGTTAATTAGTTTAGCATAATTTTAAAACAATTAAAAATGGATTCCTGCATTGGCAGGGGGTTGGATTTAAATGAGCCTTTTCAGCGCTATGATTCTCTGGGCATGTAAAAAGCCAACTCTACAGTTCCATGAACAAAGAATTCATCACCTCACTCTTTCAAATTAATGGTTATTCCTATTTATTTTACAAAAACTGCAGCATGTACAAGTAATTCATTTCAAAGAATTTCAGAACACCTACCATAACATAAAATGCTACATAGAAACAGTCAACAGTCAACCATCAAACTACCAAATTTGTAATACTAGGGGCTATTTAGGAAGTAGCTAAGCTCTTTCCTAAATGTCCAAAATGTTTACAAGCATTGCATATACTTTGCTTAAATGGATTTAAGCTAGATGCAATAATGTCAAGGGACTGTGTCTGAACAGTGATATTGCTCCAAACAATTACATAGAAAAGAGGATAAAAATCAGAAATGCAAGTGTGAAGCCTCTGTTCCTTCTGTCAATATCATCTCTGCAAACCCTTTTCCTCAAATATTTTTCTCCAGTTTAGATATGAATTAAGCTTAGGAGAAAAAACACTCAAGGGAAAAGTTTCATGTAGTGGAAGGTCTTTGGGGATGAGCAAAGAACAGTTAAGATATTAGCTATTTCTCTATTAAACCAACAATAAAATGCTGTGCACTGTGTTATAATTTCCATTTTTCCTTCCCATTTGGAAAGCCTAAAGTGGCAAGAAGGGGCAGGTAAACAATTTGAAAAGAATCAGAATGTATGCAAGAGGGAGAAGCAGGGTTTTAGATTTGACACAAATGAAAATAGTTTTGTATTAAAATATAAACAAATATGTAAACAATGGGTACAATGCATAAACATACAGATGTTCAATTATATGTAAACCAAAGATGCAGGATTTTTTCCTCCGTCAGGCTTCTTATGCACCAAAATGTCCAGCAAAATGAAATGGTTTGATTCTTACTTGGAAACCTTTGGATTAAACTACTGTATGTTACCTAAATTTAGATACATTAAGGAAGTCCTTCTTCTGCAGGTGGTTGGCTGTGATCAGGTCTTAGGCTCCAGTGCTGTAGAAGATGCTTGTGGAGTATGCAAAGGAGATAACTCAAGCTGCAGAATTTTTAAAGGGCAGTACACAAAACAACACTCTGCAAATCGTAAGCGTTTTAAAATGTTTTCAGTACAATAAGTCATTAAAAAATTCCCTGTGGGCAATTATTAGAGGAAAAATATTCCCATGCTTATTTACAGAAAAAGGCATATGTGTCTACTTAAATGGTGAAAACAAATTAAATGAGCAGTTTTATGAAGACCCACCAAATATGACTGACTTGCATACACCTGACAATAAAGCTGCTTTCTAAACATTTTTGGCCTCTGTTCTCTGAAGGCACGTTTGCTCTGGGAGTACTAGAAAACTACGTTAAATGCGGTGTGTGTGACTGAAGTAATGACTGTAAAAGATCTCAGCAGAGGAACATACATTTTTTGTATTTTCATATTTCCCTTCCCTGCCTGGTATTCACACACCTACACAGTCCTCAGAGAGTAGGCAGGGCAGGGCAGGAGAATTTGACTCGTTACGTAGTTATAAAAAATTGTTATAATGGGAATCAGGAGTTGAGGGAAAATTCTCCAATGAACTAAAATCAAGAGCTCTCAGGCGTGAAGGCAGAGGTCGGAGATATGGGGTGGCTGGTGAAAATGAAGAGGAAAGAAATGAAGTGCAAGAGGGAAAAGGAGCGGGCAGATCAGAGGATATTTTAAAATAACATTTCAATTTTAAAAAATTTAAAAGAGCAGACATACTATAATGCAACGTTGAGTCCGGATTAATCTTTCTTGCCAGAATGCTCTTGGATGCCATATAAATCTATAAATGTTTTGTTTGTAAATGTGTTCATCTGCCCACTGCCCAACTGGATAAAGACAAGCTGGGGTAGATAATGAGTCTACTGAGGAGTAGAGATGATGGGGCACAACTTTTTCAGATTACTTCCTTGTAAATTGGTCTGTTACTGATCACACCCCTGTGGGAGCCGATTTATGAATGGTGCAGCCATTTTCTCTGAGATTCCACAATGTGCTTTCAAAAATATTAAATGAATCCACCACTCTAAGAGGTTGTGGACCCCCCAGATGAGGCTGTGATCTCCCTTCTGTATTTCCCATCTTGCCTCCAAATTCCCTTTATTCCCAGATAATTCATGTTCAGATGACATGATAGTGCCCTCAGTAGTCAGTTAAATGTATATTTGTTATCATAATCTTATTCCTCTTCCCTGCAGGACGAGAGGCAAGAACATGTTTGATGTAACACTATGTTCAAGGCCCAAAATCATTGCTTGGTGTCATTCTACTTCTTAGGTGAAAGTGGACTATGAGGTTATATTTGTTGGTTTCAGTCTCAAAGATAGTAGGAAAAAATGTTATTTTTCAAGTATGTCCAAGACTCAGCACTTTTGAAAAAGGCTGCATCCTTCAGGCATAGAAACAATACAGAAATTCTTCCCAATGTTGCATCTGTTAGTTTATGTGCCCAGCAAGCTGGTGAGTCTACTTCTGTTTGAAACTTTGGGGATAGATGGTGTATTATCCCGCTCAGAATATCACAGTTTCAAAGCACAGAGCAATCTAGGTCAGGCAAGCATCGACTATGTTTCAGTGTTGAAGGAACCAAAAGAAAGGCTTTTATCCTACTAGAGCATAATTGGTGTGGCTTATATTCCATTATCATTGCTTGTCTACTTGGGAGTAACAGCCTGTTTTCAAGTAGGCTTACAAGATACTCTTCCCAGAAATATGGCACTCGTCTAGCTCTGTTTTCTGGTGCTTAACTCAGAAAAAAAGATGATTTAATAAATACGTCTATGTCCTTGTTTCACAGCCTGACTTCAGGATGGCAGGATCAGGGTGAAAGGAAATTTGGCCAAGACCTCAGAGCTAGACTTTGACTTCTCAGGATTGATTTCATTGGATTCTTTATCCTCAGGCAGGCTGTGCATCTCCTTGGAAAGGGACTTATCTGGGGGGAGACTGTGACCATTAGTCACAAGAGTCAATGTTCTATGCCTGAAGATGTCTTTGAAGTCTGGATTTATACAGTTTGAGGTAGCTCCCTTGTAGAGAGCCACAGAGATGACTTTGGAGAAGCTATGCAGCGACAGTTACAAAACTGCTTCAAGACTGAGAAATGAAGAAAGCCTTAGAAAGAAATTCAAACTGGCTCTGCCCTAAGTCCTTGGGATATAAGAGAGAGGGAAGGGAAAACAAGGAGACTTTAAAGATACAGATGTTAGCTCTTTGAGGTAAGGCAAAGAATAATTCTACTTTATCGATATAGGCTATAGTGACCATCTTAAACCTTGTTTTTGTAACTGTCATAACATAGTTTCTCCAAGGTCAATACTGTTGGCTCTCTGCATGCCTAAAGCTGCAATTCTGAGGGTATATCTCTCAGTGAGTATAGAATTTAATATAAAAGAATAATGGCATCATGATGTCTCTACTTTAAGCCCCTAAATTCCTAGCAGAAAGCTAAATTGGAGGTAGTAGATGTTTATTTACTTATTTCTTAAAGTCCACAGCTACCTCTGGGCCTGGTTATTACATTACAGAGTATTCCTCTTCCTCCTTCATCTAGAGTACTACACATTAGTCACAATCCCTGCTGGAGCAAGAAGCATTAATGTGTATGAGATGAATGTATCCAACTCCTATATTGCTGTTCGCACTTCCAGCAAAAAATACCACCTCAATGGCTATTGGATTGTTGACTGGCCTGGGAAATACAAATTTGCTGGCTCTGTGTTTGACTATCAAAGACCATATAACCAACCAGAGATATTAAGTGCTTCTGGGCCTACAAATGAAAGTGTGGTAATAGAGGTAGGTGATATTGTCATGGAATATGAGTTCACTGTAAAAAAGTAAGTAGGAGTCCTGATTTTGGAAGGAGTCATATTATTTGACCATGTTGACTGAGAATTTTGGGAGCTGAAGTCCAATATATGGAGAACACAGGTCAAGAAAACCTGAGCTTTGTTGATAGCCTCTCCATTGTAATTCATCCTGGAACAGCCATAATTCAATAGAGGAACAGAACATATTGAATAAGGAACATAATTTTATTGGGATTTATAACTCTGTTCCATCTTCCTGAAATGAGGACCTATTGCAGTTTAACCTGTTAGTATCGCAAGCCATGTGATATTTAGACTCCTGAACTCTTAATAATCCCTTCTCACTCCATGGGAACACATGCTGGGTATAGGACTGATATTAGGATAAAGATTAGAGCAGTGGAATTGGTAAAGAAGGTATATTACATATTGTAGTAATTATGGTATTCTTACTTTATTGCTTGAGCCAATGCAGTGAAATTTCATTTTAATGTACACTTTGGTGTATAGTGAAATGACAATAAAAGTTGATCTTATCTTACCACTGACATTATTACTTTGTCTATGAATCTGCACTGTAGTCAAAATACAAACTTCAGCAACTCCTAATGTTCTCTTATAAATATGAGGAGAGATTTTATATAGACCTAGAGAAGAACTTAACTGCTTTCTTCCTTTCCTGCTGTTGCTAGACCAAATCTCAGTGAGTGGACAGAATGAGATCACAGGGAATAGAAAATGAATCTGATTGCTTTGTACACCTTTACATGTTGTTGGGGTACAATTAATGAGTGGTAATTAATCTTGGAATGATCTAAGTTGTCCCCTGCTTTGGGAACTTCAGTTTCAGTTTCAATTAGTAGTATAGGATATATTTACATCATTAGCTTGACATGAAAGGACTGGGGTATCTGTGGACAAAATCTCAAAACAAACAAAAACCAAATTAAAACCAGTGCGTTCAAGTAAAATATGGAAAGAGGGAGGGAGGGAGGGAGGGAAAGACAGACATACAAACAGATTACCCTGAAATCCTCCAAAGCAGGGGACAGCTTAGATTATTCCAAGGGAACAAAGGACATTGAAGCAGAGCAGGGCTGTAATTTTCCAAACCACATTTCTGAGTAAAATTTTGGGATTATTTTTTTCTCACCCTCCAAACAACAGCAACAACAAAATTATCCAATTTTCTATACCTTCAGAGTTGGTGAGGGGTTGCAGATTTCTTCCTGCTGTGCCTTTGAATAGCAA
Source organism: Candoia aspera (assembly GCF_035149785.1). Lineage (NCBI taxonomy): Eukaryota > Metazoa > Chordata > Lepidosauria > Squamata > Candoiidae > Candoia > Candoia aspera. The sequence continues at coordinate 118,538,133 of NC_086155.1, read as the reverse complement.
TAAGCTTAGATAACTATGGAGAATGCAATATGGGGGCTAGGATGTCCACACAATTGTTTCTGCTGCAAATGTGTTTATTTATTAAACATATTTCTATGCTACCATAATCAACATTATTCCCAGCGGCTTATATAGAAAAAATGCAAAATAAAACATACCCCATAAAAATGGCAGAGTACATTTCCTTTTGCAGTAATTAATGAAATAGACTGTTAAATTCTGTATCATGAATTTTCAGGAGTGGTTAGGTCTTTCTTGTAAACAGTTTTTATTTGGGGGGGGGTACATGAACAATTCTCCCTTGCTCCTGTATCCACCTTCATTCATTTATGACCTACAGTAACTGCTCTACAATTCAGAGATCAGCTGTCTCTCTGCCAGCAGAGTATTCCTTCTGCTAAATTGACCATGTGCCTATCTTATAATGTAACTTCTATTAGATTCCCTAACCAGTGAATCAAGGGCTGTAGATAAAACTTAGCTGGGAAGCTCTCACAGCTAGCAAAACGCAGGCCTTCTTCCTTGTGTTTTTGGATCCTCCCTCTGGATATTTGTGCAGGATCCACAAATTCCATATCATGTTGTCTTCCTGGTATAGCAACCCCCATACCAAGTCCTCTTCAATGGTCCTGAGTCACCCTGGAACTTGCATGTCTTCAACAGCCTGCATCGATCTAATTCCCACATAGCTTGCGTTCATTAAAGACTACAAATATTTGGAAGGTGGTTGCTGTTAACTTATTTTATTTTTATTTTTTATTTATTTATTATTTTCTATCCCTTTATTATTTTTACAAATAACTTAAGGCAGCGAACATACCAAATACTCCTTCCTCCTCCTATTTTCCCCACAACAACAACCCTGTGAGGTGAGTTGGGCTGAGAGAGAGTGACTGGCCCATGGTCACCCAGCTGGCTTTCATGCCTAAGGCAGGACTAGAACTCACAGACTCCTGGTTTCTAGCCCAGCACCTTAACCACTAGACCAAACTGGCTTATTTACTTTCGTTGTCCATACTGCTTTAAAACTAAATATCAAAATTAACTTGTCATAGCCTTTATTGGAATGGCAGACCATACATTTACCTCATTCCTAAAACAGGGCCTCTAAAATTAATCTGCATACCAGTTCCCTCCACTTCTTGTTCACTGCTGAAGAACTGGGAGTTACTCAGCAAGCTGTCCTTGTGGGGAAAGCCCTCATTCAGGCACCGCCGAATGGATATTCAATGTGTTTCCATGAACTGAGGAACTGTAATAGAAGCAAAGATTTCATGACTGTCTTCATCATTAGTCATATCTAAAGTTGTGAACAGACAGGACCAGATTCCAATGACATAAGATTTTATTTGTAAAAAGAAAGTAGTTAAAAATATATAGATCTTAACTCTCTCAGTGTTTCTCAGCCTTGGCAACTTGAAGATGTGTGGACTTCAACTCCCAGAATTCCCCAGCCAGCCATGCTGGCTGGGGAATTCTGGGAGTGAAGGTCCACACATCTTCAAGCTGCCAAGGTTGAGAAACACTGTTCTAGCTGTTTCAATTTTTTTTACATGTTCTGATATTTAAACCTGTTTTAATGTGCCCATCACTTTCTGGGGAATTTAATGGGAATAACCAGATGGCCAGCACCCTTCCAAGACTATCATGGAGGCATCATACTAATGCAGCAGCTCAAGTCATTGTCCATATCATGGTGTGATCTAAGCCAAGGGTTGCTGCCAGAGGAATAGAAATGTCAGGGCCAGCTGGTGTGGAACCTAAATTTCTGCTTAATATCCTTTGGATCAGCCAGTGGTCTCAAGTCCTAACAAGCATTTATTGGCTAATAAGCTGTACTTTCTCCAACCTGATGTGTTAGACTTCCGTCCTCCACCACACCATAATCAGCCCCTCTTCCCCAGAATATTGGTGCCAATTTAAATTGTTCCATCCTCCCAAGAGCACAGAAAACAGCATTTATGGATCTTCCACAACTTTTCTGATTAGCCAGAGGATGATAAAGTGGTTTAATTTTACAAACACATACTTAAGTATAAGATCTGTTGATCTCAATGGGATTTATTTACTAGTTTGTGTTGATGGACCAGATCTAGTCACTGAGACACACTTGCCCTCCTTTGCTAAGTAAATCTATTTTTCTTAAAGAATGACAGGAGGCAAAATTGGGACCTATTCTAGAGATGTATGCTATTTGTACCCACTGCAATATTGTAATTCTCTAGATTCCCCTCAGATTTTGCTTTGGATAACTCTAGCTGTGTCCTTTCAGATTATGAAAGGCATATCTTTCAAAGCATAATTACATGTTGTGTTTGTTTGTTTGGCCAGGAATTCCTAATTCTGGAAGGTTTTTTATTTTAGCAAGTACTGAGCATGCACTGATAACTTCTTTTGTTTCCTTTTACTAGCTTCTCTCACAAGGTAAAAATCTAGGAATTGCGTGGGAATATTCTCTTCCTAAAGGAGCAACCGAAAGAACAAATATATTAAAACATAACTATACATGGGCCATCATCCATTCTAAATGCTCCGTCTCATGTGGAGGAGGTAAGGTATATCTGAAATGTTTTAAAATATAGTTTTATTGCAAACTACATGTTCCCTGACCAAAAATCAGACCGCCTAGGAACATTCAATCAGTTCTGAAGTGGATAGAAATCTTCTTATTGGGCTATACGGTATATTTAAGCTACCTCAGAAGTTTTATCTTAAATATTAGAGGCATAGGGGAAGAGACCTGGTATTTTGTTATGCTGATCACTTTTGTGTTAACCAGCCAAAAAGATAATACCAATGAACCATGCTTCTAACTGCTTCTGAACTATTTGTTTGTATCTGAAAAAAATGAAGTTTTGATTTTGGGTTTTGATGATTAAGCTGTTATCGTTTATAGAAATAATGTTTAATAAGGTTTAGTTGTGTTGAAGGTCAGAAGTCACTTTCTTTCTTTGTATTTCTCAGCATTTCTGCACTTTTTTAGTTCGTCTTTTTTCTTTTAGTTCTTTCTTCGAGCTTTTCTATACTCTGTATTTTATCTGTATTTTGAAACTTTAATAAAGTCTGATATAAAAATGACAAAATTAAAGAGTACTTCATATGTGTGTGTGTGTGTGTGTAAAAAAATTCCCTTCTCACCCCTATGGGTGGTATGTGTCTTCCTTAACCTCGGGTCCTCTACCAGAGGCCTGGGAGTTTGAGGGTTCTGCGCAGTATCTTAGCTGTTCCCAGCACTGCCCTCTTCTGGACAGAGAGCTCTGATGTTGTTCCTGGGATTTGTTGGAGCCACTCTCCCAGCTTGGGAGTCACAGCCCCAAGTGCCCTTACCACCACTGGGACTACTTTGGCCTTCACTTTCCACATCTTCTCTAGTTCCTCCTTCAGGCCCTGGTACTTCTCCAGCTTCTCATACTCCTTCTGTCCCTGATGTTGCTGTCACTTGGCACTGCTACATCTATCACCACCGCTGTCTTCTGGTCCTTGTCTATTACTATGATGTCCGGTTGATTGGCCAGTACCTACCTGTCTGTCTGGATCTGGAAGTCCCACAGGATCTTAGCCCTGTCATTCTCCACAACCTTCTGTGGAATCTCCCATCTGGACTTGGGAGGGTCTAGCCCATACACTGTGCAGATGTTCCTGTACGTGATGCCACCTACTTGGTTCTGCCGTTCAGTGTATGCTGTTCCTGCCTTACACCTTGCCACTAGGTGTTGGACTGTCTCTGAGGCCTCTCTGCACAGTCTGCACCTCGGGTCCTGTCCAGTGTGGTAGACCCCTGCTTCTATGGATCCGGTGCTTAGTGCCTGTTCTTGTGCTGCTATGATCAGTGCCTCGGTGCTGTCTTTTAGTCCAGCCCTTTCCAGCCAATGGAAAGGGCTGGACTAAATGTCAGCAATTTCCCAGTGTCAGCCACCTCAACTATCTGTTGATGGTACATCCCATACAGGGTCTTGTCTTGCCATGGCATTTCCTCTGTTTGATCTTCCTTCCATGTCTGCTGCTGCCTCAGGCATTCTCTCAACAGCTCATCTTTAGGTGTCATCTTACTGATGTACTCCTGGATGCTCTGAGTCTCATCCAGGACAGTGGCTTGGACACTCACCAGACCCCGCCCTCCCTCTTTCTGCCTGGTATGCAGTCTCTGGGTGTTGGACTTGGGGTGGAAGTCTCCGTACATTGTGAGGAGCTTCCGGGTCTTCACATCAGCAGCCTCCATGTCCTCCTTTGACCAGCTCACTATACCGGCAGGGTATCTGATGACTGGCAGGGCATACATGTTGATGGTGTGGATCTTGTTCTTCCCATTGAGCTGGCTCTTTAGGACCTGGCTTATCCTTTGGTGGTACTTGGTTGTTGCTGTCTTCCTTGCCTCCTCACTGTGGTTCCCATGTGACTGTGGGATACCAAGGTACTTGTAGCTGGTCTGTATGTCTGCTAGTTGGCCTGCTGGTAGTCCCACCCCATCAGTCTTAACTACCTTCCCTCTCTTTACTAACATCCAGCCACACTTCTCCAGTCCGAATGACATCCCAATGTCCTCACTGTAGATCCACGGCAGGTGGATCAGTGAGTTGATGTCTTGTTCAGTCTTAGCATACAGCTTGATGTCATCCATCTAGAGGAGGTGGCTGATAGTAGTTCCACTCTTGAACTTGTATCCATATCCACTTCTTGTCATAATCTGGCTGAGGGGGTTCTAGCCCATGTAGAATAGCAGTGGGGACAGTGCATCACCTGGGTATATGCCACACTTGATGGCCACTTGTGCAAGTTGCCTTGAGTTGACTGCCAGTGTTGTCTTCCACAGTCCCATTGAGTTCTTGAGGAAGGTCCTGAATGTCCTGTTGACTTTGTATAGTGCCAGGCATTCACAGATCCATGTATGTGGCATTGAGTCATAGGCTTTCCTATAGTCAATCCAGGCCATGCTCAGATTAGTCTGTCTTGAGTCTCGGGCGACTGCTCTATCTATGAGCAACTGGTGTTTGGAGTCTCTGGTGTTGTTCCCAATGCCCTTCTAAGCTGTGATCGTGTACTGGCCTATTGGTCCTGCAGCTTGGTGGCTATGATGCCTGATAGGACTTTCCATGTTGTGGGGAGGCAGGATATTGGCCGGTAGTTGGATGGTGTTGTTCCCTTGTTGGAATCTTTTGTGATCAGCACTGTCCTACCTTGTGTTAGCCAGTCTGGGTGGGAGCCTGCTGCTAACACCTGGTTCATCTGTGCTGCTAGGCGTTCATGCACTGCTGTCAGTTTCTTCAGCCAGTAGGTGTGGATCATGTCCGGGCCAGGTACTGTCCAGCAATTCATGTTCTTGACTCGCTGTTGGATGTCTGCTACTGTGGTGGTGACTGGTTCCTGCTCTGGGAGATTTCTGTAGTCTGTTCTCAGGTCCTGCAGCCACTTTGCACTGGTGTTATGTGTCTTCTCTTTCTCCCATATGTTCTTCCAGTACTGTTCAGTTTCTGCTGTTGGTGGCTCTGCTGTTACTGTGTTGTTGCACTGCAGTTGGGAGTACACCTTGGATGGTTCTTTGGCGAACAGGGCATTTATCTTCTTGGCCTCTGCTTCTCTAATGTATCTCCTTAGCCTGGTAGCCAGTGCTGTGAGCCTTTGTTTAGCAGTGTCTAGGGCTTCAGGTGGAGTCAGGCCCTTGTATTTTTTCAGTAGCCGAGTCTTATCCTTAATCTCCACACCCTTCTGTAGTTCTACCAGCTGGCTAACTTCTCTCTGAGTTGCCTTGAGGTTGCCTCCAACCTCATTTTCCGGGGGGGGGGGGGGGTATGTACTGCTGTTCTTCTTGATCATGTAGCCAAGCATCTCCAGGATTACAACAGCTGTAGCATATACTGGTTCATTGGTTTGAGTTATGGTGGTAGTAGGGATAGTCACGAGGGCTCTATTGGCATCTTCTAGCATACTATCTGATGGTACTTCTCCACTGAGCCTTGGTAATCGGTCTCGAGAGTTGACTGTAGCTAGTTTATCCATGATCTTTTGCCTCATATCAGCTGCTGTGGTCTGTAATGGAGGGGGTGGCAGTGACATTCCAGCTTCAGGTATTGGCTGCACCTCCAGTTGTTCTTCTGGGTCTTCTTGAGTCTGGGATATAATGTGTAGTTGGTCAATCGCAAGTTGTGAGAGCAGCTTCCTCTTCACTATGTTGAAGCATTGGGTAACTAGCTGTTTCTCATTTACTGTGGATGCAGGTCTTCTGCCCATACGTAGTTCCCTCATGAGTTTCATATATCCCCTGTCATTAGGTCTGCTGTTGCAGTAGCATTCCATCAATTCCAAGTTCTCTTGTCTCATCCATGTATGGTTTGTTCCAGTAGCCCACTTATTGTCAGATTGTCCTGGTTGCCCAACATCTGATGCGGACCTTGTTAATCCGGGCGATGTCCGAGCCAGCATGACTCTTAGTTTGTGTCACTCTCATATTTGAGGAAGGCAGGTGAAGTGTTAGGGCGTCTTTGCCCAAGGACCCCTACTGGTAAGGTAGGTACAGCTGGGATTTGAATCCCGGTCTCCCGCTCCAAAGGCAGCGTTCTAACCACTACGCTATCCAGCCTATCTATCTATCTATCTATCTATCTATCTATCTATCTATCTATCTATCTATCTATCATCTATCTATCTATCTATCTATCTATCTATCTATCTATCTATCTATATACACATACATACATACACACACACACACACACACACATACATACATACACATATATACATATACATATATTTAAAAATTATAATTACAACAAGAGGCAGATTGATGTAGTGGTTAAGGCATCAGGCTAGAAACCAGGAGACTGTGAGTTCTAGTTCCACCTTAGGCACAGAGTCAGTGGGGTGACTTTCGGCCAGTCACTTTCTCTTAGCCCTAGGAAGGAGGCAATGGCAAACCACTTCTGAAAAACCAAGAAAACTGCAGGGATTTGTCCAGGCAGTCTCCAAGAATCAGACATGATTGAATGGATTAAAATAATAATAATAATTACAACAGTAAAAATGAATCCAAACTAAACAAAGATAAAAGAGTAAAAATAAAGTGTAGAAGGTACAGAAAATAAAGGAAAAATGATAAAGAGAAAGGAAAGGAAAGGAAAGGAAAGGAAAGGAAGAATACAGTAAAGAAAAAGAAAAGAAATATATAAATAAGTGATTTCCCTCCATCACAACAATAAACACTATTTTAGTAACTTATCATCTCCTCTTAAAATACAACAGATGATCTCTTCTTCTCATATCCCATCTCTTATCTATAAACAAATTCATAAATTATCATCATTTCAGTCCTGGTGTCAGCAAAATCCATTAAGAGTCACCAGAAATAACAACATATCTATTTTAACCTTGATCAAATAAACCAACTTTATATTCCTTCCTTTTATTTCTAACAATCTTAATCTTTAGCCCATTCAAATAATGCCTTAGAACTTGATTTCTTTTCATTTTTCTTTGTCCCTTCTCAAAAGATTCTTCAAAATTTTAATAAATCTTTTTTGTAAATCCAATATAGGAAAATTATCCAGGTCACTCTCTTAGTTTATTGTTTGTATATCCCTTTTAATTATTAAAACATCAGCTGGTTTCTTTTTTATCTCAAGTGTAGCATCTTTTTCCATGTCATTCTTGTAGCCAGTCTGTCAGATCCCTCTGATGAAAAGGTTCACAGAAGCCCTTATTGGAGCATCTTCCTTTGGTCTCTTATCACTGGGAACAGACTCCGTGTCGCCAGATGGAAGGGGGCACTGAATTGGAGTGTGAAGTGGATTATTATGGCTAGGAATTTATGGTGTTCACACATCAAGGCCAGAGAGAGGAGATACACCAGAGAGCCACCTGGGTTGAGAAGGAGGGGGGTGACATACTTTAATGGGAAGTGGGGGGAAAAGTAATTATGTAGGTTTGCATGGGAACTTTCCATTCGCAGCTTTGCTCTTGTGCTGGTCATTTCACTTCATTAAAATAGTAAAAGGAGCTTGGACTCTAGACTGTTATTGTGTGAACACTTGAATGTGCCAGTGCTTACATTAAGCTGCAAGTTTCAGTAACTCTTCCTGGGTATCCTAACCAGTTGAGAGTTAACAAAAAATGCCGAAACATGGAAAATCCAAGGCAAAGGACCCATCGCCCTCATCCAACATGGACCAGACCGTGCTGTTTGCCAAAGTGGAAGAAGAAAGGATAGAGTCAGTGGAGAGCTCCGGAAGTGGGGAAAGTGATGGAGAAGCTGAACCCAGGCTGAGCACAACAGAACTGGAGAGTGCACTCCTCTCCCTCAATTTTGTGGTAGACCCCCAAAGCCCAGATGTGAGAGTGAGGGACCAACAGATGGGTCCATCGACATCAAGCATGAAGGGGGTGGACGGGAGAGCCCCCCAACCCATGGAAGCCCAAGTACGAGTGCTGAGCCCGGGGTCCCATGGAACAGCATCAGAGGTGGATGGGACCCCGCAAGCGATCCGAGGGCTGGAAGCAAGGATGTCAGCCATGGAGGTGATGATGCAGCACATGTTGGAAGCTATCAATACACTTGTGTACCCGCCAGGTGAGCTCTCAACCCAGCTTTCCAGAGGGGCCTTGCCTGATCGATGCAGTCGCCACCTCACTGTGGTGCCTGTCGAGGGGTTCAACTCCCCTACCCGGCGATGGAGGAGCAGTGGCCACGCGGAGAGCCAAGATGTATCGACAGTGGCTCCCACAGCAGAGGCAGCGCACATGGGGACCCCAAAAGAGATACAAGTCAAGTTTAACGGTGGCCTTTTTCTTAACCAACATGTCCATTTATATGTGAGTTTGGGACTTGCTTTCCTACGGAATACAAGACGGTGAGCCAGGTCAGGGTGAGGCTTTGGGGAGCCGCAGCCGATTGGTATGTACAACTACACGATGCTATGGCTCCTGAGCTGAACAACTGAAAAGAATTCTTGAAAGCCCTGAGGGAGAGGTTCAAAGACCCTTTAGACAAGATGAGGGCTAAATCAGCCATCCAGAAACTCAGGCAAGGGGGAAAGAGCATGGCTGAGTACGCTGTGGAGTTTAAAGCCCTGGCAGGAAAAGTCATAGACTGGCCTGAGACCACCAAGATAGACTATTTCAAGGGGGGATTGCAACCAGAGATCCAAAGATGGGCACTCTGCAGAGGAGACCCCCCCCCACATTAAAAGAGTGGATCTGCGTGGCAGGGGAGGTCGAAAACACCCAGTACCAGTTCCAGAGGCAACTGAGAGTGCAAGCTGCAGGAAGAAACACTGGAGCCAATGGGTCAGTTCCTGTTCGCCCAATGGAGGCTGTTCTGAAAAAGGGAGGAAACCAAGGACAGAACCTGGAAGAGAGGTGGGAGTTTCAAATGCGGCAAAGACTCCCATCAGGCGGCAGAGTGTCCCCATGGAGGAATGGAGGTCCACCAAAACCCCTCCCACCAAGCCGACCAAAACCCCTCCCACCAAAGTCATAGATTGATCTGAGACCACCAAGATAGACTATTTCAAGGGGTGAGTGTCCCCATGGAGGAATGGAAGCCCACCAAAACCCCTCCCACCAAGCCCACCAAAACCCCGCCCACCAAAACCCCTCCCACCAAGCCCACCAAAACCCCGCCCACCAAAACCCCTCCCACCAAAGTCATAGATTGGTCTGAGACCACCAAGATAGACTATTTCAAGGGGTGAGTGTCCCCATGGAGGAATGGAAGCCCACCAAAACCCCTCCCACCAAAGTCATAGATTGGTCTGAGACCACCAAGATAGACTATTTCAAGGGATGAGTGTCCCCATGGAGGAATGGAAGCCCACCAAAACCCCTCCCACCAAAATCATAGATTGGTCTGAGACCACCAAAACCCCTCCCACCAAAGTCATAGATTGGTCTGAGACCACCAAGATAGACTATTTCAAGGGTTGAGTGTCCCCATGGAGGAATGGAAGCCCACCAAAACCCCTCCCACCAAGTGCAAAGGAGCGGCTGCAACCGCGCTGGCCTGAAGAGACAAGGCACTGGAACCACCGATGGAATTGAGTGAGGAGTAAATCCACTTTCAATTCAGTCTCGATCTTGTCAGGTAAAACTCATTCCCCTTCCATTACATCTTTTAGACACAGGCTCTCCATAGAGGCAGATGTCTCTGTTGACACTAATAAAATTAATTTTTGAGTCCATTTTTTCAAAAATATCCCCATTATTTTGTTTCATTCTGTAATTGTAAATTGAGATTATGTGTTCTTCTCCTTTACTGTAATCTTTAGTTCCCTCTAGTGTTCAATTTTTAAAATCTTATTATGGTTTTTTTTTTATTATTCAAAACAAAAGCATTTCCCACAGGAAGGATTCTTTATAATTAATTCCAAAATCTTACTTCAAGTTTATCTGGACCCTTAGTCCATTAGTACCTTTCTAAAATCAGTTTTAATCACCCTTTTGATGTTTATTCAAAAAAAAATTTTTTTTAAGTTCTTAAACTTGTAGTTGAAACTTTCTTTTGCTAGATTGAAGGAAACTGACCTGGTACTGTCAAACTTGTTAATCCAAAGGTTTCTAATAGCTGAAAAGCAGTTAACAAGCAATTTCCATATATATACTGTGTGTGTGTGTGTGTGTGTGTGCGTATATATATATACACACATACACACACACACATACACACACATATACACATAGTGTGTGTGTGTATATATAAAATTAAAAGTTTTTAAAATGAAGATAAAAACTAATACAAACTAATAGGAAGGGAGGGAGGGAGGGAGGGAGGGAGAAAGCCAGAAGTGCAAGAAAGGGGGGGAAAGTAAAAGAAAAATAGAAAAGGAAAAAAGATTAAAAAGTGGCTTCTGATCTTCTTTATAGCAGTTATAAGTACAATAAACTTATCTCTTTCTCTAAAGTTTCTTCATGACTCTCTTCTTTCTATAATCTATCCTGTCTAATCATCAAAACCATAAAACATATGTTCATTTTTTTATGCTTCACACAAAAAGTCCATAAGGAGTTTCCTGTAACAAGCAATTTTTGTAAGTACATGAACTTAGTGTCCTTTCAAAGGCACCAACTGCGGTTTGAGCAAGATAGCTATTCCCTCATCTCCCAGAGCTCTAAACCTGCTGAGACAGCTATCTGGAGCACTAGTGGGTGATCTCACGTCCTCTCCTTGTCCCGAGAGATTTCAAAGAGCCAGTCTAGTCAGTCTAGGGATGACAATACTCTGAAATGCTTCCTATGCAAGTGAAAGTGCCTCTGTTTACCTATAGATCTATCTAATTGGAGCAAAATTTTAATTCTTGGATTCAGGCCCAAAACTAGACCTTTGTTATTCTTCAAAAGACAGTAATTTGCTTTTTTGGCATTGTTTTATGCTACAGAAGAAGGAGATTAAGAGACTCTGTTCTGTTTAAGGTATATAATAATGCAAGAGGAGAGGTGCTTGGACCAGGCTAAGAACCAGATGGTAAAACCAGAGGATCCAAATGAGCCCTGAAATACTTAGCTGCTTTCCTCTGTTCCAGAGTAATCTTCCCCAAACTAGTGCCTTTCAGGTGTATTAGTTTACAACTCTTTTTATCTGCTTGGTTGACTGAGATGATGGGAGTTAAAGTTCAACTTAACCTGAAAACAGGGTGGGGAAAGCTGCTGTAAGAGGACCCCAGGAAGACACATACCTACTTTATGCATTTGCGATGCTGTCACCTAAACTAGTCTAGGTAGCTACCAAGGATTGACAAGATGAAACGTACATTGTAAGAGGCCAGAATCTGCACCTGAGCAGTCTGTTTATGGGGTGATAATCCCCTATTGCTTGTTCTCCGTAAACATCTGCCACCTGGGGAAATAAGAGTTGATGTCATATAAAAGGTAAAGGTCAGAATGACTGATCCTTAAAAACTGAAGCTGATCCTTGTCTCAGCCACTTTAATACAGATACTTCTGCCTTTGATCTAAGAGGGTTATGCTTGTCAAACTGCAGCAGGATTTTACAGTGATCCTTTGCCCTTCCTCAATCTTTCCTTTAATCTTGTTTTAACTTTTTATTTATATGTATATGTTAGTATCACCTGGATGGATTTATTACTTACCCATTATTAAATTACATATTGCTAAGGCTGGAATTAGATGCTTAGTAGGCAGCATTCTTGCAGAAAATGGGTTAGGTCCTCTCCTACTGCAAGGATAAAAAGGAAAATGAATGGCAAAAAGGAAACAACAAAGGGTGTTCCTTAACCCTGAGCCCAATTTGTTTTTGGATGTAATAAACATCCCTTTCCCCCCACCACCACGAAAGAAGGAAGTTGCAGTAGACAAACAATGGAATGGGATGAGTTAAACACACACACACACACACACACACACTTCTTCAGTGAAGAAGCACAGCTGGACACACTAGCAGCTGGATTGTTTATTGTTCCAAGTGTTTATCAGTTTGTTTCTTCTCTGTCCATTTTAGTTTCCAGAGCTCTACTCATTTCAATAAAATGTAGGTTCGTTTATGCAATTCTGACCTTTCTAAATTGCAGTGATATGCATAACTCAGTCCTAATCATTTTTAGATTGTTTGTTCATCTCAGCAATTGTATGGTGTTTTGGTCAACACCTCAGATAGAACAGAGATGGATAACCTTTTGCTGTCTGAGGGCCACACTTAATGCTGCTTCCCTGGCCAAGGATTACCTGTTTTCCCAGTTGATGGCTTCAGTGACACATTGGGTGGACACAAGATGCCCAAAAGACCGGGCAATTATGCAGAACTTTTTTTACAAATCTAAGAATCATTCAGAATCAAAACAGTGTCTCTGATGTACCTAAACAAGCCTTGCATGTAACTTTAAGGAGGAAAAGTTACAGGTCACACAATGGCCTGATAATTACTCCACTGGATTTAAAAGTAGTCATGGAAACAGCTCTAGGGTCCAGATGCACTAATGAGTTACCACCCATGATATGGAGCTTCATTTGAACATACTCTTCTCCTATATCACATTTTAACGTTGATGATCCGTTTTTTATGATTTCAGGAGCAAGTCAGCTTTTTCTTCCCCTGAATGTTTGTACATACATTCTGAATGAAAGGGGTGAAAGAGAAAAGGAGGTATAATTAAAACCACCATGGAGAGGGAACAAGAAAGTGAGAAGCAGAAACCCCAAGGTTTCCTCACAGTGTTATTTCCTTCCGTTTCTCCATCCTGTGTGATTTGAACCACTGTGGAGAATTGCCACTTAAATGCGACCTTAAAAGAAATGTGTAACTAACCTGGCAGTGCCACCCCAGACTAAATCAAAGGAGGTGTTGTTGTTTTTTAATTGCAAAATGTATCACTTACCAGCTTCCAAAAATAATTCTAAATATTAGGGGGCTTCGTTGTAGCTATGGGAAAGCAAAATTGTGGTTTTAACATACCAGCCATATTTTAAATAATTTTACCATTGCAGCTAAAAATCAGACAGCTGAGAAGACATTAAATCAAATACTTTCATTACAATCATAGATCAGACATAAAATGGGACAGCAGCTCCCCCTCCCGAGACATTTCTCTCATTTAATCAAACCTTTTTTGACTTCTCTTTACACCTTAATGCCAAAGAGTTAAGAACTCAGGTACCTTTAATAGATACGTTGAATTCACCTGTGCTGAAATTCTGCCCCCTATTCAACTATCCTCTTTTGTATCTGGTCATCTTCAGTAACATTTGAACAGTTACTTTATGTAGTAATTAACAGCATAACTCTGTGATGCATCCCTACCTGCAATAAATCTAACATGCTTGTGTTCTGTATGCAGCTATTGTTGTTATTAGTGAGGAACTGTCAGTTATGAAGCAATGAAGTACAATAAAGTACAGAGACACTGGCAAAGCACTAGACTACTGCTAAGTTTCACAGAGCTGCTATAAGATAAATAAAAATAATTATTGGAAACTCTTTGAATAGCAGCAGTTATTTATATTAATGTTAAATATGTTATTTGCCTTCTCATCCTGGAAGACTAATGGGTACAGCCAATGTGAGCTGAGGTCTGATTTATTTGACAAGCTAAAAGGCTGCTGTTGCCTTCTTCCCAAATGCTTGCTTCTCAAGGCAATTCAGAGTCACTCACCTTGCAGGAAAGATCATGTGTTGCCAGCTATTTTCTGAGCTTCTTGTTAGTCATTGCACAGACAGCATGTGATGGGCAGGTCAATAAAATGCATGACCAACTCGTCTGGACATCTGGCAAGCCATACGTTGTGTAACTATCAAAAATAGCAGAGTCTGCATGGGCAGACTACATGGGCAAAGAGGGCAAAGAGAATAGGAATAAATTGTAGAATAGACTCCTTCCATCTCTGAATGTTAAATAACCATCATTGCCCTCACACACTACTTTGTATTAGTAGCTTGATATAAATTCACACCAGTCAGGAGAAATCATGCAAAGTGGTATGAAGCAATAAAAGTATACATAGAAAGAAACCTGTAAAGGAGAAAATAAACTTATACTAGGAAAAGAGCTTGTATAGAAGAAGAAATGAAGACAGTCATTGAAGAAATAGAGAATCCATGATAGCAGGAGAAAAGGCAGAGGATAAGGGCTAAAGAGAATAACTGAGGAAAGAGTAAGCCTGCCACATGGGTCTCCATACCCACCCTGGTAGTCTGAGATGGTTCCCTTCAGGCAAAGCCTCCCTAGTAGCCATCTTCTAAAGGCCTTTGTAAGATCGAGGCAGGTTTGGAGGCTTATATCTGAAGGATAAAAAAGGGGACACTGTGAGTGCTCTTGTTTAGAGAGGACCTGAACTCTGTGGAGAAGACACTGAATATGACAACTGTGTTTCTTCCAGCTGAGGTCAATGTAGGTTGAGGCCTGCTCCATCCCATCCTTCCTTTCTTTTTCATAGAGCAAATGTACAGATTCTGTAACTGTAAAGCCATACTGATAATTCCTTGCAGTAGGAATCCTTGGGAGACTAAAGACAAGTTTGAGCTGTAGGAGCTGTATAAGATGGGGAAGTAGAGTGGTACATATTCTGCCCACCATCATCTATCTCACCCTGAGGCTGTTTACATAAGTCTTGTCTAACTATATATAGCAGGATGTAAGTTTAAACACATTAAATAAAATGGGTCAGACATTCCTTTAGACCAGCAGTGTGTGTCAGGCCAAACTGCATTTTGCTTTTACAAGTTTTATGAGGGTTGATGACTATGTAACCTCCCCATGTATTCTAAAGAGTTTAGTTGGCATAAAAATGTACACAGATTTGCAAAGAACAAACTCTTAATTGGAATCACAGTTATGCAGAAAAATAAAACAGTTGCCCCCACTGAGCTAAATGCACAATCTGTCTGAATTAAAACAATGCAAAATTTGGTCTATTTGAGTCCAAAAGGAATAAAATAGATAATCCCTTTTTGCAAACCTTCAAATCAGATAGTCTAAACTTTATCTAATCCAAATATAGTTGACAAAACTGTTCTCATGATATAAGACCTATATAGGTGTTCTTGAACTCTGCATCCTACATTTTTTGATAGTGAATTGATTTATGACAAAGACAATGCTGTTTCATTTTATTGCCTTTTTGTGAGTTTGTTTGCCTTTTCATCCTTTGTCGTTACCTCCTGATATATTTGAAGACTGGTATATGCTCAGTTTATCACAGTTTTCAGTTCATTTTTTTCCTTTATAGTTACTAGAATCATAGATAGAACATCAGGCATTATCACATAATAAAATATTGCTTTGTGCTATGATTTAATCGGTGCTTGTATGTAGTCCTATATATTGATGCATAAGGATAGGGTGACAGATGTAAACTGAGAGTTGTAACAAACTGTACACGTTGTCTGAAAATAAAATTTAAAAATAGAATACAGGATTAATAAGGGATAATCCAGAAATACAATCAAAACTCCAGGAATACATTTGAATTGGGAGAACCTTGCTTTCTTTTTCTGAAGAAATTTGACACACTTACACATCCCTGTGACTGAAAAGGAAAAGTGTATTTGGTGAATATCTCCCCTCTGCTAACACAGATCCAACAACAAACTAGCTTGTGTAGTCACAACTGGGTTCACATGTATTTTAGTGAAGAGTCATGGATGGAAACAAGGAAAGACTGCAAAAGAAAAGACAACTGTGGAGCAGCAATTAGGGGCAAATGGTATATCATAGTTCCCAGAATTGCTTATCAATTAGTCATGCACTTAGTTAATACTTAAGGAAAAAGATCTTCATGCCTTTGACCCGAGGAGCCAAACCACAGGAGGTAATCAGATAAATGTGCTTACTGTTTGCATAGGGTTATCTAAGATGGACAAAGTAGCTTTAGATAATCAAGTGATGGAGTTTCAAATGTAAACAGTGGTTCATGAATTTGTGTTTGCCATCTGTACTGTGTTGTGTGCAGGTCAAATGGTGACAAAAGAAAGCTGCTACAAAGATTTTCAAGTACAAGTGGATACTTCTTTATGTGACCCCAAGAGTCGACCAGCTACTGGAGCCATTCCCTGCAAAATGCCAGCTTGCCCTCCCAGGTAATAAAATGCATGGCTAAGTGTATGTTTCCTCAAATTTACGTGGCATTGCATGTATTGTGGAGTCCCTGGTGCTCCCTGAGCCTTGTTGTTTTCTTGCAGATGTTTCATTGGCAGACTAGGCAACATCTTCAGTGTTCACTTCAGTGTTCACTGGATACAAATACATTGGAATGTATTTGTAATATGCATTGATTTCCAGTTTGTTTCCAGGCATGGTTCAAGTCCCGGTCATTACTTATACGGCTTTCACAAATGAAGGAATATATGCACTTCTTGGTGTGGTAAGCCTTTGGAATTCTAGGCTGGAAGATATTTCCAACAGCCAAATACTCCCTAAGTCTCTGGACTGGACCTTCATGCCAAAGCTGGCCATTTGCTTTCCTGGACCATGAAAGGCTTCCTGCTTAGGCTGGAACCTTTTCTGAAGAACAAATTGTTCCTGATTCTGCTGTGGTGCTGTGTGTTCTTTCTGTCTTCCTCCTGCTTGTTCTGTAGTTCCATCTTCCATTACTTTGGTTCTGACTACTGCTTGTTCCTTGACACTTAACAGTTTGTCCCTTGGCTCTGACCCCCAGTTCAGCTTCTGGTTCTCCATCTTCTTCTCACCGTCAATCAGCTGATTGTCTGGACATAGGACAGAACCTTTTCACTTATGTCACCCAAACTGTGAGCGATAACTTAGGTCACCCCTTCCCTAGAAGCCCCATTTGCCCTCACTGTTGGCATTTAGCCATGCTGTAGATAACAAATGAGGTTCACCCCATTTTAAGTTTCATTTAGCTCTTTTAACTCCTTTATTGGTATGGTTTATTATGGCTTTGCATTGCAATTTGAGTTTGATATTTATTGTACTGATTAATGTATATGTTTTCAGTTAATGCTGTCTACCTATAATCTGAGTAGACTAAATCTAGGTATAATTGACCCCAGTCACATCATAAACTGGCAGACTTCTCTTGACAACACTAGGCTGGAAGCAGGTCCTGGGGCATTCAGGGACATACTACTTAGAAAGGTGTATTTCAGAGAAGCAGATGAATGTTTTATGGAAGAATTCCAGTAAGTGCTACGTATCAAATGCAAATACTGTTTTCAGTGAAATCAAAGATTAACGTCTTGTGCATAATTCTCCTGCCCATACGGTGTGATAAGTTTGAAACCACTCTCTTTTGAGCAGGAGGGATGGTTTCCACTTGTCCCTTCCTTTGGAAATGGACTAGTCTGGGTGTAGGTTGTTTTCTTCTCCTCTTATAAGAATTGTCTCCCACATAAACTCTGTGTAAACCAAGAGATGCCATAGAATTCCAGCCAATGAACTGACATCTGTGGAGTCCCCAGTTCAAAACTCGTGTTAATCTTGGCATTTTGCTGAGAAATCTATAAAGCTATTTTTTCTAAGCCTTATCCTTCTCTCCAAGGTGCTACCTAGAATAAGGAAATAATATTTATAATAGTAATTAGGACTGACACCAGGTTTGGTGCATCAGCAGCCTTCCGTCCTTGGCTGTATCTTGGCTGTACCACAATAGTAGCAATCCATGGGTGGTGGTGAGGACAACAGTAGAGTCAGTTGGTACTCCAGGACTTAGATCTGGTCAAATTTCACCTGAAACAAGGATCTTTGTTAGAGTGAGGTGGAGAGAAAGAAAATGTTGCCTGCTGGGTATTGAGACATATATAATTATAAATGCACACATTCAAGTTTTTTGTTATTTACCAAGACACAGCAAATGGCAATTCCTAGCCAGTTTTTGCGGATCACCAGAAAAAAAAAAAGGGAAGTTGAACCATGAATGGAGGATCCATCCAGAAATTCTAGGGGTGTAGACTAGATTGGGAAATTGAAAGAAAAATAATCCAGAAAGAAGGCAAAGGCAAGCTATATTAGTACTGTTTGCAAAAAAGCAACACAACTTTAAGGGGACTTTACCTTTATAACATACATGACAAGTTATAATATGAGCTCCTGTAAGAAAAACAGCATAGTCAAGGTTAAATGCTTTGGTATAGCATTTTCTCTGAGATACGACTTAGCTCCAACAGTGCTGGGATTAAGGGAAGCTATTAAAACCTGGTTTAACCTTCGGAGCTGATATATTATGAGACTGTTCCCTCTGGTAGTGGGGTGCTTGTTTAATGAAGTCCTTGGTGCATAAGAAGAATTGCTATTTTATTCTTGCTTATTATTTTTATTTTATTGTTTTAACCTCATTTGCAGATGACAAGTATGTAATCTGCTCAATGATAGGAGCAGCATATAACCCCAGGGAAATAAATAAATGACTGAAACAATTTCTACTCAGAGCTATTAGAGCTCCTGTTTAAGCAAGATGTGCCCTTTTAAGCACTCGGATGCTTAAGCGTACTTGTGAAGACCCTTCCAATTTCATTGAACCTGAATCACCATAGTAAAATAGCTATTGAGTTGCAGCATATACTAAAAATGCACAAGCGGTTATTTTATGGCTCCTTATGCAGATATAGTGAGTTACCTCATTAATATGCCCTCTGTCAAGTTAAAAAAGACATTGCTATACTGTCTGGAACCTCCAGACATCATTTCTCTGTTGTACATGAGATATTTTAGAGTTCATGGCCACAAGCTCCAAAAAAAGTTGGCTGTTATCCCAGTTTTGAGCATTTAAACTAACTGAGCTAGCACATTAAATTTATAAATATTAGATTTACACTAGCTAGGCTTAAGCTAGTTATTTAGTTGTTGAGCATGTCCCAAAAATGTCTACCATAAACATTTATGCTATGTCCTCCTCATATAATACGACAAGCTGAAGATAGAGTTCCAGTTAAATCCATTACTGCTGCTGCTGCTGCATGATTGACAGCTCCAAAAACATGCCTTCATTTCACATGTGTCTAATATTCTAAAAAAGAAAAGAAAGAGCTTTCTTCAGTCATTCTTTGTTGCCCAGTATACAATTTTGTAGCCTAATTTTAACTATGTTTGCTTAAAAAGCTCCACTTTCTCCTGCACCCTACTCTACAGGTTGAGGCAACATTTCATCATGCCTAATTCTTCCTGAGAACTCCTTTCCTATCTCACCGACAATTATCAACACAGAGGCCATCAGAGGAAGAGGAACCTAGATCCTGACATCATTGTCATAACTGGACCTGGCTTCAGTTGAGGAACTCCTCCATTTCTATTACATGAGGGATTGTAGTAGAAAAGGATGGGAAAACCTTGTTCTGAATGCATGCATCATAATATATTGTTAATCTTTTAGAAAACATTTTCATATTGCTCTTCATCTCATATCAGGAGAAAATTAAAATGTTAAATTGATTTAAAAATGTATAAAAAATAAACCTAATAAATCCATATTAAGATGCACCAATAAAAGGCAAATATAAATACTTTGATAATTAAGGCTTTTCAAATGCTTAGGCCAACAAATAGTTGAAGCTCCAACCCCCCAAAAAGCAATAAAATGTCAGTGCTAGTTGTACCCCAGAAAGGATGTTCCATGATTGGAGTGTCACAAACAGTAAGTGATCTCCTTTAACAAAACGTAAGTCTCCTGTGAATTGAGCTCAGCAGTGTCCATGATGGTACAGGGAGCGAGTGCAAAAAGAAAAAGAAAGAAAGGCAAGATGGCAATCACAGTTTGCAATCAAAACTTTACCCTTACTGTATGTGCATTGGCATCAGACGCTGTATCGCTGCATCAAAGTGGCAGGCTTTAATCACAATGCCACAACCACCATTTTGCCTCTTTTGCCCACCCTCCACCCCTAGCTGGTACTGTTGGGTGAGCTTGATTCCTGGTAAATTCAAAGACATGCCTGTTCTGATTTCTTGGTGGTGGTGGTGGTTTGCCGTTGTACCTTCTAGGGTGTTTGGCATACCCAGTTTAGTCTATCCTGCTGTCCTAGTGTTCTCTCATCTTTGGAGAAAAGCTTTCCCTGATTATTTTAAATCCAAGGCAGGCTGAAAGAGAAGTGTTCCTTCAGAAACGTGGAACCCAAGCTATTTAAGTCATTGAATTGAATCCTTGAATTGGGCTCAGAAGTGAAGAGGCCACTGCTCTTCATTGAGAAGAGGTACTATGCATATGTGTTCAACTCTAGCTAATGAGTAATACAATTAGAATGTTGTGAGATCATAAGTAATTGTGGTCCAGCTATATCACTTCTTTAGCAGACTAAGCTAGGAAGGTACTCCTAGCCACCAAGGCCACCCAGGTCTCAAATGGCAAGACTAAGTCAAGGAAGATCCCCAAGGAATTCCGGGAAAATGCATCTCCATCTAGAATAGGCTGAAGTCCAAATCTAGATATAAGAATCTCTCATTCAGACAACTTTTGTCAGGATTCAACCTTCATTTATTGTCTAAATTTAGACCATTACTAAATCTAGACACTGGTGGAGCCCCAACAATCAACTCATCTGATTTAGAAAAAAGGTGCAAATAATTTTCTCAGCTTCTCTTCAATGTCCTTATCCTTTGCCTGCTTTATCATCTAGTAATTCAGCCACTTTCTTCATTCTGTAATTTTGTTAATTAGAATTTTTTTTTTTAATCTCTGGTCTTAAAATGGTATTAGCATATGTATTTCAGAGCCCTTTTTCTGCATCCCTTATTGTAACCTTGCATTTCTTTTGTACAACTATGGAGGAGCTTTTCTCTAATCATTTCCTTGAAGCTGATGTCTCTCTTGAACTTAGTACTGTAATATCTTTCCTGTTGTATACTAGCTAAATATCTATTATTGTGCTTTTCAGAACATATACACACACACAAACACAGAGATTTTCTAAAGACATCTGATTTATCAGCTTGTTTGGCTCTAAGCCAAAATAAACATAATTTCGTAACTTATTGATACCGTGACCGCATAGAAGGAAGGAACGTCCATAAGCGTTCCATTGCATTCTACAGGCACAGACACCGCATGGTACCTTTTTCCTGACTGCTCCATATTTCTTCCACCATGTAGATCTATCCCCAGGCTAATCTTAGGATTTCATTAAAAAACAAAATTATGTAGATCCTATTAATTTCAATTATTTTTTTGTAAATATGCATATGGATTTAGCCTTAGCTTAAAGCACAGTATAATTTTCTGAAACTGAGGTCTTATTAATATAGATCCTAAAATCTGTTAGATAGTGTGCCTTTTTTTCTCTATGCAGGTGTCTGATAGCTTGAATAGCAATCTGTATGTAACTGAATGTTATTACAATGCTTCTGATAGCTGATGCTAATATTTTGATTTCACTTTAGTATATTCATAAACTGTTGCAAGCTAAAACTAAAAAGGAACTGTGAAGAATCCAGAATTGTTGACGGGAATGTTTTAGATCACTAGCTGAGGGCTTGGGTTACTGTTCCAGGATTCTGTCTTTCCATGCTCTTTGCCAATCACCTGTCATCATCCCCCCGTCTTTTCCATGCCAAGGTTTGATCTTGGGCAGTAACTTGGGAAAAGAGAAAAAAGCATAAGCAGATCCCTGGGGGAGCCTGAAACCAGCCACTAAGGTCAGTAAGTTGAACATCTGCTCAAACAGAAGAACTGGGGAAATTGTGACAGAAGTATATCTTCAATTTTTTTTCTGCAATTCCATATTCATTCCTTTATTACAGCAGCAGAAGCAGAATATGGATGAGACTATTATAGGCAGCAAAACAAATCTAAGCCCTGGTAAGTCTACTTACCAATATGTGATGAAGGATTAATTGAAAGCCCTGTCAACACTGAATTATTTTTCCTGTAGCAAGATTAGGATGAGGCATAAACAATGCAACCTATATTTGATTTCTGTGCTTGTATTTGAAATGTCTAATGGAAAAGCAACAACATCTCATATTTTTAAGGAATATTATACATATGGGGAAAAGGAATGCCTTGGTTCTTTCAGTTAAGAAGTGCAATCTCCTTCAAGTCAAGCCTGACTCTGGATGACTTTATGGACAGGTTCTTCTGGTTTTCCTGGAAACAATACAGGAGGGGCTTTGCTATTGCCTTTTTCTGGAACTGCATTTTCAGACTCCCAGTGTAACCTACAGCCCTTGCATTTCCTGGTAGCCTTCCACTCACATGCTTACCAGGTCCGAACCAGCTTAGCTTTCAAACCAGGCAACGTTAGCCATATGCTGCCACCTGCAGCACTGGATTGCATATAGTCATCCAGTGAGTTCATATATAAGAAGAAACTGACTCAGGGATGTCTGGTTCTTAGCTCAGGCTCTTGATTGTGTGCACGCTATCATGCACTGTGGTAAAGTCTCTGAGCCGACTGTGATCACAATTGTGCTATAATTATTGTCACAATTTCCCCGCTAGTCCAAAAAGTCTAAATCAGAAAATGGGTAGGGACAAAATAAATGAGCCGTGACTTAAATCAAATTCTATTGATTTCACTGTGTCTATGTTAAACGTATAGAATCCATTGTCAAATCTTAATTTAAAAAATACACTTCAGAATGTCAGAATTATTAATGTATAGGAAAATGATATATTTCCATCATTAAAGAGTAATCATCTATTTGTGCTGCACTTTCTTTTCTTCTTTTTCCCCACTCTCCATGACCTATGAGTGAGTGTTAGACAGTGGAACTTTAAAAAGAATCGGAAACTGCATCTCAGGTTTCAGATTTCATGAACCCGTGGGATGTACTACAAGTTGGTGTCTTTTGCCTACTCTCTTATCGTAACGAGAAAACAAGGCAGCTCTTAAACGTTTGGAGAAAAGCTGTGCTACAGATGGGATCCCCACAAATAAATCAGATTCTCCTTACCTTGGGTCAGACGAGATAGTCAGATCTGCAAGTGTGAACTTTTTTTTTTTTTTATCTTTTTCTAGCTGGTCCGTTGGGAACTGGAGTGGGTGCAGCTTGACTTGTGGAGGAGGAGAGCGGTTTCGGGAGGCTCACTGCACGCAGAGAATTCAGCATGAGCCAGAATGGGTATCAGACACCCTTTGCCAAATTCCTGCCCCAGTCACCAGGGAGCTATGTAACCCCCAAAGATGTCCACCTACATGGAGCACCGGGCCATGGTCTGAGGTACATCAGATTCACACTTGTACACTTCAACCCTTTTAGCCAAAAAACCAGACTTGCTACCAACAGGTTTTGACATTTCACTTAGAAACTGTCTCCACAGAAGTATGTCCAACAGATGAATAAACATCGACAGGTACCTCAGGGTAACTGTGACTTCTTGGATGAAATTTGCTGTAGACATTCTGAAATTCATTTTGTCATAATGGATAATCTGTCACACTTTGATAGAGTTGAATACTAGTCTACTGGAAATGGGTAAAGAGGATTTTTTTTCCCCTCCAGTGTGAGTGATACAGTTCAGGAAAAGTTACCTCACAAATCATTTCTGAACATGTAGTTTGTTGTCAGTTATTACATAGATATATAGGTAGTCATCACTTAACAACCATTTGTTTGGTGATGGTTCAGACTTAAGATGGTGCTGAAAAAAATGACTTACAACCAGTCCTCACACTTAAGACCATTGCAGCATCCCCGCAGATCATGATTTGGGCTCTTGGCAACCCATTCATATTTATGACCATTGCAGCATCCCACGCTCATGTGATCACCATTTTTGACCTTCCTGGGTGGCTTCTGGCAAGCAAAACTAATGGGGAACCGCGTGATTCACTTAACAACCATGTGGTTCACTTAATGACCATGGTGATCCGCTTAACGACTGCAGCAAAAAAGTCATAAAATTGGGGCAGATTTGCTTAATGACCCCTTCACTTAGCAACTGAAATTCTGGTCCCAATTGTGGTCACTAAGCGAGGACTACCTGTAAGCCACCTGTAACTTTTAAGAGCAATTACAGTATAAACTTTAGATGGCAATGCATCCTTACACTCCTATAATCAGTAGAGTGGATTTATTTCCAGTTTTGCTTTTAGAATTCTCTTTTTAAACTAAGCATTTTTCAATTTAAAAGAAATCGGACTCATCAGCAAGAATTAGTACCCTATGCATTTATGTGCTATAATCTATTTGCATATTAAGGCAATACACCTCTCCATTACAATTAAGGTAAGGTCAAAATAATGTGGAAAGGACAGTTGTCCTGATGCCATGTTTGTACACTTCCCTGACCGTAGGATGCTGGACTAAATGGGCATTTGACTCTTCTTAAATTCTATTCTGAATATTATGAGGATGTAAGAATATTCTGCTGGAAAAGCAAAGTATACAAAACACACCTAACTGCTACGTATTTTATTTACTTCAAATTCTTTTCTCTTATTTTTGAGAAACATTTTGCTATCATGTTGGTTGTCCATTCTACACTCCCAGTGCTCTCGAACATGTGGGAAAGGCTGGAGGAAAAGAACTGTTCTGTGCAAAAGCTTCTCTTCCTCTCCCTGGGCTCGAATTCTGTCCGATGCTGCCTGTGCTGCAGAACTGAAACCAAAGATGCAAGAAATCTGCCTCCTGAAACGATGTTATAAAAATAAGAAACTTCAGTGGTTTGTGTCCACATGGACCGAGGTGAGAAAACAGGTTTTTTTAATGTGTACGCTACTAAATATGCAAGCTCTTCCATTCATGAGAAGATACCATTGCAGGTAAGATGTGCTGCTCCTGGAGGGCTCTCTGACCCAATTCCTACCCTGAAGGGTATTACACAAGAAAGTATGGAGTCCTTGGTGCTCTCTGAGCTTGGTTGTTTGCTTGCAGACGTTTCATTACCCAATTACGTAACATCATCAGTGTGAATCAGTAAGGAAATCATCGTTGGTGCAAGTCAGTACTAGCTGGGTAATGAAACATCTGCAAGCAAATAACCAAGCTCAGAGAGCACCAAGGACTCCACAGTTCAACCCTATGTATATTCTTGTCTATTGGAACAAGAATGCATTTTTGTCCCATATCTGTTTAAGATTTGCATCATAAAACCCTGTCCAAGGGAGAGTTTTACCCATCAGTGCTAGGCAACAGCCCTATTTCGATCTCACTATGTGCCAATATTGCTGGAATGTTTTCATTAAGCTAGATTAACTTTCAGTGAAGCTTGCTTGCCATTGCAACATTTGTTGCGATGAAAAACAGAAAATCAATATTCCAAACCATTCCTGTCCTACATACCAAGCATCATGCAAACTGCCATTATAAGTGGAACATCAATGGCATGTAAATGGAACAGACTAAGCTATTTAAATACTTGGGAATCTATTTTCAGTTGCCCACTGCATGAAGATATTAAGCCTGTGACCATTCAATCCATGTCCAGAAGTCTTCAAATACTATGATAAGTTTCAGCAGATGTAATAGCAATAGTTTGCTTCCAGCTGCTGCCAAGTGCTGAGCCTCCTGTTATATGGAGCACAACTCTCCCTCTAAAAAGAGTTAAACAACTCTGGAAACAATACAGTCAAAAGCTTTAAGAACCTTGCTCTGTATTCCTTGTTGAATGCCTATTGCCCTTCTCCATTTGGAAAATAATATGCAGAGATACATTGACTCTGAGTCCCCTCTTCTAAATAGGAAACAATAAGTGCCAGTATCTATGAGCCACACATAATGGTTGTGGAATGTTTGGGTATCCATTTGAAAAGAAAAATGGATGAACAGCTGGAATGGAGTATATTAGAAGAGGATGTGCTACTTGGAACATGGAACTCCTGTTAAGTGAAGTGAAATGTGAGCTATTGAGTTTGGAATCACTCTGACAGTGCCCACATGTCTGATCAAAATCAAAATTAAGCCAAATTTATATTGACTAGAAAAGATAAAAGACTTCAAATTGAATGGGACTGCCTTGCTTTGCACTAATTATTGTTATTAAATTCTCTTTTCAGTGCTCTGTGACTTGTGGGAAGGGAATACAGAAGAGAACACTGAACTGTGCTGAAAAATATCTTTCAGGAAAGTATCGAGAACTTGCCCCTAAAAAATGTTCCCATCTACAGAAACCAAACATAGAGACGGAAAAAGGTTGCATCCTACATCCTTGTTACAAGCACTCTGCATATTTATCAATAAATCAAGGCAGCTGGTTTTCCTCCTCTTGGTCTCAGGTAAAGGGCATAGGTAACTCTGAAATATCTATCATTTTTTTCCTTCAATGGTATTGTCCTGAATTTATATCAGTAGTGCAAATACATTAAGTGAGGCTCTGAGCTGGAATGTTTTAGTTCCTTCATATAACACTATAGTTCAAATGAAACTAATTGGATTATGGACTATGCAGAAGTAGGCAGAAGGCCACAACCTCTACAATTCATGAAGTAGAAGTGTACTAAAAACCATTGGCTATGGTAACACTGTATAATTTCCAAATTCAGATTCTAGTTTGAATACGAGAGAATAGAGATTTAATATAGGTTAAGGCTGCTCCCTGTAAATATGACTAATGCCATAAGACATCTGGTTGACCATTTGGGGAGCAGGAGATATTTTCTTCAACCTGTTACCTTTCAGCTGAATTGGATTACAGCTTCTACCATCCCTGGTCAGGATGATATGGTACATAAACAGGTGAGCTTTTTCAGCCTGGAGACTGCTGGAGGCAAGCCCTGCTGCAAGGCTCAAGGGGCATGCTGATGTCTCAATATGTTACCAGAGAGAATAGAGAAAAGAACTGGAAGGGTTGACTTGAAATCTCACTGGCAAGGATTCTTCTAAGGCAGTGTTTCTCATCCTGGCAACTTTAAGATGTGTGGACTTCAACTCCCAGAATTCTCCAGCCAGCATGAGCTAAAGTTGCCAAGGTTGAGAAACACCGTTCTAAGATATTTATGGGAGGCTGTCCCATCAGACTAAACCTTCTGACATACAGTACACTTGCCTGGCTGCAGAATTCTTTGCCCTTCTGTGAAGGATTTCTCTCTTCAGCCCAGTCCTAGAAAAAGGGAGGTGTGTGAGAAGTAACAAACTGAAGAAATCTTGTGCTATTCCTGAAACACAAGATTTAATGTTAAACTTAGGCAGTTTTGCATGTGGGGAAATTTGTGGGGAATTTTTTCGTTAGAATTTTCCTCTTCAACCAAATCAACCTGTATAAAAGGGATTACTGAGAAAGAGGGCATATAATAAAAATACAGTAAAGCAACAATCATACAAACAGAATTCCAAATAAAATCAATATAGGCAGTCTAACTGAATTAGCTACTTGCTATTTCCTTGCAGAGAAACTTGGATTTCAGTGTATGTTCCAAATGCCCTGCAGAAAAAATAGTTGAAGAGGGAACATATAGGCCTCTAGTTTGGGTGCTGTTAGGCAATTCTGTCCTGCTGCTATATTTGAGAAAGACTGTTGCTTTTTCCAATTAAGCATACAGTATGCTCCATCTCTGATTTCATGGAACTACCCAGAAGAATACCTTAGTTTTGAGTGATGAAAGAGCTCTCTTAAGCTTCTGGAAGAGACCTGTTTTGCTCCTTAAACACCCCGAATGCTGAAAAAAAATACAAAACCTTTCAGTACCACCCACCTGGGGAACTCTGAGAATTACATTTATTTAATGGATCCCTAGCTCTGATTCATAAAATTTATCCTACAACTCCCTGCCTCAAATTTCTCTTCTGACATGAACTCACTTGCAGTAAGGATTGCTGATATGTATAAGAAAAGTTTTGAATAATTGCTATTAAATATGAACATTATATTCTTATGTGGACAGCATGAAGCCCAGAGTTGAAAGATGATGATGATGATGATGATGATATAGGAAGCATTTGCAAAATGGTGTTTAAAGCACTTCTGTTTGTTATTTATTTTATGAACAATTCTTGAGGTCTTTTTGCTCAATAGTTTATTGAGTTATTTAGAGATTTAGTGAAGTTTCCAGGAGAAAAAAAAGGAAGAAGAAACCTTTATTCATGTTAACATGACCCAGTCCTTTTCTTGTGGAAATATGGTTGCAGATCATTCAGCACCCAGCAAGTATCTGAGAAGCTTCTTTGAGTTCTTGACACAGCAATCAACAAGTTCCCTGCACTTGACACAGTTTTAGATTACATACTAATGTGTGGTTAGCATTCAGTCATTTGCAAGCATTTTCATGACATGAGCCACGCCATTTGAAATACAGTGGCATGATGCTTGAATAGGTTTATTCCTGGATTTATGCAAGACTTGACCATCTAATCCAGGCTAGCAGCATAAATTTATCACTCTTATTTGAAGAATTATCTTAAACATAAAACATTGGAGTCCAATGTATAACAATGCTGTTGTAAAGATATCGTTAATTATGTTATGTGTAGCATCTCCTTTCTCACTGAACTATAGGGGGTATGTATAGAGAAGAAACAGGCTTAAAAAAAAACCCTGAAATTTGCCCAGACTGGATTCACTCCAGTTATCCCAGCAAATTATCTGTCCAAATATCTCCTGATCCTCTGAGGTCAGGACAGACATTAGGGAGAGAAAAAATGATGCAAAAAAGAGGTCACATTTGGAGAGCCAGTTTGGCTTAGTGGTTCAGGCGCCAGGCTAGAAACCAGGAGAGTGTGAGTTGTAGTCCTGCCTTAGGCATGAAAGCCAGCTGGGTGGCCTTGGGCCAGTCTCTCTCTCTCAGCCCACGACGTCAGGCTTGGGCAACAAGCCGATCAGTCAATTCCTGTCATGACCAATGAATCAACATTTGGTGGATCTGAAAAGCAGACCCTGCACCCATGGAAAAATGCTAGGAAGAAAAAAAATCTCCCATCCGCAACACAGCCCATCCAGCAGTTTAGTCAGCCAGTGCATTTTCATCAGCAACTCTACATGCAACTGCATTTAAATGTAATTCTGCATCCAGACACATTGTGTGATGAGCAGGCTATGATTGAGATACTAGTAGCTGCTTAGAGCCCTACTGCAGTGCAACCTAATAATGCTTCTGGGATATTTTTATTTGTTAATGGTATTTATAGGCTGCCCCAATCCATATGAATTCCAATCCTTCGTGGACTGTCTGTTGGTTTTTGCCTGATTTATCCAATAAGAAATAGATGCCCTACATACTGCATCTTTCTTCTTTGTAAACTTGGGAGACAAGAGTAATTGGTTTTCTCTATCAAAATACACACATCCATTCTACTTTCTATTTTCTTTTCTCTTTCCCATGGGTGGGCAGTCTCAATCTCTTCAGGAGAATGAGGGGAAGCACTCTTTGTTTGGACTGGTCACACTGCTGGCTGGGGAATTCTGGGAGTTGAAGTCCACACAACTTAATGTTGTCAAGATTGAGAAACACTGCCCTAGACTTTTCTCCCTGCCTAGTGGTGAGGAGGAAAACTAAGCAAAAGAGGTTACTGGTAGAAATAGCAACTGGTATTCCAGGAGGCTACAATCACTACTTGGGCCTAAAAGTGGGAGTGGGGTAGTTTCTGGGGAGATTTTGTTATCTCCAGCAGCCCAACCAGAAATGGCCCCTGGGCAGATGGATGGGGCAGTCCTCCCACAAGCCAATTGGAACCGTGCCAGTCACCAACCTACCTCGGGTTCCTCCATGCAAATCACAGTGTTTGTGTAGGAGGTTGCATTGTGTTTTCTAACACCACTTTCCTGCTGGATCCCTTTGATTTAGCTTCAGGCTGCCTGAGGGGCAGGTGGGCATGGAGAGGAAGGCATAGGCTGGTGATGGCTGTTGTCCACTGGAGGGAGCTCATTCTAATCCGTTCAGCCACAGACCTTCAGTGCTGGAGTGGAGATCAAACTCTGATAAATGCCTCTTTCCTCTAGAACTGTCATCACTTTCATTCCCTTTTTTTTTCCAGATGTGGGTTTTTTTTTATGTGAGATGGAATAAGATGCAATAGCAACCCTTTCCTTTCCGGTGTAGGCAAAATGCTGTTAAGGCTTCTGGGGTATCTTGTGCTTTTCAATGAAACTTTTCCTCTTGGCAGTTCAGCTAGTTTCGTTATTTTGCATGGATCTCATTATGGGATTAGTGAATAATTTTTCTTTGAATAGTTTCCAAATCTATTAGCCCAAATCAGATTTTTTTCCCTCAACATTATGATCTATAACATTTATCTTTGTAAGTTAAGGCAAGAGTTACCTACTTTCAAGCTAAAATTGGCGGTCATTTAAATTGTTGGGCTTCAAAGCCGCCAAGCATCAAGGAAAGAGTCATTTCATTCATAGAAAGGATGCTCAAATGTTCAGACTACTGTGGAATATAAGAGGGAGATTGCAACCTTACCTTTGTCTCAATAGGCAAACTGTTTCTTTTGGCTTCATTCTTGTTTGCAATAAAGGTACTTGTGTAGCCTAGTCATATCTGTGAGATATCTGCCACGTCTTAAAGAATCCTGAGTTTTATTGCAGTATTCCTTAAAAGAAAAATTAAGAACAATGAGCAGAAGTTAGTTACATTTGTTTTGTTGTTCTTAGCTTTGTTTTAGGAGTAAGTTCAGATTCCGAGATTCAGTTTGGGATTCATTTGCACTTTGGAAAATAACCCACTTTAACTAGGACTGAATTAAGGTAATTACTTCAATTAAAGCTCAGTCTGAGACAACCACAAATTATTCTAATCTTTGGGAGGGGCCATAGAATAGGATCACATTTGTAGGAACTATAGAAAATTCTGAAGGATAAAGGGCAGGGATATCAGGGCAATAGGTGCAGCAATATTAAAACCAGATTCTTTTTAATTATGTTTTGGTTATATGTTTTGTTTTGTTTATGTCTGCAACATTGGTAATTTTGTCCAGAATTATATGGCATTTACAGTTGTAGTTGTCTCTAGTATTATTAAACCTTACAACATTTTGAGCAGATAAATTGAGGAGACATTATGCAAAGGAAAATTTCATAGATTTCAGAATGAAAGAACCGTCACATTTCCTTACTTACTGTAAGTGGGTACTATTGATGGATTAGAGAGAGGAGACAGACAGAATTCTCACCCCATTTCAGGGACTATACCAAAAAACACTGGATTCTTCAATTGAGAGTCACTGGAAGTAGAGATAAAAAATTGTTTCTTCCTGGAGTCATCTTGCTTAGGATCCCTGAAAGGAATGTGGATGAAGCAGAATTGCTGGGAGGGTGGATTACCTATGGTGAGCCTTTGGATTTAGACATGGTTCCTAAATCTTCCAGCAATTCTGTATGGCCATTAATTAGGAGATAATGTATCTAGTGTTCTTTTTAGCAATTGATTCATTTAAAGAACTCTAATTGGAAAGCGCCTGTTGAACAACTTTCCATTATTAAAAAATAAGACCTGCCAATCATCTGATTCTATCTTTCTCCTTTCCTTCACTTCTCAACCTTAAAGTTATTTTTTAAAAAAACAGTTGGCTGTTTATCTACTCAACATATGGCTTTCTGAAGAACTGAATCATTCCCCAACCTCTTGATTTTGGGCTGATATGAGATTCGGCCTCACCTCATACAATGACAGGGTTGGCTCCAAACTGCTGACTTTTGTCTTGTTATTCAAGACTCAGAGGAATCCACGTACTCCATGCTTTTACTGCATGTTACCTTGAAAGTTGTTGTTATGGAATGAGCAAAGTTAAAATTAAATAATTCCCCTTCTCTGTGAAATAAAAGCTTATCTGGTCTAAAGAACTCTCCCAGATACTGTTCACATAGAAATTACTGTTCCTCTAGACTGGATCAGTAGGAAACCATAAATCTGGCTGAGGATGCAAACACTACACTTTTATTGCCCAGGAATGAATTTACATGAGTAGGCATTACAAAATAATCCTGCCATGGAGAAGAGCATACAGGTTAATTTAACACTCTATTAAATGCTGTGCAGATTCCCCATTTTCATTTCACTTCCACTGATTAAAGAAAAACAATGGAATTAAGCAGAATTGAAGGTCCTCGTGTGGAAATACATGAGTCAGTTTGTATCTGTTTGGGGAGGGCAACATCTGTGCAACTGATATAACTTAAAAACACTCCTGACTTCTCTCTCTCACTTTCTGCCAATGCATTATTCTCTTCTCATTTATTCCCATGAAGATGGTGATTCCAGACTAGACATTTATTGTGCAATGTTCCTGATTCAGTACAGAATTTCACAAGAGGTTCAGGCACTGTTGTATCCTTCCCATGTTTTCCCATTGTGTCCTACATCTTGTGTGTGTGCGTGTGTGTGTGCATGTGGTAAAATAATACTGTGATACAGCAGGAGGAAGAGATGGAATAGCTGGATTGGTAGTACTAGAAGAAGAGGAAGCACCTGTGTAAAGCAGAGCACTGTGCTTGTGGTTATTGTGTGGAGGGGTAGGATAGTTACAGGAAAACCATGTTTCTCTCAATCTCAACCACTCAGATTTCACAGGAGAAAGGAGATTCAATTTCTTAGGATCCCTGCAGTGTACATGTTGAGGTTCCATGAAATATTTGCTTGGAAGGACATGATAGGTAAGCATATGAAAGAAAAGTAGCATTACCTTAACTAAGAGTAATATCAAGAAAAAGCAATTTAATGTTAACTTGGAAGGAAGGAGGTTCTGCTGAGTTTAGTCATATATTCCCATGTAAATACACTTTTACACAGTTGTCATTGATTGACAAGTTAGAGATTCTAGAAGAGGCATCTTTTTCTTTTAACACAACAAGGAGTGCTTTTTCTAAGGTGGATGTATTTGTTTCAGCCAGCATTATTTTTTTCCTTCAGAAGGATTCTTTATCATGTGCTAATTTGTGGAGATTTAATTGATTAAAACCCATTTGATTAGTTGTTCAATATTTGTTTTATTAAGTGACAGCTTAATAGGTTTATAAATATTAATATCTGAAATTAAACCTCATAGGTATTTATGAAGAAAGACAGCCGGCAGTTCAACCAGCAGTTGCGTACATAGGACCTGAGATTAAAGTCTATCTCTGTGATAACATACAGTTGGGCTTCCTATGAAAATGTTTTATTGTGAGAATAAACAGTTGACTAGTGCATAGGATGTCTTACTGAAAATGCATTGTTGAAGTCAGCAGAAATTTACTGTATGGTCTTGTACTGGTTGTTCCACTTACATATGGAGATTTTCAAAAGACTTTCTGTTCCAATTGCAGTTAGCCACATTGATTAACTCCATTTTATCCCCCAGTGCACAGCGACCTGTGGAGGTGGCATGCAAGTGAGGTCCGTTCAGTGCCTAGCAAATGGGAGATCAGCTACTGGATGCCTCTTGCATCAGAAGCCCATTGCATCACAAGTCTGTAATATAAACTTCTGTCCTCTTCTGGAAACAAAAGGTATATTCAAACTGTTTTCTCTTCTAGACTTCCATTTTTGTCTTTAAAGAAGCCCTTCTTCAACATGACATCCTCTGGATGCTGTCTGGGAATCCTGAGATGTGCAATCCCAACACATTTAAAAAGCATCAGATTGAGGAGGGCTGCTTTAAATTTGGGCTTTAGAGATCTTGCTGAACCAAGATTAAAGATTTGTGAGTATCCAACCAGGACTGCTTGGCAAAGAGCATTTAGAGACTTCAGGTACAATCATAACCTTCAAGTGCAAATCCCAAACCAGAAATATCTTGTATGGGGGAAAAAACTTGGAGAGAGTAGATATATACATAATCAGCTGCAGAACTATTTAATTCAGAATGGTTCAGAGGGAACTGGAGAGCATCTTTCAACTATTATTTGAAGAAAGATGGAGATGATTTTGAGATGAGCTCCTGAAAGGAAAAAAATTAGGAAATCCTCCTTTCTTCAAGAACGTATTTCAAACTCTGAAGGTCAGTTTAGATATTACATTTGTCAAATGGACAAGCTTTTGCACAGAACAAAGCAGTAGGATCCGAAGCATACGGGGTAAGGGGTGGGGGGGAAAGAGAGAGAGAGAGAGAGAGAGATTCATGTGTGTGAATGGTTTAATCCTTTCCCATCAACAGATGGACAAGTATCATGTGAACTGGAGCATACATGCACACACACACACACAGACTTATACAGTACATATATAAATACTCACATATACACACATACATAAATACCCACAAATACATGCTGTGAGTTATACATGACTACTCCTTCAACTATACCACAGGCCATGAAGCTGAGTGATCTTACGAACTGTTGTCTAAATGTACACTTTTTCCTTTTCCAACAGTTCTCTAGCAACAGCTCAACTATTTCAGTAATGTTGTATGAGTGTATATGGGCATACATGCACATCAGGATTATCCTTCTGCTTTCTTACCTTCATAGCCCATTTAATAATGCACTGGTCAGTGAATTAAAATGTCCAGTCTTCCGTGCTTCAAGTAAATCAGGTCCTTTTCATTTTAAATCCTGCATTTACATTTATTCAGTATATAGTGAAAGACTTTAAAGGGAAAAAGGGCTATAGATAGCAGCCAACTCTTCATTAAATGTATTTGACTACATTTGCTTTCTGTCTTTCAACTGTCTTTTAATCATTTTTTCATATTTCTAGATGTCTTCTGTAAGGATTATTTTAACTGGTGCCACTTGGTTCCCCAACATGGTGTTTGTAGTCATAGTTTCTATGGGAAGCAATGCTGCAGGTCTTGTATCAATTCCAATTTGTGAGCATTGACTGTAAAATATAAGGCATAGCTCTGAATGCAAAATGAGATTCACCTCTTATCTGGATCTGAGCTGAATAAACAAAGAATCTCAAGAGTGACTGGAACTTGCTCTGAAGCATCCTTCTCAGTAAGCAACGACTCCAAGTAAAAAAGTATAGCCAAGAAGGACATGGATGGAGGAGGTCATATCCCAAATCCTTTTCAGTATTCTGATGTGACTCGAGTGGGTACCTTGTTCTCAAGACAAACAGAAAGAAGGGGCTTTTAATGTAAAGAGGGCACAGTTTATTCCCCCCAAGTCTGAATATTACAGGAAGGAAGTTGATCCTTGCAGAAATAGCCTATATTTTGAGAAGCTGATGAAAGAAGAACATCTGTGAACCAGCAACAGAGCTATTGGTAGAGACTGAGGGTTGAGGTTTCTTTATGCCTCAGTTTCTCCTGCTAAATAAATACTTGGTGCACCATCCACCAGGAAGTTTTCTGACATGAGTCCTGTTGAAATTAGCAAGAGCTGTTCAACTACGCTCTTGTATGGGAGCACATCTGTGGGATCTCACAGAAGCCCCTGAAGTTAGTGACCTTGTTTCTCTCCCAGCCATTTCATTGGAACCTTGTGAATGAGGTATTAGGGGTGGGTGGCATTGTTCACCTGCAGGTTCCTGCTTGCAAAGACCCTAGGAGAGTAAATACAGTAACAGATCACAGCAATTAAAACATACTTGAGGCACTATTGCCAATAAATAGAAGTTAACTGATTTAAAGAGATCTGAAGCTTTTGATGAATATGCAAGATGCAGAGGGAAAGGGGGGAAAGGCTAAGGATTCCTTTAACTTTTTCAGTGTGTGTTGGATAATAAGATCTTTTATATTCGTCACTTTCAAATGAGCAATCATATTTAAATGTCCTTATTTTATGCTTCACTCTTAAGTATAAAAAGAGT
Organism: Candoia aspera; assembly: GCF_035149785.1. Lineage (NCBI taxonomy): Eukaryota > Metazoa > Chordata > Lepidosauria > Squamata > Candoiidae > Candoia > Candoia aspera. The sequence goes on along the minus strand of NC_086155.1, from coordinate 118,502,201 downwards.
GTTCTGCTATCAGTGTTACTTAAATGGCTGATTATACCAAAAGTATGTTGTTTGTATTTAAACACAAGGTACTGTCATGTTAGATTTCAGCACCAGAGTAGCATAATAAACCCATGAAATGTTTTTTTTCTCTTTTCTTTTCTGATTGTAATAGCTGTTCAGGATAACTGGAAAGTATTTGCAAATTTGGAAGCTGCACAGAATGTTAACATTAGAAGCAGGTGTCTTGCAGCTTGAAAGAAAAAAACAAACAGACAGAATACTAGTTACTAAGAACTTTAGTTTTCATTAAACAAAGCAAGTTTCTAGTCCTCATGACTGCAAAGAAATATTCAAATGCATGTGTGCAATCCATTTGCAGTCTCAGGCACCTGAGCAATTGCTGGTAGGATTGAATAAAATGTGCCTTTAGTTCCACACTGTTACAGAAATTAGCAAAAGCTGAATAAAATACAAATGTGGACTATTTACAATAACATAGGCAAAATTAATTTTTCTTTGTCCAGAATTATTGTTTTCTGAAGCTCTAGTCCTAACTAAAATATACACTGCAGATATGGCATGGGTGCTGTCCTCAGATCTGCTTTCTTTTTTTCTTTTTTCTTTTTGGTGCTGCCAATGAAAATGGGAATTTGAAAATATGTATTACCTGATATTTAATAAAAAATATTTCTGTATTATCTCATTACTTATTTCATTGATCATATTGAAAGATTCATTTGGAAGTATATATCTAATCATTTGATTTCTGATATTATTGCTGCATTATTGTATTCATTTTCTTGCCACATATAGTACATCTGAACACCAAATCCCATCAGAATATTGGATATTTACATAACACAGTCCTACTTTCAGAATCCATGGCAGAATTATTCAGACATAGAGGCAAATTGAAACATGTTGCTCAGTAAATATCATGGGGCAAAATAAACTGAAGTCATAGGGAATGTTTATCCTACACCTAATGGCAACTATGTATGTAGGTAGGTGTAAATTCATATAGACTCATTTTCTTTAATAAGTATACAGTATATGAATACATTTGCTCCTAAAAAATTCACTGTTTCTACTCCCAGTTCCTCAAAAGTGGTTTGAAGACTATCTGCTGTCTTGGATGTTGTGCACTGCAATCCAGGAAGAAGCACCATCCCACTCAAATTGATACATGTTAGGAGAACAAATATCCCTTACCCTGAACCCCACACAAAAGGGAGCTAAAATAAATTACTTGTAGCTTCCCAGCCCATCCACACATTTACTTCATATTGTGTTCATTTGTCTTGTTATGCCATAAAATCCTAGTGCTTCCTGTGAGGAATTGCTGTAAAGACCTCAGGCCACCCTTCCACTTGAAAGACCTGAAGTCCAGGACCCCCAGGACATGTTGAATTAGAAATTACAGCAAATGAAGAAACAGATTTGCCTCAGCCTTAGGAAAAACTAATATTAGCTTTATTCTGGTTTCAAATATACTGCAACTGAGACAGAAATAAATCAGCCTAACTCTCAAATACTGAGAGTATTTGAGTCAATGTTGTGGGATCACCGCCATCTGGAACAACATACATATATGAAAAAGCTTGCCAAGCATTTAAAGAAGGTATGTGAAAATCTATATTAAAACTCATCTATCTCCTGAGCATTACTACATATTACATCAAATATGTGGCAAGGGTTTGGACAGAGACTGGAATGTGTATATATACTGCAGTTCATTTATTTTTTTACTTTATCCATATTATAGAAGCTTTTTTGCTGAGGGTTTGGTTTAGGTTTCTTTTTAATGAGCAGGATTTGCAGCTGCTTCCAGCATCTTTTGCTTAAAGTTAAAAGAATGAAGTAGTAAAGCAACACAGTGTAGCTGAGAATCTCAGGGGCTTCCGACGGGGAATGGCAGACTGAACAGCTGTGCCCGTGGGCTAAGCGGGCAGAGCTGACAACATGGCAACTTTTTCTGGGCTCAAGCAGGTTTTCCTGAAGCCCAGAAACATTCCCCAGATAAAGGAGAACACCTGGAATCATCCCATTTGTCTTCCTGATGGCTGCTTGTAGCCAGAAGATCGCAAACAGCGTTTCTCATTTGATTGGTAAGAGCTTTTAGCTGGGAGACGGGGCATCATAATTTTCCAAGCTACGCTGTAGCCTTAAAGGGACACTAAGACCGGCCACCCCATTTCTAAATCACACACACACACACAATCACACACAAACACACACACAGTATATAATATATGCACCCTACAGCGAGGAGAAGCTGGCTCTCTTGGTGCTTATCGTTATTTTTGGGATTACTTTTTAAAAATTCTTTTTTAAGTTTTGGACTCTGTTTTCCTTCCAAATATAAAAGGATTGAGAGTAACAATTGTCTTCCTGTTATTGCTTTTGTATTAAATTAGAAGATATTAGCATTTTCCTACACGTTGAATCAGCTTATTTGAACCTTCAGGTTTCTGTTTCTACGTTCCCCTGGGAACTGTCTGCTTATCTCACTTTCGCTTGTGTAAATACATTTCAGAACTCTTCCATATCTTCGACTTTCCCTAGTTAAGCTCCTAGAGGGCGCCATAATCTACTGTGTGAGACAGGGAGGATTTCAGACAGAGTCTTTCTGACTTCCACCAAGATTTTAAACAGATTTCTTCTGACTTCTACCAAGCTTTTATGCAAGATGTTCAGGACATCATGGAAAACATGAGATTTAAAATGTGCCATCAGGTTGGGGATGTGGTGGATGAACTGAGGAATTCAACACTGATAGAAATGTTTCTTTTAAGAGTGAGATTGGGATTTCCATTGAATCTTCATCTATCATCTATATTGCTGGATGAAAATTGGATAGTGGAGTTGGAGAAATTTAAGGGAGAGATCTGCAAGCTACAAGTGAAATTGACTTTCTGGTGGAATGCCATGAAAAGAAGCTGGAATTTTTGAGTGGGGCAGTTGGGCTGTTTGATTTTTCCAAGAGAAAAGCTTTGTGCACATTGTGGGGATATGTAAATGCTCTGGTTTATTTTGAAGTGGGATACAGTTTAAAGGTTTAAAGAATGTTTATCTGGTTTGCTTTAAGGGTTTGACTGATGTTGACTATTAAGTATAATGGCACACAATTTATGTGCTTTTCAATTTGATTCTTATTATAGTAGACAGAAATGTATAGAATAGTCACAAGAAGGGAATAATTAAGTATGTGTTATCTTTTGGGGGGGAGTTGTTTAGGAGGTCTATATGACTTTTTTTAATATAAGGGGGAGGAGTAACTGTACTTAAGATTTTTATTATGTGCTAAAATGGAATGAATTATAGATGGTTTAATATAGAGTAAGAGATTGATTATGGAAATTTTTGTATATCCTTGCTGTTAAAAGTTGGAAGCCACATCTTTTTGTAATTTTGAAAAAAATAACTTCTCTTGTGTTTTCACACCATTTGGGGGTGGGGGGTTGTAGGGTTTTGGGGTTTTTTTTTAGAGTTTTTATCTTTGTCTTGAAACGTAATAAAATTTTATAAAAGTAGCTGAGAATCTCGAGCTTCCTTTTCAACTGAGAAAATTCTAGCCCTTACAGTTGCAAAGATATTCAGAGGCCACAGAGCTGCTGAAGATTTTCAGAGGCAAACGTAATACTTGTCAATGGGCTAAGGACCTCAGAGTGGATGGGGCCATAGGAGAGGTGGAATCTGCAAGCAATTTGGCAAGGTATCTTGTCATTGTTGCTTTTTAACTATGATATGCCTACTTTAAGGCATTTCAGTTTTCATCAATATCCAGCCTCAAAAGATAGGAAACTTTCAGTAAACATGACCAGAGGAGATTTAGAAGGCTGCAGAGAGAACTTGGGTTGCCCATACCCCAGTTAGGTTACGTTTCAGCACCTTGCTTTTCCTCTGAAACAGAATAAATCATGTGAAGCAGCCAGAAAAAGCAGACAAAACTGATGAACCTAACAAATAGAGAATGCATAATTCATATACTATTCATAAGTAGGATTATGAATACTAAAGTTACATTCAGCTGAATATAACAATGAATTTGGCTTTCGGTGGCACATAGATGCAAAATGTGGCAGTAAGTCTATTAAACAATGGAAGGTACAGGAATCATATTTCCATCCATCCATTAAGACTATATTACAGCCATTGACCAGAAATCCAGTATAATTAATCAAATCTAACACATAATAAAACATTCAGTAATTTTCATATGCAAGCAAGGTTACCTCTGCAGATAGTTATTCAGTCCATGGTATATCTGAATTGCTAAATTACAATCATATTGCCATTCTTGTTTTATTGCTTCTTAGTGAAAAAACACACTACCCAAATTCAGCCAGGTTTTCCATCATTGATTCAGAGGCCATTCCTGTTCTTGATCAATAGGAAGGATAGAACAGAGGCAATGCAGGAATAATGTTAAAACAAAACAACTTTTTCTATTGTAAAAGATCCATAGCAGATGGGAACCATGATTCATATAATTGGATATCTGAGACGGGCTAAGAGACCCCATTCATAGTATATTTTTTATATAGCAGCTTTATAACAAGAAAGAGAGGTTTATAACAGCTTTATATTTTTCAGATGCTAAGAAGAAAGTTCCCACTTCCCATTTCTTTAATAAATGTATCACCCATTTTGTTTCTTCTTTATTGTTCTTAATTTATGCTGCTGTACCTGCCCCATGTTTCTGCATGGTGGAAACTGGTATTTGCTTGCAGCTATTTGCTGTTATGCTTTTCCATGTAGGAGGCCACCCAGTCTTCTCATTTATCTCATGACAAATTTTTCAACTGAGATTATAATTCCCCTTTGGTGTCAGAAGAAGTCCTATATTTTCCTCTCCCAAGTTTTTCCCTTTCCTTTCTCTGCCCTCTGTTCTAATTCCCTGTCCCAGTCTATTCTATTCCGCCTAGCAACTGTCTCCTAGCATTATTTGCTGGAAGTTTTCTACTGCTCAACATTTCACACTTCTGAAACTCTATTATGTAATATCCCTTATTCATGCTAAGCTACCCAGCCATGAGAAGGGGCTTCAGTTTTTATTAGATAAACAATACAGTGTGGGAAAGAACACTTAATTCTTTTCCAGCCATAGTGTTTTTCCAAAACTATACCACATAGGCATGTGCTTGTACCCTGAAGTTACTGTAAAGTCACGTTGGCATAAACATTACAGACAGAATCCAGATTTCTTAATTTTTCCATACTATGAAGCCAGTAGCCTATTAGAGGAGGGTTACATGGATCTGGGAAAAGGGCTAAGACACTGCCTTGATCTTGCTTCTCTAAATCAAAGCCAAAGTGCCCTTGCCTGCTTTACTCTAAAGGAGAGAACCCATAGCTTATGGACTATACATGATCTCAACCCCCCTTTTGGCATCTCAAGAGCATACACTGAACTTCAGGACAAATTGGCAGCATGAATTTCATTTTTTTGTAAAACCGAATAAACCTTCAAAACAGATTATCTTTGGGGGAGGTGTCATGCATCTCTTTTGAATCAAAAACAATGTCCTAAAGATGAAAAATGTAGATCTGGCTTTCCAAAGGGATCACTACCACCATCACCACCCCACAGTCCTTCAAGAAAGAAAAAATGGGGTTCCCAGCCAGATGAAAGGTCTCCATCTTCACTTTAAAAAGTATGTGTGTGTATTTTTGTGTATACATAAACACACATACACACACACGTACATACATATATACACATATACTTTCTCTGACTCCCTGCCAGCAAATATAGTTTACTGTACCTTGATAAAACACATTTACATTGCCACAAGTGTGCTTCTTAGGGTACTTTTTTAGTTCGCCTACTCCAATTACTTGAATACATCCAGGGAATCTTTTAAGTTAAAGCCCATTACTTCTGGTGGCAAAAGCCTATCCTCAGCTCTTGTCTTTTCTGAATCTTCATCAAACTAAGGAAGTGTCCATCACTCCCTCCTGGGATTCTTTGCTATTTCTTGTGTGAAAAACTAATAGTTCAAACTCATTCCCACACCCTGAAATGCCATTCACTTCCTTTTGCAGCAACTTAACTCCAGGTAGGAAAATCTCTCATCTCCTCTCCCTATGTTTCAGGCATCTTTCCCCAGTGATCTGCAATACATCCATATCATCCCCCTCCTCCTGTTTCACCCAGATCTTTGTTTTACAAAAGGGGACACCAGCCCCTTTGAGCCAGTGGGGGCCATTTGAATTTTCAGAACATAATATGGGCACCCTCACAAAATTGTTGCCATGGAGGGTATCTCCAGTCACAACCTGAAGATGATCTGGGAAGATTGAATCCCTCTTTGGTGAGTGCCTACAAGCTAGTATTTTGTTGGCATATACAGTATGATCTCCAGGTCATACCTGCTCAGTTGCCTGTGGTACACAGATCACCTTGCCTCTGAAGATGCCAGCCACAATATATATATTTTTTATTTTCTATCCCGCCTTTATTAGTTTTATAAATAAGGCGGCGAACATACCTAATACTCCTTCTTCCTCCTATTTTCCCCACAACAACAACCCTGTCAGGTGAGTTTGGCTGAGAGAGAGTGACTGGCCGAAGGTCACGCAGCGACTTTCAGGCCTAAGGCGGAACTAGAAGTCACAGACTCCTGGTTTCTAGCTTGGTACCTTAGTTGCCGGTGAGACAACAACCCTGTCAGGTGAGTTTGGCTGAGAGAGAGTGACTGGCCGAAGGTCACGCAGCGATTTTCATGCCTAAGGCGGGACTAGAAGTCACAGACTCCTGGTTTCTAGCCTGGTGCCTTAGTTGCCAGTGAGACGTCAGAAAACCCTGATGCCCAACATTGCCCAATAGGTAGTGAAGGGGAAAATTCCCCATGGCCCTATTGACAAGTGGAGACTACATGATCTATTTGAACCAAGTTCATTGAACTATGCAATGGACAGACCACAAGGTTCTGCCCACTTAAGGAAGGTACAAACAACCTTTATACAGGAGAATAATAAATGCTGACTAGTAATATATGTTGATATGTCAATCATCTTAATTTTTGATGGCAAGTGTTAGATTTTATGCTTACAGGGAGAATGCACAGTTAGTGAAGCAAAGGTCTGCAAGAGTCAGCTTTTATGATTAGTTACTTCTATTTTCCTATCAAAAAATACAAATGCTGTTTTGAAATAAGTCATGAGCTAGCCTCTATAAACGCCTGAGCAAGCTATTAGAGAGGCTAACTTGAGTTCAGGGGCCTTGGTAGTTTGCAGATCTTGGTTCAGGTATTTGTTTTACTCCTTCAGTAGTAAATCCATGACAACTTTGTCCCTTACCACACTAATCCATCAGTTACTAGCCCCTACTTCATGCATATTAGGTTCTCATCTTTGTTCAGCAGTGATCATGAGTTTAAATTTGTTATAGTTATAGGGAAATGGCAGTAGCTAGAGAGCAATTACAGGACTGCCAAACAACTGCCAAGAATATATGTCGCTAAGAGGAAATCATTTTTGCTTTTACAATTTCTGCTTTTTAAATAAGTACTAATTCCTGTACCATTGGGTTCCCTTCTGTTGATTTTTGAGCAAACCATTTAAGCCAAGCTTAACAGAATTCGCATCCCCTAGTGTCCTTTGGGATGCAAGGAACATTGCCTGTTGAACATGTCAGACACAGCGACAGCTGCAGCAGTAGTACATTTTTAGAGTATTTATGATGTTCAAGTTGAACGAAAAGTAGTCTTAATCCAGGCTAGCTGACATCCAGCTAGCTGAAGAGTCAGGCGTCTTCATGATTCTGAATCCATTCCTATGTAAACATCTGACTCATCCACCCCAAGTGTAGGACTTGGCAGTGAATACTTTTCTGTAGTTGAGGAATTCTGCTGTTCTCATCATTTTGTGGTCATTTCAGGTCCTGTCCCTAGTTATTCTCTTTTGGAAATGTTGGAATCCTGCAATAGCTAAATGATGGCTGGGGTCAGGAGGGGAAAGTGGAAAGCATAGATTTACTCATCCCATTGTCTGCACTGAATAAATGTTTCCACTTCTCTCCAAATGCAGATAAATATCTATTACTAAGAATTTAAAACTTGCTTGCATTTGAAGAATGAAAATATTTTGCAGTAGTCAGGACACACACAGAAACTAGTTTTGAGTTCCAGAGGTAACTTTTAGCAAGCTTTGAAATTAGAGACAGCCCTTCCATGCAGACCTTCCAACTAACTCCATTAGGGACAAGGTATAGAAATGACAGTAGAAAGAATTACCTTAATAGTTCAGCAAAGTGTCAAGGGTTGGTTCTGGTGCAGAGTAGCATAAAGTGCAGCCTAGGGGCAAGGCCTGCTTAATGAACTGAAGGGCTCAATTCAATAGCAGTCTTGCACACATGCACAACCACACCCCCACAAACCCCACACATGGCCTAGATTATCACTGCAGATGGATTCTTGCAAAACAAGATGGAGGAAAAGGAGGAAAAGGAAGTGGGCATGATGTGGAAGAAACAGCTTTTCTGACCCGGAACAGAACATTGCAACTCAACCTGCTGTCATGTCCTTCTGAAGAAAATGACCTTGTGGGTCTGATCTACACACTGGCTTATACACAGATCTGCTAAAAGCTGCATCCTCCCTGCCTGAATCCCTTTTGCAGCCCCCAGAGCCTCCTAGAACAGTGCAGCCAGATAATAGGCATTTTGGGATAATTAGAAGGATGAGAAGCTTGATCTTTGCTGAGGCTTTAGACACCAGTGTCGCTCCCAAATTTGCCCCATATCCTCAAGATGGATTTTGGCCTTACCCACTTTGGAAGTATGATCCTTGATGTGCTGCATCAACCTTACTATCCCCTTGTTGAAAAAAAAATTATACTACTGACAGTGGGCAGTGCACAAAAGAGCAAACCAGGAACAGAACAACTTGGACAGATTGGTAAAGTGGGGCCAAATTGGTCATCTCTAGGACCTGGCTGGGAGCTCTTAATCCTCTTTCCTCTTCAGAAACCTGTGATCAAATCCTATTAAAATCTTCATTTAAGGTCATGATTGAAGTGAGTGATTGAAGTGAGTATTGGCACCATGATGTGCTTTTAAAATTTCACTGACTCTGGATTAGTGTACCCATACCCACTGGTTCCCATAAGTCCTTAACAGCCTTAAGTAGCTAGCCATAATTGGGCAGATCCCTGTGTCTGACTGTGTTATTGCTAGCAGCATCACCAAGACTATCTGTACGGAAAGATGTTTGTGATGAAAAGAAGGAAAATGCCACATTCACACTGGAACAACTAAAGACAACCCACACAACAGGCTGGGGATGGAAGGGAGGCACCATCACAAGGACATGATGATAATTTAACATTTAAGAGTTGTTAAAAACGTGTCTGGGTGCTGTGGTAAGTGGGAAGTGAGGATGAGCCCCTAATCTCCTATGTGTAAACCACCCAGAGTCCCCCATTGGGGGAGATGGGCAGTGACATAAATTTAATAAATAAATAAATAAAAATGTGTAGAAGATACTGAGGAATTTTAGGCATTCAAAGGATATCCTACTGCTGAATTCTTTGTTTTCCTTACAGGACTTTGCATGGAAATGCATGGAAAAATTCTGTGCCATGTCTAGGGACATCATGAAAAAAATATGAAAGGTGAAAGGTCCCCTGTGCAAGCACCGAGTCATGACTGACCCTTTGGGGGGACACCGCTTTTGTGACATTTTCTTGGCAGACTATAGCGGGGTGGTTTGCCATTGCCTTCCCCAGTGCTCACCTTCCCCAGCAAGCTGGGTACTCATTTTACCGGCCTCGGAAGGATGGAAGGCTGAGTCGACCTGAGCCGGCTACCCTAGAGAGAATCCAGCTTCTGCTGGGATCAAACTCGAGTCATGGGGAGAATTTTGGTTGCAATACTGCCGCCTACCACTCTGCACCACACAAGGCTCTCAGGGACATCATAAATCTCATAAATAAATCCTACATGGCAACAGCGATCATCCTTCCAAACCAATATTGAATTAAAGGAAGTATGTATATTGTGACCAAAAAAAATAGTGGTGTTAAGGTGACCTTTGATGTGATTCCTTGAAAAGGAAGAACGGACTAAAGCACAACATAGGCCAACACAAGGGATCCTGAATCTAATGCATACTTTCTCATCCCAAATAGCTTTTTCGTAAAAAAAAAAATCCCTTCTCACCCCCATGGGTGGTATGTGTCTTTCTCTACCAGAGGCCTGGGAGTTTGAGGGTTCTGCGCAGTATCTTAGCTGTTCCTACACTGCGCTCTTATGGACAGAGAGCTCTGATGTTGTTCCTGGGATCTGTTGGAGCCGCTCTCCCAGCTTGGGGGTCACAGCCCCAAGTGCTCCTCCCACCACTGGGACCATTTTGGCCTTTACTTTCCACATCCTCATTCATTCATTCATTCATTCATTCATTCATTCATTCATTCATTCATTCAATTTATTTAGCTGCCCATCTCAGACCAGTGACTCTGGGTGGCTAACAATATTTTTTAAAAAATCAAACAATTAAAACAATACAGAAAATTAAATATAAATACAGCCAAGAGATCTTAAAAACCATTGGTGTCAGCACAATCATGAAATGGGGCCCTTCACACACTCGGGGCCCCAGGCCCGGGCACAAAGCCAGGTCTTCAAGCCTTCCAAAAAGCCAAAAGGGTTGGGGCCCTCCTAATCTCAGGAGGGAGGATTTTCCAGAGGGCAGGAGCCACAGCAGAAAAGGCACACTTCCTGGTCCCCGCCAGCTGACATTCCTTGCCTGACGGGACCCAGAGCATGCCCATCCTGCCGGACCAGATTGGACAGGTAGAAAAACTGGGAAAAGATGATCCCACAGGTAACTCGGCCCCAAGCTGTGAAGGGCTTTAAAGGTGACAACCAGCACCTTGAATTGTACCCGGAAACACACCGGTAACCAGTGCTGCTCCCAAAGCAGTGGTGTTACGTGTGCCGAGTAGCCGACACTATTTACAACCCAGGCAGCTGCATTCTGTACCAGCTGAAGCTTCCCAATGCTCTTCAAGGGCAGCTCTAGCTCCTCCTTCACGCCCTGGTACTTCTCTAGCTTCTCATACTCCTTCTGTCCCTGATGTTGCTGTCACTTGGTACCGCTACATCTATCACCACCGCTGTCTTCTGGTCCTTGTCTATGACCATGATGGCTGGTTGATTGGCCAGCATCTGCCTGTCCATCTGGAAGTCCCACAGGATCTTAGCCCTGTCATTCTCTGCAACCTTCTGTGGAATCTCCCATCTGGACTTGGGAGGGTCTAGCCCATACACTGTGCAGGTGTTCCTGTACACAATGCCAGCTACTTGGTTGTGCCATTCAGTGTATGCTGCTCCTGCCTGCATCTTTTACCATGCCACTATGTGTTGGAAAGTCTCTGAGGCCTCTCTGCACAGTCTGTACCTCATAGAGACAGAGATAGAGAGATATACACACATACACATACACACACCAAGGAGGAAATAGAAACTAGGTATTTAATACCTGTACAAAATTAGGATCTCTGCAAATGTATATTATCAGCAAAGGGGTAGGAGTTGAAATATCTCCTCCTGTACAACAGTAGAAGATGCAGGAGTCCCCCCTCTCCTCCCCCCCGTATCTGTAACTATTCTATCATAACTGCATTCATTTAAATGTAATAGATGGGGCAGGGTTTACTCTTTTAAAAGTTCATATTTGTTTGCTTCTATTTCCATATCTAAAACATAACATGTCCTTAAAACAATAAACCACAGAGTCATCAGTTATCCTATGCAGGCAATTTTATACTTCATATAGATACCAGTCTAAGGCTCCATCCATCCCTGTAGCTCATCACCAGCTATCTCAAAGCAAGTCTAGGAACATTTCAGGTGTATTTCCAAAATGTTACCCCACCAATTGTACTAATAAATGTTCTATTTCATTACATAAAATAAGTACCATGTACTGTTTCTTTGGAGTTTTAGTTTTATTGAACGGAGCTGTCAGTTTTGCAGTTAACGTGATATGCCGCATTTGCTCAGTCCAGCTCCTAACTGCAAGATTCATATCCTGTTTCCAGCCCTGCAGTCCCCATGTGTGCTGCTGCTTACATGGATTTACCAAGTCCCTGCATGTTCCTGCATCATTAACTCTATCAAAGTTTAAATAATGCTGCAGTGCCCTGAACTTACAATTGCCACATTTTATGCCAGCACAGTCATGAATATAAGTCTTTTTTTGCTGTAGCTTCTTTGACAATGACTCAAAAGGTGTCATCAGATTTTAATACCATTAATAAATCATTTGATTTAGGTTCTTTCATATTTGTAGATTTGGATTTATAACAGGAGGGGATTATAAACTCTCCTGGGTTCAAAACAAAATTCAGATCTTAAAATTCATCTCCCATGCTGTTTTCACTTTTAATATACTACTAAGTATACTTAGTAGTATACTAAGTTTCAGGCATCCATTTCTAACATACTAAATTTCAGGCATCCATTTTTACCATGCAGATGCCTGGGCTTTGGCAGGTAGGCAGGCAGGCAGGGAGCTTTTAAGATAGACCGTACTCTGTAAAATTTGATCCTGATGGATCCTTTGGGCAAAAACAGGTATCCCTGTTGTTTGAAGCCACATACTTGTCTGGATCCTTGTTGTTCATTCAACTATTAAATAGAAAGCAGCCTCTCCTTATTAAAACAAAACAAAACAAAACTCCGATACTATAAATCCCAAATTTTATCAACTGATTAAAAGTGTGATATTTATTTAGATCATTAAGAGATGCTCTACAAAAGCAGTAATATAGAATTAAGGGGAAGTAGAATGGGCACCAAGTCTGAAGAAATGGATGAGAAGTCTCTTAATATGGCTTGTTGAACTACCATGGATCTATTCATCCATGAGAACAAAGGAAGACACTAATGTGCCATATAATCTCTCATGTTTTATGGTTTTTATTTGGCCAGCATAATTTTGGAATTCTTCATAAGCATTATTTTGCCTTCTTGATATCTTTCTAGTTTGACCACATAAATCTGTATAAATTCATAATGTACCTTACTGGAAAAATAAAATGAATCCTGAGTCATTTTTCTGTTTCCCAACAAACCTTAAAGCAAGACATACCTTCAGGGTTGCAGTAGTATTTTTAGATCCTTCTCATAGGAGCTGCTCTCTCTCTGTTAGCTGCTTCTAATCATTCTGTAAGATGAAATTGTTTTTCAAAACTGATGAGTGGAATAAATGTTTAGAAGCCTTTTTTAAGTGTATTTTCTATAAGAAAGTATATTCAATACTTTAAGAATTCTAAACTTTTTAAATACAGTTTCCCCATCAATTTAAGAGAAAGAGACCATTCATCGTTACCCAGTGTTTTCAACTGTTCTTTTTATTTAGGCACAGGCTGCAAATATCTGGATAAGAGAGGGCCTACCTGCAATTTTTTCTGTGTTGCCTTTTAATTTCTGCCTTTCTTCAGCTATTTTCTGGGTATCGTGAAGCAGCCATTTCACCTTGTTTTGCTGTTTTTCTTTCAAAGTATTTTTGTTTGCTTTGTTTTTAATGGTTTCAGGAATTTCAGCCCAAAGTGTTTCAGGCATTCTCTTTATTAAATCTATACTTTACCTTCCCCATATAATCATACAGAATATTGCTGAGGTTGTGTCTTGTTGACCTGATGATCTTATTTGTTTACTTTCATTTCAATTTTAATTTTGCAAGATAAAGTTTGTGATGTGATCAGGGCTGCAATCAGTTTCTGTTGACTGGAGAGAGCTTCTCCTTCTTCCCTTACAGGTTAGATAGTCTATAACTATAACTATAAAACAATCTTAAAACATTATAAATGATAAAACAAAAACACTGTGCCTTAAACCATTGAAATACGTTGTCCAAAAGACATACTTTCTCTGCATAAACTGATACACTGCATATCCATTAGAAGGATACTGGCTTTGCTGCAAAAACCATTCATACAAAAATTAAGCTATTGCCAGTTTTCTATTTCTTTTGGATAGGACATGGTTTTATTTTTATTACAACATACTCTGCTTCATAGGGAAAGAACCCCCTCTTATTTCAGCAGAATTATATATATGACTTGCATCTATCACCTCTTAACTTTTGAGCTTTGGCCATGAAGAGAGAATAAACTTTCAGACCCAGCATTCTGATGTTATTCTTTGCCTAGCAATAAATGCAATGTCCTGTAATTTATTTCAATTGAGGCCTTTTATCATAAAGTCAGACTCATAAATTCAGTGGTAGGCATTCCGTTTCTCAGCAGGAGTAAAATACTGTGGGTTCTTAAAAGCTAATTCAAGATATTTAATAAAAACTATATGATCATGCATTTTCAAATATCATAAATCTTTTAAGCACTAGAATAGACTCTGTGAAAGCAAGACAGTAATGCAGGCTCTGGCTTCCCCAATCTAGGGCCTTCCAGATGTCTTGGACTTCATCTATAATTTCCAAGCCAGGACATCCTTAGTCCTTTGCTAGAACAGACAATGAACACATCTGGAGTGCACCAGGTTGAGAAAGGTTGGGTAACAAGGAAGACAGAAAGCATGAACATAAAGCAAAATCACGTGACACCATAAATTCTGAGTGGCATAAACTTTCACATTTTGTAAAACTGGTTGAGGAAGACTAGAGAAGAGTGAATTAATGTAGAACCTCATCATCTGTATATGACCAGGCATATCTTTTGTTAGGTTAACTTCACGTACTATGTTGCTATAGGAGCTAAACTATGAACCAACTGCTTCTTAGTGCTATTCTTTCTGATAATGTGTGGACAGCTGCATAGTGGAGAAGGGAGTACACCTTCCAGATGTTTTTCAGAACACGAGTCATGATTTCATTTCCTTTCTCTGGCAGGTAAATCTATTCTTTTCCATAGAACAGCTATATCAATTTACAAGGAGGGGTATGATGGAGTTTTTAAAGGTTAGGTAAAAGAACTCCAAGCAGCTAACAGCAATCTTGCAGAGTAGAAGCGTGGACCAAGAAAAGGGAACTTGCACATTAAGCTTAATTATGTTCAGAAATAAATTCAGTCTTCACACTGTAGTTAGATGAAGAAAAATAGAGATAGCTTACTTTTATTCGGTAGATCTGGATACAGGTAGGTTGATAGTATAAAGCACTTAATCATCACTGGTTCTTGGTAGACACTTTCTATGTGGAATAGAAAGTCTGTGTGCAAGCGAGATGGTAGCAGGAGGACTGCATTCCTGAAGCACCCCTGCTTGCAGGTCTGCCAGAAGGGTAATGGAGACTGTTAATCCCCAAACTCAAGGAGGAGGAGGAAGTGGAAATCAGGTGACCCATGTGACATCCCACAAGCACAATAGAGACGCGTTTACTAGAGCCACCCCCTTATGCTTATGAGACAATGCTGAGTTGACCCCTGATAATTCCAACAGGGTAATATTAATTCAGAGCACCATGAATGGATCAATGGGCAGCTTAGCAGAACATGAGTTGTTGATTCAGTGACATCCTCCATGCAGGGTCAGATTTGGCCTGGAAGGGAAGGTTGCTCTACTTCTCTTGCTGAACCCTTGATAATAAGTGTCAATATAATATGGTTCTTTCGTTTGTATGGTCAAAATTTATTGACCCCACCTCTGGGCTTGGGAACTTTTGATAAGACAATAGATGACTGATGTTCAGCATACAATGGACTGCAAATGAAATGAAATGAAGGCAAATGAAACAGTAATATTTAGTCCTACAGAATTCTCATTAGCATGCAACAAAAGTAGCATTTCTTGCTTTCTGCTGGGTGTATCTTGGCTTAGTTGCTTGAAGCACAGGTATCCTTCTACATTACACCTGCTCTATGCTTTTGGTCTAAACTGCGTAAGAAGCTCCCTGGCATTACTGACAGGGAGCCAGACTAAGCATTACTTACTCCTTTCTTAGAAGAAAACTTTTTTAAATTCAAATTTTAATTTGAAGAAGTAAAATTCTTCAAAAGAGAAGGCATCATCATCAAAATTAGACCTCTTCAATGGCTAGACGTATAAAACTCATAATTTCTTTCCACATATTTGTTAGATAGTTGAGTCCTTATACTAATGAAAAGCTAGTCTGCCTGGAGAAAAAGAAAGAAGCAAGACCTGACCTTATTAATATCACAAGGAAATCCCAGGACTGTAGACTAGATTGGGTTATTAAACAAAAATCCAGAAGAAGGCAATGACAAATCACTTTCATTTTGTTGCCAAGAAAACTACATGTGTGTGTCCATGAAGCAACCATGAGTCAAACTGGATTCAAATGAGACTGTACTAATGTTGTGCTGGAAAAGCTAGGTCAGTTATCTTCTATCATTCAATCAGCAGCCAAAGATGGGAGATTTTGCTGGGGCTATTGAGTTGGGATCACACACATTCCTCATGTAATGATCATCCCTCCAGCCTCTGATGAATGAGACTGGCACTTCTGCCAGTTCATCCCCAAATAGACCGGGTGTCAGTTGCAGGGTACATTACATTAATAAAAGAAAAATATAGTAAATCAGGCATTGAAATAATAACAGCAAAAACAAAATACCCAGAAATCATCATGAACAAATGGCTAGTGTGGAAATGTCCCAAATCATTACTGGAATGATAAACATTCATATATAAACTGGCCAGAAGGGAGGGATATTTTGAAAGAAATAAAGGGGAATCTCTTTCATGGAAATAGAGTGAATTTTTCACAAAATAGTTTATTCATCTTCTGAACATTCTGACTTTAATATGAATTTTGACTGATATCTAGCAAAATAATGGCATTCCTTCTGTTTATACAATATTTTTCCTTCTGTTTCTAAAATATCCCTTCTATTTATAACGTATTTTTATAATAAATAAATACTCATAGGTAGATGCCTCAGTTGGTGACTGACAACACTGCCTTTTATTTGAGAAGATCATCCCCAGCTAATGAAAGTCTAGTGCATTGCTTATTGAAGACCATAAGTCACCAAACATTTTTAATATGGAAATCTCATGATTATTGTTATGAGGAAAACACTCACCATAAGTAAAACCAAAGCATTTGGAGATAGAAATAACAAAGTACACTTTATTGGAGATACTTACAGTGACTCACTGGGTTCCCTGTCCGCAGACTGCAGGAAAGAGCTCCGAGCGAGCCCACAACCCACATTATATATGTTGGCAATAACACTGTAACAGACAGATAACAGAAAGATAAAAAGGGGGTAATGTAATCACCCAGTGCCTTTCCTCCGGGATGCTTTGATAAGCTATTCAATTGCCCTTACTGCTATTTTTCACACTTGTAGTATCCTTCCTGATGGTATCAACATGTACTATAAACAGTGGTGTTTATTGGCATTCTCCTATTTCCTAAATCTAGGAGTGTAAGGGCAAGTGTCTGGGTCCTACTAACCATCTCCACTCCAGGGTCTCAGCACTGGGTGTTAGGTTATGCATTTACACTACAGTACTGCTACTAAGTACTGGGTACTAATGAGCACCCAGCTTGCTAGGGAAGGCAACAACTGGGGAAGACAATGGCAAACCACCCCGCTACAGTCTGCCAAGAAAACGTCACAAAGGTGGCATCCTCCCAAAGGGTCAGACATGACTCTTGCACAGGGGACCTTTCCCCTTTTTTTTTCACTGCTACTAGAAGAGCCAATTTGATGTAGTGGTTAAGGCACCAGGCTAGAAAACTGGGAGACTGAGTTCTAGTCCCTCCTTAGGCATGAAGCCAGCTGGGTGGCCAGTCACTTGCTCTCAGGCCTAGGAAGCAGGCAATGGCAGATCACTTCTGAAAAACCTTGCCAGGAAAACTGCAGGGGCTTGTCCAGGCAGCGTCTGAGAATCGGACATGAATGAACATTTTTTAAAAAAAAACCTGCTATTAAAAGCCATGCCACATGATACATCTCTATATGCTTACTATAATTTGGATATTCTATACCACAGCCCTATTACTTTTAAAAAGTGAAAAAGGAGTAATTGAAATAAAGCATATTTTAATACTGTTATTTACATTTAAACGTATTTTAATAAGCATCCTGAGCATGTAACATTTTACTGTCAACACCAGATTGATGTTTTAATATAACGTAACAATAATGGAAAAATAATATGACTAAGTTATCATTTGTCAAGGCCCCTGAGCTGTAATAAGATACTAGATAGCTTTCACCTGTAGAAACATCTTTCCCTGGCAGGTGACCCAAACCACACATGAAAGTTAAAAGTATAGCCACTGTCTATGTCTTTAGGGATTTAATCTTCCTAATATCCCCACTGCAGTTTTACAGATATTTGATATCTGTATTAATATCAACAACACAACTTCAGCTCTTGCCCATAGTGCCACTGCACTGCCACACTCTGTTGGAACCCAGATGCAAAGTGTGTCCCCTGCCTGCAATGGACTTCTGTAGATAGCAACCACAGGTTGGGGCCCTAGATTAGATTGGAGAAGTGCTGAGCAGAGGCACAGTCCTGATGCTGTTCTTCTTGCTGTCGTATGTTACAACTCCCAGGTAGATTTAAAGGACACAACAAACAGATAAAGAGGGACTGAAGGGTGCTGCTTGAGGTGTGTGTTTGGCACTTGGCTATTCTCCAAAGATTAGACTTCTGCAGAACAGAGTTTGCAAAAGATTGATCTAATGGACATGTCAATAGCAACTTATTAGACTATGAATTTCCACTTAAAACACACCTTCTAAAAGGCTGTGGGAAATGGGGTTCCCTCTGTCCCTTTCATGGCATTAAGAACATATCATACAAGCCTGAATGCCTAGACACACTAAGCCAGGGATTCTCAAATTGTAAGTCATTATCACTAGTAGTCACTAGTAACTTAAGACAGACGTGACATTAAAAAAGAAAAATATTGCCTCAACGAGGGGACTTCAGTTCATACTGTTGGGTATTATTAAGCTTATGAATTGGTTTTCCATCTGCTTCCCTTTTTTTTAACCAAGGCACAAGAGTTCTATGAACTGCCAACAGCACTGTGTCCTTTACATTATTATTTATATGACATAATATTTCAAAAAGTATGTTTTTATTCTTTCATATCTGTTTATATCATAATTGATCTTTGATTGATTATGTGCCATCAAGTTAGTGTTGACTCTTAGCAACCACAAAGATAGATTTTCTCCATGATGATCTGTCCCTAACCTTTCAGGTCTTCCAACGGTGCATATATCACCACTGTAATTGAGTCCATCCACCTTGCTGCTGGTTCTTGTCTTCTCCTCTTTTCTTCTACCTTTTCCAGCAGTAGAGCCTTCTCTAGAGAGCTAGTTGCATAATGTGTCCAAAGTAGGGTAATTTCAGCCTGGTCATTTGTGCCTTGAGCTAGAATACTGGGTTGTATTTGTTCAATGATCCATTTGTTTGTTATGTTTTAATTTATTGAAAATTAATATTTTGTCATTCCAGAAAAAACTGATAATTTGTTTTGATTAACATATACAGGTAGTCCTCACTTACTGTCCTGTTCAGACTATGAGACGGCCACACACGAGTATAAAATGAAATCTTTATTTACAACCAACTATTTACAACAGAGAACAGTCTTTATTAATCAGCAATATAATTCAATCAATTCCAACTTGGCTGCCTCAATGAATCAGCAAGACCAGGCATGGCTAGAATGCGTGGCAAGGAGGTAGCTTGAGGTCTGACTGCAGGACGCAGCATGGAGGCGAGGCTAGGCTTGACCACGGAAGCTAGGCAAGACTCTGCTGGAAAGAAAAGGCTTGGATCTGGAGACAAGGCTGAACTCTGCTAGATTGGCAAGACAAGGCTTGGAGATGGAAGCAAGGCCAGACTTCGCTGGATCTGGAAGGCAAGGTGTGGAACTGAAAGCAAGGCTAGACCTGGCTGGATCTGGAAGGCGAGGTGTGGAACTGGAAGCAAGGCTAGACTTGGCTGGATCTGGAAGGTGAGGTGTGGAACTGAAAGCAAGGCTAGACCTGGCTGGATCTGGAAGGCGAGGTGTGGAACTGGAAGCAAGGCTAGACCTGGCTGGATCTGGAAGGCGAGGTGTGGAACTGGAAGCAAGGCTAGACTTGGCTGGATCTGGAAGGCGAGGTGTGGAACTGGAAGCAAGGCTAGACTTGGCTGGATCTGGAAGGCGAGGTGTGGAACTGGAAGCAAGGCTAGACCTGGCTGGATCTGGAAGGCGAGGTGTGGAACTGGAAGCAAGGCTAGACTTGGCTGGATCTGGAAGGCGAGGTGTGGAACTGGAAGCAAGGCTAGACCTGGCTGGATCTGGAAGGCGAGGTGTGGAACTGGAAGCAAGGCTAGACCTGGCTGGATCTGGAAGGCGAGGTGTGGAACTGGAAGCAAGGCTAGACTTGGCTGGATCTGGAAGGCGAGGTGTGGAACTGGAAGCAAGGCTAGACCTGGCTGGATCTGGAAGGCGAGGTGTGGAACTGGAAGCAAGGCTAGACTTGGCTGGATCTGGAAGGCGAGGTGTGGAACTGGAAGCAAGGCTAGACTTGGCTGGATCTGGAAGGCGAGGTGTGGAACTGGAAGCAAGGCTAGACTTGGCTGGATCTGGAAGGCGAGGTGTGGAACTGGAAGCAAGGCTAGACCTGGCTGGATCTGGAAGGCGAGGTGTGGAACTGGAAGCAAGGCTAGACCTGGCTGGATCTGGAAGGCGAGGTGTGGAACTGGAAGCAAGGCTAGACTTGGCTGGATCTGGAAGGCGAGGTGTGGAACTGGAAGCAAGGCTAGACTTGGCTGGATCTGGAAGGCGAGGTGTGGAACTGGAAGCAAGGCTAGACCTGGCTGGAGCGGCAAGGCGAGACGCCAAACTGGATGCGAGGCTGGGCTCGGCTGGAGCGGCAAGGCGAGACGCCGAACTGGATGCGAGGCTGGGCTCGGCTGGAGCGGCAAGGCGAGACGCCGAACTGGATGCGAGGCTGGGCTCGGCTGGAGCGGCAAGGCGAGACGCCGAACTGGATGCGAGGCTGGGCTCGGCTGGAGCGGCAAGGCGAGACGCCGAACTGGATGCGAGGCTGGGCTCGGCTGGAGCGGCAAGGCGAGACGCCGAACTGGATGCGAGGCTGGGCTCGGCTGGAGCGGCAAGGCGAGACGCCGAACTGGATGCGAGGCTGGGCTCGGCTGGAGCGGCAAGGCGAGACGCCGAACTGGATGCGAGGCTGGGCTCGGCTGGAGCGGCAAGGCGAGACGCCGAACTGGATGCGAGGCTGGGCTCGGCTGGAGCGGCAAGGCGAGACGCCGAACTGGATGCGAGGCTGGGCTCGGCTGGAGCGGCAAGGCGAGACGCCGAACTGGATGCGAGGCTGGGCTCGGCTGGAGCGGCAAGGCGAGACGCCGAACTGGATGCGAGGCTGGGCTCGGCTGGAGCGGCAAGGCGAGACGCCGAACTGGATGCGAGGCTGGGCTCGGCTGGAGCGGCAAGGCGAGACGCCGAACTGGATGCGAGGCTGGGCTCGGCTGGAGCGGCAAGGCGAGACGCCGAACTGGATGCGAGGCTGGGCTCGGCTGGAGCGGCAAGGCGAGACGCCGAACTGGATGCGAGGCTGGGCTCGGCTGGAGCGGCAAGGCGAGACGCCGAACTGGATGCGAGGCTGGGCTCGGCTGGAGCGGCAAGGCGAGACGCCGAACTGGATGCGAGGCTGGGCTCGGCTGGAGCGGCAAGGCGAGACGCCGAACTGGATGCGAGGCTGGGCTCGGCTGGAGCGGCAAGGCGAGACGCCGAACTGGATGCGAGGCTGGGCTCGGCTGGAGCGGCAAGGCGAGACGCCGAACTGGATGCGAGGCTGGGCTCGGCTGGAGCGGCAAGGCGAGACGCCGAACTGGATGCGAGGCTGGGCTCGGCTGGAGCGGCAAGGCGAGACGCCGAACTGGATGCGAGGCTGGGCTCGGCTGGAGCGGCAAGGCGAGACGCTGAACTGGATGCGAGGCTGGGCTCGGCTGGAGCGGCAAGGCGAGATGCTGAACTGGATGCGAGGCTGGGCTTGACTGGATCCAGGTGCGATGGAGGTAGGTCCGCATTGGTGGAGGTAGCTGGCACAGATTCTGTGTCAGCTACAGGCAAGGCTCTGTTTCCTGGTGAGGATTCTCCGGTAGAAGCTGTAAGCGCAGGAGAAGGGTTGTCTCCGGCAGTTTGCTCCTGGCTCTGGTGCCTTTTTATGCAATCCTTTTTGCGCCATCTTTCTTCTGTAGCCAATCAGGCTGCCTTTTGCTTTGCTCACTTCTCCACTCTCCTATCTCATGCACTAATTGGAGGATTCAAACCTTCCTCCAGATTCTGCCCAATCCGCATCTCCAAATTCTCCCGCTTCGCTGAGTCATTACTAGTTTCTATTTCCCCAGCTCTTTCCCGATAAGTTTCGTTTTCCCCTTCTGGCTCAAGATAAGTTTCATTTTCAGAGTCCAGGTCAGACTCAAACCTCACACTTACTGATGGTAATTAGGACCAAGAATTCCATCGCTAAGCAATGTGGTTGCAAGGCACATCACATGACCACACCAACTTACAACGCAGTTGCAGCAGTCCCAGTTGCCATCGTTAGGAGAATCCGTGATCACAGCATCCCGTAATCACGTCACCTCCTCCCAGCTTCTCTATTGTCTTTGCTTGTCAGAAGCCAGTAGTGAAAGTCACAAATGGTGATCATGTGACTGTAACCATTGTAATTGCGAGCTGGTTGCCAAACACCTAAATTGGGATCACATAACCGTGGGGATGCCATGATGGCCACAACTACTAAGACCTTGTTCAGCACTGTTGTAACTTTGAATGGTTACTGAACAAGTGGACATTAAACAAGGACTTGGAAACAAGGATATTTCATGGACTGGGATTTTTAATGCAAGTAGAATGGACAAAACTCTCATTTTGTCCAGATGGGAACAACTGACATCTCTCGTGTGACAAGCTATTATCAGATATTGGAGATCCATTGATACTGACCATCAGTAAGAGGGTTCAGTTTCTCTCAGAAATATCCATGTGTCTCTGGCATCACACTAGCACGGTGCATAGCAGTATATCCATAGACTGTAGATGTTTATGTGTTAATGAAGTTCAGTATTCTTATCTGTTATTTAAGTTGATGCTAAACTCATAGCTGGTACACTCATTACCAAAAGTAAAACAATTCATTGATCAGTCTTCTGAGACTTCTTTGAAAATTCCTATCATGATCTCATCCTGAATTTTAGATGAGTTTTAAGAAGGGCATCCTGATTTCATTTGCAGCAACTCATTTGGGCAAATACTGTTGGAAGACTTGAAAGACCAAGTTAGGGACAGATCACATGGAGAAAATCTATCTATGTGGTTGTTAAGAGTTGACAATGACTTGATGGCACATAATGAATGAATGAATCAGTATGTGCAAATAAGGATTATCTCAGAATTGCTGTTCTGAAAAGCAAATATTGATCAAAAATAAATGTGCAGCAAAAAAGAATGAGACAAGAATTACAAGAATTATGCAAAAGTAAAAAAAATAATCCTTCCCTTTAAAAAGATGTGTATACATTTGATTGGATTTACCTAGTTCCAGTGAAATGATCTTATTTTATAAAGTTTTAAGATTCAACCATTGTTTGCTTGATATATAGATTACTAATTAATGATTAAAAGAAGTATATTTCTTGCCCAACACTAACCCCAAGGAAATAATTTGTTCTATTCATGAAGGGTTCAGTTATTTGCTTTATTACTTTCGGGAGTTACAGTATTGTAAATCTGAGAATTCCTGCACTAAGCCAAAACCACATGAATTCCATTATGGTTTGTGGCCTCCTCCCAGTTGTTTCTAAGGTAGCAGATGCTTACTATGACATTTTAAGTTTTCTCCAGTGGGGGTTGTATTATAAAACCAGCACCCTCCTGGAAAAAAAATGGTGTGCCATAAGAAACCTAAGGAATTGCCTTCACTTTATCCTCAGTCTATACCTGAGGTAGCATAAAGTCATCCTTAGCAGTCGGAGTATCCAAGTCCTCTCTTCCCCTTTAAGTGTGCAACAAGCCAGAGCAGTTTGCTGTGGGTGCTGTCTGATATATTTCAGTGTCCCAGTCAGTGTCAGGAGATCTGTGGAGGGTAAAATCAGCCCAGCATATACTGGCCCCT
Organism: Candoia aspera; assembly: GCF_035149785.1. Classification (NCBI taxonomy): domain Eukaryota; kingdom Metazoa; phylum Chordata; class Lepidosauria; order Squamata; family Candoiidae; genus Candoia; species Candoia aspera. The sequence goes on along the minus strand of NC_086155.1, from coordinate 118,478,123 downwards.
TTGGGCTGATGGGCACCTGCCCTCTCTCCTCTGGTTCCTCAGCACTGTCTTCCAGGAATATTGTTTCACGTAATGGGAAAATTCAGTTCTTTCAACCTGGGCTCTTCTCCTGTACTTGGATCAGCCTGGTCTGTCTTTGAAGACACCCATGCTGAACACTTGCATAAAACCAGAACAAGTTCTGACAGTCAAATCTTGCCTCAGACCACTTTAAAGAGAGTGGTTGCTGGATCTTTTCTTGCTGGCTGGTGTTTGGGGTGGGGGGAATAAAGCCATGGGAAATGACCTTAAAGTGTCCTGTGTGCTACAAGGAAGCACCTGGGACAGGATAAAGATCACTAATGAGGGCAGTAACTTTTATAGTTCTCTGCAGGGACTGGTGGATAGCATTTTAATTCAACTGTAAGGAAGAACCCAAACATCATAACTAGTAACCATTGATAGTCTAAGTACTAGCCACTGAAAATGGTACCCTTCATGGTATCTATGGTAAAGGGCAATCAGACCTGTAAAATGCTTATAGGAATTCCTTTATGTGAAGCTCATGGGAATTCTTAGAAATAAAGATGATGGCAAAGGATGGTGCCATCGAGGGAGAAAAAAGTGAGCACATGGGCACTCAGGGGATTGACTCTGATTTTCCTTAATGTCATATTAAGCATATCCACATTTTACTCTTACAGTTGGGTATTATGTCACTTCCACAGAGCGACATAGATGTTAAAATAGTTTTAGTATCTCCTGCAAAAGTAATCTTGTTTGTGGAATGTCCTGGAGGAATAAGAGCAATTTGCACTGATTATGAGTCATAGTTTGGAGGCTAGAGAAGGCTCTTATATATCATTCATGTGGGATTACTGAATTACCAAACTGATAGATTCAAAATGGACTATTGTTGTGTAATAATGTGAGACACATCATCTCCCAAAAGGGATATTGTTCCAGTATGCATTATAACATAAAGAGTTTGCTTAGACCAGGCTGAAGAGCCATCTTCTACTACATTGCCCAGAGCACCAGTCAGATCTCTTGCAGAAGTTCCAAGTCGAGAATAAAGGTGTTTTCTCTCACTGTATGCCCTCCCATTCAGAGATACACTACTTCTGGACTTAGGTGTTCCATTTAGTTATTATAGCTAATAGATCTCTCAGCAAATATGATTTTTTCCCTAAGAATTCAGCAAACCTTAGTATGAGGCTTTGTTATACAATTATTGTGCCCCAGTGAAAGAATTCTAAGGGGGGCTGAAATTACATAATTTTCTGTTGTAACTCTCCCATATTTTATCACTTTCCTGTCTATTTCCATTGAAAAAGGGAAAAAAACACACAAAATAGCATTTCATAATACTTTTCACTAGTAGTGCTAGAAGTCCTGTATCTGGAAATACTTTCAGACTAATTTCTCAGTCCTGATAAGCAGAAATAAATACTTGATTGTCTTTATGTCTTCAACAAATTGACCAACAAATTCCTTATTTATCACAAATTTACATTCATTTTGCCAAGGTTTGTGGGGGTTTTGTTGATTTTCTCATTGGGCAATGCTTCTTTTCTAAAAAGCCAACATTTTCTCTTGGCAGCTATTTAGCTAAGGTGAAGGTGAAAGGTCCCCTGTGCAAGCACCAAGTCATGTCTGACCCTTTGGAGGGATGCCGCTTTACTAAATGCTAAATGCTAGTTTAGCTAAATAGCTGCCAAGAGAAAATGCTGGCTTTTTAGAAAAGAAGCTTGTTCATACTTTGGTTATTTCCACACTAGTCACTTACAGCACCAATAGAGCATCACCCAGCTATCATTACAGTGATATAAACATGATTCTCACTACTGTTACTTTGGCACAAGTATGGCTGGATGACTCTTGAAGAGGTTACAAGCTGCTAGTGGGGAAATGATGTCTTTCTAATAAATAAAATCTATGCATGTTGCCAGTAGGGCTGAACTACTGGGTAAAGGTACAGGAAGACCCCCAATCCAGCACCACATACATCTTATTGAAAAACAGTGAATCAGCATAGGGGCCATTACTCACCTTTCCTTCTCTCCTCTTCCTTCCTGAAGAAAGTTAAGCTGCCTAACACTGCTGTGTATCCAACCTTTTTTTTTTTAATGAAAGAAAACGGAGAAGGAAAAGGTGCCATGACAGTGTGTGAAGTGCAGTGAGGGAGGAGAAGAGAGCACAGAAAGAGAAACCAGGAGATAGGAACATCTCCTATACACGTAAGTTGGGTGTTTGTGTACGCCAAGAAATCTAAGGGTTGTGGAAGACATTTTGCCCAGGATCCTCTCAACTTTGGCAGCACTAATGAATAACCCAGAACTCTGGTGGTCTTCTTTCTTCTTTCAACTAATCCTCTCATTAAAAAAAAATAAACCAATATTTCTGATTATGTTGAATTTTCAGAGCAATTGTTCACTCATCTGTATGTCAGCTTTCCTAGTATTGTGGTCACTCATTCAAGTGCTTCTATGACCATTATATCCATAAGCTAATCCTGGCCACAGCTCAGTATTAAATTGTTCTGTGTCATCTTGTCAACTCAAAAACACTTCAACTGGTTATAACTACTTTTTTCTCAAATTATGTAAATGGGGCCCAATGACCTAAATGTATATTCAGTCAATTGCTATGAGTTCAACTGAAGTCACCCATAATCACATTTTCTCTTTTGGTTACTTCCAGATTTGGTATTACAAATCCATTTTAATATGGACTTTGATTCAGAGAATGATGGTATGTCTCCAGGACTGTATCTCTGTAACATTCAGCTGGTGATTCGGTCAGTGAATGTGCTCTTCCTGTCATTTCGGTTTATTAAATTCAGTGGTCTCTTTGAGACACAGAACAACATGGCAGTAAATTACCATTTATTATCAATAACATAAATGCCTACACTTGGAAGGAGATATTTGCCAGACTATGATCAGATATAGTTACTCAGTCTTGTTAATGGCTCTTTGCTTTCTTTTTCCCCCCTTTTCACTTCTTTTTAAAAGGTCTCTATGTAGCAGGTTTACTACCAACATCATTTTTTCCTCCATGCTAGTTAATTACTATCAGTGAATGCTTCAAATTTCCCTGCCTTAAGTGCATATGATAAAGACATTATGATAACACTGACAGAGATAATAATGTACAATTCTCTCTAAATACAGATTTATGAGATGAAGTGGACTGATATGAGAATCATTATTTGACTGGAATTTTCTCTATTACAGTTATCAGGTTGCCCCAACATTTTCTGCATTCTGCTATTTCAGCGATGTTATTACAATACTGAATAGGAGTTCTAGCACAATCTTTGGTGCCATCTGCAGTATGTTGTCTGGAATTTCAAACTTTTATTAAATTGCTGCAAATTGATTAAATGGTCTTTGTGTTTTCTTATTTGTCTGTTTCGTTTATCTCCCACCAAAGACAACTAGCAAAACATTTTGAAATAAAACAAACATAAGTCTAGCAATTTCATTTCCTGAATCTAGTTTTCTATTTACTAACAGTACTTCCATCTTGGCTGGAATGGCCAGAAGCAGCTCTTGAAACAGACGTGCAAGCCTTGCAAATAACATGGCTGGTTTCATAAACTGAAAAGTAGTGCTCCATATGTGCTTTCACCTGTTAAGAAGGTACATCGTCACACACATCATCATTTTGTTGCCATTATGATTAGTTTTAGATGCCACTGCCCGTGAGAAATCATAAAGTAATAGCCTAGGTATCAAACTAGTTCCCAGCACCACTTTCTGAATGTGGCCAAACAGAACAGAGCAGAAGCACCATCGAACAGTGCCCCCAGGACCTCTCCCATCCAGGCATTCCAAAAGAAGACCGTCATGGTGTCGAAGTCTGCTGAGTGGTCCCGAAAAACTAGCCGGGTACATTGTTCTGTATTTTTTGTTAGTACTGTGAGTAAGGTATTGCCTCTGATTGGAAACTGGAATGCCAAAGGAGGAAATATTAGGGAGGAAAACATAGTTGTACTGCAGGGCCTAGGAAACCGAAATAAAGCAGGAGAATGACTTACACATTTCTGCCAATCCCATTATTTCTATATTGCTAACACAGTTTCTCAGCAATCAAAATGATGCCTATAAACATGGATATCACCAGAGGTGATACACAGAAATCAAATTGACTATATTATTGGTACAAGTGGAAGAGCAAAATTCTAACAGGAAAGAAGTAGGCAGGGGCTGATTGTAGAACAGACTGTGAAGTGTTCATATGCAAGTTCCAAGTTAAGCTAAAATGGAAGAAAGCCAACCAGTTTCCATGATATGATATTGAGCACATCTCTATCATTTTCAACATCAGGAATAGCTTTGAAGTTCTGAACCTCATTGATAAGGAATCAGAGGAACTGTGGAATGAAATCAAAGATGTTGTTAAGATGAACGTGAAAACAAATTGCCAAAGATGAACAGAATAAAGCTAACCAGATGTCAGAACAAATAACAGAAAATGCCAGGAAGGGAAGGGAAGGGAAGTCAAAGCCAAGAAAGACAAAGATCTCAGGAAAGAAGTTAACTAAGAATTTCAGAGAGCTGTTAGAAGAAACAAGAAGCAGTATTATAACAACATCTCTACAGACATCAAAGATGGAAACAGACACAGAAAAAACAAAGAAAGTCTTCTAAAAGATCTCCAAAGTCAGGAGGCTTCAACTTCCACTTGGCTGCTAAAGGGTACCAATGGACATATAGTGACTAATCCAAGAAGATAAACAAAGTTGTAAGGAATATAGTGAAATTCTGTAGAGATGTCAACATCCGCTGGATAATGGAAAAAGCCAGGGAGTTTCAGAAAAACATCGATTTCTGTTTTATTGACTATTCTAAAGCCTTTGACTGTGTGGACCATAACAAATTGTGACAAGTTCTTAGTGGTATGGGGATACCAAGTCATCTTGTATGCCTCCTGAAGAATCTGTATAACAACCAAGTAGCAACAGTAAGAACAGACCACGGAACAATGGACTGGTTTAAGATTGGGAAAGGAGTACGGCAGGGCTGTATACTCTCACCCTACCTATTCAACTTGTACGCAGAACACATCATGCGACATGCTGGGCTTGAGGAATCCAAGGCTGGAGTTAAAATTGCTGGAAGAGACATTAACAATCTCAGATATGCAGATGATACCACTTTGATGGCTGAAAGCAAAGAGGAACTGAGGAGCCTTATGATGAAGGTGAAAGAAGAAAGTGCAAAAGCTGGCTTGCAACTAAACCTCAAAAAAACCAAGATTATGGCAACCAGCTTGATTGATAACTGGCAAATAGAGGGAGAAAATGTAGAAGCAGTGAAAGACTTTGTATTTCTAGGTGCGAAGATTACTGCAGATGCTGACTGCAGTCAGGAAATCAGAAGACGCTTAATCCTTGGGAGAAGAGCAATGACCAATCTCGATAAAATAGTTAAGAGCAGAGACATCACACTGACAACAAAGGTCCGCATAGTTAAAGCAGTGGTGTTCCCTGTAGTAACATATGGCTGCGAGAGCTGGACCATAAGGAAGGCTGAGAGAAGGAAGAGAGATGCTTTTGAACTGTGGTGCTGGAGGAAAACTCTGAGAGTGCCTTGGACTGCAAGAAGATCAAACCAGTCCATCCTCCAGGAAATCAAGCCAGACTGCTCACTTGAGGGAATGATATTCAAGGCAAGACTGAAATACTTTGGCCACATAATGAGAAGACAGGACACCCTGGAGAAGATGCTGATGCTGGGAAGAGTGGAGGGCAAAAGGAAGAGGGGCCGACCAAGGGCAAGGCGGATGGATGATATTCTAGAGGTGACGGACTCATCCCTGGGGGAGCTGGGGGTGTTGACGACCGACAGGAAGCTCTGGCGTGGGCTGGTCCATGAAGTCACGAAGAGTTGGAAGCGACTAAATGAATAAACAACAAACAAGAGATGTCAACATCCAAGATACTTTAGAAGATATTCCCGATTTAGAAGAATATCTAGTACCAGATGAATTTAGATCAGCACTCTGGTCATTACCAAGACTACAAGAATTGATGGAAAAATTATAGAAATATGGCAAGCAACAAAATAAAATCTGAAAAGGTTCTAAAAAAGCTATGTCCTTAAATATAGGGAATCACACATTGGCCAACAGATTGGAAAAGATCAGTCTATACACTAATATCAGGGAAAGGAGACTTAACAGATTATCATACAATATCCTTAATTTCACATGCTAGCCAAATAGGATAATCAAAGGTAGATTAGAGTCAGACATGGGAAGGGAGATACAAAATGTTCAAACAGGCTCTAGAAAAGCCTGAGGCATCAGTATTGCTGACGCTCACTGGATAACTGAGAAAGCCAAAGGATATCAAAAAGAAATCAATATCTGCTTCATCAGTTATAGAAAGGCCTTTGATTGTGTCAAGAATGTCAAGCTATGGACTATGCTTAGGAAGACAGGAATCCTAAAACATCTCATTGTCCACATGCAAAACCTATACACAGGTCTGGAAGCCACCATCCAGACAGAATATGGCAAAATAGACTGACTCTAGGTTGGCAAAGAAGCAAAAAAAGCTGTACACCCTCCCCTTATTTATTCAATCTATATGTGGAATATATATTGAGGGAAGCTGGATTGGAAGATCAGTGTGGTTTTAAAATTGGAGGAAGAAACTCAACAGCCTGCACTATGTTTATGACCCTACTCTGATAACTGAAAGTGCAAGTGATCTGCATGCTCTATTAACAAAAGTCAAGGAGCACTGTGAAAAAAATGGGACTAAGATAAATATAAAGATGACCAAACTACTGACAGGTACCACAACCAACCTCACAATTGACAGCAAAGATATTGGAGTGGCAGATAGCTTCTGCCCTTTAGCTTCTGCTTTTTTCTGACTATCAACAGTAAAGGATCCAGGAGTCAGGAAATACACCACAGACTAGCACTTGACAGAGTAGCCATGAAGGCCTTGGAAAAGATATTCAGATGCCCAGATGCCACTGTATCTCCCAAGATCAGAACTGTTGAACTTTGACGAAACATGTTAGAATGACTATTGATGCTTTTGAAATTTTGTGTTGGTGAAAGCTCTGGATAGACAAGAAAACAAACAAATGGATCACAGAATAAATCAAACCAGAGTTCTCAGTCGAGACACAAATTATCATGCTCAAAGTATCATATTTTGGACACATTATACAAAGATTTAGCTCTCTAGAGATGTCTATAATGCTGGGGGGAAAAAAGAGAAGAAGACAGCCAGCAGCAATGTGGATGGACTGAAATCCAGCAGCAATCAGTGTACCATTGGAAAACCAGGCTGAGGACAGATCTTCATGGAGAAAACCTTATGTGGTTGCTAAGAGTTAACTTGGTAACACTATGAAAATGGCACATTTAGTTTTTGAAAACTAAGTCATCCTATGCTTTAAGCTGAATATAATAGGAGGAAGGAGTATTAGGTATGTTCCCCGCCTTGAGTTATTTGTAAAAATAATAAAGGCGGGATAAAAATTAAATTAAATTAAATAATAAATATATAAACTCTTTTTTTCCCAAGAAGTGCATAGTGTCTCTGATCACACAGTATCTTTCATTTGTTAAGGACCAATATTGCTATGGCATCAGACTGACACTGCTGTGTCGCAAGGCACACCTGCTCAATCTGTATTTCCAGGCTAGCATATCCAGATGATTTCTGTAAAACAAAAGAAGAGGAATCATTGCACCAGAAGGTATCACTGTATGAAGATATTACTGTATGTCAGATCTTAGACACAAACGTACAATATACACAACTTAAGGAATCTGTAAGTAAAGGTAAAAGAAAAGAGTGCAAAAATTGGTCTACTATTCAGTAGTTTAAAAAAAAAAACAGACATAAATTCAAGTAACAGTTACTGACAACCATGGCAAAATTGCATCCATTAAGAGTTGGAAGTGGACTGAACAACTGGATAACAACTTAATAAATTCTTGTAATGCAGCTTCAGGCTTCCAAAATATGTTGGTTTCTCCCAATTTTCCTAGATGCAGCTTGAAACTTATGATTAAGCATCTTACACTTACCAGGATTCCCAGTTATAAAGAGATTGTAAATGGTTCAGAGGAATATACATTTTTCCTCTTTAGATCTTCTATACTGCTAAAGGCAGAGTTTAAAGCGTCAGACAGGGCAATAACCTTACCATTTTTTTTTAAAGTTAGCAAATTCACACAATGCTTTTACTTCTTCATTTACCAGGCAGTCTAAACAGCAACAAATTCCTGTAACTGTTGCCAACCCATGGTGCAAACTATCAGGGCTGCAACTAGCGGGGGGCAACTGGGGCATGTGCCCCGGGCGCCACGCTGGTGGGGTGCCAAAATGAGTGCTGGGGGGGTGCCAAAATGGGCACGGAATCCATGTTTGCCCCGGGTGACACAGACCCTAGCTGCAGCCCTGCGAATTATGGTCTTCGCCCATCATGAGGTCCAAGTGGTATGAGGCTTCCCAAGATGTATCACATATCACTTGGACCTCTGGTGGACAAGAACGATGGTATGCATGATTTCTAAAAGGGTGCAAGATAGGAAAAAAAACCCAAAGCGGTCAGAAGGACATGATCACAATTCACTTCACATGATTGCTAATTACTAACTCATGTGCAAGAAATAAGTACAAATGCTCAGAAAGATAAGGCCTAATTGGTGTGGAAAAAAAAATCCAGGTGCCAGTAGAGATAAGTACACATTTCTCTTTTGATTCCAGCTGTTAGTCATTATTCATCTAAGCACAGTTTTGCTACGGACTAGTCATAGAAATTCCTCTAACTCTTCATCATTACATAAATATTCCCCTGGTTTTATTGCAGCCTTCACAAGCAACATGGGATTATTGCAAACAAAGCTGGGAAAAACAAGGTGTTGTGGACAGAGAAAAAGCAGGGTATGCTGCTGGAATGGGGGATTTTGGAATAAAGACATATTATGTAGAGCTGAGAATTCTCCTTCACTACTTGCTGAGCAGATAATTAAGTTGCAAATTAGGTTCGAATTGCTTCCCTTTGTGTATTGTGTGCAGTATCCGCTAGAGTGGAAAGCTAGCGCAGGTCGTTAAACCCGTGGGGAGAAGACGACGGTTTCTAACCTAGATAGGTAAGATACCAGCCAGCCCAGCCCATATTCCTTTTAGCCACAGTAAGTGCCCAACCTGTAGGCATTATTGCCCACCTTTTAAGGAGTGTTTTAATTATGTTTACCAATGAAATTGTATTTGCTAATGATGTAATTATTTTCTGATAGTTGTTTAAAACCTGATGTTTTAGAATTTCACACAATGCTTTTACTTCTTCATTTACCAGGCAGTCTAAACAGCAACAAATTCCTGTAACTGTTGCCAACCCATGGTGCAAACTATCAGGGCTGCAACTAGCGGGGGGGCAACCGGGGCATGTGCTGAAAGCTATTTCCAAGCGTACTTTAATCTGCAGAATAAAGTTCTAAAAAGAGATTTCTGCCTTGCGTGTTTAATTGGGCATGGCACGCCAGGATCACGAACCCAGAGTTCCTGGGACAACAATCCCATTTTAATTTGTGGAATTCCTTTCAGATTTCCAGAAAAATGCAAGATTGGATTTGGAGACATTGTGTGTGAGCATTCTGGAAGCATGGTTTATGTGCACATCTTCAATTCTTCCACAGATTCATTTTAAAAGTTGAGTTTCCAGGTATCTTCAAATCATACACTTACTTTGCTTACACAAAATATACGCATTGCAGTGCATGAATCCTGCCTGTGATTTTGTGCTGTGAGAAAGGTGGCCCCAAAATTTCCATTAAAATGTACTGTATTGCTCTGTGCATGCTGGATCATCCCAAAGCAAAACCTGCAGTTCAAAATCTGTAGTACGACAATATTTTTATTAGGTCAACCCAAGGATCAGAAAGCATCTGCAAGCTTTTGAGATCCCAGAACTCTTCTTCAAGCAAGGTGATTCAAAAAATGCAGGAAGCTCAGAGAGGGGAGGGGGGAAAACTCTTCTTTGTAGATCAGCATACAGCCTTCCATACCTGCTCAGATTTCTTCTCTGCTTCTGCTTTGGAATCATTTCTCCTTCTTCTTTAGATTGCTTTGTTATTGCTTCTCCCATCCCCAGCCCCTGTAGCAGATCATGACGTCTGTTGCTATTGCTTTTTTGTACACTTAGGATCCCATTCAGATACTGTAAAGAGTTCGATGCAGTTTTATTTGATGCAGTTCCAGAATTAACTTTTTCTTGGCTGGAAATTGCATGTGACCCTCGAGGAGCCACATTCCAAAACATATTGGGTGGGACCGAAACGAAAACTAAATTTACTTTTAAATGTGACTATAATTGAATGCAAACACTAAATGTTATTTTTCCAGTCGTACCTCTCATATTTCCCTCCTGCTGTCCCGTTTGCAAAACAGCTTAATTTGGAGGCTGGGTGAGGTTGTAACTTTCTAATAGAGCAGCCCACGCAGAGATAACGTCACCCCATGCGAAAATCCGCTTCTTGTTGAAAAAGCGAAAGGCAAAGGTCGAGTGGCACGCTGGGAGTTGTAGTCCGTCGGTCTGCTTCAGGCTGCAGGCAGTTGTTGTCCGTCGGTCCGCTTCAGGCTGTCTTTTTCTCAGGCATTGCGTTGGACAGCTAATCGCTGCGCCGCGAAGGGTCTTTTTTCCCTCTTGCGTCGCGCTGCGTAGCTACCAGCCTTCCTGGCTTCTCCGGCGGGTTTCGCTATTCTCGCTGCCGCTGCCGCCGCTGCCGCCGCCCGAGGCTTTTAACGGGCGACGGATGGGCCGCTTGGGCTGCATTGGGAATCATGATGCCCGGGGAGACCCCGCCGGCAGCCAACACGACGGCGATCGCGGCGGAGGCAGCCACGGCCTGCGCCAACTGCGGGGCCCTTCAGCAGGTAGAGATCTTGATCTGATTTGCCTCTTGTAGCCTGTCGTGCTGGGAGTGTTTTTACCGGGATGAACGGGCCTGTCTTATGACGGTCGTATTGAACGATCGGCGGCATTTTAGGGACGGAGTGAAGTGCGCAGGGAGCAAATTGGTGTGGTGAGTGGTTTGATCAACTTTCTTGGACTCTCCTCAAGTTCCCAAACACCTTTGCATCCTCCAGCATGGCGGTGAGCATCAATACTTTGTATTGATCTTAAAAAGAAGACGATTCTGATGCTTTTCTGATGTCGAGGATACACTGATAATTGCCCTTGTTGGATTGCTGGTGTAAGTTCCTTGAAAACGTAATTCGTTTTTAAAGGAACACGAATCCATTTCGTGACAGCTTTATATTCTCACGGTCAAAACTATTAGCCTAATTTTGGACATTTCTGTTTAGAAGTAAGCCTTACTGAATTCACTGAGTTTAATTCTTTAAGTATGCACATATTCGCTGTTGTCCTGGTATATTGTAGTCTTTGCCAATTGAGAAAAGGGAAATAAAAAAAAAAGAAATGTCCAATTGTAAATGCATTATCTGGTCTTAGAGACAGAATGCATACTTCAGCATTATTGTATAAGATTAAGATCTGAAGCCATCCCAGAAAAAAAAAGTGTATGTAATGTAATCAAGGAATATTGTATTTAAACTGCCTTTTTCAGTATGACTTTGCTTTCCTATGCTTACTTGAGAGTAAGCCCCCTTGCCAGATTTCCATCTGATTTAACATATCTAAGTGAGGGTATATGGTATATTAGTCAATTTTTATATTACTATCTTATACTTTTACTCATTAACTTACCTCTATTGCTTTTAGTAAACAATGTATCCTTAAAATACTAGAATTCTTTTTTTTTCCAAATCACATTAGTGTCCAAATGATCAGGTTGGATTTTGTCATGAAAAAGTTTCATGAGTTTTACAATGAATTCTGTGCCATAAACTAAAAAAAAGTGAACTGCTTAGTATTCCTAAAGTGTTTTTCCACCTAAAATCTTTCAGAAAATCAAGACAATCATCTCTTAATTATATATTCTCGTTTTCATACATGCATTTACTTTGATATCTGTTTCTGACCAATAAATTGTGTTTAGAATCTCAACCTCTTTTTTTTATAGAGTAAACCTCAGAGGAATAATTTCTTTAAACTTTTTCATTGTTCATTCTTCTTACCTTCTGTCTTTGACTGTCTTTAACTTTTCCGTGTCATCATAAAGTAATGTTCTTTCTGAACATTATCATTATTATTCTTAGCCTGCTTGTAGTGCAATTTATTTATTAATTTTCTTCATCAATTTAAACCTTCAAGTGAATCTCTATGACTCAGCAGTTTTTTACCTAGGGTTCCCAGATTTCTGAATAGGCAAAGGAGGACATGGACAATTGGAAAGTTGGACAAATGGGGGAGAAAGGAGGACACACTAACTCTTTAACTTTCTTGGCACCTGAAGCACAAATTACAGTAGAAACTGCAAAAAATGTACTTAGGCTTAGGTAAAGGTAAAGGTTTCCCTTGACGTAAAGTCCAGTCGTGTCCGACTCTAGGGGGCGGTGCTCATCTCCGTTTCAAAGCCTTGGAGCCGGCGTTGTCATAGACACTTCCGGGTCATGTGGCCAGCATGACTCACGGAACGCCGTTACCTTCCCGCCGAAGCGGTACCAATTAATCTACTCACATTTGCATGTTTTCGAACTGCTTGGTGTGCAGAAGCTGGGACGAGCAACGGGAGCTCACCCCGCCGCGCGGTTTCGAACCGCCGACCTTCCGATCGACAGCTCAGCGGTTTAACCCGCAGCGCCACCGCGTCCCGTACTTAGGCTTACATGTATATAAAATTACTTTTTCCGGTATCAGAAAGACTGGTTTTTTAACTGCAGTATTTTTCCAACAAATCTTTATTTTCAATAACATATGCTAGTGATAATATAGGACAACATCTGATCTAATTTTTTGAATAATGGAGCTATGGCCACATTTCTTCTTGCAGGGAAACATGGAAAACGGTTAATCTAGGTAGTACTAGGAATGTAATACAGACTACCTAATATCTTTAGCATGTGAATAGGTAATTTATGGACTTGAGACCAGAGACATTGCTTCATTAATTAATAAATTAATCTGGAATTTTTTTCAGTATAGAAACTTGTTTCTGTTTCTTCTTGTTGCTGAGGGAATCTGTACACTGGAGAAAGAAATTTCACCCAACCATCCCTCCCTCCCTCCCTCTGTAGCCAATCCCTGGAATCTCTTTCTTATTCTTACATAAGGATTTAATATTAGTCTTATACTTAGGACTAAGTGTAGTGTAAGACTAACATGCTCAAGTGGGGATTGCTGACGGATAATAATAACACTGTGTGAATGTGGAGAGATACAGAATCCGGCCCACCTGCTGACCTGCCTGTTATTACCAATGGTATGCACTGAAAATGACTTGTTTTTGGCCAGTGACAAAGCCAAGAAAGTGGCGTCACATTGGCAGCTTAAGGTTTGATCTGGATATGAAAGAAGAAGAATAAGGATTTAATAAGTATATTGTGGTCCAGAGGCTGATTTAAATTCTGTGTGGTCTTTGACTTTTACTAAAGTGCTTATTATTTACTTAGGCTATATTTACAGAGTGCACATTCAGCTTTTCATAATGGTTAAGGCATCATTAGTCTTCTTTCCAAGATATAAAATGTTTATCTTTGTCCAAGAGAACAAGGTATTTCTACAAGAATCTAACAAAATTCTACTTATTCTAACATTTCTTGAAAGTAGTCTGTAGAAATTGTAGCTGTGCAGTTGCTATGTCTCTACTTCATTGAATTTTCACATGGTTATTGCATGCCAATCTGATGCTTGATGAATGGAAGCAAAATACAGAAATTAATATCATTGAAAGTAGTTTTGCATAAAGTAATGTTGGATGACACAGGTGTTCTGTTTGTGATGCCTCATTCACTCAAGCACATTCTATCTTACTATTCGAAAATACTTGGTCAGTTTGCCAGATAAGCTGAAACAATTGTGTTTACAGTAGCCTTGCACATGATTCTTTAAGAAGTGACAAATTCACTGAATGTTAAATAGCCTGTTCTCCTCACATAAGCCTTGTTGTTTATTCGTTTAGTCACTTCCGACTCTTCGTGACTTCATGGACCAGCCCACGCCAGAGCTTCCTGTCGGTCATCAACACCCACAGCTCCCCCAGGGACGAGTCCATCACCTCTAGAATATCATCCATCCACCTTGCCCTTGGTCGGCCCCTCTTCCTTTTGCCTTCCACTCTCCCTAGCATCAGCATCTTCTCCAGGGTGTCCTGTCTTCTCATTATGTGGCCAAAGTATTTCAGTCTTGCCTTGAATATCATTCCCTCAAGTGAGCAGTCTGGCTTGATTTCCTGGAGGATGGACTGGTTTGATCTTCTTGCAGTCCAAGGCACTCTCAGAGTTTTCCTCCAACACCACAGTTCAAAAGCATCGATCTTCCTTCTCTCAGCCTTCCTTATGGTCCAGCTCTTGCAGCCATATGTTACTACGGGGAACACCATTGCTTTAACTATGCGGACCTTTGTTGTCAGTGTGATGTCTCTGCTCTTAACTATTTTATCGAGATTGGTCATTGCTCTTCTCCCAAGGATTAAGCGTCTTCTGATTTCCTGACTGCAGTCAGCCTCTGCAGTAATCTTCGCACCTAGAAATACAAAGTCTTTCACTGCTTCTACATTTTCTCCCTCTATTTGCCAGTTATCAATCAAGCTGGTTGCCATAATCTTGGTTTTTTTGAGGTTTAGTTGCAAGCCAGCTTTTGCACTTTCTTCTTTCACCTGCATCATAAGCCTAGGCTAAACAAATCAGAAACGGGAGCGGGACACTTGCTAACAATTTCAGTAAAGCTTTCTGTTTAGGGCCAATTCTTCCTTGTTACAGACAAGTTTAAACTGGCTATTTAGAAGCCAGTTAAATCCAAGTGTTGAACTTAATTTGTACTAAAATCCTCATCTATAATTCCTGGAATCTGAGAAGTAGACTTTTGGACTAGGCAGCTCTTTGAACTTTCTCCATTGATTCTGATTTATGTCAAAA
This sequence comes from Candoia aspera, assembly GCF_035149785.1. Lineage (NCBI taxonomy): Eukaryota > Metazoa > Chordata > Lepidosauria > Squamata > Candoiidae > Candoia > Candoia aspera. The sequence continues at coordinate 118,463,122 of NC_086155.1, read as the reverse complement.
TGTTGTATTAGGTGGACCTAAACTACATGGCCTTCTGTTTACAAGTTGAATTCTGATTCCCCACCCCAGTAAGCATTATTAGGTATTCTGGGTATATGTCAGTACACTGCTTGCACCTTCTTACTGGCAGGGTATAGGAAACAGTATGATGGCTTGCGAAGTAATCCTTAGATTAGAGATCTTAGCTTGCTTGAGGCAGAAGTGGTATTTGATTATGTTTGCAGAATATGGGCCAGAATGTACCAAATCTGACTGGTATTACCCTTATTATTAACAGGGAATACTACTTTGACTGGTAATCTAATCTACAGTTTCTCTGTATTATAAAAAAGCATTAAGGAAAAGTTGATCAGAGCAGTGATGGACAGTAAAGTTTGATATCAGTGGGCCTTTCTGATAATCACCATGGCACATGAAAGACTGCAACTTGGAATATAAAAGGAATAAATTCATGAGTTAAGAACAGGACTTAATGAGAAAAATGAACAAAAGTAAAATAGATAAGTTGTTTATCTGTAATATTTAGAGAAGGATGCAACAGAGCTGAATGAAGGTAGTCTAATCTTATAGAGTTGAAAACATGTAAGGAAGGGAAGCTGTAAGTTTAATTATGAAAGGACTAGATGTCAGAAGATAGAAATTGTAGGTTCATATGAAAGGAGAAATCCATAAAATGGCAATAGTTTCATATTATGCTGCAGTGAATTGTGATAATGGAAGAGATGAGTTTGGGGGGAAATTATGCAACATTGTAAATGAATGGGATCCAGGAAAAAGTTATTTTGCTATGTGACACAAACAGATGGGTGGGAACAAAGCAAAAGTGTACAGAAAAAGTGATTGGGCCATTTGGAGAAAAAAGAATGAATGAGAATGTGACTGGTGAGTATCTGCATAGAAGAAGGCCTATTTGTTTTGAATATGTGCTTTAAGCATAAATCTATTTATAGATTGATATTTATTTATTTATTTATTCTTATTCATTCTTTCTAGTATTGATATCCTGCCCCAATCACTAGACTCTGGATGGTTTACAATCAGTAAAAAAATAATAAAACAAATATCCCCATACAATTCAAAAATCAATTTCAGGTATCTAATTAAATAAAATTTTAAAATAAAATAAATTCTTGGATTAAAACTAAATGCAAGAATAAAATTCCCCAAACCATAAGATTAAGGAAACCCACTTGTCCCTTAAATGTCTGGCAAAACAAAATAATTTTTACCTTCCTCCAAAAAATATACAGTATAGGGGCCATCTTGGCCTTTGGTAGTTACATGTTACATATTGACAGGTCAGTGACTCAGAAGGCCTGTCCCATAACTCCATTCTTTTTACCAGTTGTGGGGAGGGGGACTAATACTTACCTCTCAAATAATATAGAGATAATGGGAGATTGAAGTCTACCAGCACTAGCAGCAAAGATGAAATCCAACATCAAACCTAAAATTTATTTTTTGATTGTGTCTTTTATGCTGCTTCAATCAAAAACAACTTTGAGCAGTTTCAGTGAGATCTAGAAACTCAGGAACTGATCATGCTGGACAGTAGGGTGAACAACACATCTTCAGTATCCTCAACTTGTCTGCACAACCCATTTCAAGTAGAGTTACTCACATCCAGTCATGTCAAGAACAGGGCACCTGATAACAATCAGAATCTCCCATAGTACTGTAACCCTCACCATCCACCTTTTAGTCTAAGCTGCTAAAGTACCAAAACTGAGACAGATGTCAGATATGGCACATCTTTATCCTTGCCCAACCAGTTCTCAATTATACATGCAAATCTTTCATGATGATCATAGAAAAGTCATGTTTGAACATGGTCTTACCACGTGGATTCACTAAAAGCAGCCTGAGGCCAAGTACCAGCAATTCAGCTTCCCAGATTTGAGGAGGCAGTTGAACTAGAAGATGGGATAACTGCCAGTCGACCTTCTGTAATGGTCAGCTCCCTGGCTTCTGTAATACCTCCCTCTGCCTATCACTGTAGTAATAAGCCTTCCAGTATCAACATTTCTTTCTGAGCACCTAATCCTCCCCTCTCAACAAACCTGGGGTCTCCCCAAAAACAAAAATTAACCCTTACCCATGAGCTCAACAAGATGGACCAGTAGTCTGGCAAGCCACTCCTACCAAGTGTCTGAAGCCTTACTTCACCACCACCACTGTAATTGCCATCCCCTTCTCTACACCATTCGTCAGAATTAATTCACCTCCCCTTCTCTCAAACGAGCAGTCCCTCCCCCCATATATATCCTCCCAAGGTGAAGGATTCCAGCCTCTCGGGTATCCTATTGTCTTGGTGCCAATTTTTAAGAACAGGCAAATATTTTTGTGTAAAAGCACAATTGATTGTATTGGTTATGATAAGCAGCTCAATTAATAAAGGATATAAAAGTGGTAAGAATGTATGAATGGGCCAGACTTGTTAGTAGCATCTTGGGAAGGAATGAACATGGAAGAAAAGGAAAGAAGAAATGAGAATTAAAATAGAGCAGTTTTGGGAAGAGAGATTATGAGTCTTGTACAAGTGAGGGAACACTGGAAGGACTATTTGACATATTTGTAAGAGAGCTGTAGTAATATGTTGAAGAGTAGAAATAAAACAAATGCTAAAAATGTTATTGTCCAAAATTGATGAAAAGGAAGTCATATTGTATGAGAATGTCAGAAAACAAGGTAAAGCTGCAGCTGTAAATGGTGTAATTGAAGAAACGTTAAAATATGGATAAGATTTGCTTGTGTGGTGGCTGTGTGATTTGCTTAATGTATGCGTGGAGACTGCATCTCTGATTAATGATTGAAAAAATGCCATTATTGTTCAATCAATCAATTTTATTTCAGTCATAGACCAGCATACAACTAGCAACATAGTAATTGTGCTAAAAATAGAAATAAATTATTGTTCCCCATACCAAGGGAAAGGTAACAAAAGTGAAGTCAAAAGCTACAAGGCAATTAGTTTCTTAAGTGTGCCAGGAAAGGTGTTTGGCTGAATTCTGATTGAAAGGATACAATACAAGAGGTGGCAAAAACAAAAAATCAGAAAAACACAGTTTTATGCCTGGAAAGGGGTGTGAAGACTAGACTTTTTTCTCTTCACCAGTTCACTGTGAAATGTATGATTGTGAAGAAGTTTCTTCTTTTGGGATTTAGAGGAAGCATATGATAAAGCAATAGACTTAAATTATGGAGCATTTTGCACAAATATGGAGTTGAATGTTGGCTGCTAAATGTGATGAGTGATTTGTGATGGAAGTAATATCTTCATGAGAATACACTGAATACTTAGCAGTGGTTTATATTGAGCATGGCGGAAGACAACGATATGTAACTTCCCTTGGTTGTTTAATGTGTAGAGAATTGTGTACAGAATATTTGTAGTGCCGTTAGAGGTCTGTTAGAGGATGCCCATGTATGTGTACTTTTGTATGCGGATGATGGTTAACGGAGAATCATTATGACTGGAGCAGCATGCAAGTCAGTGTAAGAAATAAATACATAATTTGCAACAGGTTCTATATAGATTTTATGATGCAGTGAGGAATATGGATCTGAAAATTATATCAAAGGTCAAGGGAACTGTGCTTGACAGGAAAATGCACTGTTGGGAATTTTGCTACACAAGTAGCAAAAAACTAGAGCAAGTAAATGAACTTGTATACCTTGGCCGAATGTTTACTAAGGATAGGAAACTAGTTGGAGAAATGTTAAGATGTGTAAATGCTGGTGGAAAGGTAATACATGGGGTGAAGAGTAAATGGATGGTGAATAACTTATGACTGAATACAGAAGTGAATAACTAGTGTGAAAGAAGTACATTGAGGTGGTTTGGTAATATAGAGAAAATGAATGAATGAATGAGGGTTAAATTGCAGAATAAATATATGAAGGAAAAATGAATGAATTAGGAAGAAGACCAAGAAAGTTGTGGTGAGATAGGATGATAGCTTCAGAAAAAGAAAGCTCACACTTGCTCATAATTATTCACAAATTCATTCATGTTTCTCTTGTACCATTTTTGGTTTGGTTTATGTTATTTTTCTAATATAATCTTATACTGTCCATCGTACCTATAATGGTGTTATCTTTCTAGCTTCTTCTTTTTATAAAATTACTGCAGCAGGTTAAAACTTATTAAAATATGTCCTGTTTAAGTGGTGCTTCTATCCAGTCTCTGTTTTGATGAAAATATATATTTTATGGCTATGCAAGCTTTGACAATGATTTGGAAAGGCAGTTCAGAACTTGTACAAGTGCTACACTTCTTTGCTGTTGATTAAAGCAGACCATCTGAAAAAAAAGATGATACAAAGGTCCAAAGCACTTCCTCTAAATCATTTTCAAAGTGTGCACAGCTCTAATAAATATTGTTAATACTTTATCTCCTTTTTTGCAGAATTTGAATGAATATGTGGCTGCCTTAATAGCATTAAAACAGAAAATAATTGATGCTGAGTAAGTACCTTTTCATCTATTTTTGAAAGCATTTATTTATTTTTATAGTCCTAAACCATTGTCTGGATAGATTTAGGGACTAGATGGTAGACTAGGAATTTGTGACTTGGTGCAGATAAGATGGGCATAATGAGCATAAGCAGTCTAACATGGAATACAGTCCATTCAGCTTGTGTTAAACATTTTAAGATGTAACATTGATACATTTTGAGAGCTCCACTGTGTCCAGCTCTACTCTGGAAGTTGGTGTGGCAAGGATGTCAAGTAATGCCCTTGCCTGGTATGCTTTGCTGGTATGACAACAATGTTCTTCACATGGAATATGTGACTATCCTTGAAAAATGTGCAGAAACGTTTTCAAAGGGATACACTTCAGAAACCATTTTATACCAACCACTAATTAATTTTCACTGACATCATTTTCTTCCAAGCACAACTGATGGTGCTGCTTTTCACCTCCTGAGGCCTAAAACATAGGTAGACAACCTTTTGTTGGCCATGGGGTACAACTCACTCCTATCAATTATAGCATTACAAAATGTCTTTGGTGACAAGATGACATTGTTAGGAGGGGTAAATCAAATATTTGGGACACATTTGGCAAGGTGAGTGGGTTTGAAGGTTGGAATGGGAGCGAGACCTCCCTCCCATCCCCACCCTTACTTGGGGGAAAACCCAAGATATTGCACTGTCAAATGCCAGCCATTTTACTGCCAAATGTTTGTAGTTGTTGGGGAACTGCATATGAGCCATGGATTGTCCATGGATGGGTCTGGGGGTGTAAAGGACAACTTCTTTGCTTCCCAGTGTAGTCTAGCGTCATGGGATCTTTATGGAGAGGGCAAGGGACAATAGAATGACAAAACATGCATCATGATGCAAATGTTGCAATGTATGTTTTTTGCATCCATCGTTGGTGCATCATGACATAACTGCCTGCATGTTGTCATCTTAACTTTATGGGGCATGCTGTGGACACCACAAACTAGCGTTTTGATTTTGCACTGTAAAATTTAAATAGTTCTTGCTGATTAATGTCTTGGAAGTGACAAGGGATGGCTAAAGATCCAGTGTGTTAAGCATGGGGAATCTTTGGCCATGGTCTTCTTCCCTATGCCCAAACCCATCTAAGGCTCAGGCCTGGAAAAGGGGTGGTGGTGGAATTTTTGTTGGAGTTATGTGCAAGACTTTTGCCAATCATATTGGGAAGAGTGGGAGATTATTACTGAGAAATAAAAGGCAACTATTCCCCTTTTCAGTGCTCTCTTCCTTAATTAATATCACCACTTTTATGACAATTCAGCCATGCCGATAATGTCTGTTTAAAGATATTTATTTATTTTCTATCCCGCCTTTATTATTTTTATAAATAACTCAAGGCGGCGAACATACCTAATACTAATACTCCTATTTTCCCCACAACAGCAACCCTGTGAGGTGAGTTGGACTGAGAGCAAGTGACTGGCCCAAGGTCACCCAGCCGGCTTCCATGCCTAAGGCAGGACTAGAACTCACAGCCTCCTGGTTTCTAGCCTGTTGCCTTAACCACTAGACCAAACTGGCTCTCTATTATATATTCATTCATCATATTTATATAGCTGCCCATCTCACAAAACATGACTCTGGGTGACGTGCAATAAAAAAAATAAAGATCAGTAATACAAAAACAATCAGAAATTAAAAAATATTAACATTATGATTATAGAGAGAGCAACAGATATTAACATCAGTGGAGTCACCTCAATGATCATGATAGATAGATAGATAGATAGATAGATAGATAGATAGATAGATAGATAGATAGATAGATAGATAGATAAGAATTTGAGCAGAGTACATGTCCACATTTGGGAGCGGTTCCCCCACAGTTGTGTGGCTCTACCCTCTACTGTTTACACCCTTGATGTACCTACCTGGAGGCAGTTCAGTCCTCAGGGTGAAACAGATCCACATCCCCACTTTGGGGGATACATTTATGAAAACAAAAATATCTGTCTGAGAAATGAGATCTCCGATATTGTGTAGAAGATCTGATATTTGCTCAGAAGAAAAAGAGAATGCCTACCCATCTCTTCTTCTAAACATAAGAGACCATTTTCTGTATACACCAGACACAACAGTATTCAAGATATGCAGTTTAGGCTTTGGTCTCTTGAGTTCTTTTTTTTCCCCCCTTCTCCAGTCAGCAGTCTGTCTTGCTTGTTTGTCAAGTGTGGACTTTCATCTAATCCTTCTGCTCTTCTTTTCTTACAGCCACCTACTGGCAGAATACCAACAGAAGTGCAGTGATATCCTTTTCTGCATTTAAAAAAACCTGCAGTGCCTTGCTTTATTATGGGAAATTTAAATCCTAGCATTTTAAACAGTGGCATCGGAAGCTTATATTAAGTGACGAGCGGTGTTGTGATGGGATGCTGAACTGCATATACTATATGTTTTATTCATTCTGACTTCTGAAATCTTGCTGGTGTAATCTGCCTGGGCTTTGATTACCCAGAGTTGCATCAGGCAGCAGCAGACAGACAGGGAGCAGCAGCCACAACAACTTTGGTAGAAAACATATGCCTTGTTTCCATGACAATGAGAGTGTATGGTGTTTGTCTGTTGGGGGGGAATCTTCTACAAAAGATCCATTAAGTGAGAGCCATCCTGTATATGTAGTTTCTGTTGTGTTCTGACCCTTCAACCATCAAGCTAGATTCCAAAGGGACTTTGTGTGATTTTTTTTAAAAAAACGTTGAATGCAAATGCTTTCATACAAAATTTTAAATGCATACCTGCTGGTAAAGAAGCAGGATTAAGGGAAAATTCAAAATGTGATGATGCAGTCCTCATAAACACCACCACCACATTTTAGTTTGTTTTTTATCTTAGTAATGCACTTTTCAGCAAATAATCAGTTTAGCTAGAAGTGATACAGTACAAAGAAAAGGACAAAAAATCAAAATAAGGCAGATAAAAATCCACCAAGAGAATTGATAAAAATAATAACTTACTGAGCAAATTGCAGCACATGTACAGTAATTGTAACCACTTAATCATGCTTAGGAGGTATCTGAATGGAAATATATTTACCCATTACTACGAAGTCATAAAAGCAAAGGCATGGTGAACCTCACTTATAGAAGACGTTCAGAACCTGGGGAAAGCCTTAAGGAAACCCATCCTTGAATTCTTGTAAAACACATGAAATTATGAGGGGGGCCATTTTTCTGTTTGGGTGCCAGGGACACTTTATGTGCAATATTTTGAGAGAGAGTGCAGTGGCTATGAGCTTGAATTAAGCTAGCCTGCCACTGTTGTGGCAGGTATGTGATCTGTTGCATCTTGCATCTTGGTGTTTAAGAATCCCCCCCCCCTTTGCTACTAGTTCACCTTACAAGATTGTTTTCAACATCACCAAATGAAGTTTTCTGAAACCTTGGTGCATTCTTGAAATTCAAAGTAGTAGTATGGTTGTGTTCCACTGTAGAGTAAAAGATTTATGTGTATTGTGTCAATCATGGAAGCGTTTAGCATTTTCTGTTGCAGCAGCTGCCATCTGGAATACCATGCCACCTGACATTAGGTGAGCCCCAACCCTGTTGGTCTTTCGGAAAGCTATTAATACCTGCCTATTTTCTGAGCTGTGCGGGTCGAAAAATTAGTTGAGCCCCAGTAGATTTGTTGTTGGTTTTCTCCATTGCCATAATATTTTTGTCCTTGTCTTTGGTTGTTATTTCTATTTCATTGGTTATATGTTTTTTAAAATTTTGTTAGCCACCCAGAGTTGTGTTTTTTAACCAAGAAATAAAATGAAATAGGGACTCACTGACAGGAAATTTTTTCTTGCTTAACTATATTGTCAAAGGAATTCCAGCTTTTTATATGTTTCATTTCAAATAGATTCCACTGTTCTTTATAAAAGAGAAAACATCAATGTTATGCATGATTACTAACTTATAAATTGCCTCATCAGGAAAAAAAAGAATAACAAACTTAATATTTCTTCACCCTTAAGAGGCTACATACGTGCATCACTTCTTCCCATAACCCATCCCTTGTCCATTTGCAAATCCATGAATCATTAATGTTTCTATCCAGAAGTCGGCAAAAAGTCCGTAAAGGGTTTCCAGAATTTTATAAAGAAATTTTAACCCTGATCAAACAAATCGACTTTGTATTCCTTCCTTTTTCTTCTAAGAATCTTAGTCCTTAATTCATTCAGATGCTGTTGTAGGATTTAAACTGGTCTCCCTTCAATGTTTCTTTCTCTCATCTCAAAGGTTTTTTCAAGTTTTTAACGACCCTCATTTGCATATCCAGGCAGCATCCCAAGTTTCTCATTATGTTCTGTCTCTCCTTAATACTGATTCACACTTCTTTCAAGAAACCTGTTCTCTTTCGAGAGAGCTTATTTTTTTCCCTTTTTTGTGCTCTAACATGTAACAAAGAACAAAGATGATTCTGTATGTCCAGTTTTCTTTAACAGTCAGCACAGCTTCAGTTTGCTAAAAGGTAAGAATTTATTTCATTTCAATTTTCCACTCTTCTGAGTGGTATGGGTTTCTGGGTATTAGTAGTTGGTTATAGGTGACTCTTCCCCAAGGCAACATAGCATGATGTTAAAGTCGCTTCTGTGGAATTAACCTTTGAGTACAGTATAGGATATTCTGTTATAAGAGGCTTTATTCCTTCTTTGGGCCTTTGACAGAAGGAATGCACAAAACAGTTGAGTTTAAGTTTTGTTTTTTTCTAATCAGTTAAGGCCATGCTTGCTTTCTGTAAAGTCTCCTGTGTCCATTTCAGAGAAAACAGCACACTTCATCACCAAGTGGAACAAATGTTCCAGAAAATATCACCTCTGAAAAAGTGTCAAGAAGAGCTGGGAACTGTAAAAGCAGAGCTAGAAGAGAAAAAGGTAGCTTTCATTTTTTGAAATAGAGATCCATATTAACTGCCCAGAGTCCATCTTCCGGGGAGATGGGCAGTGATAAATTTGATAGATAGATAGATAGATAGATAGATAGATAGATAGATAGATAGATAGATAGTTGTTTAGAGACACCTCATTTTTTTGTTTTTGTTTTTTTTAATATTATAATAGACTGATTTGCACCTGGAAGCCTATGCATAAACTTTTGGTTCAAAACAATTACCATTTGGGAATTTGCATCCCTTGATATCATAGTGTGTCATTCCCTTTAAGGAGAACCAGGACTTGAAAAGTTAGCCTCCACTTGTTTGTTGGCTAGCAGTTGTAAATTATAACTCACAAGAAAAGAAAATGAGGCAGTGTGGATTGCTGGAGATTTAACACTTCACTATGTTGCTTCAGCCATAAGTCCATCTCTTATCTCAACTGACCTTCTCTTCTGACTTGCACCATCTCATGCCTAGAACTTTGTTGGACTTCCAGTGAGGAACATACAGGGATCAGCATGCTGAGCAACATCTTCCTTAGCACCTGTCAGGCTCCATTCCATATCTGATAGAGTTTTGTAAAGTCTTTTGATCAAAGCAAAGTACCAACTTCAAGCAGTCTTTATTTTCCAATTAAGGGGTTTTTTTTGTTTTTTTGTTTTGTTTTTGGAAAATAAATAAACTGCCAGCCAGTTCTCTGTTTGGATATATATCCAGAGAAAAGACAGATAGAAACTGAAATGGGAGAAAGCATTCTGGGACACTCAAAGGGTTTGAAGGGAGTAAATTTACTAGTTTGCCTGGTGATAAATGGGTAAGTTGTGAGCAGCCATACCCACCCATCTAGACAGTCACCCATTTTGCAAGAATTCCCATAACATTCCCAGTGTTTCTATCAACCTGAAAAAATGTGGGACTCCTGAAATAGTGGAAGGCATAGTTCACAGACAGATGCTTTTTAAAAAGACCACTGGTATCTCAGATGTAGTGAAAATCCCTACATTCGTTCACCACAGTCAGGTGTCAGGGAGCTTTTGTCCCCCTGCCCAGTAACTTGAATTTCTATTAATTTGAAAAGCTGTTAACAGATCTGGAATATCTGCACAGTGAATATCCTATGAGGACTGTTACCAGTGAACATTAGGTGACTGGACAGGATGTCTTTAGTTGTAGAATTTTCCTATATTAGCAATTCTAATTTGCCTTCTCTTGCCCCATCCTTAAATGTAGCATTAAGACTTCAATGCTTTTGGGAGGCACATTGACAAACTAATGTGGGCGGCCATATGCACTAAATAAAAGAATAAATAAACATGTTAATGCCTTATGACTGATTATTATACAGTAATGAGAGGTTTTGCAAAGCCATGGTATAAATTATTAAACATAAATGAATTACCCCAAAGACATACAAACATTAACACAGAGATTACCATCTGTGTTTGTACATATATATATCGATATTTGTTTGTATGTATGTATGTATGTAAACATAATCTTTTTTTTTATTAGAGTTCACTTAAAATATACCAAGAGACTCATCTGGAATATGTTCGAGTGAAAGAAGAAATGGATAAAAGTGACAGTGTGTAAGTCTTTATAGTGGAACTAACTAGTGGATGTATTTACCTTTTTTTTTAAATTCAAAATTCAAATAATCATCCAAGCTGTTCCTATAATGTTAGAGGCAGAAAACGAGATATGGACCTTTGGGGGGGAGGGTTGACTTCCAAGAGCAGATTAGAGAAGAGGAACGAATCAGTTAATGTCCCTCCCCATAAGCGAAACCAGAACATATTCCAACTTCTTACAGGAAAGCAAATCCAGTCCCTGTAAAGAGATGCAAAACACTTAGGGAACTATGCAAAATGAAGCCTCTCTGATGGACACATTCCCTTTTTGCACGCATTGCCTCCTCTTATGTGATGGCAAATAATGCGACCAGAGATCTTTGCTCGGTGAGAGAAGTAGACTCAATTCTGTACCTTCCAGACCTTCCACTTGTTCAGAGAAGCTAACAGCTCAAACTAGTTGCCAACCAGGTTAGTAAGTTTTCTCCCTGGTTTTGCTTCCTGCTTCTCTTGATGTGTTTATTACACTGTAGAGTAGTCTTTATCAGGGATGTGCAAAGTGTTTGAAAGGGCCCTCAGTAAAGCGTGCTAACATGAGTAAAGCATCCATCCTTGAAGCTTGTCTGTGGAGGTGCACAGACAACACGTCCAGTGGGACCACCAGAGAAGCAAAGTGGCTGTGCATGTGCAACCTATACAGATCGCTCAGGGCAGCCTTTGAAGGAGCTGTGGAAGTCTTTCAAATGGCATGGCTGATTTAATGCTTCAAGAACAGGTGCTTCACTCACTTCCACATTTTACAAAGCACCCTTTTTCCACATCTCTAATTGTTACTACTCATAAAGAATACTGTGGGCAGCTAACACCTCATAAAACCAACCAAATTCTGAAACAGAGTTAAGCCAAAAATGCAATTTTGAACTAAACAGAATAGGTAATTCAAATTAAACAAAAGCAAAAAGTGTACCAGGGGAGTACTTTGCTCATTTTTCATGTGCATATTTTAAAATTTTGTTTTATATTTTCAGGAAGAAAAAATTAGAAACTAAAGTGAAAAAGCTTGAAGGTAATTCAGTTTTTATTCTTGCTGCTGTGAGATGACGTTTCATAACACACAACACAAATGTATAATTATATTTTTTTCTGGGAAAAGACATTTTAATACACAAGAAGAGATTTGGGACCTAAAATTGTACTTGTTTTTCAAACTGTCATCCTATCTTCATTCTTGTAAAATAGGTAAATATAGCATTCTGAGCATCTTGCATTCTGAAAAAATACAGTGTAATCATTATGATCAATGTTTACATTTTATGGTCTGTCAGGAAACCATGAGGAAGAAGTGATGTTTAAGAAATACCTTTCTGGATATGCATTTAGCATATTTATCATATACTTTTTATATGGAAGCAGTTTGTTTCAAATACTCTTACTCATTAAGAATCATTCTGCTTTGTGAGGTCACCAAAAAGGCACTCAAAGTATGTGGGTTTTTTTCCTTTATATATTTGGAGAAAAGCAGTAGAGCTGGTGAATGCCATTCATGTCTGACTCTGACCCAGCAAAGCTGTACACATCCAGTGTGATGAAATCCTAATGAAATACATACTGGTACAGAGCTCAGTGTTGCAAACCTTGAATAAACTATTAGAAGGCTGAACCAAACAGAAAGGTACTAACATCCAGTGCACTGATAGATTTTTCTCATAATTTTGAAAGCTATCTGTGTTGTTTAATGCATGTTTTACTACTTTTTTCACTTATATGAAGAAGCTGCAGCAAAGCACACTCAGGAATTTAAGCAGCTGAAAGCAGAGAAGAAAGTTCTTGAGAAGGAATTGAAGAAAGCACAGGTAACTTTAAAACAATAATATATGTGTACAGTTTCCTTTTTAAAAAAAGACTAAAATAGAGGTTCGTAGTATTGTTAAGTTGTAAGTAGTCACCCAGCATGACAGGAGCATGAAATGTGTTCCAAGATAAGGAATGAATGTTTTCATGAGTCATTTGAGACATAAGAAGGTTTTGTGCCCTCCTGGGCACAATTCCCACAACCAAAGGACACCTCCGCTTCCTCCCCACCTTTGTATCGGACATGTGTATTGTTTTTTATAAGTTTACTAATGCAGGATGGGGACTGCAACTGCAGAAACTGTTTGAACTGTTGGATATATAGCTTCTTATTTTTGTGGTCAATGTGGCAGCAGAAATGCCATCAGCAGAAAATGATGGTACTCCAACTAACTTCTTTTGTAATGATAATGGTAATATTTGAAAAATATCCAGGGTGCATGGTAACTTTGTGTGCATGAAGGGGAGAGATTTCCCCCAACCACAGAACGTTTGCCTTAAATTTTGATGGGGAAAGAAAGAGGCAAACATAAGTGACAAGTGCAGATGGGTGGGAGGGAGAACAACTGTTTAACCTTTTAACAATCATAAGAATCAATTGTCCTAAACTGGGTGTTATGCCTGTAATGTAACATTCTTTACCAGTTTTCCAGATATATTTTGATTGCAACTCCCAGAATTCCTTCCCAGCATAGCTTATAACCATTCTGGTGGAAATTCTGAGCAGTATATTTCAAAGACGTCTAGAAGACTGACAGGGACCATTCTGAAGTATTTTAGTGGTTACATGATCAAATATCTTTTCAGTGTCACTGCTACAGATTATGTGCATTCATTAAACTGCTTTTCTCCCCTTTTTTGTCAATAGGAAAAGATTGATGGCTTCCCTAACAGAAAACAAAAGAAAGGTGACTGTTCGTGATTTGTTTCTCTTTTGGTGGAGGAGGAAATATTTTATTTTGATTCACGGTTTAATTTGTAATATGACCCAGCTGGTTCTCTTCCTTCTCAGTGTTGAAAAATGCAGAGACCCAGAGCGAGAGTGAGAATTTGGTAGCAAACTTGGACAAAGGTTGGTATGTATAAGTCTTGTATAAATTGCTGTTAATTCTTTTTCTTCTGTTCTTTGGTGATTGATACAGTTGGCACATTCAGTAGAAGGTTCTGGTGCTTTGGAATGTATGGATTGTCAGGTTTCAGTGTGGGGTATGGCTGTACATCTAGGCTCTCCAGACACTTAACCCCTTTCTTAGAACACAATCCCTTTACCATAGGCAAGATGAAACTGTATACACACAGTTGATTTGCTCACTGCAGTTCCCAGAAGACAAATCTTTCTGATCCACAGTGTAAATGCTAGGCCTTTTCCTCCCACACTTCCAAGTCAGTGGATACTTGGCCATGCTTTTGATGGCCTTGGAAGTCTCCTAATCTATGATGACATAGTGGTTCTTTTTAGCCTGGGAACCATTGGTTCTTCCTTGGCCAGGTTCATTCCTTGCAGGAGGACCACAGAATCGAAGTGGAGATTTTCCAAAGGCTGCAAAGGATTTCTTGACTTAACATTTATCTTGTGTTCCACCACAGTGTACGAATTATTGAAACATTAAGAGTAAGAAGCAGGATAAAGAGGCTATCCCGTTGTTCCCTTGAAAGCAGCAGCCTAAGTGTAGAGATTGGACCTATCAACTTTTCTCTTAAAATCAATTGTTTGCAATTATTAACAAATGAAAATGTGATGATTACACATCTCTGCCATACAGAGTTTGCTCCATTTGAATTTAACACAAAAGATTAATAGACAGTAAGCTATAGAATTAGCTTATTATAGAAAATAATAAAACTATTTAAGAGTTAATTCCTTACCATTTATAAGTGTAAATCAACACCCTTGAAAGCAAACACATAAAAGCTGCTAGTTCGTTAAAATTCTTCTAACTCATCTACTGAACCAAGTGTCTGTTGATCATATTGGGCACATGATGATGTCCAAAAGGGAAATGAAGGTTTGCTTTCCAATGCTTTCCTGCTTGGTCAAATTAAATTGATCTTTTTTCCTTATCCCAGGTGATACAGCTTAAATCTATGTATTTTCTTGCATATGCAAGTAGCATAGAACAAAGTAATTTGAATGCTAAGAAAGAAATCAGATTCAAACTACTTTATTACATTTCTGGGTTCATTGTTTAGTTAATGAAGAGACAAGCAGAAATTAGAAGGAAATGATGCAATTTAAATTGACGTGCTTGACGTCTTGGTATTGTTTATCATACCAATAGGCTGAATTCTCTAAGGAGGTGCAAAACTCAGGAGAGCTGTAGAGAAGGAAAAAGAGCCTTGTGATTTAACACTCATATAAAATCAAAATATATACAGGGATATATATATATATATATATCAAATATATATATATATATTTGAATTGATTTCTGATTATATTATGTGTTGAAATATTGATTTTGGTATCTATTTTGGATTTTTTGGGTTCCCTTAAGTCTTATGATATGCATTCTGCAAGCATAGATCTATATTCCTTGGTGCTACTGGAAATCTCTTCTTCCTTACACCCCATCTTCATTGCTGATTCAAACTGTATAAAAGGAAAACATATTTTATTTGTGATAATGACTTTTATACTTTCCATCAATCATATATCCAAGACAATTCAGTAGAAAGAACTCAGCAGGCTCCAGGATATCTGTGATTTTCCATTCTTTTTGTTAATCTGTTGTTCCTTGTTCCTTGGGCTTTGACTTTTTGATGTATAAACACCTCTTTTTCAAACTTTGCTAAAAATCAGATTTCCTGAGTTGTGTATATTCTACACATATGCCCCCTGTTTGGTGTATGTACAGTGTGTCTTAATGTTTTGGAAATATGCTTCATGCTCTTGTTTAGAGACATCTACAATTATCCACCGGAATTTATTTTCTTTTCATCAGTGTCTTGGACTGCATACATGTCATTTTCCAGCATATGTAAACATTATAATGATATGGATATCTTCTTTTACAGAAAAAATTAAGTTGCTGTTGGAAGAACTCTGGCAATGTATAGAAAGCTCAACAGGAAAAAAGCAAATCAACAAATGTGAGCACGTGTTAGGTAAGACCAAGCACCATAGTTTTAAAGGAAATTTAAAGGTTTTTTTAAAAAAAAAATTCTGATATTTTTATATGACTGAGTAACAGTCGCTTGTGCTTTTTTTTCCCCCCCTCTTCAACTGCTGGTTTTCATGATCCTTCAGAAACACGTAGAAAGACAAGTAAGTAACTTTAGAATGACATTGCAATAGGCATTTAATATTTGTACAATGGAAAGTATAATTATAAAACATACAAACCAATTAGCAAAGCATTAGAGGAATTTTCCTCCAGGAAATTGGAAATCTAATTGTTACATCCTCTCTTTGTCCTCCTTTTCTAATACCTCATTCTGATAGAGATGATCAACAAACTGAGCGTACAAATCTAATTTTCTCTCTGTGGCTTGGGTCAGTAACACAGCACTACAGAATGATTTACTGGGAGAAGTTAATTCTCCTGGTCAACTGAACTACTTTCTCCAGTTACTTGAATAAGAGGTTAAAATGCAATATTGTCCCTACCCATTTTTACATGTGTTTATCTGTCTCCTTTCCTTATGTCTACCCATCCTCTGCGTGTCTTCCCTTCTGTCTCTCCCACCCACCTCTCTGTATGTCCGTGTTCTTTCTGTGCATTTGCTGTCAGTCTTTCCATGTGTCCCTGTCCTGTGTCTCTGTGCCTGACTGTATTTTAGTCTGTCCTTCCGTCTTTCTCAGTCTAAATGAGAAAAGCAGAGACAAACAATCAGGAAACATGGCCACCCTCCCTTAAGAATGAGGGATTAGCCTCGTTATGCCACGACATTCTTTAAAAATGCCATACATACCCACAACCCCCTCTGCCAAAGGTTAGCTCTCACCACTTAAGAAAGATCAGCCCTTACACTCTCTCCCTTGTCACTTTTGGAAGAAACAATCATATTAAAGGATTCCATCCTACTTGGTTGGAGCTCTCTTGATCTATGGAGATAAAACTCTGGGGTAGAGATGATGATAATAATGTGATCCCCAGGTTTGGTCTCTGCAGAAATAGGACTTTATTTTGTTTACAGTCAAAAATGCACATTTACTCAAAGTATGTTTTAAGAAGGGCTTGTATTCTGCAGTGGCTTTATAGTGCAGAATTTGTGTGTGCACATATTGATATGAGACATGCTCCCAAGGGTGGGAGGAATGGGCCATCCTTTCATTCTTCTCCACAAGAGTTAATAGCGAAAAGTGAAAGGGTTCATTTGGAGACATCACAAGGATGTTGCCTCCTATAAGTGACACTAACCTTAATGTCTTTTGCTATGTGTAACTCCTTTTTGAATTCTGATGGAATTGGCTTCTCTTTTGATAACAGATTTTCATAACTATAATTCCACTTGCATGCAGTGATTCCCCATATATAAACAGCTGTGCTGAGCATAACACTTTCCCAAGTTAGAGAAAGAGCTACACAATATGTTCTGACTTCAAACAGCATTTTTAGTGTTTCAGGCATGAAACAAAATACTTGTGTTTTGACAGTTTCTTCAAAGCATGAAACAAAACTTATTTATAATTCATTTTATGTCTATTGTAGTTTTTACTATAAGTTGATGTCAGTGTTTTTCCTGAAAAGAAAGACAATTACGGAAGGGAGGGAGAGGGAAATGTGTTTTGGCTAAAACAGACAGCTGGCACAAATCATTTTGAAAAGTATATTTTTGCTATCCCAAACTTTCAGGAAATGGAAATAAAATAAATTATATATCATTTTTTTGTCTTATAGAAACAGTGCAGAATCCTGAAAAAGTGAAGAAATCTGAAGGAGCATGGATTTCTAATTGTTCACTAGAGCCCTCTACAATGCTAACTTCTCCAACATCACTGAAAATAAAGTTGGACAAAAAATCTGCTGGAAATAGTCGTCTGATAGAAAACACGTTTATGGAAACTACTGAAGCTAACAACAGCAGCAGTGCTTTTGATGAAGACAGATGTCTAGAAGCTTTCACTGAGGCAGATTTCTCAACAAGTAACATGGATCTTCTCAACAAGGAGCAGGAAGAGTTTGGTGAAAGTCTGCAAGATGTTTTGAAATGGCTTAGGCCTCTTCCTCCTTTACTCTCCCCCATACAGTTTTCACCTGCTGCTACTCCAGTAAGTTCCAGAAAAGGATTAAAATTAAATATTTTACTTATCTCATGAGTTGGATTAACTTTAGAAATTATGTCAGTATTGCTTTGGCTGGAGGTAATTGGTGGCTAAAAGTAATATGAAAAAGACATTGTTATCCATTATGAGCTCCTTGCCAACAGTTATTTCTGGTAACTTTATAGGTTTCAAGAAAACTTCTTTCTTCACAAGAAAGAAAAAAGAAACTCTTTCAAAGAGTTTCAGAAATTGAATAGATGCCTTTTCTTTAGAGACAGGGATGAAATTGTTATGACAGAATTAGTACATGTGGACCAAAAAAATATTTCAGCTACAGTATATCAGTTGCAATTATCCAAGCAACATTTGTTGATATGGGACCAGATTGTTCTAGAATGTTCCTTTTCTCTATGGACTCTGCCGAATTTCTTCCAGATTATGTCATTCTGGAGGCAGTTCATATTTTCCAAAATAAAATCTTGTTTACTAGAAATGGTTTAAAGTATTTTGGACACAATATTCCAGACTAAATAAGCCTGTTTCGGGGCCAGATCAGCCCAGAACACCTCTAACCATTTCCAATATTTAAGCAATATACTTTTCAGGCTGATTTATATAACACCTCTACATTATTTATTACTGTGTTAATATTTACATTTGTCTCTTTAAGGATACTTTATTTGGAGACATCACAGACTCCAGTGATGATGAAATGGAGGAGAATGCACAAACACTTGAAAATATTATAGAAGAATGTGATGAAGACAAACCAGCATCTAAAGCTCTGCATTTGACAGAATTTTGCTCACACATTTTAAATAATAGCAGTATAAAGACTGATCCTCAGGAGCCACATGAAAGATCAAAAAAGTTAGAAAATAAAGAGTCAGTGCTGTTACCTAACTTTATGTACACAACATCAAAATACCTTAATGAGAGCAATGCTAAACCAAAGGATGAAGAAAAGCAACTAAAAGAAAATTCTGACTTTGTACAAATACACACAGCCCCTGAAGTAGTATCTCCCAGTACAGAGAACCTCAGTGAAAAAATGATAAACGTGACAGAAACGAAAGATCAGATCTTCAGTGAGCATGTGCTGGAAGAGACTAATGACTTCATTCAAAAGGAAGAAAAGAAAAAGTTAATTGAAACAGAAGAAGATGTTTGGGGTCAATCACCCAAGGGTGGTGAGCAACAGCAAACCAAAGAACCCATTTTAACTGCTGAAAACACACCAGTGGCTTCTCAAAATGTTAAGGATCCATCTAATGATAAAGAAGGAGGAGTGTTGGAAAGTATTTCTGAGGACCACCAGACAGAATCTTACTCAGGAAAAGCAAGACTTCTTTGTGAAAAGCACACTGAACATATAACAGTAAATGAACAAAATATGGCAACTGAAGGAAATAGTGAACCATTAATAGAGGAAAAAAAGAATGTCAGTAACTGTAAATTCCTTCCTGAAACAAATCATCTTTGTGAGGAAGTCCAGCAACCAGGTGGCAGGATAACGTTTACAGAATCTATTGAAAAGAGTGTTAATTCTTTGGAAGCATCCCATGAACCTCATTCTATAGAGGAGATATGCAGCAAACAAAATGGAAATGAGATAAATGGAAAGAATGAATTAGTGGATGTTTTGAAATCAAATTCAGATATTGCAACATTAACTGGTGGTTTGAAACAATCATCATATCATGGTGGCGAAATAATTGAGGCCATGAGTGATAAGCCCACAAAAAATGTGGCTGATGGAACTACTGAGGGAACAAAGTTAGAAGATACACAAAAGGAAGAATTCCTACAATTAAAGCAGTTACTTGATGAAAAAAAGTCTATTAAATCACCACAAGAGGAATCAACTTGCAACGGCAATACCAACAAGTTACCAACCCCAGCATCTATTGCTGAAGACTCTTTGTTGAAGTCTGAGGGACTTATTGAAGCAAGTCATGAGTCCCTTGAATTGGAGAATGTCACTGAAAATGCTCCACAACTGGGGCAGGTTGAAAATGCAGACATTAAACCCAAGAACATGTCCAAAGTAGAAGGAATTGGGAATAGTTTAAATAGTTACATGGAAGACTTACAGCCACTAAGAAAAACGCTTATGGAGATAAATTGTGAATCAAAGAAACTAGCTGAAATGGGAACTATACAATCTCTTACAGCAGGATTAAGTGAAAACACATGTATTAAAACTCTATATGTAAACATAGATTCACCTGGTTTGATCCATGGACCTTTGCAAATTGAAAAAAATAGCACAATGATCATAAATGAGCTGTCTGATACAAAAAAGTATGCCATGGAAGAGAAAGGGATGAATTATGATTGCTCTGCATCAGATGAAGTAGCTTCAGTAGAAAACAGGGGCAAAGGTACAGTTCAGCCTATACAAAATATATCACAGGGAGAAAATGAAGAAATTGAATCAGGTTTGTCTGTTATTGTGACAGGTGATTCTGAGGCAAATATGGAATCTGTGGATGTCACTGCTTCCAATTTTGAAGTCAAAGTTGATTTTTTCAGCAGAAATAGCCAAAACATTGAAGCTGCAAACCCACCATCTTCTATTCCAAAATGCATTGCTTCTTCCTCCCCCAACAAAGAAAATTCTGATTGTGTTGATCAACATAATTCTGAAGAAAGTTGGAAGAATGAAAAGTCAAAAACTGTGGCATCTGAGGGCAAAACTGTGGCATCTGAGGGAGATAAACTGTTGAACCTGAGGGAGATAAACTGGGATTATCACAGTCCTTGTAATAAGAAAGATGAAATGGATATTGAACAAGACAAAAATGATTTCAGCAAGCCCCAGGCATCAGTTACTACTAAAAGTTGCAGTAGAGAAAATTCAGAAATGCTATCTTCTGAGGCATCTAGTCCAAACAGTATTAACAGCATAGATATTTGTGTAGAAAACAAATTGCTGCTGAGTCATGAGGAGCTTATTCCTGGGGATAAGAATTTAGACATGCTGTCAGGGAATGATACTGTAGAATATATTGATGAAAAAACAGCTAAGGAAGCGAATACTATATTGAGCACTGAAATAAGGTCTAGAGGAATAGATGAAATAAATATGTTAGAAAATTCTGTTGCAGTTATGAATTCATCTGTCTCAGATTCGTCAGAAGAATTTTACCCTTTAAGAAAGGTGAATTGCACAAAAACACATCCAGGATGTACAGTGTCCAGAGATATATCTTGTTCTATCAAAAACAGTGAAGCTAGTCTTTTATCCAGTACAAGTTCTTCAGATGGTGCTAGACATGAGATGTCCCCTGTGGTCCCAGGAGAGGAATGCTCAAAAGATAGAAAAGCTGAAGTAGGTGACACTGGCTCCTATGTGAATGAAGTGATTGAAAAGACATGGGAACATTTGTATGCAGCAGCATGGCCCTGCACTAATGAAAATACAACCTTAAAAACAGAGGCCTGCTCAGCAGTAGAAAAGTTAGAAGAGAAGCAAATGGGAAAAAATGTTTCATTAGTTACTTTATTGCCAAGTCAGGACTTAAATAACAAAACTATCTCTGGGAAGTCACCTGTGAGTGATCCAGATGTTAATGATGATATAGTTGCACTGCATACAAAGTACCCTAGTGATGGGCAAGTCCACTGTGACTTACTTGTAGAAAAACTGAATGTGGAACAAAAGAGCATTTCCTCTTCAGAATCTAGCTCAGGTCTGGGGCAAAGTTGTTTCACAATTTGTCACGATGATGATGGTACTGATATATGCCATAACAAGAGGCATGATGTAAATAATGATGAACAAAGTATTGCATCTAAAACCACCTGGACATCTATATCACCTATCTCCGAGTCTTCCAATTCTAATAATAAACAACAAAAAGTGCTATCAGAAAAATTGGAACCGCTACTTGCTTTTGCAAAGAATAGAGTAGAGCAGACATTCAACTCTTCAGACTCTGTCATGATTAAAACACAGGCAGAGATTACTGATGGTGATGATAACCATCTCCAGTGCATATCTATCTGTAAGAGGAAAAGGAAAAATCAGCCTATGCAACTAGCTGAAACCATTCTAGCCAATGCAGATACTTCTACACCAGCTAAATATTATCCAAAAACTTTAACAAAAATTATGCAAGAGATGGGTCCACCATTACCTCCCTTGCTTCCACCTTTGATAGCTACCCCTCCAAGAACTGTTCAGCCCATTTCTCCTGTAGCGTCCATTTCAAGCCAATCTTCCTTACCATCTCCGCTTGATGAATTGATTTCTCCTTTACATAAAACTCCAGTTCCTCCTCTAACATCAACACTGTCAGAGACCCCAAAACGCAAGTCTTCATCATCATCGTCATCTTCTGCATTTACTACTTTATCACCCTCTGAAATGTCCGTACGTCAGAGAATTTTATCTTCCCCTCTTCAGTTTTGTTCCACTACTCCCAAACATGCCCTTCCTGTTCCAGGTAGACTTCCTTCATCTACAGCTGGTAATTCCGTTCCATCTGTACCTCAGGAAAATTCTGTGAAAATTTTGGACAGTATGTATCCAGAGTTATCTGCTCGAGCAAGAACTCTCAATATCCTGAAAGGTAACATTCAGTTTAGTAGGTCGTCTTCTCTAGATGGGAAGGGCATCCAACAAATCAGTGGCTTTAAAGCAATTGCTTCCACATCAACTGCTTTTGTGAAAACAGGGATCAGATTTAAATCTGATCCAGAGAAGCTGCTCTCCAGTGTATATGAGACTGGGAAAAGGAAGTTGCCATCTGTGACTATAACAAAGAGTGTCAAAAGACCACGTCTAGATAGCAAGTTATCAACCCTGAATCTCTGCAAGGAAAAGCTGTCAGATGGTGACATACGGTGCACCCCTGATGGTGACTGTCTGGACAGTGGGGATGCTACTAAGTCAACAGGTGACTGTAATTCAGAATTGCTTTTGGAAATGGAGAAAACAGAGGATCCTGATAGCTGGGCTGTGACTGTAGCACTGGAAAAAATTTCCGAAGCTTGTTTTGACCTGTTGCCTGTTATTCGTAGCCGTGTCCTTGTTGGTAATACATCAAAGGTTCCAATAATGAGAGATGAAGAGAAAGAAGTTGTTTATGAACTTGGTGTTAAAAAGAAGGTCAGCTTTATTTATTTATTTATTTTCATCGTATGGCATAGCAGTTCGGTGTTCCTGCTGCTTTTTCTTGCTGGGAAATCCTTGTGAGGTCCAGCAGCCAGATGTGTAGACTATTTAGCCGTGACAAGTCACGTTGCCCAGGATGCACCACGAGGAGGCTAGTCTACATTGCACCGAGTTGGGCTGAGAGAGAGTGACTGGCCCAAGGTCACCCAGCCGGCTTTCATGCCTAGGGTGGGACTAGAACTCACAGACTCCTGGTTTTTAGCCCACTAGACCAAACTGGCTCTCAGCTTTATATTTAAATATATATATTAATAAACATGTTTTCATTTATGAAAGGAAAAAGTTTTTAAAAATCTACATGTTTCTAGAATAATACTTAGGGCCTTAGTAATGCCAGAAAAGGCATTTAAGAGCTCATTTGATTGATATATCATTGATTTCTGACTAATTGAATGTAAGAATTATTGTTTCAGTTAACGATATGCAGAAGATTTTTTTTTTAATTAATCATAGCTACTATGCACTGGTGTTTAGGGGTTTTGCTTAAACCAACATTTCTCATTCTCTCACTACTGCTTCAGGGAATCTATGGGTTGAGATCCTAGTCCCAACATTAGAATTAGGTTATCACACACCTTCTTAACTACTATAAAATGAAGTAGCAGTACTTCCTTGGATAATGGAGGCAGTGAGGTTATAGATGCCCCCATAAATCCAATGTGCATTACATAGTGCTGTGCAGGACAGCTTTCAGTCCATGCAAATTTCAGCTATAGGAACGAAGTGCTATTTGCTTAAAAATTCGTATCCCACATTTGAACGTTTTGCCTCCTTTAGGCTCTATCACACGTATCAAAGGTTGGCCTTCCCTCTTGATGGAGAACTACTGTGTACTGTAATCAAAGTTCAAAAACATTGGTGTTGGCTTCTATTTTAAGATCTTAAACTGTTTAGTTTAACTTCTGACTTTTGTTGGTATTAATATCTTTGCATGAATTCCATCTTGTTTCAGCGGCAGGGCTGCAGTTGTGTGATTAGACGTATGTGTAGGGTTTTTTACAATATCACATCCATAGGCCGTGTAATCTAGTTTGGTCTACTCTGAAAAAGCAGTGGCTTTTCAAACCCCCAAGCAGAAACCACTTCTAACTGGAGATGTTTGGGAATGAGTCCCCTTTTGGGGGAGATGGACGGTGATAGAAATTTGAAAAATAAATAAATGAATGAATGAATGAATCCAGGATGTTCTGCATACAGTGTTTATACACTACTACTGTGCTATGGCCCTCCCGAGAACCATCTTCCTGTTTCCATCTGTTCCTCATATATCTCACCCATGTCTAGCACAGACTGCATCAGATTTGAACCGAATCATCCAGAGAGGACTAATTTTTTTATAAGCAAAGACTTGATATAAAAACAAGAATTAGCAGCTAAAGATCATAGTGGGAATGGGAGATGATACAGTAACATCCCCTAGGTAGGTATGGCCGGAATTTCAGGAGAATCATTTTGAAGGCTGGGGGTATTTGGAGGTGATCTTGAGCCTGAATGAAGGTTGGCCCAGCAGATTTCTTTTTCTTTTCCTTTGGGAAATCACAGCACCATCTCTCAGTGGTTTGTCACAGTTTCTGAGGGCTGCAGGTAAAGGTTTTATGGGACAAACGCTGGCATGAGTTGTCAGTACAACTAAGACACCAGTTGACTTGATAGGAACCAACTGCTGTTAAATTACTACTTAACAGCCTGTCAGACCTCCCTGTATAAACAACATTTCTTAGTCAATCAACCATTCAAAATATTTTTTTAAAAGTTTTACAATGCTGCTATCAGTGTGATAATAACTGTGTTTAAAAATGTAGCAGCTTTCAGAGTGTTATTAACCAATTCTTAAAGGTTATAATTGATGACCTAAAACTGACTCAAGGAAAGGATGCAATTCTCAAGATCCATAATGAAAATTACAGTACAGTAGCAGATACTTTATGGGTTCAGTGCCATCTGACTTTCATGGATGGTGTCTTTCCACAAATGGATGATTTTAAAGCTGCTTCCAGCAATATAGAGGGTATAACACTGAACTTTGTCAATTAAAATACTTTTCCATACTTTGGTGCCATCAGAAAGTGGAAATAGGAAGCGCCAACTGCTATATTTGAAAACCATAAATCATGATACAGTAGTTGCTAGAAGCAAAAGAAGAGGGCTAGTGAGTTCTGCTTATTTAAGTCCTTTATGTGACTACAGCTCTTCCACAGCTGACATTGGATCTAAGTAAAAATGCAGGAG
Source organism: Candoia aspera (assembly GCF_035149785.1). Taxonomy (NCBI): domain Eukaryota; kingdom Metazoa; phylum Chordata; class Lepidosauria; order Squamata; family Candoiidae; genus Candoia; species Candoia aspera. The sequence continues at coordinate 118,437,714 of NC_086155.1, read as the reverse complement.
AAAAGTCCAAAAAATAGATCCTTCTGTATTGTATTTAGTGAGAGATACAGACCAGGGCTGTGCAGTGCTTTGGATTCAAAGGGGAAAAGATGCTGTGGAGCACAGAGGGTCGTTTATGTAGCATCTGTCAACAGCTCTAAAGCAGCTGCATCTTAGCACTGAGGCTATTCTTGTTCAATTCTTGCCTATGATAAATTGCTGAAGATCACTGTTGTATCTGTTCAGTTTATTATTGATTTCTCATTATAATGATACTTTTTGAAATAAACTCAAAGGTAAATACTGTTTTGATTTATAGTCCTTGGCCGAGCCAGCTTTACAGGCTATTCTAACTAAGCTGAAAAAACAAAAGATGTCCTTGGGCCACAATTACATTCAGGCCCTCTGCAGGGTCTATGTTGGAATATGCTGTCAGCTTGGAGACTTAGAAAAAGCACGCCTGTTTTGCTACACTCTACTTAAGGAAGGTATAGTATAATTTGGGTTTTATTTGTTGTTATAAGCTACCATAAATCTAGAAGATTCAGAAGCATAGTACAAATTAGATATTGCAGTTAGTTAGAGAGATAGGACTAAAAGCCTCCTGTGAATAACACTCTTTATCCCTCACAAACATGCAGTATACTGCTTCAGATCATTTGACTGGCATTTATTTACAAAAATTCTCAACCCTGAACCATGTTTTTCAGTCAGGAGCAGTCTGTGATCCTGCTCTAATTACAAACTATTAGGTTGGAATGATTTCCTACCTTTCTTCTGCTTTGCCTGTGATGGGAAGCTGATAGTGAGCCCGTTCAGACGTCCAGACTGGGGGCCTGCTTTTATTTAAAACCTCAGTGGGCAGCCCTTGATAAGTTTCATGTTTTAAAAAAATGTTCTGGCTCTGACAGCCATAGGGATAGTTACTGGTGACGAGATCTCTGCAAAGGATGGGGCTGGAATTTTGGCCTGTATGAAAAGCTTTCATGATTGTAGGGGTAAGGATTGGAGTAGTTGCAGAGCTTAACTCATTCATTTTGCCCCTTTTTAAAATAAAATTGGATCAATAGAAAATTTTAGCGGCTTGATCTGGAGTGCTGTAGGGACCACAACCATTACACTGAGGGCTGCAGATTACCCAGTTCTCTTTTAAACCCTGGGTCTTATATTATCACTGAAGGAAGGGATGGCTGGCTGCACACAGTCTGAACAGGAACATTTCTCTTAGGGAGTGAGGATACACTGCACCATTTTGTTGCAGACCTCATTATTATTATTATTATTATTATTATTATTATTATTATTATTATATTTTTATCCCGCCTTTTTATATATAAATCAAGGCAGCAAATGTACCTAATACTCCTGCCTCTGATTTTTTTTTCCCACAACAACAACCCTGTGAGATGGGTTGGACTGAGCAAGAGTGACTGGCACAAAGTCACCCAGCCGGCTTTTGTGCCTGAGGCAGAACTAGAACTCACAGCCTCCTGCCACACACACCCCCCCCAAACTGGGATGTCATATTTTTTTTTCTTTTGCTTCAATTTCTCTTTCTCCCTGCCAGATTTCCCAAGATCTGACCAATTGATACTGTTTATTGCAAACATATGGAGTGAAGTATTCTCCTCTGAAAGTGTGATCAACAAAGCAATCCAGTTAGTAGCTAGACAGCGTGCAAAAGGAGATGTGTTGAAGTGCCTGAAAACCTACCTCAGTTGGGAAGAGGTACAAATATTTGGTGTTTTCTTTGTGTATAAATGCAAGGGCAGACTCCATTTTGATTACTTAGTGATTGTATAATATCAGAACCACTTTTGGTTTACTTTTTAAAGTATAAAGGGCAATGTTGCATACTTCTTTGATTACTTGTTGCTCAAATGCTGGTTCCTAAAAAGTAACATGAATGGACTTAATTCCCCTAAGTTAGAAATGCAGGTTTGATATTTGACAAAGCAGTTGTATATTTCTTTTCTTTTTAGTATCCCTATAGTACATCATTCACTTTGTTACAGTTTGTTGTTGTTGTTTGGATTGTTTGTTGGGGGGTTGCATAATTTCCCAAGAAAACACAAGTGTTTTTTATCCCCTGGGGTTAGAATTCCCCAAAAGTACTTCCATAATTTTTTTCTGTGGTAGAAATATAGTTTAAGCCAAATTTGTGCTTTTATTTTCTGTGGTAGAAATATAGTTTAAGCCAAATTTGTGCTTTTATTCTTTTCCCTTAGAATGCACCAGTAGATATTAGCATGATGATCTCCAGCCTGCTTTGGGCAATACAGTTGTGTCCACAAATGGAATTTCAGCTGAGTGAAAAATATGGAGAAGACCTGAAAGAGAATACGTGGCAATATGTGTTTGCTATTGACCTCTTATGCTCCTATCAAAAGTGGTGCTGGACCCATGATAATATCATAAGGTACCATGTTTACTTTTGTATTTCTGCATACCACTCTACAGCAGTGTTTTTCAAACTTGGCAACTTTAAGATGTGTGGACATCAGCTCCCAGAATTCCTCCCCCCCCCCCCCCGCCCCGCCCCGCCCCGCTTAACTCCATGGCCACCTGTGGCTGCCAAGCTGCTAGTTATGGATGCCCACCTGATCAAAGGCTTTGGCAGAATCTTCCCTTTATTGTGCACCTCAGCATTTCACTCCAGAGCACAAGTGACAAGCTCTTTGACTCCTCTTTGCCAATGCTAACAACGGAAGAGTATCTACTGTTCTTTCCCCAAACAGCTTGAACATCAGCCAGTGTAACTGGTTGCGTGTTAAGGGAAGGAATATGGAATAAAGAGGCTTTCTGACATCTTGGCTCTGTACAGGAGAGAATGGATGCCTAATGGCAGTGAGGGTAAAGTGAGGTGGGCAACTTTAACAGCAATCCATATTGTTTTGTGCTAGCTTTAGCTGAAATGATCTCAAGCAAAAGCTTTTTGTCTCTCAAAAGAAATTTGGCAGGCAACACTAGCATCGAACAAGAATATGCTTACAGTTCTTCATTTTCTTCCTAGTAAAGAACTGTGGCCAATCATGGATAATTGGATAAAGAACAGGAACAGCAATGGAAGCATTTCCTCCTCTTCTGATATAATCATAGCAACAGTGCTCAGACTGATTGGTGAGTATATAAAGTTTTCTCTGCAGATAATGGGCTCTTGGACACCCTCCCATTTTATCTACATCTCCTCAGGTGAAATGGTTAAATAATCAGCTTGAGGTGATGCTGGCTTCAATATCCTTAATGCATTATCTTAGCATAATGAGGGGTAAGGTGGTTGTCCCCCCCACCAAGGTCATCAGAGCATAAAGGAAAGGCAGCTGCATGCTGTATATGTTCTCTACAACAGCCTGTGAGGATCTTTTTTTTTTAATCTCTAATAATGACAGAATGGTCCTTAGATTCCAAAGAGTGAATATGGTTGCATACTAGAAATGTTAAGGTTTCTTCCTTTTTTTTTTAAGTGACAGTTCTCACATTATTGCTCCATGTCATATCCAAGGAGTATACTCATAGTCTGACACTTCCATTCCCCACATAATGCAAGGATGATAGGAGATCCTTAGTTTTTCTCTTTGGTATGAGGGATATCTAGGATGAGTGAACTCTCCATTTGTACTCAGAAGACAGAACATTATATGATTTAACAACACAAAGAACCCAAACAAAATTGCCATTTCTTCCCAACAAAAGTTCTATTTCTTTTTTGAAGTCAAACTATGAAAACCCTTGATCTCTTTTCTCCAGAACTCCTTTCTGCCAATTCCTTTTTCTATCTCTTATCTTTCCTCTCGGTTATTGCCTCTGACTTTCATAGCATCAAAAAGGAAGTATCTGCTAAGAAAACCTCCAAGGAGGAAAGCACAGCAGGTCAGTTGGAAGGAAGGCAGGCCCAATGGATCTTCTGTGCTGCTCTGCATAACTGGAGCACCTTTACGCTAGCACACCTGTTTCCCTCCCACCTTGCTTGGTAGGCTCAAGGCCTCATCAGCACTTTATGAGCCACAGCCTGCCTAAACTGCCAAGGAAAAAACTTGGAAATGGGGGACTTTTTTAACATGGGCAGAATATCATTTCAGCATCACCTCATCTTTGGTACTGTGTGGGGCCATTCAGTTAGACATAAGCCCCCAGCTGCAGCATACAGCAGTACAACTATGAGACAGGTTGAGTAGATAATTGAGAAATAAACTTCAGTTGCTTCTTTTTTTTTTTTGACACTTCATAGGTCGTCTAGGACAAATTGGACTGAGAGAAGGATTTTTTCCTGCTGTAGAAAATATTAGTTCTGTTATTGGAGTCTTTCTCCAGCATGCAAAAGAAAAAGGTAACAATCCTATGTACTGTAGTTTGCAAAAGTGATGAAGTGTGTGGCAGCCATGCCAATAAGTGAATTTCTCACAATTCTCCTTTAAGTAACGAGAATCAAAAAATAAGTTGGTTGGGATATAACAGTAGGGCTATACAAGAAGCACCCAGCCTGCCTTGGGGCTAGATTCTCATCTAAGCTCTCTTTGATGCAAGCAGGGAGGGTGGCAGGTGGCTTGTCTCAGTTTATTCCCTGTTCAAGAGTGTTGTTCAGAAAATTGTAGCATTATTGACTGTAACATGAATGCATATAAAATGTTTGTTATAGGAAGATGCTACATAAGATTTGGTGGTAGGGAGGGGCACTGCTTAAAATGGTAAAAGACAGGAAAAAGGCCAGTAGGGAAAATGAAATAGAAATGGTTACAGTAGGAGGGATGGGAGTGGGGAAATGAAAAAACAAAGTTATCTTTACACAAAATAAAAAATAGAACCATGTTGTTGATAGAAGGGATGGGAGAGAAATGGAAAGGTGGATAAACAAATTAACTGACAGAGGATAAAGTGAGAATCAAATGAGGATGGTGAAACAAACAGCAACAAACGGTTATTCCCAGGAGACTGCCTTGAGAGTCTTACTCAATCCCAGAAGCCTGCCGCAACCAGCCAAGACAGTCCAGCTCTTTGCTGCCATGCTTCCCTCTGGCACTAAGCAGGGACCAAAAAAAAGATGGCTGAATGAGTAAAAAATTATCCTGAATCACCTCCTTCCACATCAGGCTTGAATGTCCCCACAAGTCAGAGCACAGTTCTAGTTTGGAGTCCAGGTAGCAGGACCGATATTACTTTAACAGTTGCATGTTGCTTCAATGGTTTAAAATTCCCTTTAGTCAAGGATACTGTTCATAGTTACCTTTCCATTTTTTCCAGATGTGGCCTGGGGTGTCCAGTTAGCAGCAGCCTATGCACTCTTTGACTTGGGGCCTAGCAATCCATCAAGAATCCTGGAGGCTATCCATGCATGGAAAGCAGTAAACACCATCAGCCTTCCCCCCACTGTTCTAAATGGCATAGCAGAAGTCAGCAGTCTACTGACATGTACAGGGAGAACAGAAGATTGTTAATTAGCATAAGGTTTCCAGTAGAAAATGGAGACTGCTTCTCTGAAAGAAGTTTCTTCAAAGCAGAAGAGGCATACAACTCTCTCCTTTGAGGGACAGCAGAAAGCATGAACTCTTGCATGGATGTCTCCATAACATCCTGTTCAAGATAGCCTGAAACAGGTTGTGTTGCAGATGAGTGCATCCTTGTGTTCTGCAAGAGAAAAGGCAAACTGTCTTATGTACTAGCTCTTTAAATCAGAAAAAAGTCATCTATGCAAATAGAAGTGTTCTCTTGTATATGGTCTTCCAAGATGGGAGTCATTGGTTCTTTTTTATGCCAAATGCTCTCCAAATTGCTTTCACTGGAAATTAGTTGAGATCTTTTTTCTTTAAGCAAACTGGGTTTGTCCATTTGTTCATTGATTATGTTTAAGCATACTAACTTCAGAGAATTGAAATAAGTTTTAAGGCAGGATTTTTGCTAATGGTGTGCACATTCATCCCACTTCTGCCTTTAAACAGATTCTATAAATCCCCAGTATTTCAAAATACTGCATATTTTCTTACCAGAAAATGACACTTGGACAAAAGAGAGATATCTGTGCCATGGGAAGTGATGTACCTCTCACCTTTAGCTATCTTAAAAATAGATTTGCTTCTACTCTAAAATGGGTAGTCTGGACCAAATCATGACTTAAAAAATACTAGCAGTAGCCCTCCTGCTTTTAATTGTTTAAGGGAAGCATAATGTGTTTTCTGTAATATTTAACACCCACATTATATAGAAGATTAAAATGCCTTCTCTATGAGAATTTGTATATATGGTATATTCAAATAATGTGTTTCACATTTCACGTTGTTCCAGTTTGGGAATTTTATTATCTGTATATAGAAAAGACACTTGCACTGTTTAATAAAGTTTCACTTGTTTTCATTTTTTTTTTATATATATATATATTTGTATAAATGGTTTTTTTTTCTAATAAATATGGCTTGTGTCTTTCATAGCTGCATAGTTCACAGGCCAAGTGTTGCTAACTCTTAACTGCCAAAGTATCATGAAATTACTGTCCAGATTTGAATATAGGGAGAGAACATTTCCTTCTACCTGCACATGAAAAAAGTATTGTCATTGTTTTTGTCTTAATGGTTTAATAAGTGTTTCAGTAATTTATAGTGAAATACTCATCCTCTGCTTTTCAGTGTACTTGAAGCATCTAATGCTCAACCAGTTATATGCCCATCTGAAGCATTTAAAAATAAACTTCAGTCATTAAGTTAAAACAAATCTACGCTGTGGACTTAAGCATTAAGTTATCATTAATTAGCAAATGTTTTCCTAAGTAACCATTTTTTAAATAAAACATATAGTGGGAAAATTGATCCTTTTTTTAGTAGAGGATTTCAAAACAGTAGCATCAGTAAATACCACTACTAAAGGACTGGAACTTGCCGTTTGTGAGAATAACATTATTACCCCTTTTCTTTATTCCTTTATTTAAAAAAAAACCCTGCAAGGTAGATTCATGAATCTGTGGAATAAGGAGAGAGAGAGAAAAGTTCATGTTTTTCATGTTCAGCAACTGAAGCAAGAAGAAACAATTTGGGGAGTAACGAAGTACAATTAATTACTCAAATCCTCTTTCCCATCAGGGCATTTTATATAACCAAATGGCGAAAAGTGTTTGTTTTGATTCCACTATGACTGCTAAGGTGTTATCCAAATCAGCAATTTGTGGGCACAGCTTTTCCTAAAATGAAGTAAGCTATCTCGAATCAAGACAGGTTGGCTGTGATCTGGGTCAGAGTACAGATTGATCTTAATGAGGTCTAGAAAATCTTACATGAGTAAAGAAAGGAAATGGCCTTAGACACATGTTCATTAAAGTGTAGAGTGTACTAGGTATCCCTATACAATTTTGTTGATAGAGCTTCTGGCGACCAAAGAATGAACTTTCCAGTATTAGATTACAAAGCATATATATAAGCTGATTTACAATGTCAGGTATGCATCCCGCTCAGAGTCATCAGTGATTGAAGTGGCTGGTGAGCCGAATGAATGCATGCATGCCAGTGGATCAATAGGTTTTCCTAAGAAGTGATAGAACAAAAAGAGAAGTGCTAGGGCATAGCTACACTGTCTTGTTGTTTATTCGTTTAGTTGCTTCCCACTCTTCATGACTTCATGGACCAGCCCACGCCAGAGCTTCCTGTCAGTCGTCAACACCCCCAGCTCCCCCAGGGACGAGTCCGTCACCTCTAGAATATCATCCATCCACCTTGCCCTTGGTCGGCCCCTCTTCCTTTTGCCCTCCACTCTCCCTAGCATCAGCATCTTCTCCAGGGTGTCCTGTCTTCTCATTATGTGGCCAAACTATTTCAGTTTTGCCTTTAATATTCCCTCAGGTGAGTAGTCTGGCTTCATTTCCTGGAGGATGGACTGGTTTGATCTTCTTGCAGTCCAAGGCACTCTCAGAGTTTTCCTCCAGCACCACAGTTCAAAAGCATCGATCTTCCTTCGCTCAGCCTTCCTTATGGTCCAGCTCTCGCAGCCATATGTTACTACGGGGAACACCATTGCTTTAACTATGCGGACCTTTGTTGTCAGTGTGATGTCTCTGCTCTTAACTATTTTATCGAGATTTGTCATTGCTCTTCTCCCAAGGATTAAGTGTCTTCTGATTTCCTGACTGCAGTCAGCATCTGCAGTCTTACTGGGCATAATAAGGATTGACAGTCAGTGGCTCAGAGTGGGCCATAAAAGGTACAGAGGTTTATAGCAGTATCCCAGAAAAGAAAAGCAAGTTGATTTTACTAGTGATCATGGTTACTTAGAAACTGAGAGTGGGCATACTCCCCTCCTTGACTTCTATCAGCTCCAGAATCATACCATCTTTGGGCTTATTCTGAAGGGAATAGCCACCTCTGATACAACATTTCAGTTTTCAGTCACACTAAGTTATGAAAAAAGAAGCAGCTGAATCCTGAATTGTGGAAGTCAAGAGCATAATATAGAGATGCACGCTGTAAAGAAAACCTGAGCAAAAGCAACAAACATGGAAAGATACAAGGGACCTGGGAAGTGTCACAAAAGGAAACCCTCTGTACAATGCCTGTAATTCCTAACTCGGCCACCAGCAGGCAAACTGCTGAGTTTCAAATCTACAATCTTTACAAGCCCTTTCCCAGCTAGGAGACAGAGTTGCCCTCTAGGAAGAAGGATGTAGGAATTCTGCATTATGCTGTGATGAGTACTACAACTCAAAGATGATGAGTCCATGGTTGAATTTTGATTTAGATCTTTCCCTGATCTGTGCATGCAAAGTCATTGTGTAAAATGAAATCAACAAGTTGTAGTACAAGCATTGCTTTTTATTGATTTAATAGGGTTTGATTAAGTAGGTAAGTTGATAGCGTTTCTCTCACCTACGTTATAGAATACAGAGATAAATCGGCTATCATCAGAATCACTTCATTTGCTAGCGATAGGTGTCCCCACTTCCCAGTAGACAATAGAGCATAGAAATGTGGGCTCAGCCTCAGGTAAAAGGATAGAGCTGGAAAGAAGGATTACAAGGGACAGGCAATGAACCACATTAAGCTGGACAAATCCTGTAATCAGTAGAATTTCTTCCCATAGTAGGCTCAAAATCAAAAGCTGAGCTGTTGGTTAGACTCAAAGACAGTAGAGTTCAGGCACAGAGCATGTAAGCAGACAGAGGGCTGGGGCTACAAAACACAGTAAAAACAAAATAATGGTTAACAATGCTTTTACAAATCAGTAACAATTAGAGAAAATGCATGACAGCATTGGTTCAGCCAAAGGCCTTGATTACAAAAGCTGTAATCAAGAGATTGTCAAGCAGAACTATTTAAAACAAAGAAGGTGACCGGAAGAGGAATTCCTATTATCATCATCATCACCATCGTCTGTTGATGTACCTTATGCTGAGAAAGTGGATCTGTTGTCTTTAAAAGCCTTAAATTGACTGATCCAATTGCTTGGCTATGGTGTGATGCCACTGAAATGTCAAAGTAATTGTTGAACTTCTGGTTAATAAAGGTCCCTTATATCCCATCAGTATACGGTACCTTTTCCTATATGTATAAACTAGTTCACTTCCATGTTTTTACCTCTAACCTCAGAGCCCAAAATTTGTACCTTGTACCAGCAGAGGGCACTTGTGAACTGTTTTCAGGACTTTTGAGAGAAGAAAGGGATCTAACTTTCAGCAGTGAAGAAGCCCAGCAGAGGAAAATTAGCCAAAGACAAGCTCCTCTAGTTTGTTAAGAGTGCAGTGTGAGAGAGAATTGAAAAGTTCAGGTGAATGGCTTCATGAAAGATACAACTTCAGAAAAGAGGGTTAAAGTAGTCATCAGCCTAAAAAAAAGAAAAAAGATTTAAGGAAGAATTGAGCCAAACTGTCAAAAAAAAAAAAAACGGTGGGGGGGGGGAGAAGAAATTTAGGTGACTAAAATTAGAGGCATGAATATCGCAGGCAGGAAATAAGACCCCCAAAATGTGATAAGGGACAATGTTGTTTGGATCAGTGTTCAAGATAATATCTTTTGATTACTTGGTTCTGACACTGCTCTCTGAAGAGGGAAGAGGTATCAGAAGCTGGAATAGATTTGTTGAAAAAGTAATTCTGTTCCAAGGTCGTTCAATGAATTTCATGGATGAGAGAGGACTTAACCCTTGGTTGTCCATTCTCAAGTCCATCATTCTAACTAATTTATTACAAATGAACCATATATTACTACCTTTCCATCTGTTCCAATACTATATTTTCCAATACAATACTTAATATTGCTAAAGCATTGTTCTAACATAAAGAGCCTGGAACTGAAAGAAGATTATGGTTTAGCAAAATGCTAATACATTGCCATGCTTGACACTGCAATTTTATTTTATTATTATGACCCCCCATTGAGAAGATCATTTTATTTTATTTTATTTTATTTTATTTTATTTTATTTTATTTTATTTTATTTTATTTTATTTTATTTTATTTATGCACAGGTTCATCTGGTGCACAATTTGTGCCTGTTCCTGGACTGGGAGGCCCTTCAGGCAGTCACTCCTGCCTTGCTTACTTCTCAATCGGACTACTGTAATGCGTGCCGCATGGGACTGCTCTTGATAATCACTTGAAAGCTATAACTAATTCAGAACGCAGCATGTGGCCAGTGATGGGTGTGTCATGCAACACACATATGTCCCTACTGCTTCACAAGATGTATTGGCTGCCAGTTGGCTTCCAGGTGCAATTCAAGTTGCTGGTTATCACCTATAAAGCCCTTCATGGTATAATGCCTGGCTAATTGAGGGACCATTATGCTGGCTGGGGAATTCTGGGAGTTGAAGTCCACACATCTTAAAGTTGCCAAGTTTGAAAAACACTGATCTAAATGGACACAGCTAGCCTTCCTGCACTTGTTACCTGCAGTTCTCTTACGGATCTATGTTTCCTGTTCCTTGCTGGATACAAGTAGCCCGTTCATTGACCGTTCTCTTCAGTCATTTCCCCATTTGTTTGCTGGCTTCCCTATTAGTTGGTGGGTTGAACTTTAAATTTTAATCAATGCAGTTGCACATTATTGAAGAACAGTGGAGAAAATACCTGATTAACAGGTTACATTCTGATGCCAAAAAATGTAATGGAACAAAATGGAAGAAGGTTATATTTCAAAAGGGCAAAATGGCTGCTAAGGAAAAAGGAACTGAGCAGGCATGACAAGTCATGCACCATCGTGGGTCACCAGCAACAGCTTCATGGAGAAGCTGGCAATGAAATTGCAGGTGTATTAAGAAAAGTCACTGTCAGATTCATGTTTAGCAAATATTGCAGGACAGCTGGAAAACACTGAAATGCAGTACTTGAAATGTGATGCTTGAAATGCAGTGAAATGCCAGTGGCACCATCAAGCTTCTCTAAGAACAGAATGAATTCATTATGCTAACTGTAGAGAAAATGGCTTGTGTGGAAGCAACACTGGCTAAAAACTGTACCTCACAGGGAGGTCATGTAGGCAGATTCCTACTCTATGCTGATTTAAAATGTATTATGTGAAAAGAAACATATATTGGTTTCCAAGGTCTCCAATAGTTTTCCATCACAAAAGCAGTGACCCTCAAAAGCAGCTCCTGAAAATGGTGAGTCTGAAACAATATCTACTAGTCCTCTAGTTCTTTGTTCACACTTTCAATACCATCAAAAATGCTCCAAAGGATAAAGTGGAGGAGACCCATTCTGACTTCCTATTTGTCTTTCAACTGCAAATCAGACTCTCTTTGCTGAATACCAGAACAGATGGCGAAGATTTCGTTTAAATTGCTCATTATAATAATGTAGAGTGCCAAGTTATCATTGGTTTTTGCCCCTTTGGAAGACATCAGAATGAAATCTAATCAATCAAGCCTTTAGTTAAAGTATGTGGCATGTTTACAGGTTACATTTATGTGGCGTTTAACTTTTTTTTTTAAGTGAAAAACATGAACAAAGCCAGATTTGGTTTTATTGGACTTCAGTAAATCCTGTCACAGGGCCAGGAAGCTTTCATGATACTCAAGGCTGTATCGTGCCTTCACTGAGGCCACGGGTACAGATGCAATAAGGTACCATCAAGGGCGTATGGGGCAACAATTCCATAATTCTACAGTGCAGAAACACCAAGAAGACCTTGAAAACTATCAACCCCCAGCTAAATGCAGGTAATTCAAGCCACCACTAGTCTGACAGAAGTTAATTGCCTCCACTTGAAGCTTTGGAGTAAAGAAAACTACCCCAAGGTAATGTGTTCAGACCACTCTTACCATTAAGACAATGGCCATCTGTCCCATAACTTAAGCCTATTACATTCAGCCCTACCCTTGTGGACAGCAGAAAACAATTCAAGACTGCTGTCATGGCCTCCCAGTCTTCCCTTCCCTTCCTTCAAATTCATACGAGTTCCATCAATTCTTGCTCCCAGGACTTGTTTGCCAGATGATTGTTCCAATTTTTCATTATGACTCATAAAAAATTTATCAGAGTCAAATAAGCAGACTGCTATGTTGACTCCTACCAAAATATTACAAATCAGTTGGACAATACTTTTATCAACACCAAAATAAAACTAAATATACCTTTGATCTGCTGGTGATTGCATGACTACATTCATAAAACTTTTGGGGCAGCAGTACAGAATTAGTTTGCTATTGCCTTTTTCAGGAATGTTGTTTTGACTTCTCGGTCTACAACCAAGAAATTCCCTGGTCTCTAATCCACATACCAACCAAGATCAACCTTACTTAGCTTTCAAGCCCAGACAAAGTCAGCCTGATGCTGTCAGCCTATTATAGGTGCTGCCACTTGCTGAGGCAGGATCAATAAAATCCTTACACAACAGTTTGTTACTTTGTAATATTTTGATTGAAACTAATAAAACAATTGCTCAACTGTGAATTTTATTAGGGACTTCTGGAACTATGGTACTATTAATGCATCATAAAATCACTGGGGGGTGGTTATTTTTTGGCAATACATAACAGGGCTGCTTCCCTACTTTCCTGAGAATTCACTACTGTGCTAGTATTGTGGCTTGTGATATTTCAAACAGATTTCAGAGGAAGTTCACAACTAGAGCGTACAACCAGTTTGACTCTACTTTAAAAATTATCTGAGGTCTAAACTCTTGCATAGGTCAATCTTAGCATATGTCAAAAGGAGTTTCCCATTGTAATATCTTTCTCAGATGGCTTGCACTATCTGGCCAATTCTGTAGTGGTCTCAGGAGCAACAATGACCTTGAAAGTAATGCTGAAAGAAGCATAAGCTCCTGTAGGATCATCCTTACTGGTAATGTTGAAAAGAGAGGAATGATAGAGTAATCCCTAACATCAGTGAGGGCAAATGAGGCTTCTCTCTGCATGGAAGCCAACCCATGTAGGGATGACTATGTCAGAACTCCTGATTATTCTTTTGAGGAATCATCACAATGAACCAGAATCTGTTCTAAGCTATTTGTACGCAACAAATTTGGAGAAACACAATGGATCAGAATAGGGAAGGGGGTGAGTCAAGAGTATTTTTTTTAATTTATATATGTTATAAGAATGGCAGGTGAATGGTTGAAATATCAATACACCGGGGTATGCAAAAACTTCATTAGCTGAAAGTTTTAAAAGCCTTTAAGGAACTCATTAGGAAAATAAAAATAGGAAATAAAAATAAAAATTTGGATTAATATAAAATATTAAGAAGAAAAGGAAATGTCAACCAACCTGCTTAATCAACTTACATTTCACAGCAAGGAAATGAAGTGTTAGATAGCTTTGTTTTTGTGGGCACAAGAATAAACAACCATGTTCTGGAAAAGTAAAAAGATACATCCTAAGGAGGAAGGCAATCAGAGACAAGATCATGAAGGAAAAGAACAGTTCAAAGTCAACAAAGATCAGAATAGTTAGAGCAATGGTCCTTTCAGTGGAAACGTACACTATGGCTGTGAAAGCTGGACACTGAAAAAAGGGCAAGAGAAAGAAGATAGATGCTTTGAATTATATATTTGAAGACAGTTACTAACAGTAGCATGAACTTGAAAGAAGAACCAATCAATCAGTCCTGGAGAAAGTAAAGTCTGACTACTCCCTTTGGGAATGTGATACAAGTAGAGGATGAACTTAGAAAAAGACAAGGTTGAAGGAAACAGAAGAAGGAGTGACAATGGAAAGGTGGATGGATGAGATCAAAGAAATTACTTGAATGTCCTTTAGAAGTTATACATTATTACTGGAGACTACAGGGATAATGAGCATTCACAGTCACCAGAAGCTGAATGCAATTCAAACATGACCTTCAAAATATTACTTGCATTCTCTATACTGTTGGTCAGGATTTTTTTTTACTTTAATGCATACTGGATAGATGATTCCATGAAGGACAAGGGCAATGATGGTGTATAGAAATAAATTATATCACGATTTCCTTCTTTTGGCCTGGACATCAACTGCAGCAGAAGAGCATGAAGGAGATGATCTGGATCCTTGCCTTAACCAAATCATCCAAATCATGCTTATTTCTCAATAACATTCATGCAGAGGGCCCCATGAGATTTGTTGTGGTATCCATGACCATTTTAAATTACAGATTAGAAGTGTGCTGTTGCTCTATAACTATTATGTTCCAGCCTGTGCACATTGGCTGGGAGTAATGGGAACTGCACCAAATTGAGGTAAGAAGACAAATTGTAGAATGTTTCCATCCTTCAGATCTGATGTTCTGCTTAAATTCTTCAGGCCCTTTTGATTTGGGATTCCTTTATAGAACAATTAGATGCTGAGGCACAGGGTTAATATTGGTGAGGAATTACACCATTTTTGCTTATTCTAAAGGATATTTAAAGCAATTAATGAAATTGATAGTTGAAGCAGTGGGAATGTTCCACTAATTTAAAAAAATGTACTACATAGAGCAGTCTTTTGAATTGTACTTCAGTTTCGGCAGCTAAGCAACCTGAGTCCTACTGTGTGAGATATATCAGCAGTGATAATAATCTGCTGTTTGGTTTTGCTGATCTTTACACGCTGGAGACCATTGATTATAAATTTTCTTTCCTTATTTGTGTCTATGCTAGTCTCTCTCTGCCAAGGGCAAACCAACACCATTAATAGAAAAAAATGTGCTCACAGCCACCCTTCGTCTTAATTTTTCCACCACCACATAAATTGTTTTAAGAGGCAGCTTTTCCATAATTTTGTTTCTTCTTTCCATTAGGGTGGGCATATGTCCAACTTTTTCAGAGGGCAGTTCTCTAGTTCAAGGACAGTCAGAGAACAGCCTTCTATCTGAAGGCATTCTTGGCTGGAAAGCCTCTGATTCAAGTCCAGTTTAAAATTTAATCTAAAGACTGCAGTTTAGGGGGGGGAAAGGTGAAGGGGAGGCTGACACCAGACAGACATACTAGGAGAAGGAGCAGGAGCAGGATTTTTATGATGCTCCATTCCAACCAACTCTGAGAAAAGAAGGCCTTTGTGTGTGCCAGGGCAATCACAAAATTGCACTGTTGAATGTATTAAATGCAAGGTGAAGGATAGGAAGTTCCACAGGCATCACAACTGAGAAGCCCCCAGACTGAGAAACAAAATATCCCTGTCAACAACACAAAAAGCAGAGGTGGTATCACATCAGTAGAATGCTGCTTTCATCATTTGCACCCTTGAACCCCTTGTGGAAACCTCTGACCAGGATCTCCCTCAAAGGCCATGCAGGGACATAATTATAATTGCGTATATGAGATGAAATTCCTTACTTTCAGCAAAACATTAGAGGCCATCCTACTTTATAGGATTTGCATTGTTTCTCTAGGCTAGAAAGAACACTAAGTCCATTATCTCTAAAGAGTTAGCCACCGGTATTGCTTTGTAACAACTTTTAAAGTAAAACCAGCCCAACTTCTATTTCTGGACAACTCTGTTGACTTCCCATGGCTCTGTCCATGATTCATCAACATCAATAAAAATATTGTGTCTCATTTGTAATTATGGACAATTTAAAATATTGATGCAGAGCCTCCAAATACTTATAGCATCAGTCATTAATAATAATTCATTATTAGTTGGTAAGAATACGTTTTTTCCTTTTATATTTCAAAGTACATACAATTATTGCTCAATAACCTCTATTCTTTCTGTGCACTCACACTCATTGTATTAGAAATAGTGACTATTATTATACATAAATTGACTTATACACTGGATAGACATATCAGGTCATGAAATCCTCCTATTAAATAAAAAGTTGCTTGGCTAATTTTGATAAAGTTTTAATAATTATAAAGAAATAAAAAAGAAATAAAAGAAACTCATAGGTGGTATTACTGTTGGTTTTAACTTTGATTTAATTCATTTTATATGAATTTTGGACACTTCTGCAATAACTTTAGTTGTTATTTTAATCTAGTCTAGGCAGTTGTGATTGGCATTTTAATGATATATTTAATGCTTCGTAATCTAGTCTATAGAAATTTTGAAATGGGAACTTTAATTTGCATTATAGTTCGATAGGTTCCATAGAGGACACCTTGGAAGATTTCCTGTCCTGAAAGGTATCCTTTAAATGCTCCAGACAACCCACCAAGGAAAAAAATGTATCAACTGTCTGGCAGCTGCCTTTTCATTTTCCTTTTACACTACAGTGGTCTAAAATAACTGGCTTAGTCCAGACTGAGATCAAATACTTGGAGGAAAATCAAGCAGTGTTGTTTTTTCTGGACTATGTAGCCCTGTCACAGTTTGCACACAAAGGGAAGAAGATTAAAATAATGTCCCATATTTGAATGTACTTCTTTGAAAAAGACTCCCTATGATTTTATATATATAAAACCAGATAGTGAATTCTTGATATTCAATTTTACCTATGCAAGGAGAGTTTTTTATTGCTGTTTGATGGTGGACTGTTCAAGCATATAATCCCCATCTGCAGCATGAAGAAATGCAATCCAGAAAATTGAATTTTTAGGCTCAACCTTTACTCTGGTCCTTTTATTTCCAAGGTACACCCTATGCAAAAATAACAATATTGCGTTAACGACAATGATGTTGTCAAGAGAACCTCATATCCATGGCAACAATATTTGCCAATCTGCTGTCTATTTTCTTCCTCAACCTTCAGAGTTTAACTTTTTTTTATAATACAGGAACACCACTCAGTAACTTGTAGTTATAGCTCTAACAACACTTTTTAAAGCAAATAGCTCAACTAATTTGGATCCTCCATTTTCATTGCAGCTATCTGTCCAAGATGGAATCTAGTATCATATCTTGACCTGCTAAGACTGTACCATTCTTTAAAAAGTAATTACTCTCTTCCCAAGTATCATAGCAACTACTGCTACAGCTTATATTATTCAAATTTGTGCAAATTTCTTTAGATCAGTTCACAGAAATAAATGTGAATATAGGTTTATAAGCCATGTTTTGGTTGGCTTGATTTTAGCTTAGAGGCAGTTTGGTGTAGTTAAGGCATCAGGCTAGAAACTGGGTGACTGTGAGTTCCAGCCCCTGTGAGTTCCAGCCCCACACAAAGCCAGCTGGGTGACCTTGGGCCAGTCACTCTCTCTCAGCCCTAGGAAGCAGGCAAGGGCAAGCCACTTGCCAAGAAAACTGCAGGGATTTGTCCAGGCAGTTGCTGGGAGTCAAGACTGACTCGAAGGCACCAAAAAAACTGTACACAAACCAAGCCATTCTGGTTTATAACTTGTGGTTAGCTCAAGGGTGGGGCTGAAGCAAGCAGTAGATGGGAATAAAAGTGGTGGGAACACCTGTTGTCCCTCTGATACTTTTTTCCCAGGCTCCTGTTTCCTGCAGGGAAAGAAAAGAACTCTCTATGGAACTTTGAATGATTATTCGCCTGGGGACTTTGATATTTGTCCAAGGCTGCAAACACCTAGTTCTAATGCTACCTTTGGCTTAATGTTATGGATTAATTATGTTACTATGGCTTATAACGGATGCCTTGTGTATGAGTTGAATGGATCCATGTACAGTAGTTCAGACTGTAACAGATCTATGTGATGCCTGTAACACAGAACATGAACTTGGGGTTGAGTCATATATAAATATGGCATTATTTAATGACCATAAAAACTGGTGTTTTTTTCCTTACATCACTTTAAATGCAATAGAAGTAATTCTCAAGTTGGGGCCTAAATCAGGCATGACATTCTGTGAAATAGAACTTTGATCTATATTTGAAGCCAAAGCAACCTTGGGAATCACCTCAGTTGCTTTTCTCTCAAGAAGGAGAGTTGGGTTGAGGAGCATTAGTGGACCAGAGAAGAAAAGATAAATCAGGCTTTCCCCTCCTGCTCTTCCACTCTTCCAACTTCATTTAGACAATCTATAAATGCAGAGAATTGCTTATGTCATTCATCTGCAGTCAAACCATTGGTTGTAGCAGGATGGAGACGTGTATAAAAGAACCAAATCCCTTAACTGTTTAAACCAGCCCTACTGAATAGCACTGTGTTTGGTGATTATCAGATAGATTACCAAATCTCTTGCAGATTATTTGGAGGAAAAGGGCTGATCAGAAGCCCAAAATGGCTGGATGATGCATCGCCAGTGAGACATAAGAACATCCTAGAAATTCTCTCCGATAAGATATAAGAGTTGGGAATGGTAATACTGTACCTCCTGTCTGAGCAGAGAAAATATAAAAAGAGAAAAAAGAGTTTTTAAAAATGTGCACTAAAGCCTTGCCTCCATTCCTCCCCTGTGTGGGCTCCCCTTCAGAGTTGCAGTGGTCTGAAGGTTTCTATGTGCTGTTGGCTGCATGTGCTTAGAAGTCTCTGACCTGTCAAGAACCTGGATATGGTTGTTAACTCATATGGCAGGCACTGCCTTGAGGCTGTTGGAAACCCTCTCTTCTTTGCCAAAAGTGTCCAGTTGCCTCCACTTTATGCTCTGCTTATATAGCTAGAAATGAAACAAACAGTGCAAAATCTCTGCTGCTCTCTCTCCCAAAGGCAAGTCAGGCTGCTCCTGCCATTTCTCACCATTTGAAGAGATGAGGAACACAATGCTCATGAAAATTCTGTTTTTGTCGTTGTTCCCATGATGGCTCATCCACACGGGTTGGTCACTCAAAGGCATCCAGCACAAACACATGCATAATGATGTCATGATGCAAATCCCAATCTTTCATATCTGTGTTGGAATGTCACACACAAATATGTAAGTCATGTGGTTTGTATCATGATATCATAATCAATGCATGTTTGCTCTGATTTCCCCCCACCACCACCAAGTCATTATGTCTTTCATAAAGTGAGCACATAATTTAGTCTGAGATAGACATCCCATTGCAAAATGTTGTGGATGTGAGGATGAAAGGAGATATCACTATTCTGTCTCTGATGTGACAGATAGATGATAGATAGACAGATGACAGAGGCCCATGTATACACGAACCAAGAATTGGAACCGGTCAAAGATTTTGGAATAGGAGTGGCTAAACGGTGGGTAAAAGCTGATACAGGCAGGCTGAGTTAATGAGTGTTAGACTGGAATTAATATTCAAGATTTGGCTACATTTTCCAATGTGGAGCCTCTCATTTGAATTTTATTTCTTTATTATACTTAAAGGATTTATGCCCAATTGTGATGTGAAGGTTTTGGACTAGGATTGAGGACATCTAGCCATGGCAAATCATGGAATGGCTCTGGACCAGAACTATGTAGGGATAAACTGTAAGATACCCTCAGCTCCTAGAGAAAAGGTAGGATGATGATGAAGAAGAAACACCTCCCAATCTTGTTACTGATCAGTTAAAAGAGTTTGTATCATCAGGTTCCCAATCTAAATAAAAAGACACAGAAGAAAAAGAATAATTAATAGTAATGTTATATGGATTGTACAATGGCCAGCTGTAATGCAGATGTAACATTGAATGTCTGTAATGCAGCCAATTAAAAAAAAAAAAGGTTCCTGAGTCATTTTCTGGCTCCTTGGGGGACGCCACTTTTGCAATGTTTTCCTGGCAGACTATAGTGGGGTGGTTTGCCATTGCCTTCCCCAGTCGTCACCTTCCCCAGCAAGCTGGGTACTCATTTTACCGAGCTCAGAAGGATGGAAGGCTGAGTCGACCTGAGCTGGCGACCTGAGAATCCAGCTTCTGCTGGGATCGAACTTGGGTCGTGGGGAGAATTTCGGTTGCAATACTGCTGCCTACCACTCTGCCCCACACAAGGCTCTAATGTAGCCAATAGTGGTCAGAATTCTCATCATAACCAGTTGGAAAAGAAACAGCTCAAGGAGAAAAAGAGAGCCAAATTGTTAGTTTTCCAGCTGAGCCAATGGCATGACTGTGCTTTCTTTCCTTCTCTTAAGCTTGATAGAAAATGTGAATTCATGCACAAGGACTGAGTTGGATCATCTGCCATTTGGATCTTATTTTTTGTATATTTATTGTCTTCTGTAGTCATATTTTTATATATTGTATTTTATATATTAATTATATTGTGTATCTATGGTTTTATTGATTAATTTGTTGTAAACCACCCAGAGTCCCTCTGGTGGGAGGAGATGGGCAGTGACACATTTGATAAATAAATAAATTCTCATTTTAATTGTGAAAATCTGAACGCAGACTTTGAAATGAAATGCTTTAAACTTCATTTTGAGTGATTTATCTCAAAAGTAAGATTTCATAATAATAAATATATCTGTGTGCTCAGTTTTATAACTAATCTCAAAAATATTTAAAATCTCCTCTTCTGAAACAGGTCAAGATTCCTTTGTTCTTTCCTATTAATAATTTTGATTGCTCCCCATGATTCCAGTGATCTGCTTGAAGTAGGAAAAAGTAGCGACTACTAATATTTGCTTTAGGAAGATAGAAAAGGAGACAGGAAAAGAAGTTCCATGTTACAGGTAGTGGCTATATTCATTCATTCATTCATTCATTCATTCATTCATATATATATGAAAGAGAGGTGGGAGAAAACCTGGAAGCAACCCATGTACCCAAGTTAGATGGACCAGATTAAAACCAAAATGATCATCCCAGTTTACTATCTGTTGATAAGTGTGCAAAATGGGACTGGATATTTTTATTCAGCCTAGTACTACTGTATTTTAATTGCTAATTGCTGTTAAATACTAGGGGTTTTGTTTGTTTGTTTTGGTGCCTTCAAGTCAGTTCTGACTCCTGGCACTGCCTGGAAAGTCCCTGCAGTTTTCTTGGCAAGGTTTTCAGAAGTTGTTTTGCCATTGCCTCCTCCCTAGGGGTGAGAGAGAGTGACTGGCCCAAGGTCACCCAGCTGGCTTTGTGCCTAAGGCAGGACTAGAACTCCCAGTCTCCTGGTTTCTGACCTTAACCACTACACCAGACTGGCTCTCTAAGTACTATTTTCATATACTGAAATAGAATTACATACATTATAAAATGCCTCATATTCCATAAATTTTCTGTTAATATTAAAACATGCAGGGAATATATAGAAAACATCTAATATGAGCATTCTCAGGACAGCAAATTTATTTCAGTTCTATACTATCAAACCGAAGAATGCCGTTCATTCAAATATTCCATTTTGTTCAAGTTGGAAGATGGGAATTACCTATAAAACCTACTGATGTGTCAAACAACAGTAATGAGACAAGATGTGAATTGTTGCCAAGCAGCAGTAACATTTCCATCTGTTCAAGCTACTGTGAATCAATATTCCCGTGGGATGGAGAAGGGAATGAGGTCCATTAAAGTGTTAGGTTTTTTAGAGGTTGAAAGGAAAATTTGTGTTGTTCTTCCCCAATCCAAAACAGAACTTACTTAGTTCTGTAAGACTATATTTTCAGAAAAGTGACTGTTTATATTCAATGCCAACCAGGCTTGCACAGTTTATAAGCTATAGCAATTCACCAAGCATGTGATGCATAAGGTTGGACCTTGAAACCCACCATTCACTAAATGTCAGGTGACAGGACATGAGCAAATAGCCAGTTACTGTCCTGATTACCAGGAAACACACTGAGACAATGACTTGGTCTCTAATATTTATTAGTAGTACTTAACAAGAATCCTAACAAACTGAGGAAGCGTGGGAAAACCCAGCCATATAAACCCCAAAGGTTAAGGCGGTCCCGATCTGTGTCTCTTTGAATGGCTGAACAGTTCCTCAGTGCTACACATGCGCTTGACAGTCTGGGTGGGAGCCCCCTGCTCGCCATCCTTACTCATGACAGTTACCCTCCCCAGGGCTGCTCAAAGGTAGAGATGGCAGTCCTGTCTCACCTACCCCAGCATTCATTTGAGCCCGCTTCCACCTTCTCCGCTGGAGGTCAAATTATTGTCAATCAGAGGCCACCCTTAAGCGTTTGGAGGGCCATAGTGAATAGAGCAATGATGCATGCTGGATGAAGGTGATTTTTAATTATTATTTGGGGGGGGGGGTTGTTTTGTGTTTGTGTCTTTTTGTTTTTTGCAGGGGGGATCCTTTGATGTGGGAAAGGCTGCCAAACCTTTTGTAGGACTTGGATTACAATTATAGTCAGTTCCCTACCTCATAACTG
The DNA here is from genome assembly GCF_035149785.1 of Candoia aspera. Lineage (NCBI taxonomy): Eukaryota > Metazoa > Chordata > Lepidosauria > Squamata > Candoiidae > Candoia > Candoia aspera. The sequence continues at coordinate 118,415,270 of NC_086155.1, read as the reverse complement.
AAATTATTGCACCAGTTTGCAGCAGTCAGAGGAGGGCCTCCAGCCCAGACAGAGTTTTTGCTCACTGCAACTTCCTCTTGTTTTTCTTATTTTCAAAAACACATTTTAGTGAGGTGCCCTCCAGCTAGCCATGTTCATGACAAGAAAGTGAAACTCTTCCCCAAGAAAGTGTGTTGAGCATCATCAGGGCAGTAGACTCAGACTGCATGTCGTTCCCGCAGTCATGTTGGTGGCTTGAATGAAAGTTCAAAATGTGAAACTGCTTTAGAGCCTGAAAAGGTAATGACATGCAAAGAGCAGAAAGACAGTTCCGGGCTTCATAATGACAACAGAAGCAATGCCATATTCCCACCATTGCACACAAAACTACAGGGGTGTCTGTAGAATGTGGTCAAAAAAGTCAGGATGGTGGCCATGATTGTGCAATCAAAGCTCCACTGTTTTTTTTATGTGCATCACACATAAAAAATAGGTGCAGTTTCTATTGTACCTTCATGTTGACTTTTTTTGACCACACCCTACAGAAACCCCTGGAAACATGACCATGAGGTTCATGATCTACAATGACCCTGCGGCCTCACTGTATACTCTTTGCCTGAGTATAGTATATGAGTAAAGTTATTGCACTTCTGTCCTCAGCTTTGGGAGTTGGATGAGAGCAATGGAAAAATTGCTCCCTCCACTGCCTATACATCAATGTATAGAAGATACCTCATATCAAAGCAACAGAAGGATGTTGACATTCCAGTAATCTACAGGTAAATTCCATCACTAAGGAGGATCAGCTGGTGAGACCTTGAAACAAGGCTTTTTGGTGGCAGCACCCTGGTTTGAATGATGGATGGATGGATGGATGGACTTATTTCAGTGTAAGTGCTGCCGAACTTCCAACCAACTCTGAATGGCTTACAATATAATTAACCATAAATTACAATACAAAACAAACCAAGTTGGAGTCTGGATTTGTGATTACCTCCCAAAGGACTGAAGTCAGCCTTCTCCTTGATAAAATACAGGCGGGCAGTGAAAATGTTCTCACGCTCCCTGGTTTTTCTGTGTCAAAATATGAGAATAGGATTTGAGGGAAACTAGTTGGAGGGATTGCTCAGCTGTCTTCAAAACCTGTATGGTTATGAAAAAAAGGTTACTAAAGATGGCCAGATGGCTTTGCCCAAGTTTAGCCCACCACATAGATTTGGGAATTGTGCTAATTTAGGACTGTCGTATCTGGGCTGCAGAACCTGATTATCACTAGAAGGCAACAAAGTTATAAATAATGCCATCTGGTGATCTTCCAAACATTTTACAGCCCAGATTCAGTAGTCCTGTCGAATAAAAAACCAAAATAATCTGAGTGGTAGGAGCTGGGTAGAATAACACACACTACTAAAAGGGGTGTGGCTTTGCAGGCATATAATTAACACACTTAAAAACATGACTTCTTTGAATTATCTTGATAACAAGCTGTTCGTGTATTTCTCTCTAGGGTTCGTTTGACGCAGAAGCTTATTAAACCTGCATTGAGAAATATATCCCATTGGTTTTTAAGTATCAGATGACGTACAGTAATTAAGGAGTCTGTCTTAACATGCTGGTAATTTGGAAAATGACAACTTGATGGCCCAAAGCCTCCCAATTGTTTACTTTGCTTGGTTCCAATGGACCTTCAGCAGAGTAAAGATTTTGCAGAACTGCAGGCTTCTGGATTTGATGGCATAAAAATATTAAACTGCAAGAGATTGTGGAGGAATAAAAGTAATCTAAACAGCTGGAAAGCAACTAGTGAAGCATTAAATTAAAGGGGATGTGAGCTTTTTGTAATTTCTGAAATATATTTCTGCATAAGAAATGCTTTTCAGAAATCCCTGCTGCCTATATATTTGCAGACTGATGCCCCAAAGGGAGTTTCACACTGAAACATTGGCAGTAAGCAAGCAGAGTATTAAGATGCGGGAGCTCTTTCACGTGCTGCAGTGTTGAACATTGCCAGAAAAAGCAGGCGGTTAGAACTGGATGGGCCAAAGTAGCACTGAGCAGCACTCGAAGCGCCTGCTGGAGCTTCAGGGGAGAGATTAAAATTATTTAGGAATCGCAAATTATTAGTTAGGAGTTGTAAACTATAGCTTACTTGCTTCCCCCAGATGCTATAAAAATGGTATCAACCTTGCTCTCTCTGTTCAAAAGGAAATAGACTGTTAAAAGCTGCCCCAGTAGCTTAAGTGGCTAGTGGAGAAGTCAAAACACGTTGCTACAAATCCATTGAGGGATATAACTGAAAATCATTTTTATGTCCCTTCTTAGTTGTTCCAAAGGATGTGTGTGTGTGTGTGTGTGTGTGTGTGTGTGTGTGTGTGTGAGAGAGAGAGAGAGAGAGAGAGAGAGGGAGGGAACTATCCCCAATGCCTGGTAGGCAACATGCACATGATCTTCACAAGCATATGAATAGAGAATTGAGCATATTCTCAGCCAATACAAACTCTCCCATGTGTCTTGGGAAATCTATTTCAAAATTCTTTGAGTGAGCTGCAGAAAGCTCACCTCCCAAAAGGATTCTGAATATTCTCTGGGAAATACACCTTCAGAAACATGCAGAGCTTGACAGCATTTTGCACATTCTCCAGGTAATGTGCATCCTCCAACAGACTTGGGAATGTATGGATCTCAACAGGTTTTTGCAGAGAATGTTTGTATATTCAGTTACAAACTTTTTCCAGGCCTTATACATACTCTTAACTAGAACCCTGCAATTGTATTTTTATTTCACAAGTGAGAAATATGCAGCCTGAACATTCTATATTGCCAACTGGCTATGGGCACATTCTCATATCCCACTAACTGCAGCATGAAGCTGTGCCTCCAGCTGTTTTTGAAGGACTTAACCTCATGACTTTGCCTTTGTCCCATCCCCAGTCTACTGGGGAAAGAGTTTAAATTGGTTTTTAGACTGCTGCATGCATCTCATTAGGTGCCTCCTGGTAGTCAAGTGTTACCGAAAATACCACACCGGATATATACTGTGTAAAAATAGAGAAATGTTCCCCCTAGCCAAAAGTGGGGGGATAGAAGTCATGCAAAACCCCACACACGGGGGTAAGACATATAACGTCCCTAGCTCTCTGGTCTGAGAACTTAAGGGGAGGTGGTCAGGACATGCCATTCTGACAGAGCTGCTATATATCACTCCCTGCATCCACTAAGCACCAGGATCTGAACAGTTCCAAAAGCTAATGCACAGTCACCTAAAGTGTGAAGATCCCTGAGTTCAGTTACCATACAATAAGATCTGCACACCACACCTAAGGAGTCCCAGTAAGGATGAAACCAGTCATGTAGCCCTTTCTGGTTGTCAATAAAAGGAATAGTCATTCCATTTTATTTCTAGACGTAAGGCATTTTTAAAGGATCCATTTTTAAACAGATGCAACAAGATTTAAAGTTTTTTTCTTCCAAATAAATATTCTCGGAAGCTATTGTTTTTGAGAAATGCCTCTAAGCCACGTATACATGGTTTTTATTTATGCTTGATGAAAAAAAGAAAATAGAAAAAAGTTAAACAACAAAATTTGGGGGGTGGGGAGATGTTAAGGAACTTCAGAGCACATATGCAAGACAACCTATATCAACATTAAACAAAGCTTTTATGACTGCTCAACAGGAACTTAATTCCTTCTGCGCAATTGAAACAAATTATTCACTGAATCGTGTAAAGCAAAAATATTGATAGCAACCCTGACACACAAATTACAGACAATGTCACCCTTGATTATCCACCCTGCACAATCTGGTTTTCTCAAAGCCATCATGCTTTTGTTAATATTAGATTGCGAACTGTCATTCTGATGTACATTTAGGAAAAAAATCCTTCCATTTTTATTAATTGAATAATTGGATATTAATTGGATCAATATGTGAAACTCTACTAGAGTTACTACAAAATGGCATTCTCTCTTCATCTATCAAAACATCCAGTCGAACCTGTCAAGGATGTCCTCTAGCAACTCTTATTTTTAACTTGATATTGGAACCACTGGCCTGCCTTTTTAGACAGATAGAAGATTCTTTGGGCAAAACAGTAGCTGGAGTTGAACATAAATTGTCATTGTATGCCCATCAATTATATATTATATTTTATTTATAATTATGTATTTTTGCCAAAATGTACAAAAAGTATTGCCAAACGCATTAAAACTAGTATTGTACAACAGTCTGGTAATTTATCTGGTAATTTATTCAGTTAACTGGAGGAATTCTCATATGCTTCCTATAAACTATAATGTTTCCATAGAAATTTACAAAAATTTTGTAAATTCTGTTTGAAGTCACACATGTCTAGAATAATTTTCTAAAGGAACTTACTTCATCTGTGGATACACACAGACACACACATATAGATTTGACATAAATAGATGTTAACAATCTCACTCAGTTTACAGGGAAAGATAACTTTTGCAAAATGTATGTATGTATGTATGTTATAATATAACATACATACATACATATATATGTCTTCCTATGCTAATTGCTTTAAGTTATTTTAAATAGACCAGTAAGAAATCAAGAAATTTTCTCTGAAAAGAAAAAAAAACTCTGGTTATCATATGATGGCAGGAGTTTTAACTTTCCTAATTTTCAGCTTTATCATTTGGCATATATTTTAACTTCAGTCGCACTACAGAACTGAAATAAGTGGACAGACTAGTATGAGCCCAACTAGTGAAGCCATTAGTGGACAGCTAGGACCACTGAATGGAGCAGAGCTTAACACACCAGAGAAGCTGCACACAGAAAAAGAATATTATCTTAAATAGCTTTAATGAGCACATTAGAGAAACATAGGTTATTGATCTTACACACTTAGCCCTCCCAAGCTTAAAGAATTACACGCTTAGACAAAGTAGGTTTAAGATAAGTAAAAAGAGTCTTCCTGGCTTTATTCTTTGTTCAGTTACATCATCTTCAGTGGAAAAATGATGCTCCTTGTTTCTTCTGTTCTTTCCCTCTACTTAGTGATCTCTTAGCCCTATAGCTGCTAAGAGCTGCATGGAAGAAAGGGACAAGCACATGGCTTTAGGCCCAAGATGGAGAGAGAAGCAAAGCATGCTTCTTCCAGGATGGTGAAGAAGGAGGAAGAGGGGAGAGAGAGAAGTGGGAGTGGCAACAAACAGCTTCCTCAATAGCACAGAGAGTTGCATCATGGGATAAACTCATTTACATGCTAATGAGGCATGCTGATTTGTTAACATTTCCAACAGCTAGAAAGGTATTAGGTGACTCCTCTGACATCATGAGGAGGTGGCTTTACTTTTAGAAACAATTCTGTTTCCTGCATTAAAGGCTGAAAGACATGAATCCAGATCTAACATGTGACTCTTATATCTGTTGAGCCCTCAATAGGTCGATAATCATGGTGGCTGTGACTACCCAACTGCTCTATACCTCTCATCAATGACAGGCAGAATAAAGTCCCCAGTGCCACATCCCCAAATAGGTTAAACAGTGTAGCCAGGACCAAATATAACAGCACCAAACCAAAATGTTCCCCTCGGCCAAATCATACAACCAAAGTGTTACATCCCATTATTAGCAGAATTGTGCCTCCTGATGCCAGCAGAGTCTCACAGATGACAATGGTTATCCCCACCCTCCTTCTCTGGGACTATAGCTGTCACCAAACCTGAACCCTGATTGGGCATATCTCCAAGAGGATAAATCCCTCCTCTTCCCCCACCTAAGTTTTGATAATGCAGGTCTGCCTTCTCATCTGTTATAAGTCATGGGTGACATTATTTTCTTAGTGATAGATCATTTAGGATTTTGTGCCTCTGAGTCAGTTTTTGACTCCTGGTGACTGCCTGGACAAGTCCCTGCAGTTTTCTTGGCAAGATTTTTCAAAAGTGGTTTGCCATTGCCTCCTTCCTAGGGCTGAGAGAGAGTGACTGGCCCAAGATCACCCAGCTGGCTTCATGCCTAAGGCAGGACTAGAACTCACAGTCTCCCAGTTTCAAGCCTGGTGCCTTAACCACTACAACAAACTGGCTCTCTGATCATTTAGTAGCAGCAGCCAAATTCTTGGGGCTCCCTGACTCTTGATATGAGGACTGAGAGCCAGAAATGGGGGTTGGTTGGAAATATCCATTTCACCTTCCCTGAGCTGCTCTCATCGTCGCACCATATCACCTGAGTACTCCAATCCCATTCCCCAAGTTGCTGTCATGAGCATTGATGGTGAGCAGGAGGGGGCCCCTATCCAGGGGGGAAAATGCATGCGTAGTACTGAGGAGTTAAGCAGCCATTCAGAGAGACACAGATCAGACCCACCTTAACTTTTGGGGTTTATCTGTCTGGGTTTTCCCACGCTTCTTCAGTTTGTTAGGATTTTCTGTCTTATGTAGCAGTAATAAACACCCGAGACCTACTCCTCGTCTCAGCGTGGTTTCCTGACTGTTAGGACAGTTGCCCCCCTTATCCTAGCCCATTCATCCCACTGACAGGAAAGCTGTTTGTCAACTCACTGTAGAGCAAATCAACCTAGGCAACCTTGGAATTATTAGAGCTTTCAGTTGCCCCACTCTACCCCAAGTTCCCTGCCTACGCCCTTGTCCTCCTCTCACTACTGGGGAGTTATATACGAAGCGGACCCCCCGGCATCCAGATCTGGTTCCAACCAAGGGTGTAGCCTCTTCTTCACGTTACTATTGGCTCATGGTTAAAGGTACGAGAATACTCAGTTCGGGTGTACTTATCTTCAAGACAGGATTCAAGATGACAGTGAAAATGAATGGGATACAAATTGCAGTGATGGAGGAAGAATCTAACAGGAAGAATTTGATGATTTCCCACTAGAGACTTCCATCTATTACATGCAGTTAATGGCCAAAGTATATACTTTTGAGGTTATGATGGGCCTTCAGCCAAAACAAATAACAACCCTGTATAATAAAACCCAGACATAAAACGTATAATTACTTGTGTGTTTGTCCAACCATTTCTGAATCCTTTCTTTCAGTTTATGTAACTACTGACAGACATAACCTATTTCTTGCTTAAGAGGCTGTTCCCGGAACAAGGGAAATAAAAAATCATTTTCTTACTAGAAAATGTTCATGTTAGCAACAAAACCTTTTCTTATGTAGTCATAACAACTGCCATATCTTAGTGGCATTCATGCTACATATTTTAAAAGCAGAGAGAATGAAGGGAAGAAAATGTTGCAACTAGACAGTAGAGTTAAAATCAAAAGCATATGCTCTATAATACATATGAACAAAAATATATCTATTGTTCCCTTCAATTCTCCCCCAGCTGCTTCTATTTCTGTACAACTTCAGAACTCAGCTAGAACCCCATCCTTAAAGGCTCTTCAGGTTTACAATGGAGTGGCAGTCTAAGGACTGCAGAGCCAAATATAAAACCTTAATCTTCCACGGATCTCATCATGAGAGCTAGAAACTTGCTTCAAAAAAGGTTTTGCAGCATTCAATGCCAACAGTCATTATCAGCATGATCCTACGGTGCAGAGAATGATTGGCTCCAGTCTTCTGATTCATCACTGCTTCAATATTCAGGAGCTCTAGCTTAATTTTTATGGTAGTTTCCAAGTTACGTTGCTTTGCTAAGTTTATTAAAGCTTGTTCATTCTGGGCGTATGGAAGATATAGTATATATTCTAAGACAGCACACTTGGTACTATGCAGAATGCCTGCTACAATTGCCAATTCTCATGATTCAGCTGACTGTTTCATGGATTAAGCCCCTGCACAGTAAAAAGAGCAAAACTCAGAATATCTTTTTAAAATAATTCATATAGGTTGTGAGAAATGCTGTATTGGCAAAGTGACATCTAATCATGTATGGTTAGAGATGTTGATCCTTAACACACTACACTGAAGCTGCCACATAAGACTGCAGCCTTGTCATACACCACACATGAGCACCAGACTTTGTAAAGGAATGTGAAATTTTAAAGATCTGGGAAGCCTTCCAAACCTGGACCCTCTAGTCTTGAAGAATGTTCCCATCACTAGCATCTGTGTGTGTGTGTCCAAGCTGTATGGACTATTCAAGTATAAATAGAACCTGTTCCTTTGGCCAGTTGCAAGACTGACTTCCAAAAATGGAACCAGTTCCTGTCACTAGCCTGACTGTTACAGTGATGATTAATCTTAGGACTCAATTAAAGATAAGTAGCTATCAGGATAAGTTAGATGTTCTCAACCTTTTTGCACCAATCCACATCTCAAATATCTTGAGAGCATATAGTATCTGGGCATTTTCTCAAAATGGTTGCCCTGAAGAGATCTACCTGTTCACAAAATTTTGATCAGGTTAATTCCTGTCATCCCCTCTAATCTTCTAGGATACTCCCTGTTATTTTCAACTTGTACTGAATTTGTTCAGGGTGGGCAGGCATAATTAGAAAAAAAACTGGATTGTAACCACTCATCAATTATATATATATATATTTTTAAATGTCTATTTTTCATATTCCTCCAGGAAATCAAGCCAGACTGCTCACTTGAGGGAATGACACTAAAGGCAAAACTGAAATACTTTGGCCACATAATGAGAAGACAGGACACCCTGGAGAAGACGCTGATGCTGGGGAGAGTGGAGGGCAAAAGGAAGAGGGGCCGACCAAGGGCAAGGTGGATGGATGATATTCTGGAGGTGACGGACTCGTCCCTGGGGGAGCTGGGGGTGTTGACGACCGACAGGAAGCTCTGGTGTGGGCTGGTCCATGAAGTCACGAAGAGTCGGAAGCAACTAAACGAATAAACAACAACAAATTTTTCATATAGAGGCAGTCTGCTCTTTAAGGATGATGTCAGATGCTGATGCTTTGCTTCTCATTAATTACAGAGAATCAGAGTGCATAAAGGCTGAGATTCAACTCCAGCCTCAACCATGGAAGTTTGGACAAGCCACTCTCCCTTAGCCCAACTTACTGTACGTGGTTGTTGCAGAAAAAGTTGGAGGAGATAGTGTTACGTAGGCTGCCTTGAAGAAAGTCAGGATATACTCTAATAAAGAAACATTGTAATTTAATTTTTAAAACACCCATATGTCAATGTCTGATGTTCAAGGCAGATTGGATGCCAATGGGAGTATCTGCAGGGACTTTGGGGCTCATGAGACAAGAACAATAGCTGTTCTTTTATGTGCAGGTAATTGCGTTTGTATGAAACATGACACAAATTTACAACTTCAGTGAGAACTAAATCTTTGACTTGAGAATTTTATATCATGGGGCTTCCAGTGGGAATGGCGGACTGAATGGCTGTGCCCATGGGCTCAGCAAGTGGAGCTGACAATGTGGCAACTTTTTTAGGGCTCAGGCAGGTTCTCCTGAAGTCCAGAAATGTTCTCCAGATAAAGAATACCTGTAATCATCCCATCTGTCCTCCAGATGGCTGCTTGCAGCCAGAAGATGGCAAACAGCTTTTCATGTTTGACTGGTAAGAGCCAGCTGGGAGGCGGGGACGTCATCATTTACCAAGCTGCGCTGTAGCCTTAAAGGGACATTAAGACCAGCCACCGCATTTCTAAATCACCAATTTGTATTTTTTTTTTAAGTATATGTACTAAGAGAGGCTTTCTACAATGAGGAGAAGCTGGTTCTCTTCGTGCATAATGTTATTTTTGGGATTACTTTTTTAAAATTCTTTTTTAAGTTTTAGATTTTGTTTTCCTTCTAAATATAAAGGAGGATTGAGAGTAAACAATTGTATTCCTGTTATCATTTTTGTATTAAATCTGAAGATATTAGCATTTTCCTACACGTTGAATCAGCTGATTTGAACCTGCAGCTTTCTGTTTTCACTTTCCCTTGAGAACTGTCTGCTATCTCACTTTCACTTTATGTAAACACACTTCAGAACTTTTTCATATCTTTGACTTTCACTGGTTAAGCTCCTAGGGGCACCTTAATTTACTGCATGAGACATGGAAGATTCCAAAAAGATTCTTTCTGACTTCCACCAAGATTTTAAACAAATTTCTTCTGACTTCTATCAAGATTTTATGCAAGATATTCAGGACATCATAGAAAATATGAGATCTAAAATGTGCCATCAGGTTGGGGATGTGGGGGATGAACTAAGGAATTCAACAGTGATAGAAAGGTTTCTTTTAAGAGCAAGATTGGGATTTTTATCAAGATGCTGGATGAAGAGTGGATAGTGGAGTTGGAGAAGGTTAAGGGAGAGAGAGAGATCTGCAAGCCACAAGTGAAATTGACTTTCTGGTGGAATGCCATAAAAAGAAGCTGGAATTTTTGAGGGGGGTAGTCAAGATGTTTGATTCTTTTAAGAGAAAAGCTCATGCACGTTGTGGGGATATGTAAATGCTCTGGTTTATTTTGAAGTGGGATAAGGTTTAAAGAATGTTTATCTGGTTTGCTTTAAGGATTTGATTGATGTTATTTGCTTTTAAAGATTTGGATTTACTGTTTTGAATTGTCTTTGTTTTCTGAGTTTATTAAGTTTAGGATTATTAAAACTGTTGTATTATCAAGTATAATAGCAGGCAACTTATGTGCTTTTTAATTTGATTCTTATTATAGTAGACAAAAATGTATTGAATAGTGGTAGGAAGGGAATAATTAAATATGTGTTATCTTTTGGAGGGGAGAAAGATGTTTAGGCAGTTTATATATATATATTTTCTTTATTTTAATATAAGGAGGAGGAGTAGCTGTATTTAGTGATCTTTATTATGTGCTAAAGCAGAATGATTTATAGAAATAATGTGGTGTTTTGGTTTAATATAGAGTAAGAGATTGATTATGGAAATTTTTATATATCCTTGCTGTTAAAAGTCAGAAGCCACATTTTCTGTAAATTTGAAAAAAATTTCTCTTGTGTTTTCACACCTTTTTAGTTCTTCCTTTCTTCGTAGTTTGTTTTTTTTCTAGTTTTTATTCTTCTCTTGAAACTTAATAAAATTTACTATAATTTTTTTTAAAAAAAGAATTTTGTATCATCTAAGATCTTCTTCCAAATCTACATCTACAGATCTTTTGCATCTTGTGGGTTTGAGACCATTATGGCACCATATTTGTTTCATAACACCAACACAGCAATTCCAGCTGAGCATGGAATAGAAGATTGGCTGTATTAATATATGCAAAGCATGTTTATCTATTTCATCTCATCTGATTTAATATCCGTCTAGGTCTGCTCGGCATGCTCAACAGTTTATTAGAGATAAACAGCTCTGTTGTGCAGTTCCTGAGCAGAGTATGACCTGAGTCCACGTTAATTGACCAAATAAAAAAGTCAGTTCCTGACTTCATCCATTCTTGCAAGCATGTTCTTTCCATGTGCAAATGGCCTCTTTGGAAAGCTTTTTGAGTACACTAAATATACTATTAGTACAGTAATGTAGCTGAGCCTCTCAGACCCTACATGCATTTTTCTTGATTAAACTCCCAAATTCATACCATCTGAGAATTAAATACACTGTGCTTATTTTAGGGTAGTGGGGCATTTGATACTGTGCACATGTGGGTGTACCTCTGACTTAACAGTAGAAACCACAATGAGATACGTTTTCTCTCATTTATCCTATCATTTGATGAAACACATCATTGCTTTACTTCTAAATTCTCTGTCAACCAATCTCAAACCAGGGTCCAAGTCATTAAAAACCACAGCACTTGGGAAGAAAATCTCATGAATGAGTGCATACTACACTACACTCATTTTCCCTATGCAACTGGAAAGAAGCAGGTGCCTGTACATTTGGCATGAAATCTATGGCAGAGAACACAGTAATCTCAAGGTGCTCATGGGCACAATTGACATCAGTGTTTTGATGCTGTCTGCAATGGAGAACTGTGTTCGACTTTAGTTCCAGAAATATATGGGCAGTGATGAAGTAATTGCCTATCCTGGCCTTAAAAAATCACTTGCTCTTCTAGGATGCCCTTTGGAATGATCATTTGACAGGATGTATTGATAACATCCTCCTGCACATGGAATACTGTGCAAGACCTTATTGATGTTCTGTTAAGAATGCGGCCTGTCATATCCAAAAATAAACTATAAATACAGTACCCATGAAAGGCCCTCCTGCTGCATGAATGGACCAGGCTAGAATGGACAAGGCCAAAAGGAAAGCAATGAGAGAGATTTCCATCATTGCAAGCTGAGTATCTCAGAAGGCAGACTACATGGATGGTCACATCAGGAGCCCAACGTTGCTTTCAGTGCCCAAACAAATTCAATATTTATTCAGATAGATGAAGAGTCTCTGTGGAAAACATCCCTAGGCTTAAATGTCTCATCAGGCGCTAATGATGCATGTAGAAAGGGAGAACCTGGTAAGACAAAAGAGTTTTTGCAGACTTGGTTGACAGTCAGTAATTGTCATGAATAAGGATGGCGAGCAGGGGGCTCCCATCCAGGCTGTAAAGTGCATGCGTAGTACTGAGGAATTAAGCAGCCATTCAAAGAGACACAGATCAGGCCCGCCTTAGCCTTTGGGGTTTATATGTCTGGGTTTTTCCCACGCTTATTCAGTTTGTTAGGATTCTGTTTATGTAGCAGTAATAAACATTAGAGTACTATTCCTCGTCTCAGCATGTGTCTCACTGTTAGGACATCAATCCTAACAAACTCCTACTCCCATTGAAAGAGGGAGGAACAAAGAAATTAAAGGAGAGACATTTGGAAAATGTCTTCAGAAAACCAAGAAATTTGGCTCGCCATCCAACAATTGGCAGCAGCCCTGCAACAACACCAACAACAGGTAGATCTACAGGTCAACACATTACAAGCTGCCATGCTACAGCAGTTACAACAACCACCTCCGATTAACCCACAACCGGTGCCAGCAGCAGCAGCAGCAGCTCCGCCAGTAGTCTTGAGATCCCAGGGCAGTCTACCAGAGAAGTTTGGAGGAGAAGCAGGACAGTTGAGAACCTTTCTCACACAGTGTACAATGTTTTTCGACAGCAGACCGGCAGAGTTCCCCACAGACAGAACCAGAGTCACCTTCATCCTAAGTCTGCTAAAGGGACCAGCAGCCAAATGGGCTATTCCCATGGTGGAGAACAACGACCCAATTCTCAGCGACTACCAGAACTTTTTGGCAGGGTTCCGAGCACACTTTGACGACCCGATCAGAGAGGTCACTGCCAGCCGGGAAATTCGGAAGCTCAAGCAAGGTAACAAGAAGGTGGGAATCTACATTGCTGATTTCAAGTTGTTAGCAGGAGATCTGGACTGGAATGAGAGTGCATTAAAAGACCAATTCAAACAGGGGCTGGATGAAGAAATTAAGAATGAATTAGTGCACCAGAGAACACCAGCTAACCTAGAAGCCTTATATCAGTTGTCTGTGGTCATAGATGCCAGGCTAGAAGAGCTCAGACAGATGCAGCCGGGTAGAGACAGGGGCCTCAGGACGCTTCCAGGATTTCCAGCTATCTCCATAGCATCTCCTCACTCAGGACCAGAGGAGCCGATGCAGATCGGGGTGAGCAGGAGGCTTATTTCCGAGGCTGAGAGACAGAGAAGGAGAGAGACAGCCCTCTGTTTCTACTGCGGAGCCCAGGGGCACATGGTGAGAGCTTGCCCAGCGAGAAGCCAAGCAACTTCAGTAAGAGCCCCAGGGCAAGCAGCTGAAACAAGAGCCATCTCCGCCTCTGCTTCCAACCAGGGAAACTCCGTCAGTCTCCCTCCACAGAGCTCAGCAGGGAGACCATCAATCAATTAAGGAGGGCTCATTCCGAGGATTCCAGGCAATCCTTTTACTACTTACCAGTAATAATGCACGTCAACCCAGAGCACCAGGTCAAGCTAGAGGCCCTCGTGGATTCCGGAGCTTCAACCAATTTTATTGATGTGCAGACCGTACAAGACTTCAACATCCCGACCACAGAATTGCCATGTCCCATAGAAGTGGAGACCATTGACGGCCAGCCCCTCAAGGCAGGGCCGATTAGAAGGTTCACAGAACTGGTGCAACTGACAATGGGAGACCACACTGAGTGGATCCAGCTTTATGTTACTGCATCGCTTAATGTGCCTGTAATGTGCTTCCAACCAGGGAAACTCCGTCAGTCTCCCTCCACAGAGCTCAGCAGGGAGACCATCAATCAATTAAGGAGGGCTCATTCCGAGGATTCCAGGCAATCCTTTTACTACTTACCAGTAATAATGCACGTCAACCCAGAGCACCAGGTCAAGCTAGAGGCCCTCATGGATTCCGGAGCTTCAACCAATTTTATTGATGTGCAGACCGTACAGGACTTCAACATCCTGACCAGAGAATTGCCATGCCCCATAGAAGTGGAGACCATTGACAGCCAGCCCCTCAAGGCAGGGCCGATTAGAAGGTTCACAGAACCGGTGCAACTGACAACGGGAGACCACACTGAGTGGATCCAGCTTTATGTTACTGCATCGCTTAATGCGCCTGTAATCCTAGGCACGCCTTGGCTGAGGATCCACAACCCATTGCTGAACTGGACTAAGGGAGCAATCTCCTTCCCAGCTAAGGAATGCCAGCACCACAAGATCCAAGCCACTCTCTGCTCTCCAGCAACCAACGCAGTCACAGAAGCAGGGGGGGTCCAGTTGCCAGCCAAGTATGAAGATTTCACAGATGTTTTCAGTGAACAAGAGGCCACAGCACTACCCCCCCCCCCATAGGGACTGTGATTGCACCATTGAGTTGATACCAGGAGCCAGGATTCCAGCAAGGAAACAATATCCCATGTCCCCCAAGGAACTAGCCACCTTAAAGGATTACTTGGACTCTAATCTCCAAAAGGGGTTCATCCGACCATCTACTTCCCCAGCGTCTGCTCCTACCTTCTTCGTACCAAAGAAGCCTGACCCGTTGGCACCTGCAACCCAGGAGACACCCATGAGAGTAGTCCACGATTTCAGTTTTTTAAATAAACAAACAAAAAAAGAAACTTATCCCCTGCCTTTAATCTCTGATCTGCTGGATCGCTTACAGAAAGCACGCATTTTTACCAGGTTGAATCTCAGGAATGCGTACAATCTGATCCGGATGAAAGAGGGGCACAAATATCTAACTGCCTTCGACACCAGGTTTGGTAAATTTGAGTACCTTGTTTTGCCCTTTGGCTTGTCTAATGCAGGAGCCATATTTTCCAGATTTATGAATCAAATTTTCTCTGATTTACTAGATAAGTATCTGGTCATTTATCTAGATGACATATTAATTTTATCTGAGGATGCTACAACTCATGTAACCCATGTACGTAATGTCTTACAAAGACTGAGAGAGAACAAGCTATTTGCCAAGCTAGAGAAGTGTGCCTTTGATTTAACTGAATTACATTTCCTGGGCTATAAAGTATCAAGAGAAGGCATATCCATGGATCCTTCTAAGGTCCAGGCAATTCTCTCTAGGCCACCTCTCCGAAATGTTAAAGAAGTACAAAGATATCTAGGATTTTGCAATTTCTACAGGCGGTTCATAAAAAACTTTAGTGACGGCTAGACCCCTCACACAGCTTTCGAAGAAAGGATCAAAATTCATTTGGGGGGAGAGGGAGCAAGCATCCTTCCAAGAATTTAAGCAATGCTTTGCATCCCAGCCGCTGTTAAGACACCCTGATTCCACGAAGCAATTCATAATGCATTCAGATGCTTCCGATATTGCCATTGGGGCAGTGTTATTGCAATATACAAACAAAACCGAGAATACATTGCTTCCGTGTGCCTTTTTTTCACGCATGCTCTCACCAGCAGAGAGAAACTATGATGTTTTTAACAAGGAGTTGCTGGCAATTAAGGCAGCATTCCAAGAGTGGAGGCACTGGCTAGAAGGTGCAGCCTTTCCTGTGAAAGTTTGCACTGATCACAAGAATTTACAGCTTCTACAAAACACCAGATACTCACCCCACGCCAAATCAGATGGAGCCAGTTTTTCTCCCGTTTCAATTTTGTTATTTCTTATGTGCCCGGGGCGCAAAACTGCTTGGCAGACGCCCTGTCTCGATCCTTTCAGGCAAACCCCGCCACTCACCCAGAGGTACAAGCTACTATATTACAACCTCACAACTTTGATCAGTCTATGAGGGGGAACCAAACAGAGATTTTAGCAGCAGGCAGACAAGCAGAGGACCTATTTACAAGAGTCAGAGCTCAGCAGCAACAGGACCCGTATGCCAGGGCCAGGATGGATGACCTCCAGAGGGGCCCTCTGCCCCCCCCCATTCAATGTGGAGGCAGGCATCCTCTGGCATAGTGGGTGATTATATATTCCCCCTTCATTGAGGGAAGAAGTACTGAGACTTTGCCATGACCATCAAACGGCAGGCCACGGAGGTGTTTTCAAAACTCTCCATAGAGCTCTGAGAGACTACTGGTGGCCTAAGATTACTGCAGACATAAAGGGTTACGTTGCTTCTTGTCACACCTGCAGACGAGCCAAGCCTCTCCCAGGGAAGCCCACAGGGCTCTTGCAACCCCTACCCACCCCCAGTACGCCTTGGGATACAATCTCCATGGATTTCATCACTGATTTACCCCCGGTCCAGGGGCTGACTTCCATACTAGTGGTGGTGAACCTTTTCACAAAAATGGTGCATTTTATTCCTTGCAAGGGCCTCCCATCTGCACCAGCCACAGCGCAGTTGTTCATGGACCATGTTTTTAGGTATAGAGGCATGGTGAATCACTTGGTGAGTGACAGAGGCCCTCAGTTCACTTCCAGGTTCTGGAGGGCCCTTTTCCAGTCATTAGGGGTCCAGATCCACCTGTCATCATCGCATCATCCTGCTAGTAACGGGCAAGCCGAGAAAATTAACCAATGGTTACAGCAGTATCTCAGGTGTTACACCACTTATCAGCAAGACAATTGGTCTGCCCTGCTCCACATGGCAGAATTTACTTATAACAACTCTGTGCAATCCTCGACCAAGATGTCCCCTTTCCAGGCACTCTACGGGGTTAACCCTCGGGTGTTGCCCACCTCCTCCCAGCAGGGAGCTGTTCCAGCCGCGGCTGATTTTCTTAAAGAGCAACAAGCTGCACAGGAGTTGTTAAAGGAGCAGCTGAACAGGGCAAAGAGTGCTTACAAGAGAGCTGCAGATGCTCACAGACAAGAGGGGCCAGCGATTGCAGTAGGAGACAAAGTGTGGCTCTCTACCAAGTTTTTGAACTCTACCAGACCCTCCAAGGAATCGGACTCTAAGTTTGTGGGCCCTTTCACTGTGGTACAGCAGATAAATCCAGTGGCTTATCGTTTACAGCTACCAGCATCCATGAAAGTCCATCCAGTGTTTCACAGATCATTGCTAGCCAAAGACCCTCCCCCAAGTGCCTTACGATCGCAACTGCCCCCCCCCCACCTCCAGTAATTGTGGAGGGGGAGGAGGAATACGAAGTCGAGGAAATTCTGGACTCTAGGAGGAGGGGAAGGGGCATCCAATATTTCATACACTGGAAAGGGTACCCTGAGGAAGTGCGCACGTGGGAGAATGCCAGAGATGTACATGCTCCAGCACTGGTTCATCGATTCCATCAGCTTTTCCCTCACAAACCCAAGCCTCGCACTCTACCAGAGATTCCTCACTTGGATGAGGAGGCAGAGGAATTCGTAAGTTTGCACCTTCCACCCCCACCTGAAGCCTTGACTCCAGTTACAGAGGAGGGGCGGGCACAGCCCTCCAGCTCAGGCGTGCATTTCCCAGGGGGGAGGGGGGACGATTCTTCTAATTATCTAGCTATTTTCCAGCAGCGGCCACCTGGGCCAGACGCGTTATCAGACCTGGAGAGCAGCACTGATTCGTCCGTGGAGGAGTTTTCCTTTGAAGACTTTCCATCGTTGCCCAATTCCCATGGGACCTTAGAAGGAGACGTCGAATCTTATCCAGCCTCTGGAAGGGAGGGGGCTGAAATGGAATGTGAATCTGGAGGGGAGGGTGATGTCATGAGTAAGGATGGCGAGCAGGGGGCTCCCATCCAGGCTGTAAAGCGCACGCGTAGTACTGAGGAATTAAGCAGCCATTCAAAGAGACACAGATCAGGCTCACCTTAGCCTTTGGGGTTTATATGTCTGGGTTTTTCCCACACTTATTCAGTTTGTTAGGATTCTCTGTTATGTAGCAGTAATATACATTAGAGTACTACTCCTCGTCTCAGCGTGTGTCTCACTGTTAGGACAGTAATATTTAGAAAAGAATATGTTGGCACTGATGCTGTATATAGTCTAAAACTGTGCTGCCATAGTGCCTAAAGACATTATCAGTATGAAAGTACGGCCTACAGTATAGAATTCTACAATCATATAGTCAAAAATAGACACCCAGTAGTTTGGGTGGCAGAGGCAGGTGAGGAACCTCAATACTAGAAGCAAGTGTTTAAATCAAAATGATCCTTAGAATAGTGCTTTACATGGACATAATAGTAGTAGTAGTTATTGTTTTTGATGCCTTTGAGTCAGTGTTGACTCCTGAAGACTGCCAGGACTAGTCTTGGAAATAGTCTTTCAGGACTTTCTTGGAAATAGTAGAATAGGACTGCTTAAATATGTATCTAGTTCTTTATTGACTAGGGTTAAATATGTTTGATTATGGTACCTAACATTTGGAAGAGACTTCCAAACATTTTCTTTCAAACCAGATTTTCCAAACCTTTATTCTAGCCCAGAGTAAGTTCAAGGTCTGCCTGCTGAACCTCTCCTTTTGATCAGACCTCCATGATGAATAAATCCCACTAAACAGGTCTGGATTGTATTATTTTCCTGACAGAGGGTCTCAAGGAGCACAAATGGAGCCTCACCCAGCCCGTTCTATATGGATTCATAGTGAACAATGAACCTCCCTCAAAATATGGACTGCTTCACAAGTGAATTCACCCATGCTTATGGGGCACATCATTCTAATTTTCGTGCATGTATCACAAAACCAAATAAAGCTGTGAACTTGTTTGCCAATCAGATTCAGACAAGATGAATCATGTTACGAAGATTTTGAAAAATTGTTTCCCTATCCCCTCTTGCCAGCTAATTGGTTTTAATTACACAAATATAGGGAATGTTTGCTTTCTCTTGAAAGAAAGTCATTCACAGCAGATAACTGACATCCCAGCATTTGCCTTATATTTGCAAAAGACTTTCAACAAAACTGCTGCTCAAAATTTCCTGAGTAAACTTAGCAATCAGGAGATAAGAGGATGAATCCCTTCCTTCCTCTGTATCTGTCTTCTCCCATTAAAAATGTGGATCATGTCCCTACTTGGTCATCTTATTTTAAAGGGCCCAAACATTTTAATCTTTTCTGATAGTCTTTGCTAGAATTGTGCATGGAGGTTTACAGGAGCAGGGCCTAAAGAAGAAAAGGACATTAATCCCAGTCCTCTTCTCTGCAAACCTATTGTCTTTTATGTACTTCAGAGGCAAACTTTCCACAGATTTCTGCAATGCAAATCCCAGTTCTATTCCACATTTTTCTCAGCATGCAACACCTCTAAAAACATGCCAAAATTCAGTATATGCACAACATGTTATCAAGTATTACCAAACCACTTTACCATAGTATTTAGAAGGCAGAAATAGCAAGTCAAATGGCCTTTAATTATGTTGCTGAGCTATGAATGGATCTGGTGATTCGTTTGCTTAATTATTTTTCGTTAATCATAGTCTTGTTTTGTTGCTTTTTAAAAATTATTTGGATCTTTTCCTAGATGGTGAATATATACTGTAGAAATGTAGAGATAGATTTCTATTATATTTGAAACTGAAATCTTATGGATTTTTAGTCTGCCAGTTTGGTCTAGTGGTTAAGGCACCAGGCTAGAAACCAGGAGAGTTTCTGGGTGGGTTCTGGCTGGGTCACTTTGGACCAGTCACTCTCTCTCAGCCCAACTCACCTCAGTTGTTGTTGTGCAGAAAATAGGAGGAGGAAGGAGTACTAGGTATGTTCACTGCCTTGCATTATTTATAAAAATAAAAAGGCGGGATAAAAAATAAAAAAAACCAAACAAACAGGTATTTCTGTGCAGTCTTTCTAGTCTTAGCTCTCCAATTTTTGTTGGAACTATGTTTTCAAGTATTCTCTGACCATTGACCATCCTGGATGGGAGAAAGGCCAGCTTACAGGATTGCACAGTTCTTTGTGGCACAAAGGACTGTGATCAGTGGGAAGCCAAGTTTATTTAAGACTGAAGGGTGCTAATTCAGGGAAACCAATTTTCAGACAACTGCCATCTACCTGAGTGCCAGCCTACTTCCACATGTTCAGCATGCATATTTATTAATAGATACTACTAACAGCCTCTAAGACTTCAAGGTATACTTTTAGAAGCTGCTTTTTAAACTTCCTGCTGCTTAGGAAAAGTTGAGTATATGCAACACCATTGTCCTCCTTTTAACATAAAAGCTGTCTCCTATTAATCCTGCATACAATTTGTCTGGGAACATTTTCTTTCTGTCATATTATCTGACTCAGCTTACATCCTTCCTGTTTGCACAGAGAGTAATTCATCTGAAGAGTGCTGCACTCTAGCCATTACAGGGCAGGAGGTATCCTAGCATCGGGCAAGAACGGCTAAGAAAAAATGGTTTTTGCGGAGTCTAAAACTTGCAGAGCTATTAGGATCTGAATTGGCTAATGGAGGCTCTTTGAAGAAGCAACATCTGTGTTGACGTGACTGATAGGAAAGAGATATTGGGGGGGGGGAGTTGGCTTCTTAAGATAATGATCAAATTATAAAGATAATGTTGGGAACATTGCAAAACCATTGTCAGAAACACCATAAAACAAACCACTTTTTCTCTTAGTATTTATTTATTCATCTGCCTATAGCAGGTGTATACCAGTGTTGCATTCACTGGCATCTCCTTCAGTTGCCAGAATTTTGTAGCAACATTTCCTATCCTAAGAAACACTGAGTCTTGATCTCCTGGAGCTATGTCATTTAATATAAATCCTCCAAGAAAGAATTTTTACTGTAAAATGGAGGAATCTTTCAGAGTTTAATTTTTTTCATTGAAGTTCTTGATTTAAATGTCATTATTCATTATCCTCAGAATGTTCAGAACACATTCTTTTTTCAGATGTTTCTTTCGTATACAAATGGATCTCTGCATATGTAACTTTTTGACAGAAAAGGCAGGCTCCCTTCAGTGCTGCTGGGAATCTTTTAGAGATTCTGAGAGGCGTGGGAGCAATATATTCATTTCAGGGGCCTTCCACATATTTTATTGACTTATTCCATTTATATCCAGTCTTTATTCAAGAGCTCAAGGCAGCAAATGTACTGTTCCTATCTTCTTTTTTTCCCCCTACAACTCTATTGGGCAATGAGCTTCCATGACTGAGGGGGGATTAGAACTCCCATTTCCAACACCTTAACTACTGCATTGGCTTTCTTCTCATTCACAACATTCTATACCAATGCTATTTTTTCTCCATTGTTTTTTGTCCCTTGAAGTCAAAGCCTAGTAAATAGAAGTGTTTACTGGTGCCAAAAGATTGAATATTTTTGGGATTATATTTTAACTGATTATTTTGATTGCCTTAATGAGAAGGATTGATACCTTTCTTTTAAGGTAATAAAAGTAATGAGTTAAAATATAATCCCAAGAATAATTTCAGTTATTCGACACTATACCATACTCTGGATGAGGTACCTTCCAGTTGTGGGGCTGAGGGATAATATCCCCCATTGTCCTCCTACATAATGGCCAGAATACTGCCATTTGTGCTACATATAAATTCATTTTAGAAGATTTCTGCAACTATTCCTTGAAACACCCCTATGATGTAGGCCAAACCAAGACTGTGTCTCCACTGCTGGTGAATCAAATCAAATCTACTAAAGCTGGAAGAAGTACAAAGGCTATCTATAGTCATTCTTCTATTGCCCTGTTGTGCTAAGGTCCCTGTAGCTCTTCTGGTAAATTGGAAAATCCTCTAAAACAGCCGGAGAGATGTTATATCTATGATCCATCTCAAATATAGAGATCTGCAATGAGGAAGGGAGAGTTGGCAAGTTTTGCCTCCATCTCCATCATCTGGCAGGGAGCTTCTCCTGGATCCTAGTGACTTCTCTTCCTAGAAGAACCAACCTGTGTTCAGTTCAATTTGTTTCTGAAGTGACACCCATGCCATCAGATGTAAATATTACTCAGTTAATGATGCAGAGGACTGCAGTCAGACTAAGCCTAATATATAGGACCATATATTGCTACTCCTTCATATGTATGCAGATACATGCATAACAAAGATAATAAAGATGTATGCACAAAGACATAACTATCATGACTCCCTGCATTTCAGAATTTATTACTATCCTTCTAATTGATCAATATACAATTAAACTTCTTTTCAATATTTAATTCTTACCCCAACCTACAGTTTCTCTTTCCCAGACAAATATTGTGGCAGAGTGCTGGAAAGCGTTTGGCCCGAGAGATCAGAAAAATCACAAACCAGGCATTTCTATAAAAATAAATGTATTTACAGAAAGCACAAAAACATTTTTTTTTACAAGCTTGTGCATTCACACACGCTCAGAGAGGACTGGGAGGAAGGCTGTGTAGAAAGGAAACTGAAACTAACAAGCCCAGGCAAATACCTCTTCAGGGCAATTAAAAGCTTTACCTAATGTGGTCATCTTTTCACACCCAAAGCTAAGGATACTTAAGTTTGACCTTCTGACTCTGCCAGAGTGATTTGTTACCATAGTAACTTAATGGCTTGCTCCTTACAAAAAACAAGGAAATGCCAACAAATATTACCTGAATTGCTCCAAAATCTGAAGCTACTATGTCCCAAGTGATCAAGAAACCTGCAAGAGCTGTTAATGTGATCGTGTCATGTTCACCGTTCCGGTGTTTATCTACATCGTAACGGTTCGCTTGCCAAGGTGCTGATACGTGTCCGGGCTGGGAGGGTGCTGCTGAGAGCCTTGTACAGAAGACGTGCTGATCTGTGCCTGGTGGAATGTGTTTAGGCTATCTCTGAAATGTCAAGGTCTTTTTGCCAGTTGATCAGCAGAGCTCATTAGGAGCACCTGGGAATGTGGGGGAACTGTATGTGAGGGAGGGGGTGGGGTGTTGTTTGCAAAGACGCTATTTAGTTTGAGTTTAGGCACGCTTTTCTCATTCTCAGCTTTTTATCTGTTTGCACTCTTTTCTAAATAAATCCAGAACCTGAATTGACATTTTGAGTCTGAGAGTTTTATTTAGGATAAGGCAACCATCACAGATCGCTAAAAGAAAAAAAAAAATCAGTGTAATCGAAGATTCCCTAATGTTCTGCTCCCTGCCAAAGGGGACACACCTTAAACAGTAGAGACACATGCCAGATGGTGCTGAAATAAAATTCAATTATACAGGACAATCAATGACAAAACACATCAACTGAACCCCAGAAAATTGCTTTTCACTTCATTTTTGTTTTGTCATCTGAACAAATAGTGAAAGCCACTATTTGGGGCACAAGTTTTAGAATAATAGCAGAATACCAAAATCCACCCTTTGGAATATCTCAGAAAAAGCATCAATAATTCAATTTCTTCTTAGGATTTTAATGCTTCATTCAATGCAGAGTTAAAAGTTATTTTTATAATTGTTGTAATCATTTCTAATGTCATCTTAAGCACAACATGAGAAGATAATTATGCTTTCTAGAGAGCAAAAAACCCATGTACTTCCCACCCCCAAATTCACTACAAAGTACTCCAAGGTTGGACATGTTGAGTATCCTTAGCAGAACTCAAGAGGAATAGTGTCTGTCATCTTGAGTCTTTAAGCAATGGGTTGGCAATATTTGACAAATGCCGTCAAATTTTCTCCTGGTTCTTGTAGTTCCAGTGCCTTCCTTGTACCCCCATGCCCCTCCCCAGTGTTCTCCTTTTCTCTCTACCAATGTTGAGGAGGGCAGGGATGATGTCACCCAAACCAGGTAGACCAGACCAGAAACACGGCCAGATGAACTAATTCTACATTAACAGAAACATGCAAGTCTGCAAGTACAACTCTCCCACCATCACCTTTACAGCCCAGTAACTTGGGGAGGGTCCCTCCTGAGCCTTTTGCTCTGCCCACTATGCAGCTGTGGGCTATGCTGCCTCTTATCTGACCATTCTCTAGGCAGCATCTCTTTGCCCAGTCTCCCAAGGTCATTCCCACATACCATTACAGATGGGAATCTTTCCTCAGCTGTTCTGCAACATAGTTAAATGCAACAGCAAGAAGAAATGTTGGAAGGGAAGTTCTTTATAGTTTAAAGGAAAACACTCCCAACTGCTAAAGATGTTCTGTCTTGTTCCCTGGGTTTATCCAGTGTTTCTTCTTTTGTTTATATCCAGATCAAGCTGGCCCTCCCATTTTTTCATCTTAATAGTTCAAAACAAACTGAGATTCTGTTTGTGTTATGGTATTTTGCCTTCTTAATAACTATTTTTTATGGATGGGTTTCTCCAACAACTTAACTGTTTTCTATTAAACATTTTTATTTGTTCTTCATATTTTGAAAATGCAAATAACACATATTCTTTGAGAGAAGTTAGTAATTTTTCAAGATCCTTCTTAGCAATTCCAATACAGCTAAATCAATTACATGATTTACTTGTTATGTGTTGTGTTTATTTATGGCTGGCCTCGCTAACAGTCTTGGGGATGGCCAATAAACCAAAGCTCAATACATTCTGCACAAGTGGTATTTAATAGCTTGTTCTGCATCCCCCGAAAGGGAAGTGGGCAATTTTTCTTGGGTCAAGGGCTATAATTTCCTACCAGAACCTGCTAGGGCAGGGTTTCTCAACCTTGGCAACTTTAATCTGTGTGAACTTCAAGTCCCAGAATTCCCCAGCCAGCCATGCCTGGCTGGGGAATTCTGGGACTTGAAGTCCACACAGATTAAAGTTGCCAAGGTTGAGAAGCGCTGTGCTAGAGGTCTGCAGAGAAATATGGCCATATCATCAGAAGGGGTGGAGCTGTGTTTTTTAGCAGAATGAGATTGCAAAGCAAAATAGAAGGCAAAATCCTCCCATCTCCCTGATTATTTGATTGGGGGAAGGGGGGAAACCCACAACTAATAACTGGTCTTTTTGCTGCCGGATGTTGGTGGTGTGATCTTGGTGTTGGGCAGCCCAAATGTGGTGCTTGGGGTGTGCATGCCATCTGCAGCTTGCTCTCCTTGATTCTGAAGGAGAGTGACTGTCATTAGGGTTCTGTGATGCATGAAATGTCCTTTTCAGTGTCTGCACTATCTCTGATACAGAAAGCGTATCTCAGTAATCATAACTGGGTGGCCTATTCCTACAATAACCGTGATACACTGCGGGATGACAGTTTTAGAATTTATAGAATGTATAGCAGCTTGAGGACAGATTAGAATGGAGCATTTTGAATCACATGAGGTCCGTATCTTCGTTGTTTCTAGCTCATTTTGGGGCCCAATTTAAAATGCTGATATGGACCCTGCAATTTAATCAGACCCAAATACCTTCCCTTTTAGACCCAGGCCCTAACAAATTCAGAGCCCTAGCTTTGAATGCTGTTGCATGATGATATGTGGAAAGGGGCTGCTCAGCTGAGGGTTTCCCCTCCCCTCCAAGGGGAATGACTCCTGTCATCGTCCCCCCCCCCAAACTATAGTCATTTCTAGTTTTCTGGATATTTTAATATTGATTTTCTGCATTTGATCTGCAATGTGATTTTTAAATTGGTTTTATATCTGTTATTTTAATCTCTGCTGTTGTAGCTGGGGATTTGATTTATTGTTTTCATTTATTATTTTCTTATGTCTTGGCATGTACTTTAAAAGTGTGGCTAAATGACAGCAGGAGGTCTTTTGATTTCAGATCTGCATTATTTTTTTTCATCTGTATTAAATCACATAAATAATGCATCGATATTTAATAAAACTTGTAAAACAGGCTTCTGGAGAATGGAAAACATAGCATTTCTTTATACGGGTTTCACAGGTTCTGAGAGTGATACTTACAGTGCAATCCTATGCACTGTTACCCACAAAGGAGTATTATGGGAAATCCTTGGGATTTTCTTTCTCTTTAGAGTACTTAAAATTGGAGTATTAAACAATGAATAAATTTCTGTCCCTCCCCAAGAAATTATCTCATAGAGGTTATTTCTTATAGACTCTTGCAATTTTTTTCTGCAAGTCCTCTGAGTTTTGAAAAACACAAATTAGTGATTTTGGAAATTAAAAAGTGAAAGAAAACATGTAGCAATCCTGGCTGCTATACTGTCTATGCAAGTGCACACATGCTTAGCCTTCATGGGGAGGCCCTGAAAGTAGCCAAGATGATCATCAAAGAGGATGCAGCTCTTTGATGCTTTAAGCAGCTGGTGTGAACTGGTATTTTTTCACTCTAGAATGAATGGTCCCATCCAAATGGTCATACGCTATCCTGTGAATACAGGTAGTCCTCACTTAAGGATGGTAATTGAGACCGGCAACTCCGTTGCTAAGCAACATGGTTGTAAAGCACAGTGTCATGTGACTGCGCTGACTTACAGCAGCAGTTGTGGCAGTCCCATCTGCGTTGTTAGGTGAATCCCATGTGGTTGCAGTGTTCTGCGGTCATGGGATTGCCATTTGCAACCTCCTGCCGTCTTTCCCATTGACTTTGCTTATCAGAAGCCAGCAGCTAAGGTTGCAAATCACAGTCATTCTGCAACAGCTGCAACTACGAGGACCCGTCATAAGTACCCCATCAAACGGTTACTGAACAAGTGGTCATTAAAAGAGGACTACCTGTGATAGAATAATTCTCACTGTATATTCAGCTGAATCAGGATAATTCAAATCAGAAGTTGAGTAAATCTGAACACAATTTATTTCAGGTAGATAGAATCTGCATCCAAATCCTCCCAAAGCTTCACTAATGTTTTGGAATTTAGAGAGACATGGAAATACTGCTACTGTATCTCCAAAAATTTATATATTGCTCATAGGAGTACATAAAACATTCTAATATGTACTTTCAAAACATGTACATATTAGAACCCTCAAATGTCTTATGTTGTCTATAGGCCGAGTTAAAATCAATCTATTCAATTCATTTCTTTCCTACCACTGTTTGTGCAAGGAGGGTGAAAAAATGTTAATTATTGCTTGCATTGACTGATAATGGGCTTTTTGAAAAAGAAAAAAAATTCCCTTGGCTGCTTTTTCAATAAGTTGGCACTGAGCATGGACTACGATTACCCCCACTTCTTTTGTGGCCTAGGATGACAACAAGGAGTGAGAGACTTGCCTCAAGTTCTCATTGTTCCCTATGGTAGAACATCTAAAACAATCCGAGTCTTGCTGGAATAGGTGAAACATTCCAAGGAAATATTCCAACTAGGCCATGCACATCCCCAAGTTCTCCACCTAAGAAAAATGCCAGCAAGGAGTTAAGGGAAAGAACTGAGGTATATACTGTATTAGTATCTAATTACACTGATTTTTCTTCTACTAGAGCTATCCAATCACAGTGGATGGAGAAAAGGATGCCGGAATAACATATCAGACCCAGCTGAGGTGGTGTTGTGTGGATTTTGCCCGTTTTCCAGAGGAATAAAACCTAAAACAGGCTTCATGAAATGTGGGATCCTGGAAAATGTTGTCTATTGGATATTTGATTTTAAAATGCTACATATTTAAGCCTTTCTACCATGGTTTGCTTTACATGTATCATCTACCCTTTCCCCTGGACTTCAGGTCTCGGTAATCTTAAACCAATTTTTATTTCTCATAATACTCTAGGCCCAGCACTTATCCTCTTGCAAATTTGCATATTTGTGCTCAGGGAAATCTCTACAGTGTCTAATCTTTTCATACAAATCCCCCTCTCCTGCAAAGAAACAAAGAGGAGAGATTAAATTTAAAATGTAAAGCTGCTTAGTGCTGCTTTGCTATTTGTCTGAACTATTACTTTTTTTAAAATTCTCACCCCATTTATTGATTTCTGACTACTGCCCAAGGGAGCTATTGAGATTCAGATTTCCAAATCAAGATTTGGGTTATGACCCAAGTAAAATCAGAGAACCTGTGATTTTCTAAACTGGAGTTCATTCTGAATCTTTGCTTCATATACCACCCTAGTATATGATTAAACAAAATTAAGGATTTTTTCCAATGAAAAAACAGTTTCTTTCTTGGTCAGATGTTACAAAAGGGAGGTAATTCATACATATTTGAGTATGCTTCTGTTTCTGGATCTACCTAATGCCTTTTGACAATTACATTTCTTTTGTTTTGCATCTTCTTAACAATATTATTAAAGCTGGGTTTGGGGATACAGTGATATGAAATTACTCTTCAGGTCCACCAATACCTCACCTCTTGGCTTTCTGGCACTCCTAGCCTTTTCCCGTTATATGGGAAGCAAGAATATGAAACAGATTTTTTCCTTATGATGTAGACCAATGTTTCTCAACCTTGGCAACTTTAAGGTGTGTGAATTTCAACTCCCAGATTTCCCCAGCCAGCTGGAGAATTCTGGGTGTTGAAGTCCACAAGCCTTAAAGTTGCCATGGTTGAGAAACACTAATGTAGCCTCTGTCCTGAGTAAGCTCCCATCATCGGTTTTAGTTATGAGGTATCCCCAGGACAAAACAGGCTTTAACTTTTACTATTTTCTCTCAGTTTTATACTAGTGTGGAGCATTAAAGGAGTAACCCATAAGAAGCAGTCTAGTTCAACCTAAAAAGAAAGAAAGAGAGAGAGAGAGAGTTATGTCACACCCTAGAAGTAAAATATGGAACATAAATCATATACATGTAACCCAAACATGGAGTCTCTTCTAGAGTATTTACTCTGCCTGTTTGTTCCCTCTCTGGAACTGTTAAAATATCTACCACCAACTTATGGGCCTCTACTGCCTCCCTCGAGAAGTGGGCACCCCAGTAACATTTCTGCAGTTTAATAAAAGTAATTCCATAGTTTCTCCCTTGTATTAAATCCTGAGAAATGTAATTTTCCAGTCTGCCATAGTCCCACATCTAGTCAACAAAAGTGACTTTGCTACTAGGCTTTATAACTGGTACACAAACACATTTTATATCTAAACATACTGAGGTATCCTAGACTGTCATTTCCAAGGTGTTATTCACACTGACCATTGTATAATGCATTTTCTTCACTCACATTTCAGAGATGGCAAGACACCATCAATAAGGACATGCAAATTGAGGGCCTGCACCCTGAGGATGCAGACGGTTGGACAAAGTGGAGTTTCAGGATCCGAAAAGCAGACCCCGCAATAGCGGGAAAATGCTAGGAAAAAGAAGGCATTTCAAATGTTAGATGTGTTTCTGTGTGTCTATCATAGCATATCCTCATGAATAAGGAGATAATGCTTCCCTAATTGAGACTTTAATGATGCATCTGTTGGAACAAAAGTTCATATGGTGACATGCAGTTCTTTCTACTTCCTTCCATATAATTACAAAAATAAAGTTTTGATAGTATAGCTGCAGAGAAGGAGTCTCAAGAGACCTTTGAAAGTCAAACTACCCAATATGTGGCAGAAACCTTTGACTCTTTGGGCTGCCCTGAACGTGAAAAAAGTTTTATGGGAGAATCCACAAATTATAGCAATATTCATCTATGCTGTGGCAGGTTTGTACAATGGCTATCATTTGGCTACCCCACAACATCCACAAATGATCCCAGAAAATCAATCACCATAGGTAGGAAGCTCAGTTTATCTTGGCAGTAAATGCTTCTACTGGTATCAGCTCATACATGTTCAACTGCAAGTCGTCATCTGTTTTTTAATTAAGCATTTTTTAAAAGAACAAAAACCATGAAAATAAAAAAGTAAAATGCAATAATAGAATACAGGTAATTAAACCTAGGATCTCAAATGTCATGAAGGTTACCGTTTTTCAATACATCCTTAGTTACTTATAAAGTTATGACACATCCTATATTATTTTTTAAAGGAAGGTCTAAAATATATCATTAAAAGTAAAAATACCTGGTTAACACAGTAAAACTTACTAATTAGAATTATATGCTATAACATGTTAGGTCAACACTAAGAATCAAATTTCTTACCATTTAAGAGAGAATTTCTATAAAATGATGTACTGTTGGTATTTTTCACCAGAGAGATGTATAAGATGTATAAAGGTACTTCAAACTGTTGCTGGAAATGTGAAAAGCATGAAGGGACATTTTACCATGCGTAATGGACTTGCAAAAAAGTGAAAAAATATTGGACACAAATATATATGATGATGCAGAGAATTTTAAAAATTTAACTTTCAGTTGAAACCAGAGCTTTTTTTACTAGGACTTAGGGATAGTCAACTAGAAAAGACTCATGGACAACTGGTTTTATATATGGTAACTGCAGCGAGGCTATTATATGCACAAAGATGGAAAAATGTAGAAATACCCACAATGGAGGAGTGGATTGTGAAGATGGCAGGACTTGCTGAAATGGCCAAATTGACGTGTTTGATTAGGGAAGGAACAATAACTACTGAGTGGAAACCCTTTATGGACTTTTTGCTGAAAATGGACAAAAATGAATTGATCATCTCAGGATTTACTGATTAAAAAATAGTTGTTTACGGAAAGAAGGGAACCATGGTATGTAATTTGGAAGGGCGGAAATGGTAATAATCATGTTTGTAACTGCTGCAAAGAAGATCAGAAATTACTTCTTTAGATATTTTACTTTACTCTTTTCTTTTTTCTTCTTTTCTTGATTTTTACTGTTTCTCACTTTTTTTAATCTTTTCATGTCTTTTTCTTTATTCTATTTTTTTTACATTTCCATAGTTTTTAATCCTGTATAAAACTTTCTCAATTAAAATTACATTTTAAAAAAGCCACTAAGAATCTAATTTCTTACAAAATCGAATATAAACTCTAAACACAGAAAAACCCTCATCTAAGATGAGGTACAAATCTATGAGTAAATTGTAATCCAAGAATGGTTTCCAATTAGAATTGAATTCTACATCACATTTACTTTTAAAATATGGGGTTACTTTGGATAATGAAGCATAGTCCCCTAACTTGATTAGCCATGATCAAACATTGGAAAATGCCTCATTGTCTCTGCCAAATCTTCCCTGGAAATTCTGCATTATCCATTCATAGATAAAAGACTGAGAAGGCCTGAGAAATGAAGAAAATATTTCATTTCTTTGTACTATTCTGTCCTAATAGCTTTTTTCTCTTCCCAATTCCATGTTAGATTTTACAAGGTGATGTCTAAATCCTTTCTCTCCAGAATCTTACCTCTGAAAATCTCTTTGGTTGAAATGCTACTGTAGACAGAAGAAAAAAAAAAAAAAGAACTAAGCATCTTGCACCTCCTGTTCTTTAGCAACTTCCTATTTCCATTCCTTCATGTCTCCCCATATTCCTTCCTAGAGGTAGAAATAAAATTTCTGATTTGAGCATGCAGATGAATAAGGAATAGGCAGTCTTTGAGTATTTCCAGATGCTCAGTCCATGCCACTATCCAAGTATTGGAAACACAAGATAAAATGCAATCAGATTAATATTGGGCTGCCTGTACCTCCATTACTATTCTGGTATGATTAAAACTCTAGCCCTGTTTAGATGATATCTGTACATGTAGTTCTCAGTGCAGGAGAAACAATGAGCCCCCCAATCTGCTCTCTTAAAGTTATATTAGTGATGTCACTCAAGAGCTCATCCTCCACAGACACCAGTACATGACAACTGCAGGGTTTTAGTGCATGTGGAAGCCATCATATGTGCACAAAATCTCCCCATTACAATTGTGCTGTTCAATCATATAACATCCCCAAGAGAAGGGAGGCCTACTTTCAATTCCTCATGTACTGGGATCAACACACGAAGGTATCATCTAAACAGAATTTATCTTTCATCCTAGATGTTCGCTAACAAGTGACCAATCACTTATTGAGTTTGCTATCTGCATGTTGATTATTCACTTATTGTCTTTGCTGCAGGTGTATTCTAACCCATTGAATCTGAGCAGCAAATACTGTTTTTAAAAAATCAGCATACTAGAGAACATAAAAACAAAATGCTTTCTTAGCGGATGCTTCTTCTTGTTCCATTACCACTATCCTTCCATTTGTTGACTATGAACACAACTCAAGCCATTAGGAAGTTTGCTGGTGATCAAATGAGCACCTGAGTGTGTGATTTAGATTCCTGCACATAGCTGATCATTGGATTAGATGCCTTAATTGGCCACATTCAACTTTATCATTTAATGATTCCATGAATTATAAAATGGAAGCATTAGGGGACACAGTAGGATGAGAATTAGAAGGAGGGAAATGAGCTTTGGAATCCATGAATTGGAAACAGAAGTTCTTATGCTTTAAAGCTGACTGGTTTGGGGGCGAGAGGGGGGCAAGAGTAGGGATGTATGATTGAGTGTATTAATTTCCTGCACAGTGGAAATCATGTGATGAGGCCTTATGGAGAAATTTGGAGGGGCAGGGGAATTAGGAGAAAATCCTCCCTTGGTAAAAAACTTGGAAAAAAACTTGCCTGTCTTAAAGAATTAGAGAATATTATGAAATGTTAGATGAGGTTTTGAGGAAAAAAAATCTGCAGCAGGAAAAGACAAAGAGGGAAGGACACTTAAATATTCTCTTGTAACTTGCTGATGATACAGTACATTTTGTATAAATGCGATTTTCTGCTGGCTCAGTAAAACAATCATCTGAAAGTGCTCTTTTCTCTCAAAACCTTCACTGTGTTCAAAGCCAGAACAGAAATAAGATTCCATAGATCAGTTTTATGGCCCCAAACACTTTGGAATGTGATTATCGTTCATCTAGAAGAGATTCCAGTGGTAAAGGCAGGTTCATCAATGGTAATGTTGCATCCGTCCCGTACCCAGGTCTGAAAACGGACGGAAAAGGGTCCAGTTTAGCTCATGGTGACCTTTTTAAAAACAGGGCACTATCTAAAATTGTCTCCATTGCATTAATATAAAAAGTGTTAGTCCTCTCCACTACCAGTTTCCACCTATTATGAAATGAGATCTGGGTAGTCTTTGTATTTTCTGAAATGGGGGATCAACCATTGTATATTTCTTCATCCCACTAATCTAGAAATAGTTCTAGGTGCAGCCAGAAATCCTTACAGGACCTAACTGAATGTTTGTAATTTTTTCTCATTTTCCCTTTAAAACTATCATTAGATGAAGGCTTCTAAGGCAACAGCTTTTTTTTCCTTGTTCCATTTTGTGCTCTGTCTCAAGCAGAATTATGGAGAATTTATAAGCATGAATTTTTCCTTGGCAGATTTGAGTTACTTGAAATGCCACTTTAAATACGAATTTTGGAATGTATCTTTCTATACTTACTCTTTGTGGCACCACGTTACATAAATGAACATGTTTATTGTTGCTGTTGTCATCTATGGAAGCTGCAGTGTTAAGGTTTCCTCTCAATTCCCTCACAGAAACCCACATGTGTGATAGCCTTTGTGGAGCCATGCCACAATGCCAAGGCAAGGCCCAATGGTACATAAGGAAGCCAAAGAGAAGGACTTGCTTTATGGGTGCACCAAACAAAGACCCTTAGTTGCTCCTACCCCTTTAGGCAATACCTACTTGATCTCCCAATGAACTGAAAGTGAACCTTCACAAGGATTTCTTCAGGAAGAGGTTGTGTGTAGTTGAAACATTCCCCACAAGCAAAAACCCCTTTAGGTAAAATCAGTAAAATGCGGGGTGCGGGGGGGGGAGAACATTTTCACATTGCTTTGTCATAAGCATTTAAAATTGAGGTCAAATCTGGGTCTTTTGGTGACTCAGACAATATGTGACTTTTTCCATGTATCTGTTTATAAAAAAAATAATTTCAGTCATGCACAAACACAAAAAAATACCCAAGGCTTTTTTTCAATATAAATAGTAAGTAAATGATCATGATTTTCTAATTTTGCACTCCCTTTCTGTTCTTGGCATACAACAGATGTTTGAATTTATACCCCATAAATTCCTGGTGGAGGCTGTCAAAATGGGAGCAGGTGGCTTTGGCTCTCACAAAAGCTTAAAGACAATTTTGGATGTGGGAACAGTCATGTTTGCTGTAGAAACATGTTAAAAATGAAAATGGAGCAACTGGTAAACTGTCTTTCCAAGAGATGGTTAGTATCTAAAATAAACCATACTTCAAAGATCTTTTTGTTTGAAGCTTGCATCTGATTCTGTTTTAATTTGATTCATGGTTGAAAGATCCCAGTATTCATTAAAAAAAAAGAAAAGACTGAGGTGGAAGGAGGGAACACAGAGAGAGTTTTATAAATGGACTCCTAATGTTCTGCCATAATATATGAAAGCATTTTTAAAAGGGCCCAATGAAACTAGGTCTGAGAGTAGTTCTGAGACACAGGAGTCCGGAGTGAAAATAAAGAGCAGCGATTCTCTCTTTCAGAAACTGATTTTACACTTTAGCATCTCTCTGTAAGGCCTTGGCATTGGTTCCTGACCAGAGTTGGGCCCCTATGTTTTCCTGCTGCTTCATTGGACAGCTCATTCTGGCTCGATTGTACCTCAGGAGCAATCAGAAAAAGAAGTTTTGGAACAATAATAGTATTTCTTCAGGATGGTTGTTTTGACAGGATCTTCCCACTTCGCCTTTGTCCTGGTTCCTTGGTTTCTCCCCCTTCAATAGCTAGTCAGCTGCCGTAACACTAGAGTATCTTCACACCAAACTTCTTAAATCAAGTGGAAGTGTGGCTTTGCTGTTCTTTTCACAGAAATTAGTCTTAAAAGACCAATTTCACAGAGTCCCTCTGGTCGGAGATGGTCGGTGACAAATATGATAAATAAATAAATAAATAAAATTGAGGAGCAAAAAACCCAAGCATGAAGTAAGAACAAGAGGGCTGAAGGCTGGCGGAATGCTAATTTTGTATTTTCTATTGGTCTTCTAGAGCAGGGGTTCCTAAACCTTTTGCCATCGCACCTCCCTTTAGTGTAAGCTTACTGTACACACCTCTCCTAAAAATCCAAGCACAAAAATGAATATTAACAGAATCTAGCAGTCTGAAAGTACAAATCTCCCACTCTCCCTATTTACCGCCTGAGTAGTTAGGGCGGGGCCTTCTTGAGTCTCTTTCTCTGGCCATTACTTTGTTGTGGGCTCCTTTCTCTTTTACCTGGTCTTTCCCTGGGCAGCATCTCTTCCCTCCATCTTCCAAGGTCACCCTCACATTCCATCACATTATACTAAGCTGCACAAACTTCTCTATTTTCCTATATTATCTTTTCAGGATTTCTTGAACCAAAGGTTCTAACCCCAGATGACCCCTTCCCACTTTTGTTTACACAGAGGGTGAAGCATAGGGTTTAGATCCACATCTTTACTCATTAAATCATTAGGCACTCTTGCCATCTATTTTGTGCTGCTGTTTACACAGATATTTTGGGAGGATGTGGAAAGAGAAACGTATTAATAGTTTCTAACTCTCCAGAAGAACTCTCTCTTTAATAGCATATCCACACTTATCTTTTCAGCTACTCCTATTTTGTGCTCATGCTGGCTTGACTATAAACCAGCTTAAAGAAAGCTGTTTGGACTGAGACAGAACAGCTTGCAAGATATTCAATCTATCATGTCCTCCCACTGGACAATTCCCTTGCTGCAATGTTCTTCTATCTTTCTGTTCTAGGGATTTACCATTTTAGCATTTTTCCAGTCATCAGAGGAAGAAGCGTTTTACCCCCAGCCTTCAAATAGTCCTAATAATCTATGGGCTCTCTTGGAGCTGAGAATGGAACCCTTTTACCTCAAGTGATTGGAAAAACAATAAAACAGTAACCCCATAGACTTAAAAAAAGGGGGGGGGAAATCTGCACAAGTAAGAAAAACTTCTTCCCAACCCTGCTCCCCACCCCCAAAGTTTCTGCTGAATTTTAAACTTAGCAACTTTCTGTAGATCAAGCAACGATGTGAACCACTATGCTGTGGTGATAAAGGGAGGTGTGGAATCTCTTACAATGGATCAGAAGCACTGTCTCAGTTGAAGGGATCATCTGTTCTTGGCAAAGAAGCCAATGAATGGCTGAAGTTAGCCTGCAACAAGCTGAAGTACTTTAACCCAGACAGAGAGGAGCACTTGAGGAAAAAATGGACTTCAGAAGTGGAACAGATAAAAGTGCCCAAAGTTGCTGTGAAGATGAGTGGGGGGTTAATAGAAGGTAATGTTTCTGTTTCTGCCCTCCAGGAATAGTTGCCTGCCTGTCCTAGTAACCAGGCAACTGGACAGTATGGCTAAGCCCTATATTTGCTTTAGTTTGGGATTAATCATATCAGAGATCAAAGCAAAACTAAAGATTTGTCACTAGGATAACAGGCTTCAGTAACATCACTTTTATTGTGCCTCATAGCTGTTATTATATAAGCATCCCACAGGCAGAAAGTTTGAAGTCTTCATCTGTAAGGAATATGATAGCACAATGGTAGGTTGCAAGTGAATCATGAAACATGACTGAAATGCTGCAAAGTGCAACAAGCTCTATATGTCACATCCACAAAGCTGTTCTATTCCTGTAGAGTAGAATAAGGAACAGGAGACAATAAGAAAGAGTGGGAAAGATGTCACATTACAGAGAGACAAACCTTCTGGAGCAGATGGCAGTCAATTTTAGGGCCTTTCCCCACGGCTGAGTTGACGTGTTATCCACTCATCCTTGAATCAGCAGAAAACTAAGCCTGCGTGAAATGTGCCATCCCACTGGTGATTCCTAGCCTGCCTTTATTGCCTCTGTTCCAAGTCTCTTTCAGTACCTAACTTCCCTCCAAGGTTACGGAAGACAAAATTTAACTGATTTTAGACACCTTGTGGCTGCCCTTGGATCATTATGGAATAAGGAGGAAAGACTTCATTACAGGTAAGGATCACTTAGGATTGTTTCACTCAGGGGTTGGGGAGGAAATAAATGCAGAGTCATAGGGACACAACAGAAAAAAGATGTAGCCAATCAGAGACATCCACAGGGAGCTTGAAAAAGTCAAGTCATGATCAAAGCCCCACCCATTTTTAATGTAAAAAGGGGCAGAGTTTCAACTACACAGTTGCAGCCACCATCTTGATTTTTTTTTACATCCCCCCCCCCACACACACAGATGCCTCTTGTTGCAAGGGTATATTTTGTGCCATGGTTAGGTACCAGAAGGAACATCTGTAGAAGAAAACAGATTAGTTGAGGATTTGATTACTAATAACCCCACATAAACTCTGGGTTTCCTTTAACCCGAGGAACCAATAGATGCAAGAAACAAGAGCTATGGAATGTGAGTAGGTTGTAAATTTATATAAAAGTACCATCACTGAATATTCAGGCACAGGTATCAAAAACAGGCTTCTGATTCTTCTGCACTGCAATTATTAAACACACACATCCTTGTCAACACCTGTCAGCCCTCCCAGGTAGATCAGATAGGAAACATGACCAGATGAGCTAATTCTACTTTATTGTAAGGCTACATTAACAGAATCTCACCCTAAACATATGTAAATTCTCCAGATCATCATCAGCCACTGATCTGTGTTCTTCGCATTTGCTGCTTCCTCAGAATAAAGAATTCCCATTGCTTTATGTGAGGTTCCTCAACTATTTGGTTCTGTTCCTATTCAGGATACACTTTCCACTGGAGCTATTGAATTTCCAAGGTACCACTGCCCCAGTACTCAGAGGTCACACATTATTGAACATAGCACAGGATTCTTTCTGTTTACAGCATTATCCTGAGCCATGCACTAATGAATAATGTAAATTATTTTGTAAAGTAAGCAGAAGCCTTAAAAATCACATATGTTTTGTAATTTGTGGACACAATGGCATGCCACCATTGTGTTAGTAGTTATTCTGCCATTTCAGGTTGCATTCATAATCATATCATTAGACATAATGATATGACAATGTAGGAGTGCTAGTTTTAAAAAGTATTAGTAGTACCAATTGAAACAAATATTTGTAGCTCAGGGTTGAACTGTGGAGTCCTTGGTGCTCTCTGAGCCTTGTTGTTTTCTTGCAGACCTTTCATTACCAGACAAGGCAACATCTTCAGTGCAAAGAGGAAGTGGGCCTTGCAAGCCACAGTATATAAACTGAGAGCAAGGCCCACGCCCTCTTTGCACTGAAGATGTTGCCTAGTCTGGTAATGAAACGTCTTCAAGAAAACAACAAGGCTCAGAGAGCACCAAGGACTCCAGTGTTAGTAGTATAAATTTATAGATGCATTTTAAAAATTAGGCTAATGACCCAGAGGAGAAGAAAATAAAGATTTCCTCTCTGCCTCCACTCTGGTTCAAAGCTGAAAGTGGAGGAAACTGTTGCAACCTTACAGGTCTGAAGACACTCCTCCTAGTTAAGAGTTGTAGTAATGCTAGATTGGAATACTGTAATTCAGCAGCACACATCAAGAAGTTTTAAAATAGTTCTGGAGGGAGGAGGAAGAGGAAGAGAAATAATTAGGACAACAGTGAAGTTTCCTGTGTACCTGAATCTTCCAAATACAGTTTTTGGAATTTTTGCAGCCCGTATGTGGAATCCCATAACAACTCTTTGTCTTTCATTATTCTGGTTTGTCATCTTTCAGTCCTAAAGAGACAAAGACTGTAAGAGGCTCACAAGGACCAAATTTCATTCACTGAGTTTCAACCATAGACATTTAGGATGCGTGATCTTCCTGGGATATTATAACGACATTTTTTTTCAGACTGTACATAATCTTATATTATGAAGAGGGCATTAAAAGGACTGCCTACATATAGGAGTAGGGAAAAATTGAGGGCAAACGTAGCTGGCAATCAGTCTTCAGAGTCAAATTATTTCCAAACTAAGTCACAGTGTTGATCCAAGATAACTCTGGTGCAAAATGCAAAACAAACCAAAGAAAAAATTCAGAGAGTAGACAACGGGAGGACTGTAGAATGCAGAGAATTTTAGGGTAGATGTTATGAAGATTAAAATGGGTGGATTAATCCCTAGAGGAGTGATGATTCACAGTTCTAATCAATTTACTAGAATGGGTTTTAGTAGAGTCATTAAAGTTTCCCTCATGAATAATGCCATTAAAGCTGCATTGCCAGATGAGAAAATAGTGAATGTTGCAATGATATTTTACTATGTTTCTAGTAATATATTAATTGGCTGAATTAGGTCACATAGGTAATTCATAATTTCTTACAATCTCCAAAGGGTGACTGGATTTCTCTCATTCTTCCAAGAGGTAAACAATTTGTTACAGAATGGAGACGTGTTTTATAGAGCTGTATGCATAGGACAGCTTGAGATACAGCTCTTTTCTTTTCCTCATCTGTTCTACAAGGCTCACTGAGACAGAGTATGACCCCATAAAACATACATGAAAAAGCATTTTTTTAAAATTTTGTTGTAGCTTTAATTGTATTGTTGAAATTGCCAAACACAGTATAACCATCCACAATTTTTGACTGCAGGCCCTACACAATAGAACTATCTCATTCCAGGCTCCATATGGATAGGTTGAGCAAATTAGTTTATTGTTGTAAGCACAGTTTACAGCCACAGGCATATTATATACAGTATAAAAATGAATAAATAAAAATATAGCAATGTTAAATATCTTACTGACTTACAGTGCTAATTAGGTTAAAATCCATATAAAACTAACCCTAAAACTACAGTCTGACAAGAAGTCCAGGAAAACTTACCAAATGGGGATTCCTAATTTTAAAACATAATGGGATAAAAATGGCCACTTGATAACATTGGCCAGCAAAAAAATGTATTCACTCCACTTATGCTCTGCTATGCCCTGGAAAGAATGGATAGCTTTGTGTGAAGTATAGAACCCACTCTCCTCCCAAAACAAGTTCATCCTGACTTCAACTGCTATGGACTTCCACCGCGTTTCCTTTTTACTTCATTTTCTGTCCCCTTTCTTCTTCAGACCGGCTTTTTTTAACCTACTCTTGATTCCTCAGAGCTCTCCATTCAGACAATCAAACTGTGCCCATAGAGACCTACTCTTCAGGGAAATCTCCAATGCATTGAAGAACATAGAGATGACTTTGGAAAAGTATGGAGCAACTATTAGTAAAAAAACAAAAGAGAGTTTAATCTGGGAAAGAAGGAAGGCTGAGAAAGAAACTTAAATCTTCCCCAACTTGACTCTCTTTAGTATGTTGGCTGGGAAATTCTGGGAGTTGAAGTCCACACGTCTTAAAGTTGCCAAGGTTGAGAAACACTGGCCTATATCAGTAAAGGAGAGTTCTAGTATTTCTTGTGTGTCTGTTTTCTGAAAGCCTTTCCTCAAAAGGCTGACAAGTGTGACTTGGAGAAAAGAGGATCTGCTCATTCGTCCTTGGATGCTGAGCTGTACACAAGAACAAGGGCTATTGTTCGTTTGTCTATTTATTTACCTTCTCTTATTTGATCAGTATTTGTACATTTCCTCCCATGACTGCCTGTAAAATTATATTCATTTCTTTATTTGCTTTTATCAGTTTCAATCCTGAGCTATAACATCCACCTAAATTGGCTGACATCACTTGCTAAATCTTGAGCAAAGGTATTATTTTAGAAGAAAGATTTAGTAGAATAACTAATGGATGAGACTGAACTCTATAGCTGACTTTTATTATAAATAGCTATCATGGGGCTGTCTTAATATTGGAAACTAATGACAAATCACACTGGATTCTATCTTCTAATATTAAAAGTAGTTTTTGCAATGCCATTCTTCACCCTACAAAATTACCTTCTGAAATACTATGATTTCCGAATTATTTTCCAAGACTGAGAACTGTGTTTAAAGTTGTTTTACCATCAGATTAGAGGTAGCATCTCTGCAATAAAATTCTGGATGTTAACCAATGAGTGGCATCTCTATCTTTATATGCAAACATTCCTATCTCAATTGTAGCAATGGCCTATAATGTTTTCATAGCATAATTTCTTCTGAAAAATAGCTTAAAGATATGCAGTGCAGATTTGCTAAAACTAATCAGATTTGGCTTTAGAAGGTCCCAAGGCAGACATGTAATAAGACATTATATGTATTGTAAGCTACTCTGAGCCCATTCTGGGGGGAAAAAAAAGGAAAGGATATCGGTCAAATAAATAAGTAAATGAGTTTTAGATATCTTCAACTACTGTATTATTTGAGAGCACTTTGCCTGGGTGTTCTGAACTGCAGAAATTTTGTTCCTTCCTAGAAATGGATCTCAGAAGCAGCATGTAATGTTTGCCTTTCCCAAGTACTCAGACTCACAAGGGGTTACTTAAATGAAATCTGATTTATTAGAGAAATTATGGCAGATACAGAGAAAGCTGAGAATGACTAAAAGCGCGCCAAATACAAACTAAAAACCCTCGGCTCCAAACGTGATCCCTCCCCCCTACCAGCCATGCAACCACCACCCCTCCCAGGTGCTGGCAACCGTTTTCCACACATCCTGGGAAAGCAACCTTGAACACATGAGATAACCCAAACACATTCCAATCCAGCGGGCAACAGATAACAACTCCCTGACGAGGAATCTTCCCCCCTCCCGAGAGCAAACCCGTATCAGGCAAATGACATGCGAACCGTTACGATGTACCAAGCACATTGAAACGGTGAACATGACACAGCAGTTCTGGGGCACTGTCATTATATTATTTAATTTTTAAGTATAACTTTTAGTCCAGGTCTTCCAGAAGTTAAGGATGAAGTACTACAGATATATGCAAATCTTTCCACTAAAATATTATTACTAGATCTTGAGGAGGAATGAGAAGTTCTGAATGAGGGTCTGGAATCATAGAGATGGACAAACCTAAGCTTAATCTAAAGAATATGGACATACAATAATTGGAGACGTGTCTGTTCTTGGAACAGATGCTCATCCTGTGTTGGGTGTGTGCAGCTATTGCCCCTTACTTTTTCTCAACAGCTGCTTCCAGAAATCAGCAGGTGAATCCTGTACTGTGAAAAGCTTCATCTCTATACACATCAGCCTGTGGTTCATGGTACAAATAACAAGCTTTTATTTATTTTTTTTATCCTAATCATTTGTCAAAAGTTTTATTTACTTATTTTTTGGTTTATGTATAACTTTTATTTGTGCCTTCAAGTCAGCGTTGACTGCCTGGAAAAGTCCCTGCAGTTTTCTTGGCAAGGTTTTTCAGAAGTGGTTTGCCATTGCCTGCTTCCTAGGGCTGAGAGAGAGTGACTGGCCCATGGTCATCCAGCTGGCTTTGTGCTAAGGAGGGACTAGAACTCCCAGTCTCCTGGTTTCTAGCCTGGTGCCTTAACCACTACACCAAACTGGTTCTCTATGTATAGTTTATAAACAAGTTTAAACAATGGAACAAAAATCAACAAAAAACTAGTGCAATGTATAAAAAGAAGTCTAGCCAGTATTAGAGAATGGAAAGACAAGAAACTATCAAATATATTCTTTTTTTAGACTTTCATATATTTAAAGACAGAAAGATATTTCCTAATAAGTTTTAGGCTATGATCTAATAATCATTTACTCAGGATACGTTTATTACTTATGAATAAATGTTAGTTAATACATCCTGAAAGAACAAGTGTAGGGTTGCACAGTAATATTATTTGGTGGTTAGTGCCTATCAGTTACTGCAGATTCCATACCCAATAAGGAAGAAGAAAAGAGTGAATGTACAGCTAAACAGTAGGATTCTTCTGCAGGTTCCAAAAGGACACTTTGCCCTGGGAAGTAGATGATGTATTAAAATTGTCACGCTTGCCTGCTTGTGTTCAGCTTCCATTCATAAAGACCTATAACTGAACATAATAACTATTGCCTGAAATGCATAATGTAATTGTAGAATTAAACACTGCCATATGTTGTGGTGATTTTTATAAGATTAGATTCTATGCACACCTACCACATTGCACTAAATTATGGAGCATGATCTACTGGTACATATTAGCAATATAAATAAATGGAGTCTCCACATTCAGAGACAATGTATGGATGTTACAGGTGAAAGAGCAGGAGGTTGGCCATCTCTTCCTTTGTGAGTTTATATATATGACATATTAATGTTGAAAACAGAACACTGTTGGTTTCATCCAACAAAGTCACTTTTGATATTTTCATGGAGATGCCTACAAGAACTTCATTAATGGCCTACAAGAACTGAGGTAGGCATAAAATATTCTGAAATTCAGTTACAATCACGCCCCAATAGCTGATGCCATGGGCGTATGTGAGCTGTAGTCACAATTTCTGAAGAATGTCTAGTGGCCTACCTGCGAGGTTTCAGCTGGCTTCTGACTCAGAAAATAAAACTCTTTCTGAGTCAAAAGGGGAAACAGAAACTTACCAGGCAGAAACTGGGAAAGCAAAACCCAGAAGTGACTCAGCAGCACGGGAGAAGTTACATACTCGGATTGGCCAGTCTTCGGAGGAGGATTTGAATCCTCCAATCAGCATGCAGGAAAGGCATGCAGAAAAGCATGTAAAGGAGAAGGCAGCCCGATTGGCTACAGAGGGGAATAGGTTTGCAAGGGATTGGCATAAAAGGCAGACACGAAGAGCAAGCTGCTGGAGATAACCGATCCTTCGCGCTTGCAGCCCCAGCAGAAGAGTCCTTACCTGAGTCGGAAACCTCATCTGTAGCCGGAGGGGAATCGGCACCTGTGTTTCCTATCATAGAGGACCTGTATCCTGCACATGCTGCCACAAAGGATCTTCTCCTGCCGAATCCAGCAACCTCAGCCTCACATCCAGCTTTGGACCTCACCGCCACCATTCTGCGCATTCCAAATGTGTTCCCAGCCTTGTTCCTAGCTGTCAGCTGAGCCCAGGCTCTCCAGTTCAGTTTTGTCATGCTCCCAGCCTTGCCCAGAATGCCCAGTCAGTTTCATCATGCTTCCAGCTTCCAGCCTTGCCCAGGATCTCCAGTCCAGTCTAGCTGCGCTTCGATTGCTCAGCATTGTTGAGGAACTTCAGATCTATCTCGTTGTGCTCCAGGTTCTCAACCTTGTCCAGGATCTGCAGTCCAGTCCAGTCACGTTTCAAGCTCCCAGCCTAGTCAAGAGCCTCCAGTTCAGCCTAGTCGTGTGCCAAGCTCCCAGCCTAGCCCGGAATCTCCAGCCAAGTCCAGCCTTGTTTCAAGTTATCTGCCTTGTCCTGAGTCTTCAGCCCAGTGTACCCAGTCCAGCCTGGATTGTCCAGTTCAGTCCAGTCCTGCCTCCAGAGCCAAGCCTTGCCTGGTGGTTCCAGTTCAGTCTCGCCTAGCTTCCAGGTACCAGCCTAGTTCAGGCGGTGTTTCAGATCGCGGACACTCGCCTCCAGTTCCAGTTTTGCCACGTGCCCTAGCTTCTTCCAGTTCCCCAGCTCCAGTCAGCAAATCCTGCCTAGCTGTTTTGCCACAGTCTCCTCCTGCAACCTTGCCAGTTCTCCCGTTGTTGCCCAGGTGGTCTTGACTGGAACCAGCCTACCTCATTGATTGTAAATAGTTATTATTGTAAATAGTTGTATTAATAAAGAGTGGTTTTGATAATAACCCTGTCTGGCTGCCTCATAGTCTGAACAGGACACTACCCATGTACAAAACTACTGGAATGAGCTGAGGAAATTACTGCAGTTGTACATTAGAAACTCCTTCTTTCCTCCCAGGCTTTGTGCTCAGGTACATGGCAGCCCTGGAATTAGTGGGAGTGAAAGGCAGGGAGGCAAAACCAGCTTCCCTACCTTTTTTGATGCCTCCTCTCTCAACTGTAGTTTCTGGA
This sequence comes from Candoia aspera, assembly GCF_035149785.1. Classification (NCBI taxonomy): domain Eukaryota; kingdom Metazoa; phylum Chordata; class Lepidosauria; order Squamata; family Candoiidae; genus Candoia; species Candoia aspera. The sequence continues at coordinate 118,370,597 of NC_086155.1, read as the reverse complement.
AGGGTCAGTGAGGGATGAGAGGATGGAGTAGGTCGGAGTTAGCTAATTTCCTTCAGGTCCCCTACCCATCCTACATTCTAATACAGAATTTTTTTCTCTATCCTGACATTTCCTTCCTCACAACTTCTTAGGCAGAACTTGGCTTGTCACAATGTTTTCTTCTGGCCCACTCCTATACCTGACTTGTAGAAACATGAACAGGTGAGATAGAGTTTATTTTTATTTTGGTCCAAGACCAGAGGTATAAAAAGAAAGCATTCATAAACACAACAAGAAAGAACAACATGCATAAAAGAGATTGTAAAATTTAAGGTACAGCAGCAGAACCAGACTTAAACCTATGGATCAACTTTTAAAGGACCTGCGTTTGTTTCCTTGCAAGCGTGGTCCCAGAAACAAATTTCACCACCTTAAAAATAATATCTGAATTTTCATCAGGTAAAGGGAGAGTGACATGAAATGTATCTGATTTACCAGGGTAAAACTATTCATTGTGTTTGTATTGTTCTCTTTTTATATTTCTGGTCTTGGATCAAAATGGAAAACTATCTTTCTTCATCCATCCATCCATCCAGCTTTCTTTTATGAACATGTGAAAAACTAAAATACAGTGCTACAAAATGTTTCAACTTCACAGCCAGGTAACCATTAAATTTCTGTTTGAGAGTGTACTGTGAATGACCAAGCAGATGAGCTAGAAATAAAAGAGGGGAGGTTGAAACAAAAAGTCTTAGTGTTAGTGGTAGCAAATCTTATAATGAAGAACTCTTCTCATCAGAGTTATTCTGATACTAGCATATAATACTGTAGAAGAAATACAGAGAAAAAAATAGCAATTTTTTTACCAATTAAAATGGTATCAGGCTACATGTGACATGATAAGCATGTGGGTATATGCCTCAGATCAAAGAAAAGTGTGATTCCTTTGCAGAAACAACACAGTTGGGTTAACTGGAGGTGGAATAGGAAGGGGCAGCAGAGTGGCTGGAAAAAATAATGAGAAATGGCTTGAGAACCAAAGAACAAAATTTGTGGAACTTATTAGTGATCAAGCATAATAGCCAATTAAACTGTTGAAAAAATGATGGAGGCTCCTTAATCAGAATCGCTAGAGTTAGTGAAAAATGAGATTCAATGGCAATAGTCCTTAACTTGCATAGCATGAGAAAACTGCTAATATGATGTGAGAATTAGAATAATATAATTTAAATTTCTGAGGTCGGTTCATGCTTATGTAGTGCTGCCCCAAAGTATTGAGATCTTATGCTTCTCTCAAATTAAGAGGGGTGTGTCAGAGGCTTGGCCCCAGAAGTCATAAACCCCCCTTCTGGGCCTTTTCCTCTGTCATGGCTTGTAAAGGAGGGAGTGGGGAGACTTGACTGATGTGAGTGAGAGCTGGAAACATCACAGAGCCAGCAAGAATTAGAAACTTCACAGACTGAGCAACTTGACACCAGAATGTTGTGGCTCAAGTGTTATCTGAAGAGTGTTGCTGAAGCTCATGTTGTAAAACTGAAAGCAGCTGTAAATATTCAATTTCAAATGGAGGCGGGGACTTGGGTCTGATAAAGGAAGAGGACAGGGGAAAATACACTTACTTGAGTCTTAGATGCAGAGGGCAATGGTACTGTATCTTTCAATAAACGAAAAACTTTACTGATACCTAACTGGTTCCAGAGAGATTTCTTACTATTGGGATACCTGAACCCACGTTCCTCACAGGGTACAGGGAGTCAGAAAATCCTTGCAATTTTGAGGGTGAGGATGAAGATTTGAATGTGGGAATAGCACTCACTGTTTCACGCCTGATGTTTTTCCTGGCAGCTGTACTGTACTTTTCTTTCTAGAAAGTTCCAAGGACATCACAGAAATAAAGTTGTGTTGTTCTGAAAGCTTTGGAAAAGAAAATAGCAATTGCTGGCTGGTAGATATTGGAAATAATTGTAAGCAGTGATGAGGAAGTTTGTCCCCTTCAACCCCAAATTTTGCCTTTTTTGTTTGTTTGTTTCCAAGAACTGGAGTGTGAGTCATTCAATTACTTCTTTGGTTTGCTTCGTTGGTCTGATTTGGAGGAACCAGGAGTCCTGGAAAAGTTATCTTTACTCCCTCTTTCCTTGATAAACTGGCAATACAAATGGGCCCTCCTTCTCTCCCTCCCTCCTCCCTTCGTTCCTCTCTCCCCCAAAATGTTTCAGGGCATCAACAGAGTTCCCCCAGAAAAACAACAAAGACAAAAGGAAAAAAATAAATGTTCTTGATTGCTGTTCTCAATTGCCTTCAGCTCTTGTAGGCTGTGGCATTTGCTTGATGATGAGAGGTACTTATGGGGGCGTCCATGCAGGGGGGTGGGAGAAAAAAGTCGAAGTGGTGGTCCCAACTGCACAATCAAAGTCATGTCCTTTTTAATGTCTGTTTCCCATGTGATGCATGTAAAAAAAGGGAAGGGGCTATGATCATGTAGTCATGGCCACCTTCTTGACTTTTTTACTCCTTCTGTTGATGTCCCTGGGGGTTTATTCTATGCCCAAGAGGCACACCTAAACATATGGGGCATTGACTTCCTCTAAGGGGGGATGATTCTTACAATTATACGGAAACATAAGTAAGTAAATCTTTATAGATACATATGAGGTGAGTAGTTAGAAATCATAGAGAAGTTTCCTCAGTTATTGGTTGTTTGAGAAAGACAGAAATGGTACATTTGGATTTTAGATGGAGAAGAAACATCATTTCATTTTGAAGAAGGAATAAATAATTTATTCATGTGTCAAAGAATTCCTTATTTGTGTATTATTTATTTATTTGTTTTTCAAATTTTGCCACCACCCATCTCCCCCCAGAAGAGGGACTCTGGGCGGTTTACAATAGAACTAACAAGATTAAAACAAGTTAAAAACAATCATAATAAATAATATATAAAATATAAATACAAATACAACATATAAATATAAAATAAAAATCCAGATGGCAATAAAAGATTGTATGTATGTGAGGGGCAGTCTAAGGCACCAGCCATCCCCAGGAATAACTACTCCCCTTCCTGCCCCAAGCTAGGCGACACAGCCAGGTCTTCAGGTTCTTCTGGAAGGTCAGAAGCAATGGGGCTTGCCTGACCTCCGAGGGCAGAATGTTCCAAAGGGCAGGGACCACGGCAGAGAAGGCCCACCTCCTGGACCCTGCCAAATGGAATTCTCTTACAGACGGGGTCCGTAACATGCCCTCTCTGCATGTCCAGGTGGGACAGGTCAATGTCATGGGAATGAGACAGTCCCTCAGGTAGCCTGGCCCCATGCCATGTAGGGCTTTAAAAATGATAACCAACACCTTGAATTGGACCCAGAAGCAAACCGGCACCCAATGCAGCTTGCACAGCAAAGGTATTACATGTACCCTTCTAGGGGCACCAAGAATTGCCCGTGCTGCCACATTCTGGACCAGCTATAGCTTCTGGATACCCTTCAAGGGTAACCCCATGTAGAGTGCATTGCAATAGTCTATATGGGAGATGACCAGGGCATGAGTGACTGTTCGGTGGGCTTCCTGATCCAGTTTAACTGTTTTAAATAAGAAATGGAAACAATCTGTTTTCTGACCTTTTCCTCTTTTATAATAACATTCATGCAAAAAATGTCACAGATGCACTTGCATTCAGGGTACAATCATTTTTTTCCAATAAACTGAGAAAGAAATTTGCAGAACTTTCCATACTCCTGAAATCTCCTCCTTCATTAAACCATTAGGGGGTCTTATTTAGAGGTGTGCAGTAATTGGATCTGGAGAGAGGTGCTTTGGAACCAGCATGGGCACCCTTGTACCTTTCAGCAGATCCATTAAAAAGTCCTGCTGGATTCAGGGTTGAGAGAATCACACTAAACCTGCATTTTTATCTGAGAACAGATGGAAATGGACTATTCATACAGACTACTCATCCCAAGGCAGCAGCATGGATTTCTCTATTTAGTTTTGAGTTGGAGCACTTGCCTTCCACCATTGTGCATGAAGATTAATGCTGTTAAAGGGATACACAGATTGCTAATGCTTCTTAATGATCAGTAAAGTGTGGCTTTGATTTATCTGAAAGAGCATGTGGTTGCTTAACTGCTGTCTACGGAGATCTGCTTTTTCACTGTGGGTTATTTTCTGACCTACCTAATTAGGATTTTGTGCTACAACAGCAAATAATAGGGACTGCCCAAAAGCCAGGAGGACGAGACTGGCATCTGGTAGAAATGACAGATGCAGAAGGTAGCCTCAATATATGCAAGGCAGGCAGTTTAGGGCCATCAAGGGGGAAACGGCATAACTGATGAGCTTTGTGCCTCCCTTCCCTTGACTGAATGGCCTTCCCCATGGTGCAATTCATTAAGCCTTTATCTGGATGACTATTATCACACTAAAAGGGGAGTGTCTAGTGGCTGCTGTAATTACAGCCATGAGGCCAACAAAATGGGAGCAGGAAAGTGGCAGAGGAGGGGAGGGCAGACAGATGAGACTGTTTGTTGTTGATTTCATTCTGTCAGAAAAAGGAAGTAACTGCAAAAGAGAATGCAGATGTCCTTCATCATCCCTAGACGGTCCTGAGAGCTTTTAAAGGACCTAAGTAACCCATATTTGTACACACAGCACAGCACTCCATAATGTAGAAGCTCCTATTTACTCTGAATGGTGAAATACAGTAAAATAACGGGCATAATTAAAGGTCAAGTCTCCTTCAAGTGAGGTCTGATTCCTGATGGCTTCAAGGACAGCACATGGAAGTGGTTTGAAGCTCTTGCCTTCACCAATGTCTATGAAGAGTTTCAATTTCCCGGTCTAGCCTATAGCCCTGGTATCTCTGGGGGGGTGTCCCATCCAAGGACTGACCGCAGCTGATCCTGCTTACTTTTTTGAAATCAGCCAAGCTGGTTAGTTGCTGCCACCCACCTATCATTAAAATATTTTAGGGCAATCAATTTATAAACAATCTCTCACACTTAAGAACGTTATTTACCATTGATATCAATCCAAAGTACACTTTCTAGGCCCTGCTACAGCCAATTCACTGTTTACTTGTTTTCCTTTTATTTGATTAAATGAATGCAGTTAATCAGTTAGAGGAAAGTCAAGGGAAGGCTGTTATTAATACTGTGTTAGGCCTTTGCTGCAGAACCAACAGACTTCTATTTCCCCATCCAAGGGAAGTGTTTTTGGTTTTTTCAGGTTAAAAAAAAGACATGCATTGCAGCCTGTTTATCACTCATCTATTCTACTCTTACCTCTCATCCTAAATAATTAATCTTACTGATTAAAATTTCCCTACTCTGATTACTTTTCAAGTTAATTTATCACTTTCTTTAAAAATGTATTTTTTGTTCTCTTTACTACTTATCTGGACATGTGCAATTACTACTTATCATGCCTTTGAAGACTACCCAATCCATAATTGTTCCAGAATGTGGGAGCCTGATTACTAACTAGGGCTGGTCACCGAGCACATTGCACCTGTGATATGGGGCCTCCACTGGTTGCCAATAGGTGTCTAAGTGTCTTCTGGACCTCCAGCTGGAATTAATTCATCAGACATGAGCATAATGACAAAAAAAATTAATTGTTCCCCAGTTCTGTGAAATTAGGGAGGTGGGGGATGCTGAAGCCAGGAAGTACTGCTTCTTGGTCAGGGCTCCACACCTGTGTAAAGAGCTTCCCTTTAGAAGCTAGGCTTGCCCTGACTGTTTAAATTTCTGGAAGTTAGTTAAGGCTTTCAGGCAGCATTTAGATTTTGAGTGACATCATCTGGTTTTATTTGCAGTTGAGAACTCCAACTTTTTATTAATTAGTATGGTTTGCTATTATGTATATAATATACCGTGGATGTTTTCTTGTAATGATGTGGAGGATTTTAACCTTACCTTAGATGTCTATTACCTTGGATGTTTTAGTGCTGCTCGTGACTGCTCGGAAAGCTTTTGTTGATTGAAAGGAATACAAATGCAATCAATAAATAAAATGTATAGTTAAATGAACTTAGAACAGGAATATATAAACTGAAGTGTGGAGATAAATATTAATCCCCATAAATATCAGTTGAGGTTGTAAGACCAGCATCTTCAAAAGATGCTAAATAAGGTGGTCCAATAAGCCTGTAATACAAATCCTCAAGTGCTGCAAGTTCCATGATCATATAATTGATCAGAATAAGGATTCTTCTCGGCATTTTCTAAGGGCTGGTGAACTCAGACATCAGCCACGTGGAATTTAGCTATCAGTGCAAAATAATGTAGACCTTTTTCAGCAGCAGTTATGCACAGCAAATTGGTTTTGATGCTATACCTTGCGATACAGATCTGCCATTATTCTCCTTGTACTTCAAATCTTTAAAAAGAGCAGAAGGTGAGGGAATACATTAGTTCATGATGAAATCTGCAACAAAGAAAGAACCAATAATTTTAGGGCTAATTGTGCTCATCACAATGCAGGATACAATATTTCAGATTGCACAAAACTCTTCTATGTGCTCAGTGTTCAGGAAAAATGCTTTTAAGGAGGAAAATGATGCTGAGGCTGAAAATACACTGAAAACAATGTTTCAGTTTTTCCTTCGTCCTTTTTAAAAATGAAGATGAGCAAAAATAAGAGTGGGAACACATCGGAAGACAACTCCTTCTTTAATAATATATATTTCGAATTAAAAGGCCACTCTCAAATTGATTTTTTTTACCTATTAGAAATATACATGGTCCCCATAGTCTTTGCCCATCACTGCTTACTTCTATTTTCCATGCATATTAATTCAGAAAACAGCTGCCTGAAATCAGCATATCTGGAAAAATGAGAAAAGCCTTCCATTCCAGTGACCCTGATGCAGGAAAGATAATTGTTTCACCACTGTTACTCTGGATCAGGAAAATGGAGGTGGCAGGTTTTAATTTCATCCCCACTCACACAAAAACCAAAGCTATTAATGCATTGCCCTGGAAGAAAGGAAAGGGAGAATAGCTGATGTTGTGGAATAACAATTCCATGCCCAGCATGTAGCAGAGACCAAAAGGTGAAGAGAAAAGTTTATTTAGCAACAGTCACTGGATCCGTCCTGCAGAAGCAGAGACCACCTTTGGGTTGGTGACAATGCTTACAAAGGTATGTAGCATGATGGGCCCCTTTCTCACTGGATCAATGTGAGTTTTTGTCTTACATGATTAACTTTTGCACAAAGGCACTTTGTTCTCTATATTGCCTTTTAAAATGCTGACCAGTCAGTTCCTCATCACAGAACGTACTTACGTATGCTCCAATTTAGTACCATGGTTTCCTTGCACATGAAATCTCTATTTATGTATTTATGTATTTATTTATTTATTTAATTTATATTGCTGCCCATCTCAACAAGTGACTCTGGGAGGCGAACAAAATTTGAACACTCTGTTTTGTCCCTCATTGCTTAACTCTGAAACGTCCTTCCTCAGAGAGATAGTGTGAGTCAAAATGCCATGGAAATTGGCTGTGCAAGTCCCTTTAAACTGCTTTCTGCAATTAGAAGGTGTATATGTCTGTATTTTTTAATTCACATCCCATCTTGTCCCCAAGAGCTTTTAGTTCCCTCTCCTCTGTAGCTTAAGCTGAGGCTACTATTATAAAACAGCCATTTTCTCCCTGCTATTTATTTATTTGCTTTTTTTGTTTATTGATTTAATAGTAACACTGTACAAACAATTATCTAATGTGTGAAGTACACTTTTGGAATAATGAGAATGCACATGCGTGTTAACAATTCTCAGATTCAGTTCAATACGTATTAACATCGTATAAAGCAAGGGCATTTTATTGTAAACAGCCCAGCATCCCCCATTGGGGGAGATGGGCGGTGATATAAATTTAATAAATAAATAATAATAAATAATTATTGACATTAATATTATTCAGTTTAGAACATTTATATCAGGATGGTTGATTACTGTTTTCCTTATTCTGTTATTAGAATATTTCATAAAATCATGTATTTTATAAAATCTATTTTACTCCTTCATTCTTTTCAACTGCTTTCAATTTATATGTTAATTTTTCCATTAAGGCAATGGGCCATAGTTTATCATATCAGTTTTTCTTAGATGCCTTTACTAGATGTCTCCAATATTTTGCTATTAGTATTCTAGCAGCTATTAATTACAAATTAATAGTGCCTTCTTTTCAAATTTGTTGTCCTGTTCAGACCATGCACCAGACAGGTTCTCAATGTATATTCTTTATTAAAGAACTATTTACAATGATTCAGTCTCAATGTGCAAGACCTGGTTGAACAAGCTCAACTGTGCCACAGCAGGCAGGGAGCGAGTTTCCACTGGGGTTAGACTGGATGCAGTGGAACCAAGACTGGAGGCAACAGTTCTCAAACTGGAACAATACTAGGACAGCACTGGAACTGAAATGTTGACTCACTGGATCTAAAAGCAGGACTACAAGCAGCATACAAGGATGAGCTGAAGACTTAAGCAGGACTCAAACTTGAAACAAGGCTAGGCTTGGCTGGGTGTTCTGGATTAGACTGTATACTCAGAACTGAAAAATTGAAGACAAGGCTTGGAACTGGAGCAAGACTGGACTCATCTGGAAGCCCCGGACTAGAATGGATTCTCTGGAGTGAAGACTTGGAGCAAGGCTTGGAACTTGGAACTAGGCTGAACTCTGCTGGCTGGACCATGGTGGCCATCAATCCAGATCCTGAACAAGATAGGTGTGAAACTTCAAAACACGCTGGAGTCTGCAAAGCGCAGTTGCATAGAACTGCAGACAGGTGGCGGCGTGAAAATCTCTCAGCTTGACTGCACTGTTGAGGAGAACATGGGTTTTCGAGGCTTGATGCAAACCGCAGGCTACTGGGCTCGGCTGACGCTGGTTCCTCGATTGCAGCAGACATAAAATCCAAGTCTTCTGAATGGAACTCAGGCTCTGGTCCCTCTTTGACAGCAGACACCAATTCCAATGCCAGTAAGGATTCTTCTTCTGAAGCTGCAGGCTTAGAGGATTGGTTGTCTCTGGCAGCTTGCTCTCAGTGTGGCTGCCTTTTATCCTGATCTTTGGTGTGCTTGGAGTCTCCCATAGCCAATCAGGCTGCCTTCTTTGCGTGCTTTTCAGCCCGTCTCTGGCGGGCGCTGATTGGCCTATTCAAATCCCCCTCCGGATCTTGCCCAATCAGCGTTGTGGATTCTTCCTGTTCTGCTGAGTCATGCTGTAGTTTCGTTTCTCCGATTCCTGCCCGGTAAGTTTCCAATTCCTCCTCTGACTCAGAAATAGTTTCACTTTCCGAGTCTGAGGCAAGCTTGGTTCTGACATTTGTATTCCTACCTGAAAATAATGCCAAGAGAGCTAGTAATGATTCTTTATTCTTTGATTCTAGTTAATTGAAATACCATACTATCAGATTTACTAACTTTTGGACATCAGCACCACATATGTAAAAAGATACCTTTGTCCAGGCGATCCCTTCAACATTTATTTGTACTGGTTTTTTCATGTATGTAATTTTAAGTAGGTTATGAATCCCTAGTTAAATGGTGCGAATTTTTCAATGTGTTTCTTGACACATTGTTGAGGAAGAACATAGGAACAGGTATTTCCCATGCTTGTTCCCACCTATCTCCTGATATTTCTCTCTCAAAATCTCTTTCCCATATGTTCTTCAAAGATTTAATCTCCAATTAATGATTGTGTTAGTATTTTTTTAAGAATATCATTTTGTACTTTTGAAATATAAAGTAGCATATTGCAATGGTCTATTGGCCTGGTAAAAACCAGCATCTATTTAGGTCTTCAATTATTAAAGACATCATATCTTTAAAATGAAATGCCTGAAGATGTGATTATAATAATCAATTTCAAAACTGGAATACTCCATGATCCCAACTTAAGATGTAAATATACCAAATTTTTATTTAAGACCATTTTGAACTAAAACAGAAAATCTCAACTTTATATTGCCAATATTTTAACTGTTTATCAAGCACATTATAGGGAACAGTCTGAAATAAAAATAGTTTTGATAAAGCAAATATTTTAATAGCTGTGATCTTACCTAAAATATATAAATTGGCTTTGAAACATCTAGTCCTGTTCTGTATAATTGTTTTCCAAACAGAGTCATAATTAGTTTGACAAAGCTTATTAATATTCTTTATAATCTGTATACCTAATCAACAAAAGCTTTTATGCTAAATGGATATTTCTATTGATTTAGAAAGAAATATTTGGCTATCAGAAAAATATGAAAAATGTTTGGCTTCTTGTATAAAAAAAAATGAAGTGAGAGTTTTTAAAATGAATTTTAAATCCTGAAACTTCTGCAAAGTTTTCCAATTTTTTTAAATTCTGAAACTGCTTCATGTGGATTAGATAGCATAAGAGTCATATCATCTGCAAATAAATTCAAGCAATATTCTTCTCCCTCTACTTCTATTTCTTTGATTTTCCCATTATTTTTAAAACCTATCACTTTAACTAATAGAAAAGGCAACTGTATTTTTTTTTTAATCCACTCAATCATGTCCAGTTCTCAGAGACTGCCTGGATAAGTCCCTGCAGTTTTCTGGGCAAGGTTTTTCAGAAGTGGTTTGCCCTTGCCTCCTTCCTAGGGCAGGAGTCACCCAGCTGGCATTGTGCCTAAGGCAGGACTAGAACTCATGGTCTCCCAGTTTCTAGCCTGGTGCCTTAAACCACCGCACCAAACTGGCTTTCTTTGTATACCTCTTGTGAAAATATTTCCTGTGAATTCAAAGCATTGGCTCTAGGTATTACATATGACATTCAATAGATTAGGTCTACTGCATGTTTTCAAAAATACTTGGCAAATTTAATTAAGAATAATCTTCAAAAAATTACAATTCACACATCAAAAGATTTTTAAAAATCTAAAGCACATATTGTTAAGTAACACTGGCTTTATTATAAAAGGTTATGTTTAATGCTTTTGAACTGAACTGTTAACATTTCTATTTGGGTTGAAATAGATGTTATTTGTTGCAAATGTTTAAGAGGTTTGGAAATCATAGTAATCACTGGCTGTTGCCAAGTATTAGGGAATGAGAACCTTTCATTTCCACATACCTTAAGAACTGCAGTATTAAAATCCCCTGAAAGGTTTTACAAAATTCTATTAGAAAGCCACCTGGTTGAGGATTTTGATTATTTCTCAGAGAGAGAACTTTTGCCAATTGAAATTCTGTAACGGGGGCAATTAACAATGTCATATCCTCATCAGATCAATGTAGAAATGTAAAATGGGATATACTATCATTAATTCTCTAAATATCTACTGCCAGTTTGGTGTAGTGGTTAAGGCATCAATCGAGAAACCAGGAGACCATGAGTTCTAGTCCCACCTGAGGCACAAAGCCATCAGGGTGACATTGGGCCAGTCACTCCTTCTCAGCCCTAGGAAGGAGGCAAAGGCAAACCACTTCTGAAAAACCTTGCCAAGAAAACTGAAAGGACGTGTCCAGGCAGTCACCAGGAGTCAAAAACTGACTTGAAGGTACCCACACAGACAAATATCTGAGATACTTCATTTACATGCAGAAGAGTAAAAAATAGCAGATTCTTTGCAGATCCACTCTGGGTCTGTTATAATCTGGTTATTACCACTTACTATTGAATCAGTCTTTTATGTTCTTTCTTTTTTGCTTTTAATGGTAATAATTTAGAAATTTTTTTTATTAAATTCATAATATTTTTGTTTCAAATATAAGAGATTCATTGAACTATAACTAGACCAGCCTTAATTATTGGTAAATAGACTTCCAGAACTGTGGTGTTGGAGGAAAATTCTGAGAGTGCCTTGGACTGCAAGAAGATCCAAGCAGTCCATCCTCCAGGAAATCAAGCCAGACTGCTCACTTGAGGGAACGATATTAAAGGCAAAACTGAAATACTTTGGCCACATAATGAGAAGACAGGACACCCTGGAGAAGCTGCTGATGCTAGGGAGAGTGGAAGGCAAAAGGAAGAGGGGCCGACCAAGGGCAAGATGGATGGATGATATTCTAGAGGTGATGGACTCGTCCCTGGGGGAGCTGGGGGTGTTGACGACTGACAGGAAGCTCTGGCGTGGGCTGGTCCATGAAGTCACGAAGAGTCGGAAGCGACTAAACGAATAAACAACACAACAACAGACTTCCAGAATGGAAAGGAGGAAAGGAAGTCCATCGGCTATTCACCAGGTCATGAGTGCCTGCAAAATCTTCTTCCAGCCACAACACTAATGAGGCCACACAATTTGGTAACATGCCAAGGAGAATCAGGACAGCATGTCAGTATCCAAACAATACGTTAAATCATTACAGTAAGGGTTGAGTTATGCTAAGCATTTTTGGTGAATAAAAGCTTAGAATATAGTACCTGCAGTTCAAGATTTGTGTCTAACTTTTTCTACTCCTATTTTAGAACATTATGATTCATCAGTAAACTTATCACTCATTCAATTTCAATTCCTCCTGCTCCACCATCTCTGCCTATATGTGGAAAAGTAAAAAGCAAAGTGTGATACAGTAATGTTTTTTCCTGCAGAGTTCTGAGGCAACACATCTCCCATTCAGTTTCAGGGAGGTTCACTTTGCTTCTAGTCACTTCATAACAAATCTGCTTCAACTTGAAGAGCCAGAATGTTTCTGAAGGTGCCCAGGTCAAACCACTTGAAAAACTTAACAGAGTGAAGAACTCTTACTACCCAACTTTCATCTGCAATAACATCACACTGGAAATTTAAAAGGAAACATACTTTAACTCCTTCTCTGAGAGTTTATTTCCATAGTTAGTATCCAGACATCTATCTCATCACAAAGAGCAAGCCACTGAGTATTTATTCATTTATCATATTTTTATTACCGCCCATCTCCCTCACTTGGGGGAATATAAAATCCATGTATAAAATGTATGTATAAAATCCATGCCCTGTGACTTGGTGCCCAGGACATGCTCCCAGCACTCCTGCTCTTGGTCCTGTAGCTTAACTAGAGTGGAATCATTTCACATGTCCAGCAGCTAGAACTAAAAATTAAGGAGCTCCTTGTGGTGGGAGGGGGTTGGAGCTGTAGATCGAATGGTACTAATTCTTTAGCTTCAGCAAAGGATCGTTACTTTGTCGTGGTGCTGGAGCTTGAGCACCTCAATGATGCCATGAGCTAAACCGTGAAGGGCCACCCAAGACGGGAAGGTCGTGACAGAGAGGTCAGACTAAATGCGATCCCTGGGGAAGGTAATGGCAACCCACCCCAGTATTCTTGCCATGAAAACTAAATGGATCAGTACAACCAGAGATATGTCGGTATACCATTGGAAGGTGAGACCCCCAGGTCGGAAGATGGTCAAAATGCTACTGGGGAGGAACAGAGGATGAGTTCAACTAGCCCCAGACGTGTTGATGCAGCTAGCTCAAAGCCGAAAGGACAGCTAGCGGCCGATGGTGCTGGTGGTGAACAGCGAATCCGATGTTCTAAGGATCAACACACCATTGGAACCTGGAATGTAAGAGCAATGAGCCAGGGCAAATTGGATGTGGTTATTGGTGAGATGTCAAGATTAAAGATAGACATTTTGGGTGTCAGTGAACTGAAATGGACTGGAATGGGCCACTTCACATCAAATGACCACCAGATCTACTACTGTGGACAAGAGGACCACAGAAGAAATGGAGTAGCCTTCATAATTAATAGTAAAGTGGATAAAGCAGTGCTTGGATACAATCCAAAAAATGACAGAATGATCTCAATTCGAATTCAGGGCAAGCCATCTAGCATCACAGTGATCCCAATATACGCCCCAACCACAAATGCTGAAGAAGCTGAAGTAGAGCAGTTCTAGGAGGAACTGCAGCACCTACTGGACAACACGCCTAAAAGAGATGTTATTTTCATCATGGGAGACTGGAATGCTAAGGTGGGCAGTCAAATGACACCTGGAATTACAGGTAAGCATGACCTGGGAGAACAAAATGAAGCAGGACATAGGCTGATAGAATTTTGCCAAGACAACTCACTCTGCATAACAAACAGTCTCTTCCAACAACCTAAGAGACGGCTTTATACATGGACTTCACCAGATGGACAACACTGAAATCAGATTGACTACATCCTTTGCAGCCAAAGGTGGCGGACATCTATACAGTTGGTAAAAACAAGACCTGGAGCTGACTGTAGTTCAGATCACGAACTTCTTAGTGCACAATTTAGGATCAGACTAAAGAGATTAGGGAAGACCCACAGATCAGCTAGATATGAGCTCACTAATATTCCTAAGGAATATGCAGTGGAGGTGAAGAATCGATTTAAGGGACTGGACTTAGTAGATAGGGTTCCGGAAGAACTATGGACAGAAGTTCGCAACATTGTTCAGGAGGCGGCAACAAAATACATCCCAAAGAAAGAGAAAACCAAGAAGGCAAAATGGCTGTCTGCTGAGATACTAGAAGTAGCCCAAGAAAGAAGGAAAGGAAAAGGCAACAGTGATAGGGGGAGATATGCCCAATTAAATGCAAAATTCCAGAGGTTAGCCAGAAGAGATAAGGAATTATTTTTAAACAAGCAATGCGCGGAAGTGGAAGAAGACAATAGAATAGGAAGGACAAGAGACCTCTTCCAGAAAATTAGAAACATCGGAGGTAACTTCCAGGCAAAAATGGGTACGATCAAAAACAAAGATGGCAAGGACCTAACAGAAGAAGAAGAGATCAAGAAAAGGTGGCAAGAATATACAGAAGACCTGTAGAGGAAGGATAACAATATTGGGGATAGCTTTGACGGTGTGGTCAGTGAGCTAGAGCCAGACATCCTGAAGAGTGAGGTTGAATGGGCCTTAAGAAGCATTGCTAATAACAAGGCAGCAGGATATGATGGCATCCCAGCTGAACTGTTCAAAATCTTGCAAGATGATGCTGTCAAGGTGATGCATGCTATATGCCAGCAAAATTGGAAAACACAAGAATGGCCATCAGATTGGAAAAAATCAACTTATACCCCCATACCAAAAAAGGGAAACACTAAAGAATGTTCCAACTATCGAACAGTGGCATTCATTTCACATGCCAGTAAGGTAATGCTCAAGATCCTGCAAGGTAGACTTCAGCAATTCATGGAGCGAGAATTGCCAGATGCACAAGCTGGGTTTAGAAAGGGCAGAGGAACTCGGGACCAAATTGCCAATATCTGCTGGATAATGGAAAAAGCCAGGGAGTTTCAGAAAAACATCTATTTCTGTTTTATTGACTATTCTAAAGCCTTTGACTGTGTGGACCATAACAAATTGTGGCAAGTTCTTAGCGGTATGGGGATACCAAGTCATCTTGTATGCCTCCTGAAGAATCTGTATAACGACCAAGTAGCAACAGTAAGAACAGACCACGGAACAACGGACTGGTTTAAGATTGGGAAAGGAGTACGGCAGGGCTGTATACTCTCACCCTACCTATTCAACTTGTATGCAGAACACATCATGCGACAAGCTGGGCTTGAGGAATCCAAGGCTGGGGTGAAAATGGCTGGAAGAAACATTAACAATCTCAGATATGCCCATGATACCACTTTGATGGCTGAAAGTGAAGAGGAACTGAGGAGCCTTATGATGAAGGTGAAAGAAGAAAGTGCAAAAGCTGGCTTGCAGCTAAACCTCAAAAAAACCAAGATTATGGCAACCAGTTTGATTGATAACTGGCAAATAGAGGGAGAAAATGTAGAAGCAGTGAAAGACTTTGTATTTCTAGGTGCGAAGATTACTGCAGAGGCTGACTGCAGTCAGGAAATCAGAAGACGCTTAATCCTTGGAAGAAGAGCAATGACAAATCTCAATAAAATAGGTAAGAGCAGAGACATCACACTGACAACAAAGGTCCACATAGTTAAAGCAATGGTGTTCCCTGTAGTAACATATGGCTGCGAGAGCTGGACCATAAGGAAGGCTGAGAGAAGGAAGATCGATGCTTTTGAACTGTGGTGTTGGAGGAAAATTCTGAGAGTGCCTTGGACTGCAAGAAGATCAAACCAGTCCATACTCCGGGACATAAAGCCGGACTGCTCACCTGAGGGAACGATATTAAAGGCAAGACTGAAATACTTTGGCCACATAATGAGAAGACAGGACACCCTGGAGAAGATGCTGATGCTAGGGAGAGTGGAAGGCAAAAGGAAGAGGAGCCGACCAAGGGCAAGATGGATGGATAATATTCTAGAGGTGATGGACTTGTCCCTGGGGGAGCTGGGGGTGTTGACGACCGACAGGAAGCTCTGGCGTGGGCTGGTCCATGAAGTCATGAAGAGTCGGAAGAGACTAAACGAATAAACAACAAAAAAATATTTCTATCTCAGAGAATGTCAGAAAATCTACAGGTTGTCCTCACTTGATGATGGTAATTGGGACCAGAATTTCTGTCACTAAATGATGCAGTTATAAAGCGTTATGTGATTGCTTAGCAACAGCAATCCCAGCAGTCCCCATTGCTGTCATTAAGTGAGAATCACAGGTCATTAAGCGAGGGCCTCCTTGCAACTTCCTGCTAGCATCCCACAACCAAAGTCAGTGGGGAAGCCAGCAGTATGTTGCAAGTCCCAGGGAGCTCTGGGATAACTGTGTTTGCCTCTGCCAGGTGAAGGAGGGTGCCTTGGTGGCTGCAGAGGCATGCACAAGCATTTTGGCACCTGGGAGTGGCTGCTGGTGGGTGCGGGAGACTTACCCAAGCAACTTGTGACCTTCCCTGCCAGCTTTGGCCACATAATGAGAAGACAGGACACCCTGGAGAAGATGCTGATGCTAGGGAGAGTGGAAGGCAAAAGGAAGAGGGGCCGACCCAGGGCAAGATGGATAGATGATATTCTAGAGGTGACGGACTCGTCCCTGGGGGAGCTGGGGGTGTTGACGACCGACAGGAAGCTCTGGTGTGGGCTGGTCCATGAAGTCACGAAGAGTCGGAAGCGACTAAACGAATAAACAACAACCAGGATTTAGTCAACCCAAGTCTGTAACAATACAAATAAATCAGATACAGGCAATTTAAATCTCTACAAACAGTTCAAATATTTCATGTCAAAGATAAAATGCAGTGCTTCTATTTTCTGTAAATCCCCAGCTTGGATGTCATTTTATTTTTACATCAAGGGATTCAGATTGCATCCCCAAGAAATTTGTAGTGGCTTGCAAGCTTACCATTACTGAGAAAATCAATAATGGCAAACATATTTCTTTAAAAGGTAGCTTACGTACCTACTATCAAATCTTTTGCAGTATACAACTGCAAGGGAAGTGGTGAAGCTTACTATTTTGACCAACGTTATGCATCAATTCTGTTATGCCCACTAGGCATTGGCACATATTTTAGAGTCCTGGATCCAAGCTTCAAAATAGTAGGCATCTCTGCATAGCCGTATTATCTATCTAAAGGCATATTGAAAAATAGTATTCATGTTGGCCTATAAAAATTATAGGATCAATAAAGCTTTTATTAGGACCATCCTGAGGTCGTAAAGTGCAGAGTTAGCTCCCGCTTTCAGCAGGCATTCAGAAAATGTGGCTCAGGAAGGTCCCTTTATAGAAAGTGGAAATGAGCAGAAGAAAGAATCAGGTAAACCAACAGAGGTGGCTCCACAAGATCATCTTATACTGTTGCAATGAATCTTAATGGTGCTCCCTTCCTGGGCACTGGATCCACCAAAATGAAGATAGACAGAACTAATTAACTCCAACCTCATTCACCTCATTATAGATCCGGGCATCAGTCATTAAATAATTATTATGGCTGGTGTAACTTCTTGTACCTTCCATAATAACATGATATATACTTTTTTTATTTGTGCAGAACTCTTTCTCAGTCTAGTTGATGCAATTTTAAACAACAGAGGGGATAGAAGAGAATAAGCAGTTTCAAATAAACATGATACAGCCAATATTTCTTTTCTGCTCTGTCCTGCAGTTTCAATAGCCTTGTAACAGTTATAATTGTTATATGAATCATTGGTTAAAGTACTGAAATGTACTGGTTTTTTATAACATGTAATTCTAACTCAGCTGAATGAGCAGAATGTGGGTAAGGATATAATTGCCTCTGCTTAGACAGCTACTATTAGCAGAAAATCCCATTTGGAATATTGGGATAGAAGGACAAGTAGAAGAGAGAGAGAGAGAGAGAGAGAGAGAAGATACTTCTAATACTTCTACCCAGTACAGTTACTCCCCAGTTCCTCCAAAGTGTTACAAGTATCATCTTAACTCCTGCCAAACTTCAAATACTTTTAACAGACAGGGAACACTTGACACTAGCTGATCAGTAGGAGAATGAAGGGAACACCATGACTTAATATTCCCTCCAGTTGACTAATAGGAGAATAATCACACAGTTACTGCCCATAAGCTAGAGCATTTCCCGGAATAACAACCATTGTCTTGCTTCCTGTCTGCACAGAACAAAGAACCAAATGGTTGACCCCATCCTTGGTGTTCTCCATATATGCTGTGTTCATTAATCTGCCGGCATGAGGAGAAAGCTGACACATCATTCTTCCTGCACACAAGTTCCACCTGAATGATGGAGTGATGGCATGACACCACAGCTTTCCAGCCAGATGATTTCCCTAATGACTGCAATGGTGACACTTTGGAATGGTGAGCCTCTGTGTGTATGTATGTCAGGGACAGGGGAAAGCAATGGTTTGCTTGAGCCCAGAGGCTAAGGGAGGTGCAGGAAAGAAAGAATTTGGTGCATATTGCTTATAGAATAGGGAAATTAAACCAGCAACATCTGACTTATTAGAAAGATTAAAACTGTGTTTGCTGATAAGGTTGCCTATGAATTCTACCGAGAAGTTCCAAGTGAAGGCTATTGCAGGAGGTAGGGTGAGGCAAGAGGTCTGTCAAACAGGAAAATAGACTGCTCCCCCACACCAGTCCTCACAAACTGCAAAACAGACATTTTCCTATTTGACCAGTGTTGCAGCTGAGCCAGAATAAAATTGTCTTGGCTGCCCAAGAAGAACATTTCTGAGAGTGCGGTGGCATGGCAGCACTCAGGCAGGATTTACCCAAAGGCTGCATGTGGAGAGGTCCAGAGACACTAAGATTTTCCACATGAAAGGTCTGCACTAGGAGAAAGCCAGTTTGGTGTAGTGGTTAAGGCACCAGGCTAGAAACTGGGAGACTGGGAGTTCTAGCCCAGCCTTAGGCACAAAGCCAGGTGGTTGACCTTGGGCCAGTCACTCTCGCTCAGCCCAAAGAAGAAGGCAAGGGCAAACCACTTCTGAAAAATCTTGCCAAGAAAACTGCAGGGACTGTCCAGGCAGTCGCCAAGAGTCAAGACTGACTCAAAGGCACCAAAATATATATATACAGTATATCTGCACTGGTCTTAGACCAACACCATTCTTGCATGTCCCCATGATGCCAAAAGGCTTCCAGTTTTCTTCATACAATTAGTTAATCAGCTGCTGTTCCAGAGGCAACAAAATGTGTATCCTGGTAAGCTGGAGGGCCTCATGGGTGGGAACTCCTGCCTTGTCCCACCTGAAGCAAAGGTGCTGTGGCATCTTGCTGTCCTTCCCCCTTTGCTTTCTGTGTGCTGTAAGGAGTGGCTTTGTTGCATCTCTGCACACTGGGTAGCTTTGTTTAGGTATTCACTTTTCTTCCCTGCAAAAAGCAGACAGCAAAGGAAAAACAAAGAAGGAGTGGGACACCATCTAGCTGCCTTTTTAATGGAAGGAGGGGGGTGGAAAGGAAAACTCAGAGATACTTGTGGAACATCAATGCCACTGACACTTTAGAGAGTGAAGCAAGCAGCCATGTGTTCAGGGCCAGAATGTGCATGTGATAAAAAGAGAGTGTTGGAAGGGACCATAGAGGTTATTTAGTCCAGCTCAGTGCAGAATATATTACAGCGTCTCTGGCAGATGACCATCCAGCCTCTGAAGACCTCCAGCAAAGGAACTCACTACTTTCTGTGGCAGCCTGTTCCATTGCTGACAGCCTGTACAAAGTTTCTCCTTATGTCTAGTCTAAACTCATTTTAATATTGATTCTTGTCCTACACTTTGGGACAACAGAAAATAAGTCCACTCCTCAGATATTTCAAGGCTCCTGTTGTATCTAACAGGCAGTCCTCATTTAGCGATCACAATTGGGAACAGCAACTTGGTAAGCAAAGTGGTTGCTAAGTGAAACCGTGACTGTACTTATGATTTTACTTCAGCTTTTCTTTGCTTTCCAGACCCACAAAGTTCATAAATGCGAGGATTGGTCGCAAAGTTACTTTTTTATTACTGTAGTTAACTGTGAATGGCCACTGTCCGAGGCAGTCACTAAATGAGGACTACCTCTACTATCAATTGTCTTTTCTATCTATTGGCTGAAGATACCCACTTCCTTTAAGACATTGTAGGAGGAGAGCTGTGTTAGTCTATAGTGGTAAAAAATCTGGAGGAGACTGGTAGCACCTTTTCCAATGAACAAGTTTTATTAAAAGACATAAGCTTTTGTGAGGTGCAGTACACTTCATCAGATAAGCTGCAGTTCATGAAAGCTTATGCCTTTAATAAAAGTTGTTCATTGGAAAAGGTGCTACCAGTCTCCTCCAGATTTTTTATCAGATTCTTTTAACTATTCCTTCCAGGGCCTGGAATAGAAAAATAAATTACCTGCACAGGATAGAATCATAAAATTGGGTGTTTAAGGAAGAAAAAGAGCAGGTTTTGAGATTACAGGAAAATTGCATGACTAATATGTGCCTGTTCATTCAAATAAAGTATAACACAAAGGAAAAGAAGAAACACAAATGGAAACAACCTTCAGTGAGCTTTTGGATCATAATTTATAGAGGGGTTGTTGTTGCCATATGTTACCAGCTGAGAGCATTTATTATAATCTTATTTATATAAATTGTTGTGTGGTTTTATCTATGCGAGTCACTCAGAGTCTTATAACTGAGGCAGCAAAGAAATCCTGCCAGATATATAAACATACTAGTCAAAATTATTCTGTCAAGAGAAATTAGAAATTGTAACTTGAAGAGTTTCTGGGATATTAGCTTCTAGATAAAGCAGTTCACTTGAGCCTTTTAAATAGTAAACTAATATATAAAGTATACGATAACTACAGGTTTTTCTTCTTATTAAATTAACAGCTCCACATGATCGGTTAATCCCCATGTTCTTCCCAAAGAAAGCTCTATCCACACAATGTGTTAAAAGATATTAAGAGCAGTTCCATTTTTTAAAAAAGAAATGATCCTGTGCTGACAGAAAAAACAAAATGTTTATGGCAATGCGGGATCTCAGGATGAGCAAAAACCTCAGAGTGGTGGCAAGAAACATTAAGGCAGATATAAGTAACACTGAAAATAACAAAGCAAGGCTGTGGAAAATTAAAACAAACAAGCAAAACAAAACCATATTTTAAGTTTATTAAAGCAGGGGTGGGGGTAAAATGTGGCTGCTATGCATGAAAGACCCTTCCAAACCATTTCTAGAGGATCAGGGACCATCTTAGAGAGTGGGGTGTGTATATAAGTGTGCTACGTAAGGTGGCAGTGGTATAATGGTATGTGGGAAAGACCTTGGGAGACGGGGCAAAGAGACGCTGCCTAGGGAGCGGTCATATGAGACAGCCTAGCCCACAGCTGCATAGTGGGTGGAGCAAGAGGCTCAGGAGGGACCCACCCCACCCTCAGGTTTGCAGGCTGTAAAGGTGACAGTGGGAGATTTGTACTTTCAGACTTGCAAGATTCTGTTAATGGAGCCATACAATAAAGTATATTGGCTTAGCTGGTCATGTTTCCTGTCTGGTCTACCTGGTAATGCTGAGAAAATGTGCCACAAATCTAGCATGATCCCCACTGTTCAGAACTCCCTTTGTTTTCTGGAGAAACCTTTTGGGGAAAGGCTACATGAGTCTGCAAGGGAGAGGCAGGCAAGAGAAAAACTGGGTGCGCATGCTTTCTTCTGTTCCCCCAACTCTTGGAGAGAAAGTGAAGGGACTTGGATAACTTTAATCTTCATAATTCAGTTCTACCCCTTCTGGTCCTCCAAGTTCTATTGACAAAATACCATTGAACATCTAGCCAAGAAAAGTTCTTGTAAGGAATCATTTATTAATGTGAAATACTTCTAAAAGTCCCAACTACTACACTGGGCATCCAGAGGACAAACAAATGGAGACATTAAAGTTCCATGAAGGCTTTTGTTATATGATCTGTCAGTTCCATTCTGAAAAACAGTGTTATATATGCTGACAACTGCACACATACAAGTTTTTTCTGGGAGGAAAAAAAAAAAAGAAATATTCCAGTCTGTCGCTTTTGACTGCCTGTGCGTGTGTGTGTGCGTGTGTGTGTGTACGCACACGTGTATGTGTATCATCAGGAAGTTCAATGAAAACTTTATCTTTTAGCAACAATAACAAAGATATTTATTTACAAATAAATTACTCCTCAGTCAGACAAAAGTTATTTGCAAGTCATCCTGATGTGAAATATTTTTCCCAGTTTGGGAGAATGGCAGACATTACTCTTTGGGATGTGTAGTCATTGAAAGCATTGGAAGAGCGAAAAGACATTAACTCCATGCCCCTAAAGATAGCCATCTGATTGCATTAACTTGATGATATTTTTCAGACTGGAAAAAACATTTCAGATAAAAACAGTTTGTAGCTACAGGGTCAACCTGGTTGGCATCAAGCTTTGTTTGGCATCATTATTTTGCTTAGTTTCTGGTGCAATCATTGTTCTTCAAACATTCTAAAAGTTCCTTAGTGCAATATGAGAGGACAAGAATGAGGATGCTGGTTCTGCTCACTTTCCATCTTTGTTCCCATTGCTCATTCTACCAGTGCATTTAAGAACCTGATATTCCACATCATCAGGAAAGCATCCAAGAAGAAGCACCTTCACATAAGGAGAGCAGTGAGAAGAAGAACAGAAGGGGAGAGCAGGCATCCTCCGTCTCCTGATGTATCCTCATAGGTCATTCGCTACCTTTAGAATCGTTGAAGAGTGCTGAATAACTGTACACATTTGTTTGATATTAGTCAGGGCAGTTGAGTCAGCCCTGATCCCCTGGCGATTATATGGACAAATGCCTGCCAGCTTAACTTTCCACCAATAATGACCTCCAGCATTTTCCTGGATGCTCGTTATCTCTTGATTCCATCCATCCACTTTATTCATTGCCTTTTCCTTATTCTACTTACCACCAACTTGCAGCCTGTATTGCCAAGCGTGTTCTTTTTTTTTTTGTCCATCATTCTCACACATCCATAGACCCAAAGTATCATCACTTCAAGGGAATAGTTGATCTTTATGCAGTCAAGAATGGACTGATTATTTTCTTCTCGCAGACTATAGTACTCTTAGGAACCATCTCCAAATCTGTAGTTCAACAGGATCTATCTTCTTTCTCAGTGCTCAGCTTTCACAACCTTACATTATTGCTGGAAAGACCATTACTTTAATTTTTCTGATATTTGTTGTCATTGAAATGTCCTTATTCTTCTGATCTATCTTGTCTAAGTTTGTCATTTTCTTCTTCTCTAGGATTAATCTCTTCCTTTCTCCAGCACACTGTCAAACTTTATTTATTCTTGAACTCAAGAAAACAGAATCATCTATCTCCCTTCTTTTGTGCCAACTGTACATTCATTAACCATATTGGTTAACATTATCTTTGTCTTCTTAATATTTACTGTTAATCCATATTTCTCATTTTCTATTTTTAATTTCATAATGACTTCTTATAAGTCTTGCTTCAATAAATCTAACAAACTGATGCTGTCTGCATATCTGAAATTATTAGTGTTTTAAACTCCAGGTTTGATTCCAATTATCATCTCATTCAATCCTGACATGCTTACATATGCTATATAATTTAAATAGGTATAGGGACAATATGTATTTCTGTCTCACCTACTCATCAGTTCTGAAATACTCTCTTTCTCCAGACTCAGTAGCTTCTCATTCACTGTAAAGTTTTCCCAGCATAACAAGGTCTTTCTCGTTATACAGAGAAAAGCCTTAATATATTCCTCATTCTAACCAATAGCCTTAATATATTCCTCATCTAGCATAGTCTGTATAAAAGCTACATTCTAGCAGAATCTACACAACCCTTATTTATGTAAGAAATTACTGTGATAGTTGGGTAATTGGTGCATTTTCTTGCATTTTATTTCTTTAGTATTGGTGTGTGTTACATACGTACATGTCTCTGTGTGTGTGTGTACATACAAACACACACACACAAACACATTGACTGTTTGTATGCCATCAAGTCAGTGTTGACTCTTAGTGACCACCCAGATTGTCTCCTGGACAATCTGTCCCCAACCTGGTCCTTCAGTTCTTTCAATGGTACATTCATCACTGCTATAATTGAGTCCATTCACCTTGCTGCTTGTCATCCTCTTCCTCTCTTTCTTTCCACTTTTCTCAGCATTATAGACTTCTCCAGGGAAATAGCTTCACATAATGTGTCTGAAGTATAATTTGAGTCTTGTCATTTCTGCCTCAAGTGAGAACTCTGATTATCCATTTTTTCATGTTCTTGTCTTCTTGGTTTCCTTTCTCTATCAGTGAGGTTCAGGACTTCAAAGCAATTAGAACCATTAGCAATGAAACTGATGGAAAAGTAATGAACAGGTTGAATTTTTTTTTTCATATTTGGTAGCTGCAAAACTCAACAATTCTGGAAAATGATTCATACTAATGTAAAAGTTGAATTGTCGTTTCAAACTAAGATATTATATTCCCTCAGCATATACTGAATTAACTCTGTATATGGTAACTGCTGCAAGGATACTATACGGTTCTTACTGGAAAGTTTGTCTTAATGGAAGAATGGCTAATCAAGCTGAGGAAATATGCCTCAATGTCTAAAATAGCTTCCTACCTTAAAAGCAAATCTGACACAACTCAAACAGGAAATCATTATTAGATTATAATCTAATATATGGACTGGATCCAGAATCTGGGTTTATCTATAAATAGAACACAGTTTCATTTTTATGAGCCACCTAAATCAGAATAGGTTTTTAGTAGTATGAACTGAACTTACTACAGTGTACAGGTCCACTTCGTGATTTATATTGTGTTGTTCATGATTTTTTATACTCATTTTTAACAAGTTCAGTGGTGATTCTTGGTCCCTTCATGTGATACTATATATGTAATACATTTAATATTCACCATTAATTAATGATATTTCAGGAAGCTGTAACCTCAATGACATTTTAAAATCCCTGGTTTATTTATCTGTATAGTATTCTTTGGGGGATGGGGGGTGGAGACTTTGAAGATGCAGGATAGGAAGGGTATTGATGCTTTTGAACTTTGGTGTTGGAGAAGACTCCTGAGAATACCATGGACAGCCAAGCAAACAAAACAGCAGATCATCAAACAAATCAACCCATAGTTCTCACTCAAGGCACAAATGACCAGGATCAAATTATCCTACTTCAGACACATTATGTGAAGACCTAGCTCCCTGGAGAAAGCTCTGGTGCTGGGAAAAGTAGGAGGAAAGAGAATAAGAGGTTAACCAGCAGCAAAGTGGACAGACTCAGTTACAACAGCAATGAATGCACTGTTGGAAGACCTGAAAGACCAGGTGAGTGACAGATTGCTGTGGAGAAAATCTGTGTGGTCACTAAGAGTCAACAGCAACTTGATGGCATATAACCGATCAATCAATTGTATTCTTTTATTCTTTTTTCATGTTCTCTTTTGTATTTGTTTAGGTATTTTCTACAATTAAAAAGGGGGTAAAGATTAAAATAGCAGCTGTCAATGGGTGTGACAAATCAACAGTGCAACAAGGGAGAAGTAAAAAAAATATACATGGGAAAATAGGCTGGCATGAAACATAATAGAAAAAAACTCATACAGATGGGACAAAGAACAGGGAAGTGAAAATAACAATCAGTTTTTAAAACTGGTACATATTTTGCATGTAAAAATCCCATTCTAAATCTTTCAGTCATTATCTCCAGATGTACTGTATTTGTGAAAGTCTGACACTCTTTTCCAGTTATCTTTCATCCACTGGCACCCAAATTCTTCTAAATGTTTCAGCTATAGAAATACAGTTTTCTTGGCAACAATACAGACTTATCCAGATTTGATTCTGGAGTTCCTGCACCTAAGTTAGTGACTTCTTTTACACCTGTAGAGCCCCAACTACTCCATAAACTTTTGAGGATGTCCCTTTGCTTTACCGCTCCCCTTTCAACTGTACCAGCCAGGCAGACCCTACAATGACCTCCCATTCCTGCCAATGTCATTTTCAGGGTCACTAGAGTTATTGTGCCTTCCCCCCATGTTATGGTAGTAATCCTCTGGGAGTGTTTGGTATTAATACTTGCCAATTAACTAACTTGGCAGAATCATGAAATATGCAGAAGGACAAGGACTCAGGGGGGAGGAGGGGGAGGACAGGGGGCAAATCCCCAAATATGAAGACTGGACATATTTAATAGATAGCAAATCTGAACAAATGAGAACCCGAAACCTCTGTGTCAGAGCTACTGTGCTGGGAAGAAAAGGGCAGAGGGATATGAAGGGTGTTTGCATTTTAAGGATAGAAATGACTGTAACTTTAAAAATGTGATAATGACACCAGCGTTCCACCTAAAGGTCTGCTTACTCAGAATTTCCTCTGACTCGGGTGGATTTTTTTATGGTCTCCTGTGATTACAGAAGAGTTCCTGGGGGGAAAAAACAGACCAGCTAATTCCAACCTGATGCCTTTCAGTCTGATAGCCATTGTTATCAACCATGTGAGTTCTAGAAGATGCAGCACAATAATACATGCTGAACTAACTGCACTCTGGGGGGGATGATGACACTAGAGTTGTGTATCAGATCCCCATGAAACCTAAAATTGGGCAAACTAATGCTAATGCAGAACAACTTTTCAGTCAGGAACAATGAAGTAAATGGGTCTAACCTGCCCTGTTCTGATTCAAAAGGTCCCCTTTTTTTGACATCCTGCTGTGCCACAAATGGCAGTGTTGTGGGAACAGCACCAAAAAAGGAGAAGAGGCTCTTCCCTTTGTTCATGTGAAGCTCCGTGGTGGCGATGGGAAGTGTGTTCAATTCAGTGATTTGTCCTCAAATGGAGTGACTGTTGGGAGCAGACAACCATTAGTTACTCCAATCACAGCAGCTCGGGGAAGGTGAAATGTACTTGGGAGGAAGGGTTTTAGTTTTATCTTTCATTATGCCTCATTGTTCCCCAGTCTCTCATCCTGACAGCTGTGTCACAATATTTCATGGGGTGATTAAACTACATGACTACTATAAGGATTTATTTATTCTATTGAAAAGAGAGTGAATGAATATCTCATGTTCCTGTTTCAGCCCTCAACGATTAGCTCCGCTACACTGAAGAACAGACATCATTGTTCCTTGTAAAATTCTTTCACCATTTTGGTGTAAAATTTAGTATGGATATTTCTTAACACAGGAATTTTCATTTCATCAAATTCTATCCCAAGACAAAAGAGTTCCAGGATATATACATATACATATAGTGTGCGTATGAATGTAGCATATATAGCATATATATAGCATATATATGTATATATATGTGTGTGTGTATGTATGTATGTATGTGTGTATGTATATATATATATATATATTCGTTCTCCCATAAGGGTCTGTAAACCTCATCTTCAGCTGGTGAAGAAAAACAAACAAACCTTGAGCACTTTAAAAAAAACATTAAAATTTAAGGGCGTGTAGCCACTGCAGTCTCCTACTACTTCATGTTCATTTTTTCTACTCTAAATGAATAGAAATCTTTAAAAAGATACAATTATTAGAGGTTACCCCAGAATGCCTAAGATTGGATTGTGTTATTTACAAACTTCTGGATTGGATCAAATAGACTCTCTGTATCCATTTTAAAAATCAGAACATCAGGAGAACAAAAACATTGCTGTTACTCCAGCTGGCTGTCTAGGCTGTGCTCAGGTTTTGTCTCTCATTCTCTCTCAAATGTAGGCAGAGCTGTCTAAGGTCTGAGCAGAAAATGTGTCCCAAAACCTGAAGGTAATTCCAAATGCTTCTTGATATTAGATTTCAATTTCTGCTAACACTTTTATTTTTATTTATTTATTTGAATTTATTAGCCACCCAACTCCAATGGACTTTACACAACAACTAAACAAATTTACTTGACCATGGGAGGGGAAATAAAAATTAATGAGAACTCAAGACTATGGTTAAAAGATGGAATTAGACATCACAGTCCAGATTATTTTTCCCCCTTTATCTGTGTATAAACTATAAGAAGACTCCAAGATCTATCATTTTGGAGTCTGCTTTAGATCAGTTTGCTTTATAAAATTTCTGATGGCTCGTAAGTGTTTAGGAAACCTTTTCCAAGATTTAAAAAAGAAAGGAGAGTTGATATTAATTTAGATAATCTTTTATGTTATGTTAATTATAGGAAAAAATGAAAGTTATAAATTCTAAGAATAGTTGTTAAGTGCAATGCAATTTTGTTCTGTAATGTTTGTTTAGTTAAATGGTTATAGCTGTATTTTTTTTATTCTAGTAATTAAAGAATCAAAATTTTGGTAGAAGAAGACTTTTATTAGGATTAACCAAAAAGAAAAATCACAAAGTTATCTTTGAAAAATGAAACAAATCCTAACATGGTTTTCAATATGCTTAATGCAATCAGCAAATGCCAGCTACTGGTAGGAACTGGCTGATCTTGTTTGGGTTGGAAGGACAGCTTTGGAAAAAGTGCTGTATGACCTGTACTCACACTTATGACTGTCACAAAAATTGCATCACCCCCGCAGTTATGTGATTGCAATTCAGGCACTTGGCAGCCAGCTCACATTTACAACCATTTGCAGTATCCTGCAATCACGTGATTATGATTTGTGACATTTTTTGCCAGCTTCCAGCAAAATACGTCTGTTGGGGAAGCAGGATTTGCTTAATGACCATTGTAAAAATGGTCATAAAATCAGGTCTGGTCACGTGGTGACTCACTTAACAACAGCTCTGCTTAACAACCAGTTTTCCAGTCCCTTTTGTGGTTGTTAAATGAGGCCTACCTGTACTTGGATGAGAGGCCACAAGAGAATCCCATCCTGGTAGACTAGATTGGGAAGTCAAAAAGCCACCTGGAAAAAGACTACATAGTTGCCAAGAAAACTGCATGACTGGTTATATGACCTGTGATTGGGTCAGGCTCAACTCAAGGGCATATTTACCTTACGCTTAATGTCATTGTACAGCATCCAGAGTCCTTCAGGATTTGGGTGGGTTATGAGCAACATTATGTAAATAAATAAACAAATAAATAACGGAATCACTGCTATGCTTCTGTGACCAAAACCTGTAATCAAATGTGGTCTGTGACTCCTTCCCTCCATGGCACAACTTTCAGAGGGAAACGGGAAAGCTAGATGTATGGCTGCATTTCTCGGTACAGCTGAGTTGTACACCCACATAGTGTAACTCTATTATTGACTGTATGTCTGCTTTGAGTTGCCATATCCCCCAAACTCATACCATACAGATTCAGGAAATGGCAATCAAAATGACGAAAGAGCTGCTGTACAAAATGCTGTACAAAATGACAAAGGGTTGCTATGAGAAGCAGCAAAAGCACTGTTTATTGTTTGTGAAGAAGATACTTAAGGAAGAACATTGTCTCTTTTTGGAAAAGAAACAGTGGGAAAAGAAGGCATGGGAAGAAATTCTTTAAAAATTGGAGGGGCAGAGCCTTCCCAGAAATGAAACAGTGGCATTGCTTTCTTTCCAGTGGCGCTGAGAAGCAAGTTCTATTTCTATATTAATTTTACTGTATGGCCCCCTAGAGAAACCCTGAGACATGTAGCTTAATTTAGATGGTACTCTAAATTTTTCTCCACCTGCATTGCACATACCTACAGATACTCAGATTTCTCAGGAAAAATTATGACTGTTTAAACTTGCACTGTTGCAGTGTGCTAAGAAATCTTCAAGGCATATGCAAATCAAACCATTGTAATGACATGACATGACACAATTAAAATTAAAAGAAGCATTAAATTAGTCTGGTATACCCAGGATTTCAAAATTCTTTGTTTAAAATGCCATCTTTCCCCCATTCCTCAAGCAAAACATAAAGAGATGGAGGAGGTGGGAGATGCCTCAGAATTTCTTCATTTAAGGCCAGTATACTTGCAATTAGCATGTGTCAGGAACAAGTGTGGTGAACTAATGAGGGTTCATTGCAACAAGCTGAGATTGTCAGAAGTTGAAATAACTCCATGATGAATCTGTGATTGTGTCAACACTTAAGAGCGTTTTCATCTCTTCCCTCTCAGGGACGTGTTTACAAGGCTGAAAAGAGCCAATTACATCAAGGCCACATTATTGTACTAACTGAAGACAAAATTCTGATAGCTGGTGAGAAAGTGTTCTTATTTAATCATAACATCAAAGCCTGCATTCCTTTTGAACGCAGGACTGTTCATCCAACCATTGAGAAGAAAATTACCAAAAACATCGCCTTGAAATGGCACTTTAGATTTAATTGTAAAACCAGATTGCAAGAGTGGCTTATGGGTTAGGTCAGGGGTTCTCAAACTGTGGGCTGCGGGGGCATCACAATTTTAAAAAAAAACTGCCTGGGCAAAGCAGAGAGCAAAACCCCAGGTGACTTTTAAGAAATAGTTAATCCTCTAGGTCTATCCAAAACATACACAAATGACAGCAGTTTTGTTTATTATTTGATTTTATTCATGAGGGGGGTTGCACAAATTCATTTAGCATTTTAGAGGCTTATGGTACTGCAAAGTCTGAGGACCCCTGGATTAGGTGAAAGAAAGGGACAATTTCACCATGGAAAAGTATAGAAAGTAAAAAAGGATATGCTATGAAATAATACTGCTTTCTCTAACGTGCTGCCTTCTGGATATATTGAAACAACTCCCAAATGTGAATACATCTAGACTGCAGCAGACTGAAGATATTGGTGAGTCTGGTTAAAACTGCTCCTCAGAAAATATCCACTGAGCTAAGACAGGGCATATAAAGTCTATTTAGACCTGAAAGACCTGGGAGTAATTGAAGAATTAAAATGAAGAACCATCCACTAATTATTTGGAAAAAGGAAGTAAAAAGTAGTGCAAAGACAACCAGGGAACTCTTCCTGATTGCCAGATCTTTAGATGGCAGGTCTGGATCCGTTATTGTGCTGAGTGTGTGTGTGTGTGTGCATACATACATACTGTATAGTCCAGTGAAAGTTATTGCATGAGTGAGTGAGCAAATCAGTTCTGAAGTAGCTCTGTCTTATGCTGTCCATGGTCCTGACTGAAGGAGCAAGATACAGTACCAAAAATTTGGTGTTTGGAAGATTGTAAGGAAAATGTACTGTATGTGTATAGTATATATAAATATACATGGAACAATAGTAGCATTCTAACTACTAGAAAATTTAGAGGTATGCCTGAAATACAATAAGCAGATTTTTCACCTCCCAGTATCAAAAACTTGTTTAATATCATACTGAGCTTCTGTACCATTGACCTCCTAAAAATGAATTCTGAAAGATGGTGGGCAATCACTCTGCTACTGGACAAGAGACCAGCAGGTGCAAGGAAATGTATTCTCTTCCTATGTATATACAGTAAATGATTTCTTGGCCTTTCCAATTTCCCCTCTACTTGCTTTCCATGGTGGTGGTGGTGGTGGTAGTGGTGGTGATGACTTATGTGGCTGCTAAATCAGAAAAATTCCAAGGTGACTTACATTAAAAACTCAATCAAAATAATCAGTCAAAATGCAAAAAGTGCAAAAATTAATTGATATTATGGGGAAGTACATAAAAAATACTTTGCAATGCCTGACTCTTGGAAAGAAGCCAATATTGTACTTTTACCAAAAGAAGGCCAAGATATTACTCCAACTAAGAATTATAGACCAATTTCATTGC
Source organism: Candoia aspera (assembly GCF_035149785.1). Taxonomy (NCBI): domain Eukaryota; kingdom Metazoa; phylum Chordata; class Lepidosauria; order Squamata; family Candoiidae; genus Candoia; species Candoia aspera. Next base: position 118,338,672 of record NC_086155.1, on the reverse strand, counting down.
TGAACAATGTTTATAAAATATTTGCTTCAATACTGGCTGAAAGAATGAAGACAATTTTACAGGACTTTATTCACCAAGATCAGTGTGGGTTTCTACCCAAAATGCAATTAAGAGACAATGTGAGAATAGTTTTGGACATTACAGAATATCCACAACAACACAATGAACAGCAAGCAGCTCTTATCTTCTTAGATGCAGAGAAGGCCTTTGATAATTTGAACTGGACTTTTATGTTCAAAGTTTTGGAAAATATGGATTTTGGAGATAATTTTATTCAAGGAATTAAATCAATTTATGTGCCTCAAAAAGCATGTATTATTGTATGGCGATTTAACTGAGCCTTGTCATATACAGAAAGGAACAAGTCAAGGATGTCCTTTGACATTTTTACTCTTTATCTTAGTTTTTGAAGTCCTGAATAGAGATATTAGACAAGATGATCAAATAAAGAATTTGACGATAAGGAGGTCTTCAAACTGAGGCCCTTTGCAAATGTTGTTTTTATTCCAGACAATACTGATTTTGACAACAGATTTACCATTTAAACAATGGCAGAAAGATATCTCTAAGTTCATTTGGCAAGGGAAGAAACCAAGAATCAAGTATAAATTGTTACAAGATGCCAAAGAATGAGGAGGCCTGGGTTTGCCTGATTTGAAATTGTATTTTGTTGCCTGTTGTTTGCTATGGATGAAGGATTGGGTAACTTTGAAGGACACGAAATTATTGGAATTAGGATATGATCTCCGATTTGGGTGGCATGCCTACTTGTGGTATGATAAAGTTAATAAAGATTTTAAAAATCATTTTGTTAGGCATGCCATACTAAGGGTTTGGAATAAATATAAATCAATATTGTTGCCTAATGTACCTTTGTGGTTGTCCCTTCAAGAAGCTTTTTTTAGAAGAGAGATGGCAGGCAAACCAAGCTGGTTGAGATATGAAGATTTGCTGAATTTTGAAGAAGGGATACCTAAACTTAAAACAAGCTAACAACTAGAATTGGATGGTCATATTTGTCACTGGTTTAATTCTGCACAATTGTCAGAATGGTTTAATTTGGATAAGAAGGTATATAATTTTGTTAATGAAAAAATACAGTTGGAAACAGAACTCTGTACAAACTATGAGCATCTTATTAAGAAAATGTATAAAATATTGTTGCAATTGAATTTAGAAGATGAATATGTTAAAGATTGTATAGTTAATGGGCTAAGAATTTTGGGTATTATATTACGCTTTAACAGTGGAAGAATATGTGGAACAAAGGTATGAAATTTACTTTGAATTATAATTTGAAAAAGAATTTTTATAAAATGATGTACCGTTAGTATTTAATTCCCAATAAGCTGTCCAAAATATATAATGGGGTATCAAATGTTTGTTGGAAATGTTTACAGGGTGAAGGAACTTTCTATCACTTATGGTGGACTTGTGGAAAAGCTAAGAAATTCTGGAATCAAATATGTATTATTATTCGAAAGATTCTCAAAGTGGACTTACAATTGAAACCGGAGCTGTTTCTCTTGGGTTTGATGGACCAACAGTTTGAGAAGCAACATGGAACTCTGTTCTTATATACGATAACAGCAGCAAGACTTATATTCTCAAAGATGGAAGGATGCACAAATTCCCTCAGTGGAGGACTGGATGATTAAGTTAATGGAATTGGCGCAAATGGCTAAACTGACAGCATTGTTAAGAGAAAATACTGTAACTGGATTTGTTTTTATTTGGAAGCTGCTTTTGGACTGTTTGCTTGCAAAGCAAAAAATGAAGTTTTGATTTTGGGTTTTGATGATTAAAGACTTTGATTTTAGAGAAATAACATTACTAAATGTTTAATTAACAGCAAGAGATTAACTTTTATGTCCTTTTATATCTGTGTTGGAGAAGGTCAGAAGCCACCTGTCTTACATGTTTTTCTGTCTATTCTTGCACTGTTTTAGTTTCTCTTGTTTCTTTTTTAGACGTGTATTCTATCTGTTCTACATTCTGTATTTTGTGTTTTAATTATATCTTGAATTAATAAAGCTCTATATAAAAAAAGAGATTAAAGTAAAACTTTCCTACTGCAGGTTCATCTTACTGCAGCTTCTTTCCTCAAGTACTTTTTTATCAGCTGGGTTTCAATACCACAGTTGGGTCCAACGGAAGAAGCATGAAAGGAGAATGCGTTGATAAGATTATCTGTGGGTCAAAGAAGATTCAGGATTCTTCAACCTTCTTCTTTAATAGCTTCTTGCTGTTAAAACCAGAACCATCTACCCACATCCACACTGGTTTTATTTCCAGATAACCAGTGGCCTGTGACATTCCTATTTATTTTACATAAGTATCAAATTGGTCCTCCTGAAATACATGAAGAATTATCGGAATGATAGAAATGAGGCCACTTTCCAGCCATTCTTGTATCTGACAATCAGTGTAGGTTGAAGCTTTACCCAGAACTCCTTCACCTAAAATATTTAAGGTAAAATTGTATCTTGCCCCAAACTACATAAAATCTTCATTTCCTAGAAAGAGGGCAATCCGTTTTGATGTGAAAACCCTGATCACTCATTTGCATTGATCTGCATTCATGAAGATTTAGCTGTAACGAAGAGATCTCTTTCCATCTTCGAAACTCAGCTCAGCTAAATGGTGTGCCATGTAAAATGTATCCCTAGAGTAAATCAATATATTTTTCTTCTAGTCAAACATAGGATGTAAACACTTACATTTATGATACAAAACCCAAAGGTTTAGTTGATTTCTATCTGTATTATGTCCCACTGATATTAGTAAACCCCCTCCAAGGCCTTCTTTCTTTTTAAAGTTGACCATGAATAATTAAAGCCATTGTCAGCCCGTGATTTAACCTTGCAGACCCAGCATCATAAATATTTATTGACTGAGCCCACCCCCTCCCTCTCCCTGGCTGCTCCTTTCTGTGTATGACAGCATCTCAGGAGCATAGGACAACAGACAGCAGAACAGGACTCCCTGTGTTCTATAGAGAGCAGGCAAGATGCTAGGGTTCATAAAGGGAGAGGCTTCTGGAAAAGAGCCTTTTGTCAATGAGATATATCAGTCAAGTCTTCTTCCTTTGCAGAATCAATTTACAACACCAGCATGAGGTTGCATTTGCCTTCCTGCTGTCTCCTGTAAAGACCAGGCTGCATTGTACCATGACAAGTGAATGCTTGTGACCGGAAATCATTTTGCCAGGTTACATTAGTGGATAAATGGAATTACTTGTCAGCAAGTATTACATAAAGCCTCTCTCTGAACTTGCTGGGAAATTTATTTCAAGAGCACTCTCAGTTCATTTCAGAAATTGAAGGGTTTTTTTTCCATCTTCTTCAAGAAAACTAGGACAAAAGAAAAAGAGTATATCAGGTCAAGGATGTTTTCAAAATTCTTGTACAGCAAGGAATGATTAGTCTGGTTTCTTTGAGTCATCCAAGCCTTTACAGTACTGAACAATTTTTTTGCTTTTTTTTTTTAAATAAGACAAGATTCACACAGTAAATTTCTTTTCATTTATAACATCTGGGAATATTGTTAACAGGTGTGCCTCCCTTATGGGAGAATTCATTTTACATAGTTATCTAAATAGCTTAATGCTGTCATAATCCTAGGAGAATAAAAGCTTTTCTTGAGGAAGCAAATGTGACATACACAAGATCGATCCCAAAATCCCAGTGTATATTTTCAACATGGAAACACATATATTTTCAACACATTTCCACATGGAAACAAAAGTAATGTGCTGGTTAAGCATATTTTAGATTTTCTCTCTAAAAAAATCAACCCAGTTAAGCAATGTCCCTAAAATATGTAAAATGCTCTTTACCATCAACAGAAAGCATGCTTTAAAACATTCTTAGGAGGAATCTTTCTAAGCAAGTGCAAAGTGACCTGAAACTATTATTTTTCTTAACAGCATTAAAAAAAAAAAAAAAGGAATGCCACTATTTTAAAAAAATATTTAGCATACATGCCACTTTTCTTGGGGGGAAGAGACCAGCACCTTTGAAGGCCATGAAAGTCTGTGGTTCTCATTTTGCCATATTTCACTTAGAAACTATCTTGAAGTTTGAATACAAAGAGAAACTTATGATAATGTCATGCATTATATTAAAACAGGGAAAGAAGCATGTGCTAAATAAAATCAGCTTATGGTACATGGAGAGTTTTCACTGTAAGATGAGTCATCTAAGAAGATAAGGGCCAGATTCATCAAAATGAATTTATTTTTTTCAGAATATAAAAAATAAAGGAGGGTCATGAAATATATCTAGATCAAATTAATCTTGAATTTGTTAGAGCTGCTTGTAATTAAACTGAAAAACAAGGAGTATTAGTAATATTTAGAAATCCTGCATTTATATTACATACTATTTTCCTATTTGTGAAGATTTTATCATCAGAAATTCATTTTAGCTTCTGTATATACTGTACATCTCCCAAAAAACACTCAGTATTTTTTAAATCAATAGCTAAATTTGATAATTTAAATAATTAATTTTAATTTAGCAATTATTTAATAACAAAATAATTTAAAAATAACCATCAAGTAGTAAATATTAATTTGATTGATAGCTAAATAAGAACATAGTTGGAGGCAACTATAATGGTATAGATTTTCTGGTATGCACTGGGCTGCTCAAAACATCTCTGCAACAAACTTTCCTAAAATATTATTAATAGGTATTAAGGATAAATAGGAAAGAGAAATTTGGAGTTTTTATATCCAAAAGTTAAAAACTATATTTCCTATTGTTCATTCATCCACTGACTATTTTGTTAACTTCTCTACCACTGGTAACAATGCAAATGCATTTTATGATTTATGCTGTTGTATTATGTGGTTTGAAAATTGATACTCTGTTGGATACAAAGATATAAAGGTTGAATAATACATTTTTATACAGGGAATTTGTCAGGATGATTGAAAATCTTATGATGAATTGTTTGGAGTTAAATAATAGTCCAGACACCACTTCACCCATTTGAAAAGGAGTTTTATTCAAAAGTTTCAGAACTGTTTAAAAAATCCAGATAAAAGGAAGCTTCCTTTTATTGCTCAGATTGCAGCTCTGGAAGCTGAACATAATCAAGAGAAGATCATAAATTATACACAAAAGCACATGGTGGAAATGTCAACTGAAACTAAAGCAAACTTACAAATGGGAGGGAAAAAACTGTAGTTTTTTTGAAAATGGTAATAATGGAACATTTATGAACTTTTAACTAAGGTGAACAACAAAAATAACAAAAATTGGTCCAACACGGAAGATAAGTTAGCAAAACAATATGGAAGATCTTGCTACAGTTTTAATTATTCTATAACATTTTCTCAAACATAAACACTTCTGTAATTAATAATTTCTTTTCTGATATTGGATGATTATAATTTACACAATCAGAATTAAATAAAATTGAAGCTCCTATTTCAGACAAGGAAATTATGTTAATTATAAAAAAATTAAAATAGATCATATGTATCAAACATATTTACCTCAATATTACAATATAATATTATTAAACACTAATTTTAATCAATCTATTCAAATACAAAAGCTTTCAGAATTAAAAATGTGCCCAACCTAAGTGATAAAATCTTCTCTCAATACTTAATCAGAGTAAGGGATCATGGTTATAGAAATTTAATATCTTAACATTATTAAAAATGGAAAAATTTGAAAAACAATAAAATGATAAGTCTATTGAATTAGCATGGTGAAATTATTTGAAAGCAGAAACTGTCCTGATTACCAGGAAACACACTGAGGCAAGGACTTGGTCTCTAATATTTATTAGTAGTACTTAACAAGAATCCTAACAAACTGAGAAAGCGTGGGAAAACCCAGCCATATAAACCCCAAAGGTTAAGGCGGTCCCGATCTGTGTCTCTTTGAATGGCTGAACAGTTCCTCAGTGCTACGCATGCGCTTGACAGTCTGGGTGAGAGCCCCCTGCTCGCCATCCTTACTCATGACAGAAACAGTGTTTTCTTTTGGTTTTGGAAAAGCTATTGATTTGTTGGAACAGATATATATACAGCCCTTGATTAATTTAATTTATCAAGGTAATCCAAGAACCGGGTGTCACATAAAAAAAAGTGCAAGTGTTTATGCAAATGTCTGGTCTTCCTCAAAACTGAAGCTGCAGAGATGCACAGATCAACATTTTTTCTATTATTATTCAAAGTGTTTCTAAACCTCATTTTTCCCATTAGAAATATATACTGTAGAACTCATTAGAAATATATAGAATCTTGTTATTACAATTTGGGGGGATATAATATGATGGTGTGTACATTTCTGCATTTCTGTCTGGGAATATGAGAATGGATGATATATGCAGATGGGGATCAATTCATTTTGTAAAGGGGGTATCTTGTGTTATAGGCAAGTCCTTTTAATTAATAGATATTAATTCATTTAATAGATCTTTTTTTCCTGGCCCTAAATGTTTTTTAAGCATGGTTTCTTGGCAAGGAGATGGATGGATGGATGGATGGATGGATGGATGGAATAGAGCCAGTTTGGTGTAGTGGTTAAGGCATCAGGCTAGAAACTGGGATAGTGAGATCATCCCGCCTTAGGCAGAAAGCCAGCTGGGTAACCTTGGACCAGTCACTCTCTCTCAGCCCTGGGAAGGAGGCAAGGGCAAACCACTTCTGAAAAACCTTGCCAAAAAAATTGCAATGACTTGTCCAGGCAGTCTCTGAGAATTGGACATGATTGAAAAGATAAATGTATAGAGATACAGATACAGATACAGATAGATACAAGCACATACATATACATACACATACACATACACATACACATACACACACACACACACACACACATACATGTTGTTGTTCAGTCGTTAAGTCGTGTCCAACCCTTCGTGACCCCATGGACCATAGCATGTCAGGCCTTCCTGTCCTCCACTGTCTCCCGGAGTCTACCCAAATTCATGTTCATTGTATCAGTGATGCTGTCTAACCATCTCATCCTCTGCCGTCCCCTTCTCCTCTTGCCTGCAGTCTTTCCCAGCATCAGGGTCTTTTCCAATGAGTCCTCTCTTCACATTAGGTGGCCAAAGTATTTGACCTTCAGTATCTGTCCTTCCAATGAACAGTCAGGGTTGATTTCCTGTAGGATTGACTGATTTGACCTCCTTGCAGTCCAAGGGACTGTTGAGATTCTTCTCCAGCACCACAGTTTGAAAGCATCAATTCTTCAGTGCTCAGCCTTCCTTATGGTCCAACTCTCACAGCCATACATCTCTACTGGGAAAACCATAGCTTTGATTATACGGACCTTTGTCAGCAAGGTCATGTCTCTGCTTTTTAATATGCTGTCTAGGTTTGCCATAGCTTTCCTCCCAAGGAAGTGCCTTTTAATTTCATGGCTGCAGTCACTGTCTGTGGTGATCTTGGAGCCCAAGAAAATAAAATCTGTCACTGCTTCCATTTCTTCCCCTTCTATTTGCCAGGAAGTGATGGGGCCAGATGCCATGATCTTAGTTTTTTAATGTTGAGTTTCAAGCCAGGTTTTGCACTCTCCTCTTTCACCCTCATCAAGAGGCTCTTTAGTTCCTCTTCACTTTCTGCCATCAGGGTGATATCGTCTGCATATCTGAGGTTATTGATATTTCTCCCGGCAATCCTAATTCTGGCTTGTGATTCATCCATCCTGGCATTTCTTATGATGTACTCTGCATATAAGTTAAATAAGCAGAGTGACAATATACAGCCTTGTCGTACTCCTTTCCCAATTTTGAACCAATCGGTTGTTCCATGTTCTGTTCTTACTGTTGCTTCTTGACCCGCATACAGGTTTCTCAGGAGACAGGTAAGGTGGTCTGGTACTCCCATCTCTTTACGAATTTGCCACAGTTTGTTGTGATCCACACAATCAAAGGCTTTAGCGTAGTCAATGAAGCAGAAGTAGATGTTTTTCTGGAACTCTCTTGCTTTCTCCATGATCCAACGAATGTTGGCAATTTGATCACTAGTTCCTCTGCCTCTTCAAAACTCAGTTTGTACTTCTGGTAGTTCTCGGTTCACATACTGCTGAAGCCTAGCTTGTAGGATTTTGAGCATAACCTTGCTAGCATGTGAAATGAGCGCAATTGTACGGTAGTTTGAACATTCTTTGGCATTGCTGTTCTTTGGAATTGGAACGTAAACTGACCTTTTCCAATCCTGTGGCCACTGTTGAATTTTCCAGATTTGTTGGCATATTGAGTGCAGCACTTTAACAGCATCGTCTTTTAGGATTTTAAATAGCTCAGCTGGAATACTGTCATCTCCGCTAGCTTTGTTGTTAGTAATGCTTGCTAAGGCCCACTTGGCTTCACTCTCTAGGATGTCTGGCTCAAGGTCAGTGACCACACCATTGTGGTTATCAGGGACATTAAGATCTTTCTTGTACAGTTCTTCTGTGTATTCTTGCCACCTCTTCTTAATCTCTTCTGCTTCTGTTAGGACCTGCCTTTTTTGTCCTTTAACACGCCCATCATTGCACAAAACGTTCCCTTGATATCTCCAATTTTCTTAAAGAGATCTCCAGCCTTCCCCATTCTATTGTTTTCCTTGATTTCTTTGCAATGTTCATCTAAGAAGGCCTTCTTATCTCTCCTTGCTGTTCTCTGGAAATCTGCATTCAGTTGGTTATACCTTTCCCTTTTTCCCTTGCTTTTTGCTTTCCTTCTTTCCTCAGCTACTTGTAAAGCCTAATCAGACAGCCACTTTGCTTTCTTGCATTTCTTTTTCTTTGGGATGGTTTTAGTTGCTGCCTCCTGTACAATGTTACAAACCTCCATCCATAGTTCCTCAGGCACTCTGTCTACCAGATCTATCTCTTAAATCTATTCATCACCTCCACTGTATATTCATAAGGGATATGATTTACATCATACCTGAATGGTCTGGTGGTTTTCCCTGCATTCTTCAATTTAAGCCTAAATTTTGCAATAAGAAGCTCATGATCTGAGCCACAGTCAGCTCCAGGTCTTTTTTTTTACCGACAGTATAGAGCTTCTCCATCTTTGGCTGCAAAGTACATAATCAATCTGATTTCGGTATTAACCATCTGGTGATGTCCATGTGTAGAGTTGCCTCTTGTGTTGTTGGAAAAGAGTGTTTGCTATGATGAGTGTGTTCTCTTGACAAAACTCTATTAGCCTCTGCCCTGCTTCATTTTGTACTCCAAGGCCAAACTTGCCTGTTATTCCAGTTATTTCTTGACTTCCTACTTTAGCATCCCAATCCCCTATGATGAAAAGGACATTTTTTTTGGTGTTAGTTCTAGAAGGTGTTGCAGGTCTTCATAGAACCAGTCATCTTCATCTTCTTCAGCATCAGTGGTTGGGGCATAGACTTGGATTATTATAATGTTGAATGGTTTGCCTTGGATTCAAACTGAGATCATTTTGCCATTTTTGAGGTTGTGCCCCCGTACTGCTTTTCCCACTCTTTTATTGACTATGAGGTCTACTCCATTTCTTCTAAGGGATTCTTGCCTACAGTAGCAGATATAATGGTCACCTGAAGTAAATTCACCCTTTCCGGTCCATTGTAGTTCACTGATTCCCAAGATGTCGATGTTCAATCTTGCCATCTCATGTTTGACCGCATCTAGCTTACCTTGATTCATAGATCTTACATTCCAGGTTCTTATGCAATATTGTTCTTTACAGCATTGGATTTTCCTTTCACTTCCAGACTTATCCGCAACTGAGCATCCCTTTGGCTTTGGACCAGCTGCTTCACTCTTTCTGGAGCTACTCGTAATTGCCCTCCACTCTTCCCCAGCACCTTCTGACCTGAGGGGCTCATCTTCCGGTGTCATATCTTTTAGCCTTTTGATACTGTCCATGGGGTTTTCTCGGCAAGGATGAAATGGGTTGCCATTTCCTTCTCCAGTGGACCATGTTTTGTCAGAACTCTCCACCATGACCTGTCCATCTTGGGTGGCCCTGCACAGCATAGCTCATGGCTTCATTGAGTTATGCAAGCCCCTTTGCCACAACAAGGCAGTGATCCATGAAGGGGACACATACACATACATACCTATTTATTGGGGTAGAAGGAAATCTTCAGGACTGGTTTCAGTTGGACCTGCAGATTTTTGTCTGTAATTTCTTTTCCCTGTCTCTTCTCTTCTCCTCAAAGAGGTATTCTTTGAATGACAATTTTCACTGTTACACAAAATTATATTTTGTGATCAGCTATACACCGATATCAATTATTTTGGACAGGAAAAGTAGCAATGGTAAAATTTAACTTGTTGATAAAGATGTTTTTTTTTTTAAAAAAAATCTTTCATTAAAAAGAAATGGCAAAAAAAAAAAATATCTCCCAGGATTGTGAATAAAGATACGTTTGCAAAGCAAAATAAAGACTTGGTGCTCCTAATATATCACAAAATTATTATGTAAATTAATGCACTTTTTTAAATGACTGGTTTGCCAAAGATAAAATAGAAGAACGAATTTACTATGGGAGAAAACATCAGATTTTCTCTATTCCATCAATAATTTATTTCCATAGAGAAATCTTCTCATTGTCTCTGAAGGGGTCCTGTTACTGTTATTATTTTTACATTTTGGAATAAATTTCAGAAAGTTCTTAGAGACTTCTCAAGCTGCTGTCAAAATAATTTCTTAACAGTTCATACTTTAATAATTAATAATGGCATGATATTATATGTTGGACAAACAGAATACGTTTTCTTTAGTTAAAATATTTTGAAGGATATCATATTATAACCCAACTATTAACTAAACTAAGATAGCTGTGAAAAATATCTACACTACTATAACTAGAAAATCAGTAAACTGTATTTGATATTAATGAGTTGCAATCAGGCATAGGAAACATATGGTTCATTTATGAAAAAAGTATTTGAACATGCAAATAAATGAACAAAATTATTGATTTAGAACTTTAACAGTATACCAGTCGCCTTTTAAGAGTAACATAAAGAAAATGTGTTTCAAATGATTGTCAGTAATATTTGATACCATGAACTATTAAAAATATCATCACAGTTAAGATTCTTGTGAGAGATTTAAAGATTTAAAGCAGGTTTTGTTCTAAATAGTGCGTTAAATACCATTAAAAAATAACAAGTGACCACTATTAATAGTAAAAGAGAATAGTTAAATCTCATTTTCCTGTGCACCATATTTCTACTGAAAATTGTTTCCTCTGTGCATGTAATTAAAATTATTCATTTTTTATAAGATGTATAGGGATAATAGTGAAAAGTGAGTCTAGAGACAAGTTTTGGGCTAAGCAATGAGAGTGGCTTTTTTTTCCTTTTTCTGCCAACCTCTTTCTCAGAGAGAGGGAGAGGAAGATATTTTTCTCTTTCCTTTTGCCCTTTCATCTTGGAAGGTTATTAACAGAGGGTCAGATCACTGTTGCATAATTCTGATTATTTGCAGAGGGTTTTCCTTCCATTGTTTGATCACTCCATCCAGTTCAATTCCTCCCCCCACAGTTTCCACAAGTCTCTAAGGCAGGGTTTCTTAACCATGGCAACTTCAAGATGTGTGGACTTCAACTCCCAGAATTCCCCAGCCAGCCATCTACATATCTTAAAGTTGCCAAGGCCGAGAAACCCTGCTCTAAGGTCTTGCAGAGGACTTTCCTGGTCTTCCATCACACTGTCCTTTTTGGCTTCCCTGTCTACAGATAATTACATTGAAACACATAAAATTAGACTACAGATATATAAGAGGCTCCCCATCCCTGAATTAAAGAAAGAAAAAAAAGCAGAGTTAGTTCTTAATGATCCATTAAGCATTGGCTGTCAACCAGAAATCTGTCCATAAGATCAGAAGAGTTATCATCATATCCAAAAAGTTGCCAGAATCAGCAGAATGAAGATTTCTTGGTGCTAATAGAAACAAAGCTTTGCCAACTGAAAACAAGAAGAAATCAAAAGTAGGCAATTAGTAAGGGTCAGGTTTGGATCAGAAAGTGCAAAAGCTGGTTTGCAGCTAAACCTCAAAAAACCAAGATTATGGCAACCAGCTTGATTGATAACTGGCAAATAGAGGGAGAAAATGTAGAAGCAGTGAAAGACTTTGTATTCCTAGGTGCGAAGATTACTGCAGATGCTGACTGCAGTCAGGAAATCAGAAGACGCTTAATCCTTGGGAGAAGAGCAATGACAAATCTCGATAAAATAGTTAAGAGCAGAGACATCACACTGACAACAAAGGTCCGCATAGTTAAAGCAATGGTGTTCCCCGTAGTAACATATGGCTGCGAGAGCTGGACCATAAGGAAGGCTGAGCGAAGGAAGATCGATGCTTTTGAACTGTGGTGTTGGAGGAAAATTCTGAGAGTGCCTTGGACTGCAAGAAGATCCAACCAGTCCATCCTCCAGGAAATAAAGCCAGACTGCTCACTTGAGGGAATGATATTAAAGGCCAAACTGAAATACTTTGGCCACATAATGAGAAGACAGGACACCCTGGAGAGGATGCTGATGCTGGGGAGAGTGGAAGGCAAAAGGAAGAGGGGCCGACCAAGGGCAAGGTGGATGGATGATATTCTAGAGGTGACGGAATCGTCCCTGAGGGAGCTGGGGGTGTTGACGACCGACAGGAAGCTCTGGCGTGGGCTGGTCCATGAAGTCACGAAGAGTCGGAAGCGACTAAACGAATAAACAACAACAACAGGTTTGGATCACTAAACTCTCTGGAAGCCTGCAGAAATGAGGGCCATCAACTCCCAGATGGACCAGGTAAGAGCCTATCCTCTGTCTGCAGGACTATACTGGTAGGATGCCGGGGCTGTTACTAACTTGGTGAGGAATCTCTGCAGGACAGAGGCCTGCCCACCTCTTGTTCCCGATTCCACCTATCTTGAGTTGCAGTCTCTGAGGCTATATAGGAGCATTGACTGTGGTAGGAGATCTATCACCAAAACAGTAACACTAAAGAGGTCATTCCTTTGGGGAAGAGGAAGGGCCATCCTCCTTGGCCAAAAAAGAAGGGGGGGGGGGTTCTATTTCAAAATTTGATTTTTTAAGAAGGGATTAAACTGTGTCAGAATAAACAGGATAAGGGAAGATTAACACTTTTTTCAAGACACTGAAAATACTGCATTTTAGGAATGTTCCTATGTCTGTGTTATCCCATCTTAAGCAAAGATCTAAGTAGTCTTACAAGTTAGCATACCCATCTCCTGATGCTGCTGTGAAAGCCAGATCAGTCTGCAATAAAATCTCTCTCAGGGTTGCTGTTGTGGGGAAAATAGGAGGAGGAAGGAGTATTGGATATGTTCGTCACTTTGATTTATTTATAAAAATAATAAAGATGGGATAAAAATTAAATAAATAAATCTTATATGCATGGTCTTACTGTGGACAAGTGGGCTAATCCAATTTATAATACAAGGCTTAGGTGGGAAAGCTGGTGACCTAGATTTAAGCCCAGATAAGCAACATGTGTTTAACAGCCCAATTTGCTGTTTAAGAGTTCCAAACTTGGTTTGGGGGAACAAATGTTTAATGTAAAATAAACTGATCTGCATTGGAACAAATTTCACCATCTCACAATTGCAGTGATGAGATCTAAACTAGTAGCAAATGTCCAAGACTGAGATTTTCTTTCTAAGTTCATGAGGGAGGCCTGAGGAAATGTTTATGTTCTGCATCTGAGGGATCAGAGACAATTCCTATGTTGGAAACTGATTGATGGATGGATGGATGGATTGCATCCAAGTAGTTTGGGCTGAAAATATCAACCAGTAATATAGTCTCTAATGTGTGGATTTGGGTGTGGGGGTTTGAAGTTTTCTTTGCAAATTTAAGACTATCATAACTGGGTTGGGAAAATCCAGATGAGTACTCAATAATAGCAAAAATTTAGAGTTTTCTGTTATCTCTGTGCTACCTCAGAGTTTGGTAGCGCTGCACAAACTGAGATGACTGACAATTCTGCCTTCTTCCTTTGCTCTAATGAAGTCACAGCTTTTTCAAGCTAGTCTATAAACTTGATGTTAACAGAAAGCATATATGATGCTTCTTTTCATGTACAGAAAATGAATACTATAGACATGTTTTTTTAAACATGCCAACAAACTCTTATGAGTTCCTTATAGGATTTCTAAATTAATGATGAAAAATATACTAGTATTGTAATATACATGCCAGTTTCTTTCTTTCTTTCTTTCTTTCTTTCTTTCTTTCTTTCTTTCTTTCTTTCTTTCTTTTTCTCAATGTCCCAGTTTTGGTTTAAGTCTAATAGCACTTATCCCTAGGTTTGCTATTGGAGAAACTGATATTTGATGGAAATGTGTCATGTTGAAGAATGACAAGCTGCTTGGAGGTTATTCGGTCACCACAATCCCTCCTGATGCATTTATTTGCAAAGATGGCCAGTATCCAAGAGGACATCAGAAATGTCACTGTATTGTTGGAAGGAGAAACAGAACAGAATCTCTTTCTGCAAGGTCATTTGTCACATGAAGCTAATAACAAATTAACAGTAAAGTCCATAATCTTATCTCTTCCCTATTGTATTCTGATACTGACTTACATTCATAAATGGAGTTGTTTTGCTACATCAGATGTATTTTTAAGTAAAGAAGAATTAATCACAGCACAGGGTAATAATTAGTAAATTGTTTTTTTATAGTTGTGAAATTAGTGCAATAGCCACTAGATGTTTTTTGAGAAAAATATCATCCCTTGTTTCTGTAAGAACTGCATCAATGTGCCTACATCATCACCACAAACATTTGAAGGGCAGTGACTGAATGCAAGTGTCTGCAGTATGACTACCTCCTACCTGCACAGCAGATAAGCCACATCACATTGAATTTCAGTGCTAAAGGCAGTATATGTAAGGCAGCCTATACAAGCTAGTGTCAAGTTACTTTGAAAGGAAGATGGGCATTTAGAAAGATTAATTGTAATAAGAATTGCCAAGGTCATCTATGGGCTCTGTACAAGGAGGTGTAATTTATTCTCACTGATACTGAAACATTGTTGTAAGCACTCACCATTGATGCTCTTCCTTTAAATGAGAAGGCAGTGGAAATGCTGAAGATGGCTCCAAGGCTGGAGAGAGATTTTCATTTAAAGATTCATTAATGTGTAACTTCTCTGATTTCCATCATACAATACTATGGAGGGATGAAACATAACCGTCATATGTTAAGATACCTGAGCCCATCTCCACAAACTGTGCAGGTCCTCCTTCCCCATCCCACCATATCCCAGAGTAACTTGGTTGTTTGATATAAGGAAGATGATTGAGTATGCTTCTTCCAGTCCTGGAATCCTGCATGACAAAGATCTATATATGAAGGAAGAGGAGACACATACAATCAAGGACAGGATCCCACAAATGCAAGACCCCACAGATTCTTTCAGATGACTTACATGAAAAGATTACTATAATGCTAAGCCATTTATATTAATCAAATTGATGAGATCTCACTAGAAACCAGGCTGGTGGAGCTACCTTGAAATGCAGTATATACAGAGTAGATAAGCTTAAGTTCCTATTTACTACTGTATATGTGATTCTTATGTTATAGTTTATGGGTATACCTATACTCTATTTCCAGGATTCTTATACTTGTGGGATCCTATGGGATATCTACATCTTCAGAGATAATACTCCTGCCTAAGAAATCATAATGTTCTCTGGATACTTGGGTAAAATTACTATAATGAACCATCCATGCACCATATTAAAAGAGCTGTCTCTTAGAATGCTAAACAATCAGGATTTGATTTTTCTCGCTCTTTTTTCTAATATTATAATTTGTTTTTGACTGCCTGCCTTCAGCAACTATATGTAAGCTATTCTGGAAGCCCTTTTGCTGAAGCGAAATAAAAATGCTTCAGATAAATAAATCATTTGAAAAAGCACCTTATTATCAAAGCACACAGAAGAGACCCTGTTTGTATAGAGCTCCCTGGGTATGCATATGAGAGGGAGGGAGGGAGCCCCCATACAGAACCTTCACCAATGAGATTAAGATTTATAATGCTTTTAAAAGTTATTGCTGTGCATCACTTTATTTTGAATTCATGCCATATTTATTTTATTTCCATAATTGTTCTCAGGTTCATTTGATTAATGCTGTTCCTTCAAGAATTCTACAGTTCTATTTACATAATGGATAGAATCCTCTTTACCATATAAAGTATATAATGAGCATGATGACCTAAATCTCCTAACATCCACCCAAAATGGAGAGCAGCCATGATTTCCTGTATGCATCCAGCCATCCATACTCTGTGGCTCAGTCTGTTCTTAGGCTTACAGTATTTCACGCATTAACAGCAATGGGGCAGAGTGTGTGAGATGTGTCTGCTTCCATACTATTGCAAGAAAGGTTTAAGAAAAGCCAACAATTCAGTGTGGTTGAGGGCAGGTTAGTTTTCCATTGCAAGAGCCAAAGAAGGCCACCGTAAGATCATTGCCATTTCAGAATTCTCCCAAATCAGCATCAGGACTAACATAATCTGAAGAAACATTTCTGAAAGAAAGGAAGGAGACAAGGAGAAATCCAGTGAGAGCCAAGATGGAACCTGGCCTGCTCAAAGGTTGAATCCACAGAAACCAAGGTTCCTGTTTGTTGTGAATGGTACTGATATGCACAAGGTGAAGGGGCACTCCTGTTTAGCTGAGTGCATTTTCCTTTTGCAAAAGTAGGCTAGCAGATTGGGCTGCAAAAATCTAGTCAACCACTAGATAGCAGTGAAGAGTTTTATGTATCTATCTCTTTCCTACCTTCTTGTGGTTGTTGGAATCTTTACCAGCCAGATCTGGTATCCCTAAGAAAGTGTCTGTTTAACAAAAAGGCAAATACTAGCCTAAAATACAGCTGAAAGAACAGCTAACCTCAGCCTTCCTTCCTAGCAAGGACAGGCATATCATTTGGGAGTAGGGGAGAGAAGGGGCTGTGAGATGGGGCATGTAATCCCAGGGCAACCTTAGTAAGGCAGAAACTGGGCATTTGGATTCAGAGGGCTGGCACGAGGAG
Organism: Candoia aspera; assembly: GCF_035149785.1. Classification (NCBI taxonomy): domain Eukaryota; kingdom Metazoa; phylum Chordata; class Lepidosauria; order Squamata; family Candoiidae; genus Candoia; species Candoia aspera. Next base: position 118,321,661 of record NC_086155.1, on the reverse strand, counting down.
AGCAAAGGAAACCAAAAGGCTTTCAAGAGACAGGAGAAGGACAGATTTAAAAATAGCCTAGTGGGATTTTAGGGGATACTCCAAGAACAGAATTGGGGGGGGGGGGAATCTATACTAAATAAGAATAGAGTAACATTTTAGACAATGGAGTGAGAGGAGAAAAAATTGAAGGGGAGGGATCGAATTAAATCACAGAGGATTTCTCCCCTGGATGTGCAGAGACTGGGATTATGTGGCAGAATGTTGGGGCAAGCTAAGAGCTTGAACTCACTGGCTTACAGTCCAAGTGGAAGCAAAATGAGTTATTCTTTGAACTACCCGCTCTTTATCTGTTGACTTGAATGTGCTGGAAGCTGAGCTGAGCTTCTCCTGGATCACAAAGAGAAATACTGAAGGAAGAGGAGACTGCTTTCCCTGGCAGAGGGTGTGATCACTAAATTTCAGAGACCTCTTCAGCACATCACCAGCTAGTGGGAAAACCACCTGCCAGTCATGGGAGTGGAGCAGCAATGGGACAAGTCTAGCTGCAGAGCTCTGTTGGCCCCAAGGCGCGTTCCTGGGGCTCCCCTTCTGCATTCCATCCTGTTGTAAGAGCCGCTGAATAAGGTGAACAAGAAAGAAGAGTCACAAAGATGGTTGAAGCCCAAGCAGCTCTTTCACTTCAGATCGCTTACCTTCCTTTCATTTCTTTATGCCCACTTCCAGATTCCTCTACGTTCCAATCCAGAGGCAATTTCATTTTATGCTGTTCTATTGCTATTTTAAGCCCCAGAAAGTGGGGTTTTCTTAATATGCTTCTGTGTCCATATCTTTAAAGACAACAGCAGAAAGGTGGGAGATGGAGACCAAAAGGAATGTTTGCACCGTGGTTGGGTGGAACTGGGAAAAGCCCCAAAGAAATGGAAATATATTTGTTTCCCCTTTTTCTGTGGTGAGATGGGAAAAAAAAAGAGGGGCTTCTTTATCATGTAAAAAAACCGGAAGCGCCTGCAAAGGATGTTAAATTGGCAAATTGGCGGTTTCAACCTCTACACATTTTGAATATGCCTGCAACATCACTGCATATACAAAAAGGGTGGGGAATGATTCACAACACTTCAGCTGGTTATTTTAGCATCCCCATTCCTCCCCCACCCTCCAGTAGCTGCCACAGGAGGACAACGTTTCAGGCTGGAGACTAACTTTCAAGAAAATAAAGGTGTGGGTTGAGCATAACATTAAGCCATAAGGTACCCGGTTTTGGCAGAGGCTCATAGGCATGACAAATGTATTCCCATTAGTATATGATAAGGCTGAACTTTCAAATGGCAGATGTTTCTCATTCTGAGGCAAGATTTAAAGTAGGCATTCAGGAATCACTGAATCATAGATCTGAAATGTTGGAAGGGACCACAAAGATTGTCTAATCCAACTCTCTGCAATTAAACCATCTATTTTTATTTATTTTATTTGTTCAATTTATATAGCCACCCATATTGCATGTGTAAAACATCCTTGAGAGGTAGCTATGGGGTGAAGAAACTAGATGTAACAAACAAACTAGAGGCTGCATCCTTTTCCTCCCTGTCTTTTGGATTTTGCCTAATCCTATCAGACCCCACTTGATCCTCCCTGCCTCCATCTAAACCAAAGAATAGAAGCTTTGCTCACCAGCTCACGGTACAGCCCAAGGGCAGCCCTAATAAGGGAATTGCATCATAATAACAAGGTGAGAAACTGCAACATTCCATTCTTAATCAGGCACCCTCTTGTTGGAATTATCAGTGGTCAACTCAGCATTGTCTCACAAGCATAGTAAGGGTTTTTTTCTAGTAGACATATCTCTATTGTGCTTGTGGGATGTCACATGGGTCACCTGATTTCCACTTCCTCCTTCTTCTTGGGCTTGGGGATTAACAGTCCCCATTACCCTTCTGGCACACATGCAAGCAGGAGGTGCTGCAGGAACGCAGCCCTCCCCCTACCATCTCTCTTGCACGCAGACTTTCTATTCCACATAGAAGATGTCTACAAACAATCAGTGATGAGTAAGTGCTTTCTACTATGAATGTACCTGTATCCAGATCTACTGAATAAAAGTAAGCTATCTCTATTTTTCTTCATCTAACTACAGTGTGAAGACTGAATTTATTTCTGAATGTAATTAAGCTTAATGTGCAAGTTCCTTTTTTGGTTCACACTTCTACTCTACAAAATTGCTGTTTGCTGTTTGGAGTTCTTTTATTAACCTTTAAACATTCCATCACCTCCAATGTTCCATCTCCTTAACAATGGACTTCCCCAGCTCTGAAAGGGCAGTTTTGCCTAACAACAGAACTAACCCCAGGTTCCACTGACAAGGACCTGCCTAGCTTCCCCAAAAGTTGCCAACAAATCAGATCCCTAGTTTCCTGCCCTTTAGCCCTCAACTTCTGTAAAAATCTTTGCTTTCCCATTGTTTGGGGTTCCTCTCTCTAGGAAAGCGGGGACCCAACTATTATTGAAAAAACAGTTGATTATTTCTCCTCAGTGATGTGCTCTGTTCTTCTGAATGTTCCATGACAGTTGTCCAACCTTTTCTTTAAAATCTCCCCCAAGATGGAGAAGATCACACAAACTGACTATAAACAATGACATAACACAATTGCCAAAATGATTCACTGGATCATCCGTAAAAAAATTATCATCTGCCAGTAATGAAAAATTGGTGGGAACATTTAGTTGAAAAAGTAAAAAACAAGCAGGTTAAAATATTGTGGGATTTCCAAATACAAACCAATAAAGTCTTGGTGCATAACACACCAGATGTAACTGTGGTTGAAAAGAAGAAAGTGTGGATAATTGATGTGGCAATACCAGGGGATAGTAGAATAGAAGACAAACAGTTGGAGAAGATCACAAAGTATCAAGGTCTGAAAATCGAAGTTGGAAGATTATGGCATAAACTGGCAGTGGTGGTCCCAGTGGTTATTGGCACACTGGGTGCTATACCAAAAAATCTTGGACAGCACTTAGAAATTGACAAAATTTCCATCTGTCAATTACAAAAGGCCACACTGCTTGTATCCACACATATACTATGCCAGTACATTACACCCTAGGTTCTTGGGAAGAACTCAGTGAAAATGAAGGTCAACACCAGCTAAAGAACTGGCAGCTGTGATTTTACATTGTTGTGTATATTATTATTATTATTATTATTATTATTATTATTATTATTATTATTGATTAGCCATTAGGCCATATTAGAATAAAAAATATAAAATGCAGAACAGTAATAACAGCATGTGTTAGAAAATAGAGTAAAAGATGGAGAACCTATAACTTCCAAGAGACTCTTCCAGTGCTGTACTGATTGTACCATCAGGAAGTCTTTCCTTATATTCAAATGTTGTGGCCCCAACCTGTAGACATTATTTCTGGGCCTGTCAAGTTTCTGTGGCAATGGAAAATAACTCCTGACTGTGGCACCATTTTATGTACTGTATCTTAACACTGATATCATGACTCCCTTCAGCTGTCTTTTCTCCACCATTCTCTTTTGCCTGATTCTTGCCATTGGAGAAGCAGCCATATTTACATAAGTAATGGTGTAAATATTGTGGCCTGCCCAAAGAAATGTTGGTTCTTTGGCATCTTAGAAATGCTGCCAAAAGTTTAGAAATAAGCTCTCTTTGCACTTGCAGCATACCTTCCCCCTTTATAAGAGATGATGGTGAGCCAGCATGGAACCCTTCCTCGGTTGAGAAGGTGCCCATGGTTAGAGAAGAGTCTCCTTTGCAGGAGCTATTCCCAAGAGTAGCTGGGCCACGTGGTTTAGTATACATACACAGCACCCAGGTTTCAATGTGGACTCAAAAATATTGATATTAATGTGTGTCCCTTGGAAGAAACCAGAAATAGGAGAGCCAGGTTTTCACCCTCAGTCCATTGTCAGGGGAGCCACCTGCCTCAGAGAACCCCATCTGGTTGTTTTCCAACTTTAGTAAACCTAATTTTACATACTTTAGAGTCTAGAAAGCAGATCCTGCGAAACAGGCTCGAAAGTGTCTGATTAGCTTTGATAAAAGATTTAAATAGACAAGTTTGTGCTGACAGCTGAAAGAAAGGATCACTTGTTCGTGTTTCTCCTCACACTTATATTTTTGCTCCTATTTTCCAGTGACAATCCTAGCAGAGGTCCACAACATACCCACCTTACCATTTAAGCTGCTGCTGTCCTGTGTTCATGCCAGCTTGACTCAAAGCCAGTTTAAGAAAATCCTGTTCGGGCTGAGATACTTTGGTAAGAGCTTGCCAGGCATTCATTCTGAATAGCCGGCTGACAAGTCCTCCCATTGGACATTTCACTGGAAGCTGTGCACTTTCTTTTCCATGGAAACAACTGCCAATCACTTTCCTTCCTGTGAGCAGGTCTTCCTGAAGATGTATGTTTTATATGTGTATATATATGTGAATATCCATATATGCTTTTGTGTTTATGCATGTGCATTTAAGTTTGTGTATTTTTATGTAATTTGATATACAAAGTGAAAACATCAAAATGTGCATAGATGCAGGCACAACGGCTTTCCTTAAAATCTTTTCTTACCACCCTGGAGCTTTCTAATACCTTAGAGCTACTCTTACCACAGATGCTGTAATAGCACAGTAATTTCAATTCTCTCCTTGTAAAAAGAATGTTGCTGATTTGAAACCCAGCAGAAACATTTTATTACAATTTTTCTTTCCCTGAATTAGCGCCCTTCTATCTATAAGGCAAGTATTGTAAACGCTACTATACATAACATTCAAGAGAGAAAAAATGATTTCTCAAATGTATTAGTGATCATGTAAATTCACAGTTGAATGCCTCTGTGAGGAAGCCATTGATCTGCTGAGCTGAGCCAGCAATGACCTGAAAAACTCAGTATTTGAAAGGAGGTTTGAGGAAGTATTACATGGGAAACTGTACTTCAGAAGGGGAGCAGAAAAATATACCCTGAGGCCATCTTGAAGGTGAGTGAGGGAATTAATAGAGGGCAGCAGCATCCATTCTGTTCTCCAGAAATGGTTGCCAGCCTGTTCTAGCTATGTGTAGCCTAGAAGTATGAATAAGCTCTAAAATGCCTCCCAGGCCTTTTTCAAGTTGTTGTTTTTTTTAAAATTAGTTTCAACTAGGAACTGGGAAAGTGAAGTGCCAGCCCATAGTACAGAGGTCTACAACCTTTTGGGAAGGCTTGTCCATTTGCAAAATGGCTCCCAAGAAAAATTACAAATGACTAATCAACAGTTGCTTCCTGTTGTCCCTTCTAGGGAGCCTGTCCCAGGAGACAGTTCTGTAACTGCTCTGCTCTGCTTTCTCCTTTTCTTCTGTAACTTGTGATTCCAAGTACATTCTAAGTACATTACAGCAATTCATCATGTAAGCTTTTTTTAAAAAATCTTACATCATTTTCATATCTGACTGTTAATAAATAAAGTTTTAAACTTGACTATCTTGTCTGTCTATTAGCTAAATAATACAGCGTATTAGAATTTATCATTAACTATGTCACAGAAACTAGAGTTTGAGAATCATTGTAGCTGTTCTTAGGGCAATCTGGTTCATTTATTTTGACAACGCTAATAAGACCATTATGGAATATCAGCTCCTTTCTGACTAATAACAATTTGAGTAGTTTAATGGCCCAAATACCATTGTCTGAGGGGCATGTTTGAGGCTCTTAAAAAAAGAAATCTGCTGACAACACGATGAACTAGTTTACTGCTTACCATCCTGGGAAATGTAGTGTGTTAGAGGGGTAGGATGTTTACAGATATACATCAGGACAAATATTAACTGTCTTACATTTCATTAGAAGTCTAGGCACATTGAGGACAGTGCTTTGGTCTAAACAGTGCTCAGCGATATCTCAGCAAGGCCTCTGAAACAACCTTGCCATGACATCCCCATAATTTGCCCTTTTAAGAATTGCTTTGACTATCATTGAAGTTTCTGATAAATATATGATGGATTTTTATCAAAACAAGGAGGACATGACCTCAGCTATTCTTTCTCATTCTTGGATGCAGTTAAGAGAACAAGTTAAGAGAACAGGACTCCTCAATCCAAAAGTATGTCATGATCTATTTATATATCATAAATAGCAGGAACATTGAGAAGTTTAAAACACACTTCAAGCTATGTCTTAGCAGATCTGTCTGAAATTAGACCAAGACAGTGCTTAACTTGTAGATACTTCAATCCAAATTTTAGATAGTTTATATAAATCCTTTAGATCAAGGGTTTCCGGACTGTAGGCTGGGACTCTCTGGGTATTCACACATTTTTTTAAAAATCCAATTGCTTTGCGTGAGTGGAAGTACTGTCAAAACTTGCTTCAGGTTTTGCTCCAAATTTTGCCTGTGCAAGCCTCCTTGGGCAGCTGTAGTACTGTGAAGTTTGAAAAACCTCATGATAAATAGTTTTCAAAATTTATTCATTTATGAAAATACAATGTAAACACTGTATTTGGGACAGAATCAGCAGTATAGAGCTAGCAGAACCTAGATCTCATTTCAAATGTAAATTGATCTTCTGAGCTAGTGGTAATGCTAGTCCTGATTTTTTAAATACTTGGCTCTAAATCAAGTAATACCTGACAAATAGTTTGGAAAGCACCAGTCAGGCATTATGTGGTCAAATGCCTTTGCAAAAGCCAGGTGTTCTGCCTTTCCTGCAGCCCAAGCTGAAATGGCCATAGGGCACAGTGTTCAGCAACCAGAGGGGAGAGTGTGTACTTGTCAGGCCCACTAGGTAGAGGAGATCAGGAAATCAACTCTACAAGAAGATTAGGACTATTTTCATTGAGATTGGCTATAATGACATAATGTTGCAAGTCTCATTATCCTATACCTTCTCCTCCTCCTTATAATTCAAAATGGGTGGAGCTGTCTGAGTTACTTCCAAATGTTTTCTAGATATTCTGGACTTTAAAAATGCTTTAGCCCCTTTGACCTAGGTACAGTTTATTTATTATTTGTTGATTGATTAAATTTATATTACCGCCCATCTCCCCCAATTCCTGATATATCTCTACCAGGGTCATCTTCCTTACTCTCTACACTACTTGCAGCAGTTTCAAGTAGCCCTTAAGAGCTAAGCAAATCCCACTCCTGATCATCCTATCGCCAGGGCCAGATTAAGGCCAAACTCTGCCCTAAGGCCGACCCAACAATGGTGCCCCTCAATGGAAGCAAAACTCTTATGCCACGAGACAGAAACAAATGTGGTATCTAGCAACACCTTCAAACCAAGCTTTTAAACTTTAGTCATTCACCATTCAAAAAAAAAAAACTTTTTTAACAATGAAGATTAAAGTCCAACACAGCAGATAAGGACATTTGCAAACAAAATTGACTAAAGTTGAGTGTGGCAGTGAGAGAGTTAAGGGAGCAATCGGGGGGGGGGGGGGGAGGGACTGTGGTTCCCTGACCCCAGCCCACCGCCCCTGATGTCCTCAGCACATGCTTATTTCATTTAATGGTTAATCCAGGGCTGGTCACCATCAACGTTGTCAATGAGGCCTCATAGTTTGTTCCTCAGGAGAAGGTGGAACAGTTAAAATGAAGCTAAGTTGTCTCCACAGTGGTTGAGACAATGGTGGCCTCATATGGAAATGGCATTTAAAACAGTTGAGAGTTAATAGGATGTAATTAATAGGATGGGAAGATAAGCCTTAAGATCTCCAGTCTCCCCATCAGGTGGAAACAGAGCAGAAGCCAAGAGGGAGTCCCTTGTTTGCCACCTGTGCTGCTGAAGCTTTTAAACACCAGTAGGACAAAAGGTGCGAAGAAACAATACCATCTTTCTGAAGATGCATTTCCAACAAATGAATGTATCCAGTCCATTTTACAGGCTAAGCTAATAGTCTTCAACATAACTGTAATAACTATTTGCATTACAAAATTTCATGTGATGTTGTTGTAGTTGTTATTCAGTCTAAAATCCATACTGGTAATACATTTATTAGGACCAGGCAACGTAGCACAAGAAATAATGGTTTTTGAAATAGGCAAATTTTCCTGTTGTACAGACATAAACATACACATACAAATCCATCACTGACATCCAGCTTTAGCTGGTGTTATTTTTTTAATGTTGGGCTCTGTCTAGTCTAAAGATGTAGATAAATAGATCTGAATCATGGAATTAGAAGTGGATGTTAGACTCTTAATTAGTCTCTTTTAATGATTCAGGTCACGATAGCGGGCATTTCACTGTCAACTCTGTGAAAGATTTTCATCGACCTTGTGATTGACTTCCCGTGGCATTTCAGTAGCCTATTTGGTTTATTATGCCTTGCCAAGATCAATCAAGTAAATCCCAAATAGCGGTCCTGAATGTTGAAGTTGTTCATTATAATTAAGGTAATACATCTGAAATTATACCAAGGAAACTGGTGAGTGCATTGTGTTCTGTGTATCTTCAAGTTTTTTCAAGTAACTTTTGAAAAAAATCCTAAATGAATGCATTTCATTGCCTCTCAGAAAGCAAAACTGCATATTGAATGGTCCACATGACATCTTTCACACTTTGAAGATTGACTTTCAGATTATTATAGTTGGGACAATTATTTTTACATTGTGATCCAAAGATGGAAACTCTTTTTGGCTCAGGACTGCACTATGATTTTCTGCCCTGGGAAATCACCAAAATGGGTGGAACTAATTTTTTCAGTCCTGCTTTTTTGATTTGGGGAGTTTTAAGTGGTGAATTTGATGCCAGCCTGCTGAAGTCATTTATTTGCCTCTTATTCCCCCATGGGAAAAAATAGTTCAATTTGGGGGTGGGGGGGAGTTTCAATCTTTTATGGGAGGCAACATATGTCTCCTTTTTCTAAAACAAAAAAAATGCAAAAAAGTGTCATCCTGCCCAATCTGAGGAGCCCATATTGTGAATTTGATATGGTCACTATCTGAGGCTATTTATTTACACACTTCTTAGATGAGATCTAACATCTGTGATCTAAAAATAAATGTCATTCAGAACAGCTGACTCAATACAACTCTGAGCAATAGGGCAATCAGATTTTTTTTTTTGTATTTAGATACTGTGACTAAATAAATATATCTCATTTCAAGTGGGTTTTTGAGTAATTAAAAATCCTACATTTAAAAATAATTACTCAATAAAGTTTGACAGGGTCTGTACTCAAATGATTTAGAACATTATGACTGGCAAAGAAACACCCTTTTAGAAGGGACAGGGCTGATTTAAAAATCTATTCTAAATCATGATTTATTCATTAATCAGCCTATCAATTATGCTAATTAAGGTTGTCTGAATGAATCACAAAACAGCTAATTATATTTGGTTCTCCAAAGCAATAGCATGCTTTTTAAAATACTGCGTCTGCAGTGGTGATTAATGAAGCTTTTGAGTGCAGGTGTGAACTCCAGTGATCTCTAAAATAGCAAATCTGCACAAAAAACAAGAAAGTAGTGAACCATGTAAATCATATAAAGTGCATTTTATTCCATCTTTCCAAGGTCATGGCAAGACATATTTATCAGATAGGTTATATTACTTTCCTGAAAAATCTAGGATTAATCTAGTCTTTTTGCATTAACTCTATTACAAATGACAGTAGAATCCATAGTACAGTGTGCTGGTTCAGGGCATCTCCTAATTCAACCACCTCTTTTAGACATTCCTATTTTGGGAATCATTGTTCCAGAATGACAGATGGGGAAGAGGTTGAAGGGAAGAAAGAAGAGGCTGGTTCAACATGCTCCCTTCATTCACTGATACAGTCTTTGCACCATGCTGTTCAGATATAGAACAGAAGGATGCTGAGCCAAGGACCCACCCATGGGAAGCTGCACACTCTGCAGGACATAGTCCACCATCACTAGTGATTTATAAGGCCTTATTAATAGCATCACCCAGCCATTTTGAAATCATATAAAGCATATCCTCATTACTGTTATGTCTGGATGATGGTGATGGTGATGATGATAAGTCATATTAACCACTAGTGAAGGGACTGTTGGAGCAATGGTACTCAACATAGGGAAAGAAGAACTGCCCCTAATAATGCATACATACATATAGAAAAAGAGAGAATTAGAAAAAAGAAAAAGTTATGAAAAGATAAAAGAAAAAGTGAAAAGCAGTAAAAGTCAAGAGAAGAAAAAGAAAAGGAAAAAGAAACATTTTTAAAGAAGCAATTTCTGATCTTCTTTACAGCTGTTACAACCATAATTATTACCATTTCCGCCCTCCCAAATTATATATCATAGTTCCCTTCTTCCCATAAACCACCCTTTTTAACCAGTAAATCCCAAGATCATCAGTTCGTTTTTGTCCATTTTCAGCAAAAAATCCCTAAAGAGTTTCCAGTCTTTTATAAAAGTAGTTGTTGTTCCTTCCCTAATCAAACGAATCAATTTGGCCATTTCAGCAAGTCCTGCCATCTGCACAATCCACTCCTCCATTGTGGGTATTTCTACATTTTTCCATCTTTGTGCATATAATAGCCTCGCTGCAGTTACCATATATAAAACCAGTTGTCCATGAGTCTTTTTTAGTTGACTATCCATAAGTCCTAGTAAAAAAAGCTCTGGTTTCAACTGGTTTAAGTTTTAAAATTCTCTGCATCATCATATATATTTGTGTCCAATATTTTTTCACTTTTTCGCAAGTCTACCATGCATGGTAAAATGTCCTTCATGCTTTTTACCTTTCCAACAACAAAAGTACCTTCATACATCTTAGATAATCTCTCTGGTTACAAATACCAATACATCATTTTATAGAAATTCTGTTTTAAATTGTAAGACAATGTGAATTTCAATCCTTTTAACCACATTCTTTCCCACTGACCCATCTGTACATTAGAATCAAAATTCTTAGCCTATTTTATCATGAACTCTTTAAGTTATTCTTCTTCCATTTCAAATCTCAACAGTATACATTTTAGCAATTACATGATCATCTTTTGCACATAATTCTCTTTCTATCCTATTAGATTATATAAATTCTATTACATACTGTTCTATACCTGGTGACTTTCTATCCATATTAAACCTCTCCCTTAAATGTGCATATGAAAACCACTGAAAAGTGAATCCTTCTGCAGTCAATTGTTCTCTTGATTTCATCTTAAGTTCTCTACCCCTAATAATACTTTCAAAGCCTTGGAAACCCCACTGTAAGACAATCATTTCCCATAGTTCCTGTTCATTTGGTCAGCCATAGATTAAAGTAATTTGGTAGGTTTATCTAAGAAATTATGAATACAAGGCTCTAAGTTGTACAAAGAACATTGTTACAATGAATGCATATGCAACCCTGTGAATGGAACTCTTGTGGAATAGGATAATGCAATGAATAACAAAGATGCATTAAACTAGGAAATCCCAACCCAACAAAACCATATTACTCAATAGACAGTTTATTGGCTTAGCTTCAGGCCCTCCAATACCTCTTATATGAAGGTAATGCCATCATTCTACCTCAAAACATTGCTGCAAGCTTACTGTAACAAAATCAAATTATTTCAACAGCTCAAAAGGCTATTTTAATTCATAGTACAATCATTGATTGTTTTGGAAATGAATGATATACTTGCCCAACATTGTATCCTAGTAGTATCTAGGATACTACTAGTAGTAGTAGTGCTAGATACTAGTAGTATCTAGATACTAGGATATCCTAGTATCTTTATTACAGTCACTGACCAGCATTTTATGCAATGGGGATTTCCATGTTTATTTTATTTTAATAGATATTTAAAAGCACAACCAATAAAAGAGCAAATAAGAAATAAGAAAAAAAAAGAGATTTATAAGTTACATGGAACTGAGTAAAAATGTCAAAGTAACATTAGATTAGTGCTGCATATAGAAGTATTCTTATATCGATTCAGGACTTAAAAAGCATTATTAAAATCAAATCAATATTCACTAATTAACAACAGTGATCATTATAATAAGAATCATAAGTCAGAATGAACAATTAACAAGATTTTCTATCTAATCTAAAAACCCCTACCATTATTTATTGAATCAGGCAAGAGCTAACATATTAAAGCCTTAGGATAAGAGAAACCCAAACTTCAAATACAGTACACGTCCATAGGTAGAAGTACAATCTGTAAATAGTTTCCAAGTAAAATTAAATTCTGAATGATATTTTTGAGATTAATGCAAACTCTCACAGTTTAATTTGCCATTCTTCTAAAGAGGGAATTAAGTGTGATTTCCAGTAACAGGTATAAAGTATTCTGCAACAGTTATCACATACAAAGCTGACTCTGTATACTTTATAGGCCTGTAAGGTTTGGTGATGCTTAACAAAAAAAAAATCAGCTGGATGGAAAGAGAATTCAACCTTTTAAAATTTGTTTCATTCTATAATAAATCATGTTCCAGAATTGTTGAGTTTTACAACATTGTCAGCAAATATGGAAGAATGATCCAACCTGATTATTGCATTTCCAATAGTCAGCCAGTCAGTCTTTACTGCAGTCTCAGACCAGTACAAGAAATATGTCCATTAATGGTTTATAACCACCTATAACTATCTAGCTTAAGAAAGCAGTAAATTAAAATCCATTACCAAAGTGGAAATACATCTCTAAACCAGCCTGACTAGGACTCAGAAATAAAATTAAAGAAAGGTAATCTACATCTAGGCTGTAAATTTGACCATATCTAAGATTACACAGAATATTATAATACCTAAAATTACATAAAATACACTAGATAGCAGGAGCTTGAGGGTTTGGCAGAACTTACATACTACAGTGCAAAATCTAGCACTGTGCACTGTAACAAATGGCAGCTCACTTATAAGTAGCATCTGGGCATAAGCTGAATCTGAGCAATTAGGAGATCTGCTGGTCAAAGGAAGGATAAATCTGGTTCAGATGTCTCTATAAAAGGAGCAACAAAAAGTATATGTTCTGTGGTTTCCTGAATCACAGGGACAGAGCCTTTCAGCCAATATTTACCATTCAAAACCCCAGAGGGAGGACCATGACAGCAGGTGACAGAGAAAGCTTTCCTATGGCTAGATGTTTCTAACTGTGCAAGATAGCCAGCTGGAATAATTACGTATCTAGTATTTGCTGATGACAGGAAGGCATATTTCCAACAGTTTTTTTTAAAAAATTATCTATTTTTGCAGTCAGCATCAGAGTAAAACATCTTGTACCAGTTTTCTCTATGTGTAATATTCATGGTAAATGTAATATTTTTCTTCCACTGATATTCCCATTGTTGCATATCAATTGTCCTGTTTAAATTCTGCTTCCATTTAAAGATACAGTCTCTAACTTCTTTGGTTTCTGAGTTACAGTTCAATAGCACCTTTTAAATAAACCCAATAAATGTTCTGAGTTTTGTATTATAAATTTCTCAAATTCAGTCAAGTCTCTGAGTATTCCACCCTGGTTTTGTAATCCCTTTTGGACAATGCCACTTATCTGATGGTATTGAAACCAATGAGGTGATATTAACTATTCCTGTGATGAAACCTCTAACAGTCCCTGGAACACCAAAGAGGGAACAGGGCTGTTACAGAAGATAGTGTTTAGTCTGGGGTGAGTGGGTGTGTGAATAAGAGACTCAAAGTAATTACGCCTTGATTATGCTAGATATAAATCAATTTGGAGAATTGCTTTAGCAGGCTTTCAAAATTTATGTCAACTCAGGAAACAACTACCTGGATTTTCTAGGATGATCTTTATTATAGTAGGATAAAGGAACAGATTCTTCTTCCAGCAGAATTTTCTATTAATTCTTAAACCTAGTTGATTAAATTATAAAACTACTTTGTGAATAAAATACTAAAATACTAGATTATGAAACTACTAGGTGAGTGTGTGTGTGTGTGTTTCTAAACCACTAAGAGTATGTGTGTACACGACAATAAAATGGGTTATGTTCACATATGTTCCAGATGTTAGGTGAACAAAGGTTTACAAAATTAAGCTGATTTTCTCAGTTTGCACAATGCACTGAATTATACTAATGACATAGATGATAGACAGACAAATGAGAGATAATAGAGATAATATTTATTTCTATGACTGACCAGATAAATGACATAAACTGGCTTATGTAATACACAAGCTAAGATGAAATTGGCTAGCTATAGTTTGGTGTATCTTGCTCGCACAGCCTTTGAAAAAAAATTAGCATAGCAAAGTGTCCTACCAAAACCAAGGACAGCCAGATTCATATTACAATTCAGCTGTGAAGGTGACTGGGTAAGTTACTCGCAGTCGCTATTTCTCATTATAACGTACTTCATAGGATTATGTGAGGATTTACTCTGATCTAATAAGGTACTATCACGGCTGTTTATTTTGAGGGCAGGGGAGAATTGAGCTAGGGTACCTATATAACAATCAACTAAATAAAATATCAGAAATTTCTCCTTGTGCAATTCACCGATTAATATCACCACTCAGCTGATATGATGGAAGAAATTACAAATAAATGCAAATTTGAAAGGCATTACAGTAGCATTCTTTCTTCCATTTGAATCTGATTGTTCCTCCAGCATGAGTCTTCTATGAACACAAATTCAAATCACAAAGGAGGTGTGGAAGTGGTTTGTGGGGAGGGGTGTCTACTACTTCTCCACTTTATAAGCTTTAGCTTGTGATCTGTTTAATTTCTCTTCCCCCATTCCTACACACTTCAAATCCCATTCCTCATTTTGTAAGCTTTCCCAGTTTCCCAAGGTTTACTCTGGATCTTGAGAATTCTCTTTCCTAAACCCCTATTATTGCTGCTCAAAAGTCCCATTACCTGATATACTTCTTTCTTTGACATCCTCCTTTAACTGGTGCTCTCCAAATGTTCTAGAACCCAACTTAGCAAGCCTGCCTGGCCCAACTGATTGGAGAAGATTGTCAAGATCCTAAAAGTAGATCATGCTGAAACTGGGTTGCAGTAGCAAGTCCAAACCATTTCCTTGGCTTTTTACGTGCCTACAGGTTTTGATCATTTCTTCTACAAAAGAAAAAAGACAAAAAAATGAGCACAGATTGGGGACGGCCCCTATAGGGTCTCAACAATTCCGTCAGTAATAGTACCTTTGGACTGGTGACGTATCAGAACAATCCAGCCAACTGCAGTTCTTAAAACACGCTCATCTGTTACGTGCTGAAAAAGCCTGTTAGGCAATTTGCACCATTTTCATAACTATTTCTATAAAATCTGTTCTTTGATTCCCGGAACTAATTCTTTTATCCACTTTATAGCAGTGGCCAATTGTTAATTTAAAATTCGGCTTTTTAAGGTTTTTCAAATTTTATGAACTAAAGAAGTACTGTATGCGTGGCTTGTCCAAGAATATATTATCTCTTTTTAAAGTCAGGAAAGAGAAAGAGAAATGCATCAACTTAAAATAATAAAAATATCTCTTCCTCCTAAGTCTGATGAGTATTAATGAAATCTGGACTCCTGAGAGCAATTAGACCTGACAAAACAGCATGAAATATAGGGCTGTGTTGCCAGAGTAATAGACAACTCAGCAGTTTGTTTTATGGCACATATGACATAGATCTTGTCAACCTACATCCCTTCCTTATTAAACACAGGGAATGGCAACATTCCAAAAATGCCAAAGTGAAGTAATTGCCTTAATTACATGAGAGTCTTCCATGCTATTTTGCATAAGAGCCCTGCTGCTTAACAAAGCTTCAGCTTCTATGATTAGAACATTAAGCCTGGATGTTTTGAATATATTTTGTTGACTCTCGCCTTAACGGTCGCATTCAAATTAAAGCAGACTTTCCTAAGTGGTGGGTAAAAATGAAGATTCCTCCAAATGTGGCGTTGTTTCTGTAGTTGTTGTACATTCCAAGCCTGTGAGAATGACTAAGATGCCTTCAAGGTTATCGCCTCTCTTTCTAGCAGAACTACGAAGTTGCTTTGCTTCATGGTCTTGAATATCATTTCTTTTTTTTTCCCCATAGACAGGAAGAGTGCTGCCAAGCTGCTGGCTAGACATGTCAGACAGGAGATAAAAGCTGTGAGCTAGAATATTCCCTGGTTCAAATATCAGGTCCTCCATGGGCTCAGTAGGTACTCTTAATGTTGTATAGCCCCAATTGCCTCAACAAATAATTGTGGAAGAAATTAAGCTATTACATCCATCTGTCCAAGATACACAAAGTCTTTCATTCATGGTAATCACCAAGAGCTGAGTAAGGAAAGTTGAAATAATGACCACAATCCTCAACTATTTCTTAGCAAGGGCCATCTTTTGAACTGAAGGACTGATAGGACAACAATAATCTTGATGGTTCTTTAATCCTCTTCTCCCAAGATGAACACCAAGAGAGGCCTTAGCAGAGATATTAGGGCTGCAACTGTACATTAAACCAGATGGGCACGCACCTTCCTGTGAGCCCACACATTGTATTCATTTGTGGGAATCACGTTTTTTTTAATCCAACTCCAGAGGAAGCAGCTGGGAGGAATAAGCAGAAGGGACCTTAGGATCATGGTTTGGAAGGGAAGGGGTGATATAACCTCTCGATTGGCAGTACTCACTCTATATCTTATCCTCCTTTTATTCCAGCTCTTCAGTAATAGTGTGTCTGTGAGAAACTGCTACAGTGGAGTTTCAGATCTAATCTCAGATTTTCTTCTCTCCCTATAATTGGCTCCATGTGCCTCTTTACTGATTTTATACCTTGCTGCGTGTTTCATTATTCATACACATTTGATATATGCTAATGGTGAAACTGATGTGATTTTATGGCACTTTTTCTTTTAAGAAACACCTCAGTATAAATAAACAACCATTAATCCTACCCAGGGAGGATTCAAAACCTTGAACTACAAACAAAACAGCCACTTCTATGTTGAAATGTGCCTGTTCTTTCACCTGCACGCACACACACAGATCTTCTTTATAAGCTTTGCTCCTGTGCCTTTTTCACATTTCTCTATTATTTTAGAATCTGTGAGAGAACAAATAGAGCATCTGCACAAAGTGATAAGAAAAATGACCCTCTGCTGTCTTTCCATTAGCAAGAACTCTTCTGAGATGTAGCCACTACAATTGCTACCTAGGGTGATAATTCACACACACGCTTAAGTATACTGTATGCATTTAGTAGGGTACATTTCCTCCTCCATACTGTATTAATTCCTTACTATGAAGAAATTAACAAGGAAGGTTGTTACAGTACATCCTACAGCAGAGCCTCTCAGACTTCGCAATACAACAACCTCTTCAAATAATAAGTGTGTTTGTGTGACCTTGCATTAATAAAACTAAAGTTCATTTGGGTTTGGGTTGAGCAAAAAATAATTATAGTCATGTATGTATGCATAAAGCCAGTTTCATATAGCAGTTAAGGCAGCAGGCTAGAAACTGGGAGACTGTAAGTTCTAGTCCCCTCTTAGGCACAAAGCCAGCTGGGTGACCATGGGCCAGTCACCCTCTCTCAGCCCTAGGAAGCAGGCAATGGCAAACCACTTCTAAAAATCTTTCCAAGAAAACTACAGGGACTAGTCCAAGCAGTTGCCAGAGGTCAACACTGACTTGCAGGCACCAAAATAAATGAATAAAATATTTATGCATATCACTTGAAAAAATATAGGTAATTCTCTAATTCTTTCTTGATTTTAGAGCCTATCTGCATTTACTGTTTAAGCTGCTCCTGTCCTGTGCTCATGCCAGCTTTAGTCTAAGCCAAGTTAAGGAAATCCTGTCCAAATGGAGACACTTTTGCAGGAGGTTACAGGGTGTTCAGTCCAGATGGGAGGATCCTGCATCCTCCTGTTGCTGTGTCTTCCCACCTGCCTGTTCCAGGGAAGCAATTCCCAATCATTTTCCTTCCTATGAGCTGGTCTTACTAGATGTATATTAGATTATATGTACGTGTGTGTGTGTGTCTATATGTATATGCATAGTTAAATTGCATTTATATATCCACAGTTAAAACATAGAAAGGCATGTATAAGCAAGTGCAACAAGCAGGGTTTTTGTTTTTAAAAAAATCCTTTCTCATTGCCCTGTAGCTTTCAAGTGCTCTTTAAAGAACGCATTGCAGTAGTCTAACCAGGTGTTTGTGAGGGCATGAGTTCCTATTGTAAGGTCCTCTTGGACCAGATAATGCACTAATCCAAGCTGGGCCAAGGTCCCTCTGGCCACAGCCTCCACCTGCTTCTTTAGCAGCAGCCATGGGTCCAGAAGAATCCCCAAGTCATGAACCTGCTCCTTCAGGGAGTGCCTCCCCATGAAGAGACAACTCTGTCATTCGCAGAGAGCCTTGAGGACATCAGCACCTCTATCTCATTTGAGTTCAACTTCGCACCCTGTTCTGCCCCATACAGATGTTGACTAATTCCAAGCACTAGAATAACTCATCAACTGTATCTCCAGCATGGCCTGGGGTAGCAATGTAAAGCAGAATGGAGGCAACTGGGAAATATGAATATCACATTAGGCTTACTTTTATCAATACTACTGGTAGACTGGTCAACTTTAGCATTTATCTTAACACCTGCAAAAAACTTCCATTTTAAAGACTAAAAATTTAAAATAATGCATTAAAATAATGAATTTCAGTAACACACATAGTTCAGTAGATACTCCAGAGGCTACAGATACACTATTGCATATTGTACCAGGAACCATCTATCAATCATGGTGCTGCTGTGATTGATTGGTGGATGGTTTTGATAGATAGCTAGACCAGTGGGTCACTCAAGGCTTTCCTCCATGTCTGCTTGCTTGCCCAGAGAAAGCAGGAGTGTCTTTTTACAGTACTACCATGTTGTCTTTGGCAGTTAATTTTAATAAGTAATTAAAGTAGTTCAATTAACATTTATATTTATAACATATGTATATGCAGATGCCACACACAAACATTTATAGGGGGAATAGAATCTCCAGGGTCATTTTAAATTCAGGATTGTTTTCCTTTCAGGTACATATAGTAAAGGTGAACATTCATCAGATTTATGGTACTTCCCAATGGAAAACCTCTAACACTATTAATCAAAAGGTATTGCACAGTTATGTTAGAAGCAGTAAAACACATACACACACACTGGAGGGCTACAAATGAAACATTATGACTGGACCTTCTGTGACTGATAGCAGAGTAAATGCCTTTTCTGGACCTTTCACAGCAACATCTCAGAGACTGGAAGATAAGAAGCCAGAACATGCACACAGTGCTACATTCATCAAATAACTACATTGGTGAAAGTTGCAAATATGCCTTTAGCTTTTGTTTCTGTGATCTTCTTTGTTACATATGGTAAACTAAGGGAAGCAGCAACTTCTATAAATGTATCTAGGCCAGGGAGAACACCATATAGCATTTTGCCTATTAGCAGTCATACTGTATAGTTGCCATCCTGTTTGGAGAATATCAGACTGGAGAGATGTCTTATAAAATAATGGACACAAAGTATGGTGAGATTTTATTGTCCCATGTCCCTAGATTATGGTTATATTTCCTCATATGTCTATGTTAGCCTCCTTTTCTCCATGTTTCTTTGCTTGAAGTACATCTAAAGTTCCAAGCATTGGTTTCATACATTTTTCTTCATCTGACTACAAGAAAGTTACACCAGCTGCAGCTTCCATTATCATTAGTTCTCTGTTTTCCATCATATCCACCTGATCTTACCTACAAACAACCTACAATCTTAGGAATGAATATTTAAATAGTCCTCAACTGTCCCAATATGTAGGTTGCCTGTTCAGCAAATGATGTAGATCATTTATAGGAGCTCTACATATAGGCAGGTGATATATCGCAGGCCTAGCTAAAAAAGGACAGAAAAGGACAGCTACAGTACTTGGCCAAGCCATATGTGTTATATTGCCTGCAAGTCACAAAAACTAAAGCTTGTGGCTAAGTAGGGCTCTAGACCTTGATCATGGATTCTCTAAAGTAATTTATAAACTGAAGTCTCTCCTGAGATTCCAAGATTTCAAATATAAATCCTGCGTTGATGCGAAATCACTCTGCAGTGTAGCTAACTGGATCTTTAGAAAATATGAATAAACCAGAAAGGAAGCTAGATGCAGTCTAAAAGTATAAGACTGGGCCTAATGGAAAATGTTCACTGGTAGTGTGCATTACTTTATTTCAATTATTTCAAATGATTATAAAGTAGTGTATTTAGATAGAGCAAAATCTGTACTGACACTTATTTCAAAAAGTGACCAACCAGTCCTTTTGTGTTGGCCCTCCCATTCATTCTGCTGAGGAGAAGCCTTGTTGTCCGCTCCAGATTCCTGCCTGAGTGTGCCATTGGCAAAACAGGTATCCTGTTTCCTTCAAAATAAATAAATAAATATTCAGGTCACAGACTTTCAGGCAATTGTGGTCCTATCTGCAATCACTATATGCAACAACAATAAAAACAATCATGTTTCAGAAAAAGAAGTATATGCCTTAGGTTTGGTGAACCCTCTTTCTCTTTGTTATAGTCAAATACGCATCCTATTATGTTGTGATTTTTCATAAAGCAGACAGGTGTTGGCATTTGTAGCACTGAATTTATAATTGCTATGACACAAATTATTGTCTTTGTGCCTATCTTTGCACAATTGTGCTTTCAACAAAATCTGTTTTTATTGGAAAAGATTGCTAACATCTTGTTACATCAACACTACTGCAACCTGAACTACTGTATACCAAAGCATATCTTAGCTAGTAGAGAAAACCCCCAAACACCCCAGTAAGAATTCTTTCTCTACTTCAGACCTTTGCACTGAAAAGGGAATCTAAAATTCTCAACTTCTAACCTCAAAAGTAAAATGAGTAGTTAGTTATCCAACACATGACCTACCAGGACTATTTTTCAAATGTGTTGGTCTGCAACTGAAGAGTTGGGATGGCAAGTGTGCCATTGCCATTCAAATATATGGAAGAAAAAGCTGAACAATGCCTTATATACTGAAAACATACATTCATGTGCTGGTAGTACTGCTATCAATGGAAAGTATATACAGTTTAAAAAGCAGCTCCAGAAAAACAAGGAGAAAGAATCTGTGGCAGCGGCACACTTGCGATAAAAGAGGATCTCAGGTCCGCAAATGTAGATGATTGAGCTTGCTTAGAATATACAACAGCCAGAGGCAGACTTTGGCTGACGTCCCCCACCGCACCCCAGAAAAGTCTGTCATGCCTCAGTCCAGGGACAATTGTGGCAGGATATTACCTTTTTGTTAAAATTATGACATTTCAAAATATATTTCAAGCAAAGGTGCAAAAATGTTGCCTTGGTATGTGGATGGTTGTTGGATTTTGAAAGCACTAATTCAGCCTAGAAATTTCTCAGTGCAAAACAGCAGAGATAAGAAATATATGGTTCCTTGGAGAGGCTTTCATGGGATAGACAGCGGGCTCAAGTAAGGTGAATGAGCTTCCAGCCTCCAGCTACAAACAGCCAATATACAGGTGATATCAATCTGTATGGTTGAATGTCCTGGATTTGATTGTGGCAGAGCATTAAGGCCAAGAGAAAAATCTAATTTGCTGCTGTAATCAAATGAAGAGGGGAGAGGAAAATAAAAACTTTAGCCAAGGGAAGAACATATTAAAATGGAAGCAAACGGATGAAAAAGTGGTGGCGGTAGTAGTTTTGCGGAACATCTTCTGAGCCTAAGACTGTAAAAAGGGCTTATTTATCTTTGTTGTTGTTGTCATCTCATCAATTTGCTAGCATTTTGCTGTCAGCTAATTTGAGATGTTAGATATTCAAGCAATTCTGATAAAGTAGTCTGTATTTGCTGTCAGAGAGTTACCTGTACTATACTTCAGGGGCTAATAAAGTCTTATGAATGTGGTTCAGCTGGTGTGCATCATCACTATAAGGGATAGTAAGTGGAAATGTAAGCCTTGGGACTACTTGGATTTATTTAGTAAATTTTTCCATTGTGGAACCTACAGAAACTATTGCAGGATCCTGAGGTCTTCTCTCCTGCAGACATTGAACAGATCCAGCTCTGCTTAACTTCAGCAAGAGAGTCACTCAATAGATACCCACTGTCACATCTAGGAGCCATCTTAGAACTTCTTCTGTATGAACAGATAAGTGAACATGGGGTGACTTGTTGCTGAATGTATAAGCAGGTTCAAGCTGAGTATGTGAAAGGTTCTGTTGAGAAGCACTGTATCTGAAACGAAGTGACAGGATAGGAAATGTGTGTGATTTCTGATTACTCATTCATACATTCAAAAGTAGTGATGTCTTACTTGCTGCCAGAAGCAGTTTTGTCCAGGGAAAGTCCTTTTTCCTGCTAGAATAATACAACATTTTACTCAACACTCAGATGGTTATATTCTGGAATTGGGAAATGATATTGTTCCTTTCCCTCCGCCCCCACCCAAGTGATGCATCAATACCCATTGCAGTTGGTGCAAGGCATTGTGCAAATGTCACAGCTTCTGAGAGTGTCTGCAATAAATTATCTTCACCCAATCTATTTTGTGAACTTTGCTTTAACAAGGGCAGCAGCGGCAACACATTTACCTGGTGATATATGAGGGTTGCTAAGCAGCCAGCTTTTTATTGGTTCTACCAATCCTGGCATCTGCAAAAAAACAAACTCTAGATTCTTCAGCAAGGGTCCACCTATTTTAACCTTCACCTTGACTGGCACCATTTTCAACCTGTCAGATTATTTTGTGTTGATTCTGATTAACTCACCAGAGTTGGCCCCAATCTGAAGAGTTTACAAATTAATTTATTGCTACTGGTGGCTGGCAATGTAGGGAGCAGTGTTTTGACATCAAGAAATGCATCACCCAGAGGACTGACTTTCCTTTGGAATGGAGAATACTAGAAATATGCAATATCTCAGCAATAATTGCTTTCCTTATCATGATAAAGAGGGAGATTTCTGGGAATCTAATGTAGCCTTAGTTTTCTGTTGAACTTCACTGACACTATACTGACACTGTACTTGTAAGCAGAGATCAGCAGAAAACTCAGTCTACATGAGACTCCCACTGGACTCTCTCCCCCCACATACACACAAAGATTACATGTCAGTGGCAGCCCTTGGCAGACATTTTCTGGGATTGGAAGCTAAGCTGGATGTGAGAAAGTCCCAGGAAATTCCAGGGCTATAGGCTAGGCTGAGAAGTGTATTTTAAAAAATCTTGGAAGAAGGCAATGGCAAGCAATGGCAAGCCACAAATATATTGCTAGCAGATTTGGGTCCTACTCTCAAATTGCATAGTGGTCATTTACAAACACCATCTATACATACCATTGGCCTCAGATCTCACCCATAGAAGCAAATTATCCATTTAGTAAACACCAGCATTGTCAGCTCACAGATCATCCATTTTCAGTGATTAAGCTGGTCAAACTCACAACATATATAATCACAAATTCAGCATGTAATTAATTCAGCCAAGGCCAGCTCTTGCTTGTTGCATAAGGGCTAATAGCTAAATTGCAACAGCATCTCTCCTTGCTCTTCACTAGTCAAAGAAGATACTTTAAATGTAAATCTAAAATAGAGTCATGTGGTAATTCCCCATTACCTTTTAAACCCAATGCCCCGAAATACTGGAATTAAATTTTGACTGGCTCAGTTTTAATACTAATAAAATTAAACAGATACAGTATCCTCACGACACTTCAATGCATTCCCAGCCCATGTGTGCTTCTGGGTACAATGCAAAGTGCTGGTTGTCACTTATAAAGCTCTCCATTTGCAGAATTGTCTCTGTCTCATTGTTTCCCATTTAAGTCTGGCAGGAGAGGCAACGTCCTGTTGATTAAAGAATGTCATCCAGCAAGACCCAGAAAGTGGGCCTTTTTTGTTGCAGGGCCTGCCCTTGGATGCCAGAGCCCCTGCAATTAGACACACCCCCTGCAATTAGACCCCAACTTTCAGAAAGTTTTAAGTTTTAAAGACTTGGATCTATTCCTTGGCATGGGGGTCGAGGAGTTAGTTAGAACCTGTGTGATATTGTATTTCACTGTGGATTGGGTTTTGTCTTGGTTGTCATTATAATTGTTGTTTTTCTGATGTTCATTTTATGTTGTGGTTTTTATGGTATTAGCTGCCCATAGTTGCTCTGGCAAGGTGGGAAGCCATAGAAATAAATTAAATAAAATGACTGATTGACTGACTGATTGTATTTAGGGCTCCCATGCAGCTTCCCCTTTCCTGAGTGAGCAACTACTGTATGCCTTACCTACCCTAACCAATCTTTGGCAGGCTCCCTTTTTTGGGAGAGGCCTCTCCAGGTGAACCACCACCCCTCCACCACTGCCCATCCTTTTCTATTGCAGCAGATACATATGTAGAGTACACAAAATGCACTGATATGAACCGGTATTGTCCTAACAGCCAGGAACCATGCTGAGACAAGGAGTAGGTCTCTAGTGTTTTATTACTGCTACATAACAGAGAATCCTAACAAACTGAAGAAGCGTGGGAAAAACCCAGACAGATAAACCCCAAAGACTAAGGCGGGCCCGATCTGTGTCACTTTGAATGGCCACCTAATTCCTCAGTACTACGCATGCACTTTACAGCCTGGATGGGAGCCCCCTGCTCACCATCCTCACTCATGACATCACCCTCCCCTCCAGATTCACATTCCATTTCAGCCCCCTCCTTTCCAGAGGCTGGATAAGATTCGACGTCTCCTTCTAAGGTCCCATGGGAACTGGGCAACGATGGAAAGTCTTCAAAGGAAAACTCCTCCACGGACGAATCAGTGCTGCTCTCCAGGTCTGATAACGCGTCTGGCCCAGGTGGCCGCTGCTGGAAAATAGCTAGATAATTAGAAGAATCGTCCCCCCTCCCCCCTGGGAAATGCACACCTGAGCTGGAGGGCTGCGGGGGCCCCCCCTCCTCTGTAACTGGAGTCAAGGCTTCAGGCGGGGGTGGAAGGTGCAAACTTACGAATTCCTCTGCCTGCTCATCCAAGTGAGGAATCTCTGGTAGAGTGTGAGGCTTGGGTTTGTGAGGGAAAAGCTGATGGAATCGATGAACCAGTGCTGGAGCATGTACATCTCTGGCATTCTCCCATGTGCGCTCTTCCTCAGGGTACCCTTTCCAGTGTATGAAATATTGGATGCCCCTTCCCCTCCTCCTAGAGTCCAGAATTTCCTCGACTTCGTATTCCTCCTCCCCCTCCACAATTACTGGAGGTGGGGGGGGCAGTTGCGATCGTAAGGCACTTGGGGGAGGGTCTTTGGCTAGCAATGATCTGTGAAACACTGGATGGACGTTCATGGATGCTGGGAGCTGTAAACGATAAGCCACTGGATTTATCTGCTGTAGGACAGTGAAAGGGCCCACAAACTTAGAGTCCAATTTCTTGGAGGGTCTGGTAGAGTTCAAAAACTTGGTAGAGAGCCACACTCTGTCTCCTACTGCAATCGCTGGCCCTTCCTGTCTGTGAGCATCTGCAGCTCTCTTGTAAGCACTCTTTGCCCTGTTCAGCTGCTCCTTTAACAACTCCTGTGCAGCTTGTTGCTCTTTAAGAAAATCAGCCGTGGCTGGAACAGTTCCCTGCTGGGAGGAGGTCGGCAACACCCGAGGGTTAACCCCGTAGAGTGCCTGGAAAGGGGACATCTTGGTAGAGGACTGTACAGAATTATTATATGTAAATTCTGCCATGGGGAGTAGGGCTGGCCAATTGTCTTGCTGATAAGTGGTGTAACACCTGAGATACTGCTGTAACCATTGGTTAATTTTCTCGGCTTGCCCGTTACTAGCAGGATGATGCGATGATGACAGGTGGATCTGGACCCCTAATGACTGGAAAAGGGCCCTCCAGAACCTGGAAGTGAACTGTGGGCCTCTGTCACTCACCAAGTGATCCACCATGCCTCTATACCTAAAAACATGGTCCATGAACAACTGCGCTGTGGCTTGTGCAGATGGGAGGCCCTTGCAAGGAATAAAATGCACCATTTTTGTGAAAAGGTCCACCACCACTAGTATGGAAGTCAGCCCCTGGACCGGGGGTAAATCAGTGATGAAATCCATGGAGATTGTATCCCAAGGCCTACTGGGGGTGAGTAGGGGTTGCAAGGGTCCTGTGGGCTTCCCTGGGAGAGGCTTGGCTCGTCTGCAGATGTGACAAGAAGCAACGTAACCCTTTATGTCTGCAGTCATCTTAGGCCACCAGCAGTCTCTCAGAGCTCTATGGAGAGTTTTGAAAACACCTCCGTGGCCTGCCGTTTGATGGTCATGGCAAAGTCTCAGTACTTCTTCCCTCAATGAAGGGGTAATATATAATCGCCCACTATGCCAGAGGATTCCTGCCTCCACATTGAATGGGGGGGCAGTGTCTTGCGGGCCCCTTTGGAGGTCATCCATCCTGGCCCTGGCATACGGGTCCTGTTGCTGCTGAGCTCTGACTCTTGTAAATAGGTCCTCTGCTTGCCTGCCTGCTGCTAAAATCTCTGTTTGGTTCCCCCTCATAGACTGATCAAAGTTGTGAGGTTGTAATATAGTAGCTTGTACCTCCTGGTGAGTGGCGGGGTTTGCCTGAAAGGATCGAGACAGGGCATCTGCCAAGCTGTTTTGTGCCCCGGGCACATAAGAAATAACAAAATTGAAACGGGAGAAAAACTGGCTCCATCTGATTTGGCGTGGGGTGAGGGATCTGGTGTTTTGTAGAAGCTGTAAATTCTTGTGATCGGTGCAAACTTTCACAGGAAAGGCTGCACCTTCTAGCCAGTGCCTCCACTCTTGGAATGCTGCTTTAATTGCCAGCAACTCCTTGTTAAAAACATCATAGTTTCTCTCTGCTGGTGAGAGCATGTGTGAAAAAAAGGCACACGGAAACAATGTATTCTCGGTTTTGTTTGTATATTGCAATAACACTGCCCCAATGGCAATATCGGAAGCATCTGAATGCATTATGAATTGCTTCGTGGGATCAGGGTGTCTTAACAGCGGCTGGGATGCAAAGTGTTGCTTACATTCTTGGAAGGCTGCTTGCTCTCTCTCCCCCCAAATGAATTTTGATCCTTTCTTCGAAAGCTGTGTGAGGGGTCTAGCCGTCACTAAAGTTTTTTATGAACCGCCTGTAGAAATTGCAAAATCCTAGATATCTTTGCACTTCTTTAACATTTTAGGGAGGTGGCCAAGAGAGAATTGCCTGGACCTTAGAAGGATCCATGGATATGCCTTCTGTTGTTATTCTATAGCCCAGGAAATGTAATTCAGTTAAATCAAAGGCACACTTCTCTAGCTTGGCGAATAGCTTGTTCTCTCTCAGTCTTTGTAAGACATTACGTACATGGGTTACATGAGTTGTAGCATCCTCAGATAAAATTAATACGTCATCTAGATAAATGACCAGATACTTATCTAGTAAATCAGAGAAAATTTGATTCATAAATCTGGAAAATATGGCTCCTGCATTAGACAAGCCAAAGGGCAAAACAAGGTACTCAAATTTACCAAACCTGGTGTCGAAGGCAGTTAGATATTCGTGCCCCTCTTTCATCCGGATCAGATTGTACGCATTCCTGAGATCCAACCTGGTAAAAATGCATGCTTTCTGTAAGCGATCCAGCAGATCAGAGATTAAAGGCAAGGGATAAGTTTCTTTTTTTGTTTATTTAAAAAACTGAAATCATGGACCACTCTCATGGGTGTCTCCTGGGTTGCAGGTGCCAACGGGTCAGGCTTCTTTGGTACGAAGAAGGTAGGAGCAGACGCTGGGGAAGTAGATGGTCGGATGAACCCCTTTTGGAGATTAGAATCCAAGTAATCCTTTAAGGTGGCTAGTTCTTTGGGAGACATGGGATCTTGTTTCCTTGCTGGAATCCTGGCTCCTGGTATCAACTCAATGGTGCAATCACAGTCCTTATGGGGGGGTAGTGCTGTGGCCTCTTGTTCGCTGAAAACATCTGCAAAATCTGCATACTTGGCTGGCAACTGGACCCCCCCTGCTTCTGTGACTGCATTGGTTGCTGGAGAGCGGAGAGCGGCTTTAATCTTGTGGTGCTGGCATTCCTTAGCTGGGAAAGAGATTGCTCCCGTAGTCCAGTTTAGCAATGGGTTGTGGATCCTCAGCCAAGGCGTGCCTAGGATTACAGGCACATTAAGCGATGCAGTAACATAAAGCTGGATCCACTCAGTGTGGTCTCCCGTTGTCAGTTGCACTGGTTCTGTGAACCTTCTAATCGGCCCTGCCTTGAGGAGCTGGCCATCAATGGTCTCCACTTCTATGGGACATGGCAATTCTGTGGTCGGGATGTTGAAGTCTTGTACGGTCTGCACATCAATAAAATTGGTTGAAGCTCCGGAATCCACAAGGGCCTCTAGCTTGACCTGGTGCTCTGGGTTGACTGGTAAGTAGTAAAAGGATTGCCTGGAATCCTCGGAATGAGCCCTCCTTAATTGATTGATGGTCTCCCTGCTGAGCTCTGTGGAGGGAGACCGACAGAGTTTCCCTGGTTGGAAGCAGAGGCGGAGATGGCTCTTGTTTCAGCTGCTTGCCCTGGGGGTCTTACTGAAGTTGCTTGGCTTCTCGCTGGGCAAGCTCTCACCATGTGCCCCTGGGCTCCGCAGTAGAAACAGAGGGCTCTCTCTCTCCTTCTCTGTCTCTCAGCCTCGGAAATAAGCCTCCTGCTCGCCCCGATCTGCATCGGCTCCTCTGGTCCTGAGTGAGGAGATGCTATGGAGAGAGCTGGAAATCCTGGAAGCGTCCTGAGGCCCCTGCCTCTCCCCGACTGCATCTGTCTGAGCTCTTCTAGCCTGGCATCTATGACCACAGACAACTGATATAAGGCTTCTAGGTTAGCTGGTGTTCCCTGGCGCACTAATTCATTCTTAATTTCTTCATCCAGCCCGTTTGAATTGGTCTTTTAATGCACTCTCATTCCAGTCCAGATCTCCTGCTAACAACTTGAAATCAGCAATGTAGATTCCCACCCTCGTTACCTTGCTTGAGCTTCCGAATTTCCCGGCTGGCAGTGACCTCTCTGATCGGGTCGTCAAAGTGTGCTCGGAAACTTGCCAAAAAGGTCTGGTAGTCGTTGAGAATCGGGTCGTTGTTCTCCACCATGGGAATAGCCCATTTGGCTGCTGGTCCCTTTAGCAGACTTAGGATGAAGGTCACTCTGGTTCTGTCTGTGGGAAACTCTGCCGGTCTGCTGTCGAAAAACATAGTGCACTGTGTGAGAAAGGTTCTCAACTGTCCTGCTTCTCCTCCAAACTTCTCTGGTAGACTGCCCTCGGATCTCAAGACTACTGGCAGAGCTGCTGCTGCTGCTGCTGCTGGCGCCGGTTGTGGGTTAATCGGAGCTGGTTGTTGTAACTGCTGTAGCATGGCAGCTCGTAATGTGTTGACCTGTAGATCTACCTGTTGTTGGTGTTGTTGCAGGGCTGCTGCCAATTGTTGGATGGCGAGCCGAATTTCTTGGTTTTCTGAAGACATTTCCAAATGTCTCCCCTTTAAATTCTTTGTTCCTCCCTCTTTCGATGGGAGTAGGAGTTTGTTGGGATTGATGTCCTAACAGCCAGGAACCACGCTGAGACAAGGAGTAGGTCTCTAGTGTTTTATTACTGCTACATAACAGAGAATCCTAACAAACTGAAGAAGCGTGGGAAAAACCCAGACATATAAACCCCAAAGACTAAGGTGGGCCCGATCTGTGTCTCTTTGAATGGCCACCTAATTCCTCAGTACTACGCATGCGCTTTACAGCCTGGATGGGAGCCCCCTGCTCACCATCCTCACTCATGACAGGTATTGATATTAGAGGATGTCTTAATGGTTTGTGCTCCTTGAGGACCAATCCTCCAATTGCCCACTCTGCCTTTCATAAAGTCCTCTGTCATCTACTACTAAATATGTAGCCCAATATAACTTGCTCCCATCTAATGCAGTTCTGTCCTGTTTACTCAGAAATGTCCCACTGATTTCGATAGCATTCTCCCCACTACCACTTGCCACAAGTAAATATACATTTTATTTGAAATCTCAGCATCCCATGAGTAAAAAACAATATATCTGAGCACAAGAGCACTGTCATCTTCAGTTCCCTGAAACACTTTGCTGAGCAAGAGGCACATGAGCAGTCATCCAGATATGCCAATGAGCAATAGCCTGTACTGTTTCAGTGTGATCAGGAAGACTTTGCAGACATCTCTCTCTCTACAGATTTAGAAACCCCAAAGATCTTAGTCAGAAGTTCAGATCTCCTTCTCATAACCTCTGTCCAATGACCTGCTGTCCCTGCCTTGACAGGAACAATATCTGAAAAACAGCCTTAACAGGAGGGTATCAGAAATAATCTAGATGTGGAAGCAAAAACTCTTCTCTGAATTTCTCTTGAAAAAGTGCATCTCCGGTGGGGAATGAATAAACTGGGCTTTCATTGGTCTATATAATCTTCTCTCTTCCCCTCCATCCTTCCCATAAATCTACCATTTAAAAAAAATACATCATTTGCACTTAGCTATTTAAATTAGCATTACAAAATGTGGTTCATCTCCAAAGACATATTTTAAAATTTCAGATGAGCATTTTAAACATATAATGACATTTTTAAACTGCCAGAACAACACTGCTTGGGAATCTGGAATCCGGTAGATAGTTACATTCCAATTCACGTATTGGTTTGATCAAGTAAAATCATATTGGAATTTGTAAATATCTTTTTCAACCATCCCTTGCAGTACTTGAAGATATAAGGGGAAACATACAGCAAGTGTTCAACACAGTTGGTTAGTAAGTATTAAAACCTGTTTCCATCTTTTTGTATTCTAGCCAAGCATTTGGATGACTGACAAGTAAGAAATTAATATACATCCACAGTGTTAGGGAATTCTCCAGAAGGCATTGTCACACAAAAATCAGCTAATGTTCTTGGTTGTGTCCTTTAGGATTGAAAGGCCACTCTGAAGTCAACCTGAATCCCAACATTGGGAGGGGGAAATGGTTGATTCCAGTGTGATTGGCAGCAAGTTATTAACACTTCAGGCACGAACAATCAATGGATAGAACCTGCATATGTTAGATAGGCAATCGTGTCTTTTAAATAGTGATTAGTGATTATAATAGTGATTACTGTATAAGCAAAAAGCATGGTTCTGAGTCAGGTACATTTAGTATGATCAATCTGTAAACAATCTACCCAAACCTGTGCATTTTAGTGTGATTTCTGATGGAGTTTTTAAAGGTTAATAAAAGAACTCCAAGTAGCTAACAGCAATCTTGCAGAGTAGAAGCATGAACCAAAAAAAGGAACTTGCACATTAAGCTTAATTATGTTCAGAAAATAAATTCAGTCTTCACATAGTAGTTAGATGAAGAAAAATGGAGATAGCTTACTTTTATTCAGTAGATCTGGATACAAGTAGATTCATAGTAGAAAGCACTTAATCATCACTGGTTGTTTGTAGACACTTTCTATGTGGAGTAGAAAGGGTGAGGAGCTGCATTCTGCAGCTCTTCCTACTTGCATGTCTGCCCACAAGGTAATGGAGATTCTTAATCCCCAAGCCCAAGGAGGAGGAGGAGGTCAGGTGACCCACATGACATCCCACAAACACAATAGAGATGCGATTTGCTAGAGTTGACCCCTTATGCTTATGAGACAATGCTGAGTTGACCCCTGATAATTCCAACAATTTCAACATGCATGAAGATGCTGAAGTTTTAAGTGCTGAAGTTCAGAACATATTCTTTAGGGAGCTGCTTAGCTCAGAAATTCAAATTTTAAGAAAAACAGAAATAAAAAGGGATAATTTTACCCATAATTAATAACAGACAACAGGAACAGCTGGACAATAACAATAACAAATGTTACTGAATTTTCTATGTTTAGGTATTAGAAGCTATGTTCCTCCTTACCCATTCTATTTTAGGAACTGGATCTAGGATGAATATATCTGAAGTTGAAATCAAAGCCTTAATTCAACTGCTTGAAAGATTGTATTAACCCATATTATGGAATAATTTGGCACTGAAACTGAAGCAAGATCCTTCTTTATTGCGATTCAGCTGAGGTTCAAATACATACTTTTCCAGGCCTTTAATGCAAATGTGTTGGCATTTGTGTTTTAGATCTATTATGTGTTAAATACCATTTTCATGGGTGTTTTACCATACTTCATAAGCCACCCAGGGCCATTAAGGGAGTGTACAGTGTAGAAATCTCCTAAATAAATAAATAAATAGTTTGCCTCTCTGAGAAGGCCAATCTCAGAGAAAAATGTGCAGACAGAAGTAGATTATATTGATAGGTATAGCCCTTCAGGAATCAGGCCTGTTCAGTCACATATTAATGAATGCAGGAGATACAATGCAAGGAAAGACTATAAAGATCTATGAGGAATAAAAGATTCAAAATCTTTTTTTATGTGTGGTGGATAATGTCTATGAATACCACAAACAGTGTAGAGATGTCCTTCATGAGAAGAAATTAGAAACTATGTATATGGGAAAGGTTGAGGCAGAATTTTTTACCTTCTGATTTTTAAAAGTATATGCTTATAACATTCAGTTTTGGACAGAAATTATGTTTTGCAAACAAAGGACTCAATAAGCTTTCCCCAAAGTACTTCTGGTAGGACAGACATTAATGAAGTAAATGCTGTAATTAAAAGGCAAACCCAGTAGTGTTTAACTCTTTTACTCCCCCTACATCCTAATGAAGCAAAAAAAGTAACTTACAACCTATCTTTCTTTGGAACCAAGGACTGAAAAATTGTTCCACTCTCTGACTCAGGGACATTTCATATAGCTCCTGTATCAGCTTGTGCAATCACAGATCAGTGTGAAGCAAAATGATTTATCTCAAGGTTATACCTACAGCATTATTCTATATTACTTTTAAAAGCCAGTCAGCTAGCAATGTATGCTCCATGGGATATAGAGTCTGCTATATGCTGTAGGGTATAGCAGAGCATTTTTTCCAACCATGGAAAGGGAGGTACATGGGTAGAGAAAGAGGTCAACTCTGAGAAACCTTCTCCATGCCATGGTGGTAGAGCCTGTTGATATGATGCCTATGCTGCTGAAACTTAAAGAGGGGACATCATTATTTTATTTTATTTTATTATTTTATTTTTATCCCACTTTTATTATTTTTATAGATACAAACAAAAAACAGGAGACCACATAAAAGATGAAAGACAAGTTAACATATTAAGGCTATAATATATTTAGAAGTTTAATTTTTCATTAACCATGAAAAACTGAAAATGTTAAAAGTTGTTTTGACAGTATCTCCATGTATAATATTAGAAACATTCCCATTTTATTTTTATGACATCACAAAATGAACAAGTATTGTTCTCATCGATCAAAACATAGCAAAAAGAGGTCACACTAGAAACTAATTATTCAAAAGAATATTTTAGAAATCAAAGGAAATAATGGCACATTTATACTACTACCTCACTTTGTGTAAGTTGCAAATTTACAACCACAGTCCTGAGCCACCTTACTTCGTGTAGTATTTACAAGATGCAAAGGAGATAGCTTTCAGTTCATAGACAGGCTTCATGTCACATTAAAGAGAAGATTTTTTGAATTTCTGGCTTCTTTTTGGATCTCCTAAAAAGTCTTAAAGACTGCAGATGTAGCACAAAAGAATCACCTTCCAACCAGGCCAAGAGATACAATATTTAATCAGCATTTCAGCTGAACACATTTTCATTCCTCAAGCTGTCAATTATCATCATACAAACTTATCACCAGAGTCTGGAAGGGAGAGCAGGACAAAAGAAAATGTAATTATGGAGAAGGATCTTCACTCCGAATAGCTTTGTACTTAGCCATGTCTTCTGGGAACACTTTAGTCAGTTCCTGAATCAACAGACTTTTGAATTTCTAAGAAAAAAAGAAAAAAAAATCATGCAAGGAAACTGGACCTTTTCTTATCAGTACCTTACAGTAGTAGCAGCATTACCTGCCATAAGACTACTATTAAATCATATTTACTAAACTGAAAACAAACAAATTATCTGTCCATCAGTGTTCCATAAAACAAACAAATATCTGTCCATCAGTGTGGGAATGGAGCCTACAAAGTGGCTTTATTGCTAGGGAAATTGAGTTCACCCTCCTGCTGATTATGGGTTTTTTTTATATATAATACTTTATTGATTAGCCATTAGGCCATATCAGAATACAAAATATAAAATACAGAACAATAGTAAGACCATATGTTAAAAATAGAGTAAAAGGGTAAATTGCAGGGGTGACACAGAAATACGAGCTGCATTTTCTTTTACTCATGTCCTTTATCCTATTTGTAGCATATGGTCTTATTATTGTTCTGTATCTTATATTTTGTATTCTGATATGGCCTAATGGCCTAATGGCTAATCAATAAAGGATTACTACATTACTAAATGGGGGAGTTCAGAGTTTTTATTTAATATTTTAAATTATTTTTGTTGTTACATTTTGGGGGGGGTTGTTGTCTTGTTCTTGTTTTTTTAACTTTGTACACTGCTCAGAGCCACATATGTGAGATGGGAGGCTATATAAATTTACCAAATAAATAAGAACTACATAAATAAACAACAGCAAAAACTAATTCTGTAGTTTTTGGCTTGAAGCTTTTCCTAATGCACATGCAGACAATGCACACTTACAGAATACAGATTTTTTATGTACAAGTGGCAACTTACCTTCATGGTATCAATTTTACCTTTCACTTGTTCATTTTTAGCTAAAGCTCTTTCCAAACATTCTTTAGTATATAGTTGGGGATTACGACCTTGATCTATGTATCTGAGAAAATAAATGTTACGAGATTTTTAATGTGGTCCACATATTATGTTAACCGTGCACATAAAAGCCATGCATTCTATCTATATTATTTTCTGAAATGCACAATGGATTATCATTTAATCATTTAACCAAACACAGTCACAATATGCACAGAGTTTAAATAATATTTAATGGCACTGAATTCCCAGAAATATATTAGGTCCAGAGAGAAAAGATCTATGGAAAGATATGAAGAATATTAAATAGTATTTGATAGGCAAACTGAGCAACCCATGGCCCTCATGGCCAATTTTTGCACTACCAAAATTCAGTGCCAAGTCACCATGCAATTTCCCACTGATTCGCAGAAAATAAACCAAAAAGAAGTACTACTGTATTAAACATGAGATAAACTTAACATATCTAGACATTTTTAAACTATCCCACCAGACTCCTGGAAAAATGAAATAACTATCCTCCAAATCCGATTTTCTATGGGGATTTCATTACCTCAGAATTCCAGACACAGCTACAGCCTCTGGAAATGTATTTCCCAAGAGCAAAAGGATATGAGCTGCTTCTCAAAAATCAAACACTATTTAGTATTGTGTACTCCAGAGAATATTTAAAAATGAATTTCTAGTGTTTACACACATATGTCATGCCCTACAATCCAATTTATTAGACTCACTATGAAAAGATATGTGACTGTTCTTGTGTAAACAGCACCAATATCTCTAGAGCCAGATACTGACAGCTGCGGGGAGAAGTTAAGCACTTACTCAAAGACTTCCAAAGGCACGCTGATATCATGAAGCTGTTGTCGGCACTTGTCAATATCTTGCAAGCCTGTAACCATAAAATTCCTAGACAGAAACCATTTTTATTAATTTATAGCATACTGAAGTCAAATTATCAATCAATTTATACAGCCTCTGTGCCAACAGATGCTTTATAAAAGACATTAGGAGGCTTAAGTCAATAACCAATCTTGCTCCACAACATGAACTGTCTCTAATAAAAATAAAGGAAACGGAAGCTCTCAGAACAAAGGGGAAAGAAAGCAGATTGGCAAATTGCCTCTTCTCCTTTAAAATTCCTGCCCTGAAGCTTTACACCAAACAAGGAGTTGCACACACAACTAAAATGGCCACTTCAGACTCCAATTCTACCACATATTAATAGCTTATGTGGCTTTTGAAGAAAATTAAAGAAATTTATAAAAAGGATCTTACACTATATATCTGTCATAATAGGTAGCTGTTTTAGTATCACCGTGTTCATAAACACGGCACTTCTAGGGAGAGATGAAGGGCAGTTTGTCAAGAATGAGAGTGCTTGTTTCCTGATCCTATATAGGAGAAGCACTTTACAAGAATGGTTATGGAAGCTGTCACAATAGACATCCATAACAGTTATACAACTATTTTGTTAGATACCTTGCCTTTCCTCCAGGTGCTCAAGATGGTAAGCATAACTAATCCTCCTCCCATTTTTTCCTCATAATAACAACCCTGTAAGGTAGGTTTGGCTGAGGGACTCTCCAAGCCTCGTTCAACACCTTAACCACCACACCACATTGTGGAAGAGTGGATGAAAATAGATTCCAATGTATGTTATATTCTGGTATAATATATTCCAGTTAATTTTGAACATTAGGAAAAAAAAACAGGCCAATACTCAATCTGTTAAATTGCTAGCAACTGTCTTAAAAGGTGCCTTGAGCCCATTATCAGAAAAACAATGTACAAATTTGCTTTTGTTTTCTAAAAGTACTATAAAAAAAAAGACCCAACTGTTCAGTAAATCTAATATACACAACAGTTACACCAGCATAACAATTGGTTCGCTTTCTGGAGGAGGAGGGTGTGTTTTTTTAAAACTTACTTTTTATAAACCTCATCAAATATGACTAGGGACATCAATATGGAAAGGGCAGTACTGTATAGCCATATAGCCCAACATTCAATTTCTGCCAACAAATAAAACTCTTCCAGCGGGGTTGTAAATGGTTTAAGCCTCCCACCAAAAAGAAAAAGACCTATTGGAGTTGGGCGACTAATAAATTTAAAATAATAATAATAATAATAAGTCCTATTCAATGACCAGTGAAACTCTGGGATTTATTTTAAATAAAACGCCATCTTCTCGGTGACCATCACGCTATGGTAATCCATTCCTAGCTCTGCGTCTCTCGCCAACCCCCCATCGCTTTGGCGGAAGGATTTGGGGAGCCCGAGTGGGAAAGAGACGCGAGGGAACGACGCGCTCACAATTTCTGGCTGAGTCCCGCTTGGCTACTAGGCTGGAAGTCGCTGACAATGATGCCCAGCTGCCGGATGTTTTCCACGAACTTTTCCAGGTGCTCCTCCAGGGAGTCGAACTTCTCCGCCATCCCTCGGAACCGGAGAGCATCCCTCGGAACCGGAGAGAAACCCTCCGCGACCACCTCTTTCGCTGCACCGGTCCCTACGTTGCTAGGAGCGCGGCCATGAACGCTGGAGCACCATTTCCTCTTCCGGCTCAAGGAAGGCCCGTCCTTTTTTTTTTTTCTTCTTTGAATGGAACTTAACAGGATCCGAGAACAGATGTTTTAGACTCCGCCCATACAAGTTAAATAAACTACGCCGGCTCTCATGCGCATGCGTAGTCCCGTTTCCTGCTTTGGTTTTTCTTCTCTGTGCAGTGGGGCTTACCCTGCGTTTTCGGTCCGGCCTAATCCCCTCCTGATTCTCCAGAGGGATGAACGAACGCTTTCGCTTTTTAGCGCACATGCAGCTCTCGCTGACTTAACCATTTGTTTAAGGATCAAAATGCTCGTTTTTATAATGACATAAACTGAACCGGAATTCACTTTACCAGGCGCACGAGATTTAATCCTAAATCGGCAGGTGCCAGACGGTTATACATCAACCATTAGAGGACAGGGTGATTTTGTTTTATCATTTATGTATTGGTTGGTTGGTTAAATTTCATACGGCCACCCACTCACCAGGCGACTCTGGGCGGCTAACGAGGGTTCAAAACACCGGGAAAAAAATGTACAAATAAATGCTGCGCTGGGGGGCAGGCTCAATTACTGTACAGATATGCCAGCGCAGGAGGGAAGACCCACCTCTTCGGTGCCTTCTTGAAACCCGATAGGTTTGGGGCCAACCAAATTCCGAGGAAATTTTGCATTTGGTTTCCCTTTAAACGGCTTACTCTCCGTTTCACACGTATCTCCAGGATTGTCGCCTATCACTTTAGGATTCTATTCATGCATTTCATGATGCAGAGTCCCATGTATAGACATCGCTTTTAAAAAATTGGCTACAAGACAACCCTATTCTTTCTACTTAGGGTAAATCCTACTGCCCTTAGTGCGGCTTATCCTTCTATAAACAAGTACACAATTACATTACAGTCTTAGTCTGCTGCAGCCTTTCTCAATCTCTTGACCCTGGAGGAACCCTTGAAATATTTTTTAAGCCTCTGGGAAGCCCTGCACATTCAGGCTCAAATATAGGCCAGAAGTTACAAAATTATTATATTCATTTTATGTGTAGGCCTGTATATAGCACTAACAGTGTTCTTAAAATAAAGAATGAAACTGACCTCTTTAATGTGAAGTTGCCCGAATTTGAAATAATTTTTTAAATAAATCATGATCTCCCAGGGAGCCCCTAGTGACCTCTCATAGAACCGTGGGGTTTCAGAGAACCCTGCTTGAGAAACCCTGGTCTGTTGTATAGGTGGCATGGAGTTGACCTCTACTGTTTTTCCACAATAAACGAACAACTACTTTATTTCCTTTACTTGTAGAACTTATTCTTTACTTGCTTTAATTTATAAACATAATTAATTGCATGTATTAAGCGTGTATCAGGTAGTCCTACAGATAGAATTTACATATAGTGCTGCCATATCAGGACTGCATAAAATTTACAGTAGTTGGCCACTAGTTGGTACCAAGGACTTCAAATTTTGTACCTTTTTGCTGCCATCCAGTGCTCAACAGGATTTTCCCAATCTATTTACATAGTTTATTGACATCCAACTAAGTAATAATTTATTTACATCCAGACATGTTAGGCTGCTACAAATATGAAACTCTGTGATTGAATGCACTCACTGCACTAAGTCATAATGTGATTTCTTTGGTTTTGGCTTAGCATGTTGTATAAACTTAAACCCGCATTTAATTCAGTAAGGGCAAAGATTTTAATATAGTAACCAGTTGCTTTATTTTGTGTATCCAGATGTAAAGCTCTTTGTTTACAGGAACATGAAGGATTTGAATAAAGGAGGTTTCCACTACAAATAGTTACACCTTTGATGTGATAGTGATGGCAGAGGGAAATGGAAATGTCATATTTATCTCTGTTCCTCCTTGCTATGCTATATACTTTACACCCACCCTTGCCATTTAGGACTAAAGCCCAGCTTTGGTGAGTTTGAAGTTGGAATTCCTTAAATTCAGGTAACTATACACAAGGTAAGGTAATAAAACTGTAATCCTAAGTACATTTGCTTGGAACCTAACTCTCACTGACTTAAAAGCAGCAACTAATAGACCAATCCCATACTTCAGAACTGCCAGCTGAACTAATAGATCTGGCAGAAGGCCCACTATGCAGTGAAGCGTAAAGTAGCTACAAGAATCATACCAAAAGAAAAGATTATGTGCTTCAGCTGTTGACTTTCATTGTTCTCAGTCCACTGGTGTCACCACTGAAGTAATATATATTATTATCTAGTAGTAGTAGTAGTAGTAATATTTTTATTTGATACACACTTTTTATTCATTTATTTTTATTGCTTTTTAATTAATAACAATAGGAAAAAGCAAAACATAAAGATAATAATGATGGAGATACATTACTGTGGAAGAGAAGAGAAAAAATACACATAAAAAGTGCTTTAACAAAAAAGTGAAAGAAATACAAAGAAAAAATATGATATGTCATTATAACAGTAAACGTTACAATTCTATATATACTTACCTAATATAAATATTATTCAAGTATATATTTCTAATACATTTATATGACTATCATTTTTTTAACTTACTGTATTTTGTATAAATGAGTATCATATTTCATTATACTTGTCCATACAAAGTCTACGTCTATAGGCAATCCGCTCATAAGTGGCAAGTACAATCAGGTCTTCAATCCACTGAATAAATGGGCCATACATTTATCTTTCCAATGCTGCAATATCAATCTTTTGGCCATAGTAAGGGCACAGAGAAGCCATTTATGTTTTTGGGTTGTCAGCTTCCAAGTACTGTATATAGTTCAAGAGAATATTATCCTCTGAAAATTTTAGCTTTTCTCACACAATCATATTTATATAATCTACTACTTTCTCCCAAAATATGGTAAGTATAAGACATTGTAGAAACATATGTTTTAAAGAAGCATTATCCCTATTACATCTCCCAACAAAATGCTGTTTTTGACAGTCCTTTTCTATACAAATGTAATGGAGTCCAATACATTCTAAATATTATTTTTTGTTGTATAAGTTGTAGTTTGAGGTCCATTGACACTCTTGCTATAAAAGTTAAGACACTTTCCCATTGTCTAGACAATATAGGAATATCTAATTCTTTATTCCACTCATTTCTTAACATCTGCATATCAAATTGCCATCTGAATTCTATTTTATATTTATATTTTGTATTTATATTTTATGTATTCTATGTGGTTTTACTGTATTTTAATTTTGTAGCTTTATTGTAAACTGCCCAGAGTCCCTCTCTTGTGGGAAGATGGGCAGTGGCAAAATTTGATGAATGAATTAATAAATTGATTGATTGATAACAAATAATCAATAGTAGGGGTTTTGTTTGTTTTGTTTTGTTTTAAAGAATTTAACAAGAAGTTCTAGTATCTCAGATATCTCAGAAGCTGAAAATGCTGCTGGTCCAAACAATGCTGTTAACAAATATTGTAACTAAATATTGCCATTGG
Source organism: Candoia aspera (assembly GCF_035149785.1). NCBI lineage: Eukaryota > Metazoa > Chordata > Lepidosauria > Squamata > Candoiidae > Candoia > Candoia aspera. The sequence continues at coordinate 118,281,034 of NC_086155.1, read as the reverse complement.
GATAGATGATATTTATCTCTTAACAAAGAGTATGTTAAAAGTTCATCGTCATCATCTTTCACTTGATCCAAAATCAGTTTATTTGATACACCCTTAAGTGCAATACAAGCAAACAACAATACTGTAAGAGATCCTATAAAACTATTAAGCCCATAGTCAGTTCAGTTCATAATTTATTATGGTCATAGACCAGTACAAGCCCATAGTCAAAATTGTCTTTTAGTAAAATATAAATTACTTTATATTTTACCTTCTATCAAATGTTGAGTTCTTGGTTTTCCCGGTGCTTGCTTTTCTTGTTCTACATGTCTCATTACCAGACTAGGTAACATCATCTGATGTTACCTGCTCTGGCAATAAAATATCTCCAGGAAGAAAACCAAGCTCAAGGAACACCAGGAACCTACGTCTTTCTCCGCTATTGCTATTAATCAAGGGTTTCCAATGACCTGTTGCAGAGTATAGTTCTGTATCTCATGGCATCTATACTCATGAATGTGATTTTATTATTTATTATCTTCATAACCCACTTTTTTCCAGTTGCAAAAAGCAGCATATATTCCATCTTCCAAAACCTGAAGAATATCAAGTCTGGTAAGCCCCACTTCCAACACTGAAAGGTATCCATGGGGTCTGATACTTTTACCAAAATAATAACAGCATTACACTGTTGCAAGGCAAACTCTGCCCCTTTTGTACTACACACACTGTCGCAACACACATAGAAGAAAGGTGGTACTTGCAACAGCATGGTGCTCTATCAGTATTTGCCCAAACTTGCCTCTCCCTGCAGATCCCTCTGCCAATGTTTAAGGAAAATATCAACAAAAGACAAACATAGGAATAGGAACTACTGTAAGGACATTTCCCTTCCTAGAAGTGGCAGGGCCGCAACTGGGGGGGGGGGGGGGCAAGCGGACCATGTGCCCGAGGCGCGCACTGGGGGCGCCAAAATGGGCACAGAATCCATGTTTGCCCCAGGTCACACAGATCCTAGATGCGGGCCTGAGAAGTGGTTCAATCCTAACTCAAGATCTATTTTCCAAGCCCCCAAATGCATACCAAATAGTGTTTTAAAAGTTAAGGCTAGACTATTGAAAATTGAGGTGAGGATTTGGGCTGCCATGTTTAATTGTTGGCTAATGTTAAATCTAGCCCCTTCTAGACTTTGTCTTTTAGCACATTCATGAGATTGTTAATTAGCAGCTAAATTCTGTTCATATGCTTTTCACCAGGATTATTCTTGATTTTAGGGCCTGAACTTCTTAAAGCAGGCATTAAAGCCAGAGTTAATTATATGGAACACCAGACTGACATTTCTTTGGTTCCAGGCAGTTATGATTTGTATAAAATAAATTGCTTACTCAAGCCAGCTAAATATCATACAGATAGAAGAGCATACTCGTTAGCAAGATGCAGTGCCTTACCATCTGCAATACCATATGGAAAATATAGGAAAGTTCCATATGGCAAGAGAATACGCATGATTAGGCTACGTATTTTTAAGTTGTGATCTTTTTCAAAATATTTGTTGCTCTATAATTGTCTCATTCTTCTCAGCTTACTGGGGTGAGTCTGAAACACTTCTGGCTTCCATTTCACTTTTGAGAGAGAGGGAGAGAGAGACAAAAAAAGAGACAAAAGCAACTCAGTTTTGCATGGTAGTTTGCAAGATTAAAAAAGAAAGTCATAACTCTGATCCTAAGATTTAAATTCTGAGCATTTTAATTTTGGGATAGGTCTTTCTTTTAATGTTATAATAAGCTTATGATACCATGATTCTGTATTTAATGGATACTTATGCTTTCATTTTATGTATGTTTTGGGCTTTGAGTGAAAATAACAATAAGGACGCTGATTTACCAAGACCAGAAAATAGGTATATCAAGGACTGACTTCTGACATAAAATGATTTGTTAATCCAATTAAAAGGGCTATACAATTTTGGAAGTTTTGATAAACTGACAAATCTGCTGTGAGATGCAGCTCCATAACTAAGGGACAGTTACCTTGATCTTTTCTTTAGGGCTTGAGTCTAATGTACAGAAAGTATCAATAAACTTCTTCAATGTACTAAATTTTATGATGCCATGGAGTAGACATCACTTTCTAAAATGATGTTATTCTCAATGGTTTATGTTTACCATAATTTATTGTCTTTATTTTGAGTTGCAGCAAATACCAGTTCTCTAATTAGTATAGTAAAGGTAAAGGTTTCCCTTGACGTAAAGTCCAGTCGTGTCCGACTCTAGGGGGCGGTGCTCATCTCCGTTTCAAAGCCTTGGAGCCGGCGTTGTCCATAGGACACTTCCGGGTCATGTGGCCAGTATGACTCACGGAACGCCGTTACCTTCCCGCCGAAGCGGTACCAATTAATCTACTCACATTTGCATGTTTTCGAACTGCTTGGTGTGCAGAAGCTGGGACGAGCAACGGGAGCTCACCCCGCCGCGCGGTTTCGAACCGCCGACCTTCCGATCGACAGCTCAGCGGTTTAACCCGCAGCGCCACCGCGTCCCAATCTAATTAGTATACATCTAATGATATTTCAAATGTAACTTTTTGCTACATTTGAACATTATATTTTTTAGGTGAACATTCCAAATCCCTAACATACATTAATTTTAATTGCATCTTTTCAGGCTTTAGCCATCTATTATTCATTCATTCATTCATTCATTCATTCATTCATTCATTCATTCATCAAATTTATATGGCTGCCCATCTCGTGAAAAAGTGGGCAGTGTACAATAAAACTATAAAACAGTTTTGTTGTTTATTCGTTTAGTCACTTCCGACTCTTCGTGACTTCATGGACCAGCCCACGCCAGAGCTTCCTGTCGGTCGTCAACACCCCCAGCTCCCCCAGGGACGAGTCCGTCACCTCTAGAATATCATCCATCCATCTTGCCCTTGGTCAGCCCCTCTTCCTTTTGCCTTCCACTCTCCCTACCATCAGCATCTTCTCCAGGGTGTCCTGTCTTCTCATTATGTGGCCAAAGTATTTCAGTTTTGCCTTTAATATCATTCCCTCAAGTGAGCAGTCTGGCTTTATTTCCTGGAGGATGGACTGGTTGGATCTTCTTGCAGTCCAAGGCACTCTCAGAATTTTCCTCCAACACCACAGTTCAAAAGCATCGATCTTCCTTCGCTCAGCCTTCCTTATGGTCCAGCTCTCGCAGCCATATGTTACTACAGGGAACACCATTGCTTTAACTATGCGGGCCTTTGTTGTCAGTGTGATGTCTCTGCTCTTAACTATTTTATCGAGATTTGTCCTTGCTCTTCTTCCAAGGATTAAGCATCTTCTGATTTCCTGACTGCAGTCAGCATCTGCAGTAATCTTTGCACCTAGAAATACAAAGTCTTTCACTGCTTCTACATTTTCTCCCTCTATTTGCCAGTTATCAATCAAGCTGGTTGCCATAATCTTGGTTTTTTTGAGGTTTAGCTGCAAACCAGCTTTTGCACTTTCTTCTTTCACCTTCATCATAAGGCTCCTCAGTTCCTCTTCACTTTCAGCCATCAAGGTGGTATCATCTGCATATCTGAGATTGTTAATGTTTCTTCCAGAGATTTTAACTCCAGCCTTGGATTCCTCAAGGCCAGCTTGTCGCATGATGTGTTCTGCATACAAGTTGAATAGGTAGGGTGAGAGTATTCAGCCCTGCCGTACTCCTTTCCCAATCTTAAACCAGTCTGTTGTTCCGTGGTCTGTTCTTACTGTTGCTACTTGGTCGTTATACAGATTCTTCAGGAGGCAGACAAGATGACTTGGTATCCCCATACCACTAAGAACTTGCCACAATTTGTTATGGTCCACACAGTCAAAGGCTTTAGAATAGTCAATAAAACAGAAATAGATGTTTTTCTGAAACTCCCTGGCTTTTTCCATTATCCAGCGGATATTGGCAATTTGGTCTCTAGTTCCTCTGCCTTTTCTAAACCCAGCTTGTACATCTGGCAATTCTCGCTCCATGAACTGCTGAAGTCTACCTTGCAGGATCTTGAGCATTACCTTACTGGCATGTGAAATGAGTGCCACTGTTCGATAGTTTGAACATTCTTTAGTGTTTCCCTTTTTTGGTATGGGGATATAAGTTGATTTTTTCCAGTCTGATGGCCATTCTTGTGTTTTCCAAATTTGCTGGCATATAGCATGCATTACCTTGACAGCATCATCTTGCAAGATTTTGAACAGTTCAGCTGGGATGCCGTCGTCTCCTGTTGCCTTGTTATTAGCAATGCTTCTTAAGGCCCACTCAACCTCACTCTTCAGGATGTCTGGCTCTAGCTCACCGACCACACCGTCAAAGCTATCCCCGATATTGTTATCCTTCCTATACAGGTTTTCTGTATATTCTTGCCACCTTTTCTTGATCTCTTCTTCTTCTGTTAGGTCCTTGCCATCTTTGTTTTTGATCGTACCCATTTTGGCCTGGAATTTACCTCCAATGTTTCTAATTTTCTGGAAGAGGTCTCTTGTCCTTCCTATTCTATTGTCTTCTTCCACTTCCGCGCATTGCTTGTTTAAAAATAATTCCTTATCTCTTAGACAATGGAGCCACCTCAGTACCTCGCCAGTCCGCTGGGACTCCAGGCCTGATGGCATAACCAGGTTTTGAGGGAATTCTGGAAAATCAACAGGAATGGAGCTAGCCTCACTTCAGGGGGGAGGATGTTCCATAAGGCGGGTGCCATGACAGAGAAGGCCCACCACCTGGGTCCTGCCAGGTGTAGCTCCCTAACAAACAAGACCTATAGCATGCCTCTTCTGCAAGATTTGATGTGATGCTGTCAGGGCGTTGAGGATAGAAACCATGCTGAAATGGTATTCCAACTCTAGTTCCTTATTGCTCCTATCCCACAAACAGTATTGCCAGACTGAGGCTACTCACTAAGCTAAAGGAAATAACTCAAAAGCACTCTAAGGAGGGGCTGCCCTGAACTTCTTAACCTTCCCAGCCACCAAGGTTGGGCTGTGAAGTCATTTATCTGGAGTGCTCTCACCCCCTGGGATCCAGCACCATCACTGGAATCCACCACAGATGGGCAGATATAATCAGGGAGAGGTGGTCCCTCAAATAACCCAGCCCCATGCCATGAAGGGCTTTAAAGGTCAAAACCAGCACCTTGAATTGGACCCAGAATCAGACTGGCAACCAGAGGCACACAGAACTGCCCATGCCACTGCATTTTGCACCAGCTGAAGCTTCCAGACACCCTTCAAGGGCAGCCCCTAATTGGGAGGTGACTAAGCATAAGTGACCATGAGCAGAGCCCCTGATCTAGGAATGGGTGCAGCTGGCGCACAGTATGAAGTTGTACAAAGGCCCTCCTAGGCACAACTGCCACCTGCTCTTCAAGCAGGAGGTGTGAGTCCAGGAGAACCCCCAAGTTGCGCACTGGGTCTGTTTGGGGCAGTGCAACCCCATCCAGCACCAAAGATGGCATAGTCCTAGAACCAGAGGGCCTCAAAACCCAAAGCCATTCAGTCTTGCCAGGGTTCAGCTAAAGCCTGTTGTTCCCCATCCAGACCCTCACCGCTTCCAGGCACGGGGATAAGACATCCACGGCATTGCTTAATTCGCCAGGGGCAGAGGTATCATCATCACCCCATGGCGACAGATGAGCTCACCCAGCAGCCTCATGTAGATTTTGAATAGGAGCAGAGAGAGCACCATACCCCTGTAGCACCCCAAACACTAGGAGCCAAGGGTGGGATCTCTGTCTCCAGTCACCACCGACTGGAATCAGCCCCAGAGAAAGGAGGCAAACCAGCATGACACAGTGCCACCCAACCCCAATCTCTGAGCCGATCTAGAAGGACACCATGGTCAATGGTATCGAAAGTTTAATCAAGATGATATATCTGCAAGATACATGTTTTTAAATTTTCCGTGTGTATAGAGCTTAGTTTAAGTTTTGTTATGCAACTTAAAAGAACAAACCAGCATGTATGATTTATTATCTGCCCTGTACCTTCTGAAACCCAAGAAATGCTAAGTTTGCAATAACAGATGCAAAAATAGCTCTGGACAAAAACACCAGATATAAATCTTACACTCTACCATTTGCAGATACTTTCAGTCTGCCATATCTATCAAGCAAATAACATCAATATCCAGAAGTGCTTTTTTTCCCCCTGAAGGTAAATCAATACTTTAATAATTGACATCATTTACAAATGCCAGCTGCTTACAGTTTTGTAATATCTCCTGATTTACCTCTATCTTTGCTACTACATTTTGCTTCCAATGTGTTTTAGTACTTCATGATATGTAAAAATGTGCGGGGTTTTACCATTTTTACATAATAACATACAGTTTATATGTTTTAGGGCTCTTTGCAGTAAAGCTGAAATTATTAGATAAGATTTTTTTTTCAAATTGTTAAAAGCCCATTTCCACAACATCAGAATTCTTATGAGATCAAGGAAGAGATTTCATCCTAGTCCTGATCTGTGTAAAGAGTCCTAGTTGAGTAAGGAAATGTGGGTGCAGACAATAACTACACATTTGCTTCTTTCCCCAGATTTAGCGATGGCACCTTATTTAAAAACCAGTAATTGTATACATTGGTTTCTTGGATAGGGAAGCAAGTGAACTGGATAAAGGTGTCCTTCCTTGCCAACAATTAATTACCACATTTATTGTGCTTAGAGATAACTTTGCCTTTATAATCCCAACCAGATGCCCAAAACTGGATTGAGGCTGTAACATTTTGTACTCTCAGCTCCTTTTTACCGTGTTTTTTAAGTGAGCTTGAAAGTTGGGCCTGCAAAATCTGTGACTCACTAACCACTAATGGCAGCCCAATCTTCTGCTTGCATGAAACTATAATTTAGTTTACAAATATAACCTGTAATTATACAAATTAAAAATTTGTATTACAAATTAACAGATATAATTTACAAATTTAACAATTCCTCAAGCTGTGAACGCAAGTGATTGAAATTTCAGCCTTAGATAGTAGAGCTCTAGCCACAAATGATGAAGCAAAGAAGTATAAGGCCTGTGATTTGTTTTGCTCCAAGCCTGGATGAGCAAAATGTGACCCAGTAGCCTAAGATTGAATTCCGGTTCTCATCATCATCAGCCAGCATGGCCAATGGTGAAATATTATTGGAATTCCTGTTCAACAATATCTGGAGATCCATACCTTTCTGGGAGCCTATGCAGTCCTGTATGGGAAAGAATCAACTCTGATTCAATCCTGAAAAAACTGAGTGGCTGTGTGTATTAGGGCCACTTGGATCTGAGAATATTCTATGTTTAATCATAGATTGGGTGGCACTTCCCCATTCAAGAGTGGTGTGCAATCTGGGGGTCTTCCTGAACATACAGCTCCTGTAGTAGTAGCTGTAGCCAGGAAGGCCTTTGTACAACTCCATCTGGTATGCCATTGTGCCCTTTACTGGATTGGGAAGACCTTCAGACAGGTCACTCATACTCTAGTCACCTCACGGATTGACTACTGCAATGCGCTCTACATTGGGCTATCTTTGAAGACCACTTGGAAGCTTCAACTGGTCCAGAATGAAGTGGCATGGGCAGTGATGGGCATTAAATGGTATGCTCATGTGGCACTCCTGCTTTGAAGCTGCACTGGGTACCAGTAAGTTTCCGGGTATGATTCAAGGTGCTGGTTATGACCTATAAAGACCTATATGTATTTGGCCCAGTTATCTGAGGGACTGCCTGTCTCCTGTGGTATCTGCCCAGCTAGTAGGAGCTGACAGGTTTGGCATGCTCTGGGTCCCTTCAATTAAACAATGTCATCTCTCAGGACCCAGGAAGCTTGCCCTCTCTGTCATTTAACCTGCCCTCTAGGAGGAGGTTCCTCCTGTATCCATGTGGCTTCTACCCTGGTGGTGTTCCAGAAAGTCTTAAAGACCTGGCAGTTCTCCCAGGCCTTGGGTTAGGATGGTTGGGGCCCCTGTCGTATATGTTTGGGGGTGGGGGTGTTGTTAGCTGGACTTGCCATCTGTTCTTGTTTTTTATTCCTTTTCTTTTTCCTTTTCTTTTTCTAACTCTATTATATTATATTTTCCATTTTGTTTAGTTGTACTACCATTTTGTTTCACCACCCAGAGTCAGTTTGGATTCAGGCACTGCCTAAATTGAATAAATTAAACTGAGTTAGAATACTTCTACTAGATCATTTATATTGTGCTCATTTCCCCTCTTTCCCTCTCTGTCCCTTCTGGTCCATTTTGAAAGCCTCCCTTTTCAGTCAAGGCTTTGCATTTTCTCCTAAATCCTCATCCCCAACAAAAATCAAGCCTGGGTATGCATTAATTTCATTTATTCACATTTGTTACTTTTACCATTCCCAATTCACCTGCCCTTTGTTATCTTTGCCCTGTCGCTGTGTCCCATGATTATTGACATCCCGACTGTTGATATTTACAATCAGTAATAAGAAAGGGAGCTCGTGTATACAGTATGTAACTTGTAAAGCTCCATAAAGCTGCATCAGTGATAATACAGTAAATATGCAATTAGAGGATAACCAGCAGCTAGGTGGATGGACTTGATTGTAGCAATGATGGGTGTACCGTTTGAAGACCTGAAGGGTCAGGCTGGGGCAGGGCTGCAACTAGGGGGGGGCAAGCGGGGCATGTGCCTGAGGCACCGTGCTGGGGGGCACCAAAATGAGCGCTGGGGGGGGCGCAAAAATGGGTGTGGAATCCATGTTTGCCCCTGGGTGACACAGACCCTAGTTGTGGCCCTGGGCTGGGGACAGATCATTGTGGAGAACATCTACATACATGATTGCTAAGAGTCAACACCAACTTGATGGCACATAATCAGTGCAATTACATATAGTCTGCCTTGGCCTTCTATTATAAAGTTCATGGCTGTCATCTGACTCCTGAGTCCTGGACAGGAGAGGTACTGGCAAGGATAAGAAGAGATTCTGGAAACCTTGACCTTTTGCATGGAACCCAGCTGCCTCTATGCAATATCTCCTTGCGAATAGCAGCATGGAAGAGGCTCTCATAGTACATGTCTAAGGGCTACTGTGAGAACTGTAGGCACCAGTAGATTGATCTGTTTAACTCACATGGAAAAATTACAAACTCGGTTTGAATAACTGCATGGTCTCATATTTTCTGTCATTTCTTTATTAGTTTTATATCCCATCTTTCATTCAAAGGCTTCCTCCTACTTCCTCCAACAACAACCCCGTGAGGCAGCTTGGGCTGAGAGATAGTGATTGGTCCAAAGTCACCCAATGAGTTTCCATGGTAGGTTCAAACCTGGGTGTCCAACATCCAACATCCTAATCACCAACAGTCATCCCAGTAGAAGCAATGCCATTTGAATGATTTTTTTTTACTGAAAATATGAGTCTCCCTTACTTACAAACTGCTTTGATTCATCTAGCAGAACAGTAATTACTTTTGTAGCTGGTCTTCTCCCTCCAGAATCCTTGTTTTTTTTTTTCCTGGCAAGGTGAAAAGTGGAGAAACACTGTTATATGAAAAGGCAAAGTCATTGAGTTGAACTTGATTCTCGCTGACTTCATGGACACATCAATGTATGTTTTTCTTGGCAGTATGGAAGTGTTTGCAAATGATGTGTTCCAAGATACTTTTTTACTTCCCAGCCTAGAATTCCTGAAATTCTCTGATGATCCTCCATCTAAATACTAACCAGCTCTGCTTAGCTTCTACTCCTATTGAAAAATCACCAGCAACAGTGCTATATTATTAAGTATATTAATTGAGTTGTAACTTATGAAAAACTGCTACTTGAATATGATGGTAATCTCATTGACATGTCTGGACATCTCATTCACTGAGAATGAATAACCAGGGACTTTAAAAAAAAAGTATTCGTTTTTGTGATAGCTAAAAATCTCTTTTATGCTTTTGGAGTATGATACCTTGTTGATTTGTATCACTCACCAAATTGTGATAGAAAAAGATATACTGGAACCAGGGTCTGCCATGAATTTGAAAGATCTAGCTAGGAATTTCTAGCTGGAGTTAGCTGAAACAATTATTAGCCTTGCAGAAACAAGACATTAAGGCCAAGCTAAGCCTCTTGCCATGAAGAGTTTTGCTCATATATAGGAAGCACAGAAGGACAAACCACCAAAATCAGTGCCATTGTTTTCAGAGTCAGTGGAAGTCTGAGCAGTACATAAAAAAAATTATGACTACCTCCATGTATGTATCTTGTTAAATGAACTTACCCCTCCTCCACCCCATATAGCTACAATGACTTTTTACTGACATGTGCTTTAACCTTCCTTCTCCTTCTCCTTCCCCTTCTTCTCCTTCTCCTCCTTTGTTTTTTACAGTGTCAGTGATGGTGACAGAAACAAGTTTTGGAAAGCTTACATTCACCAAAAACTGCAAGCATTTGGTTTTCAGGAGTTACTGTAAATATCCTGTAATACTAAATTTGTAAGAGAAATTGACTGTAGGAAGATATTTTGTGAGATTGTTTTAAAATGAGTAGGTTTGTTTATAATGCAGTCTGCAAATTCTGTAGGGTTCCTTTCAGATGGGATGTTATGTTCAGCAGAAATGTAGCCTAATTAATGCTGGTGGTATTGTGGCACATTCTTCTATTTAGAAAGAAATAAAATGTAACTTTCAAATTGAAGCAGAATTTTTTGTTTCATGACTATTGTAATTAGACTGTATGCGGGGAATACAAAGGATAAAGTGCCTATGCTAAAAAAAATGCTTGAATCATGTCTTTAAATCTTATACAGGGTGAACTGTTTTACATACAAATGTTTACTTCCTGCTTTCTGCCCAGTATTTGTGTGTGTGTGTGTGTGGGTGGTGGGTGTGTGGGTGTGTACTAAAATACAGAATCTATATCTCCTGTATTCAGAGTCCCCTTTTTGGGAGAGATGGGTGGTGATAGAAATTTGAAGAATAAAATAAATAAAGATGAGGATGAGGATGGATAGATTGTGTTTGTGTGCGTGTGTGTGTATTCTGGACATTTTTACTTTATTGTAGTTCTAGTTGCTTATATTCAAATGGCTTTTCTGTTCTATTTTAAATGTGTTTCACACATTTGACTGACTGCCTGATTATGTGCCCGACTCTTAGCAACCACATAGATAGATTTTCTCCATGACCATTCCTACCTGGTCTTTCAGGTCTTCCAACAGCGCACTCATCACCACCGTGAGTCCATCCACCTTGCTGCTGGCCATCTGCTTCTTCTCCTTCCTTCCACCTTTCTCAGCATTAGAGCCTTCTCCAGAAAATGAGGTCTTTGCATAATGTGTCATGCATAGCACTCCATTTATTAGCTTCTTTATGCTCTGCTTGCCTTTTGGCAACTAAAATAAATATTACAAAGTGATTATATGCCCTCTTGTTCTAATTCCTTCTAAGAGAACTAAATTTATCTCTGTGCAATTTCTCATCATTTTGGGACAATACTTTGCACATACATGTACATTTTCACATAAAAAGATTCAAATCACAATGATGACTTTGGGGAAACACTGCTGAAAATGATACACCAACAATTTTCTCCATGGCACAAAGTAAAGCTCTGGGGATTAAAATCAAAACATTTCCCTTTAAGCTCTGATCCCTGCTTGCGTCAGTTCCGGCTTCCCCAAAGACTGTAAGGCATCATGAGGGTTTTTCTATAATCTCACAGCCCTGATGTATAATGCGAATTTTTCATGATTTGCTTAGTTTCTTTTTCACTTCATACAATCAGCTGGAAATTTACATAATAACGATTGTCCGGGAATATTAATTAAAATGAGTGTTTTAATATAAGTCTATAAAGGTCCCTCCAAGTCTGAAAGATGGATACTCTGTACATCCTATAGACACACTTTGTTCCTTTCTCCTCCTAGGAGTGCCACAGTAAGACTAGACTATGAAATAGTTAATCATTTAAACTATTTAACTGCCTAATTGATCAGGTGTGGGAAGCAGTGCAACCAGGCTTAATCACAATGATTCTTTAGGAACCAACTATTAAAAGGCTTCTGGAAAAATTCTGCTTTTTCAAACAACTGCAATGGGCCAAAAGGTATTACTTACATGCAGTACCCTTGAGCATGCATAAAATCCTGCCCCCTTAGTAAATGGGAGCTTCTAATCAGTGAGGGGGAGTCTTTTTACAGAACAGACTGGCATCAACTGGTGGATGTAGAAAGTCCAGAGAAATTTTCTTTGACAACTGCTGAAAAAAACAATGATCAATGCCACACAAAACTGGCTCTGGTGATTCTATAGGTATAGTAGGGGCATCAACTCCAGAATGCTTTGTAAACTAATCCAGGCCAGGCTTACTAGCTCACACTGGGCTTACTAAAACCAACAACATGAGAAGGTCATCTTAATCACCTTCAGCCTCAGCCACCACAGCACCTTTTGCTCTTCCCAAAATCCTCTGTGATTGAGTTTTATTCCACATCTAATGCCGGCATGGCATCAGATACTGATACCAGCCCACTGCAGCCCCTCCTTGTCTTACAAAAGTCTTCTTGTAAGAATCTAAACCATTCCCCAAACCTGGCCAGGGAATTCTGGGGGTTGAAATCCACACATTTTACAGCTGTTAAGGTTGAGGAGCACTGATCTAAACTAATCCCTATTCCAGCTCTTTATCAGCAAGCAGAGAACACCCTGTTTTGTTCAGGTGTCTGCAGGGATACATGAAGCACCAAATGAGATGCTGTTGCAGAGAGCAGGTTCATCATGCAAGTTTATAGCACTTCCACCAGATCTAGCAACAATCTTTAATAATGGAAGTTGGATTTGCCACAAGGAGCAGATCTGCTTCACAGAATAAAGATCAGACTGAAATAATTTCACATAAATGGCTGACAGTAGTTGGCAAGAAGCCAATTCATAAACCGCTGGGGTTACAGCCAGCCTATCTCCTCTTTCAACACTCTGTTCCACTACAAGAGAGAAGAAAAGAAGGTATAAAATAGGTTCCTAAAGTACAGTTATAAATATAATATTTGCTTCACTTAATTGCCTTTCCTTATTTCACCATGAATAACAATACATCCAAAACTTTCAGGAGCATTTTGCTTTTCCAGGCCACTTGGCAGTGGAGTAGAGGCAATGGTTTAACTGCCTGTGATGACTGGGGAGTGGAACTGCTAATCAAAGGATGGCAACATCAGATTATATTCCAGCAGGAGGGCACGAGAGGAGTGGGATGTAAGAAGTGAAAGAATGGGTCTGAGGGGGGCACTCAGTCCACACCTGGGATTAGTTCCCCCGGCAGATAGGCAGGGTTACGAATAATTTTAGGACCAGGGTAGAATAGTATTGATGGGATATAGATATTTTATAGAAAGAAGTGAAGCTTTTTTAAAACCTGTTTTTAAAGTTATATACTGTAATAAAAATCTATTTGTTTCTTTGTTAACCAAGTATCTGTGCTATCGTATATCTTCCCCTTGTTCCACCCAGTTATGTTACCTTAGAGACTTAAAGACTTTCTAAACTAGAAAAGGGGTTTAGTGGTAGAAGCAGAACAAAAAGAGAAGAAAGGAAAAGGCCCCCAGAACAAGGAAGGGATGCAACATTGCCTCATATTCCAACACTACTACATAGGGTGAATGAGGAAGGGATCACAGAGATTCAGTACTTAAAACTTACATTGGTGTATTTATTAAAACTCAAAAATGTGGACAAGCAATACGGGAAATAGTCTATACAGGTAGTCTTCATTTAGTGACTGCTTTGGACAGTGACCATTTGCAGTTATGAGAGTGATGAAAAAGTAGCTTTGTGACCCATGCCTGCATTTACCTTTGCAGCGTCTCTCTCTCTCTCAGTCATGTGTTTGCCATTACAGTTAGTTAGTATGCATTGTCCTGTGCCTGATCCGTTTCCTGAGTGGCTTTTCTCCGCAGCACTTTCCTAAAAAGTGCTAACTGCAAGTTAACAAGCTCAACTGTGAACTTAATTACCTGATTAGAACCCTCCACTGGCTCAAGCTGCTGACCAGCACATTTCCTTTTGATGTGTATTCCCCATTGTCTGCTTGCTTACTCTCTTGTAATCCCTTCCTCTCCAATGAATGCAAATACAAACATTAATTCTCTTTTTGCTAATTATCCCAGCACTGGGATGATCATTCCCAAGGGTGGAAAAAAGGGCTATAAGGTTTGCTCTTTTACTCAACTTCCTCATGAGTCAAGTTTCAGAAACTTCTCTGCCGTTTGGGCTCACCCAGCTGTTTAGGATCACATCCGTAAAGCAAAGGAAAGCTGAAGTAAAATCATAAGCACAGTCTTGGTCACGTGGTTTTTCACTTTGCGACCACTTTGCTTACAACTGAGTCCCAATTGTGGTCTCTAAATGAGGACTACCTGTACATTATTTAAAGATGGCTAAAATGAAAAGCGGTGGCGCTGCGGGTTAAACCGCTGAGCTGTCGATCGGAAGGTCGGCGGTTCGAAACCGCGCGGTGGGGTGAGCTCCTGTTGCTAGTCCCAGCTCCTGCACACCAAGCAGTTCGAAAACATGCAAATGTGAGTAGATTAATTGGTACCGCTTCAGCGGGAAGGTAACAGCGTTCCGTGAGTCATGCTGGCCACATGACCCGGAAGTGTCTATGACAACGCCGGCTCCAAGGCTTAGAAACGGAGATGAGCACCGCCCCCTAGAGTCGGATTCGACTGGACTTTACGTCAAGGGAAACCTTTACCTTTTAAAATGAAAACAGGTTTGTAATGGAAGAGCTTTGGGAGAGAATGTTAAAAAGATCAGGATAGTTCTTTACTTAACATGTATGAACTCTGTCTTCCTGGAAGAACTACATAAAGTTAATGAACAGTTGCCAATCGTTAAGGTTAGCTGGTTCTGCAAATGGTGCGCAATAGATCTTCACATAGCAAATAGGTGGCTATAATCTTAAAACAAGGGTTTCCTTTTATTTTTCAAAAGTTAATATAAACAAGAGATAGCTTATACAAGGTTTAACAACCATACATTAATGGTGATATACTTACCTATAAAGGCACAAAATTTCCTTTCTCCAGAAAATGTTTAAAAAACATGATGTGTTTTCAACAGAAACTGTGATAGCAAGATTATGGAAAGATTTTAAATAAATCAAAGGATATTACAAAAGAATATGCAAGATTTTATTTTCATTCATGCCTATCAAACAAGTTGATTAGCTAACACTGAGTATGCAAATACCTTCCATATCAGCATGAAGGAAATCTGGCTGAGATAAGACAAACTATTAAGAATATTACATAAATCACCTGAATTAAATTCTTATATTTTTAGAGCAAATATTTCAATCCCTGCATCCTTTCATTTCAAAAATACTTCAAAATGATACATGGAATAAATGAAACATGGAAATCAACTATCATAGTTCTATTATCTAAACCCTGTAAATATCATAGGTATCTGGAATCTTTCAGACTTATTGCATTATTAAATCAAGACTATAAGATTTTTATTTTTACTTTAGCCAATACACTCAATCGCACTCCCCCCCCCATATATATATACACACACAGAGATACATAAAGTTCAGACTGTATCTCCAGTAGGCATATAGCAGATTCAATTTGCAGATAATTTAATAATAAAGCATAATGGTTAAATTCAATGTAATTCTTAAATCATGTCTTTTTTGGATATTTGTAAAGCTTTCCATAGCCTGAAATGGACATACTAGCACTTACTAAAAATTGGAACTTGGTTTATAAATAGAAGCAGCAACTACAGATAAAATGATAGATGATAGATGATAGGAGGAGGATAGATGGATGGTTTTTACCTCTATTTCAGGTACAGTTGAAATCTGCTCCTCTCCCTTCTACTTTTTATGTTAGCTATAGAACCACTATTAGTAAAATTAAGATGAAATGAGCAAATAAAAATTCAAGAAGGTGGTCATATTCTGAACGCTTCTGCAGATAACATTGTACTTCTCTTATCAAACTAAGTGGAAGCAGCCACAGAACTACAATCTCAGTTGAAAATCTTGCAATGTTCCTCTCAGTAAAATAAATTATTTAAAAATGTGTTGACTATTTCCTCCAGAAATAGAAGGTCATGAGGCCAACGAGGTTTTCAGGCTGGCAGACGGAAGGCACAATTCTCCAAATGGGATTTTACTTTGTGGTGAGTGGCAATGCTCTGTTCCCAGAGTGTTCTGCCAGTGCAAAGAGCTATTTTCCTTCCACCACCTCCTCCTTCATAATGTTTTCTACTTTGCTTTCATTCCCAGGGCATTGTAGAAACTTGTGAAGCAAAGGAGCAGCTTCTTTAAAATATTTTAAACAAATTCTTGGGTTTTTAATTTGTATTCTGTCTGAATAGCTTTCCTGGCAACCTGAGTGAGATTAATTTCCTGGTCTTCCTCCAAATCCCTTCTCTGCTTTGGTGAGGTGAAGCGTCCCTGCACCGCTTTTCTGCTACATCAGGTCAGAGAGAACTCAAGAAGCTGTGCTCTGCACACTGTCCCTCTTTGCTTGTCATAGTTACTCTTGCAGAATCCTGAGATACAAATTGGACTCCAGGCAGTTCCTACATTCTAGAAGATATATTAGTGCCAGATCTTATTATCCTTTTTAGAATCATTCTGCAAATTAATAATTAGCTAACTGGTTGAAGGATAGGAAACAACTTTGCTTTTTGTATCTTTATTATTGTGTGAATTCTGTTTAAATAATCTGTCAAATCTTATGCAATTTTAAAAAAACGAAATGGATGGTAGGAATAAATGGACACTGAGATACTACACCTAGAAGTAGAAGGATTCTCATGGGAATGGTTTTTTGTTATTGTTTTCTTATTAGTGTAACTTAAATGTGTTAGAAAATTACTATAGGTAGTCCTCACTTAAGAACTGCAATTGGGACCAGCATAACATGTGACTGCACCAACTTAAGACATCAGTTCTGCTGCGGTTGTTAAGCAAATCACCCGCAGTCACTAAGCGCACTGTCACATGACTATCGGACACTGCAACCGCCAGAAGTTTGAGGACCAATCATAAGTCTCCTTCTTCAGTGCCATTGTAAGTTCAAATGGTCACTGAAGGAGGCAGTCGTTAACTGAGGACTACCTGTATGAGTAATTTCCCATTTAGTTTGCAGCTTGCATCGTTGAAGAAGCTGAAGTAGAGCGGTTCTATGAGGATCTGCAGCACCTACTGGACAACACACCTAAAAGAGATATTATTTTCATCACAGGAGGCTGGAATGCTAAGGTGGGCAGTCAAATGACACCTGGAATTACAGGTAAGCATGGCCTGGGAGAACAAAACGAAGCAGGGCATAGGCTGATAGAATTTTGCCAAGACAACTCACTCTGCATAACAAACAGTCTCTTCCAACAACCTAAGAGACGGCTTTATACATGGACTTCACCAGATGGACAACACCGAAATCAGATTGACTACATCCTTTGCAGCCAAAGGTGGCGGACATCTATACAGTCAGTAAAAACAAGACCTGGAGCTGACTGTAGTTCAGATCATGAACTTTTTCTTGCACAATTTAGGATCAGATTAAAGAGATTAGGGAAGACCCACAGATCAGCTAGATATGAGCTCACTAATATTCCTAAGGAATATGCAGTGGAGGTGAAAAATAGATTTAAGGGACTGGACTTAGTAGATAGGGTCCCAGAAGAACTCTGGACAGAAGTTCACAACATTGTTCAGGAGGCGGCAACAAAATACATCCCAAAGAAAGAGAAAACCAAGAAGGCAAAGTGGCTGTCTGCTGAGACACTAGAAGTAGCCCAAGAAAGAAGGAAAGCAAAAGGCAACAGCGATAGGGGGAGATATGCCCAATTAAATGCAAAATTCCAGAGGCTAGCCAGAAGAGATAAGGAATTATTTTTAAACAAGCAATGCGCAGAAGTGGAAGAAGACAATAGAATAGGAAGGACAAGAGACCTCTTCCAGAAAATTAGAAACATCGGAGGTAAATTCCAGGCAAAAATGGGTATGATCCAAAACAAAGATGGCAAGGACCTAACAGAAGAAGAAGAGATCAAGAAAAGGTGGCAAGAATATACAGAAGACCTGTAGAGGAAGGATAACAATATCGGGGATAGCTTTGACGGTGTGGTCAGTGAGCTAGAGCCAGACATCCTGGAGAGTGAAGTTGAATGGGCCTTAAGAAGCATTGCTAATAACAAGGCAGCAGGAGATGACGGCATCCCAGCTGAACTGTTCAAAATCTTGCAAGATGATGCTGTCAAGGTGATGCATGCCATATGCCAGCAAATTTGGAAAACACAAGAATGGCCATCAGATTGGAAAAAATCAACTTATATCCCCATACCAAAAAAGGGAAACACTAAAGAATGTTCAAACTATCGAACAGTGGCACTCATTTCACATGCCAGTAAGGTAATGCTCAAGATCCTGCAAGGTAGAATTCAGCAATTCATGGAGCGAGAATTGCCAGATGTACAACCTGGGTTTAGAAAGGGCAGAGGAACTCGGGACCAAATGGATAATGGAAAAAGTCAGGGAGTTTCAGAAAAACATCTATTTCTGTTTTATTGACTATTCTAAAGCCTTTGACTGCGTGGACCATAACAAACTGTGGCAAGTTCTTAGTGGTATGGGGATACCAAGTCATCTTGTATGCCTCCTGAAGAATCTGTGTAATGACCAAGTGGCAACAGTAAGAACAGACCATGGAACAATGGACTGGTTTAAGATTGGGAAAGGAGTACGGCAGGGCTATACTCTCACCCTACCTATTCAACTTGTATGCAGAACACATCATGTGACGTGCTGGGCTTGAGGAATCCAAGGCTGGAGTTAAAATCACTGGAAGAAACATTAACAATCTCAGATATGCAGCTGATACCACTTTGATGGCTGAAAGCGAAGAGGAACTGAGGAGCCTTATAATGAAGGTGAAAGAAGAAAGTGCAAAAGCTGGCTTGCAGCTAAACCTCAAAAAAACCAAGATTATGGCAACCAGCTTGATTGATAACTGGCAAATAGAGGGAGAAAATGTAGAAGCAGTGAAAGACTTGGTATTTCTAGGCGCGAAGATTACTGCAGATGCTGACTGCAGTCAGGAAATCAGAAGACGCTTAATCCTTGGGAGAAGAGCAATGACAAATCTCGATAAAATAGTTAAAAGCAGAGACATCACACTGACAACAAAGGTCTGCATAGTTAAAGCAATGGTATTCCCAGTAGTAACATATGGCTGTGAGAGCTGGACCATAACGAAGGCTGAGAGAAGGAAGATAGATGCTTTTGAACTGTGGTGTTGGAGGAAAATTCTGAGAGTGCCTTGGACTGCAAGAAGATCAAACCAGTCCATCCTCCAGGAAATGAAGCCAGACTGCTCACTTGAGGGAATTATATTAAAGGCAAAACTGAAATACTTTGGCCACATAATGAGAAGACAGGACACCCTGGAGAAGATGCTGATGCTAGGGAGAGTGGAAGGCAAAAGGAAGAGGGGCCGACCAAGGGCAAGGTGGATAGATGATATTCTGGAGGTGATGGACTTGTCCCTGGGGGAGCTGCGGGTGTTGACGACCGACAGGAAGCTCTGGCGTGGGCTGGTCCGTGAAGTCACGAAGAGTCGGAAGCGACTAAACGAATAAACAACAACATTGCAGCTTGCATAATCCCAGCCAACCCTTATATCCAGTTTGCTTCAATTCCATAACTCATATAGGGTTTTATCTCCACCCTTTGTTGGTAAGCAGTTTTGCAGATAAGTCGCTGTGTTAAGTACTTCTCCCCCAAAATCTTCTTGAATCAACGAGAAGATACCTTATCATACTTAGCAGCCTTTGATCCTTTTCTTTTAACCCCTTTTTGTTCAGGGCTCTGACTTACTGGTTTTCATATTTTATGCAGTTATTGTTCAGATATTTTTAAAGGTAGCAGTTGCAATATTCTCACCCATTATCAGACCTTAACTTCTTCATTTCTGTTGATTTGTTATCTACATAAGCACGGTACAGTTTGACTTTCTTAAAAACTTTAATCGTAATGGTTAAGAGATAGGCACAAATTTATTTTGAGTAACAGTTTCTGAATGTTACAAAGTAGTTTTTCCTGCCCTTCATTTGGATTGTCATGGGACCACCAAAGTCTGAAAAAATAAATATCAACAGCTAGTTGGTTTGTTTGGCCTATATCCCAGGAAAACTGTTTCTATTTCCTTTTGCTTTTAAACAACAACCACATTTTGATTCCCTTTCTTTCCTGCAAGGAGAAACATTCATCCAATTTCTGGGTCCTCATCCTTTATTTTCTTAATAACAGTGTCATCTCTGTAACCAAAATTTCCATGCCATTTTGCAGGATTATTATGATGCGTGCATCCTGCGACTCTGTTTGCTTTAGGTTGAAAAAAATCCAACAAATTAGCTGCATTGTCTTTTTCTTTCAATATTACATAATAGCCTTTTGTAACAGTGCAAAATCCATTTGTAAGCACAGTTTTACAACCACATTGCATAAAATAGGATGTTGTTGATGTTTATTCGTTTAGTCACTTCCGACTCTTCATGACTTCATGGATCAGCCCACGCCAGAGCTTCCTGTCGGTCGTCAACACCCCCAGCTCCCCCAGGGACGAGTCCGTCACCTCCAGAATATCATCCATCCATCTTGCCCTTGGTCGGCCCCTCTTCCTTTTGCCTTCCACTCTCCCTAGCATCAGCATCTTCTCCAGGGTATAAAATAGGGTAGACATATGTAATTTGCTTTCAATTCAGGTATATAATATGTTTCTTGAAATATTCCTGTTTTCATTACAATTTATCAGGCATTTCAGTTTAAAACTGCCTTTTCCACATACATTTATCAGCATTCCATTAGCTAAATTAACTTTCCTTGGTAAGATTCATCAGGGCTTATGAATACATCTTTGTTGCAGATACATTGACTCGATGAACCACCATCCAAACAAAAATCTGTTTCTCTGTCCAAATTCAAATTCATGTCCAATTTCAAATATGCATTTATTTGCTAAGATAAATATTGTTTGCCTGCACCTTGTTGCTTTTGCAGTGGAGGATTGATTCTTTAGGACATTTGATCTCATTAAATTGGGTCTTAACATCATAAATTCTCTTTCAGTATGTCCCTTTCTGTTACAATAATGACAGAGTACATTTCTCCCTTTTATCTTGTTTTAGAGAATTCCCTTCAGCTGCATCATTCAGATCATGCTGGCATGCCTCCAGTTTGGCAATTACATTCTCATATAAACTCTTCAATTTGATTAACTCTGCTATTTATTTATACTTTTCTGGTAGCAAACTTACTAACAATTCCTTGATTAAATCATCAAAAAGATTCACACTATTTTACTTTAGTGTCTTCTGAATAGAGAGAGACTCTGATACATATTCCATTAAACTTCCATTCCCTGATCATTTCAGAGTCATGAATTTTCTGAACATTTAAGTATTGCTGAATATGCATATATCTGTTTTAGTTGGCTTCTTCTGGACATGGCATCTCCATGATTTCTAAGACGTCCACCTTTTCAAATAGTGCCTCCCTGCTCCAGATGCTGAATTCTTTCCCATCTTTGAGTATTAAGTTTTCCTGTTCCAATGTCACTACACTTTCTAAAACTTTATGCTAGCACTAAAGGCATGAAAACAATTCCTCCTCAATTAGGATGTTTTAAATCCTAATGGGTAATCACAATGTGTGGACTTAGCTGTATGCTTGACCAGGCATGTGGAAATAAATGGGATGTTTTTTGACTGGGGTGTTCTTGGTGAGCTGTGTTTAATTCTGTCTCCCTGCTGAGCCCAAATCACTTCTGTTGAAAAATTGCCATTTAGTTTGCACCCAGCACACTCCCAGTAACTTTCTAGATCCAGATCATATGCACCGCTCAGTACCTCAAGCAAAAAATTTAGCTTGATATTTCTTTATTAAACATCAGCAAATATTTTTAAAAAGTTAACTAATCAAAGGTGATAAAAAGCAGGCAAAAGCAGGGAGAGAGAGAAAAGCATGAACAAAAGGCAAAAGACTGATAACAACAATTACATTATCTATATATCTATGTAAAAAGGGACAAAATTTTCCAGAGTCACTGGAAACAATATTGTGGCTTGGAGAGTCCCAAAGGGAGTAGCCTTTGATTATTTCAGCTTTAATTCTTTTATGTACATAGCAGTAGCAGAAAAGAGATGGAAAGTAGGACACCAAGTGATCCCTCCTCTATTCTGCACTATGAAGGAAAACAATTTGGTGGACAGGGATGATTTGTCCAGCCAAATGGAGGCAATTGGTTCAGGAGTGTTGCAGCATTCTGTTGGAACTGAAGTATATGTTGACTAGAAAGCTGGTATATATTTCAATGTCAAACCATTACATTTAGAATTTTTCTGTGCATGTCTATGTTAGTAGTTTCAGCAAACTAAATATTTTCAAAGGGAACACTAAAAAAAAGCTATTTGAGATCTGGAATGGGTTAACAACACTTGATTGGTCTGACAAAAATTGCAGCTGAAAGTAAAATGTCTCACATTTTGAACACTGATATTTTCAAGACAGAAAACAAGGACAATATAATTTCAAAAATAAAAGCATGTTCTTTTTCTCTCTGCCAAGGGAAGTATGTTTTTCAAAAGAAGAAAAATGTTTTTAAATAAAAGTAGAAAGTATTTGGATGTTAGATCAAATATTCTTCTTTCAGATACAGGTTCTGTGGGTATCTACATTTTGAATACATAATTTTAACATTGCATTTTAGGAATTCATCACTAATGTGGATCTGGACCTGTGCATGGGATGATCTCCAAACCTGGTGTTACATTGTCCTGCGTACACTTCGATAAAATCAGGAGCTCTTTAAAAAGCAACATATAAACAAGACTGAAAATTAAGGATGAAGTTACAAACTGTTTCAAGAAGGTGCAAAGGGATTTATAGAATATATGAATTATCACAAATATAATACCAGAAATGTATAAGAAAGTTGGGAAAACTGATCCCCTCAACCAGAGTGCTGCATTTACAGTTGAGTAGTTTGAGATAGTTAAACTGTTGGTTTATCTGTTAATTTTTGGGTTTGTACAATTGAGGTCTTATATATGTTGCTTCTTTGTTAGTGAAAATTAGTTAATATGAAACATTTTAAAAAATGAAACCCCAGTCTTTTTCATCTTGTTAAGCTGAATTTTGACTATATATACTGTAGTCCATGCATTTGACATGTCAGGAACAGAAAAGTAAGTTTTAAATTCCAGGGCAACCTTCCCAGTCAGATTCCTTGTAAGACACACATGTGATTTGTGTGTCTCGGTGGGAGTGGAGAGGAGCAGATTTTTTTTTCAACTTTACCTTGAATGAAGTGAGTGTGAGATACAACAGCAGGTGGGAAGCTAAGTAGGTATCCTGATAGGCAATGCTAGTCATAAACCAGTGCCAGTCTAGAGTTACTTCTTACCAGATACTGAATGTTGTTCTTCCAATATGGGAAAAAGGGGGAATTGGAATTATTTATATTGTTTACACTTCCACCTTCCCTAACCTGCTCCACAACATACCTGGATACCTGCTGGATAGAGCATGTGAGGGGAAAAGATTGACTATAGAACTGAGGAGAAGCAAGACTTTTATATCTAATTAAACAGGAAGAGACATATCTAGATCAGTGTTTCTCAACCATGGCAACTTTAAGATGTGTGGACTTCAGCCCCCAGAATTCTGGGAGTAGATGTCCACACATCTTAAAGTTGCCACGGTTGAAAAAAACTGATCTAGAGTAATAGATGGCAACCTACCATATTCCTAAGCAACATCAAAACAACCCCCTCCTCACTTCTTGCCAACCAGCTAAAAATAAACACAAATTTTTCTCCTGCCCCCAGTTTAAACTAGCCCTTTTCATTAGGTCTCTTCCAATTTATGCATAGCCAACAAACTGGATGTGTTATTTCCAGATGATTTTGATTCTTCATCAGCTATAATTTTAAATGGATAATCCAAGCTGAAGCCAAAGATAGTTTTTGCATAATAAGGCAGCAAAATCATTTGCTTAGTCATTTCCATTATTTTCTAAAGGATGATTCAAATCTAGTTAATGCTGCTATCTGATGTACAGTTAGAAGCAAAGCACATGTAAGATTTCAAAATGGAAGTAAAGCTCCTAAGAGCAATATTTGTGTAGCTCTTATAAACTGTAGGATTTTTAACCGAATAGACATTGCAGTTATATTACAAAAAGTCTATGACACCGTTGTCATTTATGGTTGCATCAAATAAGAATGTTTCTACACTCAGCACCCTTTTAATATTCCAGCTGTGGAAGCCACTCAAGATCTCGGCTTCCAGTGGGAATGGTGGACTGAACGGCTGTGCCTGCTGGCTCAGCAGGAGGAGCAGACAATGCAGCAACATTTTTGAGCTCAGGAAGGCTTTCCTGAAACCCAAACTTTCTCTGGATTAAGGAGAATACTTGGAATTATCCCATTTGTCCTCTGAAATGGCAGCTTGCAGCCAGAAGATTGCATTTTGCTTTTGACTGGTAAGAGTACCTGGGAGCCGGGGACATCACCATTTACAAGCCACGCTGTAGCCTTAAAGAGATGCTAAATCTGGCCACTCCATTTCTAAATCACCAATTTGTGTGGGTTTTTTTAAGTATATGTACCCCAAGAGAGGCTTTTTACAGTGAGGAGAAGCCAGTCCTCTTGGTGCTTAACATTATTTTTGAGATTACTTCTTAATTTTTTTTAAGTTTTGGATTTCGTTTTCATTCCAAAGGAAATTTTAAAGATTAAGTAAATAACTGTCTTCCTGTTATTATTTCTTTATTAATTTCAAGATATTAGCATTTTCCTACACAATGAATCAGCTGACATGAATCTTCAGCTTTCTGTCTTCACTTTCCCTTGAGAATAGTCTGCTATTCACTCTCACTGTGTGTCAACAACTTTAGAACTTTCCCATATCTTTGACTTTCGCTGATTAAGTTCCTAGGGGACACCATACTCTACTTCCTGAGACATGGAAGATTTCAAACAGATCCTTTCTGACCTTCACCAGGACGTCAAAACATTTGATTTTTATCAAACCTTTATGCAAGATATCCAGGACATTGTGGAAAATATGAGAGCTAAAATGTGCCATCAGATTGGGGATGTGGTGGATGAAATTGAGGAATCTCAGAGCAATAGAAAGGTTTCTTTTAAGGCAGAGATTGGGATTTCTGCCAAGATGCTGAATGAAGATTGGATAATGGAGTTGAAGAAATCTAGGGGAGTGATTTGCAAGCCATGAATAGGGTCAATCTCCTGGTGGAATGCTAGGAAAAGAACCTGGAATTTTGGAGGGGGGCAGCTAGGCTGTTTGATTTTCTTAAGAAGAAAGCTCTGTGCATATCTTGGGAACATGTAACTGCTCTGGTTTATTTTGAAGTGGAATAAGGGTTGAAGAATGTTTATTTGGTTTGCTTTAAGGATTTAACTGATATTATTTGCCTTTAAAGATTTGGATTTACTGTTTTGAATTGGCTTTGTTTTTTGTGTTTATTAAGATTGGGATTATTAAAATTGTTATACCATTAAGTATAATAGCTGACAACTTATGTGCCTTTCAATTTGATTTTTATTATAGTAGAGAGAAATGTATAGAATAGTGGTAGGAAGGAATCATTATATATGATTTATCTTTTGGAGGGGAGAAAGATGTTCAGGAGGTTTATAAAAAAACATTATTTAATATAAGGAGAGGAGTAACAAAGTAAGTAAGTAATAAAAATACTTAGTGATTTTTATTATGTGTTTTTTTAATAAGAATTTTATTAAGTTTAAAGCAAAGATTTAAAAAACTACAAAAAAGCAAAAAACTACAAAAAGGAAAAAACTAAAAAAGTGAGAAACATAAGAAAAATTTTTTTAAGATTACATAAGAAGTGACTTCTGACTTTCAACAACAAGAATATATAGCAATTTCCATAATCAATTCCTTACTCTATATCAAACCAAGATCACATTATTTCTATAAATCAATCCATCAGCACACATAAAAATCACTAAGTACTTGCTCCTTCCCCTTATATTAAAGAAAAAAAATGTATGAATGTCTAAACCAGCTTCCCTCCCCTAAACACAATTATTTCCTTCCTAATACTATTCTATATATTTCTGTCTACTATAGTAAAAATCAAATTATAAAAACATATAATTACTTTTATGTACTTTTATAATTAATAACACTACCACCATCTTGACCCTATTAAACCTAAAACCAAACAATTATTATTATACCTTATAGATACCTTATAAATCTTAAAAATCAAAGAAACCTTATAAAGAAACCAGTAAATCTTAATCCAAATCATTAGCAAGACATAAAATCATAAAAACCTCATTATCAATCCAATTAAGCATTCTTACATTTTTACCCCACTTCGAAATATGTCAAAACATTTACATATCTCCATTTTACATACAAGCCATTTTTCATACAGGAATCAAACAGCCCAACTGCCCCCCCCACCCTAAAAACTCAGCCTTCTCAGCAAAAAAAAACTCCCACAAAACAAGTTCTCTTCTCTCCCATAACATTTCCCCAGAAAGCCATAACAGTCCCCCAGAAAAACAGCTTTCTGTGTAGTCTGCAGTTCAGATTGTCATTTTAACCCCTTCAACATCAAAATGTAGCTTTTGCCTGGCATTACTTTGATCTCGCTGTCAGTAAAAACACCATCTTTACCAAAATCTCCATCTTCCTCCGTAACATCTTCAGCCAGATGACACACTTTAGAAATAATATCTTCCCCAATGTCCCAAATATTCTGCAGAATAGCTTGACGGCACTCTGAGAGAGTCTCTTTAAAAGTCTGCTTAAGCTCACAGCAAAGCGCTGAGAAAATCTCCTTGAAATCCTCCATTTTTCAAGCAGTAGATTATGGCACCCCCTAGATACTTGACTCTTGCAGAGAGGAGTTAATGGGTTAATGAAAGAGGTCCAAATGAAATTGGCAAGAGAAAGCACTCTAACAAATAAGTCCCAGAGAAAGTAAACAGAAAGCTGAAGATTCAAAATGGCAAATTTTTATTCATTCATTCATTTATTTATTTATTTATTTATAAATTTATTCACCACCCATCTCTCCCCAACAGGGGGACTCTGGGCAGCTTACAATAAAACAAGATTAAAATATAAAACCATTACAATTAAAATACAATTAAAATATAAATATAATAAATATCCAGTGTGTAGGAAAATATTCAATCCTCCAAATTCAGTACAACAATAATAATAGGAAGGTAATTATGTATTCTCAGTCATCCTTAATCTTTAAACAGGAAAACATGCCAAAACTTTAAAAAAAAAGTTAAAATTTAATCCAAAAATAACGATAAGCACCAAGAGAGTCCACTTTTTCTTGATCTAGAAAGCCTCTCTTGGGGTACATGAACTTAAATATATATATAAACTGGGTGATTTAGAAATGGGATGGCTCAACCTACTGTCCCTTTAAGGCTACAAACGAAGTGTGGAAATGATGGAGTCCCCCACCTCCCATCGTCTCTTACTGGATTGTTGCAAACACAGCAATTGTCTGGCTGCAAGACGGCGTTTTGAAGAGCAGATGGGGTGATTCCAAGCTTTTTCTTCACATGAAAAAGCTCTTGGCTCCAGGAAAAAGCCTGTCAAGCCCCCAAAAAAGTCACGTGTTACCAGCTCTGCCCGCAGAGCCCAAGGACACAGCTGCTCAGCCATGGTCCCACTGGAAGCCTGTGATTTTTATTATGTGTTAAAGGGGAAAGATTTATAGAAATAATGTGTTTTGGTTTAATATAGAGTAAGAGATTGATTATGGAAAGTTTGTATATCCTTGCTGTTAAAAGTCAGAAGCCATATCTTCCTGTAAATAAAAAAAAAAATCTTCTCTTGTGTTTCTGCACTTTTTTAGTTTTTTTCTTTTTTCTTTTTTTGTTTTTATTGTGGTTTTTATTCTTTCTTTGAAATTTAATAAAATTTACTATAAAAAACAGATCTCTTGTTATTAGTTTAGTTCGTTGTAATTCCTTTTGCATTTCTTCAATTGTATGCCCTTTACACAATGTTTATTCCCAAAAGCAGTCTTGAAAAACTGCCACTGGGAAATGCTTTAGAACTGGTCACATCTCAGCTCTTTTTAAAATTTGTTCAGGGTTAAATCAGGAATAAGGAGTTTGATGTATGTTTCTATATGCTACTATCTTTATGGCATACAGTATTTCATAATAAATGCTAAGTATAATTCAAGTGATTTAATAATTTCACATCAGTTTAGACTTTAGAGTATAACGTTACAATTGATATGGAACTTGTAACATTCTCTATAGTCTAATGTCAACCTTGCGAGGTAGTCCAGGCAGGAAGCACGCCCAGATGAACTAACTCTACTTTACTGTAAGATTACATTAACAGAACTTTGCAAGTCTGAAAGTACATTTCTCCCCTGTCACCTTTACAGCCCAAGAAACTAGGGAGGGTCCCTTCTGAGACATTTGTCATGCCCACTTTCCTGCTGCAGGCTACACTGCCTCTTATCCAACTGTTCCCCTGGCTGTGGCTCTTCCCTGTCTCCCAAGGTCATTCCCATGTACCATTACACCTAGGGACCGGACAGCACTGAACAACACCTTGGAGGAAGGGTGAATGAAACAGCTACCAGAAACAGATGTAGAAATATTGCCTGGATTCTCAGCAACTAATGTATGAGCGAATAGTATGGCGCATAAGTCCTACTTGGAGGACTTACTGGAATATTTGCCTAGGGTTCTTGCAAGTGCTGGAGTCTCAGAATGGTACAGCTTCTGCCACCAGTCTTGAGCAAATGGCTTGAAGACAACTTTATCACACCCTTTGGTAAGAATGTTTGAGGCAACTATTATGAAAACGTAAGTCAAACTTTCGCAGTCTGAATTCCTCCAGACCATCCCAGTTATAGGTTAAAATATCTGGAAGGACCCAGGCTGGAAAAGTGGATTTTTACAGTGAAAGCATCATTCTAAGTAGACCTCTCTGTCACTTAGCAACCAGTTAGGCTATCTATATGCAGCTCTGAATGTTTCTTCTTTCTGCCTTTTATGACAGCTTTTGTGCAATTGTGTACACTAGATGTTTCCTAGTGCATTACCAAAAGAAAAGACACATACAAAATGAAACTGGCAGTGCCTGCACACCTACATGGATGCCATTTTAGTGTTTTAAAAGAAATACCAACCTACAACTGCTTAGCTATTTTAATATAACATAGGGGTTAAATGGCTGAGCTGTGAGGTTCTAGGTCAGTCCTGACTTTAATAATGAATTTGGTGGGCAGTTTTAGACAAGACACTGTCTGTCAGAGTCACCTTTAATTCCCGTTACAACATGACAATAATAAAGTTCTGTAAAGAATCTAGTCAGGACAACAGTGTGAACTTTGCTGAATATTCTAAAGCATTTTATACACGTTCAGCAGTAGGAATGATTTAACTACTCGTTTCTTGCCTTTTTGGCTGTGTTTGCTGCTTTTGATTACTTCTGGATTCAAGAGAATTTGGCACCCAACTGTTGCCAAATGTAGAGCAGTTAAAGCATCTGTCATTTATAATGAGAAGGCCAATTCTTGAATTTTCATTTACGCTGAGGCTTAATTAGATTAACTTAATTTGTTGCATAAATTTGCTTTTGTTCCATGCTTTGAAATTGGAGACACAAAGCATAGTACAGAGTAGAGCTTCCCAGCTCTTCTTTCTT
The DNA here is from genome assembly GCF_035149785.1 of Candoia aspera. Classification (NCBI taxonomy): domain Eukaryota; kingdom Metazoa; phylum Chordata; class Lepidosauria; order Squamata; family Candoiidae; genus Candoia; species Candoia aspera. The sequence continues at coordinate 118,251,332 of NC_086155.1, read as the reverse complement.
TTAAATTAAACTGGGAGGCACATTTTGTACCTTACTGTTTTTTTTTAGAGTGCTTCAAATTAAAAATTATCCACTGGAAGGAGGTGAGCCCATACACTGACTCATGAGGAGATAAACCTGAAGTTTCACTATAATGTTTCATTTTCCATTCAGAAGATTCTGCTTATATTATTAAAACAAAGCCTTGACTTGCCACATGAATACAATTTTTTTTTTAAAATAGTAATTCAGTAAAGTTTTTTGTTAAATCTTTAGTAAATTTGAACTTAAAATTTCTCTGTCTTGGAAGCTTGTCTTCTAAACTGCAAGTAACTATCTACATCTTAGATACTACATCTATCCACAAAAGCAGAAATAAAAAAGGCAATCAACTGGTAAGAAAATGACTTTTTGTACCTACCAAATATGAACTTGAAGATTTCTCTCCAGACAACGAGGAAAATAATTTTCTTATCTTTATTTCAGCCTTCCCCAGAGTGCTGCCTTTCAGATGTTTCAGACTTCTAAGCTAGGCTTTGGCTATGCTGCCTAGAAATAATGGGAACCAAAGTCCAGCATATCTGAAGGGCACCAGATTTGAGAAAGGCTGCTCCAAGCATTTTTATGGAAGTTCATACAGCCTAGAAGCTTACAAGGTGACGAAAAATATCCTTTTAAAAACTATTTATAAACTTCTATGAGTCTACTGAAGCAGTTACCTTATACTGACTTCATTTCATTTCCAAACTGACAGTTCACCGACAGAAAGAATGATATATTTTGTTGGTTAAGAACATAAGGACAATTCAGAAACTGGAGAAATGGTTTCTGCACTAAATCCCATTTGAATCTCTGAGACTTACTTCTAGGTAAAGATAGTTATGCAGCATGAGTATGTTGAAGGCTGAACTAATGTCAGCCATTTCATTAGTTGTGAACAACAAAGAGCATTTCACTTTGAAAGTATGCATGCTGTGGCCAAGTATTCATGAAGTCAAATGAACAAGTGTGATCCTGCCTATGCTATGCATAATCTACCAGGAAGATCACTGCCGTAAAGCACATGGAAGTGAATAGAAGTTCACTTCATAGTCATACATAAGAGCACAAGTGCATACTTGCACTATTCTTTATGTTTATAGGGCTAGTATCAAAACCGTCTGGGATGTTCTTCAGGTTTATCTCCTCATGAGTCAGTGTATAATAGTCAAAGACATGTGAGCTTTAGACCTAAACAGATTTCCTTGAGAGAAATATCACTAAACTTAAATTATAATAAGTAATTCAGTTAACCCATTTTTGTCATTTAGTTGCAGATTGCTTCAAGAGTTTAGTGCATCTCAAAGACATTTAACTTTAATTACAAACCTGTCTTGGCCTTCTGTAAATTTTAGGACAGAAGGATAGGTAGCTAAACAGATAAATCAATATTCAACAGATCGGATTAAATGTGACCACTTGATTATTTTCAGCTAACCCTGAAGATCATATTTATTTTTTGCTGCTGTCTTGTTTTCTCAGAACATCGTTTTTTCTCGTATAACTTTCCACACTTGAACAGAATATGCAGTTATCCAAACACTCTCCCCATTCATTATGATCAGCAACATCTCCACACTGTGCCTCCAATCATATGTTACACTAAGCTAAAAGCAAACAACTTTATTATGATTTAGCCTGTCTTTGTAAAAATGCTAATTTCCAAAAAACAGGCACAAAAGTTGCATAGAAGTTTCAAATATGTTTCACAATTATAGTTAATCAAATTATTATTAGTGTTTCTTTTCATAAAGCATCAGCTTGGGAGTGCTGTGCTTTATGAAAAATAAACCAAAATATTTAATCCAGGAGATGAGGTTCTATACAAATATCACATTACGGATCTGATTTATAGTGGTTTTCCAGTTAGATGCCACTTACTGCAGGTTTCACTAAGGCTCTTAGAAAGGGTATTGTGACTTCTTCATATTATCAGCCCTGAATTTGTCACTGAATTTTCCTGTTAAAGCCTTATTACTTTGCTTACTGAGATATTCTTAGAAACTCTGTCACTAGTTAAGTTTTATTTAAATGTTAGCCTTTAAAGGACACAAGGCTGATTTTGCAATAACAGCCTAGTGTCTGTGGTTTAAAGTGAAATCTTACCCTGGAGATCTGCTGAATTCTAAAGATTTAATCTGATGGAACTCCTGCCCTGCTTCACCAGCTGATACTCCAATACATTGGGGGAATGCCCAAAAAAGACAGGATTGGAACAGTACAGAGGAAAGCATAGGTATAGCTAAGAAATATGCATGTAGACAACCCAAACCCCGTCACCTTATTGACTGCATGGGAAAAGAAAATGTAAGTGCCACCCAAAAGCAATTATTGTGAAATGATTTTTTTTTTCCCACTGAGAACTACTCTATTGAGAAGGATGACAAGTTTTTCCAGTATTCAGCTAGGATTCACTTACTGGATATGCCTCCAGTAAACTATGTAGATGCTGAACATTTTGCAGAGGCCATTGAAAAATGCCTCCCTGATTAAGGACTCAGCCAAGAGAATTGTATAGTATGGCCTTTTTCTCAGCTAACGCCCTTGTATGATTGACAAGCACAAATGGGGTGCTGAAACTTTTACAGAAGAAAGGAAATCATAGGCAAATTTATGGTGTTTGCTATGCATGACACAGGGCATATCTATCACCAAAATCTACCGTAAAGGCTCTATCCCTTGACCCATGCAATTATTTTGGTGGATCTCATAATTCTGTTGAAAAAGCACCAAAACAAAAGAGCTTCTCAGGGTTCTTTTGACTTTATCATGAAACAATTAGAAAGCTCCTCAAACATGCTGGAATTTGATGGCTCAGCATCTCTCAAAGGTATATTTGAAAGGGTCAGATATAAATATTAAACATTAAATATTTAAATATAAATTTATTAAATCTTTAATATTTGGGATGTCCTTCCTTCCTTCATGACACTGCCTGTTGATGTCACGAAGGAAGGCTTTCACAGCTTAATCCAAAACTTGTTTATCGATGCATATTGCAACTGATCAAGAAGCAGGAATCTGGATTATGATGGATTTTTAGAAATTGATGTTCCATGCTGAAGGAGATTTTATCAAAATATCCTGCTCTATATGAAATGAAAATTCCCATTCATTGACCCAGAATTGACAGAAGTGATTGTGTCTGACCCAATAGGAGTAGAAAATCTGAGCGTTTCATTTTGTGTGGAGCAATTTCCTGATATCATGCCACAAAACAGACAAATGAAGTTCCTATGTACAAAAGTGTGTCATGTGGATTAACCAGTTTTGGCATCAGCTATATAAGATGCAAAATCCAGCTACTAAGCAACTTTCTTTTGGGAAATATGTACACTTCCCATTCAGTATCCCACTCAGTAAAGCTTTTGGCCATTGAAATTTAAGCATAATTAAAATTTTATCATTTAAGTTGGAATCTCCGCACAGAACTTTTAATCCATTTCAATACTGCAGCCAAAGCACACGGAGAATTTACAGATATTAGAAACAGTCTCTGGGTGATAATAGCATCCAAAATCAAGAAATAATAACTGTACTAAATGATCACCAGCTACTGATCTAATCCACAAAGCAAAATCTGTAACATACAGAAATGTTCAGGCAAGGAAAGAAGCTTCTTAGGAATGGTTGGAACGGTCAGTGACAAGTTCTGCTTCAGCCCCGGTTAATTCTCCTTTTTATTTGATTGGATTTAAAGGATTGCATTTAGGACAGACTGCTTCCACAGTGCCAAACACTGCTTCAGGCCCAGGTACTAATGTTTTGTTTTGCTGGAGCTATCCTTTTATGATGTGATAGCAGAACACATGGGGTGGGGTTAAGGAGAGAGAAGGATGCAAAATATTTTAGGCACTGTGCTATGCACAGCATGTTACAATAGCTTCATGTATTTTATTATTGATTGGGGTGGGGGGGTTAGATTACTCATCACTTTAGACCTAGGTTGTAAACAGAACACCAAAATCTAACAAATTAAAATATGTAAAAACTGTAAAATCTTAATAGAATTAAAATATAATTTTGGCAAGGAGGTTTTTAAAAACTTAAATGAGCAATTAAACATTGCTCACTTGACAGAAATGTCTTCTAAAAGTGCTTCATGCAATGTGAATGGCTGTCCATGTATTGAATTGGGAAGTTGTTCCATAAATGCAGACGAGGCTCGCTCCGAAAAGGTAACCAGAGGGCCTTCCAAGCTGACCTCAGTGGGTGGTGGGAATCTTTCAGAGGAAGGTGATCTTTCAGCTGTCCTGGGCCTAAACTGTTTAGGACTTTAAAAATAATAACTAAATCTGTGTTTCTATTCTGTTTTTAAAGTGTTTAATGTATGAAAAGGCATTGTAACTGTATGTCAATGCGCTCTGAGAATTTTTCTGTAAAAAGTGAGATACAAACCTAAGTACCAAACAGTCCTCTGCCACTTTCTCTTTCAGAGAACAAAGCATTTGGTTGCATAATTGCATCTAAATATGAAAAAATTGTGCAACCTGATAGTCACTGAGAGCCTTAACATCCAGGAATGTATGTAATCCCCTTTTTAATCCATTTCAATTGGTGACCTCTTCTTGTGGCAGCAAAATCCATGTTAATCACGCATTGTATATAGAAACTTTTTTGTCAGCTCTAAATCTAGCATTTACTTTTCATTTATATGGCATTTTTAGAGTATTGGCCAATATTATCTTACTCTGATTCTTATAATTTTGTAAAGTAAAAGCAATATTACCACATACATAGACTCTCCTATTGTTGCACATAATTGTTGCATTAAATCATACATAAACCTCAGTTAAATTATGTATTTGAATTTTAGAACAAACAGTCCAACAATGCAATATTTCTCACTGTTAATATATATGCAACACACATTAACATAAGATATGAATCCACAAAACATATTTAAATATCAGTGCAGATACCTGAAAATGGTTGCAATGGTTGAAAGAGAAGAAAGCCAGAACCACTTTGTGTAAGGAACTGCAGTCTGAACCTTGGCCCAGCATCTGCTGTTGCCAAGACAACAGGATCCAGAAGTTGCTGACATGACATAAAAATCCACATGTGGATATAGAGGAGGTAGAGTATCTCCTGTATATCCATAAAGAAGCCTTTTGGTTGCTCCAGAAATGGAGCGTATAACCCCCAGCCTGTGCCACACCACTTGCAGATCAGAAAGAAGACTAGGCTACAAGATTTTTTTCCTCCAATATTTATTTTTAATACGCAAGAAGATTAAACAGAGACAGAAATAGTTGTTGGTTCTGTTAGCCTTCATTAATGAAATGAAGTAATAGTAAAAGAACAATGAATCAGATGGTGAGGAAGGGGGGGAACCACCAAATTAGTGTGATGTGTTATATTAAGTGCTATAAACTCAGACGTACAAGATTCACATTTTGCTTCTGCTAGGAAGACAGTAATGAGGCATCATGCAGTCTCTAATTCTCCATCTGCAATTTGGTGGTAAATACCGATCTAATGTTCAGAGCTGTGTTACAGGGATAATGTGATATTAAGCACTCAAACACTCACTAAAAGTGTTTCAAATGTGAGGTGTGATGATGGTCATGCTGGTGGTAGTGAAAATGATGAGGAACGTAAGAACCTAAGAAGAGCCCTGGAAGAACAAAAACAATCCTGTATTCTGTTCCAAGAGATGAAAAGCAGAAACCTAGAAGCAAAGCATGAACACTCTCCCATTTCCCAATTACTAGAACTGAAAGGCATAATGTTTCTGATATTGAAAGCAGCAAAGAGCCATCAGGACTCTGATACCCTTATCATCCATACAGTTGGTGGTTCTTTGTTTTTTGACCCTTTGGGTCAGTCTTGACTCCTGGTGGCTGCCTGGACTAGTCCCTGCAGTTTTCTTGGCAAGGTTTTTTGGAAGTGGTTTGCCATTGCTTCCTTCCTAGGGCTAAGAGAGACTGCTCTCTCCCTAGGCATGGACCCAACTGCTCCATGCCTAAGGTGGAACTAGAACTCACTGTCTCTCGGTTTCTAGCCTGGTGCCTTAAACCACTACACCAAACTGGCTCTCTCTAGAGTTGTTTAATTGCCCTTTAAAATCATCTAACTTGACAGCAATCAATCTTGTGGTATAGTTAAATTATGTGCTATATGAAAAAACAAAAACCTTTCTCTTGTTTGTCTTAGCACTTCCTTCACCGGATAACTCCAAATTCTAGTACAAAGCGGGAAAATAGCTTCTCCCTAGCCATTTATTCCACATCCTGTGTAATCTTACATGCCCATATATGCATGAGCCCTCTATGTTTCCTTTTTTTCCTAAGTTCCAAAGTTCTAAATATACTGTAAATGTGTATGGTTGTGTACAAAGTTATGAAGACATATGGGGGGTGAGTTGGATAATAAATCTCTGTGAAGGATGACTGATCTCTAGTGTCATCCAATTTGCAAACAAACCAAGCCTCTATTGAAAACAACTGTTGGGAAAACTGGAAACAATCAAAATGCTACAGAAAGATGACGTTTGTGAATAGGCATTTAAAGTAATATATGTTCAGCCAAACCAAGGGGATACAAGTATAGTGGGCAATGGGGGATACCAGAAGAATCCAGGAAATGGCTTTGGCAAGGAGAAAGAAGATGCAACGATCGCAAGGAAGAGTCCTTAGGGAACAAATAGAGGAAGATGGATGTTGCCATGGGAACTAGAAAGGATGAGTTCCAAGGGGGAAAAGACTGTGGGCAAAAATGAAATGGTAAACTCTAACAAGGAATGATAGAAATGAAGAGTAGAATGAGGTGTCTAACAGCAGCTTTGACTAAATGGCATCAAGTACTGAATGTTCTTTTCAGGAGCTAAAAGGTAGAAGGCACTGACCCCATTCTTTCTGCACTATGACATACTTTTCTTTTCATCTGGCTGCCCTAGAGAAGAATAAGTTTAGAAGGTACTTCTCGCATGCCCTATGGAACCTATAATTATTACCAAGTCCTTCTCCTTTGATTCTGAGCTGTTTTTGTCTTTTCTCTTGACTGCATAGCCCATGAGCTCCTCTAGTTCAAACGTGGTTCCACATACCTTAGCATAGTCATATAGTCCTTTTTATCACTGTTCATTTATTATCAATGCACATGATGCCCGAGAGGACAGTAGAAGCAAAAGACAGGTCCATATCCTAGGGAGCTTGTGCTCAAGATGTTGTAAGAAGAGAAAAAAATAGAAGGGAGGGGAGAGTCAGAAGAAAGGTGAAAATCGACTGCAGTTTCCCCAACTTGCCTTCCAGATGTGTTGTAGACCATTATTCTCAGCCAGCAATTTCAAATTTTGTTCCACCTGCTGGGATTGTCAAGTGAAAAGGTTAGAAAAAAAGCAAAAGAAAACCTGATTTAGTGGAAGATATTTAAAGAAAGAGAAACATGATGTTGTGGTATCATGTATCAATATAGTGCTTGAAATACTATAAAGTATATACTACTTTAGTATAAGTACTATACTAAAGTAGTATATCTTAACACACTGTTACCTTAACATTTGGCTCTATACCTGTTACTTCATGAGTTTTGTCCCTTCAAATGTTGGTTTCCCTCCCAAATTATATGTTAGGATTCCATAGACCTCTGCTTTTAACATTTTGATAACCATTACTTTAAAAGGAGAGAGCCAGTTTGGTATAGTGGTTAAGGCACCAGGCTAGAAACCAGGAGACTGTGAGTTCCAGTCCTGCCTTAGGCACAAAGCCAGCTGGGTAACCTTGGGCCAGTCACTTTCTCTCAGCCCTAGGAAGGAGGCAATGGCAAACCACTTCTGAAATCTTGCCAAGAAAACTGCAGGGACTAGTCTAGGCAGTTGCCAGGAGTCAGTACTGACCTGAAGGAACAAATAATAATAATAAAGGAGCCTCATGTGGTGCAGAGTGGTAGGGGGCAGCCTCATGTGGCGCAGAGTGGTAGGGGGCAGAAACTCTCCCCACGACCCGAGTTCAATCCCAGTGAAAGCTGGATTCTCGGGTAGCCGGCTCAGGTTGCCTCAGCCTTCCATCCTTCTGAGGTCGGTAAAATGAGTACCCAGCTTGCTGGGGAAGGTGATGACTGGGACGAAGGCAATGGCAAACCACCCTGCTATAGTCTGCCAAGAAAATGTTGCGAAAGCGGCATCCCCCCAAAGGGTCAGACATGACTCGGTGCTTGCATAGGGGACCTTTCACCCTTTCACTTTAAAAGGGGCTTTGAAGCATAGGTGGGATGGCAAAGAAGAATTACTAAAATACTTTAAAAGATAAGGAGACACTTATTCCTATGTGAGGGACCTGTAAGATTGGCAGAGATTTCTATAGAACAGAACTACAGCAAATTATGAAGCTGCGCAGAATCATGCCATAACTGTAGTTCAGATCACAAACTTCTTATTGCACAATTTAGGATCAGACTAAAGAGATTAGGGAAGACCCACAGATCAGCTAGATATGAGCTCACTAATATTCCTAAGGAATATGCAGTGGAGGTGAAGAATCGATTTAAGGGACTGGACTTAGTAGATAGGGTCCCAGAAGAACTATGGACAGAAGTTCACAACATTGTTCAGGAGGCGGCAACAAAATACATCCCAAAGAAAGAGAAAACCAAGACGGCAAAGTGGCTGTCTGCTGAGACACTAGAAGTAGCCCAAGAAAGAAGGAAAGCAAAAGGCAACAGCGATAGGGGGAGATATGCCCAATTGAATGCAAAATTCCAGAGGCTAGCCAGAAGAGATAAGGAATTATTTTTAAACAAGCAATGCGCGGAAGTGGAAGAAGACAATAGAATAGGAAGGACAAGAGACCTCTTCCAGAAAATTAGAAACATTGGAGGTAAATTCCAGGCAAAAATGGGTATGTGTAATGGTTACCTAGCCCAAACACTCAGACTCACAAGAAGTTGCTAAATGAAATCTGATTTATTCAGGATACTAAGGCAAATACAGAGAAAGCTGAGAATGACAGAAAGCACGCCAAATACAAACTAAAACCCCTCGGCTGCAAACGTAACCCCGCCTCCCTACCAGCAGAGTCATTACCACCCATCCCAGGTGCCTGTAACCGTCTTTCCTCTAGCCTGGGAAAGCAACCTTGAACACATGAGATAACCCAAACACATTCCAAGCCCGCAGCCAAGAGATAAGTATTCCCCAAGCAGGAACCGTCCTCCCTTCAGAAATGAAACATGCATCTGGCTAATGACATGCAAAACGTTACGATGTACCAAGCACATTGAAACGGTGAACATGACATACCGCCCCCCCCAAAAAAATTTAGGGACCCGGTTTAGAGGGGTACGCGGAATGGAATCGGGCAACAAGGATAGGAGAAGCCACATCGTGGGCAGCCACCCACTCAGGATGAGGGAAATGCTTCCAGCGAACTAAGTATTGAAGTGTATTGCGAAGGCGTCTAGAGTCCAAAATTTCTTTAACTTCAAAGTATTGTTGCCCGTCAATCATGATGGGAGGTGGAGTTGAAGGTTGATCATGCCATCGGTCAGAATGGGTAACGGGTTTGAGCAAACTGCAATGAAAAACAGGATGTAAGCGTTTCAAGTTATGTGGCAAATCAAGTTTAAAAGTCACAGGGTTGATTTGAGCGATCATGGGGAAAGGACCCACGAATTTAGGTGCCAATTTCTTTGAAGGTTGAGAAGACTTGATAAACTTAGTAGACAGATATACCATGTCCCCCACTTGAAAGGCAGGTTGAGGTGCACGCTTTTGATCAGCATAGTGTTTGTAATCCGACTGTGCCTCAGCTAACGCCTGCTGGATGACTGGCCAGGATTCCACCACCTGCGTTGACCAATCTGCCGGCAAGGCCGGCCCCATGGAAGGCTGTGGCAGATCAGGGATGGGGACAAAGTCCCTGCCATGGACAGTACGAAAAGGGGTTTGTCCGGTGCTTTGATGAACCACATTGTTGTAGGCAACTTCAGCAAAAGGGAGGAGGTCAACCCAATTGTCCTGTTGATAATTCACAAAAGCACACAGGTATTGCTCTAACGTGGAGTTGAGCGCCTCCATGGCTCCATCCATCTGCGGATGCCACGCCGTGGACAGGGCTTGCTTAGTCCCTAAGAGTTTGAGGAACGCACGCCAAAATTGAGAAGTAAACTGTGTGCCCCTGTCTGAAATCAAGCGAGAGGGACATCCGTGTAGCCTGTACACGTGTACGAGGAAGAGACGGGCCAACTGTCGAGCGGATGGAATGGAAACGCACGGAATAAAATGGGCTTGTTTGGAAAAATAGTCTTTTACAACCCAAATCACTGTTTTGCGCTGGCTAGGAGGTAACTCCACAATAAAATCCATAGACACCTCATCCCAAGGACAAGCCGGACTAGCCACCGGTTGCAAGAGTCCCTGATGTTTGCCCACTTTGCGTTTTGATATAGCGCACACAGGGCAAGAGGTGACATACTCCTTTACATCTTTGCGCAAGGTGGGCCACCAAAACTGCCGACGAACCAGGTGCAAGGTTTTAACAAAACCAAAATGTCCCGCAACCTTATCATCGTGTGAACGGAACAAAATCTCTTTACGCAAGTTCTCAGGGACATAGAGACGGTTGGATTTCCAAGCGAACCCCCGGTCAAATGTAACATGTCTCTATTAGTCAGCAACCAAGTATCAGTCTTTAGTTCTTTTAGAAACTTTTGTTGCAATTGCGAGGGAATTGACAAAGTGCTTTGCGGCACCGAATTCCTAGTGGCTGGCTGCGGCGCACGGGTTTGGCTGCGCGTTACCACCTGCATTCCCAGTTGAGGCGGTGTCCACAGAGTGCTGACCACCTCTGGTGCTGCGCAATAATCCTGAGGTTGCCGGGACAAGGCGTCTGCCAAGAAATTCTTTTTCCCCAGGATAAACTTCAATTGAAAATTGAATCGATTAAAGAACTGAGCCCAACGTACTTGTTTCGGGCTCAGTTTGCGGGGGGTGCTGAGGGCTTCTAGGTTCTTATGGTCCGTCCACACCTCGAAAGGGTGATTAGCCCCCTCCAGTAAGTGTCGCCAAGTTTCTAAAGCCGCTTTCACTGCGAACGCCTCCTTTTCCCATACGTGCCAACGTCTTTCAGTCTCAGAGAATTTACGGGACAGGTAGGCACATGGTTTTAAGCACCCTTCCCCAGCAGCTTGCATCAACAATGCGCCAATGGAATAATCAGAGGCATCGACCTGAACCACAAACGGTTTGGAGGGGTCAGGGTGTTGTAAGATTGGCTCTTGGGTAAAGGATGCCTTTAGCTTATCGAACACCGCCTGACAAGCCGGCGTCCACCTCAGCAGCGCACCTGGGTTTTTTACTCTGCGAGTATCCCCCAGTCCTTTCGTTCGAAGCAATTCAATTAGTGGCAAAGCAATCTCAGCGAACCCCCTTATGAATAATCTGTAGTAATTGCTGAACCCCAGGAAACTTTGAAGTTGCCGGCGAGTGCGGGGACTTTCCCAGTCTACGATAGCCTGGATCTTGGCAGGATCCATTTCAATGCCCTTATCTGAGATCCTATACCCCAGATAATCAATTTGTGTTTGATGGAAAGCACATTTAGACAGTTTGGCATACAACTCAGCTTTTCTGAGCTTGCGAAGCACCTGCTTAACCAGGTAGACATGTTCTTCCATAGTTTCAGTATAAATCAATACATCATCCAGATACACTAATACCCCTTTAAACAGATGTTCATGGAGTACCTCATTAATCAATTGCATAAACACCCCAGGGGCTCCAGCCAAACCAAACGGCAAAACCTTATATTGAAACGCTCCCAACGGGCAATTGAATGCTGTTTTCCACTCATCCCCCTCTTTGATCCTTACACGGTAATAGGCTTCTCTCAAATCTAGTTTTGAGAAGATTTTCCGCTTGGCCAGATGAGACAACATATCTTTTATCAAAGGCAAGGGATATTTATTGGATATTGAGACCGCATTTAGCCCATGGAAATCGGTACAGAGTCTTAATGTCCCATCCTTCTTTGGGCGGAAGAGGACCGGTGCTCCCACTGGGGAGTTTGCTGGTTCGATGAACCCACGAGCCAAATTTTTATCCACAAATTCTCGAAGCAAAGTTAATTCCTTTTGCGTCATTGAATAGATTTTTGGCTTAGGTAATTGGGTGTTAGGCACCAGTTCAATGGCACAGTCCGTTTTCCGATGAGGGGGCAGTTGATCCGCTTCTTTCTCTCCAAACACATTAGCAAATGCCTGATATTCCACCGGCAAGCCCTCCAGAGGAGGGACCGGGCAATGCGGAGTCGCAGCTGCCGCTACCCCCACCACCTCCTCTGGGGATTCCCTTCCCTCCGGTGCTTGATAAAATCCGTCCTTAAAGGTGACAGTTCGATAAACCCAGTTTATTTGGGGATTTTGCTGGACCAACCAGGGTACTCCCAAAACCACTAGCGGACCCCCCACCGGAGCCACCACAAACGACAACCCTTCCCGATGGCTACCCATTTGTAAGGCCACTAGCCCAGTGAAATGCGTGACCGGTTTGCCACCGGCCATGGACCCATCCAATTGCGTAAAAGCGATGGGTCGTTGCAATGGAAAGGTGGGTAGCTCCAGGGCTGCTACCACATCGGGGTGCATCAAACACCGTGAACACCCCGAGTCAATCATGGCCCACCAGAAGATGCTGATGCTAGGGAGAATGGAAGGCAAAAGGAAGAGGGGCCGACCAAGGGCAAGATGGATGGATGATATTCTAGAGGTGATGGGCTCGTCCCTGGGGGAGCTGGGGGTGTTGACGACCGACAGGAAGCTCTGGCGTGGGCTGGTCCATGAAGTCACGAAGAATCGGAAGCAACTGAATGAATAAACAACAACAAGAATGTTGCCCAGGGAAGGATCTTCTTAGCAGCAGTTGAAAAACCCTGCCTTCAAGATGATGTGATAGCATATGTGTGTTCCACCAAATGACTGAGTCCTTCTATTAAAAAAGACAATGGACAACAGAGACCATGCAGTTGAAGATACCATTTTCTTCCCTTGGTATTGTTGTGATTATGCTTTTTTCTGACTTTTTCTGACATTAGGAGATCTGATTCCTGGACTGTAATAACTTTCAAGTGACTCAAGTTGAGTTGAAGAGGAAGAAGTCATAGGAAAGTAAGCAATAGGATAAGACATACCTAAATATGCAACTCATCCCAAATAGTAGAGTGAAGAAAATTAAGCTTTTTAAAAAAAAAAAATGAAGTATGTCCTAGTTTAAATTAAAATGATCTTGCAATATAAAAAAGAGGGAAAATGTTGACTTCAGAAGCAAGCACTGCAAGTGAAACAGCATATTACATATTGTATAGAGTTCCAGTAAATCAGGGACTAGTAAGACAAAATTATCTTGTGTCCGATGTGATTATGATATGCAGAACCCATATTACATTATATAATCTATTCCATGGATTATCTATTCCATTCCATTCCATTCCATTCCACTACATTCAAGTTCTGTTCTCTGTTCTGTTCTGTTCCATTCTATGTAGCTTATTATTACATTGTTATTGAAGATGCACAGGCTGGAGAGAAAAAAGTCAGGAAGAATTTGCAACTAAATATATATCATTCCAGAGGGAAGCAAAAGGTGTCCATCAGGCCTGGACTTTCCTGGAGGACGGAAAATTAAACCTCCACTGCCTGTACTTTAGTCACACAGGAGAAAATTAAAACCTCTAGCACCAGCATTCTCTTCATGCCTGCCTAAGACTAACTGAAATTAACCCAAATGAAAAGAGAAGCAAGCTTAATCTTCAGGCGGACAATTAATTCTTTAAACCACAGTTGCAAAGCTATTGGGGTTGTGCTTCATTATATCAGGGGAGTGGTCAACTCTGACAGCTTTCCCCCTTGACCCCAGGGAATGGAAGAATGGGTCCATCTAGTCATCAGCTGAGTGCAAAACTTGAAGTGCTCTTGATTAGTACCACTGCATAGATGCAAAGACAGAAGACTAAATATTTATCTTTAATTAGATCTAAATTTGGCAGTACAAGACAGGTGGATTAGAAAATCCCTATCTAATTAAAAGCGGTGTGTTTTCAGTTGTTTATTTGGCATGCTTGTTTAATAAATAAGTGAATGACAATATGAGGGATTTGATCTAAGCCAACTATTGAAAGCAGTTGAATTTAAGCAACTATGTCTTGTGGCTGAGTTGACCTCAAGAAGTACAACAGTTCTGGCTGTGAGGATTAAACTGTGGTGAGTAATTCAGAGGCATTCACTACAGCCTACAAATAGGTACACCATCATGAATGAACTGATCCTGAAACACACAGGGGATCCTCTGACATCTTGTGTCTTAAGATGTATTTCCCAAGAGATACTTCACATAGTCTTGAGTTCAATGCCGTGCAGGCTGCAAAGTTGAAAGATCTCCCTTACTGTGTAAAATTGTGTTTAGCTAGGTGATTCTGCAAAATAAGCTGTAAACTGATAACGCCATGTAAACAAATGAACAGGGCTCTTGCTTCAAAATGTATTTTAGAGAAATGAATGTTAAGTCTTTAAGTTGTTATGGGACCCAGGGGGCTATTCTTCAAATATATAGTCATACAGACTAAATATAAGACAACACGCTTTTGTATTTTTATTTTCTGTTTGGTAGGGATGCCGCCAAGTGTTAAGCAAAGGCAGCCTGCCAGAATCAGTTACCAGGTCTCTTCCCCATCCACGGCCACAGACAGCTCTGCTTCTCACGCGTGGATTCTTCTACGGGAAAGGAAATTTTTCCTTGAAGAAAATCGTAGTGAATTCCGATTATCTCTGCGGGCCAGACGTGCCGTATTTTGTCTCTTTCGTGCGTCTCAACAATGCAATCCACCTTGGTTTGAAGGTATACCCAGGAAGTTAGTGTAATTTTTATAAGCCCTCCAGTTCCACCCACCCACCCGAAGGCAGATGGCTTGCTGTTTGCAGGGCACCGGTGGTTGCGGAAGAGGCGGGCGGGAGGGATCGACGCTTTGAGTCTAAGAGAAAAGAACCACGCATCGCTCCCGCATCCTTTGCTCACAACATAATTCCTACTCGCTCCCCTCCACTCCAGCTCGGGAGAGCCCAGCCCGCCACCACGTGAGCTTTTGCCTAGGTCCTCCTCTTCGCTAGCATACAGAGTAGCGGGGCGGAGTTTAGCCCGATTTTTCCCCTCCCCGATCCCAGAAATGTCAGATCCGCTGCAGAAGCGCGGCAGACCCTGCAAGGGAGGAGGAGGAAAAAGGGGAGGACGCGCTGCGCGGCTGACTCGGGTTCCCCATTTGTGTTGCCGGAGAGGTGAGCTACAGGGCAGGACGGCAGGCTTGTTAAAGAAGATCGCCCTCTTTTGCGCAAAGAAGGAGGCGACTCTCCAATCCTCCCTACAGCTTTTTTTTTCCTTCCGTAAACGCCTTCAGTCTAAAACGGTCCTGGCTGCCGGCTTCCAAGTGGGAGAAGCCCGAGGCTGAACAAAGGAGAGAAGGGCGGCCAGGGGCAGCGCGGTTGGGCGAGAAGAAGTATCACCGCTTGGTAGCGAGGACGTTCTCCCGAGGAGACCGACATTGTCCGCCGGCGGAGCGGGGCGGGAGGGAACCTGACTCGGGGTCCCTCCTCTCCCCTCGCTGTGCCGCGCGCCGGCGGGTAGGTGATTTTTGATTCGCGCAAAAAGGAAGCGGGGTGGGTTGTTCTTGGAGAGGATCCCGTTTTTGTTTTCGGTCAATAAGACCTGAAGGTTATTGTGAAAGCGAGGGGCCTCCTGCGGTACCAGCAGCGTGCCTGCGCGAGTGGGCGGAGGTAAAGGGGGCTGCTGCTGGGGGTGCTTCCCCCTCCCCTGCAACGTGGGATTCAATGGCCACGGTCGCGGAGCTTTGATGATTCCGGGAGAGGCGGTTCGAATGCTGCAATGCTGCCGACGGCGCTGGTGAGAGGAGGGATCTGAGCGGCGGGGAAAGAGGCAGGGGGAGCAACCCGGGGCCAGAAGTACCAGCCAGACCGCATCCCCCCACCTTCTCCGCCCCTCCGGCTTCTTCTGCTTCGATCGGCTGTGGAACTCCAGGGATTCGGGGTCGCTGGTTTAATTAGCTCGGACAGGTGGCCGATCTGAGGTCCGCCTTCCCCTCCTGCTGTTTGCCTAGCCGCGTTTCGCCCCTGCCGCTCCGGCGACCACCCAGGGCCGTTGGAGCATGGCTACGCTACTCCGGAAAATCGGGCTGATTCGTCTTCACAATAGGGACACGGAGGACCCCAAGCACCATCACCACCATCACCGGCGCGGCAGCCTCCAGCAGGGCTCCTCGCTGCGAGGCAAAAGCAACCATAAGAATAAGCCGCAGCTGCAAGGCACGCCGGCTAGCGGCTGCGGCAGCCCCAGCAGAGAGAGCTGCAGCAGCCGAGGCGGTAGCCCGACTCGCAACAAGCCGAAGAAGGTCCTGGAGCTGGCCAAGCAGCAGCCGGTGGGCCACGACGGCGGGAAAGAAAAGGCGCAGCAGCACGGAGGCGGCAAGGAGGCGGGCTCTGGGAAGGAGCAGCCTTCGGGGGGGGGCAGCGGCGGTAGCCGCTCCGGCTCGGCCTTGGTTTCCACGTCTTTGGTGCCGGCCAGCCGGCAGGCGCACTGCACACAAGTGCGCACCCGACGGCTGATGAAGGAGCTGCAGGACATCGCCCGCCTGAGCGACCGCTTCATCTCGGTGGAGCTTGTGGACGAGAGCCTCTTCGACTGGAACGTGAAGCTGCACCAGGTGGACAAGGACTCAGTGCTGTGGCAGGACATGAAGGAGACCAACACTGAATACATCCTTCTCAACCTCACCTTTCCAGACAACTTCCCCTTCGCGCCGCCCTTCATGCGCGTGCTCAGCCCACGCTTGGAGAACGGCTACGTTCTCGACGGCGGAGCCATCTGCATGGAGCTGCTCACTCCCCGAGGATGGTCCAGCGCCTACACTGTTGAGGCTGTCATGCGCCAGTTTGCTGCTAGCCTTGTGAAAGGCCAGGTAAGGAACTATCTCCTCACAGCTGAGGAATTCGTGCCCTGCTTAGGGGTCTCCTAGCAAGGAGAGAGAGAGAGATGGCCTTGGTGGAACAAGAATCTGATTGGATAAAACATGAGGCCCTTCTCTGCTGGCCCCTAACAGCCATGGTGCAAACACGTCCCGGCAACATCTTCTGTCTGGTTTTGGTGTTTGTTAAGGAGATCCAGCCACATGTGGCCTGTATTATGAATGTGTCTTGATGTGTCTTAGCCAAGTGCCTGAGTTGGATTATCTAGGATGCTGCAGCGTATCTCTTGTACCATCTCCAGGTGTGGCTCAGCTTGCTACACGGCAGCATTGTAAAGGACTCTCATCACTTCATTAGTAGTTGTTGCTAGACCACAGATAAGCCTGCCTGTGACCACATATAAGATATACAATCAGGAGCTGAGTTCATACAGTGCACTAAGCCATCATACAGTTGCTTTGGCTTTGGCTTTGTGTTTTGTGTAAACCCAACCCTTTAATTTTTATACCAGAATTTATGAAGTAGTATGTAGCGTGTACCCAACAAGTGTGGTTTAGTCCATAAACTATGCTTGAGGTAGGCCAGATCAGGAAACAGACACCATGAGGAGCACAGAAATGCTACTTTATTGTTGTAGGGTATCATAACGGACTCTTGAAAGCCTGCCAGAACTTCCCTTCTGCCTTCTCTTATACCAAACAGAATCAAGGCGGGGTGTTTTGAGTTTCTTTCTCATGCTGTCCGCTTCCCCTGGACTAAATTGTCATTTAGCCTCCCTTAATGGCTCCTGCATATCTTCATCAAGGTTAACTTCATGCACCTTTGCCTTCTGGCTTACATCATGCTGGCTGGCCTTTGGGATTCTGGAAGTGGGAAGAAGTGTCCGATGTGGTCCGCAACTCTTTGTGAAAGGGAAGGTGGATGTCTGCTTAAGTGAATTTCTTTTATACAGTGCTCCAAGGATTTTTCCTCTGGTTTAATGAAATGCAATTCTGTGGTATACAGAAAGAACAAAAATTATTGCAATTATAATTAATCTGACATGAGTGAATAGAGACTACAGTAATTATACACTCACCTCCTTTTACTTTCACTCACTGTCTCTCAAAGCGCAAGGATTTATCCAATAAAGTCTTGATTGACAGAATATAGACTGTAGAAAAATAACTTATGCAATTCTTTGCCGCAAAGTAATATTATGACAACTACCTGTGATAGCTAAAAATGGGAGGAGGGAACCACATTCATGTGTACAGATGTGGGCATAAGAGCCAGGATCTTCAAATTAGGTGAACTAATAAGGTGATCCGCTTCATGATGTATGCATTTAACTGGCTCATTTTAGAAGCACAGAGCCAGACTAGGTAGACTTGGGTCTAAATCAGGAGTCAGCAAACTTTTTCTCTAAAGGGCTAGATCCTGCCCCTCTTCTGCCTCTGTGGGCGTGGCTGGCAGGCCTGCAGGCTAAGGGGCGCAGCAGCCATTGGTCAGTGCTGGCCTGTCAACAAGGAGGCCACTAGTAGGCCGCTGCCCAGGATGACCCAACCCTCAGCCCCACCTGTTATCCCTGGACCTTGGTGGAGGCTCAGACCTAGAGAACTGCTTCCTGCCCATCCAACTCAGGAACTGTAAAGACAAGCGGTGGGCTGGATTTGGCCTGTGGGCTGTAGTTTGCTGACCACTGGTCTAAATGAACTAAGCTTTTCCATTATAACCAAACTTTGACATGGTGTTTTCTATACGGTAGTGCTACAGTATGTGGAATTTAGTCATTACGTTTGGCTCTTAAGTCTCCAGCTATTCATATAAATCTGTAAGGGCGTTAAGTTCAAAACCTTGCTAAAATAAGTGGATTGGAAGCCAGAAGAAAGTCTGACCAGATTACCTTCTCCCCATATCTAAGATCTTCTTGTTTCAAGTTCAAGCCAATATGAATTCCTAGGGCAAAGATAGGTGTACATGCGCTGCTGAACTGTAAAACCCTATCCAGAGAACATCATCAAGATCTTGATGTGCTTTATGTCCATTTCTCTCTAGAAATGTATCTGTGATTACAGAGCAAAGCAATTTCTGCTACTTTAAATTCAGCTTGGCACTTCCTTGAATACTAAGCATGGCAGCCCCTATTTTCAAGTGATTGTTTTAAACACTGGTATACACGCTTCTCCAGCTTGAAGATTTTTCTTAGCACTTCTCTGCTTTTCAAATGGCAGTCTAAAGGATTGGGCGGTTGTTAATATAACAGATAAGTTCCTCGGGGCAGCAGTACAGTGAGAAGTTCTTCAGCCTAAATCCCATTGCCCTGGTTCATTCTTTTGAATTTTTTTCTCTTAGGTTGTGCCCTTTGTTTTTTAGACGTTTATTTATTTATTAGATTTATACCCCTCCTTTCATTCAGGAGCTCTGAGTGTTTGAGTACCTAGCGCTTCTTCCGATTTTCCTCCAGAACAACCACCCTGTGGGTTGTATCTCAAGCACTATTCTACACGTTTAGCATAAGGCTTGGAAATATTACTGTTGAGTTTTAACCTCTAAAAACTTTTGCCTGTTTAAAAAATGGATATTAAGAGACGACTAATTTTAAAAAGTTTTAAAAGATTCTCGTATTTTAAATTCGATAGTTGTATTTTATCATATCCACTGTAAACTGACCAGAGTCTGAGTGGATGAGGTAGTCGTTAAATGTCATAACTAAGAAAATTAAAATAAAATAAATATTTAAATACAAGCAATCTTCTTGTTAAAAATTAAAGCTGCATTAATGCACATTAAGCCTATTAATGTCTTAAGACTAAATCAGTGACCCTTTATTAACCTATTAAATGAATGGACAGAATCTTAAGATTGCATTGGAATGCGACTCTGGCTGCTGTGGGTGCAGTCCTGTATTACATACGACAACCCCATGCAAGGGGGGGTTCATCCTCTCTGCCTTCACTCAAGAACCCCACTATACAATTTATCTAGAGAGTCCCCAAGCTGTCTGAAACATCTTTGGAGGCTTCAGGGAGAAGGCTGATTTCCTTGGTCAGCAATGTCTGTTCTGATGGCAGACAGACTCTGTAGGAATCATTGCTAATACTAGCGGCCCAATATGCAATATAAAAATATTATTTGTTTGTTTGTTTGTTTGTTTATCTATTTATCCCATTAGTACCTGCAGACTCCTAGCAAAGTTGGCCAACTGCCAGTGCTACCCTTGCTGCTGCACTGGAATTAAGGTTGGGTGTTAACTGGTAAGACCAGGATACCCAAGCAGACCATTTAGTTATTCCTGGTCACTGTTGTCCCATTTACAGATATTCATTAGCATCCATCAGGT
This sequence comes from Candoia aspera, assembly GCF_035149785.1. Lineage (NCBI taxonomy): Eukaryota > Metazoa > Chordata > Lepidosauria > Squamata > Candoiidae > Candoia > Candoia aspera. The sequence goes on along the minus strand of NC_086155.1, from coordinate 118,231,027 downwards.
AACAGTTTTTTTCTATCATGGTGCCTATTCTCCTAATACTTTTCCAACTTACACTTCACCTTCACGCACAAAAAAATAAAGCATGCTGTGATTTGCTGAAAACATTGGACATCTAAGGATAATACTGATGTATTGTTCTTGGCATTGCTTATATTTGATGTGTCCTGTTTTATCATATAATGTATTTATTGCATGTTCATGTTATACACTGCCCCAGAGTGTTTTACATGACAAGTAGTAGATACATAGTTGGATAAAAAATGTTAAGTTACCTGCAACTCTGTATAGGATTCAGAGTGGTTATCTGAATTATAATGTATAGTATTTTTTTCTTCTTTAGTTACCTTGACCTTTTCCATTTTGGTTAGTTTCCAAATTATAAATATTTACTTTTGCTTAACTTTATGGAGAATTCAGATGGTTGTTATAAATCTACGTAGTATTTAACATTTTAAGCGTAAGTTCTGTGCTCCTGTGGTCTCCAACCAGTTAGTGAGGAACACTATAACTGGTATGTTGGGAGTACTATAGATCTCTGGCAGTTTCCTATATATACAGACAAAAATCTTGCCAGATCTCAAAGCCTGGGTAACAGTGTTGTAGTGGTCCACATAAAGGAAAAAGTTGGAACCACCAATATGGAATAATTATATCCTGCTTTATCCTATTACTGTATATCAAATGATCTCCAAGCTGGCCTGCAATAAATTTGTCCTGCATTACAAACAAATTCAGGCTCACTCACACCAGTCTCTTTTGGGGCAAAGAGGAAGGCAGCAAATTCCCTGTTGTTGCTAAGAAATACAAGGACCAGTCAGTCTCCCACTTGCAATAATATTCTTCTATAGAGGGGCAATGTCCAGTGGTTATTGGTTGCCTTCATCTGTCTAGTAGGACGGTAATATTAAGTAAGATAGTTATTTAGAATTAAATCCAACTGGAATTATTCTGTTAAAGTCAAATATTTTATAAAATAACCTAAAATGTTAAAATAACTACCCTAATAGATGAATATACTGCATTATAAACTACTAGTTAACATTCTGAATACATTATTAATACACCAATAAATTCCATTAAATAGATTGTGTACTATGCACCATTTTCTAAAACAAGTAAAAGTATAATTTAAATCACCAAGAGAATGAGCTGTTTATTGATTTAAATCAAGTTTCTATTAAATTATAACTTTTCCTAAACAATTATATATATTGCATTAATTTAAATTATCCACCTTTCATACTTAAAGTATAAATACATTTATCTAGTTATTGTCTGCCAAAGCACAATCAAATTATCCTTATTCCATTAGTGAGAAATACTTTTTTGCGTGGTAAGCAATATACAATATGCGTTTCTCAGATTTCAGAGTGATTGATGTTTCATTTTATTAAGGACTAAAAAATGAAGCAGTGTGTCTTTTTTTCTTTGGCCTCCCTTTCCTTTATGAGAAAAACCTTAGGGAAATAGATTTTCAAGTATTAGAAAATGTATTATTTGTCATAATATGCCATTCCAGCAATCCGTGGTCTTCATCCAAGATTATGACAGAGGCATTCACTAAGTAGGAGTTTCCCTGCTGCACGCAATCCATTTCCATCCCATTGGCAGAATTCTTTCATGAGCAGTATGACGTCATTGAATACAACCCTATTCCTCCATTTCCAAAATTCTTGAGTAAAGAATGGTGATTTTGTTTCCTAGATAAAAGTTTTGTAAATATTTATATTCCATAAATATTTGTCCATTTTGGGAAGAAGTGTTTGTATATTTAATTAAACAAATGTATTGTGTCATATTTCATTATTTACATGACTAAATTCATATCCTTTTACACCTAATGTAATCAGTTGTGCTTGAGTTTTTTATAGCCTGGCAAATAGAAAATAGTCTTCTACTTAATTGCTTTCTGTGACTCAGCCATTACTCTTCCAAAAACAGATGACTCTTGTGATACCTTAAGGATAAATTAACTTTATGTCCTTAATCTTAGCTTCACTTCATAGTTTTCACCTCATGGTTCTTATTTTAATGAGATTATACATTGCTCTGTATTGCCCAAAGAGATCAGATTCCATTGACCCCCTGGGATCAAACAACTAGCTCTCACTGAAAAAGAGACTGAAATTCATAATTTCTTTAAAAATGTAGTAAATTACTCTTTTATTCCAACTTTACCCCTTAATGGAAGGTTATCTTTCATAAATACATAATTAATGAGCATTTTAAAATTAAAATTGAACTGGATGATGACTTAAATATGCATTTTTAACACATTATAAGCTTTGAGTATTTCCCTCTTCAATCAATGGGGAAGGGAATCAGAAATGCAGTTTATATGGTATAGCTGAAAATACTTCCTTTAGGTTAAAAAACATACAAGATAAAAACTCCTTCAAGTTGATCTCAACTGCTGTTTTCACGGCAACAGTAGAGAATTGGTTGGCCACTGCCTTCTGGGATCTTGTTTTCAACATTCCTGTATAGACTGCAGTTCCGGGCTTCTTTATGGTCTCCTAAATCGCACAGATTGTTTAGATTTTCAGGACCAGCCAAAGTCTAAAGAGTGGAAAGCTTTTGAAGTTTAAATCCTAAAGACATTTACTAAGAAGAAAGTCTGCTTAAATAAAGTGGCTCTTCCTTCTGAGCAGATAAGAACAGCACACTACGTATCTGCTAGTAATTCACACTGCAATATTTCACTAGAATTCAGTCACTGGTTTTTATTTCCTATATTTTTAATCGAAAACAGGATGCCGCTCTTTATATTATTAAACAGCCAAGGGAAACAAATAAATTATAGTCAACAGGTACCTAATATTTTATTCTTATTAAAAATGGCATCAGAAAAAAGATATTAATAGTACAGTATGGTCAATGACTTCATAATAATCTGAGTAATTGCTGTCAAGCATTTAGAGCCACTCTGCATTATATAACCTTGATCATTCTGTTGTATAAGACAGGCTGTACCAAAGCTCTGATCAGTGCGAGAAACACTGATTCTATTAGAACTAGCTTTTCTCATCTGCCAGGAGAGATGTTGAAATGTACAGTAGGTTTTTTTTTTTTGCGCTATCTTTATAAATTGACATCTTTTAGCACTTGATAAGATCCCCAGTGTTCTCTAGAATAATTTCTGTCATTTTAATTAGGCAATGCTGATAGTTGTTTTTTTTAATACATAAGACAATGGGATCATCTATCCCAGGTTTTGCCAGCTAGGTATCTTCCTGAGTTTTGGATTTTAACTCTTAGGACATCCTAGCCAGCACCCATCATATTGGCTAAGAATTCTGGGAGGTGAAGTCCGGTACATCTAGAAAGCATTAGGTTGGGTAGCTCAACATCTCAATCCAAAAGTGGCCAGCTGAAACTTGGGGAAGCTTATAACTAGGGCTCAGAAGAACCCAGTGACCTCCAGAAATTCCCATTAGCTCTAGTCATCATGTCCAATGGAAAGGGATTATAGGGATTGTAATCCAGAACTTTTGAAGGATACTAAATAATTTATCCCTGCCTCTTCCATGGTGTGTTGTGCTATACTGTCTTGGAATGTTATCATGATTAACATTGGCCTGTCTCTCATGGAATTGTCTTGACAGCAGGAGGCTTGCAATGCGTGTCTATACAGAATTTCCATTTAAGTAAATGGGACTTATTTCTAAATAAGTGTGTGTAAAAAAAGTGGGGGGAGTACAATCTGGCAGGCAGTTCTCTGGTGGAAGTGCCACTGAAATTAATGGAAATTACATAAAGTTTGGTCTCCAGTGTAATACTCCCCAGAGACCTCCCATAATACTTGCCAAGCTTCAGAGTCTATCAGATTTTGTTTTAGATTCTTTTAAATAAAAATATAATGGGAAGTTATAACATCTGGCAAGGCAAAGTGCCAACTTCAAGAATAATCTTTATTTCCAGAATGCTTTTGGTCCCACAAATACCTGATGGCTTTCTTCAAAGATAAAACTGATACAAGGCTGCAGCCCATTCTTTCACTTAGCAGTCTATGTTTAGAAGCTCACTTTCTCAGAAAAAGGCAGTAAGTTAAGGAGATGAACAATGTCTTGAAAGAGTCAAAGGGAGAGAGGTTGGGACAATCACCAGTTTGCCTTTTGGTAAATAGGTGTTTTGTAACTGGCCCCAGGAATCAGTTTTGTGAGAATGCACATAAGGTGACCATTCCAAATCTAACTTTAGGATCAAGTCATGATTTGGTTGAATTGCAGGTGAAACCTGATGAGATAGGACTATGTGGTTCACATAGCATCCCAAGGACTTTTGGAAGTTTATGATGTAGCTTGCTGCCTAAAAAGACTGTGTCATAATTATTTTTACAAAGCAGAAGTACAGAGGAGAGGGGAAGATAATCACTCCTCCTTTACAGAACAAGACAAGGAATGCAGATAGTGGTATGAAAAGTTCATCTTTCAAGAAACAGCTTTGTGGATCAGGGGAGGGAGGTTTTTTGTTGTTTTTTCTGAATAAAGCTCTAAAAAGGCATAAAAACTCTACAGTAAGAAGGGTTACAAAGAACATAGAAAGCTCATACATTCAGGAAAGCTCAGACATGGAAAACGATCGTCACTATGCTTGGCTAAGTGCTGCTGACAGTAGCAGGATTTGTACACAACTGATTATAGACAGGATATATTGGAGTCATATACACTTGAGCTCCTGAAGAACTTCAATATACAAAACTAATAAATAAATTCTTCCTACTTTCCTCATTTTCAAAGCCATAAAATTCTACAACAATCTTCTAATAAATAATGAGTATAAGCAAACATTCTTATTTTAATAATTCACATTTTAGTATTCTCGTATTTCATTAGCCATGATGTAAAATAAATTTCAGAACAAGATAGCTAAACTGAAAAAAAGAATCAGTGCAGAATCAGTGAACCAAACCAGCCAATAGATTTCAGGCAAAACTGTTGAAATCTTATTGGATGTGTGTATTGCTGAATCTAGCAACATTTCAGCAGTTTAAAAACATGTTTTAAACCAAGTTTTGGGGTCCTGCAGATGCCTTCCATGCAGAATTGTGGGTGATGTGCCTACAGGTGCTACTTTATGGATTATGGATCGGGCAGATCCGGTCCTATAGTTGCCTGATCTCAAGCCTTTAGCTTCTGAAGCTAGATTTCTGAGTAACATGACAAAAGTGTGATCAAGAATCTTTCCTGCACAGGGGGTTAGTTGCTGGGCAGGGAAGTGTCACCTCTTCCCTGTTGTGCTATAGATTGTTAGAGACCCATGTTCCTGAATCTGGGTTCTGAATGGGTAGCAGTAGCAGTGATGGTTTCAATCTCACATTTAGTCTGTTGTCATTTATTTCAAAAAATGTAATAATTACTATGTCTGTCACTGTTTCGTATTTCCCTATTTTGAAAAGGTTCTGGTAATGGAAAAAAAATCCAATTCATGCTAAAATCAAGTCAGGAATCACCATAGCAATAAGTTTTTACAATTCACTTTAAATAGCAGGGGATTCAAAGTCTGATGGGACAGAATAGGTAAGCAATTTGTGGTTTTACAGAATTCTCCTTTTCAGATGACTTTTAAATAATTAATACATTTACTGACAGGGAAAGTTCTCATGTTTATTTTTTAATTCAATCGTGCATTCAACACTGCTTAAACGTGAATTTTCTATCCAGCTGTTGTCAGCTATCCTAAAGAATTGCAGATGGTTTGATTAGTGCCATCAGAAGAGGACCTTTGTGCAGTAACCCTTGGAGTGACTACCTTTTATAGCAGTACAGCTCACAATGTCCTAGGAGTACCTGCTGAGGGGAGGGAAGGGAAGGGAAGGGAAGGGAAGGAGAAGGAAAAGGAGAGAGAGAGAAAAAACACACAGACACAAACACCCCCAGCTTGTTATTGCAAATTGGATGCAATGGGACCATTCCTGTAGGAACTGCCTTGTCATGTGAGTTCTGGAAACAGAGTCATAAGGGAGAGGCAGTGAGAGTGAGCCAGTGCATATAAGAGAAATTGCTTCCGGTGAATGCTGGAAGGTATTGTAACATCTGGGATTTGAATTCATCAGAAGAACTGTCAAGAGGGTTTGATATTGAAACTAATGAGATTATGGGAAATAAAAACTAATATCGTAAATCAAAGAAAGAGGCTTTCAGTTTCCAATATATATCTATGTGTGTACATGTGTATGTGTGTAGAGCCAGTGTGTAGAGCCAGTTTGGTGTAGCGGTTAAGGCATTAGGCTAGAAACCAGGAGGCTGTGAGTTCTAGCCCCGCCTTAGGCACCAAGCCAGCTGGGTGACCTTAGGCCAGTCACTCCCTCTCAGCCCTAGAAAGAAGGCAAGGGCAAACCACTTCCGAAATCTTGCCAAGAAAACTGCAAGGACTTGTCTAGTCAGTCTCCAAGAATCAGACACAATTGAATCGATTGTGTGTGTGTGTGTGTGTGAACTACTTAAGATGAGTAAAGGATGGGCTTTTTCTATGCCATAAAATCCTCTATTTTCAAGAATGGCTTAAATGCTGAAGTCTGGTTTTATCTTATTCAACATAGTATTTTGTTATCAAAATCGTACTGTTTCATTATGCCTAAACAGAAATGTAAACCAAAAGGTTTAGAAATTCATTTCTTTGGCAGAGGGCAGGAGGTTTATAAAGCCAAACAGAAAAGGAAACACATAGGCCTTTTGTGAAAAAGTACTTTTCCCATAAAGAACTTCATGATAGAAAGCACATATAAGTACTGGCAAGCAGAGGCCAAAATTAACAAGTCAGTAAATTTAAAATCCTCCTGAGCACTGATGAGCTCTTCCTCCAGTCATACTCGGTACTTTCAGTAAACTGCTTCCAATACACCAGGAGGCAGAATGTTTCCAGTCAATGAAATAGCTCATAAGAAATGCAAACACAAGTCAGTTAACTCTGGCCCACTGTTTCTCAACCTTAGCAACTTTAAGATGTGTGGACTTCAACTCCCAGAATTCCCCAGCCAGCATGGCTGGCTGGGGAATTCTGGGAGTTGAAGTCCACACATCTTAAAGTTGCTACGGTTGAGAAACTGCTCTAGTCACTGCCTTGAAAAAGAAAGCTGACCGTAGGTGCCATGAACAAGCAGTTATTGTAAACTGATTGTTTTTCCCCCACTGAGTACAAATGGTGGTTCTAAGGAGGAGGACACATTCTTAACTTTTGTGACTTTTGATGAGGTTTGTTTGATTTTGGCCTAGTATGAAGTTGGAATCTGGTCATTAAATATTGTTGGTGAAACAATGTTTTTAGCCTAGGATGAACCCGGCATGGTTAAAACAAGTCTTTCCTGAGTGGTAAACTTTTTCAGGAAGTTCATGGTGTTTGTTTAACAGGGCAGCAGACTTCACTCCCCAGGTCCCCAAAGACAGGGAATTGCAAAGCTGCCTTCCATACTACCATTCCTTTTCTCTCAGATTCCTTCTGTAGCCAACCAATGTTTGCTTCCTTATTAGTCTCTCTTCTTTCAGCTGGGGGTGGGAGAGGTGCTAGCATGTGAACGCAAGTACTAATTCATTTCACTACATATTCTGAGTCACTCTTGGGCTTTGTCCCCACTTCCATCTACCCACAACATAGTTGACAACAGGAGTTTTCTCCCACACTTCCATGATGTTCCCTTTATCTCATCTCCAGCCCTTCGGGAAACAGCCTTAAGCCATCATAAGCTGTACTGTTGTTAAAGTAGTATTTTTCTCCTTATTCCAATACCATCCACCATCTTAAGCACAACCTCAAGGGGTGTAAATCTGTTAGGCTTTATTACTTATTACCTGATGGAGGTGGTGGTGCTGTGGGAATGAGGTGACGGGGAATAAAGGCAATAGATCTGCAATGAGGACAGTAGGTTCGTGCTAGTATTGCTTTCTGCCAATTCAAGGTTGTGTGGATAATAATGTAATTCAGTAGTTGGGAAAGACCCATAGAGACAAAGTGGTTTTAAAAGTTCAGAGTTTCACAGAGACTTCTGTTAAACTAAAGCTTCTCATAATACCAGTGCCAGGAGAAGGACCACAGTACTGTAATCCAGGAGTGGGCAGGAAGTAGATTGTAGTAGAATGCTAGAGATTTCTGTCTCACCGTAATCTAACTTGGGAAAAGATCAGGAATTCATTTTTGTGTGAAATAACTTCTGTTGTGGATTCAGTCTGAAGAAGGAACACAACACTGAGGAGAACCATGTTTATCATAGGGTGCCTGCTTTACAAGAAAGAGGGACCCCAAACAATGGAAAAGCAAAGATTTTTACAGAAGTTGAGGGCTACAAGGTGGGAAATCCTAGGGATCTGATTGGCTGGCTAGTTTGGGGAAGCTAGGCAGTCCTTGCCAGTATACCTGGGGCAAGTTCTATCATTAGGCAAAATGGGCCTTTCAGGAGGGCAGCAGAGCTGAGGAAGTCCATTGTGAAGGAGGTGTAATGTTGAGGTCATCAGGTGATGGAGGATGGAAGGCTGGGGCTCCCCTATGGTGCAGTTCCCATGTAAGGGCTGCCCTTGGGCTGGGCTGTGAGCTGGTGAGGAGGCTTCTATTCTTTGGTCTAGATGGGATTCCAGGGAGGGTCAGTTTAGGTCTGATGGGATTAGGCAAAGAGATTAACCAGGTTTGACCCTGGTCATATCCAGAAGACTGGGATGGGTGGGGTAGTCTTCATTTTGTTTGTTAGATTTATTTTCTCCACTACACTTCATGTAGGATATTGCCTCATACAGGTGGTAGTTTTGTGTGCATGACATTTCCAATTTGCTGGCTGAATAAACTGGCCTTTAACTTTGTCTTACACTCTTTAGTTCCTTGCTTGCTTAGTTTGTCTCTTCTCTTTGCCTCCTACATCTGTCTTTCCTTTCTGAAATTCATGGCCCTGGACACCTCCACTCTGTCAGATACTAGGCATGACTGCACTGTAGACCTAAATTGGATTCCCTTAGCTCAGGGAATTCTGGATACTGTAGCCCTCTGATGCCAGGGATCATTCAAAATTCTTGAATTCTAGCAAACGGCAGTTTGAAGTTTCTTTGAAGGAGACATGACAAGTGATATAAAAACAAAATAGTGTACATACTGTATATCAAATAAAATGTCCTTCAAGTAAAGCTTGACTCCTGGTGACTTCATGGAGTACCCATGCAGTATTCTTGGCAGCAATAAGAAGTGGTTTGCCTTTGACCAGGATGATTTTTTTTTAATTTCCCAGTCTAGCCTACACCTCTGGTATTCTCTGGAGATCTCCCACCCAAGTATTAAACAGGCCCAGCCCTGCTTAGTTTCGGAATCCAAAAAAAGTTGGCCAGGTGCTGCCTCCTGCTAAGACCTAGTTAAAAATTGTATAGAAAAACAAAATAAGACTTTAGGATACTGTAATCTATAATTGGGATTTGCTGAGTTCAGTCTAGTGTGTTTAAGATGTCCCTCTCTACAGAAAGATGCATGTCCATTCTACATCTCATATTTGGGGTGTTCTGAATCTTTATATTCAAGTGTCTTAATGTTTCAGCTGCTGTACTAAATGGCAGCATCTATCTGACCACAGCTGATCAAGAATGCAAAGCAGGGTTGGCCCTGGTTGGTAATGGAATAAACACGATCTGGAAGGTCCAAGGCTGAAGGTTTGACTTAACATTAAAAAAAAAAATCCTGGAAAAAGGCAGTGACAAGCCATTGCCATAGCATGCCAAGAAAACTTCAAGAATGTGCCCATGTAAGTCACCTAGAATTGAGCTCAACTCAAGGTAAGTTTGCTTTTTAACATTTAAGGCAATGTTTCTCAACCTTGGCAACTTTAAGATATGTGGACTTCAACTCCCAGAATTCCCCAGCCAGCCATGCTGGCTGGGGAATTCTGGGAGTTCAAGTCCATATCTTAGAGTTGCCAAGGTTGAGAAACACTGATTTAAACCATAACTAAACTGTTTTAAATGATCCTGAGTATGGACACTTGCTTGGGAACGTAATATATACTTACATATTGAGACTAAGGTTCACCTAAACCAGTACTCTTTAATAAGGAGCCCAGCAATCATCCAGAGCAAGATGGTTCTTTAACAAAGCAGACCATTCTCTGCCCATCTTTGTCCTGGAACAAAACTTGGTGATCTGTATTGATCATGTATGTGATTTGAACAAATAAAAGAGTTATAAAAAGCAAAATTTAGAAAATAAATACAAAATTAGCTGTCTGAACCCAGAGAATAATCAAAACAAGGGAATGTGTATAACTTTTGGAAAGTTGACAAAGTTCTAGTAAAATAGACATCTTCCTTCCCTCCCCTCCCCCTCGTCCCATTCTCCTCCCCCCACTCAACTATGGGCTTTAGGGTACACTCCAAGGAATGATTCTTTGCTCTCCACATTTTGTTCATTTAAAGGGAGAACATTCCAAGCTCAGCGAAGATGCTCACTGAATCTCTGCTTCTACTTCCTAACTTACCTTTTTTTCAAAGTCATGTAACCTAGCTTAGAACTTTAGCTATGGTGTACAAAGCTGTCAAGGGATGAAGAAAATGCAAAGAATAAAGATTGTGGTCTTTTTGTTGTTATCTTTCCAACTGTGGGTCTTTTGCATAGAGTCTTCCATTCCATGAATGCCTTACACTGCCCTCTAAGAGTGGCCAAAGTTTTAAGAAGCCAACATCATAGTTCAAGAAATCACCCCTCCCTAGCATTTGCACACAGAATTGGGGGTTTCCTGAGTGTAAATGAGAATAATATATTTTAAAGATTTTTACCTTACCCCAATACAATTTTGGAGGAGCAAGAAGGGGATAATGCTTTTATTACCCCTCTTCCTACATTCCAAAGGAAAAATAGTGATACTGCGTGGGTCACTAGCAGATGTAACATGGCTGTTAGGTGGTGGGCAGGACATAGTGACATTGAAGCAGAGACATGGAGGCCTGAAGTAGATTGTTGGGGTGTGACGTCTTCTCTAAGGAAAACTTTCAGGACAGATATGCTATGAATGCCTTTTTAGAAAGATGGGTGAAATGCTTTTTAAAGTTCTAAATTACTGTGTTGTTTCCACCTGAGTCTCTCCACATAATCTTCTGACAATTGTGAAGTAACAACACAAGGCAGTCTACAAAAGGGGTAGGCAACAGGGTGCATTTCCACTGACTTCAAGTATTTGGATTTCAAAATATGCAAATAGGAGACTGGCATAGTACAAAGTAAAATAACAGCCTCTAGAATTCTTTCTATTTATAATAGCTCTATGGAATGCTTAGAAAGTAAATGTGGTGGATAGTTGTACTTCCATGCATTTTCTGGAAGTTTCTCCAGGTAAAAAAGGCAGAAGTGAGCCAGAATCATAGAAAATGAGAGGTGGGAGGGCTAGAGAAATTTGTGGCAAAAAACTCACCAATATGCTTTCTGGTAAACAGAAGTTCTGTAAATGGGCAAGCCCCAATAACTAATGAATTGTGGTCCTATTGTCAGTATCTGTGGAATGACACATATATATCTACCAGATTCCTGATTTTCTTCTCTTGGTTACTTTCTTTCATTCAGGGCCGCATCTGCAGAAAAGCTGGAAAATCAAAAAAGTCCTTTAGCCGTAAGGAAGCCGAAGCAACTTTTAAGAGTTTGGTGAAGACCCATGAAAAATATGGGTGGGTCACTCCTCCCGTGTCTGACGGCTGATTACTTGCAACCCACTCATCAGACGCTAAACAACACAACTCAACCACAAAAATGAAGTACTTTTTGACATTTTCTCGATGCTGTATACCACATCCATCCTTTTCTACTTCAGCTTCTGTTAAGTATCATGAATGTCATGGAGACATCCAAATTATTTATGAGCAGATCTGTTTACAAAGGGAAGGAAGGGAAATGCTGTAGAAGATTATATTTTGAAACTGGTGAATGATCATTTGATCATCTTACGTCACTTTAGTGCAGATGCTGAGATTGTATCACTTGCCCCTATCGAGCCTGTCCCCTCTCTTCCATCTCAGCCACATTGTCACCTGCTTTTTCCCATGGCACAGCAACAACAGCTGGTGGTAGTGGAAATTCCATCCATTGTTGCTTAGTTCGTTTAAATGTGGAATGAAGCCGTTAATATTTAATTAGGGAAACAGTGCATTGAAGATCCATGTTTGCTGTGCTGTTTTTGATCTCTTTTTTTCAAGCAGGTCAACCTACCTTGAAGATGTGTTTTCTGTGGAGCTGTGGTCTGCTGTGGCTGAATTTTAGACCTCATTTGTGCTCTGTAACATGACCTTTTGTTCATAAAAAAAAGTCAGAATTCTAGCAAAGACACAAAGTCTGGTATTTAAAACAAAAGGCACTCCGTTGCTCAAAACGTGCTAGCTGTTTGATAAGTGGAGTGCAGTTGTTCACCAGGAAAACCAGTCTGGTCCCATGAAGGCCAGGCAGAAATCAAATGAGCCCATAAGCAAGAGATTGCAAAGAATTGGTGGCCAAATAATTCTCATCTTCCCAGTAGGATGAGCATCTTTTCCTGTTCACTTCTGCAGTGGCCAAAAGTAGACTGATGAAGATTTAACCTTAAATGCATGGTACTCAGTTTGACATGATAGACCTGTTACAAAAGCTAACTCAGATTTTTTAAAAAAATGAGGCATCTTTAGGATTATTTGCATGCCAGGATTTCCTTTCCCAACATAAAAAAACAAGTACATTTGAGTCCCGTGTCAGAATTGTATATAAATGTCCAGCAGGTACTGAAGATTCACATTCCTTCTTATATTAAACATATTTTTAAGACTTCATATAATGTTCTGAGGAATACAAAGGGCGAATCTGAAATGTGGAACCCAAATGGAAAATTGCATTGGACCCATTCTAAATAAAATCAGTTGAACCATTTGATTGCCTTGATATTTAAATCATTCTACTTTAAATCATTACACGGCAGTGTAACATTAGAAGTTTTACAGCTATAATACTCCCTAATGAGTAAATTTCAGACTGAGGCTTCAGTCTGCCAAAAAACGCAGAGCAGCAAACCAGACTTAAGAAATGTGTATGTAAAAGAGAAAGCTTTTTGCTTAATATCATTGCTGCTGTTGGTAATATTAACACTGAATATTATTTCTTCCTGCTCGAACACCTGATTTTTTTTTACTACTGGGAAGAGGCACATAGCAAAGATTCTTATTTTTTTTCAGTGCCCTAAAAGAAATGGAGAATAATTTACTGCCTGAAGAGAATTGTATCCACTTGATTGATAGCCGGAAATCAAGGATAACACACAAAGGGGGGGAAATCTGAAGAAATATTATCTGTCATAGAGCATGGAAATACAAATCGTCCTTGACTTATGAAGACAATGGGGACCGGAAGTCCCATCGTAAGTCATTGTGGTCGAAAGTCAGGTACTCACATGACCAGACCCAATTTTATGATCATTTTTATGGCAGTCATTAAGTGAATCCAGCTTCCCCAATGGGCGTTTTTTGCCAAACAAAGAGCAAAAAAGTCACAAAATGTGATCATAAACCGCAGGATGCTGCAGCCGGTTGTAAATGCGAGCCAGTTGCCAAGCACCTGAAATGTGATCATGTGACTGGGGGGGGATGTGACTTTTGTGACACTTAGAAGTGTTTTACAGTCCATAAAGCACCCATTCCGAGGCCATTGTAACTTCTGGCTGTTGTTAAACGAACGGTCATAAGTCGAGGACTATCTGTAAACAGTATTCTGCAGCTGTGAAAGCTGGATGACGTGCATACAAGCAGACTTTGTACATTACAGCACTTCAGTATAGACTTTGATGTGAGCAAGTTTAACAGACTCTGCACATTATTGGCTATCCTTTATAACAAAATATCACACCTTTATATAATATAGGTTGGGCAGCCTACAGCTTCCCCTTTTTGGTCCTCTCCAAACTAAGATCACACTGCCAACGTTTGACTTTAATTTGGGGGGGGGTATGGTTTTTGCTCTGTTTTGGGCGATTGTGTTTTGGGATAGGAATGGGAACACAAAACCTTTGTGAGGCAAAACTCCCATCTCCACCCTTAAATTCTACCCAAGTCTCCAGATCAAGCAAAAAATAAGCAGGAAATGTTCATCCTCACCCTTTCCAGTGATATCATTGCATCACCAGAAACTCTTTGACCTACCACCAGACAAAAAACTATCTTGTGGCCTCCAATCCAGAATAAGTTGCCACCCCCAAATGCAAGTATCTAAAACGATATAAGCAAAATGTGCTAATCTTTTCTAATTATTGTATACAGCTATACCAAAACACACACATCAGCTCTATTCATCCACAGCAGAAGTTAGCTTTTTCATCAATACCACATGGGGATGCTGGGTTTGGATGAAACTCCTTGGTTTTGGCTCAGCTCCAGCCTCAGATTTTGAGTGCTGAGACAGCACCTAATATTCTTGTGAATAAATTCCCGGCTAGGAAGAGAGGAGAAGCAGAAAACGCGTAGCTCCCCAGTTGATCCTGTTCAGCTGTCCACAACCTCCTCTTTTGGTCCAGAAGACGAGGAGGAAGCAGAACAGTGGTGACAGCAAAGCAGCAGGGATGCAATGCAGCAGGGACATGCTCGCTTGGCAGGCAGCACTGCCAGCAGTGAGAAGAGTTATGCCAGATGCTTGTCCACTAACTCCTCTATCACAGGCCAGCTGCTGCCGGGCAGCAGTTACAAAGCAGCAGCTGAACATGCGCACCTGCCTAACTGGACGATAGGGAGGCAGGGGTGGGGTGGGAATGGCATCAGTACAACCGGTCTGCAAGAGAGCCGGAAGGGGCCCAGCTGGTTGAGCAATATGTGGGGCACTATGGTTTGTAATGTGCATAGGTGGGGATAAACAGAGATGGGGTGTATAAGCAAACACAGGTAGCTGGACTGTGGTGTGGTTAATGGGTAGCAATTTAGTTACTAAATCCACACCCCACTCCATCCAGAGTCTCTGGACAGGTTTGTAAGAATGGATTTGCATACAGTGGATAAATAATAAGCATGGGAATAAACATAAATAACCATGAGTAGGAGCAGGATGCAAGTTTCAATATAGAATTTACAGAAAAGAGCTACCATGGAACACGACCTCCGGCTATGTTAAGTATATGATTGATCTTTTTAATTGTGAGCCACCCAGAGTCATTCAGAAGTCAGGTGGCCTCAAAATTTGATCAATAAATTCATATTAATTTGCACTTCATTCAATTGCATTAGATATCCCACGGAGCATAACTTGCATGGAGTTAGAACAAATGCAAAAAATAAATGCATCGTTTGAAACTAAGAACTAAGATGTGGAGCTTCATATCCTGCCAAAAGTGGGGGGAGAGAGATTCATGCATAGGAAGCAGTTTTTCCATTTGTACATACATTCCTCAGTTACGTGTCTGCCTTTCAATAGGTTGCTTTGTACAGCAAGAAGCAAGAGAACGCCCCCCCCCCCGCCACCGGAGATGTCCACATCAATATAAAGGGCACTGGGGCAGTGGTGGAGCCTTGCACGTGTCACTTCATTGTGTGACTTTGGATGGATTCACAGAGCTGGTGTTGCTGATTTATCATATGCTCCAACTGGGTCTCTATTCTACAGCATTAGTGACAGCTTGAATTGTTAAAGGCACTGATAGTCTTCATGATTTTACTTCCTTGTCCCTAAGTCCCTTGAAGTCAAATCCTGCTATAAAAAGCAGTGACTAAGCTTGCTTCTGGTCTACATGCATGCAAGTGACCATTAAGGCATTGGGCCAGGAGCAAGAAACTACCGGCCCACTACCTTCTCCCCCGCAGCAGTTAGACTTGGAGGGAAAGCTTTCCACTGGAGCCAATGGGGAACTTTTTTCAATTCTAATTACTGTTGAAGCTGATGGGGAGTCACAGCTGGAGAGGGAGGTGCTCAGCCTGCCAGTTTGCATACTGGCAAGGCTAATTTTGAACTGTTGATTATAAGTGTTAAGCCAAAAGTTTTCAGCAAATCTCAGTGGGCTGGAATAGAGAATAAAGGAAGAGAACAACAATCTCTGTAATAATCAGAAGTAAATTTTAACCATTTAGAGGACTGATGATGGAATTAGTTTTAAAAAAATGGTGGTGGCAAAAGCTTTTCTCTATATTCTTACATAATAGATGTGTTTGGTTGGATATAAACTTTTTTTTAGCTTCCCCTTTTTTATTACTTGTGGAGCTGCCTCTACACTATTTATCCTTTTAAGTGTTTTATTTCAAGTCAACCCACTATACCAACCATACTAACTGGCAAAGCAATTGAGATGTTCTCTGATCTCCATATATTAGCTATGCCCAATTTCCAGTCCCCCCACCCCCATGCAATGCAGGTATTTCTAACTGTTCTTTTAAAAAGGGAAAAACAACTTTGGATTCTACAATTCTGTGCTCATCCATCATCTCCTGCTGAAAATAATACTGTTATTTCTGTGCCTTGTAACAGTGAAATAATATATCATTTGCCATGATTTTATTTAATAACAAGAATTCATGAATGTCCAAAGTTAATATGCCAAAAATCAGAGAACAATAGTGCTCTCCTTTCTTCACTCTCATCATACTGGCACAAAGGAATAATATTCTTACCTTGAATGCATAGATGTGGACAGGTCTAATGCCCACATCAAAAACATTTCTTTTGCCTCCAGGAAAACATCTATACCTTTGCACTTCTACTACAAAGAGTTCTGTTTAAATGGATTAGTCTGATTAAGAGAACAAACATATGAAAAGAAATAAAACAAGGGATGGTGACATTTGGATCTCTCCCCTCCAGCCAGAATTAGCTGAATGGTCTGTGCACACTGTGTTGTAAAAACAAAAAGAACAAGGAAGGCAAGAGAACTGTTATTCTACTCCAGCATTTCCCAACCTGGGCAACTTCCTGATGTGTGGACTCCCAGAATTCTCAGTAGTGGCTATGCTGGCTGGAGAATTCTGGGAGTTGAAGTCCGCACATCTGGAAGTGGTCAAGGTAGAGAAACCCTATTCGGCTCTACTACAATACAGAGCACTTCCTGGAATCCCTGTATTGCCAATTTCTTGACCCTGCCTACCTTGAAGGGCTGTCATCAGTCTTGATAGCCTCTTCATGCTTCTCTGTCCCATCTTATACTAAAAATCAAAGTGGAATTATTTTAAGTTTCTTTCCCACACTCCTCCTTTTCTCAGCCTGAGTAATCTTTTCTTAACCTCCCACCCCTGGAACAGCTCATTCATTCCTTCTCTATTCTCAAGGTTAGATCTACATTCTTTCACACCCAGGAAAAGACACCCTAAGTTTAAGCAATTGCAGACAGGTGCTACAAGCACACTGCCACTTAAACCAAAGCACCTTTTCACCCTTCAGATCTGAAGTGCTGCAAAGCTCTAGTAGAAGCATTATCAGACACAAACTTTATTATCACTAAATATCAAAGAGTTTGCAATTATCTCCACAACTATGAAACATAAGATCTGGAACCTGTAAAAAGATATTATTCATATTTATAAACAATAATGTATTGCACCATCACAGAAGTATACATGTATATTTACATTTTGAAATACTTTGATTTTTAATTATTTTCCTCTTTTGAGATCAAGTTCTAAGACAGCTCTTGAATAAAAATATGAACAAATATCAGTTAAATCAATGATTCAAGAGATGTAATTGTATGTTTACATTTGTTTTTTTTTCCACAACAATTTTAATGGAACTAGTACAGTTCAGCAGCAATTAATTCATATTTATTGCCAAGCAATGGTTTGTTGCATAAAAGTGCTTTGCTTGCTTCACTGGAAATCATTTCTGCAACAATAGCAGAGAAGTTGTTGTGGATATATGAGATATTTGAAGTCCTTATTTTCTGTTAATTTAGGATCCTCAGGGGCATTGTATCTAAATTCAAGTTAGTCATACTAGCAACATCACCTGCATTTTAGGATTTTAAGAGGAGAAAACTGGGGGAGAAGAAAAAAAGGAGACTTGCAGCAAAAAAAAAAGGCATGAATGAGTATGAATCCTAGGTTAAAAACAATTTTCCAATCTGCTGTCACTATTTTAGCTTGATCAACTCCCCATGCACCCACCCCACCCATTCCCAACTGATTGATTCTGGTGCTGTGTTCAGATAATGGGCAAATGTTATGGAATAAATGGATTACCCATCTAGAACTGCAGTTCCTCACATCAGTTCTGTAGATCTGAAGCTTTTAAATTAATAAGCTCCAATCCAGCCATTTTTTTGTGGGGCAGTTTTCAGATACGCACATCGGTACCTCCTGAACACGACCTCCTGTCCTCGTTCACTTTAGCAGAGGGATGGTTCCATACATATATTCATCCTGCTGCTTTTATACAGTACATGTGCAGGGAGGCTGTAGATTAGAGAAACACTGCATATGTACACATAACACAGAATGATTAGTCAACTAGAAAACAAATAGCACTACTAAATAAGTACCTTTGCAGTAAACAACAGGGAAGGCTCTTTAAATCACAGTTGATGCTGTCATCTGTGCTAGTATAATTCTACACTAATATTGCAACAGATTTTATAATGATACGATGTTCCCTCTCTCCCAAGTCGAAAAGGGTGTCATTGCTGGAGGTTTTCAATTGTTTTTCTTCTTTTATTGCCGCTACAATTATGCATTTCTCGTAAGACCTAATCGGTGATAATTCTTAAATTCAGGATGAGTTTAATAGAGGAACTTCATCCTTGTGTGCAACT
This sequence comes from Candoia aspera, assembly GCF_035149785.1. Lineage (NCBI taxonomy): Eukaryota > Metazoa > Chordata > Lepidosauria > Squamata > Candoiidae > Candoia > Candoia aspera. The sequence goes on along the minus strand of NC_086155.1, from coordinate 118,212,348 downwards.
GTGTGACAGGGTATAGTTGATCAACACATTTTATTTTTTTCTATCCCTTTATTATTTTTATAAATAACTCAAGGTGGCAAACATACCTAATACGCCTTCCTCCTCCTATTTTCCCCACAACAACCACCCTGTGAGGTGGGTTGGGCTGAGAGGGAGTGACTGGCCCAAGGTCACCCAGCCGGCTTTCATGCCTAAGGCGGAACTAGAACTCATGGTCTCCTGGTTTCTAGCCCATTGCCTTAACCACTGGACCAAACTGACTCCCTTTAAAATTTACATTTTAAAAATGTAAATAAATATGTATGCATTGCAAATATAACATATCATTCTAGATGTCTTTTTAAAAATTATGAAGGAAATCGTAGATAAGTAAACTCCATTCAAAAAGGTAAGCTTCTTTAGCTACTACAATGATATAACAGAACAAAAGGGGAAGTGTTATGGCCTTAATTCCTTATGCCCTTGAATTAAATCCTATCTTCACATTGGAAATTGGACCCCTACTGGTTAATTGATGACAACTTTGGCTGATTAATTTATTAATTTAATCTTGCAGCTGAGCTCAATTAATGGTATGCTGTATTTTAGCAACATTAGAATCTGAAAGAGCAGAATGCTGAGCAATGCTTTCACATTTAGCTCTATGTGTATACATGTGTGTGCCCCTGTGTGTGCATCCACACATATGCACAACTCTTATTCAATATATTTTGCTGCTTGAAAGGAAGGACAGGTTCACTTCCTTTTCCACAGTGGCACAAGATTTGCTGAGTGAAACCTTATTTCAATGCAGAGGGAAAAATGATTTCCTCCTAGACTCCTGAGATCTCTAGGCCCATATACAGGGCAGGGAGCAGGCTAACTGGCACATACCACTGAAATAAAGATGTCACAAAGCTTTACAGTTAGAAAACTCTCCTTTGCTTTGAGGGAGCCCAATTAGAGTAGAAAAATTTTGAATGGTCAGTTAGTCTTTATTAGTCAATCCTCGGGCTTTCATAACAGAGTTGCAAAAACCCAAGATGCAATTTTCTGTCTTCCTTTGCTGCCTCTTAGGGTTTGTTAGGATTATTGCCACCCTGATAAACAACCTAGACAACCCCATCACTAATTTTCTATTGGCAGTTTCAAAATCAGTCTTGAACTCCACTCCATTTTTTTGCCTACTGCATTTGTTTTCTCCATAATAACCTATCTTACACTGATAAGAACAATTAGGGGTGGATGAATGCATACTGCTTTTTTTACTTAAAAAATAATTAGGAAACATCATTTGCTCATAATAACTGCTCATCAGTTCAACACTTGAATTTGATTAGTATGAATTACAGGATCTTTTGGAATAAAGTCACTGGAAACAGGGAATTTCTGTATCTTGTGTGCATTCTGAAAGATAGTGTTCTCTCAGTTTTCTAAGGGAAGGGAACTTGGCACCCTACAGAGGCTTCCAGAAAGTTCAGTTTAACTCCCTAGTTTTGGGTTGATGTTATCTGACAAAGCACAGATGCTAACTTAAAGTCTCATTACACTATGGGCTTCCCTCAGCTAAGGCAATTGAAGGGGAAGTTGGTGTAGTGAAACCATTTCATTCATGAATATTTATGTGTGAATGCACAGTACCATCCTTGGAAGCGAACTGTGGTTCAGTAAGTAGGGTCAGCCCCTAAGTATCCATTAGAAACCTTGGAGAGGGACCAATAACCTTAGCTGATACAAGGCATGTGGGATGTGAGAGTATCCGCCTAGAGCTTGTCTTCAACCGTTTCTTCATGAACAAAACCCAAGGCTGCATCCAAATAGATGGAATCAGTGAAACCACAACCATTTCATTCTCTTACTCTAATCCTTTGCAAGTGGTGTTGTTTCTTTTGGGTTCTCTTTGGCTTCAAAGAAAAAGAAGAGGGGAAAAGATGAAGTAGTGTAATTTCAGAGATAAATGAGGCCAGGGGCAATATGCTCATCAAATGCACATTGTTGGCTATGTTTTAAGAGTACTTATAAGTATAGAAATGATATAGGTGCAGGTTAAATATGTGCATTTTTTTTAAAAAAAATAAAGAAATCTAAATCCATGTATGTCCTGAAAGAACCAGCTAAATTCTATTAGCCTAAGCTTATGTATTTCTTTCAGGGCATTTAAGAAGTCTTCCAGATAATTCGTAAAGGTATGGGAGATGGAAAGAGAAAGCAGTTTGAAGGGAAAATCCACCAGGCACCTCTGAAGTAAACATTCTGCACAGCGAGACACCTGAGGAGAAAATGTAGGATGGTTATGATATGGTGACATTATGTCTCTGTGACATCAGTGATCTATGTCCGAGGTACAGGAGGTTTGGAGAACTTTCTGTCTGTTCAGTAAGCATGGATGACTTTTTCTTCTCGCAGAATGGTAGCCATAGAAGAGAATGAAATAAAAACCCAGCAAAGCAAATGCTTGGAGAGTGCTAGGAATTTATTTTTACTAGTAAGAGCAATTCATCAGAGGAACCAATAACCTAGTGAGATGGAGAGCTTTCCTGTGTGGCATCTGTTCAAGCAGAGTTTAGACAACCAACTCTTGGGGGTACACAATTTGAATTATGTACACTGAAGGTAAGGGCTGGATTTGATGGACCATTCCAATCTTATAATACATTTTTTAAAATACACCATACATTTCATGTTGAAGGCAATCCTTCAGACCTAAAATGAACACTGGCAACTAATATGATCTCAGCCCCCAGTGCATATTTAAACTTTTGGTTCTTTCTTGCCTATATAATTAATTTTTTTTAATTTATTTGATTTCTATAGCCGCCCATCTCAACAAGTGATATAGCACCTCGTTTAGAGATGTGCTACTTCATTATATAAATATTAATCTTCTGCCAAGGGAGTTAATTTTTGAGAGGAAGAACTTTCAGAATGGCCAAGTGATGATTTACTTAGCTATGTATATTTTGCCTTACCTCTCCAAGGATTTCTGGTATTTTCCCTATGCTATACTATGTTTAGCTATTTAATTTCAGCTTAGCCCTGTGGAACATTTATACAACCTTCATTTGCAATAAAACATGTCACTAAGAAAAATTGCTGAAGCCCTACAAGAAAGATTAAAATGAACTGATTATTAGTTGAAGGACTCAAAGAAGCTTTTGATGAATTCTTCCTGACCATTCACACTTATTTGTTTACTTACCTGTTATGCAGATTTATATGGATTCTGGATGGCTAACAAAGAATAAAAACAGAAACATACATATCAAAACAACAGAAGTAGACTTCTTAGAATGTCACTTTTAAACCTTTAGTCCTCACCCATATTCCCTGGACATGCTTCTGAAGCCCAAGGTCATTTGTCTGCAAGTTCTGAACAACTGAGCAGACAGGCAGTTTTCTTTGATACATCCTGTGATGGAGCACCAAGGCATTTAGTTCTTGGTCCAAAGCCTAGAAATGGGGATTCTGGTTGCTGGAACTGGGAGTGAAATGGCTAGATCATTGCAGGACAACACACCAGAGCATTCTCCTTGTGTAGCCACTTGATAGAGCATTAGAGAGCAAGCATGTATGTAGCTACACTTCATGCTAATATGAAGTCATAAGACATGAAGAATAAAATACAAGTTTGTCTCCTTAAAATGACTATGGATCTATCATAGCAGGATTATATAAATGCGTCATTGTAATGGGGCATGTGCATTCATAGCATTCGGTGGGTTGGGCCCTGCTGGCTCCCATTACAGAGTCTCTAACCCTGTTGCTCATACGTTACTGCATCTTTCCCATAATACTTGGGAAAAGCCATTTTTGTGATATTGCCACCAACCACTTTTTTTGTAGCAAAATCTCTCTCTGCCCTGGTTTAAGTAGCTGTCTTTATTAATTGTTTAAATCAGATTATATTTTGGTAAGCCACTTTTAATTTTGTTTTGAAGAAGCTATGAACAATTACTTCTGCAGAGGTTGATTTCAACTTCTGCTCCTTCAACCAGAAATGTTTGTTATTTTGCACTTATCAGCATTTTCACAGTTGAGCCATTCTATTTTAAAAAAACACTTTTTCTTTTTCCTTTCCTTTCCTTTTGTTCCTTTGAGTCAGTGTTGACCCCTGATGACTGCCTGGACAAGTCCCTGCAGTTTTCTTTGGCAAGATTTCAGAAGTGGTTTGCCATTGCCTGCTTCCTAGGGCTGAGAGTGACTAGCCCAAGGTCATCAATCTTTCTTATGGAATATATTTTACATTAGGTTGGCATAGCATTTTGACCTCTCTTCTTTTAGCCAGTACATTGTTTCCTCTATATTCCTTAGGAAAACCACAGCAGAACCTCTAGCTGCCGAACATGATCTAGGAATTATCTCCTGGTTTTCCAGGAATGTGTATCTTGGATAACTTGTCTGACAAAAGTTTTTGTCTGACAGCAGATAAATTCACATGGTTACACGCAGATTAGTCAATAACTCAGTTACATGAATATTGCCCAGATACATCATGTAGAATGCATTTGAAGATATCCTTGTTGTGATTATGAAATTCAGTGGTGGGCAAAAAGAAACAAGAGTCCAATCCAGATCCCATTCAAATTCCTGCATCCTTTTGTTTCCACCATCTGCTGTTCAAGTGAGAGACAGAGGAAAGCAACATAAAAGATGAACACATTTCTTGTGTGTGCAGATGAGCACTGCAGCCACTGCACTGCCCACATTTTGTCTCCTTTAATTTACTCCCTTAACTTTTTTACCTGTAGCAAGACTGGGATACCATTGCTCAGCACAGAAAGTGGGGAAACAGAAAGACCAGCAGTCTCATTTCTAATTGTTCAAGCTAGATTCCCCCACGCTTTCACTTTTGGCCCTAATTTGTCCAGAGGAGGCAGGTTCAGAGAAAGAAAGAAAGAAAGAAAGAAAGAAAGAAAGAAAGAAAGAAAGAAAGAAAGAAGGAAGGAAGGAAGGAAGGAAGGAAGGAAGGAAGGAAGGAAGGAAGGAAGGAAGGAAGGAAGGAAGGAAGGAAGGAATTATACTTGGCATAGCTTGGCTTACACATCTCAATATAGCAGATGCCCAAGGACAAAAAACACCATGAGGAAACTCAAATCTACCCTTCAAAGAACGTCTATCTAACGCTCATCCAGTTTTAGGTATTTCTTCCCTTCCATCTAAACCAGCCTTTCTCTACCTCTTGACCCTGGAGGAACCCTTGAAATATTTTTCAGGCCTCCGGGAACTCCTGCACATTCAGGCTCAAATATAGGCCAGAAGTTACAAAATTATTACGTGTGTTTCATGTGTAAGCCTGTCTATATGAATTAACAGTGTTCTTAAACTAAAAATAAAGAATGAAACTTACCTTTTTAATGTGAAGTTGCCCGAATTTGAAATAATTTTTCAAATAAATAGTGATCTCCCAGGGAAACTCTAGTGACCTGTCATGGAACCCTAGAGTTTCACAGAACCCTGGCTGAGAAACCCTGCTCTAAACCATCAGTGCTTAGAAGGAAGGAAATTTTACTCTATGAGTCCAGGTTGCTCAGTTTGATATTTTTAAACTCATTTTCCATGTTTCCTTATCACGTACAGCTTGGATTATGGATCCAGTAATAATCTTCCAAACCTTCTTTTGTCCCAAACAACTACTGATTCACTAGGATGCCATCACAGCCTGAGGCCAATTTTTCCTTGCTTCTGTCCCACAATTATTTTCATTTAATTACCATTTATAAATAGAACTTCTGTCAATACAAGAGGAAAAATAATTAAAGACTGTGCTATAACATTTCATGGAGAGAGAGAGAGAGAGAGATGATAGATTGATGATAGACAGACAGACCGACTGTCCCCTAAAGAACACTAGGAAGGATTATCTGATGGGATGGTTTCTTTCCCTGTTTGGAAAAAACTGGCATAACATTACATTACATTGGAATACTGTTATACCATTAATCACACAAGGGCCACCATATCTGGACTATGAAAATCCCAATTACTGTCAGACGGTAGGAAACAGAACCTTCTTTGGCACCATCTCGTGATTGCCTAGATCTCTGTACCCCTGATATCACGGCCATACTACATATTATTCAAAGTGGATGCAATCATGCCGAAAGACATTAACTGGACACATCTTTACATAGATAGCCACCAGCTAAGATACATTATATTTCTGCATTTATTTCAATTATAGAATGTGTTGCAATTATATATAACCAGCTACCCAATAAAGCCAGGGAGGCTTTATATCAGTACAGTATATGCTTCAAATGCAACAGTTCCCAGTTTAAACCCTGCCTGGTATTTTCAGGTAAAAAGGAATCTTTCACAGGCTTGCCAGAGATTTAGAGAATCTCAGTGGATTCAATAGTCAGGTGTCACATGGTTTTACTCTAAAGTGAGGTTTTTCATTTCTATGCTTCCTCCTCCATCACTCTTAACCTAGTTTGTTAATCAACATCTGATGTGGTACTATGGAAGGAGTGAGTTGTAATAAGACCAATCTTACTTTGCTTTTTTGATCAGGTAACTGAGCCAGTTTGGTGTAGTGGTTAAGGCACTGGGCTAGAAACCGGGAGACCGTGAGTTCTAGTCCTGCATTAGGCATAAGGCCAGCTGGGTGACCTTGGACCAAATCACCCAGTCTCAGCCCTAGGAAGGAGGCAAGAACAAACCACTTTCAAAATCTTGCCAAGAAAACTGCAGGGACTTGTCCAGGCAGTTGCCAGAAGTCAAGACTGACTCGAAGGTGTGTCCCCCACCCCCGCAAACCTTCCTTAATTCAATACAGGAATGCTGTGGATATCATATAGGTATTTCAGCAAAGCATTTCACAAAGTATCTCCTGACATACTGATTAGGAAGCTAGTTAGGGGTAGTCTGAAGGGGAGGATCATTGTGTGGCTCCCCACTAGTCTATAAACCATATTCAAAGAATCACCCGTCAACAGCTCTTTACAAGATTGAAGTGAGATAGCAAATAAAGTGCTATGATGTTTGATCCTCAACCCAGTACTGTAAAATATTTCTATTAATGGTTTGAGCAAAGAAGTGATGAAGTTCATCTAATTTGCTGATGATATAAAAATAGAAGGAATACCTAACTGGACAGGAGTAATAATAAAATGATTTTGATAATGAGATGAAAATAGCAAGATGAAATTTAAAAGAGAAAAATGCAAGTTCTTCCTTTAAAAAAAAAAAAGCGTAAGTACAATATATGAGGTGGGGGAGGGAGACCTGGACTGGCAACAGGACTTGGGAAAAAGATTTTGGAATGGTAGTTAAACACAAGACAAAAGTGAGTCAGTGGTGTGATCCAGCTGCAAAAAACGCAATTGCAGTTTTAGGCTGCTTTAATAGTATAGTGTTGAAATCTAATCTTTCCATTTTGTTCTAAACTAATCCAAATTCATCTCCAGTTCTACTTTCTATATTTTACAAAGGATTGAAAAAATGGAACGGATTCAGAGAAGAGCAGTGCCATTCTCTGGATCAGTCATTCTCTGGATTAGTTTGTGACAAGAGAGTGTGAGAAGAGGAACAGTAATAGCATTCCAGCAGCTGAAGGGGTTGTCACAGAGAAAAAGGCCATGTCAACCTTTAACATCCCTGAGTCATGGATTAATGGTCTTATTTTTTATTTTTATTTCTATTATTTTTTACTGTATTTTACTTTTTGTATTATTGTGATGGTTTTAATCGATTGTTGTAAACCGCCCAGAGTCCTGCGACGGAAGGAGATGGGCGGGGATAAATTAGATAGATAATTAAATAAATAAATTATAGAAAGGCTCATTCTGGTTGAAATGTTCTGAAACATTTCCAAACCATAAGTATAATTGATCATCTAGGAAGGAGATGAGCTTCCCTTCATGAAAAGATCTGAGGCTGGACACCCATTGTCATAGATACTCACAGATACTTTCATGTGGATTTCAATCTTGTATGAAGCAACGGTTGGGCTTAGGAACCTAAACAACCCCCTCCAACTCTGATTCTACAAAGAACACAGTTCACTAAACTGAGTACCATTTTCTCAGCCAAAACAACCAAATATTTAATGGCAAGATCAAAAACACACCAGGCAAACCATGTGTCCTTACCGGTCACAACGTTCATCCCCAAAGTTGCTATTTGAGTATTTATCTCAGTTCAGAGCAGCCAACTATATACTTCACAAATGTTTCAAAAAATGACAATCCTGACTTAAGTTGTGCTGCCCTCTGCTGCTCTACTATAATCCTTGAGATCAAGAATGGTGAAAAAACAAAGAAAAAACCTCCTCTACAGTTGTTTGTATGGATGAAATATCCTTTTGAAAAATCCATGCATGTGGGCAACTTTTTATTTCAGAGAGAAGTCTGGCTAGAACTAGAACTTCTAGTCAAGCTAGGGTTTTTAAATTATTATCATTTCTTGGGGTGGGCAAGTCATAGGTTACAAAAACCATTTTAGTTTGTTTAAATTACAAGGATGCTGGCTTGTCAGCATTCTTATAGTCAAGGAAGCATTTTACAGCCACTATCATTGCAAATCAAACAAATTCCTAAATTATATCCAAATCTCTAATTCACCTATACGGTACACTGTTGGCCAGATTAGCAATAGTGGATATAGATTAAGCTTTATATTGTTTTACCCTTTCTCTTTACACACAACAGGAATTTATATGCCAGGAAATGGGCTATAGTCCATCAAAGCTTCTGTCATAATAAAAGTTGCACAAGCTTCTTAGATTTTTTTTTGTATTTATTTTATTTTGTTGGTTTTGCTACAGCAAATTAGTTTGGCTCCCTTTCTGGAAATCAAATCAATAGAAAGAAAAGTTTTATGAAAAAAAATATACCTTTTTCCTGATGTAGTAATGTTAAACCACTGTATCAATTTTAAACAAATTAGCACAAATATTGATGGATTTTATCAACTGCAGGAGGATATTGGCTTTTACTACTTGTGAACCTCACCCCCTTCCTGACTTCTCCATTTTTCTCATGCCTAATTTCTGCCTAATCTGTCTCCCCACTCCTCCCCATGAAAGAATAAAGGAAAAATGAATTAACTCAACTAAGGGGTTGACAGTTTCTTGATGTTTGGGGCATTCTGGGAGGGGTAGCCACAGGAACTTCGGGGAGCTCCAGAATTTCAGCTCAGCAAATACCTAGATGGAAGTTTGGAAGACATTGTTCTGTAGACCCAGAATACCTGGAGGTCTACATTGGGGAAGGCTGGGTGGAAGTTATTGGAAGATTCAGAGAGGGAGCATAGCAACAGACTTGAAAAATGATGATTGGTGACAATCGGATGGTGTGGAGGAAGGTCAGCTCGACATCCTGGAAATGTAAAGCAGTGGATGGTGAGCATATAAGAATTCCCCTGTCTTGCCACCATGTGGAAGACGGTTTTCCTTGTTGCAGCATTCTTCAAATAAAAAAGATGTCAAATTGGGTTTATTTGCCAGTTTCCCTGTTATTTGACATAAGCTGCCTTGCACATAGTGGCATGACTAAGGAAAATTCTTATCTGTCCACCATCCACCATGTTGTGCTTCTATTTAATTTTCATTATAGCCAATCCAATCTTTTTTTAAAATAATCTTTTGCTCCCCCACCCCCAAGCATCACCATCACCTTGTGAAGTGGAGGGAGTGAGGACTTTTCTTTCAGACATGGATAGTTTCTTTGGCTTTGTAGGTACAGCCACCTCTGTCTGGTTTCAAGGATAATCCTTTGGAGGAGAATTTATGGGACTAAGCAGAAGTCCCATTTTTGCCTGGCAAAATGACACTAGAAGCTGCCTGGTATCTGTATGGGCAGTGGAAATCAAGGGCATAAAGTAATCAGATCAGAGAGACATAGCATTTCTCCTGAATTGTTTCCTGAATAACATGGTATGGGAGGATGCTGAGGTATCTTGGTGGCACATTAGTATTGAGGTAATCAACTACAAATTTGATTTTTAAATACATCTATCACCAAAGCTTTGTACCAGATCTGTATTGATTTTTTCCACCAATCCTGACTTTTTTATCTCCCCCACAAAAGTGTGTAACCGCACAAGTCCCAGTGGTGAGCTACAGAGTACCCCAAAACCAACATGGCCTGACCCCAAATGAACACCTACATTTCATTTGTAGTATTTTATTTTTACCAGACCCACGTTTGTGTTTGATTCAATCACATTCCCACAAATGCTTAGCACTAGCTTAGAAATAATTTGATGCAGTGCAACTGGCAGTTACTTGTTATCATTTACTTTCTGGCAATTCTGCTGTTGTTGGGAAGAAATGTATAACAGTTTTCCATTCAAATGAATACACACAAGGAATTGATGACTATTGTTAAAATAAACAAGCAAACCCTGAAACCTAAATCCTTAGAACATCAATATTAAGTCAAATTATTATTTGGAATGTACTTTTAAACATCTAAGACCTCCACTAGCAATATTCTAGAAGTCCAGTCTGGAAGGAATGGATTATAAAATGTGGCCGGTAATGTTGCTTCATTAACTGAACAAAATTGTTCAAGAGAAGATACAATTCAAGATCTGGAGGTAGATTATATTGTAGGCAGATGGGGTTGAGGGGGCAGGGACCCTTAAATCTAGACTGTGAAGGTGGAAGGTGAAAGGTCTCCTGTGCAAGCACTGAGTCATGTCTGACACTCTGGGGGGACGCCGCTTTCACAACGTTCTCTTGGCAGACTATAGCGGGGTGGTCTGCCATTGCCTTCCCCCATCGTCACCTTCCCCAGCAAGCTGGGGACTCCTTTTACCGACCTTGGAAGGCTGGAAGGCTGAGTCGACCTGAGCCGGCTACCCGAGAATCCAGCTTCTGCTGCGATCGAACTCGGGTTGTGGGGAGTGTTCGGTTGCAGTACTGCTGCCTACCACTCTGCGCCACACAAGGCTTCATTAAATCTAGATTGCATATAGTATTTTAACAGAAAGTCAGGACATACAATACAGTTTTATTAACCCTAAACAGCCTTTCTTGGAGTAGTTTCTTTTTTAGATGTGCTGAGTCACAATGATAAAATATTTTGGCGGGGGAAGGGGGAATGAAAATGTTGGGAATTACAGACATGACAAACATTAGATTGGGGAGTATATATTTTTGCTCCAAGGTCACCTTGTCAGAATTGCCTGAGCTATACAGTTTTCTTTGGAAGGCACAATTGTGATTAATTTACCCAAAATCAGTGATGGCTTTACCACAAATTCTTTATTTTCTAGAAAATAGTGCCCTTGTCGATGGTTTTACTGTAATAATAATAAAAATACTTATAATAGGGTTTTACAGATGGAGTTAGGAGAGACTGGGATCCCAGAAATAAAAAGAACATTAAAAGTAATCTAGGATAGCCCGTGCTTATACAAAGAGAGATGAAAGTACTGACTATCAGATTAATCATTATTGTGGCTAAAACAGAAGTCTTTAACATGCAGTTTCAAACAAGGAGGATTATCATCAAGATGAAACAGAATTACTTAGGGCTAAGTCTTCTTCCAAATAAGCCTCTTCCTTAGAGGCCTTAGAGCATGGCCAGATGCAGAAATTTTATTTAATGAAGGTCAAACCCAGTTTGAGGAGATAAAAGGTGACATTTAAATATATGGCATGATTTTTCTTGAGCGTAGAGAAAATACCTTTTGATCCTTCAATTTTGTTGTTATTGTTACTACTAGTAACACCAGAGGCATAATATCTACAATGCAGGCCCTGGGACAGAAGATTCTTATTGAACCACGTAAGCTTGAAAATCAAATATGAGATGTCAGATTCCTCACCACCATCCCCTTGGCTTTAGTAACAAAGCATACGTCTATTTGATGATGAGGAACTTATTTTATTAGATTTATATCCAGACTTTCATTCAGGAGCTCAAAGCAACATACATAGCGCTCCCTCTTATTTCCCTCCCAAAACCACTCCCTTGTGTGGTGGGTTGAGCTGAGGGAGTGTGATTGCCCGTGAGCTTCTGTGGCTGAGGGTGGGCTTAAACCTTGTTTCCCCATTCCAAGGCCAGCCCCTTAATCAAATCATGGCTTTAAAAGCATGGTACGTTAAAATGGGACTCCAAGCTTTTCACCCAAAAGAAATTCCCACTCTGTTCAGTTGGATGATTCCAAATCAGTGAACTTTTCTTTTTATGGAGAAAGGGACAAAAGTATTAAGAATCAGGTTCCATTACCACCTAAGGACTTTTGAAGAGCTGGCACAATTTCTAATGGTATGTCTTGATCTTTAGAAGTACATGCAAGGCACATAAATAAATAAATAAATAAAAATGGTGAGTTTCACAGAGCTAGCACAATCAATTCTGATGCATCTATACTTGTGTTCCAGGGGTAGGGATTCCTCATCAGATACCCATGCTTGGAAGAGGGGGTACAAAACCCATATTAGAGGGGACAAATCCAATATTAAACTCTGGCATAGGTTTTGGGTGAATACAACAAGATTGAGGGTTTTAAGTATTTCCTCTGAACCAAGACATCAAATGCCTGTACCACCTTGATTATGGTGGTACAAAATCCAGGCAGCCATGGAATGAAGTGATACAAAACTGGTACTCAATCTTAGCATTAATTTGGGTCAAAAGAAAGATGTGATTTTGGTATAAGCTGTAGTTTTCTACAGGGTGTGTCAAGTTACCCTCTCTGGTAACCCAAGGTTACTGGAACAAATCATTATAAAACTTTGGCACAGATTTTGTGTGAATACAGTAGCATTGATTTTTCAGATGTTTCTCTGAATCCCAATCTGAAATCAATTATCAGGATATAAAATCCATGTTTGGGGGAAAGAAAATGGTATAAAACTAATACATAGGTTTCAGATGGAAACTGAATTTTGAGATTCATAGTCACACAGCTCAAATCTAAGCTACTGTATGCTGACAACATAGTTCATTTTCATTGCATGAATTCAGAGGAACAATAACAATTATTAAGAATGTATAAAAGATAAAATTCTCTCCCAAAGAAATCTATTATAAATTATAGAAGAAAATCATAATAAAATTTACATTCATATAGCAATAAATCTATTTAATTTCTACACTGACAAATGTCATTTTAGTGATGCAAAATCCATTGGTAAAAACAGATTCACCAAAGTGATTGCATCAGCGTGTTTATTTAATTAAAATAATTTATATAAAAAAAAGATTGGGAAAAAACTCTTGTAAAATAATTCGGTACCACATTTCTCAGCAACTGAAATAGCTTTTTTATTAAAATTATCTTTAGATGCTTTGCAGCACATAATTATAAAAAATGCACAGGGATAGTCAATGCAAATTGACTTTTTAGTCTTTTTTTTCAGTAATGTCAACATTACTTTTGCTTTGCGTATTTTTGGTATTTTCATCTTTGTCAACGGAAGAAAGGTTTCCTACTATGCTGGCTTCCATTAATTTTTTTTCAGGATGTCCATTCAATTCATCTTCTATTACTGTCGGTAACTGATTGATGTTTTTGGTTTTACATTCAAATTCCATTTCTTCCAGCACTTGTCCCGAAGGGTCTATAGATGCTGCTTCCAACTGACCTTCTAAATTTTCTTCTTTCCTCTTTGCTTTGAATACCTCGAGTCCCATCATTCTCAGGTAATGCAACCTCTCATTCTTGGGCACAAAGGCACGAAGGGATGTCTTGCCAAGCCAACCACACAGCAAAATAGAGCACTGATGGGTTTCTTGTTTGCTACAAATACACAAATACATACACTGTTGCTGCCTCAATTTTACTTTCCTTAAGAGATTTATTAGTAATGTTAAACAATACTATTGGCTCGTGTTAAATACACTGTAATTGGTGGCTGCCACAGCTCAGCAATAGAGCATATATTATGTTATGAAACAGGTTTCAGATCATTTCTCAGGAGATCCAGCTGAAAATGAAACTTAGAGACCTGGGCTAGAAAATCTTTCTACTGAAGAGTTGACAATATAGGACCAGATTATCTAGTGGCCTGATTGCGGATAAGGTAGCTCCATATACGTTATCTTTAATCTAGTTTCCCCCCTCTATTTTTACATGTTTTATAGTCACTTAAAAAGTGCTTTGCTTTTCCTGGATGGTGCTCAAGATTCTGCACACAGCATTTTAAAAAAGGATCCCGGAAGTAACGTTTCACTGAAAGCATTAAATTAATCCTTTCCATGTCTTCTCTTCAGTCTCTGTTCAAAAGGCACCTATACATCCACACACACGTTCACATAAACTGAACACAGAGGTCACTTACCTTGGGTCTGGTTCATATTTCAAGACTATGCTCCCCATAGCTGAAAGAGAGTATAATATTTTAAAGCAACAGATTTATAAAATAAAATTATTATAATACAAAGCACATCCTTAAAGGGCTAATCCATGGCCCACAGTTACTCTCCATGCAGTTTGCTGAACCCTACTATCTTTTCTATCAAAACAGACATCAGATAGTTGTCAGGGAATTATTGATATTCTTGAGCTGCTATTAATAATATTGGGATAGTAATTTTCACCAGAAAGAGGAATCTTTAAATTTCACTACCTCTCATTCCCACAGTAAACTTGATTACTGGGAAGATTACAGTCTCCTTTGGCTTCATCACAAGTGCTAGGAGACAGAGATCCAAATTGCTTCCCACCAGCAACCCCAACATAGCCTATGTTGTTAGGAACATAGATCTGGGCTTTACTGGGGTTAGGCTTTAACCTTCTCTCCCCCCAATGATCCCAATATAACTCTGATTGTGAACTTGCATGCACTAAATTACTACATGACATGGGACCAGGGTATTTGAGGGACTGCCTTACTCCTATCATCTCTACCTGTCCCATTACATTGGGCAGGAGGGCATGCTCTGGGTCTCATCTGCTAGGGATTGTCATCTAGTGGGACCCAGGAAACATGCCTTTTCTGTAGCTTTGCCTGCTCCCTGGAACACCATAGCACCTGAGGTTCAGCTAGCCCTGATTCTGCTCACCATTCAGGAAGACTTGAAGACCTGGCTGCTTTCACAGGCATGGGGAGCAGGAGAGTAATTGAGCCCAGGCTACTGGTAAATGGTATGTTTGGGAGCCACTCTGTGTCAGTCAGCTGGGAATAGTGTTTGTTTTTTTTAAAATATACATAGTACTTATTTTGTATTTTAATTCCTGTTAGCCGTCCAGAGTCACACTGGTAAGATGGGCAGCCACATAAATTGATATAAACAAATACTAGCAGGACAAAGTAAATCTCTCCTCTGTGCCAGCAATTCTACACCTACTATGCATTTAGAAGAGAAGGAAGGGGAAAAACATATGGAGGAAAGCAAAGTAATGTCAGGCCTGCAAGGTAGTCCAGACAAGAAGCATGCCCAGATGAACTAATTTTACTTTATTGCAAGGTTACATTAACAGAATCTTGCAAGTCTGAAAGTACATTTCTCCTATGTTGCTCTACAGCCCAAGAAACTAGAGAGGGTCCCTTCTGAGACGTTTGCCATGCCTACATTCCAGCTGGGGGCTAAGTTGCCTCTTATCTGAATGTTCCCCTAGCTGAGGCTCTTCCCACTATACCATTTCAGGTAAGCCAACTTGGGCCCACCCATTGCCATATTCAGCTCTCCCCTTGCACAGATACACACTCCCTCATACCCAACACTGCCTGGCTTTCACACCTCCCAATTACAACACACCCATTTCTGTTCTATCTTACCAGCTACATTATATGAATAAAGTATCTCCCTATGGGGCTGAAGGATGCCTGAAATATCATTTACTATCAATATCACTCTTTGGATTGCATCACAACTGCACAGAGACCTCATTTTTTAATATTCAGAAGCAGAGAGTCACTTAAAAAAACAAAGAATGAATTTTATTTTATTATTTTATGTATGATTGTACAGATATTTAGGATGAATTAATAATCCAAAGATGAATCCTGCAGCCTTGCACAGGTAACAGTACAATTTCCAAAAAAACCCAATTATTTGTATAAACTGTTTTCCCAATTCATATAAAATTGGTTTGGTATAGATTGTATTTATCAGAATTCTCTTTATTATTATACCCTCCCTTGGAGTAAAAAGCTGAAACTGGCAACAACAGATGTGACCATCGATGTGCCAACAGTCACTTCTCCTGCTATTTGCCAGACTCCATGCCCCATTTGACTTTTATTATTTATTTTAATTTATTTATTTTATAAAAATCATGGGTGGCTACAGCCCACAAGTCATTTAGGCCAAACGAAAAAATGAAAAGTAAAGTTGGGGTAGCAGAAAGCCTCTTGAGAGGTCAAAGAGTTACCTTCTGATAAATGGGTATTTATGAATAGCTGCCATCAACTTTTACCATTGATATAAAAAAGTAAACAGATCTTGAATTTTAAATAGCTCTGTTAGTTACCAGGACTGATCACTTACCCATTCCATTCAATTGACTGCATGTTTCATTACTGAATCTGCTTAAGAATGGGTTTTCTTCTGTTAACAAAATTTTAATATCTTCTATGCCAGCTTTAATAGTTCTGGCATTGATGGAAGGATACAATGTATATATGCCCTGGAATTGAAATACTTGATTTTTAAAATGCAGACATTCCTTTCAAAATTCAAAAACAGAAATCTCTTTTTAAGGAAAGGTTTTCAGCACCTGAATGCAATATAATAGAGACTGGAAATCCCAACACTTTCTGGCTGTGTAATTCAGTATTATGAAATAAAATATACAGTCAATTAATAGACTGTATACATCAACAGAGCAGCCCTCTAACCATACAAAGTGAATTAAAACATCCTCAAACTTGTATTGCTTCCGTGTTAAACATATACATACATACATACATTTATACATACATACATACAAAGTGGTTTGCCTTCCTAAGGCTGAGAGTGAGTGACTGGCCCAAGGTCACCCAGCTGGCTTCATGCCTAAAGTGGGACAACAACTCACAGTCTCCTGGTTTCTAGCCTGATGCCTTAACCACTAAAATGAAGATACTTAAAAAAAAATTCTGACACATACGCTTCTAGAGATTGCCAGGTTACTCTATTCCAGCAATCCCATCCCCCACAAATTTCATAAAAATATACAACAATTTAGGTAGACATGGTATTCTCAACTAGCATGTATTTCTTTCTGATGAAAGCAGCACTTCAGTCCCACTGATTGAAACTACAATCCTAGTCTAACACCTTAAGCACTGTATTTCTATATTTCCATATGCATGGATGGATATAAGCATTGTTAACAGAGAGATAAATTCTACTACAAGTCTACCTAAAGTGTACCACCATCATACACCACAAAAATGGTTAATCTCAAACTTCTCTTTAACAGGAAATCTTATTATGAAGTTTTCCTACTGTTTACGCTAGGGTACTGTTCCAGGAAACTGAAATGATCTTTTGCTGGTTTCTGATGTGGTGTGGTGTGGTGTAGTGGTTAAGCGGATGAATTAGCACTGGAGTGAGTATACTTTAGATCCATCCACAAAAGCTCACTGAGGGACTTTCAGCCAGTCACTTCCTCTCTGCCTAAGTTACCCTATAGGATTGTTGTTTTATATCTTTGATGAAAGGTGTAATAATAAATAAACAAACAAACATTGCCATTTTTAAAGTCTTGCATATGCCCATTTTTCTTTTTTGTTTACAGATAAGTGTTTGTCTTAACCATCAATTTACTATAAGATAACTTCAAAAGAAAACACCAGTTTGAAGCTGTTAAACAAACGTTTATCAGCAAACGTGACCTTATGCCTTTTAGGCCTAAAAATATGCAGAAGATTGTTACTTATATGTAACACTGTGAATGACTACTATACTTATCCTGAATACTTTTAAGTTTTACTTTAAACTGTGACACTTGATGTATCATATTGAATTCCATGGTTTTCATATGTGAGAGAAAGAAAGATATCTGCCAACTATCATGAGTTATACTGCTCTAGGCTTCTTCAAAAGGGCAAAGTACAAATAAAATCAGTAATAGTAAAAACAATGTGATGAAGTAAATGTAAAAACTTATACAGCAATAACACTAAGTCTGTGGACAAATCTACATATTTCAAGGAGAAATTGTTTCCAGGAGGAATTATAGGAAAAATATAATTTAATGACAGTGTATTCATTCTTACCTCCTGTGCTAATCTGAAGGCACAACCAAATTGTTCTCCATCATTATTGCGACACCACACTTTTATTCCTGTATTAATAACCTACAAGGGGTTTTAAAAAGCAGAATATTTCAGCATATTTAAGCATTATAATACTAAATAGTAATTTGAAGCAGTTTAGCACGATGGAACAATATAGCATATATATGTTGATAAAGTGAGACATGAAGTAGAGCAGGTATTTAATAGAGTTACATTAATCACATAAGCATTTATTAAATATATATTCCTCATAAATATTGAAATACACAGAGAAAGGTATGATTCCTCAAAGTAAACTTCAAATGAGCATAGTTTACCAGAAGGTCGTGTGTGTGTGGGGGGGGGAACTAAGGATCCATTTAGGGTCTAACTCTAGGAAGCCACTCAGAGGAAAAAGGACAGTGAAGGCATGCAGACTGGATACTAGTGATTGCCCTCAGTACATCAAAAGTTCCAACAGGAGAAGGGATGCTGGGAGAAAAACATCTTAAGTTACTGGGAAGACTCTGGTTAGTCTGTAAGTCCAAGAAGAATCTTCTATCATCTACCATTTTCCTGAGGAGGAAGAAATGGACATTTTCAAATATCCCAAGCCTATTCTTTCCCCACCCCCCTATATTGGGCATGTGACCTGGCAAGAAATATATCTGCAAACTATCCATAAATAGACTTTTTTTTTTTTGCATGATTCTATGTTATTTGCATGGTATAATTAATACTTCTAACAGAAGTTAAGTGTGCTCTATAAGTTTGTTCATGGATTCTCTCTTTGGCTTTCTGCAACCAAAAGCAGTTAATGTGCCAAGATTCCTTAAAAAAGAGCACTAGAAAACAAACCACATAGGGATAGTGGCTGGTTTGCAGGCCCAGTAGTTGGGAGAGGAACCATTAGGTGCATTTGTGGCTAAGCCACACTTTGGTAGCCAAGATGAATAAACAGCTTGTTATAAAACTCTCACTCTTCCAATAATCATTTGTGCATTCACATGTATATGGGACCTCCTGTAATTACACAGTGTTCCTTAGAATGTTCTACAGATGAGCTGCTTTTTGGCAGCCCCATGGAGAGCTATCTTCACTCTGCATACCTGTAGGATCTATTGCCATTTATCTCAATTCCTTGAGGCACTGTAGGGATATCCTATAAAGTATACAAATGTTTGGGATAAACGGATTGAATGATCGTCTATGCATTCACACAAGGAACCAAAATTACAGATAAATAACCTGTTCTTTTTCATGGTGGCCTCTGTACATCATACATACAGATGGTTTGCAAGCTGAACTCATCAAAGGTGGAGCAGGTATGTCACTGCAGTACAGAAGAAAGCACCTCCTCTTCAAAAACAGCATCCAGCCTAGTATTGGTCCTCCTGAATAGTTTTGCATAAAGGCCATTGGTTGGGATCAAGCTGTCTGTCCATAAACATCAGGGAGTGATATACTGCTGGTGGTATTACACCTGCCCTTAAGAAATGATCCCACAGTGTGCAGCAGAGGAAGCTTGGGCTTTGTTAGTTGAATGGTATCTGTAATCCAATGTACTATTCTTTGTGGAGAGGCAGTTAAGTCTTCCTTAGACATAATTTTTTCTTTGACAATGCATATAAAATAGCAGTTGCAATATCTGTCAGAAAGACTATGCCCTAGACATAAAAAAGTCAAGACTTGCCACACAGCTAATGAATGCAAGGATGCTTCCAACACAGCTGTTGGAGAAGGAAAGTAACTAAGTAAAGTGAATGAAATAAAATACTATATGTCCGATGCAAAGCTGCAGTAGCTGTGTGAATTCAAGGCCAGGAAGTTATGAACCCGACAGTTGCTGCAACAATGAAAGATTGTGAGGTGCGAGAATAAGTATAATAATAGTGGGGAATCTCCTCTGAGCAAGATGTTGCTACTTACCTAAGACTTTGCAGAAATCGTAATTCTGTAAGACCTCTATCTCAAGCATAGAGATACCTGTCTCCTCTACCTTCAAACATTTTTGATTCACCTTAGGAGGGGGAAGCAGTGCCTTGCAGAGCTTACTGATTCACTCCCTCATCTCTAGCAGCACTGTTTGCCCAGCCTCAGCTTGATCTGGAACATATAAGTTGGCTGGTTCTTCTGAGCTTTACTCCAGTAATTGTTCTCTCTTCTCCTCATCTGAGGATTTATCAGAGACAGGTATGACACAGGGTATAGTAATCATTATTAAACTTTGGAGGATATAAAAGTCACTTGGCTCTGGTCATCCACAATATTTGTTCAGTGTAGTGATAAATGACTTTCAACTGAGATATACTGGTGGCTATCTAATTGGTAATACTTGGTAATGGGATGAGAGGAAAGGAACTACTGACATACTGAAGATCTAAGGTGAATTCATATACTTCATCTGAAATCAGCAACTAGGAAGCAGAGACAGTGAAAGGAGGAACAATGAAACCAAAGGCACAAAGCTGTATTGGATCACAGAGCTTCTCATACAAAACTAACCAACTTGATATGAGGAAAAAGTTTTGAGTATTCTCCTTGATCGTCTGAATGCTGCTGGAGTAACATGACATACAACCTATGTCATGAACCTATCATTCTCTAATAGAAGATTAACAGTTTCAGCAATTCAAAGTTGGCCGGGTGAGGGAACAAGACACCACAAGGCTTATGGGAATGATTCTTTATTACTGTAGTGTGTCATAAAAGAACCTCGAAAGCCTGTCAGAATTTCTCTTTGCCCCTCTTATACCAAACAGAATCAAGATGGTTTTTTAAAAAAAATTTAAACATTTCCCTTTTCCAGGACTAAGTTACAGTTTTGCAGTATCTGTCAGTTATCTGTCAATACCTTAACAGTTCCTGCATTCCCCCATCAAGGTAATCACCATACACCTCTACATACTGTCAATATTGATCATAGTCCAGTCAAGCACTGTAATATGAATGGACAGGACTGGAAACAATCCCTGCTTAAATAATATGAGCCTTTCCAGTGAGGAGAGAATACCAAGTACACTAAACAATCAAAATCCAGAGAAACAGTATATTGTTAGGAAGAGAAATATGAGTTGTGGTAATCCTGGAGAACAGTATCTTTACCAGAGGCTGCTTATTTCTTTGGAAACTGAGCTCATTGGCAAGCCCTGTCTAGAAGTGGATTGCTGGAAGCAAGGAACATCTTCCTGAAGGCCAATTATGACTTGAAATGAGTAAACAGAAGGGTGACTTAGCAAGGTGGCAGAAAGTGGCAATGACACCAATGTTGGGTCCTTTCACTCTGCACAGGATAAGATTTTCTTCTTTATGTAATGTGGAGATATACTTCTTTACGTAGGATCTATCTGGGGCTATTACCAGTAGGGTAGGTCAAACCGTACTTCAGGATCAAAACTGTTGGTACCAGTGCAACCAATGGCATTCATTCATCCAAATCTATCAGTTCAACGGCTGAAGTTATCATTATCACAATGGACATCAAAACTGTGGTAAATGTTAATGCCTAAGGTATTCTACCTTAAGGTGTTTATGGGCAGCTTTAACCGGTATTGATATTGCAACATGAGATACTTGAAGAGCCTATTCCCAAACCAGAGTTCAAACTTGAGAGGAATTTTTGCAGCAGGTCTATGTTGTAACATTTTGAAAACAGTGAAACTTCCTCTGAAGCACAAAAGAACACAGTCAGTGTCTGATTCAAGGGGGAAGTTAATTCCTGCGTTTAACACATTTTCTAAAAGAAGCCTTCAAAATCATAACATACCCAGAGGCATTGCAAAACTGTAGCACTAAGGTAACAGATAAAATAAGGTAACAGATAAAATAGTTTTTAAGGTAGACTCTAGCATAAAACAAAATAATGAAGTAAAATACAGACTGTATCTCAACCGACAGAGAAGGTTGTTTGAGATGCTATGCCATTGTACTGATAAAATAATACTTGAGATAAATGGCATTAATGTCCTAACAGCCAGGAACCACGCTGAGACAAGGAATAGGTCTCTAGTGTTTTATTACTGCTACATTAGACAGAAAATCCTAACAAACTGAAGAAGCGTGGGAAAAACCCAGACAGAGAAACCCCAAAAGTTAAGGCGGGTCTGATCTGTGTCTCTTTGAATGGCTGCTCAACTCCTCAGTACTACGCATGTGTTTTCCCCCCTGGATAGAGGCCCCCTCCTGCTCACCATAAGTACTCATGACAATTAAGTCCTATTTATTTATTTATAGTACTTATAACCCACCCCAATCCCAGAGGATTCTGGGCAGCATACAAGAGCAAACAAAAAGAAAAATGCAATGTATTTAAATAACGAAATCCAAATCAATATCAAAATCAAAAAATTAACCATAAAAGAAAGGCAAAGATAGGTGCTCACATTCAGTCAGCTGGGACTGAAAACAAGTTGGAATAAAACAGTTTTAATCTGATTATGGAATTGCACCAAGGTAAGGGTTCCATATGCAATAGCCTCATGTGGCGCAGAGTAGCAGGCAGCAGTATTGCAACCGAAACTCTCCCCACGACCTGAGTTCGATCCCAGCGGAAGCTGGATTCTCAGCTAGCCGGCTCAGGTCAACTCAGCCTTCCATCCTTCCGAGGTCGGTAAAGTGAGCGCCCAGCTTGCTGGGGAAGGTGACGACTGGGGAGGGCAATGGCAAACCACCCCGATATAGTCTGCTAAGAAAACGTCGTGAAGCAGCGTCCCCGCAAACGGTCAGACATGACTCAGTGCTTGCACAGGGGACCTTTCACCAGGGGTTCCATACACTTCTCTGGAAAGAGTATTCTATAAGGTGGAGGAACTAACTGAGAAGACTTGCTTTCTGTTGGGCACGCAGAGCACAGAGGGTATTCTCTGTACCCATTAATAAGCAACTCAGCTCTAAAACATTTAGAGGATGCCTGCAGACACACACACACAAAACTGTATGAGTAATGTACAGAGAACACAAGAAAAAATATGTCCGCGGCATGCTTAGTTACAACTGCACTAAAATTGATAGGGAAAAGTGCACCCTTTGAATCAAATGAAAGGTCGTAACAAGAAAGCTATTTTCAAGAGAAGATTCTCAACTCCTCTTAACAGCATTTTGAATAAGGATTCTTACTGAAAACAGAAACACAAATCAAACCTTTAGCTTTTCACTGTTGTTTAACAGTACATCCCGTATCTCCTTGGAAACCATATACACCTGCCTTTTCTTTCCTTCTTGAGTACGAGTTAACAAATTCATCTTAGGGAATGAAGGATCCAGTGCATAAAAGCTCCTGAAAATAGTTACATGTATTAAGTACAATCATCCCACTGCAATTTTACATAACATAAACAGTTCTGTGTATTTTTTTTAAAGAAAAACTGTAAAACCTTGATTTTAATGGAACTTATCCAACGGTAATTGAATGAGTAAACACAGTATATTTAAGATAAGCTTCAATATACATTTTACTTTACTGGGAATCATTTTCTTTCTACTCAAAATCACATGATTTGGATTCAGTGAACATAAAGAGAAAATATAGCATACTATTACATGAAACTAACAGTGCAGTATCACAAAAAATTGGAGGAGAGGTGATATTGCAATACAGTGTAAAAATATGGTGACCAACTCATCAGAAAAGATGCATAACAGAAGTTGCAGTCTAACATACCTGGAAGACACTATGTTGAGAAAGGGTACTTTTGCTGGCTAGAAAGATCTAACAATCGGTTTGTCCAAATAGAAGGTCTTATCTGATACGTATTCTACTTTATCAGAAATGTTCTTTCTGAGAACAAATAATGCTTTTTGGATACAAAGCTATGATCCAAAAAAAAATATCCTTTTAGAAATATTGACATAACCATTTAAAATTTTGTTATCACCCCATAGGATTTCAAATGCACAAATACATACTTATGCATTTTAAACATATTGGCTTACGTAGTTTTGTTTGTATATTTGTCCTTTATTATGTTTTTTACTTTTGATGTTGTGTTGATGCTCTATTTAAAAAAAAATTCCCCTAGGAATCACACAGTTAACAGGCTGCATTTTATGTGAAATAAATAAAAATAGTAGGGCTGTGGGAAGATTTTGATTTAATATATATTTAAAAGACGATCAAGCCATCTTTAGATGTCAACCATAACCACACAGCATGTATCTCCAGAATTTACTTTAGTTTCCATCAGACTATCTATTTACTTATTTATTAGATTTCTATCCTGCCTTTCATTCAAGGAGTTCAAGGAGGCTTATACAATACTCCTGCCTATTTTTTGCAACCATCTTGTGAGGTAGGTTGGACTGGCCCAACATCACCCAATTAACATACTGCATATAGAAATACTTCATGTGCCATTCTATTTTATTTTAAGATCTTAAATCTTATTTAAATCTTATTTAAATTCTTAAATACTAGAATTTAGCAAGGAGACCATTATATGGAAAATAAAAAATACATCTTACTGAATAGGAGGAAACAAAGGATCTTCTTCAGGAAGAAAAACAAATGGATCTTCTTTATATCCAAAAAGCTTCATTTTTTTAGATGGTGGTGGTCTACAAGAAAAACAGAAATTTCCATAGCTCACTATTTTTCTGGTATTGTTAAATTCCTTCCTTTTCCCCACCTCTGCAATTTCAGAACATTAGTCACTCATTTCAATCAATAGAGGATGGCCGATATTCTCCACAGTAAGCATACATATTCAAGCCTGAGTGTACTGAAGTTGCTTGATCCAGCAGGTTTAATTATAACATTTTTTCATGGTAACTGACAGCAATATAGCACTTCAACCATGGATCTCGAATCTTTTTCCATGGTATTAGGAAATGCAGAACAATACAGCCATGTAATATTGACATTAGTTAGTTACAGATTTTTCTATTAAAACATGGCTTTCACGTAACACTGAGTATCTGAATACATCACACCAGATCTGTTTATTCAATTTGTGTGGGTCACTTTATCCAAAAGTTCTTTTAACTACGTCAAGAATCTTCCAAGAGTGCAATGAAACACATGACATGTGGAAATTGGAGGATACATGAGAGATAAATGTTTTTTTGGTTCCATTTTAAGACAATGGCTATGTTCCTATACAGGTAGTCCTCATTTAATGACTGCCCTGGACAGCAACTTTTTGCAATTACAATGGTGATGAAAAAGTAACTTCGCGACCAATGCCCACATTTACAATCTTTGCAGAGTCTCTCTCTCAATCACAGGTTCACCATTATAGTCAGTCAGTATCTGGTGTCCTGTGCCTGACCTGGTTTTTTTTTTATTCCCCCACCCCAAAGCAGAGACACTGCTTAAACAAACTATCTCTTCCTGAGCTGCTTTTCTCAGTAGTGCCCTATAAAAAGTGCTATGAGCAAAATAACAAGCTCAGCTCTATGACCTTAATTAGCCCAATCACAAGCTGCTGCCTGAAATTGACAAGAACCCAATCAGTTTCACACTAAAGGCTTTTGTTTGCCTCCTAAGAGGCTCCTGGCTAGGCAAACAGCCATGCTAAGGCATCCCTTTCAATGTGTAGTCCCCTTTGTGTGCCTGCTTACTCTCACGTAATCGCTTCCTTTCCAAACAATGTAAATACAAACATCAATTCTCTTCTTGCTAATTATCCTAGCACTGGGGTGAGCATTCCAAAGGACAGGGGAGTGAGGAAAAAGAGCTACAGTACAAGATTTGCCCTTTTATCCGGCTTCCTCTTGAGTCAGGTTAACCTTCCCCACTGTTTGGGCTCACCTGGCTGTTTGGGGTCGTATCTTTCTAATGCTGTAAACAAAGGAAAAGCTGAAGTAAAATTGTCAGCACACTTGCAGTCATGATTTTTCATTTAGTGACCACTTCACTTAAGGACCGAGTTGCCAGTCCCAATTGCGGTTGCTAAACGAGGACTTAGTGTATAATGCTAAGCCAGAATTTTTAATTGTGGTTTTTGAACAAGCTGGAATCATGGCTTGATTGACCAATTCTTGGTTGGTTCTAGCAATTTCTTCTGTAATACCTTTTAGTGTCCAAAGCAGTCTGGTAAAAATGAAAGGCAGTTCTGGCACGTGTTTGTGAAGTCATTTCCATTTATCATACGACATGATTTCTGTCTGTGTATTAACAAAGATTTTGTAGGGTGGAGCTCAGTGTGCATCTATGGCAGCTTTGTGTTTCTGATGTCTGTCTCTATCTCCTCTTGGTGGTGATGATGGAGAACACAGGGTTTATTTCATGGAGTTTAGTCTGTTTGGGAGGCATCTCTTTATGCTTATGGGGTGTGAGTATTGCCTATGTGTCTTCCAAACTTTTTGCCTGCTTTTGTTATGGGTTTGTGTTTCTTGGGACAGGGTTGTATGTATGTGGCTTTTGGACAGGTTGTATGTTTGCCAGCATGCATATTACTGATATTATAAATTTATATAATAATATAAATTATTACTGAGTATTATAAATTACATTAGTTTCCTTGGGCACACTGTTGACTTGTTTGGTATGTGGTTTGATGTTTAGAGATTCAGAGAGCCCCACCTTTGCCTTATGCTATGGAGCAGCTGGTGGTGGAAAGAGGACGGTTGTCAGGGCAACTGAAAGAAGATATTTTATCCTGAAGAACAGAGCCTTTCTTAACTCCTCTTGTTCTGCATTATTTGGACTGGGCAAGAGACTAATAAATAAGGAATCAGCCAGAATCTGGGTTCAGACATGTAGATAAAACAAATCCTAGTTCAATGTGGCAAGTAAAGTATATTCATAGTCTGGTTTCGCCAAATCATTCCAGTTATGTGTTTTGTGCACAGGTCTTGCTATTTCAATGCCATTAGCTCAGGCCTATTGCATGTATTGCATGATCAAATAATTTAAAATATGCTTCATCTTTTTATTAGAAGACCAAATTCTTTTCAAAAAGCTATACATTAAGAACATACCAACTTAATAATTCTACGAAGTCTACTGTAATCTCAGAGCTTTTCCTTAGAAGTCTCAGATGTCCAAAAATTTTCCTATCCTATTGGCTGGAGGACCAATATAGATCAGCACACTTCTGTTAACAACAACAGCTTTAGTTTCCAATTTCTTACCCACAAACACCTTCCTTCTTGTTCTCCACACTCTCTGTTACTGAGGTCTCTCCATCTTTTGCATCTTGGACTATATGGCCTTCACTTTCTGAAGAATCCTGTTCTGCATCTACAGGCATTAAATCTCCAGTCTTCTGAGGCAGCTTATTCTGAACCTATTCCAAACAGAACAATGTTTCAATTCCAGAAATCATCACTATTTGCTATGGAATACAGCAAAAATTCCCAAACAATAATTCAATAAAACAGTAAATATACAAATGATCATTACCCCAAAACCATTATATAATAATAATTAAAAAAACATTAAGAACTATAACAGCAGAACTAAAACAGAAAAAGGAAATTATAGGCAAAGGGATGTTAATAATGGAGCCACCTCACTACAGGAAGTCCTCCCTTAATGATGGCAATTGGGACTGGAATTTCCATCGCTAAGCAATGCGGATGTAAAGCAAGATGTCACAAGACTGCATTGCTTAGTGAACACAATCCTGGCAATACCCCTTGCCGTCATTAAGCGAATTTTACTAGTCGTTAGCGGAGCACCCACCCCAAAGTGACTTACGACTGGTGCCTGAAGTTATGGCCGTAAAGCCAGTCAGTCTTGCCAGGGTTCAGTTGAAGCCTGTTGTTCCCCATCCAGACCCTCACAGCCAGTTGCTCTCCAGCACAAAAGAAATGCTTTGTTGAAAGCGTTGCCCTTGGCCTTCCGGATTGCCAGTATGCTTCTGTTCTGATGGAAACTTCAAAACAGCGTTTTTCCCTGCAGCTGCCACCAGTCAGCTAACACCAAACAGGGCACTATTCTCTAATGGTAACTCATTATTACTGTAAGTGACTTGTGGTTTGACTATAGAGTAATATTCAGATGTTCTTCTCTTAATAAGCTAGCAGAAGATTTTTATTTTATTGGACCAAATCAGGGTCTCCAGCACGCCTCACTGCTGCACGGAAATTCAGCTTCACTTCTGACACAATGTGTTGTTCATTTATGGGGAACTAACATCAGAAGAGATGACCTGACTGTGTTTATTAAACTAAGCTCTGACCTGGAACAACAAAGTACTTATCATATTTGCAAGGACCGGACCATTTGTCCCCCTAACATGGTAGGTTCCCCTTTTGATATATAGCAATGTCTTCCCAACAATGTTTTAATTATGGTTGAATGTATGCAAAATTATTACAAGAAATCTTTCCAAACAAGAGTGATTTTTGATAACACAATAATCAGCATTGCTATTGTGAAGGGTATTCTCTACACATTCAAGCCCTCAATTGTCCAGGTGTCATTTTTCCAAACTTAAGACAACCATTTCTGTTTCCTTCTTATTTTACTGCTTACACTATCACTTCGACCTTTTCCTCACATAATCCCATATCTCTGCAAATGACAACTAAATGTATCTGATGAAATGAACTCAGACCAGAAAAGCCTAGGTCATAATGAACATCTTAGTCTTTAAGATGCCACAGGAACCTTTGCTCTTTTGCTGCAACACAAACCAAAAAAGATACCCCTTGACAAATTATTGTTTGGATAAAACAGTATTTATGGAATAGCAATTCCAAATAAAACATCAAGTGCAAATTACAGTAAAGGAAAGGAAAAAGTATGAGGCAGGGATGCCCTGCATGAAGAAAAATACTATACATAGAGCAATGGCAATTGCAGTGGCAGTGGTTTCTTCTGCATGAAGAAACAAGACAATGTGAAGCAATGGTTACTTTTCTGGAAATAGAACCCCCATTTTTTAAGCCTTGTTCCTTGTATATCCTAGCCTGACTAGGCAAGGGAATCATATTTGGTTCTGGATTAAATCTGGTCTTCTATTTTGCTTAAAAATATATCCAAGAACTCAGAATGCCCAGTGGATTTAGTTAGTTAGTTAGTTAGTTAGTTAGTTAGTTAGTTAGTTAGTTAGTTAGTTGAATTTTCAGCAGATGCTTTCTCCATCCCTCTTCATCACAAACTTGAGTATCCATCTACCATCCAGTATCAAAAGCAGTTTCCTGTGAAGCATGCTGTTTAAGACTCACAATTATTTCATGGTATTTCTAAAATCTTACCCTTTTAAAACATTCCAGAAAATGTTTTCAGTAATGCCAAACATTACCTTAGGTTGACGCTTGTTCCATGGCATAGGGGATTTTTTAATTAATACAGCAATGAAGAAACCTCCAGTATTCTGATGATGTGGTAAAATTCTAAAACTAGATAAGCAACATGTATTTTGTATCAATATGCATATTCTTGAGTTCTAGTTAAGTCTGTGATCAGAAAATCTGATTAAAATAAAAACTTTAGTCAAATTAAACATTATCTACTTTTTGCATGATTTTTTTACCACAAATTTGCTTGCTTAGTCACATATCTTATTAAAGAGGACTCAAGGACCAAAGCTTAGCTATTACAACTGTCTTGTGGTCCCTCCCTTTGCAGAACAGCCTCATTCAGTGGGCATGGCATCTACAGTATATTTCCTTAAAATTATAAGCCAACAATTTGGAACAGCATAACTTGGAATTCAAGGGCATTTTGAGTGCTGGCCAAATATTTAACATCTCTCACCTTCCCCAAATTGAGGAAGAACTTCTGGGCATGGCATAATGGGTTACCATCAGTTCTCCTAGTGAGGAGATACCTCAAAATTCCGCGATCTGAATGAGCTTGTCCTTGTGGTTCATAGCAGATAGAAACAACTGATCATGTACAACTGTAATTTCTCTTGGAACATACAGTATTCTCTTATTTTGCCTCTTCTGTGACAGTATCCAGGAGAACAAACCATTATTATACAAAGCTCCTACTTTCCAATTTCAAAGTTACTAGTACTATAGTTAAGTTCTGTATTATCATGGCTAATATGTGCCATCAAATATTATATCTTTATCATGTTTTTAGATGGTTTTATGTGGATCATTGTTTATAATAGTAATAAAGAATTTGGAACTTGCTGGAGAAAGGTAGCATATAAAATATTGCAACCCATCCCACCCAACTTGTAAAAAACGTTCTCTAGTTGTGTGCATCCTTTTCTGGGCAACATCTCAATGCATACCTCTGAGGGAGGATGGGAAGCAGGAGGTGTTTCTGATGCTGCATGACTTAATTAAACCCTTAAAAATACATCTCTAGATCTTAATTTTTTAACTGTATATGTCTCCCAGTTGGGCACATACTTGGCAATGTTTAAATGAACTTGAACTCAACACCAGCTTAGAAATATATTGAAGAGAAAACTTTACGTACCAGCGCTCCAAATGTAATGCTTTAAGTTTCTGTTCATCTTTTAAAGGGAACATTGTGGGGCGAATCTGCGTGTGCCTGCTAGAAGGTACTTCTTTCCAGTCTTCAAACCAATGACCATCTTTGGTCATTACCTAGGTGGGAAAATACAAATGTATTTCAAATCCTACTATTAATCTGCTCAACAAAGCAGTACATCTTCCCTTTCTCTCATGAGACATAATGCTGAAATGTAAGAAGGGACAACTGAATACCCTGAGGCTCATCAATGCAAACGATACTAAAATTGGTTGCCTTGTAGGTTGGTTAACCTGGTCTGGGAAAAGATATCTTGGAAAAGATACCTTCTTGGTGGTGTTATTGCTAAAAGATCTCTCTGCCAACCAAGAGGTGCTTCCCAAAAATATAAATTACCTACCCAGAACCAATGGAGAAAGAAAGTCCCTGTTAATACCAAAGACGTAAACAGCCCCACCTGCTAAACACTATATATAGTACAAAAGAAGATGGGATTTTCAAGGAAGCTACAGCATTATGAGGCAACAGAGTATGCTGATTTTATAAAAATTGAAGCAAGGATTTTCAAGCTACACTTTAACTCCTTATTTTTTAAACTGCCTGTAACTTTGACGGGATAAAATTTGCAGCAATATAAACTCTTCTGAGGGACATAACCTTCCCACATTTCAAACACGTACATTGAGGAGTCTGGGCAAAAGGAAATGATGCCTGTAATAAACACTACATCTTTTTTCCTTATGTAGAAGAACTGACTATCAGAAGACACATGGGAAATGCAATGAATGAACTCACTGATCTTCTCTATACAAGAAATCTGCTGCTACAAGGCCAGTTCAGCTACTTAAAGGAGCTCAGAAAATACTAAGGATCAGAGATTAGACAACAGTGGCCTAACATACCAAGAATGTCTTTGCCTTCCACACATGCAATCTCTCTATCCACCCAAGATCCTGTTATTAGGATGAACAATAATGATTTGACTGCAACACAAACACAAGGCCACTCTGATTTAAAGCCAACCTGTCGGTCACTGAATCCACCACTCCCCTCTCCCACCACGGCATTTATATAAAATGACCAAAGTTCTCCCCTGCCCCCCTCCCTTTCTGGTGCAGCTCACTAATGTATCACTGTCTGCAGCATGCTTGAGCTCCAGAGAAATCACGCTGAGACTTGAAAAGGGTGGGTTCAGACCAATGATTTCATTCTGGATAAATAAAAATGAACTTATTTGAGCTTGGAAATTTAGTTTGTTCACATCTGATATAAATCTCTAATTACAATACACATTTCTATAAAATTACCTTCCACTGTGTAATGCCTGGCAACCTTTTCAAACCTGGCAACTCAGAAGAGACATCAGCAAGTTCTAAGGCACCTTCAAAAAAACAAATCATTCAACATTATATGCATTCTACTAGAAAAGTCACTTGATTGGAAGAATGGCTAACCAAGCTGTGAGAGTATGTTTCAGTTTCTAGAATAACTGCATATCTTAAAAGTTAATCTGATACAAATTTAATCTGCATTGGAAATCATTCATAGATTACAATTTAATATATGCATTAAGGTTAGGGTTAGCCTTAACCCTACCGATTGCTCAATTAAAGTAAGAGAGCTGCTTATAACAGCCCAAAAAGCATCTGTCATTGTTAAATTTACAAGTCAATCTGAAAATAACTATGCCCCAGCAGCCATTACATTATTTAAAGCTAAAGTTCTAATTATGATTATGATGTGGCATATCTATAGAGAGATCCCAAGCTTAGAAGTCATTCAATCAAAATTTTAAAAAATTATAACACATGTCCTTCACTCAATGTCTGATGCTTTAATAGAGTTGGAATTAGGCTGTATTTCCTTTGGGGAGCAATTAAGATTCTGCTGACTCAAATTCTGGCTGAAGCAAGTCTTTCGGGGAACCTCCCTGGTCCATCTCTTCTTGCTAAACAGATTTGGTTCTACACTAAAGAGACAAATTAATAATGAGTTAGCATACTGCAGCCTTTCCTCAGTGGCACTTTTTCCCTTGGCTAGATAAAACACTGGCTGAACTGAAGCAGAGGATTTGGGACTTAAATATTCGAACTGACAGAGTCAGGGCTTCCCAGCTTTTCTACAGCGTAATTGCCCCCCATCCCCCCGACTGCTGCTAGATACTCTTAATATCCTACATGCTCCTCACAGGAGGCTCTTTACTGATACAAACTGGGGCACTACCTATTAGGATGACAATTAGCAGAGGCGCTAACATTCCCTATGAAAGCCACACTTCCCTGTACAAAGACACGGAGGATGAATCTGCACCACATGTGCTGTTAAAATACCCATTATATACTCAATGGTGATCAAAGCTCCAATTGTCAGTAATTTTAATTGTTCCTGTAAATATGAGATTGTTGCTCTTCTTTTACGTGATCAATTCTCAGAAACTGAGGCTGCAAAATTGCGATTGATAGCCATGGCTTTTAGAAACACCTGGTGCCTCCTTCACTTTATTGTTTCAGGGTTTTTAATGTATTTTTTTCTTTTATTTGCCATATTTGATGTACTTTGCTTTTATGATTGGTCTTTGATCACAAATAAGTAAATACCGATGGCTTTGTACCCCACACAAAATTAGTATTTCTTTATGCTTAGATCTATACTTCAATTTTACAGAATTTTAAAATCAGAATCTATCTTTAGTAATATGGATAGCATTTTTTGTAGTTTATAATCTCATTCAGTGATTTATACTGTTTTGATCCTGGTCACTGAAATGCATGCTTTGTTTGGAGTTTTATAGTGATTTTAGTCTTTTAAAATGATATAATACATTCAGTTACTCATAGCTAATGGTACATTGGAAAATTAAAACCTCCATGGCATTTGTAAATCCCTTTCTTATTCATTTTTATTTTAGTCTTTTGTCCCTTTTTCTTGATTGTGCATAAATCCAGTTCAAATCCTTAATATGTCTTGAAAAGTTAAACATTTCTGAGCAATCTTTAAAACTTTGACCCAAATTGTCAAGAAACATCTATTGAAATTACTAAGATTCCTTAAACATACCCATGAAACATAGAAACACTGAGGACTGGCAACTGTACTTGGTATATATGTATCTCAGCAAGTACGAGATGAGTAAAGAAAGTGAGTATGATATAAAATAACATTTTCACACTGCATCTATTAGGCTTCTTTAACAACACATCTGAATAGCATACAAACAGTGAAGACCAGCTACTAACAATGGTATGTTATATTTGGACATTTAAAAACTTCTGGGATAAAAAATATCAAACAAGTCAGTTCCTGCACAGGCAGTATGGGTCATTTGTGATTAGAATCAGAAAAGAAACATAATGCTGCCTGTTTTTTTGTTTGTTTTTTGGCCATTCAATCATGTCCAATCCTCAACAGCTGCCTGGACTAGTTCCTGCAGTCTTCTTGGCAAGATTTCAGAAGTGGTTTGTCCTTGCCTCCTTCCTAGGACTGAGAGAGGGTGACCCAGCCGGCTTTCATGCCTAAGGCGGGACTAGAACTCACAGCCTCCTGGTGTCTAGCCCGTTGACTTAACCACTAGACCAAACTGGCTTTACTCCACTGTAATCTCTAGAAAGGATGAGAGCAGCAGCAGCCAGATTAAAATTAGGATTCCAACTAAACAGATACTAAATTAACCCAGATTTTCAGTCAACACAGTATCCTACAAGTTCAGGCAAAAGAGTAAGCTTTACTTTCTTTTTGACCTAAATAAAATACCAGGTTTTTTTTCTTTAACCTATATGCACCTTCACTTTTTTCCAGCAGAGAACCAATGACAGCTTCATTTTCAATAGGATTCAATGAACAGGTAGAGTACACCATTCTACCGCCTTCTGCCAGCTGCTCAACTCCGCGAGTTGCAATCCTTAGCTGTAGTCTGCATAGAAAATATTGTTCAAAAATTAATTATCAGGGCATGAAATCTGAAATTAGAAATTAACAATACTGTTTCTTTCCTTGGAGTTACAGATGACCTTTTAATTTGCCATTGCAATAAGAATTGAACCAAGTTGTTCACTCTGAAATCAATACCTGGAAAGATTCTAGAGCAGATCAAAGAGCAACAAGGATGCAAGTAAACTGAACACAATGTTGTAACTACCAGAAAACAACAGAGAATTATCAACAACAAGCCTTGCTAAACTGACCTCATTTTTTAAGGTT
This sequence comes from Candoia aspera, assembly GCF_035149785.1. Classification (NCBI taxonomy): domain Eukaryota; kingdom Metazoa; phylum Chordata; class Lepidosauria; order Squamata; family Candoiidae; genus Candoia; species Candoia aspera. The sequence goes on along the minus strand of NC_086155.1, from coordinate 118,177,723 downwards.
TAGGAAACTTCCTTAGTACATTGTAAGAATGCCATAGATGTAGTTGTATGTAGGTAGTCCTCGATTTATGACCATTCATTCAGTGATCGTTCAAAGTTACGACAGTGCTGAACAAAAGGACTTACAACCCGTGCCCAAAGTTGCGGGTGCTTGAGGACCAAGGAGATGTGCAAGATGCTCACAAGCTGGCTTCGTGCTGGGAAGAAGGGGGAAAAAGCTGAAAGCAGCCTTTTTTCCCCCTTCTTCCCAGCACTCTCTCTGTCCCTGGGGGCTGGCTGAAAAAGCTCCATGCCAAATTTCAACCAGCCCCCAGGGACGAGAGGGAGTCCTCTCAGCAAGCGGCAGTGGCTTGCAACCTTTCCTGCCAGCTTCCCCATTGACTTTCTGGGGAAACCAGCAAGGAAGATTGAAAATGGTGATCACATGATCACAGGGCACTTGGCAATCACAAGCCACTGCCGCCTGCAGGATTTTCAGCCCTGGAGTGGAGAGGTTTTAGCAGCCTCTCCACTCTGGGGTTGAAAATCCAAGTGGCTCTGAGGCCCTCATGCACCCAACCTGCACCACACACCCAGGCACCCTCACATGCACCCCCTCACTCCCTCCCCCACTCGGCAGCGCCTGGGGATTGCAACTTCCTGTCGGCTTTCCCACTGACATGATTTTTGCCTCACCTAACAACTGGGGTATTCACTTAACAACAGCAACCAGGACTGCTGTCGGTAAGCAATGCAGTCATGTGATGTTTCACCTAATGACTGCATTGCTTAGCAATGGAAGTTCCAGTCCCAATTGTTGTCATAAGTTGAGGACCACCTGTATTGAGATTTCAGTAAAGCATTTCACAAAACAAAATTATGGAATTGTGACTGAGTAAATAACTGCTGTTGGATGGCATGAACTTCTGAATACATAGCATAATCAACAACTATATTCAAAGAGTGCTTATAAACAGTTCTTTAACAAACGAGAAAGAGCAGGGTGCCACAAGGTTTAGTTCTAGCCCTGTACTTTCTAGTGTGGAATGTTAATGACCAAGATGGAATACTTATCAAATCTGGAGATGACGCACAATTGGGTAGGACAGCTAATACCCTAGAAGATGGAAATAATCTTGCTAGATTGCAGCATGGTTAACTAATGATTGAGTGGTTGGGGGCCATAACTTTATCTCCTGACCTTCTGGAGAACTTCAGGAATCTATCTGGCTTGATTTTTCTTCTTTTTATGTTTGGGGGCTGGAAGGGTGGGAATGGAAAAGGGAGGCCTCTGGGACAGAAGCCATATTCATTCCACTCATGATCCCTAATAAGGCTACTAAATTTAAACCAGTTTGTTAAACTGCTGCTGAAATTAAACCATTTTTCTGCAATATAATATGAGGAAGTTCAAGGGCCACATACAGCCATTAAGAATGGCTACCCCTTACTTGAACAAAGGGGTCAGAATATCAAAATGAAATATATCAAATAGATACATAAAATTATGCACTTAGGAAACAGAAATCAAATGCACAGGTAAAGAGTGGATAATACCTGTAAAACATGTAAAAAATCTTGGAACAGCTCATTACAAACTGAATCTAAGTCAGCAGTTTAATATGGCTGCAGAACAAGACAAATGCAGTTTTAGACTGTATCAACAGAAGTAGGGTTTACAAATAATCAGAAGTAAAATGTTCCACTGTAGTCTGTGTTGGCCAGTCTCCGCCTAAAGTAATCTGTCCAGTTCCTGGCACCATGCTAAGAACAGTTCAGCCAAACTGGAAGAAATAAGAACATGAAGGGCAAGAAACAGTCCTATAAAGAGAGACTGAAGGTGGGGGGCATATTTAGCCTTGAGAAAAGACCAAGGAATTATAGCACTCTTTAAGTACCTAAAAGTATGTCATGCAGAAAATGGTCAAGACCCATTTTATATCACCCAAAGCATGGGATACTGAACATTTAAATTTAAAAAAAAACTTGTTAGCAGCAGCAGAAGTTTGAGAGCACAACTAATTAACCAGAGAAGTGGCCGCCTTCCCTTTGCTGGATATGTTCAAGCAAAGACTGGACAGCAATCAGCCAAAGATGCTTTAATTTGCATTGCTGCACTGAGCAGCAGATTGGATTCAGTGGCCTAAATGGCCACTTCCCACTTTAAAAGTGTCAAAATGAACACTTTTTGGGTGGGATGGGGAATCAGAAAATGAGTATAAATTGAAATCTATACAAAGTATCCACCTTGGAATTTTTTTTTAAAAGGGGGGCTGACAATTCATGTGAATGAGGCATATTTTTATATTAATTTAGTTACAGAGATCCTGACATTAAAAATTCATACACATGGGGAGAATTGGGCACAACACATACAACCTGCATGTTGGAGTTTTCCAAAGAAAATAGAATGGTAATATCAAAAAGCCAAGTTTTTATTCTTGTATATAGAAAAAAAAGGCAATATATTAGTCAAATTCTTAAATTAATCCCACAAGTTGGAAGAAATACATAATAAAAAGCTTTCCTACCCATGTAGTTGCAAACTATTATGTGTAGTCCACTTTTTCCATATATCAATGTTTTTTCTCAGTGTTCCATCTCCGCTGAAAGAAACATTTCCACATTAATTCCAAGGAAGTATGAAAGTTACATTCTGAGCTAGCTGCAATATTACATTTTTATATGAGCAGGTTGAAGTTAATACATTTTTCAATTCATCATAGGGGTATTTTTTTCAAAGTTAATATTGTTTTATTGTATTATCATAAAACACAAGTAGTACTTATATTATACGGGTACAGTGGTATTTATACAGAATTGATTAGAGATTATTAACACTCTGATGATTTAGATAACTTAAACCTTTAAAGATAAAGGGGAAAAAGAGTTTATATCAATATTAATTATAATTTCTAAAATGTTAATGTTGATAAGCATAAAGTTGCTTAAATTTTACAGTATGGAGAGCCAGTTTGGTATAGTGGCTAAGGCGCTGGCCTAGAAAGCAGGGGACTGAGTTCTAGGTCTCCCCTATGCCTGAAAGCCGGTTGGGTGACTTTGGGTCAGTCTCTCTCTCTCTCTCTCAGCCCAACCCACCTCACAGGGTTGTTGCTGTGGGGAATATAGGAGGCAGGAGTATTAGTTTGTTTAATGCCGAGGGGGGGGGGAGAGAGAGAGAGAGAGAGAAATCAAATCATCATCATCATCTGGTAGCATTGATAAACAACTGCAAAATGCTTAAGTTATTTCTTATATAACAAAGGTTTTTGTCTTAAGCTTAATACTTAGGTCTCCACTGCATTGTTAATTATTGTTGTTTATGTTTACTAGAAAAAAGAAAAACAGAAAAGTTAAAAAGCTATCTGGTTTCTAACTTCCCCTTCTTCATGCCTTGACCAGTTTGCAGTGTTTATAACCATTTAGGCCCCCTTAGAAACATTTGTGTATTTTAATTGACACAAAATACATGAAATACAGCAATTAGCCCTAGTGTTGACTAACTTAATTGGTTTATAATTTTGATTTCTACGGCCAGCACTCTATGCAGTTCTGGGTGGCTTACAAGGGTTAAAAACAACAATATAAGAACGCTTTCAAAGCTGTTATATTCATTATAAGAAAGCATTTTCTCCGTGACCCTGCTTGCCACATGACGACATTGCTTAACAGATGAGATGCAAAGCATGCCAACCCTGTCAGGATCTTACCATATGGGCAAAGGAGACAGACAGTCCTACAAATATCCAGGTCCTCTGTCATGTAGGGCTTTTTAGATGATGACTGGGATCTTCTACCAGAAGCATTAAAAGCACAGCCATAATTATTTGTGCAGCTGCATTTTGGACCATCTATAGCTTCCCAAAGCTCTTCAAGGGTAGCCCCATGTAGAATACAAGTCTATGATGCTCATCAGTTTGGAATAAGTCACTATTTCCTTTATATTCATAAGTATATTCTTTCCCAGTCACTTTTAGCATAAAAAAAGTCTTGCTGAACAATGGTTCAGTTTCCTAAACCTCTACTATATAAAAAACAAATGCATATATCAATGTATCAAATTTAATAACACATATACGAAGAATACACAATAAAGCTATCTTCATCAGAGTTCAAACAACAAGCATGACATGGATAAAAGGATGTTATAAACAACTGCCACAAGCAGCAACTGAGACTAAGAAAAAAATAATCAAATTTAATTTTTGAAACTTATTAACATATACAGTAAGGAGCAACTTTACAACTTAGCATTTGTGAGTTAAGTTAGGCTGGAATAAGTGACTCAAGATAACCCATAGATCCACATAGTGGGGAAGGGATTCGAATTAAGATTTCCAAGTGACACATGCCAGCTACCCAGGATTCCCAAGTGACACATCCCAGCTGATATTTGTTGTCTTCCCCCCTCCCCTTTTTATTGTATTATTGTAAATCTTAATACATTATATTGTTTCCATATAAAGATAGTTGTACGGTATTAATTAAAATTATTGACATTCTATTGTTTAGATAACTTAGAATATATATATGCATAAACATATGAATGTTAATAAAAGGAAAAAAATAAGATAAGCAAAACCAATTTAACAAAAATTAAAATACCAAAAAGTAGTTAAAAAGAAGAAGAAAAAGAAAAGGAAAAAGGAGCTGTTTTTTCCTGAAGCATAGCACTTCCTCCAACCTGCTAAGGGCAAGTTAACAAAGGCAGCTCTGTGACCTTAATTAGGGGGCTGGCCGCTTCTGCCTGTAACTGACAAGACTTCAATCACTTTCACACTTTCCACCTTTGTCTGTCTCCTAAGGATTTTACTTCAGCTTTCCTTTTTCCCTTGACTCCCCCACCCTTTGGAATGCTCACCCCAGCACTGGGATAATTAGCAAGAAAGGAATCAATGTTTGCTCATTGGAGAGTTAGAGATTACAAGAAGTAAGTAGGCACACAATGGGGAATACACTTCAAAAGAAATGTGCTAGCACCAGCTGTTTGCCTCCTTACTCCCTTTTAATCCCTTACTCTGCAGTGTCCCCATGCCACAGGATCAAGATTTTCAACCTTCCCTGCCAGCTTTCCACAAGCAAAATCAATGGGGAAGCCAGCAGGAAGTCAGAAGTTGCGATCACATGAGGTCCTCACTTAATGACCTGTGATTTGCTTGACAATGACAACTGGGGACTGCCAGGATTGCCATCGCTAAGTGATATGTAGTCATGTGACACCACACTTTACGACTGCATCACTTAGTGATGAAAATTTCAGTCCCAATTACTGTCATTAAGCAAGAACTACCTGTAGTGACTGAGTTGCTGGTCCCAACAGTGGTCACTAAACAAGGACCACCTTTACCATCTGTAGAACATTTTGTACCAATTTTCCTTTAAGTTATAACTTGGTGTAAATTTTATATATCTAGTCCATAATTCTTCCCATTGCTGTGTTGCGACTGTTTCTTTATAATTTTGCATCCATTTTATCATACAGTTCATATTTGCTGTCTTAACACTGGTAACAGCTAGCATTAGAAAAGTATGCCACAAACCGCATACTGAGTTAAAATTTAACACAGTTTAACCTACCTGCAAGGAACATCACATAATATTCTGTCGTAGAAGAGAATCTCTTTTTTCCCATTTGTACTGATCTGTATATTAGGGATACTTGAGGCATCATGATTAATAACCATAATGCAAGGACTGTTCAACCGCTTTGCCTGATGAACTAGCAGATAACAACGTTTGTTATCAACATCATTTGCAATTACAAATCCCTCTAGGAAAAATAATAGAAAATCTTCCGGTTAAAAAAGAATCATTACTTGGGAGGTGGAAGGATTATTTTTTCAAGAATTATTAGTTGAGATAAGATCAAAATACTAACTAAATAGATTCAGGAAAACATAATTCAAAAATTATTTTATAACATTTTTATACTATCTTCTCACAGGACTCAGGGCATTGTACAAAATTAGCACAGAACAAAGCTTGGCAACTTCAAATATAAAATTAATTTAGAGCACAACTGATGGTCACCCAATATTCATAACTAGGTGTTAAATCCCAATTTTAAAAGTATGGTTTCTAATGCTTTCCTGAAAGCCAGACATGCTGAGGCCAAACACACCTAAAGGGGCAATGTATCCCATAGAACAGAGAGCCAGTTGGGTGTGGTGGTTAAGGCACCAGGCTAGAAACCAGGAGACTGCGGCTTCTAGTCCCGCCTTAGGCATGAAGCCAGCTGGGTGACCTTGGGCCAGTCACTCTCCCTCAGGAGGCAATGGCAAATTACTTCTAAAATCTTGTCAAGAAAACCGCAGGGACTTGTCCAGGCAGGCTCTGAGAATCAGACACAGCTGAACAGAAAAAAAAAATCCCATAGAAGAAAGACCATCTTCTGGTTCATATCCAAATACTTTGGACCATTTTATTCTACAGGGCTTATGAGTGCTAGTAGTAATAGAACTGCCATTCAGTTAGGCTTTTAAATTCTGGTTGCTGGGGTTTTTTGTTTGGCTTTTTTTTTTGCGAATTGGATGGTAGTACTGCATATGCATGCAGTACATTTCCATTTTTCTCTGTTGTTCTGTAAATTGCCTTCAGTCCAAGTGAAATAGACAGAATACGAATGGTACAAAGTGAGAATATTAATATAGTAATATGGATAGAAAAAACTGGATGGGACCAGGAAATCACAAGAGGCGGCTAACATCCAATTTGCAGAAAAATGGTATGTAGAGAATATGGTGACAGAGAAAACTGGTGGAAACCAAAATTAATCAACAAAAATTCTAAAACGTGTTTTTTAATGTGGACAAAACACCTATAAGAGCAGACATACGCTCAAATGACAATTTGGATCCAATATGACCAAGTGATGAAAATAATGAACACACATACACTTGTATTATTCAAATGTATATGGCAGGATGCCCAATATGATAAGTGTGAATAGCAGATGACTTCCATGAATAAACAACCAGGTGGTGGTCTCGTAAGCAAGTCTTTAATTGCAGAAAAGACAGCCACAGCATTTCTCATCTAGCATCATCTGGTTTTAAGGCTCCCTTTATATCTCCCTAACACAATCCCTTAAAGGCATTACTTTTGCCCTTGACTTTAGTAATACTCTGTAGGTGAATAAATTGGGGACCAAAAGCTCTAGTGGAAGATCAGTGCTGAAATGTGAAGGGATTTTGAAAGGAAGTCAACTGTCAATTTGGTAAACCTGATTATATTTCTCAGTTGCTCAATTCAACCTCCCTCTCACTTACCTGGAAAAGGAACACTCATGTCTGCATGCAGCATCTCAATAAGCTGGGCAGTCTTGGACCCAGGTGCAGCACACATATCTAGAATCTAACAGATTAAGACGTTTAACAGAAACAGAGGGTTATTAATATTGTTCAACATATTCAAAGCGTATCTTCTTAGATATACTATTATTTGTAGAGAGTTTTGGGAAGGAAACCTACAGAATTAAGGGTGTTGCATCTAGCAGGGTGGTATTAAGTTCTTGAAGGTATTACACATTTTTCAGTTAAGGTACAGGCATTCTAATTCTGATTTAGCCATTACAGCTGAAAACGAGTATCTCCAAGAAAGAGAATCAGGGAGATTCAAGTATGTTTTGAAAGGTACCTACTTGTGGATGCTTGTAGAATCCACAAATTATTATTTTTTTAGTTTAAAATGACTAAAATATTGTGAGATCTCCCAATATTTTGTGAAATTTCAGCCAAATATATTATGATAGAAGTGTCTGACACACGAAAAGGTTGTCTCCTGGTTTAGAAATTGTACGGAACACTGCCTTTCTCTCTACCATCTCACAACCCAGAAAAAGCCAACAATGAGAAAGGAGGCGAGAAGTGAAAAAAAGGAAAAGTTTGGGGTACATTTTTTGCTGTCTTTTAGGGGCATAAAGCAAGATAGGAAGGTGGCAACAGGTGTACTGGAGAACTCCAGGCCCTGGAGCATTATATTTTTAAAAAATCTGAATATGAAATTGTACTTTAAATTAAGGATAGGGGAAAAGACAGATAAGCGTTTCAACACATGGATAATACAAATATAAAAATGAAATTATTAATGCATAAACTGTTAAATCATGGAAAAGATAAAACAAGTGGAAAATCTTATTTTTAGATATTTAAACCACGGAGATGTCAATATTACATTCTATTCTTTTATACTGAATATTTATTCACCAAATTTAAAAAAGAATATTCAATACAAATGTATAGTATTAAGTATTAATATATATATTCCTTTATGCTTTTTCCCCAAAATGATTTCAGATATCATAATACAAGAATACCTTATGATGAGGCTGAATATTAAGAAGCAATGGAGGGATCATGCTGACAGCTTCCTGACGACTAATATTTCCCTAAAACAAAATAGATATAGTAAACAATTCCAACTTCATCTTATATTTATATACACTGAAGAAAACATAAACCATATCTGCCCAAAAGACATACTTAAATTTAAGATAATCCCCCTGAATGAGAGACTTCCAGAAAATTCCAAAGTTATAGACTGATCGATTAAAAAAAAAACAACCCTTAGATGGTAACAGCAAGCTACTTCCATATTGTTGCCAAGAAAACTACACAGATGTAGCCATGAAATGACCAAGACGAGCTCAACTTGTAGAAACGTTAAAAGTGAGCAGAAATAAAGTTTTATGCAACATTTTCAATACAAAATGACCATATTTCATTGTCATATCCATATCTAATAAACCCCTGTAAACAACTAATTCGTAAGTCACAAGGATCAGTTCTTCAATCCACTGCATAACTTGGGCCGTTAACTTATTTTTTCAATGCTGAAGGACATAGGAAGGGTGTGGAAAATTCATTTCCATTGCCCAGCCATCAATTTACATGTAACAGATAGTAGGTCAAAAGAATATGGATGTTCCCAATATTAAACCCTGTCTCAAAGTCAAATTGTTGTATATCCAGTAGAATCTTGGTTAACTGGAATTCAAGCAACTGGCACTCTCAAGCAACTGGCAAAAAAAATGAAGAAATAATACATTAAATAAAAATTTAAATAAAATCAATTTTAGCAGAAAGGCAAGTTTAAACTTGGCCTGCTGTGCCATGCCGATCTGATCCCCCTCCAGCAGAAAGGCAAGTCCAAACCCGGCACTCTGCACCACACCGACCCCCCCCCCCTGCCAGCAGAAAGGCAAGTCCCGGTGCTCCGCACCACACCGCACTGTGCCACACCAACCCCCCAGCAGAAAGGCAAGTTCAAACCCACCTTTTTAAAGGTAAGCCCAAACCACCCCTCCACTAGAAAGGGACCAGATTGGCGCAGCACACCAAGCCCAAACCCACCCCTCTGCCACAAAGGGATCGGCTGATCCCTCTCTAGCAGAAAGGCAAGTCCAAACTTGGCACACCTATTTGTAACAGTAACCCTCAAGCAACCAGAAACTACATTTATCCAGCATCTACCAATCCCCATGGGTGCCAGTTAACCGAGATTCTACTGTAATCATATCTTCCCAGAACAAAACTTTATGACACCTCAAAAAGATAGATTTAATGAAGCGTTATTCTCAACAAGGCCTGTTTCCTACTATGAGCCATATTCTGATAGCCAGAAATGTAAGACATTAAAGTACTAATATCAACAAATATTTTAAGAATGAGTCACAGTTTACACGGCTGGGTTTTAAAAAGTAATGTGCAGCATGCTTTTTCATTGGTTCTAAAGTAATCATACTTCAACACTGTTCCTATCCCAAACAGATTAAAAACATGAAAGAAGGTAGCTTAACCTCAAACTCTGAATAAAAAGTTTCTTGAATTCAAGAGATCATATGAAGCCCAGAATGAAAAATAAAAACAGCAACAAACAAGTTAGTACTTACACATTCAGTTTCACTAACAAGAAAATGATGAAATTTTTCTAGCTGTGGAGATTTCCGCAAGACTTTTCGGTTTAGGTTTGTATGCCATGCCAACTCCTCTGGATACCTAATAAAATAAAGCACCTTTGAATACAGTATCCATAGAATCTCTGAACTGGCATAAGAGAACATGCAACTGCATCTTAAACTGAATGCACATGAACTCACTTCAATGTACCTATGAATAATGCTGTTGATTAATGTGCTAGAAGAAATACGTTATAGGAAAAAAATTGTAAACACTTAAAGTGGGCTTGGATCCCAAGCTGCCCTTCCATCCATTTAAAGGTTCTTTCTGTTTAAGGAAAGGACTTTGATGGGGCAGTACAGCTTTACATTGGGAAAGGGTGTACAGACCACCTTTTTCTCTTCACCGAGTTGTTGAGAAATGGTATGAATATAAGGAAGAATGTTTATTGTATGTTTGTTGAATTAGAGAAAGTATGGAACAAAGCTTAAATTCAGTAAGATTGAATCATGGAACATTTACAAAAATACGAAAATTGTGTATTAAACGAGTTACACAGCAAATGGTAACACAAGAATGTTACCTTCTTTGTCTGATGTATTTATGGAATGTATAAGAAATGCTTATTTGGTTACTGTTAAGAATGTATCTGCACTCTTGCATGCAGACAATACTTTGTTGGTTGAGAACCCAAATGTTTTGCACAAACTGTTAAACTACATAATGCGACAGTGAATATGGATCTGAAAACTAATGTATCAAAGACCTAAGTAATTATTTTAGATATAGAACATGGAGTTAATGTATTGACTATTCTAAAGCCTTTGACTGTGTGGACCATAACAAATTGTGGCAAGTTCTTAGTGGTATGGGGATACCAAGTCATCTTGTATGCCTCCTGAAGAATCTGTATAACCACCAAGTAGCAACAGTAAGAACAGACCACGGAACAACGGACTGGTTTAAGATTGGGAAAGGAGTACGGCAGGGCTGTATACTCTCACCCTACCTATTCAACTTGTATGCAGAACACATCATGCGACAAGCTGGTCTTGAGGAATCCAAGGCTGGAGTTAAAATCTCTGGAAGAAACATTAACAATCTCAGATATGCAGATGATACCACTTTGATGGCTGAAAGTGAAGAGGAACTGAGGAGCCTTATGATGAAGGTGAAAGAAGAAAGTGCAAAAGCTGGCTTGCAGCTAAACCTCAAAAAAACCAAGATTATGGCAACCAGCTTGATTGATAACTGGCAAATAGAGGGAGAAAATGTAGAAGCAGTGAAAGACTTTGTATTCCTAGGTGCAAAGATTACTGCAGATGCTGACTGCAGTCAGGAAATCAGAAGACGTTTAATCCTTGGGAGAAGAGCAATGACAAATCTCGATAAAATAGTTAAGAGCAGAGACATCACACTGACAACAAAGGCCCGCATAGTTAAAGCAATGGTGTTCCCTGTAGTAACATATGGCTGCGAGAGCTGGACCATAAGGAAGGCTGAGCGAAGGAAGATCGATGCTTTTGAACTGTGGTGTTGGAGGAAAATTCTGAGAGTGCCTTGGACTGCAAGAAGATCAAACCAGTCCATCCTCCAGGAAATAAAGCCAGACTGCTCACTTGAGGGAATGATATTAAAGGCAAAACTGAAATACTTTGGCCACATAATGAGAAGACAGGACACCCTGGAGAAGATGCTGATGCTAGGGAGAGTGGAAGGCAAAAGGAAGAGGGGCCGACCAAGGGCAAGATGGATGGATGATATTCTAGAGGTGACGGACTCGTCCCTGGGGGAGCTGGGGATGTTGACGACCGACAGGAAGCTCTGGCGTGGGCTGGTCCATGAAGTCACGAAGAGTCGGAAGCGACTAAACGAATAAACAACAAACATGGAGTTAATGATTGCAAGTAACACACCTGGCAAAAAAGTAGAGTAAGTAGATGGATTTTACTTTGGTATATATAGAATATTTACTAAAGATGGGAAAATGGATAAAAAAAATGTATGCATGCAAATGCTTGTAGCAAGGTAGAAGGTAGTACCTGGACTGCTGCAAGGAATAAATGTTTGTTGAAAAAAAGCAAACATGATAATTCTACCCACTTAATTATATGGTTGAGAGGCTGATGTCAGGAGCATAAAAGTAAGGTGAATGCAGTTGGAAGAAGTTACTTAAAAAGTGTATATGGTACACCCCCCACCCCCACAAAGTCCTGCTGTGCTGCCTAATCATGGCAGGAGGATGCGTTCCTGGGAAAGGTGAGTGCAGGAAGGTATACCAAGAGTCTACATTCCCAGCAGTGCCACCCAAGGAGTGACGGTCATTCCAGCTGCCCAGCTAAAGCAAGTAGGCATCTACATTGGACAGCAGTGAGACAGGAAGATGCTGGAAGCAGATGATCACTTTAGTGACAGTGCCAAAGGCAACAATTCATACTGCGCAGGAGAAGGCAATTAATAATAATAATAATAATAATAATAATAATAATAATAATTTTATTAAACTTGCAGGCCACCTGACTCCCAACAACTTTGGATGGCTCACAACAATCAGACAAAGAAATTACAATGGTGTATTTTTACCAAGCAAACCACACGTTTATAATATAATATAAAATGATTAACAATACAGTGCCAGATGATGGACCCCTCAGATCAGATGGCACTCAACATACTACTGAGGAAAAGCTGAGGATCTTTTAGGGTACTGATGGTATTTATGATGTGGCTAGATTAAACTCTTTAGAATGTGTAATTACTGATGTTGCAGGAAAAGAAAATCCAAAACTGCTAAGACAGAATTACAGTGGAAATATGGAACTTATGAAGCATGAACATGGAAAAGCTCAGCATAATGAAATATGAAATGAAACAACTACAGATTGACAATTTAGGCATCAGCAAATTGAGATAGACAGGGATCGGACACTTTCAGAAATGACTGAGGAACATGAAGCAGTATTGATGATGCCTGCTGGATAACTGAGGAACCAAAGAATACCAAAAAGAAGTCCCTATGTGCTTCATTGATTATAGAAAGGTTTTTATTGTGTCAATCACATTAAGCTGTGGAATGTGCTTAGAAAATGGGAATATCAGAACATATCATTGTCCTCATGCAAAACTTATATACAGGTCAGGAAGCCACAGTACAGATAGAACATGACGAAACAGACTGGCTCCAGGTTGGCAATGGAATGAGACAAGGCTGTATACTCTCCCCTTATTTATTCAACTTACATGCTAAATATATATTAAAAGAAGCTGGATTTGAAGAGGATGAGTGTGGTTTTAAAACTGAGAAGAAACATCACTAACCTGCGCTATACTGATGACACTACTCTGATAGCTGAAAATGCACAGAATCTGCAAGCTCTAGTAGTAAATGTCAAGGAGCCCAGTGAAAAATGTGACTAAAATTAAATATAAAGAAGACCACACTAATGACAACAGGTACAACAATCAGCCTTATAATTGATAATAAAGATACTGAAGTGGTGGATAGCTTCTGCCTTTTAGGATCAACCATCAACAGTAAAGGAACAGGCAATCAAAAAATACTCCACAAAATAGTACTTGGTAGGCAGCCATGAAGTCCTTGAAAAAAGTGTTCAGATGCTGTGGTGTGTCTATATCCACAAAGACCAGAATAGTGCGATCAATGATATTCCCTATGATAATCTACAGCAGTGAAAGTTGAACTTTGAAGAAGCAGTATAGAAAGAGTATTGACACCTTTGAACTTTGGTGTTGGGGAAGACTCCTGAGAATACCATGGACAGCCAAGAAAACAAACAAATGGATCACTGAACAAATCAACCCAGAGTTCTCACTTGAGGCACAAATGACCAGGTCCAAATTATCCTACTTAGGACACATTATACAAAGACCTAGCTCCCTGGAGAAGGCTCTAATGCTGGGAAAGGTAAAAGGAAAGAAAAGAAGAGGACAACCAGCAACGAAGTAGATGGACTCAGTTACAGTGGTGATGAGTGCACAGTTGAAAGACCTGAAACATCAGGTTAGGGAAAGATAGTCATGGAGAAAATTTATCTATCTTGTTGCTAAGAGTCCACACCATCTTGATGGCACATAATTGATCAATGGTAAAACAATAATAGGGTCAAGAATACATAGATGATGGATGAATGTGCACTGAATACAAAATGTGTGACCTGTGCATAAGAAGTACATTAAGATGTGTAGAGAATGAATGAGGACTGCATCAGAAAAGAAAAAATATGAATAAGAGTGAATGAGTCAAGATGGTAAGATTGAGAAACTAATGGTGGGATGGAATTGATGAGATCTTCAAATGGCGAGATAAGAAGTTTAAAGAATAAAAGGTAACATATGAATGGGTTTATGAATGTAATGAAAACAAGGATTGTTTGCAAGGCTACAAAAGTATCAAGGGATATAGTAAACAATATCAACTAGATCTAGTGAGATTCCCTCTCTCTTTTTTTTTGATTCTTGCTTTTAATTCATTTTGTTCACTCCTTATTTTTCTGAGCTTTATGCAACAGTTTAATCTGAAGTGAATAGCATGAGAAATGTGCATGTATGTATATTAAAGCCCGATTTTTCTAGCATATTGTTAGAATGGGAATTGACATTGTATTTGTGTTTGGTTAAGTGATTGGTTTTAATGGGACGCGGTGGCGCTGCGGGTTAAACCGCTGAGCTGTCGATCGGAAGGTCGGCGGTTCGAAACCGCGCGGCGGGGTGAGCTCCCGTTGTTAATCCCAGCTCCTGCCCACCAAGCAGTTCGAAAACATGCAAATGTGAGTAGATTAATTGGTACCGCTTCGGCGGGAAGGTAACGGCGTTCCGTGAGTCATGCTGGCCACATGACCCGGAAGTGTCCTATGGACAACGCCGGCTCCAAGGCTTAGAAACGGAGATGAGCACCGCCCCCTAGAGTCGGACTCGACTGGACTTTACGTCAAGGGAAACCTTTACCTTTACCTTAAGTGATTGGTTTTCCATGTAATTTGTTTTTGGTTGTAATAATAACTGGCTAAATTTGGAGCACTGTTCATCTTGTGAATCATCATCAGACATGCAGTTTCTCTCTCTCTCTCTCTCTCTTTCCTTCTTTCAACTCCTATAGAATTGTAAATCTACCCATGAACAATTGGCCAGAACTGTCAGCATTTTTAATGTACCACTACTTCCAAATGTGTACAATCTATACAAAGCTAACATTCAAACTATATTACTAAAAATTATTATACCAGTCAATAACTATATATACAAACTTACCAGCTTAATGGCTGCGGCATTTCAATTTTCTGACCATCTACCACCAGATTCTCTATCTCCTTGAAATACTTCTCCTTTAAACAACGGAGAATTTCTTTGGCATGGCTAGAGAATGAAAGAGAAACCAACCAGAGCAAGGTGAAACACAAGCTGTCAACTAAATAACTTTTCAAGTTCCCAAAATTCTTAATGTCATGTAGTTTTAGCTACAATAAGTATGAAAACAACAACCTCATACATTTCAATGGCTGCCCAAATTGAACTAGAATTCCAATTTACCACATTTATGAATCACCAAATTTCTTAATTTTGTCACAACTCTACACTAGGCAAGTTTTGTAGCGCTGTAGAAAAAGCTACTTAGTGATTGACATGGATAGCAAATACATTTACTATTTGCTAGCATATACAAAGTATTCATTGCATGTGTAATCAACCACCATACAGATCAAGTTGTTTAAGTGTCATTTGTGTATGTAAAGCAAATCTGACAACTAAATTTTGCTATAAAGTGAAAATTTCAACTAAACTTTTTGACATCAAGGTACCCCTTCTCTTTTCAATGTTTGTTTCTAACCACTATGCCTCTAAATTCCAATAATTTGGAGTAACACTGTATATTTTGACAGCTGATATTTTCAGCATAAAACCACACATTTATGAGAATGTGCATAAACTGCACCAAAGTGAGAGATGTACCATCTAAAACGAGTTTGATTTTTTAAAGACCAGTGGTATCCTATTTTTTTAACATTTTAAAACACTACTGGCAGCATGTGAGTGATTCTGCAGACACTTGCTTACAGAAACCAATATGTACTATATCCTACAAATTTACTTCTCCAATTTATATGCAAGCAATAGCAGCAACAGTCACAAGAGATACCTAGAAATGAAATGTTGTAATTGCCTTTCCCTCTATTTGTTTGGTCCAGAACTATATGGGCAAAAATAAGCCTCCCAATATACAAATTGCCAGTTCATGTCTGGAAAAGCACAGAAACTGTTAAAGAGGTGCAAATAGTATAAATAATATACTGTAAGTTTTGGATGCAATCATATTTCCAATTTTAAAAAAAAGTTCTGCAGGTTCCTGAAACTGTAAAAATAGCTCCCCCCCAAAAAAGACTCTCTGCCCAAGTCTATAGTGCAAAAGAAAACTTCCTGCATCATCCTGTCATATTTTCCAGCTTCACTTGGGAATAGCAAGAACTGAACTTGAGAACCTCTCCTTGCAAAGAATATGCTCTTCCAGACTGATCTACATCCTCTTTCCTATGATGATCATGATCCAGCAAAGCTGTCATGTACAATTTGCTTCAGTTAAGCTTAAGCCCTTAAATAATATATTCTTCTTATTTTTCAAAACAACAGTGCACTCACACCACCAAAAAACACAAACAGGTCTCATTTAGTTTTTTTACAGCCATATTTTTATTTATTTTTCAATTTCAAAACATTCAAATGTAACTTTAAAAAAATACTATGCATATATGATTGGAAGTTCCTTCTGAATCCACATACTGTATATAGAGGTACAAACTAACAGTCTATGCTTTTAAATGGAAAGCCAAATCTCATTTCAAACATCTCAGAATAGAATGCTTTATGTGAGCTGCTTTCATATAACCTCATTTCCCCACCTAACATTCAGTGAAGTAACCTATCATATAAAGTTGCTGTACTCAGTACAAGATAACATAAATGAAATCATTTCAGTGAGTTCTTTGATCTCTGTCTCTCTCAACTCAGAACAAAGTATTTTAAATTCAGCAAGGCTTACCACCATGTAAACATGTATAAAATTAGTTTGAGTCCCTTTAAATTTCCTAAATGAAAGATTTAAAATTATAGGTAGGTGTATGTACACACACACACCCTAAAATATGTAAGGGAAGATACAGCCTGTTCAAACTGAACTGAAGTATGTATTTGATTTATATAGCCACCCATCTCACATAAAAAAAAACCCACAAAAAAAATATGGAAGCAGTTTGCTACTGACTTCTTCAGGAGGGTTTCAACTTTTTATTCTAGCTTACAGCTCTAATATTTTCTAATGATGTCCCACCCAGATAGTAATTAGGTGCCACCCAGCTTAGTTTTACAAGATCAACCAAGGTGAACTTGGTTCCGGATCCTTACCGGTAAGAGAGCGCAAATAAACGCTACTCACCTCTTATATCCTGTGATCCGCAGAGTGGCTGGCAGAGGCTCCCTCAGAGTCGCCAGGAAGCTCTCCCATTCCTCCTGAGGCACAATGCCAAGTTTCCCATAGTAGTGTTCAAACGACGCATTCTCCTTCACGATGTCAGGATACCCACTATCGGGCCAGGCCTAGTGAGAAGCAAGCCAAGGAGGGAAGCCTCAATCGAGTCCAATTCTCAATCCCACGATCAAAGCACAAAGCAGTTACACGCATAAAGGAACAGGCATCAGCCCAGCCCAGCCCCGCTCCGTGGAAACGGAGAAAACAAGTACGCCGGATGCTCAGTTAGCCTTTCTTGGCAAGAGTATCAGAATAACAGCTCTGTAAAAAAACCTCCCCATCAGGACAGGCCTTCCCCCCGCCAGGCGCGGCCAAAAGGAGCCCGCCGCGATTAGGCCCAAACTCACCTGGGAGCCTCCCTCTCGGCTCTGCTGCTGTCTTCGGCGTTGCCTGCGACCCATCACGCACCCCGCTCGCTGGTGCCACAAGGCTTGGAGCCGAAACAGGCCCACGCCTGAAGCCAGTATTTTCGCCACACGCCAAACGTGCTCAAACTGTCCGTCCAACAAACTCCCCGTTCAGTGATAGGTCGCCCGTGTGGATTCCCGCGCAGGCGCTTAGCCGGCTCCCGTTCCTCAGACTACAACAGTGATCAACGTATACACAGCCTCTAGATTCCGAGTTCCTTTTCGAAGTTAATCTTCTTGGGTTCTTGAGACCAAGGAAGGAAGGAAGGGAGTCCAATCCGAGTTTGTGCGTACCGGTGGGTTACTTTTCCTTGCTCAACATTGAATCCCCCACCAGCATGTTTCTATGTAAGCTTGCAGAGTAAAGGTCGTGGTCAAGAAACTGAGTGTTGATTTTGAGATGGAAGAGAGCGGCTCTAATGAAGGCCTTTAACTAGCCTGACATTTGTTCTAAACGGTAAGGTTTATGTTATGTTAATGTCAAGTGTCTTTTATGGATATACGATGTCAATATGGTTTGTCCACCAAACCGTGATTAAATAAATAATAGGTCAATCGAATGGTGGTCTTTGTGAAGGAATCCAAATGAATACATTCCGAATGCATCCCTTCTGAGTAGCACATTTCATTGCCAGCTTTCTGTTAGGAGGGTTTTTGCTATAGTTTTAGTGGCATTTTCCTTCTTGTAACTTAAAAACATGGTTACGTCTCCTGAACTCTGGGATGATACGAAACTTTCTTTAGCATGAAATCATTCAAGTTATCTGAAGCGTGTATAAGACAAAATGAATAAGTACCTGAAGAGATTATGATGATAATTACAAAACATTTACAATCCTGCCAAACACATATCGATGAAATTTATTAAAAGCAAAAACAATAGCTAAAAGCTCCTTCACAATCTAAGCATAGTTCTGTTCTATTAGTGGCAGTGCTGGGTGAGGAATTCTGAGAGTTAAAGTCCACGCATCTTAAAGTTGCCAAGGTTGAGAAACACTGTTCTAGAGGCATAAGCAATAGGTCTTTTGGCCTGAAATAAACATGGATCCAATCCCTCTCTTATATTCCTTAAATTTCTAACTGTATAATGTTCTGTGATTGATCTACATTTTTCAACTTTCACCAGGAAGACTTGCCTTGCAAGTTTTGAGATAACAAACTTTTTGGTTTAACCCCAGATTTAATCCTTATTAATATACAACTTTTCCTCATGTCTAGACTAAGCACCTCTGTGAGTGGAGGGAGAGAGGCTGCAGAACTATAAAACTTGCACAACAAAAGCAACTCCTTTGTGAGGCAAATTCTGGAGACTGTCCTTGCCACTCTGGTTCACCATGGCAGATGGAAGTGTTGGCAGAGTGCTTAGAAAGCATTTGGCCCAGGAGAGATCAGAAAAGTCACACACCAGGCATTTCTATAAAAATAGAAATTTTATTTACAGAAAGCAAACATATTTACAGGCTGTTTGCTGAGAGGAGAGATTTCTCTCAGCTGCATACTCTCTGCAAGCCTACACAGAAGGGATACTGAAACTAAAACAAGTTCAGGCAAGTTCCTCCCTTAGGCAATGCAACCATTAACATGTGAAAAGGGGGCAATTAAATTCAACCTCTTCACCCAAAATGATTACTTACCATAGTAACCTTAATCTGCAGTAGAAAACATATTAACAGGAAGAAAGGCCCCTGGTGCTGTAAATAATTAATAGAGACAATTTAAAGAAACATGATGCTGTTTGTTTTGGTCCTGACACCTCTTTTAATCTCCTCCTGCTTCAGTATCTGTCCTGCAAATTCTAAATTAGCTGGCAATACAAGAATGTCAGAAAACAAATGTAATCAAAATAATGCAACACTGGGTTGATGGTAATGGTGGGCTGTAAGATATCTAATGCCTCTTGCTGTGGGGAATCCCAGTACCAAGCTGCATCCTTTTTAAACAAACTTCTAAGAGGTCCTATTAGCACTGACATATTGGTTATGTACTTTGCTAGATCTTGTAGCATTCCTAAAAGGGTCTGAATACCTTTCCAATACATGGGTGCTGGCATTTTCTTGATAAGTTGTCCTACAGCAACTTCTGAACTCACTCCATCTTTAGAGGTAATATGTCCCATATTGCCTTACACTAACACCAAAAACTGTACTTCACTATGGTTAAACTTAACTCCCTTCTCATGAGTCCTTTTCTGCTCCTATCTCAGAACCTGCTCATGCTCCTGAACTGCAAATGTGGCTATGGTCATATTTTGAGTAATGGTGTGAACCCCTTGGATGTCAGCAAACATTCAGAGTTCTTTTGTTGGAATATCTCACTTAGCTGTACTAGAGATTACCCAGTTTTGAAGTAAGTCTCTTTTGGTGTGAGGAAGGAAATGTTGCAATTTCACCTGGCACTTCCAGGAATTCATCACTGAAAGAAATGTGCCTAATGTACCTCCCAGGAGTGAATAAACATATTGAGCAAATTGTAGCAAACTCCCCCCAGTGATAGTTGCTTCAGCATAGCATTGTGAAAAAAATATATTTTCATTCTTGAGATTCTGATACATCTTGGCTAAAAAGCTGCAAATATTTCTGAGATAAATTGAGAGTGCTCATTTCTTGTGGTCAATTATTCTAAGTATCCAGAAGTCCTTGATCTGGAGGATAAATCTTCTGCCATGATTATTGCTAAGGTAAAATATTTATGCAATCAGATTTGATGGTGGGAAGTCTGTATCACACTTTTGGCATGCCTTTTCTAAGAGTCCATGTAGCATTAGATGGCTTTTGTTTTTGTTTTTAAAATGTTTACACTCTATTTTTTGTGAAGTTTTAGTGCACCTCATAAGTTATTTCCACTTTCTTCTTTCTCTTTTGGTCTAAGGAAGAAGCAGTCCCTTTACCCTCTTATTTGCTCATCTTAATTCTATTAAGTGTAGACCCAGTTTGGTGTAGTGATTGGCATCAGACTAGAAACCGGGAGACTGTGAGTTCTAGTCCCACCTTAAACACAAAGCCAGCTGGGTAACCTTGTGCCAGTCACTCTCTCTCAGCCCCAGGAAGGAGGCAAGGGCAAACCACTTCCGAAAACATTGCCAAGAAAACTGCAGGGACTTGTCCAGGCAGTCACCCGAGTCAAAAACTGACTCAAAGGCACACAAAAAAAGTGTACATGACCCAAAATTGTGCTACTTGCTTACTATCTCTTTTTAGAAGACATAATTGGCTAATACATGTAGATTCTGTGATAGTCATGCACTGTTTGTGATGGAGATGGAGATAGTTGGCTTCCAATCATCTTAGAACCAAATATTTTCCCCTCCAATGATGGGATCAAGGTTGGCTTTTAGGTGAACCTTTAATCCTAAATAACACCACCCAGATCATTCGCTGATTTTTGTGGGACAGTATCTTCTGGAGCTCATGCGACAGAAGGGAAGAGAAGCTTTGCAGTACTAGGGGCTGGAAATAATGCTTCACCCAGCCTTGTCAGAAACCAAAAGGGTGCCCACTGGGAGATGGAAGGGTGGAATGGGGCATGAGTTCCTGGGATGAGGATAGCTCATTGACATAAAGCGCCATCATTAGATGAACTGCAAGATTGTTTTTTAAAAAATGAGAACATGGCAGCCCTGAAACCAAAAGGATGCCCAGGGCCACTGAAGAGAAGGAGCATGTCAGGCACTGCAACCACCAGAGCTGTGGCTGCACTACATCACAGTGACGCAATGGAGACCGCCTACACTGAAGGCTCAAGATGGCTCAGGTTGGAAAGCAACAGTTTTGAATCAACGCTGGAAAACATGGCTGTGGGGGGAAGACAAGTCAGGAAGCAGTGTGGGATTTACTGTCTACCTGTGATGAGCCAAGTGGGAAGTACGGATCTGCCCCCTTTCTCTTTTCTTAAAGAGCAATGGTGAGCAAGTAAGCAACAGCAAGCTAATCTGTACACTCGCCTACCCTGTTTCACTCTCCAGGCAGTACTAAGCAAATGATCCTGCACATCACCTCAGGTTCTAACCTTTTCTTTCCTTCTGCAAAACTCTACCTGCTCAGGCATCTGCTTCCTTCAGGCAACCCAAGCACAGAGGACTGGATTTAGCAGGGCCTTCCAAATAAAAGGGGTCCCTTTTCCTGTTGGGTAGTGGGGAGAATTGATGGACACAATGCACACTACTTTCCTGTCGGAGGAAGAAAAAGCCAGAATGAGGCAGGTGTGGTTTCAGTGAGGTGCACTGCTGAACTAGAATATTAGCAAGCAAAAAACAGCTGCTCAAGGTTTGCCTCTAGGTAGCCCGGTGGGCTAAATCTTCCCTTGCAGAGCCTGAGCAACATCAAGAAGACAATGCGAGGTGTTGATGTCTTTTTTTTTCGGAGATGCGGCAGAACTCAGGGGAAGAGGCAGGAGCAGTTCGTTGGCGGGGTCCTGCCCGTGGAATGGGAAGGAAAGGGAGCAATCGGGCATCAAACTCTTACGACCCGGGCCGACCCCGCCTGGATCGTTACCTTTTTCACGTCCCGGAGATAAGTTCCGCCCAGAGAGCCGGGTTTTCCCGACGTCGTACTCCTCTTATGACGCTGCTCTTCCCCTCCCCCGCTTCTCAATCGCCGCCGGTCCTTATGTCACCCCGGCACACCCGCGTGGAAAGTGGGGTGGAGACGGCCGATCCTTATCTTCCAGAGTGGCCGGTGTGCCAAATAAAAAGTCGGGCGGCGTTAGGGCTTTCGGCACACGCTTTCTTCTAAGGATGATGGAGGCGGCGGCGGCGGCGCTCGCGGGCAGCTTGCTATGCCCCAGAGCTTTCTGGCAACGCGTCTCCGGCCCGCAGGAGGAGCGGCTGCTGAAGCAGATGAGCTACGGGCTGGTGGTCTTCATAAGTTTGGCGGTGGTGTTCGTCCTCCACCGGGCCGGAGCACCGTATGGCCGCTACTATTCAGCCTCCTATGGCCGGTCTGTTCCTGCCACGCTGGCCTGGATGGTGCAAGAAATGCCTGCCTTCCTTTTCCCTTTGCAGCTCGTGCTGGGCAGCGACGGCGACCGCCTCCGTTTCTGGCCCAACCGGATTCTGCTGGGGCTTTTCCTCGTTCACTACTTTTACAGGTTGGCGGGACTGGGGAAGTGGGAGACGCTAGCCGCCTTTCTTGAACGGGAAGAGGCGGATGACCGGCCGCCAGTCTAGAGGCTGACCAGGTGCAAAGGGAGAGTCCTGGCGTCTTTGCAGGGGGCATTTCTCAACGCATTCAGACGCGATCTGGGTTAGTTGGGACGTCCCATCTACGACGGGGTTGGCTATTGAGTTTTACCGAGTATTTCCCCAGGCTGTATTCTGTTAACGATCAAAACGGGGAGAAAGATGTTCCGACAAAGTGTATTTTGCTTGTCTAAAAGAGGGTTCGGATTACACTCTCCAGCGTTGGGCGAGAAGAGGTGTTTTCTTTCAGTTGGAGGATATTACTTCTGGGAAGCTCTCCCCACTTCAGGTCTTGCAAGTATTGATGCTTACAAATTTTTATTCATTAGAATTAACTTGCTTTTCCTTTTTAAATCTTCACTAATACTTGAACGAGAGCCAGTTTGGTGCAGTGGTTAAGGCATCAGGCTGGAAACCAGGAGATGGTGAGTTGTAGTCCTGAGTTCTAGTCCTGCCTTAGGTATGAAGCCAGCTGGGTGACTTTGGGTGGGTCACACACTCTCAGCCTAGGAAGCAGGCCAGGGCAAATCTATCAGTTCTGAAAAACCTTACCAAGAAAACTGCAGCAACTTGTCTAGGCAGTTGCCAAGAATCAGGCACAATTGAATGGATTTAAAAAAAAACACTGAATATGTTTGCAGCTGTAAGTAGTATCAGCAGCATGTGTTCTTTTCTTTAGCTTTCTCCCCTTTTGCTGGACATCCAGCCTGATGAAGATTTCTGCAAAAAGGCAAGAGATTGCTCTTTATAACTTTGTTACTTCTCTCAAAAACAGTGTGCCATTGCTATGATTGGGGTATTCTTTAAGGCTGGGGTTTTCAACATTTTTAGGCTGCAAAACCGGTTAATTTTTTTTTTTAAATGGAACCTCTGACCAAGAGTCAGAGCTGTATTTGTGAAAATTGGCTCTGTTGAACTTTATTTTTCTTCTCTTAGTCTCTCTTGGAACTCTTGAGTTCTGCAGCACACAATATGAAGCAGCCAATTTTTAAAGGAATTTCGTGCTTATTTTAGGGGTTACCTTTGAATGAGGCTTAACCAGAAACAGGACTGATTAGTAAAGTGTTGTAGAGGTCACTTTCACATAAAAGGATCAGACAGTATGCCTGTAGCAGCATACTGTGCCTTGATTTGTTGAAGTCAGTGGGTCTCACTTCTGAGGGGCTACCTATAGGGCTCCAGCCAATTATTGTAGACAGAATTTCAAAACAGCGACTTTGACAAGAGCAGAGGTGACAGCCTATCTTTCAGAAGTAGATTTGAGCAGGGCTGAAAGTGGCAAAAGCTAAACATCTGAAGCTAAACCCCAGATGTTTCTCTTTGTTGATTGGAATAGGATCATGCTTTTCCTCTTGATTAGATTGCAGTCCATGTACCTTTTCTTCATCATTGTCAGTTTTTTCTTCAAAACTATGAGCTCTTCTCTGAACTTTACCTTTTAGTCAGCAGATGCACACAAAAGCCCACATTTTGGTGGGACTGACAAAAGGAATGAGACTCAGTGCTGGATGAGTGTGTGCATTGCACTGTCATTGGGGGCTTCGTTTGGTTTTGATAACTCTTGTAATTTTACAACCATTTATTTATTCGGTAGCCTTCTATGCAGTCTCACAGAGGTAACTGTAAGCGGCTTGGGGATTATTCCTAGGGATTAAAAACCATAAAATAAACCCAGAAACAAACCATAATAATACCTAATGGCACATCAGGGGGAAAAGAACAAAAGCAGAAATCAATTACTACCATAAGACAGAGATCCAATATCAGGATTTATAGCTAAATGTGTTCTGTAATCCCAGTAAATAATGGCTTATTCAATAAATCATGTTTAAACAAAACATGATTCATTCACAAGATACATGGACTTGATCCATGAGTAATCATTATCATCTGATAACAAGAAAAACAGTGGAATCAGATGGTTGAAACACATAAGGTTACCAAGTCATAGTAGGTTTTTTTAATACATAAGTATAAGGTAGATGAAGTTAATAAAAAGACATAGCCTTCATCTGTAATTGACCATAAACAGTTTTATACCACAGGAATTGATGTGACACTATACCAAAAGGAATGATAATGTCAATGCAGTGGCATAATTTGAAGCCATCACACTGTAAGAATCAGGTGCAGTTTATAAGAAGTTATGGCAACCATATACCTGGCTCTGTGATAAAATTTTAATCATTCTTGTGCATATGGAGAATGATATTTTTGTATTTCCTGTCGCAAGCATTAACATGATAATTAGAAAAGGCCTTGTTTTTTTATCTGCTCATCCTATTAACCATGTATTTGGAAAAACCTTTCTGTTATCACCATCACAGTTTGCTGTATCTGAGCCAGTATCTCCTAAATCCTTTTTCATACCTATGATAAAGCTCTCCCTGTCCATTACAGTTCTGAGCACACAATTTATGAGGTGCAACTTTTGAATTAGGGTAAAGCAGTTATAGAAAGGAATGCCAGCTGTAATATTTTCCACCAACACAATTGAATGAAATTCCAGAATAGCTGCCTACGAGATCATTTATTTCTAGTACAGGGCACTTTAAAGATGGCACATAGTGAAAAAAAAAAAAAATCTGGTTTGCCTGCCAATCTACTTTCATTCTTCAGAGTTATTCAAGATCAGAAAACTGCATTCTTGACACAGTGATACAGAAAAACATTCCAGGAAGTAATTTACTTTTGAATAATTACAGTGTTAGGAACGTGTACTGCTGTGATCAAAATTGGTGTGCAGAGTTAAGGCACAGTCCTGTTTAACTGAACTTACCCTCCTATAGATGCTTGAACTAATTGTGCTGCATCATGAATACAGTAGAGAGGGATATGGAACAACCCAAACATGACAATACCTAAATTTTGTGCAACTAAGTTAAATATATTATTGGTAATTTTCACTATTGATGCTTTTACCCAATTGCTCATATATAAGAGAAGGCCTTTCTTCAAGGTGGATTTCTCAGATGTCAGGACTTGGCTGGTATAGCCACAGTTGCAAACATACTTCCTAATGTTGCTCAGCTTACCAGTGAGTTTTGCCAAGTTTGTCCGGTGCCTTCTTACATTTTCTTTTTTTGTCACTTCAGCAAATTCTTTGGATTACAGAGAACAAGCCATGCCCTTAGAGACCTCAATGGTCCTATTATCTCCTTTCTGGCACCAAGAATTTGGCTTGTTTGTTTTGCTTTCCAGCTCTCAAATGACCCATTTCTCTACACAGTTCCTGTAATTTTATAACGTTTATTCTTCTGCCTCTTATAAATTTTCCCATTTTTCCTCTGTCAATGCTCTAAAATGTTTATATTGAATTTAGATGGAACTAGAAATTATCGATTGATCTATAATT
The DNA here is from genome assembly GCF_035149785.1 of Candoia aspera. Classification (NCBI taxonomy): domain Eukaryota; kingdom Metazoa; phylum Chordata; class Lepidosauria; order Squamata; family Candoiidae; genus Candoia; species Candoia aspera. Next base: position 118,151,374 of record NC_086155.1, on the reverse strand, counting down.
GGATAAAGATATGATATTAATGATCAGTGATATCCATGATTACAGAAGTTAGAAAAAAACAGTTGCACAAACCCTAATACTGTATCTATTACATACTGTAGGTGATTCGCTCTCCCCAACTCAAAATGAAGTTGGATAACAAGAAAACTTGCTGGAACTTGAGAATAATCCATATCTATAATGGTGATATAGGACAAAGAATTGCGAATTCTGGATTAATTTAGGTTGAATAAGTAAACATTTTCATTCCTTCTTTCTTGCTCTAATTCTGATTTGTATTTTTTTGTACTTGTTGTTCAGAACACAGTGTGAAAGTAAATCATTCCCAGGAAAGGTAACTATGCTAATCTTTTGTACCAGCAGTAACAGATCTTGTGGTACCTAAAAACTAACAAGATTATTATTGCATACTTTTTGTAGGTCACAATCCATTTTACTGTCTTGGAACCTTTGTATCATTCCTTTCACTTTTGCCCAATATTTTCAGCTAAAAAAAATGCAAGTGCAAAGAAAGAAAAGGAAACTAAAATCCTTAATCCGTTGTATTTTATTTTAGAAAGCTTACACTAAATAATTTTTAGAAAAAATATGGAACGCTTCACGAATTTGCATGTCATCCTTGCGCAGGGGCCATGCTAATCTTTCTGTATCGTTCCAATTTTAGTATATGTGCTGCCGAAGGGAGCACAGCTTACACTAAATAATGATATTGTATTTAAGAAAATATATGAAACATCCAAATATTAAGACAACCTTCCAAACTTAATATCCTCCAGCTGTTTTAGATTGCAACTTCTATCATCCACACCCATTCTACACAGGTAGAAATGGTAGAAAAATCTGAAATCAGTTTTGGGACAGATTGCAATTGTATAAAAATTTTCAGGGAATGCAAACTACTGAATTTAATTAGATTTACTCCTGAGTAGGCAAGTATAAAATTATGTTATGCATCTCTAAAGGTTCATTCTTTCCTTCAATTAAATATTAGATAATATTTTGAAGTTATTATGGCTGTTAGGTGGTATCTTACACTCTATATTATTGCTAAATTGGTTATAAATTATTTATAAAGGAAATAAAATACGATCTACTCTATAAGACAAAACATAGCTTCATAGAGCTATGTATGTAATTGTCTTAAGATGTTTGCTGTCTCCCTAAAGAAATAATATATGTGCCTAATGGAGAGTATGTTTGTATAGTAAGCATGATAATTAATATTTATAAACCACTAATGATGTCATTACAAAGTGAATGAAACCTGTACTAGCACCTTGTGCCTGGAACCTTTAATTTCCTGAGGAATGTTCTGTGAAAACAAGAACATAGTGGTGAACATAGTGGTTAATTAGATTTACTCCTGAGTAGGCAAGTATAAAATTATGTTATGCATCTCTAAAGGTTCATTCTTTCCTTCAATTAAATATTAGATAACCTGTGGTGGTGACATTTGGAGATAATTCAAAAATGTTTAATCTATTTTGGACTAGAAGTCTGAAATACAGTAGCTAATGAACATTATTTACTGAAAACAAAAGAGCAGTACTAAAGAGAAAAAGATTACAATAATGCCAAATTTTAAGCCATGTTTTAACCATAAATTATTGAATAAGTTGCAATTAGCTGGATCCACACATTTTGTTTCTTACGTCATGGTTTATAATTCACAGTAGCAGGTTCACACAACAAGCTAAGCTGTGAAAAAGCAAATCACCTTTTGACTTGGAATGATGTGTGAATCCAACTTAAGTGTGTCTGATAGATTTGAAAGAAGTTGCTGTATTCTTCACTGTTTCCAGTTAGCAGATATTTAAAAAATGAAAGGGAAAAGTAGTAAGTACATAGTAAATGTGGTAAACTACCCAACATTTGAAAAAAAAATAACTGGAAAGAAAGATAATTTTCATGATATAGCTGTGAGGTTCTGGTCTCTTAAAGCAGTGGTCCCCAACCTTTTTGGCACCAGAGACTGGTTTCGTGGAAGACAATTTTTCCACGGACCAGGGGGATGGGATGGTTTCGGGATGATTCAAGCGCATTACATTTATTGTGTACTTTATTTCTACCGTTGCTGCAGAGCTCAGCACTTTTCCCGCTGGTGCTGCAAAACTCAGACTGCATTCTAACAGAGAATCTAATGCCACCGCTGATCTGACAGGAGGAGCTCAGGCGGTAATGTGAGCGATGTGGAGCGGCTGTAAATACCAGGCTGTAAATTCGCTCACTCGCCCACCGCTCACCTCCTGCTGCGCGGCCCAGTTCCTAACAGGCCATGGACCGGTACCGGTCCGCAGCCTGGGGACCCCTGTCATAGAGTCCTTAGTTCTGAAGTTCATTGTTGCTGAGAAACAGCAGTTGAGTATACTGCTAATGATATTGCACTGTTTGTGCAAAACCCCTCGCACCAATGTGCATTGCTTGACCCTAGTAGGCAATGTGATACTAACAGCCTTTTGTTCCCTCCCGCCCTCATTTTTTTCATTCACAGTTTGTCTAGGTGTATCGACACTTTGACAGTATTACTACTGCTGTAGCTACTGCAGCAGTAGTATTAAACGCACCTGGGACGCTGAGATGAGGGCTCTTTTTCATTCAGAAAGAATATATTCAGTCATGAGCTTCCAAGTGACAAGTAACTTTTCCCTTTCTCGCTTGGATCGTGCAATACCTTTTTGCTGTTTTTCCTTTTTAAAACAAATAAAGCACTGATTAAACAACTGAGACAAAATGACTTATAATGTCTAATCCTTGCTGTTGTGAGCAATATGCACTATGTATTTTAAACACTTAAATATTAGTACAAGATATCTGTGTGTGCATGCATGTGTATTTACTATTAGTATTCCCTCTTCTGAGCTTTTTAAAATGGAAAGTGATCTAATGATAAGAGTTTTGCTATTGAAAATATGCATGTGCAAATGTCTGAATTATTGTATATTTCTGCATGTTCAAAATTATAATTAAATCAAATTTCATTTTATTTTTCATATTCCAGATCATTCATCTTTCCTTTCTTAATTCGTGGAGGAAAGCCAACACCATTTATTACATTTGTGTTAGCATTTTCATTCTGTTTGTATAATGGGTATTTGCAAGGCCGGAGTTTAAGTAATTATGCAGAATATTCACCCAACAGGCTAACAGAACCATATTTCATTCTTGGTGAGTCAGTTTAAATAACACATGTAGGTCAGATTGTCAACAACTGATCTTTGTTTTTTACCCTGAATGGTTTAAATTCTCTCTGTGTGTCAAGCTATGTTTTTTTTCTTCAAGCTGAAATGGTACCTTCTTGAGCACTGCATTCCACTTACTAGTGAAAAAGAATTCCTAGAGAAAGAAGTGATTCATATTTTTTAGCTATTATTTGAATGGTCAGAACAAGTAGCAAAAATAACAAATAGCGAATGTTATTTTTTTATTTTTATATTTCTGACCCACTCAGGATGGCTTACATGGCAATCTACCCTAATTTTGCCCCTACAACAACCCTCTGAAGTAGGCTTTGTTGAAAGAGAATAACTAGCCTAAGTCACCCAGTGAGGAAAGAGTTATGGGGGAGCAGCGGGGGTTGTATCTCTTGGCTACCATCTAGTGGTAGTCAGCATTGTTTAGCCAAGATGCAGCTAGTAGATAAGTCCTGCTGAAATGCTGGAGTTTGAGAAAGGGGTTTAGTTGTAGGGATCAGGGTGGGAACTCTAAACTACAGCTAGTCCTTGCTTAATGACCACAGTTGGGACCAACAACTCTGTCACTAAGTAACATGATCATTAAGCAAGACATCACATGACTGCAACTTGAGATTTTACTATCAGCTTCTCCTTTGAATCTGCTTGTTGGGAAAATGGCTGTGAAGTGCGCAAATGGTGATTGTGAGACAGCAGAACTCTGCAACAGTTGTAAACACCTGCCGGTTGCAAAGTGCCTGAATCTTAATCGTGTGACCACGAGGACGCTGGGACAGTCATAAGTGCGAGGACTGTTACTTTTCCTGTGCTGTTGCAATCTTGAATGGTTGCTAAACAGGACAGTCATTAAGTGAGGACTACCTGTACTCTAAAACATAATGTGAAGGGAGGAAGCAAGGAGCCAAAGTTTTCCTGGGAGCATCAGCCAGTGGGATTCCCTGCCAGGCATGTCAAAGTACAGTACAAGAGTCCACTCTTTTCGATTATATATGTTAAATGTGGGAAAGTCAGTTTTGGGGCTTTCCTTTAAGCTGACCAGTGAACCAACCCATTATAAAAAAGGGGAGGAAATGGCTGCTGAAGCTAAAGTTTCCATCTCCATCTTGTAGTACCTTAAGCGGTGCCTGGGCTGTCTCAGCTGCAGGAGGATACTGAGATACAGGTGGAGGCATGCTTGGAAAATCGTGGTCTCTTCTTGTTCTGGGGCAAGGAAGCTGTGCGGATTTGTCCTGTATCCTGCATTTTCATGCACCTTATGAAATGACCTTAGTCTGTAAAGCCTGAGTCATAACAAATTTGCTTATAAACTATTTGCTCATCTTATTTCATTAAAAAAAATTCTCTATAAGACTGTTTGTTCATCTGATGGTTTAATTCCATGAATTCTCACCCACATCCTCAGAGTAGCTACTAGTTTTCATTTACTGAGATGGCAGTGTGTATTGATTTCTGTGCATGTGGAGTGCTGGTTCTGAAAAAGAACCTCGCTACAGAAATCTCTGGGTTTTTTATGCCTCTGCCAAACATAAAAACAAGCAAATAGCTCTAATTTCATCAATATCTGGCAAGATTGGATAAAACTGGCATGTCACCAATTCTGAGTTATTCGTAATCAGATTTGATTATTAATCCGGACGGAGTTAATTTAGTAACTGCGGAGTAGCCCTGCGCAGAGAATTCTAACCAAGCAGGGTCTTCAACCAGATTGAGTAAAGTCGATACAGAGCAATGAACCACTTTCTCCAGCATGTACACATATTACTTACTGATTACTTACGTTGTTTTTTAAAAACAGCTCTAATTTTCAAGCCACTGTTTTAATATGATTATTCCAGGGATTGCAGGCTGGCTAGGTGGTCTCCTGATTAACATGCACTCTGATAATATTTTGAGAAACCTAAGAAAACCAGGGGAGACTGGGTATAAAATCCCAAGAGGTAAGTGCTGCAAATGTTTAATTAAAATTTAAACATTTTTGCATTGAAATATTCTAATTATTGCTTGCCAGAGCTTCAAACCTTGAATCACAATTTTCTTGTTAATTGTGATTGTTACAGGAGTTAATAAATGGAAAGTGTTATTAGGTTTGCTAAGTAGAATCACCTTTGAGTTAGTCTCAACCCCTTGTTAGATAGATACATCTGTATTGTTTTCTTGGCGTGATATGAGAATGGTTTGCCATTGCCTTCTTCTAGTATGCTATTTTGATGTCCCGATCTAGCATAAAGACTTAGATTTCCCAGATGATCCCTGATACAAGTACTAAACAGCACTAATCCTGTTTAGCTTTCTAGATCAGCCACGGTCAGCTGAGTGCAACAGCCCCTTTTTAGAACATACTGACTAGGATCATGCATCACCATAAAGCATGAATTTGTTTATTGAACTTCCATGTAAATTTTCTTGGAAATGGTGCAGAACTTCCATTGCCATCTTCTGGAATATTTTTTCAACTCCAGTTAATGGCTATAGAGAGGTACAGGCAAAATACAATTTTCTCGTTTCTGGCTACCTTGTCCTGTAAGTAGGTTCACAGTATGATCCTGAAAAAAGAGATGAAATCTCTCTTGAGCTCATTATATTCAGACCAATATTTTCAATATAATGCAGGTTTAATAGATGAGGCTATGCATTTTCCAAGAATTTACCCATAACACCTATTTGTGGAATATTCGATAATCCTTGGCCTGTAAATCCAGTTCCTTCCAAAATGTATGATGCAAGTTTGTTTGGATTTTTTTAAAGAGATGGACTCCAAGGTGCATTCAGAGTATGTTCAGTATGGCTGGGTTCACACATCACACTATGCCATGGTTTGCTGAATAAACAACAATTGACTAGATCCACATAATTAGTTATAAACCATGGCATACAAATCACCGTCTTTGGGTTATTTATTTATCAGATTTCTCTGCCGCCCATCTCGTATACAACAACTCTGGGTGGCTAGCTTAGATGGCAAGCCAGAATCGATCTGCATTATATGATGCATGAACCAATATGTCATTTCTTAAAGGCATTGTTAACAATGAGAAAACATGTTTGTTTTATTCATATTAATATGTAATTTTTATCAGAAAATGTTCTCAAAACAATATACATTGTTATAGTACAAAAAAAGCAACAATCCACATAAATTAAAGACAGAGCTGCAAAAAATGCAGGTAGAAGTAAGGATCTAGTAAAATATTTCCCCCAACAAACCATGAGGAATATTCATCAACCTTCTAAACAAGATAATCCTTACCTGTTAGTAGAGAAGAGGCTATTCAGATGTTGAATCCCACAATTTAGTGAGAATATTTGGCCTCGCTGCCATTTCAGATTTTCCCCTGAAAATCTCAGTGTTTGTATCTTGCTTTATTTGTTCTGCCAGTACTGTTTTCTGCCCGTATATTTCGTGGTATTTTTCATGGCAGTGAAAGCCTGGAATGCACGTGACAAATTCAAGGCTTCAGGGTCCCTACCTGCTGTTGGTCTAGAATACAATGAGGCCTTGTGTTTCCTGGTTTAGCTGGGAAAAAAAAAAACAGCTCACCTGCTTCCCTCTTGACCAAGCAGATTTTAGTTAGGTTTTTCCTTCATTGCTTTGCAGGTAAAAGGTCAAGAGGAAGGCACAAGGAGGAGTTAATTACCTAGGAAATAGTTGACAAACTGCCTAGTTTTCTGCCCATTTATACCATTCTGAAGTTCAGGGTTTTATTGGAGCAGGATTGGTAAAGAATGATGCAGCAGATGGGGAAAAAAAGCGGAGACAAGAAACCCGAAATAATACTGTGGAAATACACCTCCTAGCCACAACTAATAGTTGCTTTTTGTCTGAGGGTTTGGTTGGTATCCTGTTAAAACAGTACAGGGTTATGTTTCCAGGAGACAGAGGATAAAATCAATAAAAGGGGGGGAAATCCTCCCAAATCTAAAATACAGTTCCAACTGGCAAAACTAGCTGCCAACAGAATTTAATCTGCTCCATTTTAAAAGGGCTTGTTGTTGGTCCTCCACTGTCTCCCGGAGTCTACCCAAATTCATGTTCATTGCATCAGTGATGTTGTCTAACCATCTCATCCTCTGCCGTCCCCTTCTCCTCTTGCCTGCAGTCTTTCCCAGCATCAGGGTCTTTTCCGGTGAGTCCTCTCTTCGCATTAGGTGGCCAGAGTATTTGAGCTTCAGCTTCAGTATCTGTCCTTCCAATGAACAGTCAGGGTTGATTTCCTGTAGGATTGACTGGTTTGACCTCCTTGTAGTCCAAGGGGCTCTCAAGAGTCTTCTTCAGCACCACAGTTCGAAAGCATCAGTTCTTCAGTGCTCAGTCTTCCTTTTAGGCTGACCATACATCCCGTTTTGAATGGGACAGTCCCATTTTTTTAACATTTCCTGACTGCCCCGTCGTTTTAATATAGATGTCAATTTTGTCCCATTTTTTTTAAAACGTTGGAGCCATTATTGGGAAAGCGAGAAAAAAAAGAAATTGAAATTGAAAAGGAGGGTGACTTGGCAGTAGTTCTCAATCTGGCAAGAAACCTAGAGCAGAACCACAGGAACAGCTGATTGCTGGTGAGCAACAGGAAGAGTCACTGCCATCAATCAGTGCAGTGGAAGACGGTTGGAAAAGCGCACCAAGCAGAAAAGAAGCCGATTGGATCTCAGGCCAAAATGGCAGGAAGAAAATAAAATAAAAGGGTGCGCCAGAGAGGAACAGGTTGTCGGGGACAACCATTCACTAGACTCCTCCGTTCCTGTCCTCCCATCCCAGCTCGCCACTGCCCTCAGCCCTCCATTTCTCCAGCCTCCTGCCGCCTCATTCCTGTCCTCCCATCCCAGCCTGCCCTTGCCCTCAGCCCTCCGCTGCCCTCACCCCTCTGCTTCTCCAGCCTCCTGCCGCCTCATTCCTGTCCTCCCATCCCAGCCTGCCACTGCCCTCAGCCCTCTGCTTCTCCAGCCTCCTGCCGCCTCATTCCTGTCCTCCCGTCCCAGCCCGCCCTTGCCCTCAGCCCTTCGCTGCCCTCAGCCCTCCACTTCTCCAGCCTCCTGCTGCCTTGTTCCTGTCCTCCCATCCCAGATCACCACTGCCCTCAGCCCTCCTGCAACCTCTCCACCCAACGTCACCCCTGCACCAGCCTCTCCGGACTCAACCATTGCCGCACCTCCCCCACATGCACCTTCCCAGCTTATTGTCGATAAATTTTTTTATCGTCTTTTTCATGAATACGGAATATTACATAAGTTTAACCCCGTCCCGTTTTGCCATCCCAATGTCCTGTTTTTGTCTCAAGGAAATATGGTCAACCTACTTATGGTCCAACTCGCACAGCCATACATTACTACTGGGAAAACTATAGCTTTAATTATACAAACCTTTGCCAGCAAGGTCATGTCTCTGCTTTTTAATATGCTGTCTAGGTGTATCATAGCTTTCCTCCCAAGGAGCAGGGGCCTTTTAATTTCATGGCGGCAGTCACCATCTGCGATGATCTTGGAGCCCAAGATAATAAAATCTGTCACTGCTTCCATTTCTTTCCCTTCTGTTTGCCAGGAAAGGGATGGGACCAGGTGCCATGATCTTAGTTTTTTTAATGTTGAGTTTCAAGCCAGCTTTTGCACTCTCCTCTTTCACCCTCATCAAGAGGCTCTTTAGTTCCTCTTCTAAAAGGGCAGTACCACAAAATTAGAGGTAATTGGGATTTTGTCTTGAACTTCTGGCATAAAAATGATAATCATCATTATTTGTTTTGTTTTGAAGGAACGGTTCCCTTCTTTCAAGGTTGTAAGGCTTCAAAATGGTGGTGTTGAATAATTTCCTTGATTTATTTGATATCAGTATAGCACATTCATTATTACAGACGTGGTCCGAAAATATTCAAGAAACTTTCAGGTTTGCATTTGTTGAAACATATTGAACTTTACTTGCCAAGTCAATCATTCAATTTTTTTTTCTATAGGAGGAATGTTTGAATACGTAAGTGGAGCTAACTACTTTGGGGAGATTCTTGAGTGGTGTGGATTTGCTCTTGCCTGCAACACACTAGAAAGTACAGCTTTTGCTGTCAGTACATTATTAGTATTAGGAAGTCGAGCACATATGCATCATCAGTGAGTTTTCCAAAATCTCAATTTCTCTTGAATGTTTATTTGAGTTTATATGATGGTCGTCATAAATACTTGCTGCATATATATCCTGAAGTTATTTTTCTTGCAGACGTCAGTGGTTATATTTACTGTCCAGTTTTGTCAAGGAAAGAAATAGGTAACCAAAACCCGGGGCTCATCTAAGTATGTTGCTTGGTCTTTGTTTTTACTAAAAGTACTTCTCAATAAAGAACATTAATTATCTTAAAAATACCATGCAATTGAGATAGTTCATCTGCAAGGAAGTTCTCACCCAATATTCCAAAGTGAACCTGCTTGATTCTTCTGTATATACCAGTGGGAATGTAGTTCTCCTTCAGAATTCATACACTTGAATGAATTTTTGAGATACCTTGTAAACAGGCCTACAACATATCCCTGGAAACAGTGGGATATGGATGATGTGCTTCCCCTTCTGTGGATATTGTATGGGGGAAAATAACTCATCTTTTATCCATTGAATGTCCCTTGAAGGAGTAGGAGCACAAATCTTTTTTATTATTATTTATTTATTTTCTATCCTGCCTTTATTATTTTTTTTATAAATAACTCAAGGCGGTGAATGTACCTAAGACTCCTTCCTCCTCCTATTTTCCCCACAACAACCCTGTGAGGTGAGTTGGGCTGAGAGAGAGTAAATGGCCCAAGGCCACCCAGCCAGCTTTCATGCCTAAAGTGGGACTAGAACTCAGTCTCCTGGTTTCTAGCCCATTGCCTTAACTATTAGACCAAACTGGCTCTCATTGATTGTCAGATATGTGTGGCCCCATTTTCAATGTAACCAGTGAGCTTGCCAAGGCTTTAGGTTTTGCTTGTAGATATTTTTAAAATAATTAAAAGACAGCCATTAAATTACCATGTGAATTTTGTTAGTTTTTTTTTAAAAAAAATCTATTCATTTAATGTGGAGAGAATGGACTTCTTTAGAAACATATGAAAGAAATGTGAACAAGATGTAGAATGATCTGCCATCCATCTTCTAAAATTTCAGAAGTACTAATTTAAACCAATTTTCCAATGCTCTCTATTGGATTGTATTCTATAAGACGTTGGAGAACTGAGCAATCATCTCCTGGCTAAATATACATCTTTGGAAGTATCATATAATATACCAGTTGTAACATATTTTTATACCAACTATTATAATTCTTACTATTATAGTTCTTACTTTTATTTAATGATTCTTTAGCTGTTTTCAGTTATACCTTCTATCTCTGGCCTTTGGCTCTAATAAAGATTCATTCATTCACCCCAGTTTTATTTACGTTTTTAATATCTGAGCTTTTCAGGCCTCTTATAATGTTTTTCCTGTACAAAATAAGATCCTTTTCAATGACACTTGAGTTTATTTGGGCTGTATAAGTTTAAAAAATGATTTAGAAGAAGCACTAGTCTCATGCTAGACTAGTACTTTTCTGCTATTCTTTAAAGCAGTTATGCTTCTTTTCAGGTTTTCACAAGAGCCAAAAAAAATGCATCTGCTTTTAAGAGTTCCATTGATGTTGTATTGCTTTAATGTTTCAACTCATTAAAGCAGCCACATCTTTTTTCACAGGAGTGGGGAAGTTTTAATAAATAGCAGGGGTTCTGTGCTCATATAAGTTCTGAAGCACTTTTTCTGAAATACTTTCAAAGCTTGTACAGTTATGTTTAAAGACATGTAGCTGGCTTTGTGCCTAAGGCAGGACTAAAATTCACTATCTCCTTTAATCACTACACCAACCTAGCAACCTAGCTGCCACATTTTACACCAGTGAAAGCATATTTTTCCTAATGTTTAGCAAAACATTAGAGAGCCAGTTTGGTCTAGTGGAAGGTGATGGGCTAGAAACCAGGAGTCAATTAGTCCCACCTTAGGCATGAAAGCCGGCTGGGTGACCTTGGGCCAGTCACACACACTCAGCCCAACTCACCTCACAGGGTTGCTGTTGTGGAGAAAATAGGAGGAGGAAGGAGTATTAGGTATGTTCCCCACCTTGAGTTATTTATAAAAATAATAAAGACGGGATAGAAAACAAACAAACAAACTGGGTTAGGTCCACTGGATTGAATTCTTCCCTCTAAGATTTTGTTATCCAATTCCTTCAATCTTTGCACATAGGTCCCTTCGGTTACCAAATTCTGAAACCATTTTTCATAAACCATAGCACCCAGAACTTTTACAACACTCCAACTGAGAATTGAAAAATATATGGTAAATTTGAACTGTATTCACTGTTTTCAATAGCAACATCACATTGCTGACTTACAACAGAATTATAGTCCTATATGCACTATAGATGTTCTGGCTTTAAGCCAATCTAACCTCCTCTCACTGTACAGGAAGAGTGTATACGCATACATTTTCTGTCCACACACACAAAATGTGGTGCAGTACCCAGCATCCTCACATTGTCAAATAAGGAATGCCAACTACAAATAAAAGCAATCCTGGAAATTCTCCCCTCCCCGTAAATGTGCAGAAGCCACACTCCCAAAAAGGGTAGACCAGGACAAATTAAAATAATTAACTTGAATTAATCTGTTTATTAAAATAAACTTGTCTGTAAAATGAGGTACCCACATTTACAAACTTAATTGATCCTGCATCTTCCTATGTCACTCATTCTCTCATACATACTCAACTGCTTTCAACTGTAAACAGAATCTTCTGATCTCAGCAAATTAGATATAATCCCTCCCGGCAATTCTTAGGTAATTAGTTGGGAGAAAAACCTCAGCTTCCTGTTAGGTAAAGATCATATTCCTTTCACAGACTGTGTTGTTATGTAACATGTTACATACCTTAAATTTTAGGAAAGCTTTATCTAAATATAAAATGTTTGAAATCTGTTAAGATTTCATTTCCTTAGTTTGGCCTTAATATTCCATTTTATCAAAGCCACATTGGCTTGTATTCCTTTGGAGGCATTTGGTATTCTTTCCATTTTTTGTCATTTACACATGTAATGCAGATTCTCTCAGCCCTACATGTGAAATCATTGACCAAAAAATTAAGAGTGAGGCCCAGGTCTTGCAGCAGCCTACCTAAAACCCCTGTGATGAAGACCTGTTGATAAGCACTTGCGTCTGTAGGAGTGGGGCAGAAGGGGCATAAGGTGTGCATCATGACACAAATGATGTGCTCACATGCTTCATAAGATGTCACAATTCAAGTATTAAGTTGAGTCCTTTGTGTGATATCATGATACGTGCATCATTGTTTAGATGTCATCATGGCTCGCTACAGATGCCACTGTTCTTGAGTCATGGAGTATGATTCTCCAAGCAGTGGTAAATTGTCATAATGCTTTTATTATCTAGCTCAGATTTAATTACTTTCCTTACCAAATACCATGGGAACTTTGCTGAAAATTTGTCTACAGTTTTCCCACAAACTACAAGGCTAGTAAATCAACCCCCCCAAAAAATAGAATTATTCTATCAGGATTTATTACTGACAATCCCATCCTCATTTATAATAATCACTGGATTCATTGTGGATATTTATCTGGGTCCAAACTTGGTTATACCATAGATATCAAGCAAATAATTTATTTAGTCAGGCATTTTGGTTATCTTTCTTGTTTTAAATCAGGATTTGCAACTTTTTTTCCTTGTTAAGGACCATATTCCCATAGGAATAACATATTGGGGACTGCTGGTGAATTGGGTTAGCCCAAAGTGGATGGGACTAAACACATTATCTCCCTCTGATATCCCCTTTCCCTCCAAACATTAAAGACAATTAGCAATTCCTTTAAAAATACCCTTCCTAGAGGTCTGATTTGCTTGCAGAGGGTTTTGGCAATAAAGCTAAAGATAGCATCAAATTAAACCAAAAGCCGCATGCTGCCCTAGAACAGGAAGTTGCATGCCTCTGAATATCTAGCTGCCTACAGATAACATGCTGTATATATTTTACAGAATATTTATTGGAATATTTAGGATGGAATATTGAGTATGATAGTATGGTCTTTATCAATGATTTAAACTGTATAAAACCTTATAGTATTTCTCTTATAATAATAACTTTATTACAGTCTTTGACCAGCCTTTACAATAAAAGCAAATAGTTTAATTCAACAATTGTCAGGAAAAAGGAAAACAATAAAATAATAAAACAATATATCTAATTAAAAATTTTGCGTAATTGTATAGCTTGGTAAAGATATTTGGCCACCAGGTGTGTGAGTGTAGAATCAGCATCCCTTAAACAGCAAAGGCATCAGGCCTATAGGATCAAATACAATTTTGAGTTCTGAAGTTAAAATCCTGATCCAGGCCTAAGCCTTAATACTTGGCACATTCGCTTCAAGCCTCAAAACTGCATTGAGGGTGCATTTTGGAGTACCAGACAAAGGCCTAAGGAAATTTGATTGGATGGTTTCATAAGCCTTTAGGTTTGTGTATGGGCCAAGTTGTATCCCATATAGTAGTTGGGCAACTGTTTCGGCCATAAACAGTTTAATTGCTTCTGAGATATAATTTGCCCCCTGTTGCCTGTAAATTTTTATTATTGCTTGTGAGCTCTTCTGGGCAGTAGAAGTGGCATAGTTTACCTGGGCTGTTAATTTCCTAGAGGACTGAAAGGTATTTAAAACATTTAACTTGTTCTGGTTCATGGGAGTCAATTGTCCACTTTTTGCTTTTGTCTTTTATTAGAGAAAACTAGGACTTTAGATTTGTCCTAGTTAATTTTAATTGCTCCTCCTTACAGTAGGGTGCCAGGGTTCTTAGTGCCTGCTTCGTGCCTATGGAAGACAAGGAGAGAAGAACTACATCATCTGCGTAGAGGAGAATTGGGAGATGTCTGTCAGCCAATTTTGGTGCATGGATATCAACTCTCTGAAGAGTTTTAGTCAGAGAGTTGATATAAATGTTAAAAAGCAACAGTGCTAAAATGCATCCTTGTTTCACCCCCTTGACAGTCTGTATAAAATCAGAAAGGTCCCCTCGCCAGTTACATCTTACTCTAAGGCTGGTTTTATCGTATAGCTTATGAATTAGGAGCAAGAGTCTTTTGTCTATAGAGGATCTGCTCAGAATGTCCAAAAGTCTGACCATTGAGATATTATCAAAAGCTGCCTTGAAATCAATAAAGGCAGCATATAGATTCAGACCAGAGTGGTTGGTATATTTGACTGCCAGGTGTTGAAGCACCAAACAATGGTCTATAGTAGATTGTCCCGGTTGGAATCCTGCTTGCTCAGGGTCGATTATTCTGAGTATTTCCCTTTTTACAAATCGTACACCGCTAATTCTTTTTCAGGAAAAGTCTTTTTTGCAGTACAGAAAATTAGATTAAAAACCCCTCTACCTTCGAGAAATATAAAGATACGTGGTTAAATAAAAATGTAATAAATACATACTACTACCTTGTTTTCAAGCTGCTTATCGACTGATTCCTTTAGAATGTTTGGATGTATTCTGCATGCACGACTGGGGTAGCTACAGCAGGGGAATTCAGTCTCGTAACTGCAGACAATGCAGGGCACAGGTTGCATCCCTCTTTTCAGGTTCCATTCTAAGCAAGGTAGTCATAATAAGACTGAGTGTAGCTTCTTCAGCCTCAAGATTGCAGTTTATAATGCTAAGGCTGCTACTTGCAAAGCATCTGTTATCTTAAATGAACATGATGACTTGGTGAGTATCACAAAGACCTGATTGAGATTAATTACTCCTGGCTCTGCCTCCATAGGCAGTCCATACTGTATCATACTAGACCTATAAGACCCAACTTTTCCTGCCTTCAGAAGTAAGCTTTCTTGTCAGTCAGGCCTTTTTAAAAGGATGATTTCAGTGGTTTACACTGGTTTTTGCTTGTCTGTATTTTGTTTGACTGTTTCCCTTTTGAATGCCATATATGTCGAAAGGAAAGATGTAAATTGAAAATAATCATAATTTCAGGTTCTTACATAACTTAGCAGCATTTAATTAGTATTTAAAGAACAACTATGTGCTAAGTGTTTGATGCTGATGTTACTGGTAAGAAACATTCTATCAATGTTAAACACATAATGGGAAAAATACACTTATTTACATTCCTTAAGATTTTGACATGTCTGGGTCAAACCATGTGTTCATTTATTTTTTTCCTTCTTCAGATGGTATCTCAACAAGTTTGAAGACTATCCACGGTCCAGGAAAATTGTAATTCCATTTGTGTTCTGAACTTTCCATCAAACTCTGTGCTTTGATTCTGAATAATGTACTACAATTGGGGGGAAAAGGTTAGCTAAAAGGCTTTTTATAGGTACTTCTAGGGGAAATTTATCTCAATGCTAATATGGTATTGAATGATGTCACAATGATTAATTTTTTCTTTAATATTAAAATAAATCTAAAAGCAGCAGAAAACTATCCTGTTGATTATTAGTAGTTTTGTTACTGAATGTTGATAGCATAAGCAGAAAGGGCTTATGCTGTTATAAACATGATTTAGAAAGGTATATCTGACCCTAGAACATAGATCTGAAGATGGAATGTCCCCTGGAATGGGTGGATATATTACATCTAAATAATAATAATAATGTTTTATATATTGTTAATAAAGAATGTGTATAGTACCATGCTTCTTGAGTTTGGTAACCTGCCTGGAAAATTCAGCAATACAACCCAGTTTTTACTTTTAGCAACCTGTAAGCAAAAGATCATAGCACAATATTATCTGTAATGATCTCTAAAGTGTATATTTTTGCATTTAGCAGTCTAACCAATTGAAAACACAACAAATACATATGGATAACAGCGTTCCACTACAACCCATAAACTTTAAATTTCCTGTAAGGAAATAATCAATTTACCTACAAGGGAAGGTAGTAATATGTAGTTAGTGGTATCTTTCTGCTCTCCTTCCCTCAATTAACTTCAGCTGAACCATGAGTGTTGTTTTATTAACTAATGCATTCTCTAAATCTCCATGGCTTGGGGTTTTGTTTTTCAAAAAAGGCAACTGTGGGACACCAAAACTCTCAAAATAACAATGAACCTGAAACAAAACTCTGGTATCTTGTTTGTCCTGAGTTCATGTCAAAACTAAAGAGCATATTGGTAAATTTTGAATATTTTGCATACCCTTAGTATATATTCTTCATGGTCAGTTTTGTACAGTGTAATAATGAAGACCTCCAAGGTCCCTTCCACCCCTATGATTCTATGAAGGTTTTGCATTCAAAAGGGGGCCAGGAAAAAATGTGGACAAGGAGAGAGCAAGCCCCACCCTTTATGTGAGAGATTATTTTTTTAATAAAGTAAACACATGAAGAAATAAATACTGCCATTTATTGATCAGAGATCTGGAAGATGAGCATGAAAGGATAATGCATTTGCGTATATGCTTTTGTCATGACTGCACAATGCTATTGTTTTTTTATTTCAGGTTTCCCTGAAAGATATCTACCCATAAACAAACATATACAACAATTTTGTCATCAAGTGGAACATTGGAAAAAAGAAAAAAATGTACAATATAAAAAGTAAATACATTAATTTCTGAAGATTTACATTTACAAAAAGTTAATCCGTAAGCGTGAAATATTATGGATACTTCGTATTTGCCAGCTTCCTCTGGGAGGGAAATAATTGATTATAAGTGTGATTTAAAACAAGAAATTTCTCATTTCTAAAACCAAATGATTTTATTTTTAAGTGAACATGTTTAGAATCTTGCCAATGTAGATAAATAAGTCTTACAGATTTTATTTCTTGTGAGGGGAATGCTATGTTGTATGGAACCATACTTATAATGTCACTTCCAGCTTCCTCTAATAGAGCAGAGTCTCAGAAGTACTAAAAAAACCAGTGTCTTTACTCTAAGTGAATCAACATTGCTAATCACTTTTAACATTCCATTGGCAAAATGCTACCAAACTAAGTATTACAAAAGGTACCCGTCTGGTTCAGAAACTATACCATGATGTTTAAGGCCAAGTTGTTGAAAGCAGGTAAAGCTGCAGTTCTGATGATGCGGATGTAAGAGCAGCATTTCTATAAAAGCTTATAGTATAAGCATCAGGCAAACTGTTTGATCATGTATTGATCATAGCATCTTGATTTGATAATAGTTCTTCTCCAGCCAAGACAATGTATTCTGCACTGTTTATTGGATGTTCATGACCAATATTACAAAAACTTGTCCTCCAAGGTCAGAACTAAACAACCTGATAACAGGTTTACTAAAATAGGAGACTGGTGGAAACCAACCTTCCAGGCCGAAAGAGAAAAGCTTCTAGCCAACTGCATCGCTTGAGACGGGAAAAGAGGCACAGGAACTAAATCTTGATTTCACTGTAAATAGGGCTCACATTTGACATGAAACAATAACTGGGATTCTTTTATAATGGCTTTATAACTTTTCTGCAATAAACCCAGTTATCTAAATTTTTATGTCCTTTGAAATCTATTCCTGGAGGGATTTTTTGTATTGACAGCTGATGAAAGCCTGGCAAGTTTATTGAAAAGTTAAATAAATTATATTCTAAAAACAGCATGTTTTCATGGATATGAATGACAGATGTTTTTTATGCTGCCTTAAGTGTCTGGTGTTTGTTGCTACTTTTCTATTATAACACAAATCTCTTCTGTTTTAAAATACTTTTTAAAAGAATCTATGAGAGTATGGAAGCAGTGCTCTTTAAAACACAATGGATAATTCGATATTGAATTTATAGAGGTAATGTAGCATACTGTAAGACTCAACAGAAGTATTAAGGACATTATTGTTTAACTATCTGAATGGAATATTGCAATATAACATGAATGGTTTTGCTACATTCATTTAGATGATCACAGTCTAGATCAGGGATGGCACGTACATTTGGAGTTTAGACACTTCATGTAAACCATCACAAAATGACTACGCTGGGGGCGTGGCCAATTAGAAAGCGCCTGTTTTTCAGAAAGGCAAACTAAGACTAAAAGGCAAATGAACTAAGAACCTGCATATAACTTAGAGGCCTAAGCCTCAAAATACAAAGCCACAACTTTTTCTTTCAGATTATTCCCTTCTCTCCGAGAGCAGGCACAGCTGTGCATAGACACAAACACTTCTCCCGTATTCATATGCTCACAGAACACACTTTTCTCTCACCCCCCACCATATCCCCTTGCAACCTTCTTAACCTCTCCCATTGCTCTCAAGTTCAGTCCTCTGTATCCCCAGTTTCTTCAGCTGCTTCTTTTCCCATTATGTTGTGCTTGTCCAGCTTGGACTCATTTTTCGCCCTGTAACACTGGGCTGGCTTCCGTTTTTTTTTTCTGGTGTATTTCTAGTCCTTTTCCTGCTAGTATCCCCTTAACAGGCAGAGCCTTGGAATCAGTCACTTTGTTCTTTTCTGAGGTGTAGGCGGAATGCTGGCTTGTACCTGTCCAACATCTTTATCTCCTAACAAGATTTGAAATTCACATTAAGCCCAAAGTAATCCTGGGAATAAAGTCAGCAGTAGCTGAAGGATTTGAAGCACTTCCCAATTATTCAAGGGAAAAGTAGGAATCAGCAGGAGAAGTTCAAGTTCAGGAGAAGCTGCTATGTGTAGTGGTATCTACCCCAAATCTACTGTAAATCCTGCATGGTTTATAATCAATTATAGGGGAGAGCCAGCTGATGTAGTGGTTAAGGCACCAGGCTAGAAACCAGGCGACTGTGTGTTCTAGTCCTGCCTTAGGTACAAAGCCAGCTGGGTGACTTTGGGCCAGTCACCCTCTCTCAGCCCTTGCCAAGAAAACAGGGATTAGTCCAGGCAGTCACCAAGAGTCAAAAACTGACTCAAAGGCACAAAACAAATTATAGGAAGAGTGTCCAATTATTACTGAATGTAAGTGCAGATGAGAAGTTTTCACACAAATACAATATTTTTAAACTCAGATTTTCCAGACAGATTCAGTGTTATTCTATTGCAGTAAAAACATCAACAAGACTAAACAAGATTCTTCTGGTAGTTTAAATATTAATGTTTATTGTGGCATAACCTTTTATGGAACAAACTAGCTCATAAATACTTAAGCCATGATAAATGTGTTTAGTCTTTTATTAAGGAACTCACATTTTGTTTCTAAAGATATTTTGGTATTGTTCCATGTATTGCAGGAGAAATTTCAAAATTTCCCTAAGAGTTCACTGAAATCAGAGACTAGCACACACATCCCTTGAAGCATAGATTCTTTGAAATATTGGAGGCAGCCAAAAAATCCTAAAAGGGACAGAGGTGAAATCTCTTTCTGTGTAGTTACGCAAATTAGAATACACACATAATCAGTACAGCAGAATAATTCATTGGGTATAGCAGCATATACAAGATGCTGAGGTAAGGCTAGTGAGGTAATGAGACAAAGTGCTATTTCAATTCCTGATCAACATTCTTGTCCCTAAATGTTTCTATGGCTGAGCTGGCTATTTATTTTGTCTGGGAAAGGTTTAGGGAAAGGGTAGTCCGCTTGACTTACCTAACATGTTTCTTCTTCAAATTCTCCCCTTTGGAGCTATGAAGTGAGTTAGGATCTTTGTAAGCTCCACTATTGTAGAACTTATATATTTTATTGAAATTGTTGTGTCTCTCTCACTTGTCACACCATTTGATTATATAATACCCAGAACTCATGTCTTGAAGTAGTACTGTGTGGTTTGGGTGTATTTTTCACTTCCTTGCAGCAGGTTTCCTGTATGTATCACCCACACAGAACCCCCAAGAGTGTACAGAAGAATCCAAAGATTATTGCTACAACCTCCTGTAGAATTCTTTTTCCTCAAGTGCCCAAGTTAGGATGTGAGCCAGTCTCAGTCCCAAAATCCATTAGAAGTGGTGGTAGCTGCTTCCTGGGAAAATATCATAGCACTGTTTAAAATTAGTGCATTCTGTTCTATGTTTCCAGTTTTGTCCACATAAAAACATCTCTTATAACAGGGAACATATTCTCCCTTGGACCACCATCAATAAATCCAGACCTCTGATTTTGCAACACCATCTTAAAGAAGATATCTCCAACTCAGTCCTACCAAAACCAAGTGGCTGTGGGTGTTTGAACCGCCCAGATTTGGGATATATTCCATCTTTGACCTTGGATGGGGTAGCACTTCCCCCTTTAAAGTTGGTATACAACTTTATTGTATCTGGGGGTCTTCCTGGATTTGCAGCTCCTGCTTGAAGAACAGATGTCAGCTGTGGCTAAGAATGCCTTTGTACAACTCCGTGTTTTGTGCCAGTTGTGCCCTTTCCTAAATCGGGCCCTTCAGACAGTCACTCATGCTTTAGTGACCTCACGGCTTGACTACTGCAATGCTTTCCAAATGGGGCTGCCCTTGAAGACCACCTGGAAGCTTCAACTGGTCCAGAATGCAACAGTGCAAGCAGTAATGGGCATGCCTCAGTATGCCCATGTAAGACCTCTACTTTGCAAGTGGCACTGGTTGGCAGTTTGTTTCCTGGTATGATTTAGGTGCTGGTCATTACCTATAAAGCACTACATGGCATAGGGCCTGGTTACTTGAGAGACTGCCTATCTCCCATACCATCTGCCTGGCCAATTCAATCATGCAGGGTTGGTGCACCCTGGGTTCTTTCCATTACACAATGTCATCTATGAGGACCCCAGAAGCACGCCTTCTCTGTAGCAGCACCTGCCCTCTGGAATGAGGTTCCCTCTGAAATCCAGATGGCTCCCACTCTGCTGTTGTTTAGAAGAGCTGTAAGGACCTGGCTCTTCACCCAGGCCTTTGGCGAGGGAAAGTGAGACCCCTTGCTTCATTCCATCTGGTCTGTTGTTCTTGCCATCTTTTATTGATTTTATTGTAATTGCTTGTTTGATTGCTGTGAGCCTCCCAGAGTCATTGGGAGTTGGGTGGCATATAAGTTTAATAAATCATCATCTACAGCTGGCCGTCCATCCTTCCAAGGTCGGTAAAATGAGTACCCAGCTTGCTGGGAAGGGTGACGACTGGGGAAGGCAATGGCAAACCACCCCGCTATAGTCTGCCAAGAAAATGTCGCAAAAGTGGCATCCCCCCAAAGGGTCAGACATGACTCGGTGCTTGCACAGGGGGCCTTTCACACACAGCTGGCTGACAGTTTATTTTCCCTGGAAAAGCAGATTTAGGAAGGGGTTATGTACTTGCCTTACATAACACTATTCTCTTTTTTCTCAGAGAGAGGGGGGGTGTATCTGTAGTGTGCAGTATCATGTTCTTATGAAACAATTTCTGTTTTATTGCTTTGGAACATGATCCCCAGCTGTTAAGGCAGTGGAAGAAGCACAAAGATTGCTCTTTTTTGCTACCTGAATCTCTTCGGTAAACATTTCCTTTCTCTCACTAATTCAAAAAGTGCTCCTAGCCTCACTTTCTGACCTGGTTTGCCCATTATAATAAAAGCTTTTCTGCATGAATAATATGTAGCAGCCCTTAAAGGCTTCACTGTCCCCCCCCCCCACCTTTTGCATGCCATTCACATGATGCAGTCCTTCATCTGTGTCTAAACTGGCTTTTCCATCTGCTTTTCCTGAAGTTGAAAAAACAGGATATTCTTAGAAGATCACACATCTATAGTATCATTCAAAGGCCCAGTGATTTAAAAATGCTTCTCCTTTCTTAGAAGGGAGTATTTCTGGGGCCAGATCCAATACGGTAATTTTTTAGAGCGCATTATAGTTCCTTCCTTTCCACTCCTCGAGTTAATGCACAGGCATGTACAACGGTAAATGCTCTCCCAGAAAGTCTTTTAACCTATTTTAACTTCTCTCCCCCCACCCACACATACACACACACACACACACAAACATACACTCACCCTCATTCCCCTTTCAACCCCTTTCAAAGTTTAACTGAGCCAAATGTCAAAGCCTGCTGTGTGTTCTCCCCTCTGTTTTCTGTAACTGGAACTTTGGAGTGAGGGGTGGGGAAACCACTAGTTTGTGTTTCCTTTCTGTGGTTGGGGTGGCTGGGTAGTCATATACTCTTTCCTTGCTTCTCAAGTCTTTTTTTTAAAAAAAAAAATTTTTTTTGCAAAGAACTAGCTGTGCAAATATACATTAATCACTTGCTGACATAGCAAGCCTGACTTGGGAGAACAGATGTTTCCATGAATTGATCAGTTTTGGACCAATCAAGATCTAAGCTTTGCTGGAATCTGCCCACTGGTCTAGCCAAAATACAGCAGGACACAGCTCAGGATGTTTACAGCTGTACAGAGCGATCATCCCTGAAGCATGTGCTTTTTATTCTGCTACATCAATGGCTGGATAGTGCTCGAAGACCTTTGTATGGAAAAGACTAAGTCATTTTTTTGGTACAGGCTACTAGTTTAATCCCAGTCTGAAATGTTAGTTTTCAGTGAGCACAGTTAACACCCTCTTTGAATTTATTTCTTGCATAATTAACTTTAAATCAAATAGGAAAGCATTTAAAAAATGCAAAGTTAAAAAATGATCATATTCCAGTTTTTTAATAAACAGAAAAAATAACAGTAAGCCTTTTGCAGGACTATTTCTAAAATTTGGAAGATTTTAAAAAAAGCATCCCATCTGTTTGGATTGTGAATCCAATCCCAAGGTACTGATAATAGGATATCTAGCATATTACAAATTATTTGCAGTATATATAGCTTACAAAACATATATGAATTGGCCTTGCTAACTTCAGAAAACTTCCTGTTCTTGTTCTTTTCCTGATTCTCTTGTTCCCATATAGCTCCAAGTCTCATTTAATTTGACATGATGGAAATTTATTCTAGTTCTAAAATCTATTGCCATTGCCACTGATTTTCCCCAGATGTGGAATAGGATTAAGTTTTAAAAATAATTTTATCAGAACTAGCAGGTAGCCTTTCAAAATTAAAAGTAGGAAATACTTATCTAGAGGAAATTTACCTTTCTATTATTTTTATTTCTCCAATGTACTTTTATTACTTAAGATACTTTAAATAATTTTCATCCTCTTCAACAATATCCATTCCCATTAATTAAACATTATCTTTCCATATTTCAGATAAGTCCCTCCTTCCGCTCAATTTAACTTTAAAATTACACTTTACAATTTGAAGGTTAACAGGAAAATTGCATCTACCAAGAGAAACATTTTAAATTTAAGTCTTCATGTAGAAGATTACAGAGGTGACAATGTGGTGGTTTCTTGCCATCAAAGGAGCATTGCTTTTTTATTATACTTTTTTTGACTTACTACTCATTCATGAAATAATAGTTGTCTTTTCCACTGTGATGAATAGATATTATCAGCAACACTTTTACAGCCCCATTTCTAAGCGATTAACTACTAATTCAAAGCAATCAATAAAAACAGTTCAGTATAAATCAGAACCCAGAGTTCAGAAACATGGAACCTGCAATCATCCACAATATTCCTTGATAATGTCTACAGATATGTAATTTTTAAAAATCCCTTGTTTAACAAATGGCAGGTATCTCACAAATTTGCCAAATATCAAAACAAGTTGCTATTTCAATTATTTTTTTGTGTGTGTGATTTCATGACATTTCATTGCACTACATCTCACAGGTGAAATATTGGGTATTTTGGGGAGGGGGTGGGAAAGAAAGAAAAAGCTGCTTTCCCAACTGATATAGAAATATAGATGTGACATGCATCTAGTTGCTAACCCTGTTGAAAAGAGGAAGAATGGACTGGATTGTCTTAATAGGTGCAAATGTGAACCCTTTTGTGAAAGACTACCATGAGGACTACCAAGATCATTGGATGCTGGTACTAGTCCAAAGGATAGAAGGTCTACTGAATGTGGCAGCTGAGATCTTTCAATGATAAGAGCCCATAGTGGAACTGATGAACAGGTACATGCAAGTAAGCTTTGTAGATTCAGAGATACTAAACAGTCCCCAGAGTGAAGGCAATCTAGAACAGACTGTATAGTCTTATCCAAAACTTGTGATGTTGTACAATATTTGCCCATTGTATGTATTTAATTTATTTGATAAATGTATAGCTCATCTTTTCGCCAGGAGCCGAGGACAGATTGCATAGGGATTGCTCTTCTTTTTCTCTCACAATAAGTGGGGTTGAGGTAGGGTAGGCTGTGAGGCAGGATGGGCTGAAGGAGAGTGACTGGCCTAAAGTTACCAAGTGAATTTCCATGGCTGAGGTAGACTGGAACTTGTATCTCCCCAGTCCTATACATTGTTACCATAGGCTAAGCCAGAGATACTATTGAAGTCCTGAACTGGTGTTTGGAGGCTATGAAGATCTGGATGGGTTGAAACAAGTTCAAATTAAATTCTATCAAGGTGGAGTCATCAATAGATACTAGGGCAATCTAGTAACATTGGCTCTGATAGTTGCTCTGGATAGGATTATACTCCCCCCAAAGGAGTTGGTTTGTGACCTAGGGTTCTCCTGGACTCTCAACTCCTGTTTAAACATCAGGTAGAAGCTATGGCTAAGATAGCCTTACCCAGCTTGGCTGGTGCACCAGTTATTACCCAAGTTGCTCCAGGAGCAGTAACTCATGCTTTTACCACCGCTTAACTAATACTGCAACATACCTTATACAGGGCTGCCTTTGTAAATGACCTGGGAGCTACAACTGACACAAAAGGTTTGGCTAAACTCCTGACAAGACAAATCCATTTGGCTAAAATAACACCTATTTTGGAATCTCTGAATCCATTGCCAGAAGGCTTCCAGGCCAAATTCAGAATTGTGGTTATTACCTTTAAGTCTTTTATGGTGCAGCACCAGGATACATCAAGCAACACCTTGCCAAAATTGAATATGCCTATCTGGTCTGATCATCAAGAGAGGGCTTATTGCAGGTTTCCCCTCCTTGCCTGGTACATAGGGGGTGGGCTTGGCAACAGGTCCCCATTTTATGGAATTCTCTCTCCCAAGAGGTATGGATGGCCCCTACTCTCCTGGCATTTTGAGAATGAGCCAAAGCATGGTTGTTCCAGTGGGCACTTGGCTCTTTGATTAGATTAACTGAATGGTGCCCATGATGTGTTAGACTTTAACTGATGATTTTTTTTTAATTATCTGGACTTGAGGTTTATTGATATTTTTGTCTCTGGCCGTGTTTTGCCCTAACCAAAGTTGTCATGAGTGCCGTTGAGCTGAAGACATCAGCGCAATGGCACACATGACAATAACAAGGAAACAGGGGAAGGGGCTCAAGATAAGTAGCCATCAACTTACAAAGACTGAAGGACAAGAGACAATGGCTAAGCGGATCGCGAGGCACACCCAAGCTGTTAGCGCTAACGCAACGGAGATCGCCCAGCTGACAGCAATCACCGGAGGAATAGGGAAACCGATGATGGGCGATCCCGGAACGCCAGCGGGGCCTCGCAACCCCTCACCTACCGGCAGGACAGCGTGTTGGACAAAGGGGGGTGACGTAACCGCGAGTGAGGGGGCGCTGACTGGCGTGGGGTATTTAAACCCCGCACCGGCGCGCTCCTGTCACTCTCAGCTTTTTTCCTATACTGTATCTACACTGCAAATAAACCAGAGCCTGTTTCACGGAATCAGCGTCTGTGTATTACTCGGAGGTAGGCAGCGCATGACATAAAGCTGAGAGTCATAAACTCAGCCTCGCCGAGCCCCACCAGACGATAACGAGCCGCGGGAGGAGTAGACGGCAAGAAGACCAGGAAGATGAGGCCGGCGCGACGCGGACAAGGGGGGCAAGCCGCACGGCAAGAAGCAGAGGAGGACCGATCGAGGCCAGAGGCACCGCGGACCCCCGGAGCCATGGACGCCCACCCGACCCAACCCGAGCCTCAGCTCCAACCCCAAGGGGAGATGGCGACGGAGGCAACCCGGCCACGGGAGGGAGCAACATACCTCCTGAGACCAGCGGAGAACCCCGCGCCCCACATCGCACCCCAGCAATGGGCGTGGAGCGGCAGCCCAATGGCAGTAAGCACGGGGGAGGACGAAGAAGCAACCCAGCAGACGGCGGAGGAAGCGGACCAACGGCCGAGAGAGACTGAACCCCACCGGCAACCCACCCCCGCCGACACACCGACGGAACCGGCCCCAGCGGCGGCGCGGATCGCGGACAAGGACGCACAAGCTAGACTCGCGGCCATGGAGACCCAACTGAAGGAACTCCGGACCATGCTTCAGTCGCTGATGCCCCCCGCGCCGCCCAACGACGTCCCCGCACAGGTCCACACCCTGAGCGAAGCGCCGAACCCCCACAGGCCAAATGAAGGTCAACAAACGGCCCAGGCAGACGACACCACAGGCCGGGAAGCGAGAGGAAGGGGCGCACAAAACGCCCAGGCCCCAGAGGACTTCCCCATCTTCTTTGATGGGAACCCCACGAAACTGTCGTTCTTTATCACGAACGCCAGGGAGTTCATGGGGAGGCACGGACACTCCTACGACTCCGAAGCGGACAAGATCGCTGCCGTGGCGATCAAACTACAGGACCGGGCGGCGGACTGGTACGTCCAACTGTACGAGTCCAGCTCCCCCGCCCTCGCCAACTTCCCCGCCTTCATCAACGAGATGAAAAGCTACTTCGAGGACCCACTAGCCAAAGTGAGGGCGAAAAGCGCACTCCAAAGACTTAAACAGGGTGCACGCACTGTCCCGGACTACGCCCTCGAGTTCAAAGCCCTCGCGGGGAAGGTCAACGACTGGTCCGAGACCACCCTGCTGGAAATGTTCAAAAGGGGGCTCAACCGCGACGTACTTCAATGGGCCCTCTACCGCAACGACCCAGAAACTCTACACAGGTGGATCCACCTCGCGGGGAAGGCAGAACACGCGCACCGCACATTCCTCATGACAACTACGGAAGACACGAACGACACCTGCAAAAAGGTACCCGCACCACACGTGGGGACGGCCAGCCCCACATACCCAAGGAAGAAATTTATTCGTGGGCCCTGCGGGAGGTGTGGAAAACTAGGGCACAAGACGGCAGATTGCTTCGCCAACCGACCGCCGACCAGTGTGCCTAAACCCACCTCGAAAACTAGCCCCAAACCACCTAACCCGCCGCCGCCCCCTCACCGCCAAATGACCGGAGCCACAGCGACACCAGAGGAAGGCTGGGACACCCACTGGGGGGAAGAGGACGACGTAGACCCAGACCAGCCGGCGGGAAACGCTCCCCGCCTGCCCTGAAACGCGTTGCGAGGCAGGCGGTGGGACAGCAGCGCGGACCACCTCGACGGAACGGCGAAAGCTCCGTGATAATGGCGGCAATCAAACTCTCTGCTGGCAACGGAGCCACCACTCGGGGTGCTCAAAAAACCTCATCCACCCCGACTTAGTCGCCAAACTCGACCTCCGCTGCTTCCCCCTCCCCACGCCGTTGGCATTCCACCAGCTGGACGGCTCAACAGCGGGAGGGAAACCAGCCACGATGCAAACCGAGCCGGTCACTCTGCAAATGGGCACTCACACTGAACGCACATCGTTCGTCGTCACCCACATCGGACGACCCATTGCAGTCCTGGGAATGCCATGGCTCGCGACAAACAACCCGCGCATCGACTGGGGGACCCGCACCTTCACATTTGGCGACAGCGAGTATCGGGCACCAGTTCCGGCGGGCAGAACCAACCCCACTGTGGGACGAGCAGAGGCGACTACACAGGACAACGCAGCTACCACAGCAGACCTACCGGAACAATACGCCGACTTCTCCGAGGTCTTCGGAGAGGCGGAAGCTGACCAACTAGCCCCCCACCGCAAGACGGACTGTCGGATCGACCTGCTGCCCGACGTCCCCTTACCTAGACCGAAGATCTACTCGATGACCCCGAAGGAGATGGCAACCCTCCGGGAGTTCATCGATAAAAACCTAGAGAGGGGATTCATAGAGCCAGCATGCTCACCGGTCGGAGCCCCCGTCTTATTCCGGGAGAAGAAAGACGGCACCCTACGGCTCTGCACCGACTACCGGGGCCTAAACACGGCTTCCCTGTCCAACAAATACCCCTTACCCCTGGTGAAAGACATGCTCGCCCACCTGTCCACGGGCAAAGTCTTCTCCAAACTGGACCTTCGCGAGGCGTACTACCGCATCCGAATCAGGGAGGGGGACGAATGGAAGACTGCGTTCAACTGCCCCCTAGGCGCCTTCCAGTACAAAGTGCTGCCGTTCGGACTCGCGGGGGCCCCCGGGGTGTTTATGCAGCTCATCAATGAGGTCCTGCATGAACACCTGTTCAAAGGGGTCCTTGTCTACATAGACGACGTCCTTATCTACACTAAAACGCACAAGGAACATGTGACCCTAGTCAGGCAAGTCCTCGACAAACTCAGAAGGGCGCAGCTCTATGCCAAACCCACAAAGTGCGAATTCCATAAAGCGCGCCTAGACTACTTGGGGTACCGAATCTCCGGAGACGGCATAGAAATGGACCCCGCAAAAGTCGAGGCGGTGCTGAACTGGGAATGCCCCCGCAACAGACGCCAACCCCAGAGCTTCCTCGGCTTCGCGAATTTTTACAGGTCATTCGCCCGGGGGTTCGCAGAGATAGCCCTCCCCCTAACGGACCTCCTCAAAACCAAAGGGGTGGGGGACACCCGACGCGCCAAGAACCCGGGCACAGTATTGAATTGGACTCCCGCGTGCCAGACCGCATTCAACAAGTTGAAAGCGCTGTTCACCACGGAGCCAATCCTCGCGCACCCGGACCCAGAACGGCTGTTCGTGGTCCAAGCCGACGCCTCAGACTTCTCCCTGGGGGCCATCCTACTCCAAAAGGACCCCACGGGACTCCTGAAACCATGCGCCTACCTGTCGAGGAAATTTTCCGAGACAGAAAGGCGATGGCACGTCTGGGAGAAAGAAGCCTTCGCGGTAAAATCGGCGCTAGAAACATGGAGACACCTACTCGAGGGAGCCACCCAACCATTCGAGGTCTGGACCGACCACCGGAACCTCGAGGCCCTCCGAACGCCCAGACGCCTCAGTCCAAAACAGGTCCGATGGGCCCAATTCTTCAGCCGCTTCAACTTCCAGCTGAAGTTCATGCCGGGTAAAAAGAACTTCCTGGCCGACGCCCTTTCCCGACTGCCCCAAGACGAAGAGCCCGCCCCAGACACCATTGGGACGGTCCTATCCGCCTCTCAACTGGGGATGGCCGTGACCACCCGGAGCGGCGCTCGGAGGCAGCTCGACTCTACGGCGCAACCGACGGTGGGACAACCTGTGACCAGACGACGCCAACCGCAACTACCAGGGGGGATACGCACGGACCTCGCCGCCGCCCTCAAAACCGACCCCTGGTTCCTGGCAAACGCCGACAAGGTAACGATGGCACAGGACCTGGCATGGGGGGAAGGCAGAATCTATGTCCCGGACTCGCAACGCCAAGCGATCTTGCATAGAGCCCACGACGCCAAGCAAGCGGGACACTTTGGGTTCCTCAAGACCCTACACCTAACAAGGCGTCAATTCTGGTGGCCCGCGCTAAGACGAGACGTGAAAGCATACGTAGCGTCCTGCCCAACATGCGCCAGGGCCAAACGGGCACCAGGCAAACCCGCGGGGCTTTTACAACAGGTGGCAGAACCCTCCCGCCCATGGGAGGAAATCTCCATGGATTTTATAGTGGACCTCCCACCCAGCCAGAAGAAAATGGCCATTTGGGTGGTGAAGGACTATTTCTCGAAACAGGCCCACTTCATCCCCTGCACGTCGGTCCCGTCCGCACAACAACTAGCCAAACTCTTCCTCATCCACGTGTACAGGTTACACGGATGTCCTGCACGTGTGGTGACCGACAGGGGCACACAGTTCACTTCTAAATTCTGGCGGGCCTTCCTAAAGCTGACGGGGACCCAACAGGCCCTATCCACTGCCTGGCACCCCCAGACGGACGGAGCCACAGAGGTCCTCAATGCCACCCTAGAGCAATTCATACGCTCATATACCAACTATCATCAAGACGACTGGGCCGAACTGCTCCCGTTCACCGAAGTCGCATACAACAACGCCGTCCACACGAGCACGGGGAAAACTCCGTTCGAGGTAGTCTCGGGGCGCGACTTTGTCCCCATACCGGAGCTACCACAACCCCCGGAACTCCAGGTGGACGCTAGCGACTGGGGACGGAAGATTGCGGAATCGTGGCCAATAATCACGGCAGCGCTGAAGGATGCACAGGCGGCCTACAAAGAGCAGGCCAACAAGCACCGGCGCCAACAACCGACGTTCCAGGCGGGGGATATGGTCTACCTATCCACCAAATTCCTAAAGTCACCCCAACCCTCGAAAAAACTGGGGCCTAAGTACATCGGGCCGTTCCGAGTCACGCAGATAGTGAACCCGGTGGCAATACGCTTGGACCTGCCACACAACCTACGGAGACTCCACCCGGTGTTCCACACCAACCTCCTGAAACCGGCAACCACCTCTCGATGGCACCCAAGCACGCCACTGCCCTCACCGGTGATGATCGACGGGCAACATCACTTTGACGTAAGGGACATACTCGACTCTCGCAGGCAACGGGGAACTTTACACTATTTGGTCAGGTGGAAACACTTCCCCCACCCAGAATGGGTGGCGGCGTACAACGTTAACGCGCCTGACCTGACCCGGGCTTTTCACCGGGCATACCCCGACAAGCCAAAACCAAGACTAGCAAACCGTCACCTGCATAACCCCTCCCCCGCGGGCCCCCCCCCGCCTACCGTGCCCCAAGGGAAAGGGCCCCCCCAAGCCCGCGACTTGGGTGGATCTCCCCCCCCCGGGACCCCCCCCCACCCCGGGCCCACGAGGCAGTAACAAGCGGTCGCCAGCACCCTCCCCCCGCCCCGGGCCCACGGGGGAGTGGCAAGCAAGTCAACAGTGCATCCTGGGGGCAACGCCCAGGAGCACACATAACAAAGGCGATGCACTTAGAATAAAAAATAAGGGCCCTACCTGGAGCTGATAAGCACCCGACCAGCCACGCCTCTCTCCTCGTCGAACTGAGCCAAACAAACAGGGTGTGGCCGGAGCATGCGCACGCCCAGGGTGTGACCTGGGCATGCGCACTAAGAACACACCCTAGAGAGACACGTGGCAGAGGGCGGAACAAAGGGAGGGGCGAAAAACACTCCGGCGGGAAATTCAAAAAAAAAAAAAACCATTTTGACAGCTCTCCTGGTAAAAAACCAGAAAACCGGGGGGGGGGGCACTATTCAGACAGGGGGCAGTATGTCATGAGTGCCGTTGAGCTGAAGACATCAGCGCAATGGCACACATGACAATAACAAGGAAACAGGGGAAGGGGCTCAAGATAAGTAGCCATCAACTTACAAAGACTGAAGGACAAGAGACAATGGCTAAGCGGATCGCGAGGCACACCCAAGCTGTTAGCGCTAACGCAACGGAGATCGCCCAGCTGACAGCAATCACCGGAGGAATAGGGAAACCGATGATGGGCGATCCCGGAACGCCAGCGGGGCCTCGCAACCCCTCACCTACTGGCAGGACAGCGTGTTGGACAAAGGGGGGTGACGTAACCGCGAGTGAGGGGGCGCTGACCGGCGCGGGGTATTTAAACCCCGCACCGGCGCGCTCCTGTCACTCTCAGCTTTTTTCCTATACTGTATCTACACTGCGAATAAACCAGAGCCTGTTTCACGGAATCAGCGTCTGTGTATTACTCGGAGGTAGGCAGCGCATGGCAAAAGTCCATTTTGATTGGGACAAGCTATATATATTTCACAACTAAGTAAACCATACTTTCTGTTGACCCATTTGAATTCCAGAAGGGCTCTCTAATCCCTGTTCTTTTTGTGCACATGATCATCTTTTTGCTAGTGGACTGGCTCTGTGACCTTCATAACAAGAAGACGGTAGATGTTTAAAACATTTGAAAGTAATTCTTCTGCCATAAGCTGAGGAAAAATGTACAATGGCTCCTAGATATGTCTGTAAATTCTGTGGTGTAGCTGTGGGAAACTATACCCAAGACCTTGAGAAGATACAGACACACACACACACACACACATGCCTATTCACATGTGTCAGATGCTCCCTTCTTTTGGAGGGTGGGGGTTCTTGGAAATAAAGAAGAGAATGAGGACCCAAATGAGAGTACCGGGGTCTTCTCCTTAGGCCAGGGTTTCTCAACCAAGATTCCATGGAACCCTAGGGTTCTGCAAGAGGTCACTAGGGGTTCCCTGGAAGATCACGATTTATTTAAAAAATTATTTCAAATTCGGACAACTTCACATTAAAGAAGTAAGTTTCATTCTTTATTTTTAATTTACAAACACTGTTAATGCATAGATACAGGCCTACACATGAAATGAATGTAATAATTTTGCAACTTCTGGCCTATATTTGAGCCTGAATGTTCAGGGGTTCCCCGAGGCCTGAAAAATATTTCAAGGGTTCCTCCAGGGTCAAAAAGTTGAGAAAGGGCCTTAGGCTCTCTTGTAGGGGGCTTTCCCTAGGTGGCTCTGTAGGGCTGGGCAAGGTGGCACTTTCTTATGCCTTCCCAAAGTAGTTGAGCTTTACACTTAAAATGTTCAGCCCTGGACATTTTTTTTCTTTTCTTGGACATTTTCACCCTATTTACTGTGAATCACAGTAAATCATTTTAATTACATCAGCATCCATTGTTGTCCTATGGCAACAATTCTGCAACATTATATTTAACCCTCAAGTGGGTATGCTGGAGCACAGAGTGCACCATTACTGCTAATAACTTCAATAAGCTGATAGACATGCAACTCAGTCGCTCAGTACCTTCCTTTCAGACCTTTGTCTTGCTTCAGTAATATTGTCAACTTCCTGAGGTCCACAGCTATAATAATAATTAATTTTTCGTGACTTGCAACATCTGCTTAGTGTGCTATTCACTACCACTCGACCAACTCTGTGGATAAATGTTTTCAAAAAGTGTAGAAAGAAAAAAATTCTAAAGCAATGAGCGAAGATTATCAGATTTTAAAAAGCATTTTGGAAGGCTTTTCAATTTTGGCACTTGGTAAAATTCGGCACCCTAGGTGACTGCCTAGGTTGCCTAGGCCTAGAACCAGCCCTGACTAAGCCAACCGCCTGTTATCAGATCATGTGGCAGGATGTAAGCACTGCCTTGCTGCAGCGTTGAAATAATAGTATGCAGAGTAGGAGTAAAAGGTACCATGTTGTACTTTGTCTCTTGAGGCAAAACGCCCAGGCATCAAAAGATACAGTAATGTATTAACCCACAAAAGAGTTCCCCCCCACAAATAAATCTGCAACTTTAGGGGGAGGTTCTTATGTTCACTGATAACTGATGAAACCATAGCCAACTCAGAATGGGCATAACACCTGAAAAATGGAATGTCTGTAAAGATTAATCCATCCCTTGGGACTGGCAGCTTTGTAATACAGCAGCTGGGCTTTCTTCCCTACAGTAATACCATCCAGTACTCTCTCTCTCTCTCTTTTTGGCTGTCTTTTCTTGGGAAGAGTAGAGCCTCTTTCCAGTTGAGCTGATTCTATGCACTTAACTGGCCTTGGCTGATCTTGAAAACTAGTTGGATTTGTTTAGTACTTACATGGGAGACGATCCAGAAATGCTGCCGCTGTATAACTGGGAAATAAAGAACAAAGCTCAACCCTGGAAGAAGGAATGGAAATCCAGGCCTGTATTGTGGCCAAAAATCACCAGGAGTTGAACTCAGTTTGAAGGGGTTTATATTTTTATTTATTTGGCTGGAGGGATAGGAAGTGCGTATATGGTTTTAAATACATGTGAAAGAGTGGCTGGTATACCCAGATGCAGGATCAATTCTTTTTATAAATATTTGCAGACAATTCATTAAAATCTGCACTTATTAATTCACTCAATGCTAGATGCACACACACATAAATGTGTTGCACACACACATTTATTGGAGGGAAAAGCATTTCAAGGATTGGTTTCAGCTGGAGTTGGGGAAGCTGGATATTGCACAGGATTTTTTGTCTACTGGTATAATTTCTTTGTCTCCTCTTCTGTTGTGGGAGGTGGATGCGGTACATTTAGGGTTGATGCCCTTTATGGTAAATATGGTAATATCACTAACAAGTTAACAGAAGGCAGGAAGACCCCTGCCTAACTCAAGCTTCCCCCCCCCCCCCGTATTCTGAGAAATCCAAAGCAGCTGCAAAGAAGGCCATTTCTCGGTCAAACAGCTGTGTGCAATTTAAAGGACCACTGGAATTGGGCTGCGGGAGTGTCTTGGGAATAATTGAAGTGAACTAGCTTTCTCCAAAATGCGGCCTTCCATGTGTGTTGGAATCTAGCTAGGAATTCCGACTCCTCTGATGTAGTCAGGTTGAAAAAGGATGCAGTAAGTTGTCTTTCGCTCCTTTAGTGCAACCTACCCGTATTGGGATGTCCTGACCATGTTTTAAAGATTACCGAGGTTTCCATCATTAAAGAGAGACCTAAGTTTTAAACAACTTGCATTGCTCTCTTTTCTAATATTTTCCGATGATTCTGATGAAAAGCAGCTGCTTTGAACTGTTTTAATGTTGATTTACAGACGCTTTCGCCCCCAAGAGGAAGAAAAAACTCGCATCCAAAAAGCCAGGAAGTCACTCTCGAAGCGCGCCTATCGTGCTTTCTCTTTAATCAGAGAGGATGAGGCGAGGTGCCCTCGTGGAAGACTGCCACTGCGCAGGCTCAGCGTTGATTTTAGTGAGGGGGGCCGCGAGGAGGTTGCATGTGGTGCTGATCGTTAGCGCCTCCTCCGTTTTCCACCCCTTCCTCCAGCCGGAGCGCCCCGCCTCAGATGCCATTGCCGCCGCCGCCCCTCCTCCTCCTCCTCCAGGCGCGTGTCTGACGGGCCGTCGGAACCGGCTGGACGGGAGGGCCGGATGGATGGATCCCCGCGTAGCCTGGATCCAGCCCGAGCAGAAAGGCCCCGCCAATGCGCTCTGGATGCAGATCTGGGAGACCTCGCAGGGCCGGACCGGCGGTGGCGGCGGCTCGTCCTCCTCGCCGCCCTCTTCTTCTTCCCCCGTCTTCCCGCCTACGGCCGCTACCCGTTACTCCTTCTGCCGGTTTAGCACAGCGGCCGCACCTCCGCCGCCCTGTTCCGAGGCCGCCGTCGCTGCTGGCGGACCTCTGTCGTCTCCTCAACTGATCTCCAAGCCGGCTTCCCTGCGCCTTCTCCCTGCTCAGAGCGCGGAAAGGCGGGCGCCGCGCCTGCTGCTCCTACAGAAGTCCCTCTCGGCGTCGTCGTCCCTCTCGTCCTCGTCCTCCTCTGCGGAGTCTGGCGCTGACAGCCCCGGTGGTGGCTCTTCCTCCTCGCCGTCCTGCGTCCGGGCCGGACCTGGGCCGTCGCCGGCCTCTTGCAAAATCTTGGCATGCGCTGCTGAAGCGAATCCAGTGAAGCAAGGAGAGCTGGAGGAGGAAGGAGGGCAGGGTCCGCGGCCCTCCGGTGTGGCTGTTGCCGCCCCCTCTCCCCATCACCATTACTACCACCACCACCACCACCACCATCAGTACCATCCGGGGCGCAGGAAACGGGAGAACAAGGCCAGCACATATGGGATGAACTATCTGCTCTCTGGCGGCTGTGTCGGTATCGGCCGCAAAGGGACCGCCCTAGCTGGCGACAGCAGCCCCTGCTCTCCAGCGCAGCCTGGGTGCAATCTTGCTCTAGGCACGCCTTGGAAAAGCAGGCAGTACAGCTCAGGCATACAGGGGTGAGTATTGGGTTTTCGTAACCCACGCACGTTGTATGCATTAACCTTTTGCCATTTCAGTTGCCCCATCAGAGTTGTTATTTTGGGAATGTAGGCGGACAGTCATGGTAGATGTGGTCAAGGAAATAAGGGAATGGGCTTTCTTCAGTGAAATGCAGGTGCGAAGACTCAATTTGCATCAATGTGCATCGGAACAATGGGGTTGTGGTGGGGAGAAAGCTAATCTTTCTCCCTGGGTTGTTCCCCATACAGTATTTAAATGTGTCCCCCAAGCTGCTGTTTGTTCTGTGGGGAAATACTAGTTGCAATATTTATTTATTCTGTTTTCTACCCCACCTTTTTTTTTTTATATGGCAAACATACCAAATTCTCCTTCCTCCTCCTTTTTCCCCACAACAACAACCTTGTGAGGTGAGTTGGGCTGAGAGTGAGTGACTGGCCCAAGGTCACCCAGCCGGCTTTCATGCCTCAGGCTGGACTAGAGTAGACCAAACTGGCCCCATATGATGGGGAAATACTTCTGGAGGGATAATTTGAGCAATTGATGTCAGGAAGAGGTTGGCTCAATCCATTATACTTCTCAGTTCAAGATTCTATTTAGAATGCATATGAAAACCTTTTATGCATACTTAATATGAGGCCTAAAATGGTTAAAACCAGTGGTGGCTTTTTCAAGTAAAACATTAATGAGGTGTTATAACTTGCTTTCCCTGAAACTTATAGTCAGGAAGAATGTTTTATGTATACATTTTAAGTGTAACTCCTAAGATGCTTTTTGAATATGCTAGGTAGTGAAATGAGCTTTTGAAAATGTTTGAATTAGAAAATTCAGTATGGGTGAAAACGAAAATACACAATACCCTCATTGGAGTGTGATCCAAAGCATGCTTGTATTATAGTTGGGCAGCATACTAATTTAAATTACTATCATTATCATATTTATTTATTTATTAATCAAATTTATCACTGCCCATCTCCCAGAAGGGACTCCGGGCAGTTTAAAATAAAAAAATAAAACTATAAAGCACTATAATACATAATACAATAAATATAATAAAAACCTCGATGGCTGAAAGTTCTTTATGATTTGCAGACAGAACTGGGTCCTTCTAAGAAACTAACCATCCCCAAGAATGGCTACTCTCCCTCCTGCCCCAGGCATAATTACAGAACCAGATCTTTAGCTGTTTCCTAAAGTCCAGGAGGGAGGGAGCCAATCTCAGTTCCGGGGGAAGGATATTCCAAAGGGCAGGTGCTATTGCAGAGAAGGCCCGCCTCCTGGACCCTGCCAGATGGAATTCTCTTGCAGATGGGGTCCGTAGCATGCCCTCTCTGCATGACTGGGTGGGACGGGCTGATGTGATGGGGAGGAGACGGTCCCTTAGGTAACCTGGACCTGTGCCATGTAGGGCTTTAAAGGTGATAACCAACACCTTGAATTGGACCTGGAAGCGTACTAGCAACCAATGCAGCTCGCGGAGCAAAGGAGTGACATGTGCTGATCTTGGGAAACCCAAGATCGTCCGCGCAGCTGCATTTTGCACCAGTTGTAGCTTCCGGATACTCTTCAAGGGTAGCCCCAAGTAGAGCGCATTGCAGTAGTCTGTATGGGAGATAACCAGGGCATGAGTGACCGTTCGAAGGGCCTCTCGCTCCAGGAAGGGGCGTAACTGGCACACAACACAAAGTTGCACAGAGGCCCTCCTAGCCACGGCTGCCACCTGCTCTTTGAGCAGGAGCTGTGAGTCCAGGAGGACCCCCAAGTTATGCACCAGGTCTGTCTGGGGCAGTGCAATCCCATCCAGAACTAAAGATGACAATTTCCCAGAAATCGAGGAGCCATTAATCCACAGCTGCTCCGTCTTCCCCAGGTTCAGCCGCAACCTGTTGTCCCCCATCCAGACCCCCACAGCCCCCAGGCACTTGGAAAGGGTGGCCACAGCATCACTTACTTCACCCGGGATGGAGATGTATAATTGGGTATCATCTGCATATTGATGATACCTCACCCCATAGTGACGGATGATTTCACCCAGTGGTTTCATGTAGATGTTAAAAAGGAGCGGAGAGAGTGCCGAACCCTGCAGCATCCCACAAAGGAGGGGCTGCGGGCCAGATCTCTCGCTCCCTATCAACACCGACTGGGACTGACCCTGGAGGAAGGAGGTGAACCAGCGCAGAACCATGCCGCCCACCCCCGACTCCCTAAGTTGGTCCAGAAGGATACCATGGTCGATTATCATTATATTTAAATAAAACCAAATAAATAGTTTATGCTACTTCTGTAAGTGTAACCATAAAAACTCAGATTGATTGATTGATTTAAGAAATTCATATTGTGGAACAATTGTAGCTTCTGGATGGTTTACAAGGGCAGTTCCATGTAGAGTACATTGCAGTTGTCTAACTGGGCATTGACTAAAGCATGAGTGACCACAAACAGAACTTCCCAAATCAGGAATGGTGCAATTGGTACACAATACAAACTTGTATGAAGATCCTCCTGGCCACAACTGCTATCTGCCCCTCCAGCAAGACCTGTGGGTCCAGAACACACCCTAAATTACATGCAGTTCTAAGTGGGGAAGTGTAAGCCCCACCCCCGGGCCAAAGATGGAAGATCTTCATTTTTAGAATTGGGGGCCCACAGCTACTTGGTCTTGTAGGGTTGAGCCAAAGCCTGTTCTCCCCCATCCAGGCACCTACAACCTCCAGGTGCTGGGCCAGAACCTTGACAAACACTTGGTTAGCCAAGAGCAGAGTTACACAATTGAGTATCAAGATAATGAGACTGCACCCCATGCTGGTGGATTACCTCCCCAGTGGGTTTGTGTAAATTAAAAAAAAAATGGGGAGAGAGTGGAGCCATGAGGCACCCACAAAACAGGAGGCTTGGGCTAGACCACTTTCCCCCAACCCCATCCTGCTGGTGTTTCAAAGGCCTGGCTCTTTGCCTAGGCCTTTGGCAAGGGTGATTAGAGCCTCCTTGGATTGTGTGGGTTTGTTTCTTTTTCATTCTGTATGGTTCTTATCCTTGCCATCTTTTATTTTTGTCTCTTACATTTCTTGTTTTTAATGCTTTTACTTGTGAGCCATCCAGAGTTGTTGGGAGTTGGCGAGCATACAAATGTAACAAATAATAATCTAGAATCAGCCCTAGAGGAAGGAAAAGTACAGATAGTCCTCAGTTAATGATGGTAATTGGAACCAGGAACTCCATCGCTAAGTGATGTTATAAAGTGCGACATCACAAGAACTGCACTGACTTACAAAGGCACTGGTAGTTCAAGTTGCAGTTGTTAAGCACGATGTCACATGATCACCATTTGTGACTTCCTGCTGGCTTCCCCATTGACTTTGCTTGTCAGAAGCTGGCAGTGAAGGTTGCAAATGGCAATCGTGACCATGGGATGCTGCAACCATTGTAATTGCAAGCTGGTTGCCAAGCGCCTGAATTGTGATCACGTGACCATGGGGAGGCTGCAATAGCTGCAACTTCAAGGACTGGCCATAAGTCTCCTTGTTCAGTGCTGTTGTGACTTCAAATGGTGGCTGAACAAATGGTTGTTAATGGAGAACTACCTGTAGTATCACATTTGATTAGAATACTGCATTCAGTATTGTTGCAAATAAATTCATAATAAATTTCTTATACGTATCAAAATGTAAATGCAATAGCAAGCTTTTTCTCCTGAATTGATTTTAATATGCTTAAACAAATTTGCCATGTTTTCCAGTCATCCATTTCAACAGTTCTTTAGTTCTCTTACGAAAAAGTCAATGGAACTCTACCCAGTTTTACTGTCATTACCTGTAAAAACACTTGCATTACTTAATTCTGTTTAAGATAGTGTCCACTCTTATTCAGAACTACTTGAACCATATTCTTTTTCACAAAAAATGGTTTTGTTAAAGTCTGTACAGTTGGAGTTCACCACACTGACAGCGCTTGTGACTGATTCTCTAGAAGAAAGCGACTATGAAATATTAAATAAGAGTGGTGGTGCTTTCATATGCTTACCTCTTCCCCTTTTTGTTTCAGTTGAACTGAATGTTCTTTACTAGAATCTACTGTTAGATTGCTTAAGATCTTTAGTGTCTCTTCTACCATATGCAT
The DNA here is from genome assembly GCF_035149785.1 of Candoia aspera. Classification (NCBI taxonomy): domain Eukaryota; kingdom Metazoa; phylum Chordata; class Lepidosauria; order Squamata; family Candoiidae; genus Candoia; species Candoia aspera. The sequence continues at coordinate 118,111,352 of NC_086155.1, read as the reverse complement.
GGAGGCAGATGCTTTAGAACAAAATTTAGTGGGCTTTTTGTATTTAATGGTATTAGATATTTTAATTTTTAAAAGAGTAATAGTATGTCCTAATAGTACAATAAAAATAAACATGCAATAATATTTGAAAATATCTTGAAAAAATAGCAAGCCATATACAGACAACTAATACAGTGAAATAGTAGAAAACCATCTCAGAAAGTATTAATCTAACAAATTGCTCAGCTAACATTCTGGAATATTATTAACTTCCTGTATATTGCTTTTATTATATAGTTTCAGGACTGTTTCTTAATGTTATCAAGTATTTCTTGATTCTTGTGGCATTGTTAGCATAATCTTACCTGCAATGTTTATAAATAGCTCTTTCCTTCCTGGCTTCACTATAATGATGTGTTACATTAATTTTTAATGGTTAGGTATTATTTGACACTTTCAAAGTAATCAAAAGCCCTAAAAGCTAAACTGCTATAAAATATATCCAAGTTCTTCAGCTTAATTTTTTAAGATAGTACTGCTCTGTATGTTTGCTGAAAGTGAAGGAAAAATAATGTCTGAGATGGAAACATTTTTGGTTTTTGTTTGGTTTGATTTGACCAAAATCAGGTAAATTCATCACTTTATTTTTAGATTTGGATTATGCTTGACCGTGTGTGGCTTATTTTCTCCTATTACCTGGAAATTGTAGATATCCTAGTAATAATTATCTCAAAACTATTACTATTTATATTACTACATACAGTATACTTGTAAGAGCCAGTGTGATGTGGTTAAGATGCTGGACTAGGAACAGAGAGGCCCATATTCTACTCCTCCCTTGGGCTCAGTCACTGTCTGCTACCCCTAGACCCAGGAGTGGGGGTTGAAAGACAGATGTCACTTTACCCTAATAAATTATATGAACTATTTTTTAAGTAGCTTACTGCTAATTAGTTAGTGAAAGATAGTTTTAAATGAAGGGTTTTCAAGTTTGAATTGCATTCTCACCATCAGCTCAATCTTCCTTCAGGCCCAGAACAGAGTCATTGAGAGTTGGGTGGCATACAAGTTTAATAAATTATTAATTGCTTTGAGCTATAGTCTACTATAAAGCTTGCAGTCAGTTAAATATACATTTTGCCAGAATTGAATAGCTAACTTAAATTGCCAAAAACTTTCCCGAAAGTGTAAGATAGGCCTGTGCTTGTGTGTCTGTTTATAAGTTCCCAAGGCTTTCCAACTGTTTTGACAGTATAACATCAAACTATGTTGCTTTTTTCCCTTCCATACTTGGAGATAAATGGAGAAAGTTTCTATTAAGTCTGGAATTTGTTACATTCATAGATGGTGATGACAGTCTCATAGTGGCAAACACAGCTGACTACTCATTACAGGAATAACAATTGGGATCTGCAATCAGATGTAATGTATCAAAAAGTGAGTGCTCCGGAGAGCCATGTATCTTACAACATAATCCTGTGGAAAAAGGACACAAGAAGGACAGAATAAGGATACTATTTTAAACACTTGCAAATATTTCCATTATGCTATATGGTGTTAGAAAACCTCTAGCACAGGAAATAAATATTTTCTATTACTTTTAGAGTGGGAAAGATGAGACAGAAAGTTTTTATTTAACTTTTTGTTTCCTTCCAAAATAATCCTATGTAGTGCAGAGAGATTTTTTTTTTGAAACCTCATAGCCCATACCCTCATCTTTAATATTCAACCATGTAAGTATTTATTACGTATTTGTAAAAAATCTTATTAAAATAAAACAAAGACATTACAATAAAACAGAGCTAATAACCCATCCAATATGAAAATTTTAAAACTAAGCACTGTTTCAAAAACTTACAATTCGAAACAGGCCCATAATAGCAATTGAAGTTTATTAAAAGAGACAGTGACTTAAGTGCAGCCAAAAGCACTGGTAATTAAAATCTTTAGTTGACTGAATAATCTAGATTCAATAGCTGATATAACTCAGGTAGGAAAGGAATTCCATAATCAGAGCACCTGTATCAAGAACATCTCTCAAGTTACTGTTTTACTTTATATCACACTCTCCTGAAGAAGCCAAGAGAAATGTACACGAACAATACCCAGTAAAAACTGTGTTCCTTAATAGCAATTTGATATAAACTACAAGCAGTGAAATAAACTATAAAGCAATACAGTAAAATACTGGGAGTTCAATAGCCACCTATCAGGCCACTTAAGACTGACTCAGTGCTGTAACCAGACTTGAAGCCCAGGCAATGTTCTCCCAGGAATGTTCTGAACATGCACAGCCATTATCCCCTAAGAAGGTGATAAATCAGTTGCTGTGGTAAACAAATGTATTGGGTTAAGTAATAAAATTTACGATCAATTAGTGGGGATTATGTTTTCTTTTGCACAAAGCAGGAATGTCACAAGTACGTATTTGCAAGCATATGTATATATCAGTGCATTCATAAGCGTAGTAAATGTGTTGGTAGTACCAACCATATTCCTTATGCTCATGAAAACTGATGCACTTGGAAGTGAATCTACAAGGCAAATTACAGTATTCTGTGATTCCTCTTTGGACGTATAATCCAAATCTGAATGTGATATCCCAAGTCTATAGTTAATTTCCTGAAGTAGCTATCTCATATTTTATCTGAGCCCTAGATGCCTATTGATTTCCAGCGCAAACCACTGTTGAGTATTAATGATCAGATTTACAAGTAAAATATATTGTTAGTTTAACATAGTGCTACCTTGCCCAAGTATATTTTTGGTGTATCGTACTGAGATATTTAGCTGAAGAAAATTCAGTAATGCTAATGCTTACTTGCCAACTTCTATCACAGCTATTTGTTTGCTTATGGTAATTCACCAAAGTGTTTATATTCTGTTCAGTTTGTATACTTTACTATCTACAAGCAAGCTGTTTTCTGTCTTCTTATATACAAAATGTGTAACCATCATAGTTTTTTTCATAGATTTTTTTTGTCCACGGATATTATGTTTTATGTTCTAGCTTTTTAATGAAAACTGGGTATGGGGAATAGGACAGCATTCTGGAAGAAGTTGGTTAGAAGACTGAGTGGGAATTTTCTTAGTTGCTGAAAATGGAGTTTTCAGGAAATCATTATCTCCACCTCTTCCAGCTAGAAAAGCAGAGTTCCTGTTTTCCTGTCTCCTTGTCATGAGTGCCGTTGAGCTGAAGACATCAGCGCAATGGCACACATGACAATAGAAAGGAAACAGGGGAAGGGGCTCAAGATAAGTAGCCATCAACTCACAAAGACTGAAGGTCAAGAAACAATGGCTAAACGGATCGCGAGGCACACCCAAGCTGTTAGCGCTAACGCAACGGAGATCGCCCAGCTGACAGCAATCACCGGAGGAATAGAGAAACCGATGATGGGCGATCCCGGAACGCCAGCGGGGCCTCGCAACCCCTCACCTACCGGCAGGACAACGTGTTGGACAAAGGGGGGTGACGTAACCGCGAGTGAGGGGGCGCTGACCGGCACGGGGTATTTAAACCCCGCACCGGCGCGCTCCTGTCACTCTCAGCTTTTTTTCCAATCTGCATCTGCGCTGTGAATAAATCAGAGCCTGTTCCACAGAACCAGTGTCTGAGAATTATTCAGAGGTAGGCAGCGCATGACACTCCTGGTGGAAGCCTTTTTCCTTTAATCTTGCATTCTGCCATCTCAGAATCTGAGAATAAAGAAGGATATGATGCTGTCTGCATTAATCCTCTGGCAGGCTAGAAGAAACTCCTCCTCTGAGTTGGTGGTGAAGGAGTGCCAGCAAAGAGAACCTGATTGCCCTATAATCAGCCTTCTCCCTGGCCAATTGCTGCTAAGCTAGACAACAAGAGGATGTATTAGGGCCAGTGACTTCTAGAAGCAGGCATCAGGAAATGCCAACAGTGGCAGTGCTTCAGAATTCTGTTCTTGGATCCAGTAGTGTGGTAGCACCCTCTCTCCCGAAGCCTCAGTGGGAGCGTACCCACCCAATCTTCCTTTATTCTACCAACAGGATGGGAGCAAAGAGCCAGAGGATGCTAGATGTAGAGATATGTGAAGGGGTGAACAGCCCTGAGAGAAGGAGGTCCAAGCTAGTCTAATGATGCCAGCATGGCAGCTTTGGAATTTAGGAGTGAGGATAAACTTTATTTGGGCCCTAGCTACTCAAGCAAGGCATAGGAGACTAGGGAAGGCCCAAACTGGTCTTCATGTCCACTGTGAAGGCTCTGGGACTAGAAAGTAGGGATATATTTTGGTTAGGACCTAGCTACCTGTGCAAGACATAGAAGCCCAAGCCCTATCCCCCTTTTCCAAGAACAGAATTATACGTGACTACACAATGATGGGAGACCCCCTACCTTTGTTCATAAAGAGCCATCAATTTCCATTTCCAGAAGCCCACCTAGTGAGCCCCTTACCAACTTATGTATAGGCATACAGGTGAGTGGAGGAAGGAGAAAGTTACAATTTCATTTTCAAGTTGCCAGCCTCAGATGCCCTGAATGGTATAGAAGATCACTCCTTCCTGAGATCACTCATTCCTCAGGAGGTTCAGGATAATGTTTTTCCTGTGATCTACATCTCCACATTAGAAACTGTTACAACATTAACCTTTTTTCCAGTGATGCTTAAAAGATCAATTTAGGTGCTCAGCTTCAAGCAAGCCCAAAATAATAGCTCATGCCTATAGAGGTTCCTAAAGGACAGCAGAGAGTAGCCAAGAGGGAGTAGGTAGAATCAGCCAAGCCAAAGGCTCCAGCAATAGCAAAATGTTTTACCTCCAACTTAAGGTGACCATAGAATGGATAGCTATGTTTAATATCAAAAACCTGATGACAGCACTAATTTTCAAAGTAAGTGGTTCTGAAAGAGAAGTGCTTATAGTCCCCAGTGAATGGAGAGTCCACTTGGAATCCCATCGGAGAAAAAGCGTTATAGTGTTCTCCTTGCCTATAGCTCTGATGAAGGGGAAACGCAGAAGTCCTACATCTTGTTTTCATATCAAAGACTCTTCTTTTGGATAGGAAACAGGCAAGGGAACATGTGGTTGGGCTTTCAGACTCAACAAACAAAGCACCCTTTGCTAAAAATGGCAAAGACCAAGGAAAATGCTCTTCAGCATGACACTATTACTCCCAAGGGGTCATTCAACTGCAGAAGTTCTGGCACACTTGTCAGACCAGGTGAGTGCTGGTGCCCAGCCACAATATGCAATATTCATATGAATGAACATAACATAATGCATACTAAAGCCAAAAGACACTGTCTCCAAGAATATCTCATGACAAATTACATACCTCAAATATCTTCATCATGGTTTTTTACACTGCTGAAGAATAACAGATATTGGAGAGCCATCCTTAACTTTGGGTCTTAGAATAATCTTGTCAGGTGTTGAAGCTTTAGGATGGAGAAACTGAAATCAAAAGTGGAAGCCATCCTACTGGATATTTTCCTAGAGTCACTGGATTTGTCAGAGGCATACCTAAAGATCTCAGAATCTCCTGCTGGTGATTTCATAGGTTGTATACAAGAGCACTCTGTTTTAGTTCAGAGTATCCATTTTCAGGCTGGCCTAATCACCCAGTGTATTCATCAAAGCAATTTTATTTTATTTATTTATTTCTCAAATTTCTATCACCGCCCATCTCCCCCACAAGGGGGACTCTGGGCAGTTTACAATAAAATTGACAAAACCATAAAACACATTAATTACAATACAAATGATCAATATAAATAGAGAATAAATAGATAAAAATCCAAGTAGCATCTCATTCAGTAGGGAGGGCACTATGGCACCAGCCATCGCCAGGAAGAACTATATACTGTGGTCAATGGTATTGAAAGCCGCTGAGAGGTCAAGAAGAACCAGGATGGATTCACTCTCTCCATCCCGCTCCTGCCAGAGATCATCCAAAAGTGTAACCAATGCTCTGTCTCATATCCTGGCCTGAAACCTGACTGGAAGGGGTCTAGATAATCCAGAATCCTCTGGAGTTGTAATGCCAGCACTTTGTCAACCACCTTCCCCAAAAAGGGAAGGTGGGAGAAGGACGAAAATTGTCCAACACAGTAGGGTCCAGTGATGGTTTCTTGAGGAGGGGATGTACCAGCACCTCCTTGAAGGCAGCTGGAAACACCCCCTCTCTCAAGGATATATTAACGATCGCCTGGACCCAACCACATGTCACTTCCCGGGCTGCCTTCAGCCAGGAAGGGCATGGGTCTAGATGACATGTGGTGGCATTTACAGTCCAGAGGATCTTGTCCACTTCCTTAGGCCCAACAGGATCAAACTGTCCCCAGATAACAGGGTAAGTACGTTCCCTCGGCATCTTCTCAGACTGTGCCTCACGCTTAGAGTCCAACTTGGAATGGATCTGAGCGATTTTATCCTGCAGATGCTCAGAAAACTCCTCCACATGGCCCTGTAGGTAGGCTACTAAGTCCACCTTCCCCAAAAGGGATTGAGTAATCTTAAACAGGGCCATCGGGTGGCATTCTGCGGATGCAATAAGAGGGGAGAAATATTGACATTTCGCCACTCTTATCGCCACAAGATAGGTCTTAATAGCGGCTCTAGCTTGTGTTCAGTCGGATTTGGTTTTTGTCTTCCTCCAGCGGCGCTCTAGATGTCTCTTAACCCTCCTCAAAACCCTCAAGTCCTCTGTAGACCATGGGGAGTGTTGGGTTGAATGGGGCAAGAGAGGTCACACAGGCGCAATCCTGTCCAAGGCCACAGTTGCTTCCCTATTCCAGGCTGCAGCCAGGACCTCCGCTGGTTCGTGCAGTAGATCCTCGGGTATAACCCCCCAGCTCCTTCTGAAACCCCATCGGGTCCATTAGTCTCGAGGGGCAGACCAATCAAATGGGTTGTGCCTCCCTGCAGAGTGGGGCGGCACAGGAGAATCTCAGGGTCACCAGGGTGTGATCTGACCATGACAATGGGGACGGATCTAACTTTCCCCTCAGATCACATTGCCACTGTTCAAACAAGAAAACCAAGTCCGGAGTGAGGCCACTGTCTTGAGTCGGGTCCCAAATAATCTGGGACAGGCGCATGGCTACCCTGATAGCCATGAACTCCTGAGCCACCTCTGAGGCACACCCCAGGGATGGCAGGTTGAAGTCCCCCAGAACCATAAGCCTGGGGAACTCCACTGGCAGCCCTGAGATGGCCTCCAGCAGCTCAGGCAGGGAGGTTGTTATGCAGTAGGCTGGCTGGTATGTCAGCAACACTCCCAACTGTTCTCAAGAACCTAACTTGAAGAACAGGATCTCATAACTGGCCACTTGTGGAGCAGTGCCCCTGAAGGCCACTAGAGACTTCAATGACAACCGCCACCCCTCCTCCCCTATCCCAGTGTCTCAGCTGGTGCCACACCTGAAACCTTGCCGGGCACATTTCTGAGAGGGCTACCCCCCCTTCCGGGCCCAGCCAGGTCTCAGTGATACATGCCAGGTCTATCCCCTCCTCTGTGATCAAATCACATATGAAGGGGGCCTTGTTGGCAGCTCTTGTGGGCCATTTAAGAACACAAGAGTCCACATTTATGTGTTGAATGCACTCTGAAGCCAGGAAAGAAGTGCTAATAAGCAGAAGGTGAACACTTATGAACCTGGCAAAGTTATAGAGCAAGATGATTGTAGCACTGGACTTGGTTCCATGTGCCTGCCACTGCTGAAGAGCTCCATAGAGGCTCCCTCTCTCATTTCAGAATCAGATTACCAGCTGAACCCAGCTGCATACTGTATAACAGTGCCAAGCAAGGTAATCCAGTCCCTGCATTAGTAGAGCTAGAGTAGTCCCAGACAACTTGGCAGAGGAAATGCCAATCAGAACTGGTCAGGAGTCAAATGACCAAATATGCCAGTCTAATGTGATGAGGAACACACTTCCAAAGTTGGTCAGGACTTCTAGTGGATCATCGGCTCATTACGAATTAACAGTGTTGATCAACAGACTAGAGGAAAGCGAAAATGGGTCTGACATCTGCAGAATTTCTCAGAAATATGGGGATGCCTCTATATTGACTTGTTCATGACAGCAGACAATAGGCAGGTGAAATGCTTATTCTCTCAATTTCAAGACAACAGAACTGAGGGGATCAGTGCCCTAATGGCACCATAGCTGAAAGGACAATTCATGCCTTACACAATGCTACCCAAGGTACCATAGAAAATAAGCTTAAGCTGTTTAAGGTATGGATAATTCTAGTCAAACCATTCTGGACCAGGAGGCCATGTTTTTCTCTTCTGAAGGAGATGAAAGAGGAAACTTTACAGCACTTCCTGAAATGTTCAGACATCCTATCTCAAGTTCCAGTATTGCACTGAGACTCATAGCAATGGCTATTGTCAGCCCTCCCAGGTAAATCAGACAGGAAACATGACCAAATGAGCTAATTCTACTTTATTGTATGGCTACATTAACAGAATCTTGCAAGTCTGAAAGTACAGATCTCCTGCCCTCCCTATTTACCGCCTGAATAATTAGGGCGGGCCCTTCCTAAGTTTGTTTCTCTAGCCATTATTCTGTTGTGGATTCCTTTCTATTTTATCTGATCGTTCCCTAGGTGGCATCTCTTCCCCTCTTTCTTCCAAGGCCACCCTCACATTCCATCATAGCTATGCACCTGAAAATTTAACAAGGCAATCCTGAACATGGATTCTTCAGGTTAAACAGTGGAGACCAGCTTGGTCTCAGGGCCATGTTCTGTTTGGTACAACTTTGAAGGATAATGCAAAAGACAGAAATCTTTGGTACTGACAACAGAGGTCCCTGAATTATTGGACTTTCTATAGGAAGAGTTGGAAAGAGGACTAGCAATTATCAGGCTGCAGACACAGACAGCTGCTTTAGACCCAGTTGTCTGGTACAAACAAATAGCACTTCCTTCAGACCATCTTCATGTGAATGAATTGCTTAAGGGTACATTTCTGTCATTCTCAGTGATCCACCATTTACTGATTGTACTCACCATTGGTATAGTACTCAAGTTCTTAATTTCCCCCTCAAACTCATTAGACAAAACCCCACTAACTTTCTTAAGTCTGCCCTTTAGTAGCTGTAATCTCAGCTTGGGAGGATGGGGGATGGAATGCACTCAGTTCCTGGAGGTTTTATGTGTTCCACTAGGACAATGTTTCCTGCCCATATCCCTGCTTCATGCCTAAAGTGAGGTTCCTAATTTCATTGAACACAAGAGATAGACTGTATTTTCCAACTTCTTGGTTCAAGGTAGATGAGCTCGAGCTCTGAGGATCTAACATACGATGAAAGGCTGATAATTTGTCTCCTACAAACAGGATATCAGTCGAGATGGATTTTCCTCTCCACAATTAACAGAGTGAGTGGGTAAATGCCCTGTCGTCGTGTTTACAGCCAGGAAGACACTGTACCCTTCCTGTGCTACAGCTCTGCAAGGAGCGAGCATGTTAGCAGTCTTAATGCAGAAGGACAGTTAACAGAAGTTAGTATGGGACAGAGCCACCTCTCTTTAAAAACAATTTTAAAATAGATGAGTTTACCTCCTCAGATCCAGATTTTAGTTGCACTGGTCACAAAGAACAATACAAACTTTTCCACCTGGAAATGCTGTTGAAGAATATCCCTTTTTCTGTCTGTTCAGTTTCTGGTGACCAAGGACAATAATTGTACTTACTGTGGAGTACCTTACTGGTCACAGAAAGATGCACCATATTTAGGATAGGAAGTAGATTAAGAGAGTATCCAAGTGGCAAGATGTGAATGACTTTACTGCACTATGCTGACTCTTACATGTTGTTCTTCCATTCCCATGTATCTTACCAGTTACAAGTGGAATACATGATAAAGGAAGAGTTGAGCCACACTCAGTTGAAGTCACTACATACAACTGATGGGAGGGGTTTTCCTCCATGGAACAGGCAGAAGTCTTAAGCCCCGCCTTCTAGCTACTTGAGGTGGAGTTAACCTTTTTTCTGTTGGGTCCATCTTCTGGTGATCAGAAAGGTACTTCATAGTAAGTCCAACTACTGTTCCACACTTCTAATGTTTTGCAGGTTCCATGTGTAAATTTAATTTATTTTTTATAGACCTTAGTTTATGTGTCAGTTTATCAAGAAATATAAGGAAAACAAAAGGATTCTCTACATTGTACAACCCTACGGAGACCCAGATTCTGTTCTATCCTTGGCCTGAGAAGCTCACTGGGCTCTCTTTCAGCCCAGCCTATCTCACAGATGGTTACTGTGGGGAAAACAGTGGGAGGAGAGACCACTATGTTCACTACTTTATGCTCCTGAACAAAAAGGTGGGATATAAATCTAAATAACAATAATAATAACAACAACTATGATTATGGAGGTTGATGGATGATTAACATGGACAGATACATGAGCATATATGTAAAGTGATCTCAACAATGCTACTCAGAAGCAAATTTCAGTAAACTGAGTGGTACCTATTAATAAGTATGTTTAGGATTGCACAGCATTCTGTGTAGCAGAAATTGCTACTAATAATTACTACTAGTAGTAATGAGCTACATGTAAATGAAGAGAAATACTGCTAGTGTGAGCGAAGTATGGAAATCTTAGGCTTCATTATGTTTTATTATATCAGTATCACAGAAGCAAATTTGGTACTTAAGATACTTTATAATCCTTTTATTGTTCGACTTCTAGAAAATGTATGTTTAGAAATGGAAGCCTAGAATAATTGTGCAACTAGAATTAGAATGTTTTACTTGCAAATCCAGATTAGCATCCATAGTCACCAGATTAGCTCATGTGGTTCTCTCTCTGCTGCTATTGACTTTTTTTTTATTCTTCCTATAGGCTCCATGAAGAAATAATTGACTTTTATGACTTTATGTCCCCATGTCCTGAAGAAGCAGTTATGAGGCGAGAAGTTGTGAAAAGAATAGAAACTGTCATCAAAGATCTTTGGCCTACAGCTAATGTAAGTTTACCTCAAGTTGGTGCTCTGTACTCCATTTTAACTTAATTTTGATCCCACACATTTTTTAATTTAGAATTTTAGACATTGCTAGCAATTAATTCAGTACAGATGTTTTTCTTTCCCAGGTTCAGATATTTGGAAGTTTTAGTACAGGACTTTATCTGCCAACAAGGTGAGTCCTGAGTTTTTTTACTAATATTGTTGGCTCTAATGTTATGCAACAGTAGCAAAAGGGATACATGGCACCTTACAAAGATTGAGATGCACATTACCACTCCAGCGTCAACTGGTTATCAAGATGTCAATACAGGAAAAGGAAGGAAATTGAGCAGCAGTAAAAAAACATTTTCTTTCTATTTCTTTTTATTTTCTCTTTCTGCACTTTTGCTCCTTCCTTCCTTCCTTCCTTCCTTCCTTCCTTCCTTCCTTCCTTCCTTCCCTGTTTATTAGTTTGTGTTAGTTTTTATGTTCTTTGTAAAACTTTTAATAAAGATTTATTTTTAAAAATTGAGATAGCTGAAAAAGATGTCTTATTTAACCATGGTTTAATATTAACTGAGTATTGATTCTTCAGGTTTAGCTGCAAACCTGAAAAATCTGTTAGATCGCTTAACATATTAGACTATTGTATCTCTAGGTATGCTAGCATTTCTAATTTACCATCTTTTGTACAATAGTGTGAACATACAGAACATTAGTATTCATCTTTCTTCAACTTTCAGATACAGAAAAACTATGAATAATTAACTCAGTTATGAAAGAACTTCTAAATTAAACTTTATTTTTAAAGGCAGAAATACTAGCATTAGCTATCATGGATGCTTGTTTTAGGCTAAGGCTCTGATGTAATGATTCTGCAGTGTATTAACTTTTATATCTGCCTTCCGCAGCCTTGTGCTCTCCTGATGTATTGGACTATGCCTCCTAACAACCCAGTTGGCTGGAATATGACATTATAGTCCAGTATGACTGGAGAACAACAGGTTGAGAAAGGCTGCTGTATATATTACACTATTAAAATTCTGATTTGGAATGAATAACTAACCAATTAGCATTAGATTAAGCATTATTAAATAGACGTATGTCTTCCAGTTGTTAAAGCATTTGAATTGTCGATCTGCATGCAGATACAGCTGAAGATAGCTTTTGAAGCAGTTTACAAGCTTTACAAAAGACATGGCTGCTTTGACAATTCACAGATACTTTGAATATTTTGTGAACTATCTCTTTTAAATTATGTTATTTGCCTATTCTTCAAAGAACTATTGTATAATGTCTAAGCTCCTAATAAATATGTTTTATATCTATAGTGATATTGATTTAGTGGTTTTTGGAAAGTGGGAGAGCCCACCTCTACAGCAATTAGAACAAGCCCTAAGGAAACACAATGTGGCTGAGCCGTATTCAATTAAAGTACTTGACAAAGCTACAGTAAGTAATTTAAAACAAGTTATCCTGAACATTTCATTACTGAGGGAAAGTTACATTGTCAGCCATGTTTATATACTTTGGTTCATTGTTTGCTTGTTTACACTGTGTTTTTGCCAGTTTCCCCAACTGCAATTTAGTAATGTGTATTGTTTGTGAAAATATTCTTTCCAGTTGCCTTCAGTTTTCCTGTCTTTCTCATTTGTTGGCATTAGATGTAAATTAACTCGTTTGTTTTCAGACCATTTGAACATTTGGCATGACAAAGAATGCCTAGAAAGTTCTATTTTTTTTAATATATTGATTACTTAATACTTCAAGTTTGCATTATGAGTTCTTAATACTTGATGAAGAATCATGTATGTGTCCTGATAAATCTTCATTTTGAAACACATTTCACACACTATTGTCCTTTTGTTTTTGTCCTTTTAAACCTGAATTAAAGTCCTGGTCACATCGCTGACAGATGATGTGACCAACTTTGCTGGTGCTGACATTTGAAGATTTCTCCTGGCACATGTTAAGCTGTCTTTAGCTTGTGAGTCATAACTTCTTTTGCATAGGTGGAACTTCACTAAAGCATCTAGTTTGCGTCCTGCCTCTATTTTAATGTACACATAAGGCTTCAGTTCTTCCTTTATTACTGTGTCATTTTCCTCCCAAGGAAAAGAGCAAAAGTGATATTTCCCTTTTGCTTTAAATCTGATATTACCAGTAGAGTTCAGAGCTTTAGTATGTCATTTGAATTCTAAGTAAACAGATACACATGCTGTTTTTAGACCAGTACATTGCTGTAAATGAGACAGAGTTTAACAACCTAAACTTAAATGCACTTGGAAGTGTATGCCATTGATGTGAATAGATCTGTGAACATTCCATGGCCAAGATACCGAATCTCTGGATTTATTTTAAGAAACTTCTTTAGATTTGCTGCTAAAAGCAGATGGCTCCCTGGTCCTGCTATTGCACTGGAGACAATAACCAAAAAGATACTAGAAGACTACAAGTACTTTTCAGTATGCAAATGTGGTAAATCCTTGTGGTGTATTTCTCTCCTCTTCCTCTCCCAGTGTCAGAAACAAAATACATTTTGCAACCCACCCAACTATATCCCAGCTTTCTGATTCATAGCAAGTACTCAAGGTGGGTTACTAATAAAAATATTTAAAAATAATAGTACAATAAACCAAGCAATACAGCAGAGAATTAGTAACCTAATATTTGCATCAAAGTTAAAGAGTACACTAAGCCAGACTGAATATACTTTGCATTTACCGGAAGAAAATAATCTTGCCCGGCATGAACCCTGGCTGCCACAGAAGAAAAGTTCTCCCCCATCTGCTCCATCTCAGTGGTGGTAGGATCCTGAATTAGACTATTCTATCAGGAGGTGACTAACAATAGGATTGGGCACAAAGAAACTATTCTTTGAATTACTAAGTTCTAAATTGTTTGGCTTTTAAAGAAACAGCATGTTCAGTTCAGTTCAGAAATGGACTGGAAATCTGCAAATGAAATTGCGATTGAATCACATGCTCTGCAAAATTAGATCTGATTAGGACACTTGAACTAAATGAAAGTAAAATGTTTTCTAACACTTTGTGAAGGCATGCCCAAGCATATTATACTAGAAAATTGTCCCAAGTAAATGATTGTGGTAGGCTTTTTCTAGAAAGGGGTGCAGATAGTATCCATCTTAGCTGAGCAAAAACATAGCAACAACTGCTTCTTGGCCATCTAGTAAAGAATAGATACAATTTAAATCTTAAAAATTTTTTAATGGCATGTTAATAATGACTTCATCACCTTTGCCAAGATGACCTTCATAATGTAGCCTGCATTTTGAAATAGTACTTCTTTTTCTTCAACACTGCACAAGAGCCTGTGACTCTTTTCTTCTTTTAAAGTGCCAGTGACTCTTCCATGTCAAAGAAATGGCAATGAGGGTTAAATGAGTAGTTGCCACTGGCAGCGACATATCTTATAATATGTATAGAATGTTATTAAGTAATGGAGGGTGCGTACTATAATGGAACCTACCATATTAGGTTCATAATAGACATTTAAGTTAGCAAGATCTCTTGGCATCTGCAACACGAGTATGAAGGGATAGTAACATGCATATAGAGAGCTAGTTTGGTCTAGTGGTTAAGGTGCTGGGCTAGAAACCAGGAGATTGAGAGTTCTAGCCTTAGGGATGAAAGCTGGCTGGGTGACCTTGGGCCAGTCACACACACACAGCCCAATTCACCTCACAGGGTTGGTTGCTGTTGTGGGGAAAATAGGAGGAAGGAGGAGTATTAGGTATGTTCACCGCCTTGAGTTATTTATAAAAATAATAAAGGCAGGATAAAAATAAAATAAATAAATATTGAATTTGTATACTGCCAACTCCTACCGGACACATGGCAGCTCACAACATAACATAACATGCAAGATAAAGAAAACATCCATGGTACAAAATGTATAATATATAAACATAATAACAATAAAAAGCAACAATAATGAAGTGTAATAAAAAGAGTTTTATAACATATTATTATAAAACAAAAAAGAATCATTCAATGGCAAACAATCATTCTCTAAATGCCCATCTTATGTTATACCTGAGTAGTTATTTAAAAGGATGAAATACATTTACTTTACATCTTATATTAGCCATGTGCTAACAAATGTAAAATGGGCTGTCTAGAAGAACTGGATATTTTTAAATGATTTGAAACATTAATTACTCACCTTAAATGTCATATTCATTATTGACATCCACTGAATGACGGATTTTATTACTTTTGCAGGTACCAATAATTAAACTTACAGACCAGGCAACAGAGGTGAAAGTTGATATTAGTTTTAATGTAGAAACTGGTGTGAAGGCAGCTCGACTTATCAAAGACTACATGAAGGTATAGTAGGCAGAACAAAAAAAAATTGGTATGTCTTGATCTTTCTACTGTTTTTAGAACTGAAATTTGAAAAATGCAAAATACAGTTAATGGTTGTGTGCTTATGTTAAATGCCACTTGGAATAGCAGAGAGCATATACTGATGGATTCTGTACTTCATGGCCCTCTTAGCAAATATGTTCAAGAACTCTCTGAAATACTTCCCCACATTCAGATCAAATGTAAAATGTGATAATGCAATCAAACATTCTAGACTCTTCCTTTAGACTTGATGGGCATCTTAAAATTTTCCTTGGCTGAAATCTTGGAAACCACATTTTAAACCCTAAATCTGTGGCACCAAAAGAGTATCCTGAGAAATTATATAGCACTAGACAACTTGTGACCTGTTTGGTCATCGTTTCAGTGATATTTCCTTACCAGATTCCTCAATGCCTTCAACAATGGCACAGCTTCTAATGTACTGGAAAAGTCCTTAAAATTCAGGGAGAGATGTACCTGCCTTGAAAGTAGCCAATGTTGAACTGTATAGTATAGTCAAGCATCAGGAGCTGACCACAGGAAATGTTTTATGACATTTTGTATTATGTACTAAAATACTTTATGATAATTTTTATGCCATAAAATGTTTTATAAAATTTGCCAAATTTCTGTTCCATGGAAGTCATGGGTCCCAAATTTTGGATGCATTCTATAAGTTAGCCCATTTGAGGTACCTTGGTTCAAAAATTGTTGCCCTATGATGCACCATTTCACCCAGCTAAAGGTTACAAAGTATCAGACAGACATGAGAGTTTTAGTAGTATAAAAGATAGCTAGATGTGTTGTACAGGCTTTGTGAGATTTCTTTGCTTTCTATCAGACCTGTTGTTTCCAATTCCAAGCTGCCAAAATAATGGGCACAATCAACCCTCTCTAAAGTTCCTCCAGGGTCCATACATCCTGGGTAGAGTATCAACCTAATTACAAAAGTAGCAGAATTTATGGCAGACTTCTGTTTGGATTGTTTGTATAAAGTCTCTGAAATTGTGGCTACAAGTGCTTGTGGCTGAAGCATAGCTGTTGACCCTTCAGATGCTCATATTCTGGCCATTGATACGTTATCAAGAGACTCATGAGAAGTAAACCAGATTGAAAAGCAAAGTAAATCCAGATAGATTGGTAATTGCTGGAAGCAGTTCATCATATTACTCAAGCTGAGCTTCATACAAAATGTCTTCCATGTCGTGGAGTGGAATCTGTGACTTAAGTCTTGCTCAGGCTTGCTTTCCTAGCTGCACTAGTGATATAAATGGAAAGATGTTTTTTGCACTTAACAGCACATTTGGCTGTAATGAGGAATCTAGCTCTACATGCAATTGCTTTCAAACCAACTAGAATCTTCTGCTCTTAGGGTTCCAGCTCTTGTGGAACCATTCATATATAAATTGGTACCATGCATGAGACAGACAAAAAAAGATGATTTTCCTTTTCCAGGAAAGCAAAGACAAGGTAATCAGCTTGACATGCACTGGTGAAAGTCCTGTTTTTCTAGTTTAGGTCCAGAGTGCAACAGTAGCCTATATCAACTTGGGTTTTAGTCAAGCATTGAACTAAGAACAATTAGGCTAGTTTGGCAAGCATGTAAAAAATTCCATCACACCTGTATTATGACAGATAGCGTGATTACCAAAGACACTATTGGTCAGAACAGAAAACATCTTGAGAAATCTGCAAGAACAAAAAACGTTATCTAATATTATAGGTGGAGAATCCATTGTGTTTCTACTTAGTGCAGTATATTCAAGGTTTAAAAGCAGATTGACTTACTGATGGACAGCAGACATCACATTATGAAGTACTTTGGAAACTTAACATAAAAATGGGGGAATATCAGTTGTTGACTTGCTTGTAAGCAATAGTGAAAAATAAGCAGAACCCAAACATGGTGGATGTTTTATATGGTCATTTATGCTTTCTTCATACAACCTCAAAGCAATAAAAGCAAAATTTTATTAGAGACTTACTATTACCTTAGAGACTGCATTTCAACAACAATGAACTTCAAAATCCTTAGGCTTGGAACATTATAAACTTGCCCAAGTCTGTTGCCCCAAATGGAGAATATATTACAATATATTACAATATAGATAAAATGGTTTGCTTGAAGATAACAGTATCAGTCCATGGTTAGATTTATTCACCAAGGTAAGGGAAAATCAAACAAACTACATTATGGTTTCCTGCGGTGTGTGAACCCTGCTGTGGTTTGTAGTTAGCATTATTTATGAGCCTAGTAATTCAAACTTGTTCAATGAACTGGTTAAAAGTAATGTCTTAACAAGTTTGTGAATCCAGCCTGTGTGTTGTCAATACATTTATTAGATGTTGTAACTCAAAATTTGTGCCCCTGCCACTGAAGCTAATCCTTGCTTAGTGACACAATTGGGACTGGCAACTCTATTGCTAAGCGCCACGATTGCTAAGCAGAAAATCATGTGACCGCAATGGGCTTATAATCTTACTTCCCCCTCAGTCGCTAAGCAAAAAATCACATGACCATAACTTAAGGTTTCACTTCCGCCTTCTCCATTAACTATGCCTGTCTCAAGCTGTTTGCGAAGCATGTGAATGGTGATCACGTGACTGTGGGACTCTGCAACAGTCGTAAATGTGTGCCTGTTGCAAAGCACGCAAATGGCGATTACATGAGCATGGGATGCTGTGATGGTTATAAATGCAAGGATTGGTTGCAAAAGGTTTTGTTTTTTTTTGCTGTTGTAACTTCAAATGGTCACTAAATGAGACAGTTGGTAAGTAAGGACTACCTGTAAGTCTAAGAGCTCTATATTCAAAGAAATATATACAGAAATATATGCACTATTTTATATTTGTATGTATCTTAATGAACAGAGATACATTATCTGCTTAGATGTTGTTCTTAAAAGAATAGTTGTTCAGTCATAGATTATTTTGCAAGTCACACCTGCTTAACTGTAGCATGTGTTGCCTTTTTTCTTCTGCTTGGGTTTTGAGAAGTGATCTTGCTTTCAAACTGAACATTAACATGAAGTAAGTTCCTGCTGTTAGAATAAATGGAATTAAATTTTCTGTGTCTACAGAGTGTGTATATATGAGTATTTGCTTGCTATTTAATGATTTTGTCCAAACAATATAAGATTAAGAACATTTTCATATGTTCACAGTGGTCCCTTAATTTTTTTTATCGTCGGCTTATTCTTTCTTTTATGTGTTTGTACCATATAGTTATGTAACAATATTTGTAGCAACTGCCTTAAACTTTGTAATTTTGGTATTAATAGTTTATTAAATTTTAATGAGCCAAACCGTTGCCAATTCTTAAAAGGAATAAATATATAGATAATATTCATTATTTCATTTGCCCAACTATTATTGTGTATGGTATATTATTTAGGTATGAGTTCCTTTGTATTCTTGGTAAATAATCTTAAGCACAATTGTTGCCTTTTAGAACTGATTCTGTGTTTTTCATTTGCAGAAATACTCATTGCTGCCTTACTTGATTTTAGTATTAAAACAGTTCCTTCTTCAGCGGGATTTGAATGAGGTTTTTACTGGTGGAATTAGCTCCTACAGCTTAATTTTAATGGCAATTAGCTTCTTACAGGTATGTCCTTTTCCATAAGTATCATTTTAAAAAATCCATGTGCAAGGATTGATTGGGGATATTTGTTGTTTACTTTATGTGCTTTTTTTTGAGAAATAAAAACTTGTTATTCGGTAAAACTTTATCACAAACCTTCTGAGAATTAATAAGGATAGAGTTTATGGAATTCTGTAATGTCTTTTTTAACACTGTCTAAATTTTCACTAACTAAATTTTCACTTAAATGCTTATTTTGGTTGGATGATATATTGGTTAGATGATATGTGAATCTAGTTTATTACATTGGACTGTCTATAATTATTTGATGATTGATTGTGGCATGTCATTCTTTAGAGAGTCCGCTGTCTTTTGGAAAGCTTGGAAATAATCCTGTCTTTATTCACAGCACAAATGGGCAACTTCCTAGAGCCCAAGAGCTGCATTTGTTTTGACTGAGGGTTTCAGTTTGCTGCCATAAACTCTTTACCAGCTGTAACAATAGTGTCAGTGGGCCAGTTTAATGAAAGCACATAAAATATTAAATATACGAATACCCATCAAAACATGACAAAAACATATTTTTGAAACAGGTCTTAGAAACATTTAAGTTAGGGACAAATATCTTAAATAGCATCACACTAGATCTCATGAAGAGAAGACTATACAAGCTACTATAGATGGGTTGATTTGTTATTCATGTTCCAACATTTTAGAATGCTTTAAATTTTTATTATTAAACTGATGTAAGCTAATGAATGTGTTGGATCTACTGAAATCAATCAACTTGAAGTAGGATTGACTAACCTTTTATTCCACTGGGTTTATTCTAAATGCATGTTAGTTTTGATCCAATCCAACTGCCTTAGTACTACATTTACTCAAAAAAGATGATCCTGAGTTTAAGAAGAAGCCTCAGAAAAGAAGAATAGACAAAAAAAATGTGAAAACATTGAAAACATCCAGTGTGATGCCCATTTCCTCACTTTGGCAATCTAGAATTGCCAAGTGCAGCGAGACCACTCCCCAGAATGTGTGCATGTGGCATACTTGTTTATTATTATTATTATTATTATTATTATTATTATTATTATTATTTCTACTACTACTACTACTACTACTCAAATTTAGCCACCGCCCATCTCTCCCAGAAGAGGGACTCTGGGTGGTTTACAATAAAATCCCACATAAAACATAAACATTAAAATCACATAAAACAATTATGATAAAACACAATAAATAAATAAAATCCAAGAGAAATGTAAAATCCAGGCTGGTGGGAGGGACTCTAGGGTGCGAACCATCCCCAAGAATGGTTATTCACTTTCCCGCCTCAGGCGAGACGGCAAAACCAGGTGTATACATATATGTTCTTTGCCATTAATGTTAATTTAAAAAAAAACTTTATGAGCCATACTCCAAAAAAAGAGGGGGGCAGGGCAAGAGCCACAACTGGTTAAAATTCATTGGCTAGAAAATAAGGTACCCTACTAAAACTTTGATTGTCCATCTGCAAATAGTAAACCATTCCCTTTATACATACAAACCACTGTGACCCACAAGTTTATATTTCCATTTTCCCCTAGTGTAAATAGCAAAAAGGAAAAACAAACATGGTGGAGATGGGGTGAGGTAACTGGCATATCAGAATGGGTTGAAATTCATTAAGTGAGCAGCGGGGTTGAGCCCCATTGGTCTAGAATTTATTGGTGACAGCAAGTCTTCAGAGGCATTCCCACTACTTCCCCTGCAGCCATTTGTACCTAATGCTAATTCCTTCCTTTCAGTAATATTTTCTGTTATCAGTGCATGTAAGATAGTCTTCCCATCCACAATTTATAGATAATTATTTTCTTGTTGGGTAAATATAGTACCTATTTTAGTATTAAACTGGTAATAACTGCTATTGGTTTTTACCAACTCTAGTATGTGTACTCTATATTAAGTGTGAGAAATCTGTAATGCAGTAGAGATTCCACATCCTTGATAAACATCAGACATAGCATAATATCTATCCCATCTTCATCCAGGTTTAGAAGATTTTTATTCTTTAAAATTTGGGGATGAGTTGGGACAGAATCAGATTTATGCAGTGGAATGTATTTTTTCTAAGAAAGTAATATAAAGACGTTTTGTTCTTTCTTAATACTGGCAAATACTGTTATCTTGCAATGTAAAAAAAAGCTGTTAAAAATTGAAGAATTACTTTTAGCTGATAATATATAAATACCACTTGCCATGCAAGAAAATAAAATCCTGTGGTTTTCATTTATAATAGTTGCACCCAAGAATTGATGCTCGAAGATTTGATGAAAATCTAGGAATGCTTCTAATAGAATTTTTTGAACTCTATGGAAGGAATTTTAATTACTTAAAAACTGGTATTAGAATAAAAAATGGAGGTGCTTATATTGCCAAAGAAGAAATCATGAAAACCATGACAAATGGATATCGACCATCTATGTTATGTATTGAAGATCCTCTTCTACCTGGTGAGATGGCATAAGCTGCTTTATGTAATTTCTGTTGAGAATAGAGAAGCCCAGAAACTTTGGAAGAAATGTTTAAAAGAATACTCTTAGATCTTGTTATGCAACATTTTTACTACATTTATAGCATGTCTTTTTGGGGGGGAGGGGACTGAAGGCAGCATCTGTTACAGGAGTTACCCTTTATTTTATCCTCACAAGAGCAAACCTGTGAAATACTTCATTCAGTTTCCTTCATGGTTGAATGGGAACTTGACTTGCATCCAGTCTAACTACTAACCCTAACTACTACTTGTAGTGTTCTTTCCCCTATTTATATGAGGGAGCCCTGTATAACTTCTAGGAAAGATGATAGAAAGCTCCATACACCCACTCCTCGGTTAGCGACCATTCACAAATATGACAGTAATAAAAAAATCATTTTCTGACCAACGCGCACATTTACAGCCAATTTCATGTATCTGACAATGCACACCAGAGTGAGAGTAACACTGGCATAGCTGTATGAGAGAACCTTCATCTGAATGAGATGGCAGCAGCCAGTGATCTTTGCAGTGCTCTCTCAGTCATGTGTTCATTTACCAACCATTTCACTTAACGACCTAGACGGAACAGAACTTGGTTGCTAAAGAGGAGTGCGCGTATTTGCATGTTTTGCATTGTACATGTCAATATTTATACTAACATCAAAATAGGACAAACACATTTCTGGGATTACAAATCTCTTATTTTCCATGTATTTAGTCTGCAGTGGGAAACAGTATGACCAAGCTAATCGTTTTATTTCCTTTTGGTTTGTCAACATGTTGTATATGCAATTTATTACATTGTGAGATCCAAACACTGCATACTGGATGCTAGAAAACATATTCCAAGAATAAGGAGGGAGTTAATGTAAGAATGGAGTTAAGGTTTGATATTTGTACTTGATTAATCATTAAAATGAGAAAAGAAGCATAATGTACAACCCCTGTAGCTCAAATTGATAGAAAGGACTATTGAAATACTTCTTTAGAATTGTACACAGAAAACAAACCTTGTTTTCCAGCTGAATCCCAAGCCCATTAATCCTGTTCAAGTTAGGGCAGATATTTGTAGAACAAACTAACAATTTTAGATTTGACTGGGGTAGTTGCTTAACTTCAGAGAACTTTGATAAGTGTTATGCTCAGGGCAGTGTGAATTCTCAGTATTGAGGTGAATACTAATCTATAACCAGATTATGCAACCTGGTTTTCCCTCCAGATGTGTTAGACAACTCTCAGCCCCAATTAGTCTTGCCAGAACAGAGTATTGTGGAAGTTGAAATCTGTAAGACTTGGAGGTACCAGATTGTCTAGCCCTAAACTGGCCTCTAGGAGCCATCTGTTTTTTAATATATTAAGTAAGCCAGGCTACTTAAGCCTGGTGCTATTTTCTGCCTGAGTGATGTTGTTTAAGTAGTTTAGGTTTGGATTGTTTATTGTGTTTATTGTGTAGTTCCACAGAGTTATCAGATAAGCTATGCAATTACGTTTTTGTTATTACAGCAATTGCTTTTCTATCCATGGGCCAAAGAATGAGTAAAACTTAATGACCTAGTAACAAAGAAGTAGCTCTTGTTACAATAGGAAACTGTGGATTCAAGGCTTGAAAAGAGATTTCTTGGTATGGGAAGACTTCCTAGTTGGAAGGCATTGAATAAATAACTAGCCAGATTTATATGTGAATGAACTTCATACATAATATACAGATTTGACCTGATGTATATAGCTGTATATCTGGAGTTTTGCAGCCTCTAAGTCAAATTAAATCAATAAAAAATAGCTAGCATAGACATAAGCTGCCTAATATTGAGCTCCCAAATCCAGCGAAGAACAAAAGTGATTACTCATTCTTCTTTCAGCTTTAAAGGAAGGTAAATTGAAAATGAAAGCAAGAATGCAGCAAACAGTTATCTTAAAGAAGTACCAGTTCTGTATGTCAACCAACCGATTAATCGGGGCGATCAGGCACCAGTCAGTACATATGCTTGTGCATAAAGAGTGCAGATATCTCCTTGAGATATGCTGCATATTCCAAGGGTTTTAAGCATTACAAGCATTACAAGTACAGGCAAAAGCAACTGGGAGTCAACTGGGTAATGAGTGTGATTTTTAAAAATTTGACTCTTACAGGCAATGATGTTGGAAGAAGTTGTTATGGTGCCATGCAAGTAAAGCAAGTTTTTGACTATGCCTACATTGTTCTAAGCCATGCAGTATCACCACTTGCAAAATCATATCCTAATAGAGATTCAGAAAGGTAACTATTTGTGAATGTGTTCATTGTGTAGGCTGAGGTATACAGCCTTGTAAAAACCAAGGGCTGCATGTGGGCTTTGAGTGGCATGCCAGGTGCTGCAGTTAAAAAAGTGGGCAGGCCAGTAGAAGTCCTGAGGTTTTTGAGGAGTATATATTTAAGCTTTAAAATATAAAACTTTAGAGCCTAATCAGAACTCAAACTGCACATTGCGCTGCCAAAATTTGTAAGTATGGCCAGAGGAGGAACTCTGGGTGCTGCAAAGAAGGATTTTGAAGAATGTATTCAGTTCTGAGGCTGCATATTACTTGTCCTATTGTAACGCAGCAACCTGGAAAAAAGGGCTAGCATCAGTTGCAAAAAAACTGAAATTGCCATTGAATGTGTTAAAAAAAAAAAAAGGTTGAAAAAAGTTTCTTTGCTCTTATGTTATCCATGGTGAAGTTCAGAGTTAAAAAAATTGCTTCACTGCTGCATCTTGATTTCTTATGCTAGTCAACATTTCTTCTAGTACTTTAGGAAGAATTATTAAAGTGACAGAAGAAGTGATTGACTACAGAGCGTGGATTAAAAAAAAATGGGGAAACAAAGCTAACTTTTCATCTGATCTTGGTAAGTAAATATGTTGATCCTAAAAAATAAACTTCTGATATTTTTTTTAATCATAGTTTTCCAATTCTTATTTTCTTATCCTATGTTTCAATTCTAACTTTGTACCTAGCCTACCTCAGTGGCTTCCCCCAATGCTTCGTTATGATTTGTTGATAGAAACAGGTGAATCCATGCCTAGCACAACATACAATTCCTGATTTTAATTTGTTGAAATTAATAAGATATGCACTGTAGTTCATTTCATTGTTACATCAACCATTAAAAATCGTTGATACAGTATCTGAATTAATCAGCAATGTTTTGTGCAATAAAACTAACAAAACTTTAAAACTAACAAAACTCAAAACAGAGCTATACTTTTTTTAAGTGAAAAGGAAATGTACTGACATATAAACATATATGTGCTAACAGATGTTCAGTTGAAAGAGAGAGAACCAATATCTCCAGAGAGTGCAACCCAGAACAGAGATGCTGAATTGCTTTACAACCAACCTTTGACTTTGTCATTTACTGGTATGCAACAGTTATCATCGGGCTCATCTGCCTCTTCAGTGTCATCTCTTTCTGGCAGTGATGTTGTAAGTTTTATCTTTTTTCTGCTTAAGCTGCTCTCTACATACATGTGAAAGTTAATATCTGAATAAGATTACAGCCTATTTTGTAAGATCATGAATACAAGGTAAGATTACAAACATTACTGTAATATTCATATTATTGAAACATCCATAAGCTTGAAATCACTGTTCCTGTTAAGCTTTCTCTAAATTTGTGTTAAATAATATATAATCTACCTAGAAATATAACCAATGTATTACCATAAGTAAATGATCAGAAAACTGATTTGAAACCATTATTTTAATTAATGTGAAGATTTTAAAGAATTGCTCAAAATGAAAGTAGACTATAATGTTAGTTTAAAAAAAATTAAAAACCATGTTTCTTTTTCATTATTTCTATTATCTCATGTCTGTGATTTTAATCTCATGTTTACGATTTAACTCTGAAATGTTTTCTAGTTTTTAAGAACATTTATAAGTGTGGAAATAATTACACAGAAATTTAGCAGGTCC
Organism: Candoia aspera; assembly: GCF_035149785.1. Classification (NCBI taxonomy): domain Eukaryota; kingdom Metazoa; phylum Chordata; class Lepidosauria; order Squamata; family Candoiidae; genus Candoia; species Candoia aspera. The sequence goes on along the minus strand of NC_086155.1, from coordinate 118,086,031 downwards.
TAAAAGACAAAGAGCTATCAAAGAAAACAAAAGAGCCTAGATAAATTATGCCCTCCACACAGATAGTTATATCATGACTGCTGATCGGAGCATAGCAAGTAGTACACACTATAAAAATTGCTTACTAGCTCAGTCTTGGTATGAAAAATCAGCTGCAGTTCTGCTTAATCCAGAAGCAGCAATTGGGTAGTGTTAGGAAATGTTTATTCAAGGCACTTATTTAATTTATTTTGATAGTGTAGTAATGGAAGGTCAGAAACAGTTATTTTCCAACATATTTTCTCTCTGATCCTACTCTAGAGAGATTATTTCTGTAACACATGTCCAGCACAAAATCATCCTGCTTTAAAACTGTCTCTTCACATACATTTGTATCAGTCAAACAATAACAAACTCAGCTAATCTTTTAAAACAAATAGGCATTTCTTATTTTCAGTCCCAGTTCTCACAGGAGATAATATCTATGGCGATATATGCAGTATTCATTCCCCAGGAAAAAAACTGATCTCAGGCCAATATTACTGATTTAGGGTTTTTCCAAGGTACGTCTATTCTGCAGTCTTCCATATTTGTAACATATGTATTCTGTGTTAATCTGAATGTTTTTGCAGGAGACTTCAAATCCTAAATTTAGTAAAAGGCAGCTTTCTGACGTATTTCCAGTACCTACAATGACAGAACTTTCTGTTATTTGAATGTGTCATCCCAGGTTTCTTTTGTTTTATAAAATCTGTTTCATATAGTAAAATAAAATCCCATATTTTCTCCTTTTATGTAACATCAAGGATTCTGATACTCCACCTTGCACAACTCCTAATGTGTACCACTTCAGCCTGCAAGCACCATCTCCAGTTACGGCTGGATTACATCCAGCATTAACTATGCCAAGTGGTAAAAGTCAGTCCGTTCCTGCAAGAGCATTGATTATGGCAACGAATAATCAGGTATGTGAAAAAGTCCTTCTATTTTAATTTGTTTTGAAAATAATAATAAAACAGAACAGCACCTTAAAGAAAAATCTATTGAAGTAGATAAAAAGATAGCAATTCTTAGAATTAGAATTATTGAAATAGATTAAAATACAGCAATTATTTGAAAAACAATTTTAAGTAATTCGTAACATAGAAAACCTCAAAAAGCTTGTTAGCTAGGGTAACTAACAAGCATTTGAAATATTCACCACTCTACTAGAAATTTCAGGATTCATAGATGATTTTTAGATCAAGTGAAAAGTTCCTTCAAAAATATATTAGATTTGCCAAGCTATAGTTCTAAGAATATCTAGAAAAATGGGATCAAACTAAGAAAGCAGAATATTCAGCTAAGAATATTGAAGGAGACTGTGATCTAGAAGCTGCCAAAATATGATAGCACTACTTAATCTAATACATAATACTCATTTTCTAAAGGAATGTATTTGTACTTGTGAGTGAGGACAGACATGCGCATGCATATATGGAATACCAAAATATGACTTTCTGACATGATTTCTTATTACTAACTAAATAAAAAATGTTCATCCTGATTACAATTGATTCTATATTGTTGGACTAGATGGTTAATAATTTATCGTTCTCTGACATTTTCAATTGCTCCCATCTGACAGATTTCTTAACAGAAACCAAGAGACATACACATGTCCAATGTTTCTCTTGGAAGAGTAGAAGCTGGTCATGTCAACTTTATAATGTTAAATCTACAATTCAACCTTCAACTGGAGATTTGGAATGCTTTAAAAATAGAAATTAAAAATAAAAACAAAATCCAAATGAAAAAGATAGTATGAAAGTATGTCAATAAACATGATTATTGTTCTGTATTTTGATGGTAAATAAATACTGTCTTGCAAAGTTATGGAAGTAAAATACAATTCAAGTCATCTATTTACCATTAAGGAAAGATTCTCCCTGACAGAATATTAATTTAATACAGCTGTATGGTACAAGTAATAAAAATACTATGTGTACCAGCCAGACCTGCCGGCTCATGAAATGTCTTATCTCCTGGAAGCACAGTTTAGGGATGTAGGATGTGATAAAGCAGCTGCCAGGACTCATCAAATCCCCTGCTTCATCCATGTGGGGATAAATAAGTACCAAAAGAAGCCATAACCATATCACCTTGGACTTAAAACACTAGGAACAAAGCTGAAGAATCTGGGAGCTCAGGCTGTTTCTCCTCCACCTGTTCAGTCCATGGAAGAGTGACCCATAAAAGGAAAGAACTCAAAGTGATTGATTGACTTTGGGAATGATGTTGATAAGAGAGATTTGATTTCTGAGACTATAGTTCGTACTTTCTGGAGGATGGAGTGCTGGGCCAAGATGAATTAAACTTCACAAATATAAAGAACGTTAACGCAGGAGGATTTAAACTGAATCCTGTGGAAAATGGAGATGTAAATCCAGAAAATTTTAAGATAAGAACTTGTGCACAGTAGTAGGATGGGGAAAGTAACTGCTGGAGACTATGAAACTGCTCAACGAAAAATCAGGAAGGACATAAAATCCTAAAATTCAAGGCTTTTGTTGTCTGTACAGTAATGCTCATAGTGTGAGAAATAAAAAGGATCTGGGTTGTTATAGGAAGATAAAATAAGACATACTGTATACAGTACATACGCAAAAGCCATCATGTTATTCCCTGTGGAATTAATGTTATGCAAAGTGAAGAAAAGTAGTAAAAAAAACCCAAGCCAAATAAATTAAACACATGGGACAATTAAAAAAAAAGGCACACTAAACGTAGTTTACATTCATCAAAGTAAACTTAGGCTTTCGAAATTTAGACATGCCCTTAAGTACAGTTTTTACATTTCTGAATTTATCATCTTCAGAGCTGAAAAAGACACTTCTTGCCATTGAGGTCATTTGTTCTTCCATTATTAGTTATTGGGGTGCTCAGTCTTGGAAAAAGACACAGCTTCTTTAAGGAGTTTCTGCTTGAATCCAAACTGCTGCAGACCCAGAGCAATGACAGCTTTAGGAAGATCCTGTTATATACCCTCTACTTCAGGGAATAACAGCATATTGATTAAACCTTATTCTAGTTCTGTGAGTAATGTAATTAATCCTCAGTGGTGACTTCTATATGTTGAATAGCAACGAGGACAGAATGGGATGCTGTGCAACCCCACAGCTTAGTTTCCAGGGCCAAGGTGCAGTCATTCAGTGCTATCCTCTGAATCCTGATTCTGACTCCTAATTGACAAAATCAATTTAAAATTGTGCCATAATCACCGTTATTAAAAATGCCAAGATATCAAGAAGAGTCAACAAACTTTCATCATCTCCCTCCCCATAAAAGCAAAACACCAGGATGACTAAAGCTGATTCCGTCCCAGAACCAGGCCTGAAATCAGAGTGAAACAGCTTCAATTAATACATTTCTTCCATAGGTTTGATACATTATAGGTAGCACCCTCACAAGCACCCTGGAAAGGGGCATTAAGTCAATAGCTATTAAACCCCAGGTTCCAGAGAGTTTCTTGAGCACAAGCATATAGCCGCCTTCAAAGCATTCGTTAAAAGCTCCTGTCATAACTGGAATCCAGCTAAATGTATTTATACTAAACAGTGTAAAATCTTCTGCTACTATTTCTATTGATACTTTTAATTAAGCATCCCTTTAATTAATTATATTGTTTCATAAGCAAACTAAGACAACTCAGAGGTAAGTACTCATTCTTGATTACTCATTTTGATTGAAGGGCTAGTTATTTTTCTACAAAATTACTTTCCATAATGTCATTCAACTGTGAAGTAGGATCTTGCCCCATCAGCCTTCTGTCAGTAATAATGATAATAATGTCAATAACCCCTGTCAGTGATTATCCAGAAGCCCTTACCATTAAAGAGGCTATAAAACTTCTGCATTTCAGCCTTTGGCATGCAAGTCTTTTCAGTTTTCATCTTTGAATTAGGAGAATATAAATCTATTCTAACTCCTTAAAGAAAAGGTATGTATGGTTTAGGCTTCAGTAAATCTGTTTCATAATGTCATCAGATTCAGAAATATCTAAAATATTCAAATCAATGGTGTGTTGTGCTGGAAGTTGTCCAGTAATTTAGATCATAGAAGTGTCCCACTTCTATCTCAATTATTTGTATCTTGTCTTTGAGAGTACAGCTCCTTGTAAGTCAGGATATGAGTAAGAAAAATATAAATTAATGAAATGACAGCAATGACTATTAATGTAAAAAGTAATCAGAGCCCTTCCCATAGAACAATGGATGCTACATAATGGTATGTAGATCACTCTGAATTCAAAACACCCTATTTTGAGCCCAAGATGCACTGTTTCTATCATATTTGAAATGTTTCATACTTAAAATGTAAAATAGCTGTTTCAGAGTAACTCAGACTGGTTCAAAAATGAAATATTTTATGCATTCCTAAAGTAGATAACACTGGAATTGTCCTCATCTGCCTCCTGCTCTCCTAAAGATCTCTTTTGCAAGGCAATAGATGAAAAGTGACCTATTAAGATTCAAAAAGAGCAGGCCTAATATCTTCTTTGCCTGTTTCTCTCTCCTGGAATTCTTTGGAGTAATGTAGTACTGTATTAACTTTCCTGAATGGAACTTTTCCAAAAATTATTGCTTGTATGTTGATGTCTGAATGCTTTGTCCCTTTTTCATAACTATAAATTCATTACTTAGGAACTGCATGAGACATTAATGAAAATTTGGCAATAATATTAAATAGTTGGCAATAATATTAAATATTTCCTTTGTTTTCAGCAGCACAATGGAGTGAAGTTTACTGTGAAAGGAGCTCATAATCATAATCAAGGCAGCGGATACAATTCTGCCAGTAATGGAGCTATAAGGCAGCCGGTTAGCAACAGAGGTCATCTTCAACACAACCGTAATATTTGGAGGAGAAAGAAGTACAGGGACACTTTGCCTATTAGCCTTAGCAGATAATGGCCAACTTGAGAGTCCTCTTTAGACTAATGCAGTGTGTGTGATACTGCTCTGGGGGGATTTGAGACCAGCACTGAATACATCTGTCTGTGGATGTTGCCAAATATCTGCATCCAACGTTTGCATGTTTCTTGTGTGGTGGTGGAGTACATCTTAAAAGAAATAATTGTGCTTATCGTGAAGCCTTATTAACTGTGGGAGTTTGTCTTCTGCCTATCCATGATTAATACAGTGCTGAAACAGCTCTGGTAAGACTTGGGAGGACCATAAATGCTGTGGCACTTTGCTGTAGCTGCATTTGTTCATAATTGGTTGTTTTGTTTTGGAAGGATAATGGGTAGCTTGAATGTTACTTTCCATTGCAAAACTTCATTTGTGCCATTGTTCACCACCTTCCCATTCCTTCTGAAAATGGTTTTGTTGCCTTACTCACATCAAACATAACATGCAATAACTTGGAATGTTTTAATCATATTTTCATGAAAATATTTATGGAATGGAGGGTGTACACATATGCACACACATCTCTCTCTCTTTCTCTCTCTCTCTGTGTGTGTGTGTGTGTGTGTGATTTTTGTTTGTTTTATAGATCCTTTCCCAAGTTGCATTTTCTAAGTTGGGTTCATGCTTCTTGTGGATTAGCTGAGCAATCAATTTAACACATTAAGCTGATAATATTGAGGCTTCCTAATTTGTAGTGGAACTCTTGGTCTGGCTTAAATATTTATAACAATTATTGAGTTAAAAGGCATTTTGACTATTTAGCTCACTAGTCTGGCATGTAACACTAAATTCAATCTAATGAGCTAGAATACCATCTAATGCTCTTACAGATCTCATGTTTATTTTAGTGGGGATCATTTAGAAAAAATTGAACCTTCATCTTATTTCCTACAGCTGGACAAAAATTACTATTACAAATCTAGTTTGTTTGGGATATATACACACACACGCATATACACAGACACACACACACATATATATATCCCCCCTGACTTTTAACTGCAAACTAGATACCATTCATCAATTTTACTTACCTTCTGATTGCTTGGGCCCAAGTATTGCTAAATAAAGCATCCAACTTAAAGAATGTGGAGAAAGGAATATGTAATGATTCCATTAAGGAATCTGATTAGCAGCCTGCATTAGTTCTGTTGAAAGCAACTACCTAAAACGTACCTTCTGGCTTCTCTATGCATTCTGAAGTTTTAGTCTGTTGTTTTGTAAAGGACACAGCCCAGTGGTATTGAGGTAACCTGTATGGCAAGCAATTGATTTCAAGATGCATACAGATATACTATGCAAGTGTGTATCATCATAGCAACTTGTTAATTTTATTTTAAAGCCCCAAATTGTGTATATGGCCTAGCCCTAAATTTAAGAAGTACCGCATTTCTTACTATCACTTACTGCATATTTTTCATGCTTTTTCTTCTTTTGTTAAAAAACAAGTTCTTAAAATTTTCAAAGCACTGTGTTTAGTAGTGCTGCTTGAAGAAATTCTACTTTGACATCTTAATTGTACATGGAAATGAATGTTCTTAAACAGTGAATGTTAGACACCGAATGGTCAGAAGCTGATGTAGCACATGCTAGAAAAAAGTTTTCAAAACAAATGCAGGGCCTTTGAATAGCACGAAAGAAGAGATCGCAACATTCCAAAGCAGAGTAGCACATATTTTGTCTACAGTTCATCTTGATCTATTGTTAAATATCTTTTTAATTGACTGTAAGATAATCAGAAAGACAGGCATAAAAATACAAGGTTTACTATACAAGCCAGCATCTGTATGGAAAAATATATGAAGTTTGCAAGTACAAGGGAAATATGAACAAGAAAGTTACTGAAAATGTACACTGTGGTTATTTACCTCTATCTGCAAGTTGCCCAGCCATACTCCTTATCACAGGTTATAGATTATTTCATCTGGGAATAACTTTTGAACCTTCAAACTATGTTCTATACATACATGGTTTTTATGCCCCACTCATACTGAAGCCCTTAAGTATGCTACCCACCTTAAAAAAAAAAAAAGCCTTTCCTGAAGATTTCTTCCTTCCCCAAAGCAACATTTGATAATATTATCAACCTCTGGTGAACAGATATTCTACAACAAATAAATAGCAAGCAGATTGTGAATTGCCAAAACCTCAGCTCTGCTCAAAAATGGAATCAGTATTTTTGCTTTCATTATTTTTCAAACCTTTTGAATAGCTTGTAGTAGAATCTGGTATAGTAAGGGATCTAAACTTGAATAAACCATTCAAGGGCTGATTATAGACCTATAGTCATTCAACATGCTAGCAATATTGACTATGAATCTACATTATTGAAATCTTGATGTTCTAAATACTTCCATTTAAAAGCAGGATAGACTTAAAAGCAGATATCATGTCTCATTCAGTCATGATTGATTATAAATTGCACTGGCGGCCACTCTGGTTACATTCTATGCCTCTGTGGATGCCTGATTGAAATATCATGTTCAGATTCTTTTTTGTGTGTAATAACAATGTGGGAAGCTAAAAATACATATTTTTATGTGAAGTTTTGTATTCTTTGATTTTTAATAAATTTTCAAGGCAGGTATGTCCATGGTGTAATGTCTGTCACTGTGATCTTTTTATTTTCATTGTGTTAGCAGAATTCTGTTTTATAATCAAAGCAAAATTCCATTTAATCCAGTATTTTGTATATCAGGGTATCTAACCAAATTATACTAAGACATTCATAAAAAGGTAATGAGAGATAGCTACCCCTTTTGGTGGTCTGAGATAGTCAGTCTTTGAATCTGGATAGAGGGAAGCCAGTCCTGATGTTCTTTCATATCAATTTCCTTGAGGGTAAACCTTCACAAAACCATCTTTAAGATTTTGGTGGGAGGCATTTCAACATACAGTGTAACTTTGGGGCTACAAATATCACATCCAAAATCATTGAACTAGATCAGCAGTGTATTGAAATTATCTTGGCAATATTAAAGCAAAGATGCAAAATAGATGTTGTAAAATGTGTATGCGTGGGTAGAATAAATCAGATTTCAGTTAATGAAAAACTGTTGTCTTGAGGCTAGGTTTTCTAATGATACTATGAACTATATTTTTCTCAGACTGCACTATTGACAGAGTTCGTTAAACTATGCTAGCGGTAACCTTTATAGTATCTTAAGAATGCTCCATTTTCACATCATTTAAGCAACAGTCATGACCAACTGCATGCTTTTTATGGGAAAATCGTATTTTCATTATTTGACAGCGTTAAAGCGTTAATAAAGGTAGTCCACACTTACTGACCACTCATTCAGCGACCATTCAGAATTACAGTGGTGCTGAAAAAGGAGGATTACAACCAGTCCATGAGGTTGCAGCTGCCACAGCATCCCAGTAGTCACATGATCACAATTTGGGTGCTTGGGAACCAGCACGCATTTACAACAGTCGCAGCATCCTGCGGTCACATGATCACCATTTGCAACCTTCGCAGCAGGCTTCCAACAAGCAGTCAATGGCAAGACTGGCAGGAAGTCACAAGTTGTCCAGATTACCAGGAAACACACTGAGACAATGACTTGGTCTCTAATATTTATTAGTAGTACTTAACAAGAATCCTAACAAACTGAGGAAGCGTGGGAAAACCCAGCCATATAACCCCCAAAGGTTAAGGCAGTCCCGATCTGTGTCTCTTTGAATGGCTGAACAGTTCCTCAGTGCTACACATGCGCTTGACAGTCTGGGTGGGAGCCCCCTGCTTGCCATCCTTACTCATGACACAAGTCATGGTCACGTGACTTTTCACTTAATGACCACGCTGCTTAGTGATGGAGTTTCCAGTCCCTATTGGTGTCGGTAAGTGAGGACTACCTGTCTGGCCAATTGTTCTAACAAGGTAATTTATCCTCACTAAAAAACAATAGTTGTCTAAAGAAATACATAATTACCTACATTTAGCATACATTCTAATACTTATAAAGAAACTCTGCTTTAATTTGCTTTACTTCTAATACTTTTAAATACAAATTTAGCAGATTTACAGTATGTTGATGCATGAGGCAAAAAATAAAATTCCATAGCTCAGCAATATCTCTTTTTAGAACAAGGAAAAGAATGGGTGAGATTTTGATTGTCCAGAACTCTTCAGCACACAAGATGTAACAAAAAGAGGGTGTGGGAAAGAAGGAAGAAAGTCCAAACGTATGCCAGAATTTAGCCATGAGATCTTCCAGATACAGATTTTAACTGAATGGTTGAGGAGGAGGAGGAGGTATAGCCAGTACCAACTTTCACTAAGTATGAAGGATAAAGAATATGGTTGCTGTGCTGTTCTCTGATCATCACCAGTGTAAAAGGTACTTTCAGAACTTAACTATATGGTGTTAATTGTATGTAAGCAATTAAAATTGCTGTGGCAAGCTATGGAAACAAAATTATGAGGGGAATGGGTATTAGCTCTTCCCCTTCATCATTGTACTACAGTTCCTGGAACTATTCTCCCAAGTCCTTTACTTTTCGTACTAATAGATTGGTTCATTTTCATATATGTTAATACATTACACAGAATGTGTTTTTAGCTGTTTCTCCATTTTCTAGCATAAATTACGTTGAACCTTTACAAATACTGAAGGAATATCCCTTTTTGTGGGAGCCGGAATATAATTCAAATGGGTATTATAATTTAGAAAATTGCACATTAAAAAAAAACAACTAAATGCCTTCTGAATAACTGGCTGCCACAGAAAGGTCTGTCTGGTCAGGTAAGTATCAGTCTGTTAAAAACTCAGGCCTGTTTCATGGGGTTGAAGCTGGGCCTATGTGATCTCACAATGCTCTGCTGCTTTCTGAGGTTTTTGTAAACGAACCAATGAACTTTCAAGTCAGCTACTGCTCCAAAGGAATTGTGAGAAGAATTTTGCAGCGTTTGCTCTGGGGCTGTGGGTGACTGGAATCCCATGGCTAGGACCTCCGGTTCCTTGGCATTTTGTTTCCTCAACGCTGCTTTGGCAGGCTCCCTGTTCTTTTCAGAGCAAACTTGCATGGAGACACTGGAGACGAGAACGTTTTTGCTCAATGCAAACAGAAGAGGTTGAAGGACTCCTTCATTTGCCAGCTGGGGAGATACATTTTAGCACATCCTCACTGGACTTCCCTTGTTCCTGTTCCTTATCTTCTCCCTCTCCCACCTTAGTGAGCCGTGAGTGCATTTCTTAGGGTTTATTTAGCAAAAAACTCGAAGTGTGTTCCACCCAATACACTCTTTCTTTCTTTCTTTCTTTCTTTTTCTTTCTTTCTTTCTTTCTTTCTTTCTTTCTTTCTTTCTTTCTTTCTTTCTTTCTTTCTTTCTTTCTTCTCTGCAGACAGCCAATCTTACTGCATTCTCTCTATGCCAACCCCCAGCAATGAAAAGGGCATCCACTCTATTTGAGCGTTGTGCAAATGGTTTCTGCTTCTAAAAATACAGGTGGCTTAGCAGGGGGTTTAGCTGTTTTAGGGGGCACACTACAGTATGGTGCATTTTAAACAAAAGAGTAAAATCAGCATACAGCATGCCAGTATTTTCAAACCACTAGCCATGCTTCTGAACTATGAACAAAAGCTGGAAGCTCACTCATTCCAAAGGTAGGGCTTTGCCATGGCTGCAAGGCTGAAACTGATTGCAGAAGGAGCGTAATGACCAGGGACTACCTGGCTATCTTCTCTGGCAAACAAATGCCTGGAAATGAGTACCTTCCTTCCCATCCCTGTGTATGATTGCTGATTGAGCAATACCTGTAAGTAAAATAAAGTTGCCATCTAATTTATCTAATGAAATGCCCCCATCTCAAATAGTGCCATGCCATGAGCTTCACTGAGAGCCAGTTTGGTGTAGCAGTTAAAGGCTCTGGCCTACAAACCAGGAGACCATGAGTTCTAGTCCCACTTTAGGCACCAAGCCAGCTGGGTGACTTTGGGTCAGTCACTCTCACCCCTGGGAAGAAAGCAAGGGCAAACCACCTCTGAAAATGTTGCTAACTGCAAGGAATTGTCCAAGTAGTTGCCAGGAATCAAGGATAACTTGAAGGCACCTCAAAAAAGTAAAAAGCCTTATTATCTAACATTTCAGCCCATACGAGATTTGCAGTCTGCTGTGGCAAGAAAATCATACTACTATTGCTTCATTAAGTCTCCATAGTTGGCAATCTCTTGTTACCATACCAGTGTAACCATTCTATTACGGGTTGGTGTTTAGGCAAATTTGCAAGTCTCTCGAATTTTTTTAGGGTATTTGGGGGAGCCACTTAGGGATGGATTTCATATATAAAATTATTTAGAACATGAGAATTACAATTGTCCTAGATTCTCCTTGTGCATATTCACTACCTAATGAGGAAACAAGGAAATAATTAAAGAATTAGGAACTTAAAAAAAAAAGAAAACAATTGTCCATCAAATGCAAGATGCTTTCTTGCTCCTGTTTATTGGTTTTACTACAGAAAGAGGGCAGTCTTGCATTAACTTTCCTTTCTTACTAAAAATATAAAATACACTGCTCTCCCAGTCTGTTCATTTTTGCATCTTTGTTGTTCTTTGTGTTTGCTTTTTTTCTTTAGTTTCCCTGACTCTGAATCCAATTCACATTACCTGGAAAATGGTTTTTCTTTTTGTTTTAAATCAAAGAATAATTTGAAGAAATAAAAATGTTGACTTTTGACAGGATGTAAACAAAATGCAGACATGCTGGGAGCCCAAGGCAATCGCTGTGTTGGACAAACCATAGTCCTGTTATCAATGGTAGGAGTTGAAATGAGTCCAGTTTTCCCCACAACCCTCCCCAGCCTTGGACGATAACCAGAGGGTGAGGGTAGCCTCATGGATACAGGGGTGCCCTCAGGATGGGGGTCAAAAAGTCAACATGGCATCCATCAATCAAAATCAATGGAGTTGCCATCTTTTTAAACTCTTCCTGAGGACACTCCTGCATCCATGAGGCTGCCATATTGCCTTTTGTGGCCACCACCTTGACTTTTTTCTTCTTCATTTTTTGACCCCCTCCCTGCAGACACCCCTGCAGAACAGACAGGAACAATCAGCTTTTCTGGCTGAGGGAATAGCATGTTGAATATTGCTTATTTTTGATAAAGTTCAAGTTTTGGTTCACTCATTCCAAAATAAAGGAGAAAGCCTTGTAGGGCAAAAAAAGGAAAATGTGCTATACCCTACCCCATAACCAGGGAATGAAAGAAAGCTAAAGCTTTTTTTCTATTTGTCTCCAAAGCAACTGTTAAGGGAGTTATTTACCTCTCGCCACACTCTTTGTGTCTGCATCTTCTAGCAGCACATTTGTTTTGATTGTAGCATCCACCTTCCTGGTTTACGATTCAAGTGAATGCTGTTCCAAGTAGAATGTGATGCTTGTTTGAAAAGGCCTTCAAATGATAATACTTTTTCAGGCAGGAAGCATTGGTTTGTCCTTGCAGGCATTAAGTCCCTTAAGTGTAGAAACAGTTGAGAAACTTTTAGAATCCTAATTATGTCAGCAGGGCATAATTTTTTTATAAAAGCACTCTTGTGAATAAAAATGTGCTGACAGAGAGTTTCTGTATTCAGAATGGCTCTTATTTTCAGAGAATGATGGATATGTTTCACCTTTGATTCGTTATTTCAAATTCTGAACTGATTTCCTCAGGCATTTTTCCTGGTACTAACAAAGAGTAGAATTAAGCAATGTCCTGCATGTGTTTGTTTAGAGCCATATATTGGGATCTCAAATTGCTTAACCTGGCATGGACTTTCTCGAGTTCCTGTTATATTTCTGTGTTTTCCCAAAGCTGTTCTTCAATGGTTTTGAGCTATTATTTTAAAAAATAAGAAAGAAAGGGTCTAGATAATCTGTTTCCTCTAGGCCCTATGAAGCTGTACCCCAACCCCCTTCTCAAAACCTTCCTTTTAGGAAGGAAAGGTTGGAGCTTGGATGAAAATTCTCCAGAAAGCTAGGTCCAGTGATGGCTCCTTGAGAAGAGAACATATCACCACCTCCTTCAAGGCAAGTGGATCCATCCCTTCTCTCAAAGAGGCTGACAGTACTGCATGTTCTCAACCACATGTCACCACTTTGGCAGTCAGGAAGGCTATGGATCTGATAGGTCAGGTTAGCAATCCCAAGGATCTCATCCACCTCCTCAGAAGTTACAGGTTCAAATTCATCCCAGCTAACCATTCAAGACTGTGTCTCAGTCTCCTCAACAGGATCTGCCCAGTCAGACTCCAACTCTCAGCTGGTCTGCAAATGCCTAGAATATTCTTCACAGTGGCCCGACAGATGATCCTGTGCCACTTTCTTCCCCAGCAAGTAATGAATCATCTTAAAAAGTGTTGAATAAATACCAACCCATATGGATAGCTATCTGCAGATGCTATAAGAAAAGAAAATGTTTTGTTGCTCTTATTGTCCCAATTTAATCCCTAATGTGGGCTCTTATTCATGTTTGATTGGATTCATTGTTCGTCATTCTCCAATGGCTCTCTAAGCATCTCTTCTGGTATTTAATCTTTTGGAGCACCTCAGAAAAGCAAGGAGCATCCTGACTTCAGGTGGGGACAATGGTGGCTTGAGCTGGTTTTTTCTGCTGTCTGCAGACTGACCTGTCAAAGTGGCTTTTTTTCTTAGGTTCAGGCAGGCTTCCTTGGAGCCCAGAAGAGTTCTTTGGATTAAGGAGAACCCCAGGAATCACCCCATGTATTCTCCAGACAGCTGGTCACAGCCAGAAGACCACAAAATGATGTATCGTGATCGACTGGTAAGTGATCAGCTGGGAGATGTGGCCGTCATCTTCTTCCCGAGTCACTCTGAAGCCATAACAGACCTTAAACCTGTCCACCCCATTTCTACAGCACTAAGCTTTTTTGTTTGAATTTTACCAAAGAGAAGCTTTCTACAACAAAGAAATGTGGCATCTCTTGGTGACTCTCATTATTTTTGAAAATTATTAACTTGGTAGTTTGGCTTTTTATATATAATTCATTAAATTGAGATTTAAAGAATTTTGTTTTTTTATTGCTTTTTTATTAAAGTGATTTTTGAGGAATATAAAACTTGCTCTTCTTCACTGAATCTGTGGGTTGGAGTTCTGATCTATTTGCTTTCACTTTCCTGTGGGAATGCTGTTAGTTATTACTTTTTATTTTCCTGATTGGCCACACCGGAGATCAAAAGGCTGGAGAGAGTGTTCAGTTACAGCGTTAATGACTTTACCTGCCTGAGGCACTAGAGGGCACCATAATCTATCTTACTGTTAAGAAATATGGAGGAAATTAATTTGATATTTAAAGATCTCTACAATGCTGTCATTCAAGTCTTGGAGCATTTCTCAGAACTGGTGGAGCCCAAATTGTCACAAGAATCGAGAGAAATTGATAAGGCTGAAAACTACCTTAAGAGTGAAGTGGTTTCGCCAAAGAAAAAGATGAGAATTGGTGACTTACATTTAAATAGTCAAAAGAAAATTGAGTTGTTGAAAATTGAAGATAAGAAGACAGTGTTGCCACCACACCATGATCAAGAAAGGGCTTTGAACTCTGGAGGCTGGAAGATTTTGGACAATTATTTGGGCTTTTTAAAGCAGGTTGTAGAAATTGAAATTGACAAGAAGAAAGCTCTGTACATAATACTGAGACATGTAAATGCCTTGGTTCACTTTGAAGTGGGATAATTATCTAAATGTGTTTATCAGGCTGGTATCTTAAAGTTACAACCACAACCACATGTTGTGGTTACAACCACATGGCATCACCGTAGCACATAAACCAACTAAAACTCTTCAAATCATATTAAGCAACCCAAAAGACCCAATAGCCCAAGAAGAAAAAACAGGAGTCATCTACAACATACAGTGCAAGGACTGTAACAGCCACTATGTAGGACAGACAGGCAGAAGACTAGCAGAGAGCATCCACGAACACCAACTAGCAGTCAGAAGACATGATGAGAACGCCTTAATCTCACAACACATGGACAGACTCAACCATAATTTTCAACTGGGAAACTGTGAACATCCTAAACCAAGCCAAATCCAAAAATGCCAGGGAATTCCTGGAAGCCTGGCACTCAGACAAAGCAGCCATCAACAGACACATAGAGGTAAACAACATTTACATACCATTCAAAAGAGACAATAGAAAAGTCAAAAGACCAGTACACTCCCTTGCCAGCAATCAACACCCAGATATGCAAAAATCAACACAAGGATTAACATCAGATGAACCAGCAAACAGCACAATACACCCTAATCAAGGAAGTATTAACTCAGGCAATCAACCAAGCAGCAAACAACAGCCCAATCAAAGAACTCCCAAGGAGAGAACAACACCCCTACCAGCACAAGCAGGGCAAGCCGCGGTATCTAAACTGAGAGCAAGGCCCACTCCCTCTTTGCACTGAAGATGTTGCCTAGCCTGGCAATGAAACGTCTGCAAGAAAACAACAAGGCTCAGAGAGCACCAAGGACTCCACATGGTATCTTAAAGGTTTGGATAAATGGTTATGCTGTTCTGAAAATTCTTACATTTTTGGTAAATGCCTAGGTTATTGTTTAAATGTGGTTATCAGAATGGTTTTTTAAGGGTTTAGATAAATGTTTACGCTGTGTGGATAATTTTTATATTTTTGGTTAATGTTAGTTTAGTTGGCAGATAGGAGCAAATTATAGTGAGGAAGAGTAGTGTTTGCTATTATATTAGGTTCCAAATTATATTTGAAGGATTTTATAAGTTTTTCTTTAATTGGGAGGGTAATTTTGTTTTAGAAGAGAATGTAATAATGAGAATTTAAATGCTTTATAGAAATAATGCTTACATAATATGGAGTAAGAGATTGATATTGATTTATGTATATCTTCGTTATAGAAAGTCAGAAGTCACTTTGTAGTAGTTTGTTTTGTGTTTTTTCACACCTTTTTAGTTCTGTTTCTTTTTCTTTGTAGGCTTCTTTGTTTCAACCTTTTCAGTTTTTATGTATATTTTGAAAATGCTTTAATAAAGTTTCCTAAAAAAAAAGCAAAGCAAAGCAAGGAGCACTCCTAGATTGATGCATAGTGAGAGGCATGTAGGATCAATCTGATCCAAGGCTGGAAGGTTGCATATAATTGATAATAGCCAGTCATTAGGATGCAACAACTACTTCCTGCTCACAGGCTCCAACTCAGCCTTGACTTCCTGTGACCTATGATTTTTCTATCATATCCCTTCCTCAGACATTTTTTCTCAAGACTAAGCCTACTTCCTTCTCTTCCTAGGAATTTCTAAACCCTTGATCGTTCTTGTGGACTTACTCAAATCTCTCTGATCTCTTCAAGTTTTGTACCCACAACTGGACAGAGTACATGAGGTGGGATCTGACCAAAGTGGAATAAAGTAGAATGATTCCTTCCCATGATCTGCAGCCCAAAGCTCCATTTGCCAAAACTGGCTAATATTCAGCTTGTAACCAGCAATCTAAGATCATTTTTACAAATATCATTACAAAGGCAGGGATCCCCATCCTCTGCATGTGCATTTGTTTCCTAAATGAATAACTTCAAATTATACTCTCTGCCCAATTTTTTTGAAATTTTCCCCTCATTTCTTTAATATACTAAAATTGATCTGAATTTTATTTCTGTGTTCTATGTTGCTAGCTATCCCACCCAATCTTGTGTCATCTGCAATTTTGATAAACAGTCCCTCTACTTCTTCATCTAAATCATTAATGAATATATTGAAGAGTAGAGGACCCAGAACTGATCCTTGTGGCACTCCGCATCTCTCCAATTCGATTTGGATCATTGATGGACACTCCATTTAATTGCCATGCCATCAAAGAGGCATGAGACTATAGGAATGAGAGACTTTAATTACCCCTTTAAATAATGGGCTGCACAACAAAGTCAGAATGGATTTGCCATCTACTTTCCTGAAATCAGGATATATTATTCTCACAACTGTTAATGAACTTACCTGATCAAAACAATTAGATACGTTTAGTCTGGCAAGATCTGTTCTTGACAAATCTATTCTGGTAATTACCACATTATTTTCAAGATATTTACAGATCAATGTTTTTATGATCTGTGCAGAATCTTCCCAGGTATCAATGGTCTTTAGTTTGCTGGAGTTCCTTTCCCTTCTTTTGACAATATTTTCTCTTCTCCAGCCTTGCTAGTTCCTCAATAATTTAGAATGCAGCTCAACTGGTCCTGGAGATTTCAACTCATTCAAAGCATAGAGGTATTTGCTGATAATATTTCAGTCAATTTCAAGCTTGATTCCTGCTTTTCACAATTTCCTGATGGAACACATACATTTTTGTTGAAAAAGAATGAACCAAAATAGTAGCTGAGGACTTCTACCTTTTCTTTGTTACATATTATTTTGTCATCTTCATGGGGCTTCTGGTAGATTGATTCTTTTCCTTTCCTTTTGAACATATCTAAAGGAACCCATTTTACTATTCATAACAGCTTTCACTAACATCAGCTCATTCTGAGCTTTTACTTTACTGATAAGAATACCGTAGCACTTCTATTTCTGAGCTGCAAAAGTCCAAACAATCACTAGATGTCCACCAAGAAATACAGATGAGAGAGGGAGAGGGAGGGAGGGAGGTACTTTTGCTGGTATCTTGTTGTAGTCCAAATTTTTGCAGTTTAGATTTGAAAGCCCTAACTTCCACTTCCTCAACTAACAGTTCTCTTTTGTTTTCCCTATCCTCTAAAGGGGAAACTTGTTAGAAATACAAGTAGAAATTTTTTGGAAGCACCATTCCTGGCAGAACTTGCATTGCATAAAATATCTCATCCCTACGGTCTCATACGTCTTTGAACATCTGCAATTTGTTTTTCACCCTCATGTTCTCCTTGGTCTGGTGGGTGACATCAGACAGCAACAATGTTGCCATTATTTGTTCTTCAACTTATTTTAACCCAGATACTTTCTAGAGCATTGCTGAATTTATCACTTGAATTTGTGAGCAGGAATGGATGTGTTAAAACATATAGTACATTCCTCCTCCCTTTCTAGTGCTTCCCCACCCCACTTTTTGAACAAATTGTATCTTTCAGTTGCTATATTCCAACTGTGTCACCCCATCAGTTGCCATTATTCTTAATAAATCATATTTGCTTTTCACTATTAGGAGCTCAAACTAATATTGTTTATTTCCAGTTCACTGAGTATTAGTATACTGTAGACACAATGACCAGCCATGGAATTGATAAGCCAAAGTTCTTTCTGATTTTTCTTTGAGTTTAAGAATACACCCACTTTCTACACTTTCTACAGTGCACAAGTCTTCATCTGAGATCCTTCAGGACATTTGCTTGAACCCACCCCCCAACCATCCTTGGAAAGAGATTGATTAAAAAACAGTTTTTTGCTTGTTAGGTAGTCTTTTAAGGGTGGGCAGAGGAGTGCCTTGCCTTACAGAGGTTGCATGACCCAAGTCTTGTCATTTTGCCATACATTTGGAAAGTGTAATCATAGGTTACTTTGGTGCTGCGAATTATTTGCTGGTGAGGGGAAGCACATACCACATGGGGCCTCTGGGCTATGGGTTGCTCAGCCTTGCCTAACTTTCATCAATTTATTTAAAAACCCACGGAAGGCACAGTCTTACGCCATAAATTATGTGTAAATAAATATTTATGTTTGTCTCAATAATAATAATAATAATAATCTACTCTCTCTACATCAGGTCCAGATTTGTGGACCTGGTAGTTGATAAGGGCTAAGATTATGCACAAGTTCTGGTTGAAGTCTGATTCCACAATATATCACGATATTTTGGAACAGATTTCCAGTTCACCCTTTCCAGAATCAAATCCTTTCACAAAGGTCCAATCTTTTATCTATTTTTCTGGAATTCTGGCATATCACAAATGATGGTACTGTGGCAGTTGTGACAAAACAGGAAAAAAAAAAAAAAAAGCTTTCATTATTTATGTAAAGCCCATCCCTGGGTTGAGAGGGGGAGTGTTAAATCCAGGGAATAATAATGGAACTCTTGTCATTGGCCTACTATTGGTCAGTGTCTTTGGGAATGGGGAGAAGTCCTGGAAGAAAAACTCTTCGTTTTCCTCTTCACTGCACTTACAATCATATTGCATAAATGATCTGCTCTGTAAATAAGCCTTACCTATGTCTGCCCTGCTTGATTACCGTAGGGAATATGGAGATGGAGTCTCGTGAAACATGTAGGCCAGGAACTTGGGAGAGGAAACATTTGTTCCCCCAAAAATAGCTCCAGATAGGGCCTGACAAGAAAAAACAGAATCAGTGTAAAAAGAAGGCTCCCAAACCCCATCCCATCCCTGGTCAGTCCAAAAGGATTTATGGACAATAATGTTGAAAACAGCCAAAAGAGCTTCATTCCCCTATCCAGTTAGGTCATCCACCACGATATGTAGCACCATCCAGTCTGATATCCCATTTGAAAGCTAGCGAGTAATCAATATTCTCCAACTATGCCTGGAGTTGTGAAACAATTACCTTATTGATCATCTCTGTCAAAAACAGGATATTTGAGAATGGGACACAAGGCAATATTCACCCTTTTGGTTGTTTATTCGTTTAGTCGCTTCCGACTCTTCGTGACTTCATGGACCAGCCCACGCCAGAGCTTCCTGTCGGTCGTCAACACCCCCAGGTCCCCCAGGGATGAGTCCGTCACCTCTAGAATATCATCCATCCATCTTGCCCTTTTGCCTTCCACTCTCCCTAGCCTCAGCATCTTCTCCAGGGTGTCCTGTCTTCTCATTATGTGGCCAAAGTATTTCAGTTTTGCCTTTAATATCATTCCCTCAAGTGAGCAGTCTGGCTTGATTTACTGGAGGATGGACTGGTTTGATCTTCTTGCAGTCCAAGGAACTCTCAGAATTTTCCTCCAACACCACAGTTCAAAAGCATTGATCTCTTATGGTCCAGCTCTCGCAGCCATATGTTACTACGGGAAACACCATTGCTCTAACTATGCGGACCTTTGTTGTCAGTGTGATGTCTCTGCTCTTAACTATTTTATCAAGATTTGTCATTGCTCTTCTCCCAAGGATTAAGCGTCTTCTGATTTCCTGACTGCAGTCAGCATCTGCAGTCATCTTCGCACCTAGAAATACAAAGTCTTTCACTGCTTCTACATTTTCTCCCTCTATTTGCCAGTTATCAATCAAGCTGGTTGCCATAATCTTGGTTTTTTTGAGGTTTAGCTGCAAGCCAGCTTTTGCACTTTCTTCTTTCACCTTCATCATAAGGCTCCTCAGTTCCTCTTCGCTTTCAGCCATCAAAGTGATATCATCTGCATATCTGAGATTGTTAATGTTTCTTCTAGCGATTTTAACTCCAGCCTTGGATTCCTCAAGCCCAGCATGTCGCATGATGTGTTCTGCGTACAAGTTGAATAGGTAGGGTGAGAGGATACAGCCCTGCCGTACTCCTTTCCCAATCTTAAACCAGTCCGTTGTTCCATGGTCTGTTCTTACTGTTGCTACTTGGTCGTTATACAGATTCTTCAGGAGGCATACAAGATGACTTGGTATCCCCATACCACTAAGAACTTGTCACAATTTGTTATGGTCCACACAGTCAAAGGCTTTAGAATAGACAATAAAACAGAAATAGATGTTTTTCTGAAACTCCCTGGCATTTTCCATTATCCATCGGATATTGGCAATTTGGTCCCTAGTTCCTCTGCCTTTTCTAAACCCAGCTTGAACATCTGGCAATTCTCACTCCATGAATTGCTGAAGTCTACCTTGCAGGATCTTGAGCATTACCTTACTGGCATGTGAAATGAGTGCCACTGTTTGATAGTTTGAACATTCTTTAGTGTTTCCCTTTTTTGGTATGGGGATATAAGTTGATTTTTTCCAGTCTGATGGCCATTCTTGTGTTTTCCAAATTTGCTGCCATATAGCATGCATTACCTTGACAGCATCATCTTGCAAGATTTTGAACAGTTCAGCTGGGATGCCGTCATCTCCTGCTGCCTTGTTATTAGCAATGCTTCTTAAGGCCCATTCAACCTCATTCTTCAGGATGTCTGGCTCTAGCTCACTGACCACACCATCAAAGCTATCCCCGATATTGTTATCCTTCCTATACAGGTCTTCTGTATATTCTTACCACCTTTTCTTGATCTCTTCTTCTTCTGTTAGGTCCTTGCCATCTTTGTTTTTGATCATACCCATTTTGGCTGGAATTTACCTCTGATGTTTCTAATTTTCTGGAAGAGGTCTCTTGTCCTTCCTATTCTATTGTCTTCTTCTACTTCCACACATTGCTTGTTTAAAAATAATTCCTTATCTCTTCTGGCTAACCTCTGGAATTTTGCATTTAATTGGGCATATCTCCCCCTATCACTGTTGCCTTTTGCTTTCCTTCTTTCTTGGGCTACTTCTAGTGCCTCAGCAGACAGCCACTTTGCCTTCTTGGTTTTCTCTTTCTTTGGGATGTATTTTGTTGCCGCCTCCTGAACAATGTTGCGAACTTCTGTCCAGAGTTCTTCCGGGACCCTATCTACTAAGTCCAGTCCCTTAAATCGATTCTTCACCTCCACTGCATATTCCTTAGGAATATTAGTGAGCTCATATCTAGCTGATCTGTGGGTCTTCCCTAATCTCTTTAGTCTGATCCTAAATTGTGCAGTAAGAAGTTCGTGATCGGAACTACAATCAGCTCCAGGTCTTGTTTTTACCGACTGTATAGATGTCCACTACCTTTGGCTGCAAAGGATGTAGTCAATCTGATTTCGGTGTTGTCCATCTGGTGAAGTCCATGTATAAAGCCGTCTCTTAGGTTGTTGGAAGAGAATGTTTGTTATGCAGAGTGAGTTGTCTTGGCAAAATTCTATCAGCCTATGTCCTGCTTCGTTTTGTTCTCCCAGGCCATGCTTACCTGTAATTCCAGGTGTCATTTGACTGCCCACCTTAGCATTCCAGTCTCCCATGATGAAAATAACATCTCTTTTAGGTGTGTTGTCCAGTAGGTGCTGCAGATCCTCATAGAACTGCTCTACTTCAGCTTCTTCAGCATCTGTGGTTGGAGCGTATATTTGGATCACTGTGATGTTAGATGGCTTGCCCTGAATTTGAATTGAGATCATTCTATCGTTTTTTGGATTGTATCCAAGCACTGCTTTAGCCACTTTACTATTAATTAGGAAGGCTACTCCATTTCTTCTGTGGTCCTCTTGTCCACAGCAGTAGATCTGGTGGTCATCTGATGTGAAGTGGCCCATTCCGGTCCATTTCAGTTCACTGACGCCCAAAATGTCTATCTTTAATCTTGACATCTCACCAATAACCACATCCAATTTGCCCTGGCTCATAGATCTTACATTCCAGGTTCCAATGGTGTGTCGATCCTTAGATCATCGGATTCGCCGTTCACCACCAGCACCATCGGCCGCTAGCCTTCCTTTTGGCTTTGAGCTAGCTGCGTCATCACGTCTGGGGCTATTTGAACTCATCCTCTGTTCCTCCCCAGTAGCATTTTGACCATCGTCCGACCTGGGGGTCTCATTTTCCGATGGTATACCAACATATCTCTGGTTGTACTGATCCATTTAGTTTTCATGGCAAGAATACTGGGGTGGGTTGCCATTACCTTCCCCAGGGATAGCATTTAGTCTGACCTCTCTGTCGTGACCTTCCCGTCTTGGGTGCCCCTTCATGGTTTAGCTCATGGCATCACTGAGGTGCTCAAGCTCCAGCACCATGACAAGGTAACGATCCTTTGCTGAAGAATATTCACCCTATCTGGTAAAAAAATGAAGTTACTATGGTTGTGTCTTTGCTATGCTTATAGGAGGGGAAGGCTGAGTTCTATTTTTCTCACTCCTGCTCTGGGGATCAAGTCAGATTGAACTACACTGCTGGGGCATCTGCAGGAGTGGGTGGGTGTAAAAAAGAATAAAAATGGCAGCTGCATGGTAGAAGCCCTTTTTGAATAATAATAATAATAATAATAATAATAATAATACACTTACACTCTTTTATTGCATGGTGACTCCCCATGTATGCCCTTGCTACCCTGATTTGGTCTTACAGAAATCTAGCTCGGGGGGGTGCGGTGTGAAGGATCTATGTACACTTTCAGTAAGAACATGCACTACAGTGGATTATTACAATAATTTTTCTCTTTGTTATTTTTAATGTTTCTTAAACTATATTGTTAACCATTCATAAGTTGCTAGCCTAAGGCTACAATCCTATAGACACTTACTTGACTCTAAGCCATACTGAAAACAATTCTTACTTTTGTGTAAACAGCATAGGTTGTGTATCATAAATTTAAGCAGTCCCACTCTAGATTGGGTGTGTGTACGTTATAAATTAGATGCAGATGCATGCCTGTGAGCAATTTTAATCAACATTTTAATGAAACACAAATTGCTGAAAGCAGCATCACAGAGAGACTTCAAGTAACTTGCTAGAGACGCAAGAATCACGATGCTAGTTCACAGTTCAATAAACAGGGAGCAATTTTACCTCTTTAAAGTACATTAGGGGAGCGGGAAGGGAGAGAGGTGGAATAATAATTTTCAAAACTGGTACTGTTGTCAGCATTTCAGAGTAATATTTCTTACTCTAATAGTTGTCCCTCAGTATGCCCTTGATGCTGACACACTGGAAGCTGAGATGCTGTTTTTTTCCCCCTTCATCTGGAAGGAGATGCTATTTTTGAGAGACAATGAAGCAGCAAACAGTTGGGCAATCCAGCTGAATCCCCACAGCTCGATTCCAAAGTTCTAATATAGCCTTTTCTAACAGTTTACTGGTGGGACAAGAATGGGGGAGAAAAAGACATCCCTTCAAGGGTCAATTGGAAATCTTCCGAAATATCTCCCACTTTCAGAAATAGCAGGGTGGTATGGCTTGCCAGATCCTTGCTTCCCCATATTTGTTTTTTCCCTGCTTGCTCTAAGGATCTTTCTACTGGGAAGTAAGCGTGACATGGAAGGTCAGAGAAGCCACTGTGATGAGTAGCTTATGATTCTTGAATCCTGTATCGGTAATAAAAGTCTATACTGGTGTTTCTCAACCTTGGCATCTTGAAGATGTGTGGACTTCAACTCCCAGAATTCTCCAGCCAGTTGAGGAAGTCCACATATCTTCAAGCTGCCAAGGTTGAGAAACACTGGTCTATATCATTTTTCTATGAACAATTCCAAGGTAGTTCCAACACAACAGTCATAACAACTTCCAAACCAGGGATGTCTGAAGAGAAGACTAAAACCGTCGAGATGGAGGCATGTGAAGCACACAAAAAGAGCGTGAGGTACTGATTGCATGAACATGGCTGCCATCTTGACTTTTTTTTTTTTTACTCCCCCTGTAGATGCCTCTGTTTCAAGATTAAAATTGAGCAAATCAAACAGAAATAGTGCTGGAATATTTTAAAAAAGGGATATTTTAAAAAAGACAGAGAAATTTTTTAAAAAAGTTTACAAACTTGCACAGATATGACATCAGTACAAGCTCTAACTTCCCTAAGGAAAGAATCCACAAGTGGAATACCACAACCTGTTCCCAGTTCCCAGCTGCCTGGGCCCATTAATACTGAAGACATTTCCAGGTGTATCCAGATCCTAAGCAGAGTGAAGTAAGCATCAGCACTACACTTAACAATAGACAAGGAATTCCATGGCATTAGTTGGGGTGGGACTAAGTACCAAAAAGATGAGTTCTCAGTGAGAATTTCCCATCGGTTCCATAGTGTAATGGTTGCCTAATCCCAAATACTCAGTCTCACAAGCCAGGGCTTAAAGATAACTGATTTATTAAAGGAATAGTATGCAAATACAGAGAAAGCTGAGAATGAGCAAAAGCGCGCCAAATACAAACTTAAAAGCCTTGCTTCCAACCCAGTCCCGCCCCGAGCGCTCGTTAGCAACCACCCCCTCCCAGGTGCTAGCAACCGTTACATCTGCCTGGGAAAGTAACCTTGAACAGAGTCGCAAACCCAAACATACATTCCAAAGTAGCAAAATAAAGAGCACAGCAATAATGGAAAATACCAGGAAGCGTTCAAGCATGTAATACACGGATCGACGGTTTGACATGTGAAACGTTACGATGTTAACAGAACATCGAAACAGTGAACATGACACATAGCTGTATTTTGGACTACTTTCAGTTTCCTAATACTCTTGCTGTATTTGATCAGCAGCATAGGAAGGGAAAGTTTATTCACTATCAAGGGCACCAAGCTATGTTTGGTGACGGTGATAGCTGCTGTGTCTAGGAGAAAAAATAGATTTAATCCTATCTTCCTCTAGCCCAGTGTTTCCAAACCAAAACAGCTTTAAGATGTGTGGACTTCAACTCCCAGAATTCCCCAACCAGCCAACTCCAGTTCTAGAAGTTGAAGTCCACGCATCTTAAAGTTGCTGTGGTTTGGAAACGCTGGGCTAGCCTATAACATCCGTAACAACCAAGACAACTTCTACATAATTACCCAGCTTTATTTATTTGTTTGTTTTTGAAACAGAAAATGAAATAGGCTTTAGAAGCAAAGCTTATTTCAAACAGAGCCTATTTTATTAGCTGCAGCAGCTCTGGACCAAATTAGTTATGAAGAAGACATCTGGTTCATTTTTTTGTTGTTTCAGAATCTGTTTCATGAGGATGGGAGAAGTGGAAGAGGGTTTCATACTTTGCCCCCAAGTAGTGTCATAATGTCATAATGTTAAACCTGTAACCAAACTCCACTTTTTATTGTGATTGCTATGAATAACCAACACATGAATAAACAGGCCTCCAGATTGGTCCTCAGTTATTAAACTGATTAATAAGGAAGGGAGTTTACTGTGCTCTCAGCAAGTATCATGTAATTTTCTCTGTGCCTTCTATGTGACGACAGCTAGGCCTTGTTCTCTCATTCTTTTTATTTTTCATTGCAGCACTGAGTTCAGCTGTTTGTTGTTTCATACTCAGCTGGAACTAAAATGAAACTGTATTTAAAAACCTAAATTATCCTTTGATAGTGACAGCAGCCTTGGACTGAAATATCTGATGCAGGAAACTTTCAGCTGGGGCTGATCCTCTGAACTTGTACTGATAAATTAAGTGGGCTGTGTGTCCATTTTTCCTTTTGTATACATGGTTGTTCACCTTTCTGTCTTGGGAATAATAACAGCTGTAGTCCCTGGAATGGCAACTTGGATTGTATATGATAGGCAATTTTTATTACAAAAAGGACTAATGTTACAACAGTGATCACTTCTCTTTCTCCCACCACCTATTGCTTCCTGTCACCTTTGGACCATGACTGTCATCACTACATTTATTTATTTATTTATTAAATTTCTCCACTGCCCATCTTGTGCGACAATGACTCTGGGTGGTTTACAATAAATAAAAGGATAAGAATTCATTATAAAATATTAATATGGATAAATATAAACATATAAAATATGAAGTCCAAGATAGTCTTAATGAAATTTACTGGGGCCACATCATGGTACCAGCCACCTCCACGATTGACTATCCCCTCTCTTGCCCCAAGTGAGGCGGCATAGCCAGGTCTTAACTCCCTTAAACTCCTTTAAAATGTTTTTTTAAAAAAAATCAGGATACCATTTTAATGATAATGTGAAAAAGGAATAGGAACATGCAAAGAGAAGGCAGAAGTTTGTTGTAATTTATTGTATGCTAAGGAAATAATAGATTGAATTGCTGGATGACAGTCCTTTGCTCCATACATAGAGAAGCTAGTTGGAGTGATCTGGCTGAGAGGGCAGGACTTCAGGGAAGGGAAAGAGTGATTGTTTAAACCTCAGTGAACTGTATGGGAAGTTCTTACAGGCTGCATCCCACCTGCTGGTCAGAAGGTTCTCATACCATGGCTACAAGTATTCAGATTTCTTGGATGTATTTTGTATGTTGATTCAAAGGTTTACATTTGAGACCATTTAGATCTAAGTTGCAGCTTCCATCACCATCTGGTATAATTGGCCATAGTGGGATGTTGACATAATAACTGCTATGGGTAAGAAGCCTTAGAGCACATTTATTTTGTTTTGTCTCTTGAGTGGGTTCTGGTGTGTCATTGCCGACTACTGGGGACCGAGCACAGTATCTGCATGGTGGCAGCAGGGACTGGAAGAACTTCCTTTTATCTGCAACTGCTCCACAGATCAAAGAATGTACATGATGTGATGCATTAAGGCATCATGGCCTGAACTAGAACCTTGTGATGATTCTTTGGTCAATAAGAATCCAATTCACTCTTATGTAGAAGGCTCTTATCTGGGGCTGGCATTTCTACAGGCACAGGCTCTTTGCAGTGCTCAGAAATTAGCTCTGGATATCTGTTTCCTCACAGCATCATCTATTTTCAGCAACTGAGCTGATTCCTGGCTCAGCTGATTTATTTCTGGTGTATCTGAAATTACATTTAAGAAATGACATTTCTGTTTGCAGTAGTGATGTTAAGCAGAGGTTTTGGGCAAACTTTTCCTATTGAAGGAACTCTTACCTTACCCCCCATTGGCCACTGGGTATCAGCTGGGGCTAAGGGGATGAGAGTTCTGTCTGCTAAAAATTAACACGTTAAATTTGAGAGAGTGGGTTTGTCTCTTTGTTTATTTTTCTTTTGCTTGCTTTGCTAATTTAACCTGATAATGAATAGAAGAAGAGAAGAGAAGAGAAGAGAAGAGAAGAGAAGAGAAGAGCTTTATTGTCATTCTACTATACACTATACACCAAGTGCATAATTAAATGAAATTTTGCTGCAGTTGGCTCACAAACACAATCAGACACTAAAATAAAGATTACTATAATTACATAATTACTATAAAATATACATTATTTACACATTCCACATTCCACTTAAATAACTTATTGAGTATTAAAGAGTCTAATAGCCTGGGGGACAAAGCTATTACCCAGTCTGGCTGTTCTATATTGGATGCAGCAGAATCTTTTCCCAGAGGGTAACAAAGAAAACAGGCCATGATGAGGATGGGAGGAGTCACTGACTAAATTATCTATTGGATGGGTGTATTTTATCCTTAATTTTTTTTTCACAGTTTTATCTGGCTTTTTTAATGCATTTTTTAAAAAGGAGTTTTGTTTGCTTCCCTATTAACTTAAGGAAGGGATAAACGAGCTGCAAAACACCAGATTTTCACCAGACTTGGGTTTCTTTTGAATGATTACCCCACCAATTGCTGGTAATAGTGAGGTGAAAGTTTTTTGTTGTTTCAGAATCTTTGCCCTCCTGCTCCCCTCTTCATTCCACCCATTGCACCAACATAAAAATATGGTTACAGCTTTTGGAAAAAATATCTGACTGCAACTTGCCGGAATGGCTTTCTTGCACCATTGCAAATAGCAATGACCTTTTAAATGAAACAAAGGAATGGTGGCATTGCTGCTTCAGAGCTACTGCTTTATAATAAGAGCTCAGAGATTTCTTTTTCAGAAGTATACAATAGAAGATAGAAATAGCAGTTTGTTGTATTTCCAATTTTTTTACCTAGTGGGAGATGGGGGAGTTTTGTTGCTGCAGGACTTGCAGCGGCCTGCAGCAGGACAGTAATCCCCCCCTCACTGTTTGGGGGAAAGTACTAATGGGTTTATGGTATTCTTTGCCTGATCTCTGTATTTTGAGGTCTGCGGGAATGAAGATAATTACACAGCCAGATTCAAGGTGCTTTGAAGGGACTAGGGAACAGAAATGGAGCTGTGCATGTGAATCTCTAATGAATTGGAGCTGAACATGTGGCATTATGCACAATGTTTACATCTCACCCTTCCATGGGACCTACAGGATTTGGAGAGTGCTTGTGTCACAGCTGGATAGCTCTCAGTTGGAGAGTTCCTGCAGATATTATTTCAACTCCAGATTTGAAATAATATTTTCATGGCCTAAGGTTCATATTTAGGCCAAGAGACTGTGTGTACTCAAGCTTTTGAACAAAATGGGCAAAAAGGGCAGTATTTTGCTTTTAAATGGCATCCTCAGGGCTGCATTAAAAAATAGGGTTGAGAAGATGAAAATAAACTTAGCCATCCCCTTTCCTTTAATTAAAAGAAGAAAAATTAGAAGCCTTGCAATGGTGATATATACACAGATTCACCTGGCGATTTAAATCCTACTGAATATAGGCTTTTTAGAAGGGCACTACTGTGATCTTTCAACCTTCCAAATTACATTTCCCAATTACATTTCCCATTTCCATAGTCCTGGAAGTTAGCTATTGAGGTGTAGGACCCTTATTTAGCAGAAACAATGAATTTTTTTAAAGATGCCAACCCTTATTCCTTCCTTTCTTGTCTATGCAGACTGAAAGTCTTACCACCTTTTGAAGTCTAAGCACTGTTTAATTATGTTGTGAAAGGATCACTGACAACAAACTGGTCTGATTGGGATTATGCTGCATAAAACACACACACACACACACACACATTAAAAAGATCTTTGTATTTTGCTTATGAGTCACAGCTTGGCTAATGAGATGCAGAATCCAGCTAACTCTTCCCATTTCTTGCCAAAACAGAAACATGTTCCCAAATTAACCCTGTGACGTATTATAGCTTGTATTCCAAATGGGCAGACTTGCTTCCTTCCATCTGATTCATTGGCCCCTTAAATTGCTGTGTCTTTTATTAATGATGAGTGCACTTTAAGTAGAAAAGTGGGATACAAATATGTTAAAGAAATACTTTAATAAATAATAAAATAATAAAATAATTAATGTCAGCATTGATCTGACACCTTGAAGCCCTTATTAGGGGCAGCTTTTTTATTTTGCCTGTGTAATCAGACTTGAAATGATGGTAAGACTGGCAGTATATCTTGAAACAGTCTTCTTCAACCTTCTCTGCTTTAGGGCATCATGGTGCTAGTAGGTTTTGCAAAATGCAGGTGTCACAGAGTAGGACATATCCTTTGTCTTTAGAATGTATACACAAGACACAGAGCTTATAACCATGGGAGAAGTTGGAAAGGCATTTTTTGATGACAAAAAGCAGTGTTTTTATAAGAGTTACTATCCTGTTTGTTTTGCCCAGTTTTCTGGTCTAAATCATGTGGCTTCATTGTGGCACATCAGATTTTGTTTAAAAAAAAAATTCATCCTTTTCTGCTCATCAGTTGCTTGGCCCATTCCCTTACCATTTCACAACTCCAAATAACTCCAAATAATCAATTTCATATTTTCTTGTTCAATGCTGTTGAATTCTCTGCTTGATTTCCCTGTTTAGATAAGAAGCAGAGTTATAGAAGGACTACTTGATCCACTTAATTATTAGATCTTCAGCTTCAAAGGTCAATAGGGCCATCCTGTGATGGGTTTCAGGATAATCAGTTTAATAGATTGCAAGTAATCCACTTCAATGAGGCACTTCACCCTATGAAAGCATATTACTTTGCCTTGCCATAATGAAGCATCTGTCAAAGGAATATTGCTTTGCCTTAAAATCTGGGGGGATAGGGCAGTCTGCCTCAGTCAGCCAAGCCACAGTGGTCACCAAGCAAAGCAGCATGGCCACTCCACAATTCTAGTTAGAAGTGGGGCATCATTTAGCTTTGCAATATTGCTTTGATGAGAACTTTGCTTGAATAACCAATGAAGTGTCCCTTCCAAGATTAGCACTGCCTTGTTGTCTCAATTCTGGAGCATACATACCTAATGCTCCCCTTCCACCTCCTGTTTTCCCACACAACAACCCTGTGAAGTGGGTTGGGCTGAGAGAATGACTGGCCCAAAGCCAACTGGGTGACTTTGGGCCAGTTACTCTCTCTCTCAGCCCAACCCACCTCACAGGGTTGTTGTTGTGGGGAAAATAGGAGTGGGAGCATTAGGTGTGTATGCTACCTTGAGCTGGCAAAAAATAAAAGCAGGATGAAAATAAATAAATAAATAAATAAATAAAACAGAGAAAACAGAGTCTCCCCTCACATTTTCTAGCATGGGGAAAACATAAATGCCTAATGCTGCAGAAACATAGTTACAACTTTTATCAGAATAGAATAACATTTGTAGGAAAATTAGATTGTTACGAGGAAGGAAATGTGCTCAATTGCATAGGAGTTATGTTCCATTGATTTGATCTTTGAAAGTGCCCATAAGTCTTTTGCTTTTCACCAGAATGGTATGGAAGTTTAATCATTATTAGGAGATGTAATGTATCAAAGTAGAGTCCTAATGAGCCAAAATGAACCATCCTAAAAGAAATTGACAGGGGAGAAATATGGATTTCTGAAGGAAGGATGGAGTTCTGTGAGTCAGGCAGTTATCACAAGGACAGGAGGCATCACTGAGATAGTTCTACCTCTGGTGTCCTCCAGGTTTGTTCACCACAACTCCTAGCATGGCCAATAGCAATATTGTCTGGAAAGGTATAGATTGCTTACCTGCAACTTTAGTTCTTCAGATAGTTCATTTGTGCATCAGAAAAATGGATGGTGTGCCTGTGGAGAGTCTATTAAGATCTGCAGAGGAATAAAGAGGAAGCTGTGCAAATAATCACTTGGAAAACAATAGTTGTAGGTAAATAAGGAATTATGTCTCCTCTTCAGTGCTTCTCACTGCATTATATATACAGTATTTGTGATTAACGAACTTAGTTTAGTGGGGTGAGATAGAGGCTGAGTAGCCAAAATGACTGATAAATATTGCCTAACTAATGATAAGGCAAGCCTTTAAGATTTAAGAGAAGAAATTTACCTGTAAAGGGGAAGAGGGCAGATGAAGTATTTATAAAAGGGGAGAAGTAAGTCCATTCCTAAGCAAACAAACACGTCCTAGATGACTTGTACATGACAATCAATGTATCTGAGTCTTTGGATACATCTAAGAGGAACTAAGCAATAAATTGTA
The DNA here is from genome assembly GCF_035149785.1 of Candoia aspera. Taxonomy (NCBI): domain Eukaryota; kingdom Metazoa; phylum Chordata; class Lepidosauria; order Squamata; family Candoiidae; genus Candoia; species Candoia aspera. The sequence goes on along the minus strand of NC_086155.1, from coordinate 118,054,273 downwards.
ATGAGTCCAAGAATAGGTTGCACAGGATTCTGACATACCATAATCTCTGTATTACCTTAGTAATCAGTGGAATAGGAGGGAAAGCATTGATTACAATTCTCAACTGTAAAGATGCATCCCTTCTGACTTCAGATCATATCCCCACTTCAGTATTAGGAACACTGTGCTTTTATCTAAGAAGGAGACAAATTTATCATTGCCATTCCACATAACCTGAAAAGTTGTTCAGTCACTTTGGGGCAACATACCCACTCATATGATGAGGGAGGTTTGTGATAAGTCTGACAGCTATCTCTTAGAAGTTAGATCACTGTGGGAACCTGTCAATTGTACATCTGTTGTGGAAATGTTGGGCTTGATGATCAACTCCAAATCAGCATGATCAAGTAGAGAAACAAGGAGAACATCCTTAAACTCGCTTTTTGGGATAATAGTTCACCGAGTGTTAGTTTTGATCTGAACAATATGGGTATGAGAACAGGAGGAGATTCCAAGACTGGAGATTGCTTTGATGGTTGATAAACTCCCAGTGGTGGGTTCAGCTGGAACTCTATTTTATTTCATATCCAAATTGCATAATTAAATATGTATAATTAAAAGCACCCGGGTGTCTCTGTGGTAGTAGACACAATGAATGGAATACCTCCCCCCGCAAAATAGAACTTGTGATCTCCCAGTATCAAGGTGCCCCATGGAAGCATTGAAAACCCATCTAGTAGGTTATCCAACCAATTATTTCCCAAAGCAAGTGTGTGGGGGAGGGAGGGGGTAATTCTTTGATAGACATGTTAAGCCTGCCCCTCCCTCCCTCCCTCTCTTCCTCAGTGTCTTGACAGTACTGCTTATAAAAGTGAATTTGTGTAAAAATATGAAGATTTCTTGAAGGATGAGGGAACGGTTACTTTTTTCTTCTCCCATATGTATGTATACAGACACAGATACACTCCCACACAGCTCTGTTCTTAATCCACAGAGAGATTTTGAGAAGGGATTGAAAAAAATAGGGAGTTTGTAGCAACCAATTAGCTACAGTTTTGCTTCTTATACTGAAAAATGAAGGCATTCCCCCATCAGATAATAAATAATCAGTGTAAGGGGAAAACTCTGAGTGAAATCTACAGCTCCGTTCTGTATGGTGGATTTTGATTACAGTTCTGCACACGGACTGCCTAACTGTGGGCAAGAGTGAGCCTCGGATTATAATTGCCCAGAACTATTTTTAGCAGCAAGGAATTGTGTAGCTGTTTTATAGCAACTGTTATTTACTTTTATTTCATAGGAAAGATGAAGAATTTGTATTTTTCATTTGACCACATTCAAAAGGCTTTGGTACTTAGCTTCATTTTAACTCTTCAAAGTGCCATGAAGTTACCTTCAGGGTAAGGAATTCATGTAGTTTCATTTGTAAAACAATCACTACTTTACTATGTTTTTGTTCTGGATTTCTGCTTCTTGTATCGTCTTTGATTAGCCTAGTAGGAATGGTTTGTTTCTTGGCTCCCCTCTGGCCACCCAGAGAAGAGCCACAGAACCTAACTTCCTGCCTGCCCCCAAACTCCAACAAATATTTCCCTAGGCGGTAAGCAACCCATGTTTTCTAAAAGGCAGCTGAGGGAGTTAAAAGGCCCAGGGGTTTTGGATGGTGCTGCTGAGAAACTTCACAAGCAGAGAGGTCTTGAAATCCAGTGGGAGTTTCTAACTTACTTAGCAGCACAAAAGCAATTATGGTGAGTCTCTCGCTCCCTGCCTCTTCACCACCTAAGATGGTCCCCTAATATAGTTTGTGTCGGAGAGGGACTTGAACCCAGGTGACACAGATGTAAGCCAACACTCTACCCACTAACCTCACTGATTTCATTTGAGTAGGAAACCATATATAAATGGGACAAAGTAGAATTATCTCATTGACCTATGGCCTACTATTTTATTAAAGAGGTACTGTCTGAGAATCAATATCTATTTAGAAATATCTCAGTAAATACAGAGAGCTGTTACTGTAACAACACAGGTTAATGATATATAGAAAGACCAAGATCAATAAAATGAAAAGGGAAAGTAGTGTGAAAATCACATACCGGTACATTATACTTCTAAATTAATAAGCTGTGTAACAGCTGATCCTTTGAGCAATTGAACTGAAGCTTGAATTGAAGCTGATATATCCTTATTGACATCAGCAGAACTAAGGCTGTGATCCTGTGTATAATTATATAGGTGTAAGCACCATTCTGCATAATAATGTTTTAATTTTTGCATAATTGGTGCTTGCTTCCCCAGCATGGGTAAAGAAGCTGGGGAATCCACCAATTTGGGGGAGGGGTAGTGGGAACAGCCAGCCAGCCAGCCAGAGCATCTGGCCAACTTCATTGGCAAAGCTTGTAATCCAGACTGTGGTTTCTTAAAGTAGCTTGGACCATTGAATTTGGTCAGCAAGATAGAACTGCTATAGACCTCATCTCTTCCATCTCAAGCCCTCTGGTCTTAGTCTGTTGTCCCATAGCATAGCCAGCAAACAGTGGGGAGAATTGAACTCCCTTGTCATCTTTGAGCCATGTCTCTGTGACCATGCCCAGGATTAAATCCTGGATAAACTGTCATTTTACCAGCCACTGACCCAGCAGGATCTAAGAGAAGGATCTTTAGAGTGGAGGGGCAACTTTTATTCTTAGTTTAATTTAATTCCTTAATTAAACTTCATTCTCAAAGTAAAGAAGGCCAGTCAGTGCCTGAAATGGGCAGGTTGCTGTCTTTCATCATCTCTCTCCTTGCCAATAGTTGTTTCAAAATTCCTGTGGAGTCCATTTCCCACCCCCATTGTCTCCCATCTTCTTGATGATTCTCTTAATACTTGGTGCAGATAGGATCAGCAGTCCAGTTTCCTTCTCCATCACAGATCCTGCCGTGCATGTACACAAAACAGCCTTGGATGTCTTTGGCTTTTCCCTGAGGGACACCAGGCCAGCCTCCTACTCCAGGATAGCTTTCTGTTAAAGCAGATGTAATCTTGAGCTGAAATTTCTTCTGATAGCAAAGAGCCCAAGCCCTGGTCTTTTAAATTTATGTATTCAATCAATTTATTAGCTGCCTCATTTCCTGAAGCAACTCTAAGCACTATACAAAGATTAAAAAACAAATTTTAAACAGGCTAAAGATAACCAAGAATAAGCAAATTAAACCACCCAGGAGTAGTTCAAACACATACACCAGCAAGTGAATGATGTGTCTTACAATGAGGCACTGTACAACAGCAACAGTCTTTTGAAGGTTTGATAAACAGGCAGGGATCCAGTGTTGGAATTATCGGGGGTCAACTCAGCATTGTCTCATAAGCATAAGGGGGTCTTTCTGGTAAACACATCTCTATTGTGCTTGTGGATGTCACATGGGTCACCTGATTTCCACTTCCTCCTTCTTGGGTTTGGGGATTAACTCTCTTGGGCACACCTGCAAGCAGGAGGTGCTGCAGAATGCAGCTCTTGTCCCTTTCACCTTGCTTGCATGCAGACTTTCTATTTCCATAGAAAGTGTCTACAAAGAACCAGTGATGATTAAGTACTTTCGACTATGAACCTACCTGTATCCAGATCTACTGAATAAAAGTAAGCTATCTCTATTTTTCTTCATCTAACTACTATGTGAAGACTGACTTTATTTCTGAACATAACTAAGTTTAATGTGCAAGTTCTCGTGGTTCACGCTTCTACTCTGCAAGATTGCTGTTAGCTGCTTGGAGTTATTTTATTAACCTTTAAAACTCCATCATCCAGGTGGTGCAGCATATTACCTCAATCTACCTAGGCCTGTCTGCAGCTCCCTGAAGCAGCTGAGACTTTCTAGGGGATCACACAGATGACCTCTGCAGATGTGTGACCCAGAGGTAATGCATTTGGGCTAAGTAACCCCCAACAGATGTTATGGGAGTGCCCCATACACTCCAAAATATCTTGTTGCTTTTGAATCCACTATGCAGTGCTAGTATGCATGTACAAGTAGAACAAACTCTCCTTCCCTTTTAGTTCAATGAAGGGAATCCCTTGAAATGTCCTTGAATGCTTGTACTGAAAGTCACAGCAATCAGCAGGTGGCAGCTGAAGAATGAGACTAGCAAGTAGCCGCTTACCTTTGGGGCTTCGGTGCCAATTCTCTCTGACCAAGCAGAGAAAGAAGGTGAACTTCTTTGTCATTCTGGTTTCCTACATGCCATAAACTACTGAAATAAGTATGTGTCAAAAGTTAGGTTGCTTGTGTCTCTATACTTACTGAATTTCATGACCATGAGCTGTCTGAAAGCCAGATAAGATTCTGTGGATATATATTCTGCATCACTGAGCAGCGGCTACTGTGTTGGCTAATTTTATTTACTCAAGTCATCCATGAGATAGCTTAGACTGAAAGATAATGACTTGCCCAAGGCCACCCAACAAACTTTTCAAAAACATTTGCAAAACCAGCGTGCTCTCCTGTTCTCTGTGCTATGCTGGCCACTGCCAAATATCTGACATTATTTATTTGCACTCTTATCCCATCCTTTTCTCAGAATACTATACATGATCCCCAATAATGTTATCTTTAGAATAACTCTAAGAGGTAGACTAGCAACTGGCCCAAGGTCCCCTAATATAGTTTGTGTCGGAGAGGGACTTGAACCCAGGTGACACAGATGTAAGCCAACACTCTACCCACTAACCTCACTGATTTCATTTGAGTAGGAAACCATATATAAATGGGACAAAGTAGAATTATCTCATTGACCTATGGCCTACTATTTTATTAAAGAGGTACTGTCTGAGAACCAAAATATCTCAGTAAATACAGAGAGCTGTTACTGTAACAACACAGGTTAATGATATATAGAAAGACCAAGATCAATAAAATGAGAAGGGAAAGTAGTGTGAAAATCACATACCAGTACATTATACTTCTAAATTAATAAGCTGCGTAACAGCTGATCCTTTGAGCAATTGAACTAAAGCTTGAATTGAAGCTGATATATCCTTATTGACATCAGCAGAACTAAGGCTGTGATCCTGTGTATAATTATATAGGTGTAAGCACCATTCTGCATAATAATGTTTTAATTTTTGCATAATTATGCATAGGATCCCTCAACTGCAAATCAAAATGTTAATTGCTTTGAAAATCATTACCAAGGGAAGCTACTTTTCAATATAAAGAAAAGTCATGTTGTCACATTCTCCTTTAATTCCCAAATTATCCTGAATGTTCAAGATTTTGATTATAAGATATAAACATGGGTCAAATTATGAGCCCAATTCACTGGGTGTTCTTTTGTGCAGGCATTATGGCTGTCAAATGCTACATTATGTTAGTTGTGTGTGACCATGACTGCTGTGGATTGGAAATGGTAGCAGGATCAGGACAACATTGTACAAATAAGTGGAAGCTGCTATTTGTATCAGGAGAAAAACTGTATGAAAAGATTGGGAGTTGTATCCATACACTTTTGTTTCCTTTCATGTTTTACTTATTCAGTGCAGTGAGATTCATGTAAATAAATGTCCTTTAGGTAGACTGTTATTTCAAGCATTTGTGTCTAGTAGAAGATGCAATGAGGTAATGCACATCATGACATCACTGTGTGAATGATGTACAAGTATATTTGTGTAATGTCAGGATGTGTAATGTCAGGATGTGTATGATGTCACTTGTCCCCCTACAGAGTCCATGTCTACAATTTATGTTTGATTCTAATTGTTCAGTGAGAAGATCTGAGATGTTCTTACTTTCTTTTTGACTTCATAATTGTTAAGTGTCCCCAGAGAATTTATGATAAGCCACATTTTAAGATCATTGTTTTTCAGTAATGATGCTATGGAAGAAGAATCTGCATTTGTTCCAAAGGGCTGTTTTATTAATTTATTGTGCCCAATCAATCAATCAATCAATCAATGTGATTTGAATAATCACATTATAGGCTTTTAAGTCACTAAAGATATACATTTCCCCTACCTTCCAACTGTAATTATTATTACAACATGAGATGAAAGGATCTGGGCCTGACGTAATGGAGGCTGCCACGGCACAGTGTTTATCCATTCTATTGCCAAGCTCTCAAGCAACTTGTTTATGAATGTAGCCCACCATTCTCAGAAAATGTGTGAGTCTTTGGATAGTGGTGATGATGATAGTGATGATTTTTTGGCAGGAAATTAACAAAACATTTAATAGAAATATTTGAGTTTACTTGAACTGATTGCCATCTTTTTTGGCATTGCTGTTTTACATATTATAGGATTACAGAGTTGGGAGGAACCTTAGAAATCATCCAGTTAAGCCCCCTGCTCAAGCAAAGGGGAACGCATCACATCGTGTGGCAGTTTGTTCCACTGGCTGACAGCTTGTACAGTCAGGAAGTTCCTCCTGATACTTCTGGAGAAGAATGTTGGACTAAAGACAGCTCTGCAAAAAACGGAGCTGATGACTGCAGCAAAGAATGAAGAGCCAGTGAGTAGACAAAGGGGAGGATGACAGATCGCCCACAAGTGCTCCAGATAGCTGCTCTTTGCAAGGAGACCACAAGGCAGCAGTCTCCAGCAGGTTTTGAGCACTGGGAGATGAGAGAATAGCCATCTTGCTCAAACTGTGGTTCGCACCTTTGAAAGGACACTAAGTTCGCAAACTTCCTTTTCTAATCACTTTCAGAAATCACTTGTTAACTACTTTTCAGCTATTAGAAACCTTTGGATTGACAAGTTTGAAAGCACTGGGTGAGTTTGCCTTCGATCCTTAACAAAAGAAAGTTTTAAGTACAAGCTTAAGAACTTTTTAAAAATTGAAATGAACAGCAAAAGTTTGATTAAAACTTTGATTTTATAAAGCTACAAATAGACTAAGAGTCCAAATAAATTTGAAATAAGATTTTGGAATTAATTATAAAGAATCCTTCCCATGGGAAAATGCTTTTGTTTTGATTTTTTTTTTTAAATAAGATTTTAAAAATTGTATGCTAGAGGGAACCAAAGATTTCAATTAATGGAGAACACATAAACTTGACTAACAGTTACAGAATAGTACAAAGTATTCTAACACTGGAAATATTGAAGGACACTTTTGAAAAGTGGAGTCAGAGGTTAATATTAACAATGTCAACAGCAATATCTGCTTGTATGGATAGATTGTGTCTAAAAGATGTTATGGAAGAGGAACAAATTTTACCTGACAAGACAGAGACTGAATTGAAAGTGGATTTACAAATGACAGGCTACAAGAATGACATGGAAAAAGATGTTACACTGGATATACAAAAGAAACTGGTTGATATTTTAATAATTAAAAGAGACATACAAGCAATAAGCCAAGAGAGTAACCTAGATAATTTTTCTATATTGGACTTACAAAGGGGACTTGTTAAAGCTTTGAAGAATCTCATTAGAAGGAACAAAGAAGAAATGAAAAGAAATCAAGTTCTCTCACTTTATTTGAATGGACTAAAGATTAAGATTGTTAGAAGGAATATAAAATTGGTTTATTTGAGCAAGGTTAAAGTAGATATGTTATTTCTGGTAACCCTTAGTGGACTTTGCTGACACCAGGACTGAAATGACAATGATTTATGGATTTGTTTATAGATAAGAGATGGGATATGGGAAGAAAAGATCATTTGCTGTAATTTAAGATGAGGTGAAAAGTTACTATATTGTTTATACTTATGATGAAGATTGGAAGTCACGTCTTTACATATTTCTTTTTTTCCCCTTTACTATATCATTACTTTTCTTTTTTCTTTCTATTCTTTACATCTTTCCTATTTTTTCCCTTTGCACCGTTTACTCTTTCTTTCTATTTTTCTATCTTTCTTTTAGTTTGTATTAGTTTTTACTATTGTAATTATAATCTTTAATAAAATCACTTTAAAAAAAGGACATTCCTCCTGATGTCTACTCTGAACCCTTTTCCTTGTAATTTTAGCTGGTTAATCCTGGTCCTGCCCACTGGGACAATAAAGAACAGTTCATTATTTCTTCTTGAGATATTTGAAGATTGTACTCATATCTTCCTTCAGTTGTTTTTCTGTAGGCTAAACATACCCAGATCCTTTAATCTTTCTTCATAGGACTTGGTTTCTATACCTTTCACTATCTTAGTAGGCCATGAAAAACATGAAGCACAGGTTAATACAATGGTAGTATGAGAAATCTGGAAGAACCATGTGTTTTGCCAACTAGACCAGGCCCATGACCTATCCCTGTCAAGGAGCATCAGAGAACATCAGGTGCCTATGGCACTTGTGGCTTCAGCTACATTACATATTGGACAACTACTCTTCATTAAAACCATCTAAGCAGTTTGAGGCATAGGTGTCCATGCCAGGTGATACCAATGTTAGATCGGCTCCCAGTTGGTTGAATGGATGAATGGCCATACTCATTAATTACTCCACTTCAACTCGGTGGGAAGGATCGAGTAGAGTGCCAGAGGGCTCCATCCAGGCTCCTGTGCTCTTCAGCATTTTTATCAATAAGTTGGATGAGGCAATTGAGGGAATCTTTTAAAAGTCTGCAGATAATACAAAGCTGGGAGGGGTGGCTAATACTAGATGAAGGAGAGAAGATTCAAAAAGATCTAGGTAGGCTTGAGCAGTGAGCTGAAATGATACCAGAGAAAATATATTAGGGGGAAAGAAAAAGTAGAACAGTAACTATTTATTTATTTATTTGTTAATTAGATGTTGGGAGGAAAGAACTCCTCTTGGGAAAGATGGACTGTTTTGTGGCGTCCTTTCTTTCTATTTCCGTTGTCTTGTCTTTTCTCCCGTATTTCTTCAATTCTTATTTATTAACATTTTTCAAAAGAAAATCTAGGGTGTTTTGTTTTTGACTTGCTCTAAGGCTGGGACAAGAGGTTTTCTGGTAAATTACAGCATTTAAATCTGCGGCTCCCACCCTGCCTGTATTTGAAGAGGTTAAAAGGCTTGGGTAGTGGTGGGGAGAACTTTTATTTTATAGTGCAGAGTTTAGGAAGATTAATCCTCTCCACTCTTCGCACAATATTCCCAGTTCAGACTGGATCTTTGGGTATTCTGGAGAAACACACATGGATAGTCCCACAAAGAGGAAAATTTGTATTACTTATATAAGCAAGAAGTGTTCCATCCTATTGTGAAACTGACTCGAAAACAGTTATAAAATTGCCCAGGTAGGCTCGCTGAGAAAATTGGATTATGAAATTAACTAGGGGCACTTTGTAATGGTTGCCTAATCCCAAATACTCAGTCTCACAAGCCAGGGCTTAAAGATAACTGATTTATTAAAGGAATAGTATGCAAATACAGAGAAAGCTGAGAATGAGCAAAAGCGCGCCAAATACAAACTTAAAAGCCTTGCGTCCGAACCAGTCCCGCCCCCAATGCTCGTTAGCAACCACCCCCCTCCCAGGTGCTAGCAACCGTTACATGCGCCTGGGAAAATAACCTTGAAAAGAGTTACTAACCCAAACATACATTCCGAAGTAGCAAGATAAAGAACACAGCAGAAATGGAAAATACCAGCAAAATTGCAAGCATGTAATACACGGATTAGAGGTTTGACAGGTTTGACATGAGAAACGTTACGATGTTAACAGAACATTGAAATGATGAACATGACATATCGCCCTCCTAAAAAAAATGCTAAGGAGCCGGCTTGGCCGGATAGGCAGAATGAAAACGGGCAACTAGGTCAGGGGAGCGAACGTCGTGAGCAGAAACCCATTCAGGATGAGGGAAATGTTTCCAACGAACGAGATATTGCAAGGTGGAGCGCTGGCGGCGAGAGTCAAGGATTTCCCTGACTTCGAAGTGTTGTTGGTCATCGATCATGATGGGAGGTGGTAGAGTTGGTTGGGGATGCCAGCAATCCGACTGTAGGTACGGTTTGAGTAAGCTGCAATGGAAAACAGGATGCAAACGTTTAAGATTATGGGGTAGATCAAGTTTAAAAGTCACAGGATTAATTTGTGCAATAATAGGGAAAGGACCAACAAATTTAGGACCAAGTTTTTTCGAAGGTTGTGGTGATTTGATGAATTTTGTGGATAGATAGACTTTATCCCCAACAGCAAACGTAGGTTGGGGGGAGCGTCTGGCGTCTGCATGTTTTTTATAGGTGGATTGGGCATGGTGAAGGGCTTGTTGAATGTTTTGCCATGAGTCTTTTAGAGTCTCAGCCCAGTCAGTGAGAGAGGCAGGCAGTGATTGCGGATGCGGGAGTTCGGGTATTGGGATGAACTCATGCCCAAAGACAGTTTTAAAAGGAACTTGTCCAGTGCTTTGATGCACTGCGTTGTTATAGGCAACTTCAGCAAATGGGAGAAGGTCCACCCAGTTGTCTTGTTGATAATTGACGAATGCCCGCAAATATTGTTCTAGTGTTGAATTAACAGCCTCAGTAGATCCATCCGTCTCCGGATGCCACGCGGTGGAGAGGGCTTGTTTGGTGCCAATCAATTTCAAAAATGCCCGCCAAAACTGTGACGTAAATTGTGAGCCCCTGTCACTCACCAAACGGGCGGGGACTCCGTGAAGGCGGTACACGTGTACGAGGAATAGGCGTGCCAGCTGTTGCGCGGTGGGAATAGAAGCGCATGGGATAAAATGCGCTTGTTTAGAGAAAAAGTCCTTGACCACCCAAATGACTGTTTTTGTTGACTGGGTGGCAGGTTGACAATAAAATCCATGGATATGTCTTGCCATGGGTAGGAAGGGGTTGCCACAGGTTGCAGAAAGCCTTGAGGCTTGCCAGTTTTGCGCTTGGTTGTTGCACACACAGGGCAAGCAGCCACATAAGCTTTAAGGTCTTTCAGAAGAGTTGGCCACCAGAATTGACGTCTGATGAGATGGAGGGTTTTGAGGTAGCCGAAATGTCCAGCCACCTTATCATCATGGCAGTGGTGGAGGATCGTCTTTCGTAAAGCCTCGGGTACATACAGACGATCGTTTCGCCAGGCAAAGTCCTCAGTGAAAGTTACAGTGTTTAAATTTGCCTGTAACCAAGTGTCAGATTTCAGGTGGAAAAGCAACTGTTGTTTCAAGTCTGATGGAATTGGCAAACGTGCCGGACAGGAGGGAGGCGGAGTGGCTTGGCATTGAGCTTGTTGTGCTCGCGTCTGACTGCGTGTTACAGCTGCCAAACTCAATTGCTTTTCAGTCCACACAGTACCCTGCACAGTTGGCCCAGGGCCAGCATCTTGGGGTCTGCGTGATAAAGCATCTGCTAAAAAGTTTTTCTTGCCTGGTATAAATTTGAGTGTGAAATCAAAGCGACTAAAAAATTCAGCCCATCGAAGTTGTTTGGGGCTGAGTTTTCCACTTGTGCTTAATGCCTCAAGGTTCTTATGATCAGTCCACACTTCGAAAGGGTGGGAAGCCCCTTCTAATACGTGATGCCAGGTTTCCAGGGCTGTTTTGACAGCAAACGCCTCTTTCTCCCATACATGCCACCTTCTCTCCGTTTCTGTGAACTTGCGAGAGAGGTAAGCACAGGGTTTTAAAGTGCCAGATTGGTCTGCTTGAAGCAGAAGTGCTCCGATGGAGAAGTTGGAGGCATCAACCTGCACTACGAAAGGCTTAGTTGGGTCAGGATGCTGCAAAATAAGTTCAGTGGTGAAAATCTGTTTGAGCGCCTCGAACGCTTGTTGGCAGGCTGGGGTCCATTTAAGGAGCGCGCCTGGGTTCTTTGAGCGCCGCGTATCCCCCTGAGCTTTAGTTTTAGTAGTTCAGTAAGGGGAAGGGCAATTTCAGCAAACTTTTGGGCAAATGCCCTATAGAAGTTGGCGAATCCAAGGAAACTTTGTAATTGACGCCTGGTACGGGGAGGTTCCCATGCCACAATGGCTTCAACCTTGGCAGGATCCATTTCAATGCCTTTTACTGAGATTCTATATCCCAGGTAATCAATTTGTGATTGATGGAAGGCACATTTAGACAGTTTTGCATACAACTCAACTTTTCTCAGTTTAGCAAGCACTTGTCGGACCAAGTGAATGTGTTCTGCCATGGTTTCAGTATAAATCAATACATCATCCAAATACACTAATACCCCTTTAAATAGGTGGTCATGCAAGACCTCATTGATTAGTTGCATAAAAACCCCAGGTGCCCCCGACAAACCAAAAGGCAACACTTTGTATTGGAAAGCCCCGAGAGGACAGTTAAACGCTGTTTTCCACTCATCCCCTTCCCTTATGCGAATACAAAAGTAAGCTTCCCGTAAATCTAATTTCGAGAAGATTTTGCCTCTGGCCAGATGTGATAACATATCTTTGATGATGGGCAGAGGATATTTATTTAATTTTGATACTGCATTTAGCCCGCGGAAATCGGTACATAATCTCAAAGAGCCATCCTTTTTTGGTCTAAAGAGAACAGGTGCCCCCACCGGGGAGTTTGCTGGCTCAGTGAAACCCCTAGCTAGGTTTTTGTCAATGAATTCCCTCAGTGTAGCCAGCTCTTTAGGAGACATGGCATAGATTTTTGGGTGAGGTAATTTTGCATTGGGCAGAAATTCAATGGCACAGTCTGTCTTTCGGTGAGGCGGTAAGCAATCAGCTTCCTTTTCTCCAAACACATCTGTGAAATCTTGGTATTGCTTAGGCAGTCCTTCAAGGGGTTCAAGTGTTTGTACAGTGGTGGTAGCCACCCGTCCACCCTCAATGTCCTCCAATAAATCTTTTTCTGGTGCTTTATAAAATCCATCAGGAAATATTACAGTTCTATGCAGCCAGTTGATAAAAGGGTTTTGTTGTATGAACCAAGGCATTCCCAAAATGACTAAAGGACCCCCCACGGGAGCTATGACAAAAGGTAATTTTTCCCAATGGGTACCCATTTGCAAGGCCACCAGTCCTGTGGAGTGGGTAACCGCTTTTCCCCCAGCCATAGTTCCGTCCAATTGCATGAAGATCATTGGCCGTTGCAAAGGGAACATGGGAAGTTCTAAGGCAGCTATGAGATCGGGGTGCATTAGCGAACGTGAACAACCCGAATCTAGCATAGCCCAGACTTCCACAGTTTTGGTTCTAGATCCCAATTTCAATTTGACAGTCAGTGTAGGAAAATTCCCACTCACCAAATCGTGATCGCGCCCTGTTTCTTCCACCTGCCCAACGGCGCCCTTCAGAGCAGGTGGTGGCCTTTTCCCGCCGGCTGGTCGAACTGTAATTCCTCCTCCTCTTCTCCAAATGGGATGTCTGAAGGGTCAGTTTCTGCGCAGGCAGCCCTCATCTTTCGTGGTAATGATGGCGATTTTCCCGACGACTTCCCTGGCCATTCCTCAGGTCTGCGTTTTGGGCACAAAGTGGCACGATGCCCTTCCTTCCCGCATCTCAGGCATTGACCTTTCGCAAATCGTCATTCTCTTTCTTCCTCCCAACTTTTCGTTTTAGGGCGGCTTGAAAATCCCATGGCACGAGCCCCTTTACTTGCTCTGCCTTGCTTCAGTTCCTTGCTATGGGCGAACGTTTCTAGAGCATTTTCCGCACTGCCCGCCAACTGTATCCACCCATACAACGTTTTGGGATCGTCCCGACACAAAGCCCACCGGAGGACTTCCGTCTCCAGTCCTTGTTTAAACATTTCCACTAAAGTTGACTGGGACCAATCCTCCACCTTTCCCGCCAGGGCTTTAAATTCCAAAACATAGTCTGCGACGGAGAGGGTTCCCTGATAAAGTTTTTTCAGTGCCCTTTTCGCTCTCTCTTGGGCCAAGGGGTCTTCAAAATGCTGTTTTAGTGCCCACAGAAACTCATCAAAGTCCTCTAACTCCGTAGCTTCTGTTTGGCATAACTGCACATACCAATCCGCTGCCCGCCCCTTTAGCTTGTTGGCAATAATATTAATTTTACCCTGTTCCGAACGAAAACATCGCCCCCAATCTTCCATATAATGTCTAGCATTAGTAATGAAAAAAGATAGCTTGGTAGGGTCGCCATCGAACTTTACCCCAAACGGTGGAAGGGTTCTTATCGGCTCCGCCAGCTGTGATGGTTCCGCAAACGTCAACACACGTCGAGCCCCCGGTGGTGGCCGATCCCTGGTCGCTCTCGACTCCTTTCCCCTCGATTGTCGGGAAGTCCGAGTCCTACTTCTTCCCCTGAGTGATGGGGACCTCTCTCCCGGGTTAGTCAGTTGGGTGGGGTCTTCCTCCCAATCTTCTCGCAGGGACCCCGACCCTCTGGGGATATCTTTCAGGAGGGCCACTATCATGTCCATTTTATCCTCTATTGCTTTCATGCGGGCAGGGGTGACAGGTTCTTCTAAGGGTCCAGTGGTCACTACCTCCCTCGGTGATAAGGGGATTTCATGTTCCCAGGATGGCTGTGGTGATTCCCTCCCTGTTCTTGCTTCCACCTCGGGTTGGGGTTCACCCCTTGTAGCACCCTGCACCGCCAACAATAGATCATCCAATTGGGCATCCCGTTTATCTCAACGTGCTGCCCTTTGGGCTCGCGAAGTCGGAGCTACCAGGGTCTTTGTCGAGTCCGGCTCTTCTTCGCTCCCATCACTCTCGTGCAGTTGAGGTTCTGTCATCGCTAGCGCTCCCCTTTACCCAAAACTTGGATGGGGCTAGCGGAAGATGGTATAAATGATTCTCAGCTTTATGTAATGGTTGCCTAATCCCAAATACTCAGTCTCACAAGCCAGGGCTTAAAGATAACTGATTTATTAAAGGAATAGTATGCAAATACAGAGAAAGCTGAGAATGAGCAAAAGCACGCCAAATACAAACTTAAAAGCCTTGCGTCCGAACCAGTCCCGCCCCCAATGCTCGTTAGCAACCACCCCCCTCCCAGGCGCTAGCAACCGTTACATGCGCCTGGGAAAATAACCTTGAAAAGAGTTACTAACCCAAACATACATTCCGAAGTAGCAAGATAAAGAACACAGCAGAAATGGAAAATACCAGCAAACGTGCAAGCATGTAATACACGGATTAGAGGTTTGACAGGTTTGACATGAGAAACGTTACGATGTTAACAGAACATTGAAATGATGAACATGACACACTTACAGTCCAGTATCTATCCTTGTTTATCCATAAGTAAAAGCTGTGCTGTAGTCCCAGGGCCCTGTCTTGCCTAGTACATTTTAATATTTGATGCGCACGTGTGATGAAGAGGAGCTGAGAAATAGGATGCTTTGTCATCTGACCACAGCCTCAGGAATTGGGTGGGCAGATGGAAGAATGAAAGACTTCCGAATGTCAGGAGTAGATGTGCCATGACTTAAAGGATGGAAAAGGAGTAGAGTCCACACAGGTGACTAGTTTCTCTCCTGGCGACTGAGTGGACAGAAGGTAATGGGATGCACATGCTGCCCCGATCCCCTCCTGAAATGTGGTTAATCACTTGTAATTTGATGACTTTTAAAGAAGCAAGGACCACGAAACTCCATATATTCACTTTGTTCATACATAAGATGTCTGCCCTTGCTACCCACAGACCTTCCGAACCTAACACAGCTTAGACTCAGAGTGAATCATCTCTGCAGCTCTTGTAAGACCTGCTTTTGGACATTTATCAATGTGCTTGTTTCATACTTAGGAAAGTACACAGAGCACATGCTAATGCACCAAAAGTGGCACAGTGAAAAGTGGGTCCCGTTCTCTGCCAGTTTGATCCAAATCAATTTTATGCCACAATAAGCACTCAGCAGACCGTAAGTTGCAACATGCTCTGTTATTTAAAAGCAGAGGTGAAGTGTCACTGGAGAGCCAAACTAGATAACGTGAAAGCAGTTCTAAATGTTTAAGCATGGAATTGCTTCAGTCATATGTTGGGGAGAGAGGGACTGGGAAGCATCTCAGTATAAAAGCAGAATATGAGTGCAAGTGAGGGAAGTTGAATCTCTGTCTCCCAATGCTTACCATCTTCATTCTCTCCAAAGGTTTCCCTCTTATACAGGGTTTGTACCAGTTTCTGAGCTCTGAGTTTCTTCTATGAGCCAAGGGATTAGGGAGATGAGTTGAAAAAGTGGGGAGTATTCTGAATTTATTACAGCTGCTTCTCTTTTTCCTTTGTCTTCAACATCACTGCTTTTTCAAAGCAATTAAACATGCCCTGGCTTGGTTGGACATGGAGATGGACAAATCAGATGTAAGTTTAACATTAATTCCATTCCCATTTATAGAGTGGCCTCCCTTAGGCAATGATATGATTGCGGCCATCTAGCCCGGATATGTACCCCTATTTTATCTTAACAGTCTCCCCAGTCTTGTTAATATCTCTAACAAAATGCATTATCTAACTTTTCGGATGTGTTACTTGCTGACTTTTGTAGTTAGTTCTATGTCAGTGTAATGACATACAAACAGAAGTGTTTCTCTTAATGATTTGAATAGCTCCCCAGGTTCTTTGTATCAGTGAGCTGCTGTTTCCTTCCTTGCATTTTGCAAGAACAGAAGCTATTCCTCCAGTCCTTCATTCCTTGCCTGCATAAAATGATAGGCTAAAGATTCTAATCCACTTGCTTCTTGAGTAATGCTGGGCCCTGATAATTTTAAAGAGGTTGCAGCTCTCCAGAGGATTAAGAGACTTGCTAATGCATGTCCCCCCACCCCCAATCAATTTTAGTATTAGTTCTTCGCTTCTTTCTCTTGCCTTTGCTCGAGTAGAAAAGGGATTTTCTAAAAAGTGTGATAAAAGCAAATGCATAATGGATGACTGGGAGAGAAGAAACTAAATTTAAAATTTATCCTTCAGTCACTAAACAAATCTTTCCACAATTCTCAGAAATTGTGCAATGATACCATTGAACTCTCATGCTTAGAGTCACACTGCAGATCTAACAAATAATTGACGTATGTATGTATGTATGTATGTATGTATAGACAGACGGACAGATAGACAGACAGAAACTGAACCACTATTTCTGAACTTCATCGTTTTTACGACAAAGCTCAGGATTGCCAAAATTGTATTCTAAGGGCTAAGCGCTGTATGCAGAATATAAAAGTTACAAGATTGTATTTCTCAGTGTCCCTCACTTCTTTATTTTATTATATAGAGTTATAAGGTACAAAAATACATCCTCGTTTAGGAAAATGACATTTTTAAGCAGATATTGAAGAAATAACATCAAAAGCTGCATGAAGTACATTGGGATTAAAGCATACTTATATATGGCTGTAGAACTCTTTATACTAATAATGTGTTTCTTATCATGCTTGCTAGGCTTGTGACAACCTGGTAGGCTGTAATCCTGGGTACGGTGATATCTAGGCCTGTTTCTTTGCTAGAAAGTTTCAGACAGCCACTAGATGGCTGCAAAGAGATACAGGAAATGATTATGCTTTCCTGCCTGTCTTTCACATATTTTTGCTGCTGTCTAAGGCCATCTGGATTTTTGCAGCCAGAAACTATATGCCCAGAAATATAACCACATGAATACGTAGGAAATATTTACAAGTATTTAAAATTTCACCCTATAGTGCTGCACATTAAGGATTGCATCCTTTTGAAGCCCACTCCCAAACTTAATTATCTCAGAAGCTTTAGCAATTTCAAGAGTCTTATTCAATTAAGTGTATAAGAAGTGCTCCTCCACGGGGCTTACTCAAAAAACTGTGATTTTGCCCATAGCTTTAATTCTAACCCACAGATTAAAGTCACAACATATGAAAAACTTGGAGTTCAGCTAGGCCTGCATAGCTGAACAAGACAAACACAACTCAGGCTGCACTCTACAGATACATTTAGTTAGCAAATTATTATAAGCAAATATGGGCAAGCCTCTATGATCTAACTTCGTTTTCCTAAAGAACTTCTAGGAAAGCCAGTATTTAGATGTAGTGGAGATCTGTACTTGCTTCTTGTTAATTTGGTTATTACAGAACTGAACACAAAATAAAAACATGCATATGTATGCACTACACATTAAAGATTCCCTAACTGCCAGCAAGAAGGTTAGACATCCAACGTACAATATATACAATATAAATAAAGGATGCAATCTCTCAAGCTTCAGGGCATAGGCTGCCTACTGACGTATTCAGCAAGGAGATGTTTTTGTATTTTTTGCTTTGCAGAATTTCCTCTAAAGTTTCCAAGTACAATTGCTAGCAGAAGCAGGAGACCAAATGAGAAAGATGCCAGCTGCTTGGACAGATCCTTCTTCCTTTTTTCTGATTGGCATATTTGCTAAAATGATATAATTGCATGCATTGCTGGCAAGCAGGCGCAGAAAGAGCCCTTCCTCATTCATTCTTACTTATTTGATCACACTTGTATTCAGCTCCTTCATTTAATGCGTACAGAAGAAATAATAAGCAGATTTCTTTAAATTCAGGAATGGTTTCGTTCTTCCTATTTTTTTGTTCAAGAAAAAGTGCTGATCTTCCCAATTCATGTTCATATATGCAAGAGTTATTAAATGAACTGTGGGTAAGCAACAAAGCACTGTGTGTCATAAGAAGAGAGAGAGGGAGGGACAGATGAATAGAGGATGCTTTTCTGTGATATTCCAAAGAGCTTAAGAGGGCTGCATTTCTGTGACCACTTTTTTGTAATCTCCATAACTTCCCCATTTTGCATCACTAAAGCGGGTGGTACGTTTTCTTCATGCACCTATAAAAGTGACCTCTGGAATTCCCCCCATCAAACAGAAAAATGGGCTGGAAATTGCATCTCTTCCCCTTTAGTAGTATCATCATGACACTGCCCTCCCTTGGCATCTGAAAATAATATAATAATAATAACAGCAACAACAACAACAACAACATTTTTCTAGCTCCCAGGTATTAAGAAGTTCCTTGCCCAAAATAGAAAGCTGAAACACTTTACTGTTCCTCTTTTATCTCCTTAGGGCAGATATTGACAATGTGGTGGATGTATTTAGAGAAAAAGTAGTACAATTGCATTTTATTTTCTTTCCAGCACATTGCCTGTACGTTTAATTCAAGTATCTAGAAAAGCAAAGTGAATATCATTTTAGAAGAGACGTTTTGTCCAGATGTAGTCTGAACGTGGTGGTAGACAAGCACTGGGCTGGGGGGAGATTGAGATGGGTAGGTTAGATAGATGGATGGATGGATAGAGATGGGTGGATGGATGGATGGATGGATGAGAGAGAGAGAGATTCCCTATTAGATCCTGGCAATTGGGACCTTCAGCTACACTCTGCTGCAGGGCTGTTGTCCTAACAACCAGGAAACACACTGAGACAATGAACTGGTCTCTAATATTTATTGCTAGTACTTAACAGGAATCCTAACAAACTGAAGAAGCGTGGGGAAAACCCAGACATATAACCCCCGAGGGTTAAGGCGGTCCCGATCTGTGTCTCTTTGAATGGCTGAACAATTCATCAGTGCTATGCATGCGCTTGACAGTCTGGATGGGAGCCCCCTGCTTGCCATCCTTACTCATGACAGCTGTGTTGAGCAACCCACACATATAAGCCAAACCTCTGAAGTAATTGTCTGAAAAGAAGTAAAAAAACAGTCATAAATTGGGGAAATAAGAAAGAGGATCGCCAAGCACTGGTAGGCTGGGGACAAGTGCTATTTAAATTGATCATCAGTGAACTGAACCTGGGGGTGAGAAGCCAGGGGGCCTGGCTGTGAACTCAACAAATTACTTCAGCTGGTGGAAACTGTCAAACATGCCAAGGCTGAGAAGCACTACTCCAGGGGAACCCAACTTGAGGCACACACCAAAGTGCTGTGGTCAGTTGGGAACCAGAAACTTTGCTCCTCCTTCCTGGAGATGGTGCACCCTCAGGCCTGTCTTTCCCAGCTCATTTCCTTCACTCTGGCTGTTAAATTTTATCAGACTAACTTTTTAAACAACTGGCTTGCCAAACCAGACTAAAGTAGCATAATAACATTCCGGTCTCTCTTCAGTGAAGGCCAGATAAATGGGCAGGAAAATAGCAAAGAACCTTTAGTGTTGAATCTAAAATGATTCCAATCTATAACAGTACACATGGAGGGAAGAAATACAATAGAGATGTGTTTATCCTGCTGTTGTACCATACAACTCAGGACCATGCAGGTTCATTGGTTGATAGAAGATATGGAGTAGACACCCATATTATTTCAGATTTTCCTTGGGAAGATTCTTCTTGTAGCTTAAGAAAAGCCCTGTCTCCTTTCGAGATGTGTTTCTCCTATTCTTTGACTAACCAAGTACTTGGAATCCAAGTGATGCAATGAAACAAACTAACAAAAATTCCTTTTTAAATTCCTCCCTCTCTCCCCGAACACAACTCCATTAGAGATGGAGAGCACATGAATCCTTGTGCTGGACCATCCAAGCCCTCCTGCCCCAGGTCTCTGAAGCTGGGATGGTGCTTTGCACAGGAAGGAAAGGAGAAATGACATGTCTCCCCCAAACTGTCAGTTTGACCTATTGCGGCTGTTATTTTCTACCAAAGCAAAAGCCTTTCCCCCCCACAACCTTTTGTCTGAGTCCTGTAAAACTTGTCTAAGGCATTTATGTTTTGTTTTAATCTTTAGACTTTAGCAACTGTTTCTGTTGCGTTCTCCCAGTTTACAGTAAAGCTTTGGGCTCACAATTTGGCTGAGATCCTCTACTGCCCTGCCCTTTCTCAACCTCTCCGGCTGGCCTTATATTACCTGTTTAATGTCAAGAAATCCTGTTCCCAGTCATCCATAATGCTGTGACTGGAGTGACCAATGGTGGTCTGATCACCAGGTCATTTGGAGTTGAAAATAAGACCTATCAATTGCTAACTCTAATCCTCCCCCTCTCTTCCTTCTCTTCACCACGACATTTTACACCAACGCTGGCTGTCTCTGATCTTTTGGTGTAATTTTGATTCCACTGCTTATCTATTTTTTAGGGTAAGGAAATATGCTCATTTTAATTATTAATTTTTTCCTACACAGTGTGAGGTAATATAAACAAAAGAAATGATTTAAATATTCTGTAGATTTTTTTTAAAAAGCCCTGTGGAATTCAGCATTACTGCAATTGCAAAAGTGCTATCTTTCCATACTGGTCTGTTTCTTCCCATCTTCCCATCTCTAGTAATCATGAAGTTATCCATTTCCTGTTTTTATCTTAGGTGGAAGAGGATTATTTGGTAGCAACCTAGCAGATGCCTGGGCCCACGGATTTCAACAAACCCTATTGGACTATGATTTTAATATTCCCGCAAAGCTATTGCTCTTTTGCTATGCCACGTTGGACAGACTCATTTTAATGTATTCACCATTAACCTTGGTAGTTGTAATGAGCAACCAAATTCCTAGAGTTGCTTTTCCTTGGGATTTGACTATTTTAGCATAACTCAGTTAACTACTACGCAATGAACTCTGTAAAAGCAGCCTCCAGCAGTGTCTGCTATGAAGGCGTAAGGCTTCCTGCTGCTGTTAGTTATTGGTTTGCAGCTTAAAGCCAACCTGTCCCACCCCTTACTCTTCCTGAAATGACTTTTGAGAGCCATAAAAAACAATAAATAAGTAAATAAATGCAACCAGACAATTAGAGGCAAAGGTAACTACACTTTATAACTTCTTATGCTTCTGACTGCACCTCAGGTCCTTGATATGTCAGAAAGTGTCACCAGTGGGGTCTACATGGAATAATACATATATACATACCATTCTGGTTCATGTATCAGAGGGATCTGGAAGGCTTCCCCTTAGTTTATCGTGGAGAATCTCCACAGTAACACAAGCACAACAGTTTATCCTCATGCAAGTAATAAATTTCTTGAACACACACACATAGAGGCAAAAGTCCATGAAAAGTTTTAAACAGTTTCTTTAGTCAGCAGATAAACATTCATTACAGGATCCCCAGAAGGCAGGAATCCAATCAGGAGAGCTAAATGCAGGGTATGAAGTGAGCTGGTGCAAGGTATCCAGAAATTCATCCAGTTGATTACACAGGTCTAGGGAGATCCTAGGAACAAAGTTTATAGGAAGGATTTGGGGAGTTTATGGAGTAAGTTGGAATAGAAATATACTCAGAAAACAAGATAAATCAGGTAGGATTGGTCAATGTAGGCATGATTCAGACTAATGGCTGCACTCTAGTTTGGGGAAAATGAATGTCATTCTTGCCAGAGTCAATAAGGACAATTGGTATTTTTTGTACTTTTATGTTCTGAAAGCTGCTTTGATTGCTTTAAAACAGAAATGTGGGGTGAATTTAGGAAGCTATAGTAGGTGGCAGCACATAGTGGCTCATCTTGAAAAAATTAAACGAGGTTGGACCTGGATAATTCTTGGATGGGAACCATCAGGAAATCCCAGGGCTATAAACTAGACTGGGAAGCCAAATCAAACCATACACAATCTCCAAAGAAAGAAATGGAAAATCGTTTTCATATTGTTGTCAGAAAACAACATGGATGTGTCCATATAGACAAAGGGGGTAAAACTCAAGGAAGACTTCACTTTATGGTATTAGTATTATTACTATTACTATTTTGACCCAAATACTATAACATCCAGAAAATAAATTGGGATTAAAACAAGAGCTGTAGTGAGACTTAATTTATGAGTAAACAAACTTTAGGACTGAACAGAAAGATCCCTAGTAGATATCTAATAATAAAATTGGAAAACCTCTTATATACAAGGTATAATGTCTTTTTAAAACAAAATCAGAATAATGTAATAGTATTAGATGTTAAACGTGTGTAAAACTCAAATGACTATATTTTAGTAGTGGCTGCACAGGAACTTTACTCAATGGAATTTATACATGAGTAAACATTATAAAGGGATATTGGCCACAAAGATAGGCCTGCTCAAAAATTTGTGGTGCTATATTAACTGTTGCACTGAGCCAGCATTTTAATTTTGCCTCTGGCTAGTGGCAAGAACACCATCTCCCAGTGTTGCTAAAAGGACCTTGTTTCAAAATTCCAAAAAACAACCCTCTGTGTGTTCCTTCCAGCTGAGTAGCTTCTGAAATATTGATGATAAATTCTGAAAACAGAGACCGTACATTTATATTTTTCATGACTACAGCAGAAGATTTAAGGGATCTATCAGAATTAAGAGAAATCGTTTTTTCAAGATGGATATTTCTGTTCTAAATACATTTCTGTGGTTTTTCATTTCATTTACAGGTGACAAATCAATATAATACTGAATTTAAGTTTATTAATAGTTTTAGGTGAAATTATTTCTTAAGCACAGAGTTATATAATAAGTAAACATGAATCAGTGTTTTTTTTTTAATTGCTCTGCTTGAGCAGATTTTGCTGCAACTTAATGGAATTACGTAATACAATGACAAATTAGCTTTTGGAAGCTATATTTTATTAGTGGCTTTTTTTAAAAAAATCAGTATTTTGAAATGGTCTTTTTTCTCTAGGTTTAATCTGACATCGTGCTTATTTGATTTTGCTTTTTGCTTAACATTCTTTTATATATTTCTTATTGTATGAAATTCATTCTTGAATTTTGGGAAGGTGGATAAGAGATTGTTACCAAAGCAAAATTACTGTAAGACTTCTATAATAGTGACAGAATTGGCAGACATCTTTTCTGCTAAGTTACTGATGTATAATTTCATACTCAGATAATGGCAATTCCTTAGCCTTATCCTGGATGCATCTCTATTAGCTGGATCCACAGCTGGCTTGTAAACTACTCAACCTACTACTGACCATTTCTGAAGGACAGGAATGCGCATCATCCTCTACCTGCCCCCAACCCACCAGGAAGGCAACGTCCAACCATCTTTTTCTGGCATGCATTCAAAGTAGTGTTTTCTGCCTTGTGCCAGCTCAAGTGATGCTATCTGGTTCACCTTCTTTGCTTCAATCCATCATAGGCATGTTGGAGGTCCTGGCAAATCCAGCATGCCTCATCAGCATGTGATTTAGCATGCAAACTGAGTTGTCCCACAATGCAACTCTGAGGAAGCTGTTTGTTGCCACTCCCACTTCCTCTTTCTCTCTTCTTTCTTCTCCACCAGAAGCAAACACATGGATGTGTGCTGCTCTCCTCCATTCTGGGTACCATGTAGTGCACCTGGAATTCCCCTTTCTTCCACGCAGCTCTTGGCAGCTGTAGGGCTGAGAGTTTAGGGCAAAACAAAGTATTTAGAAAGAAAAGAAGAACAAAGGAACTTCATCTTTTCCACCAAGATGGGTGTAACAGAACAACAAAGGATAAAGTCAGTAAGATTCTTCTTACTTCTTAACCTAATCTGTCTAAGCATGTGATTCTTTATGCTTGGGAGGGCTGAGTGTGTAAGAGCAATAACCTGTATTTCTTTGGCATGCTCACTGAAGCTATCTAAGATATTTTTCTTTTTCTGTGCCAGCTTCTCAGCTGTGTTATAAGCTCTGCTCCATTTCTGTGGTTCTAGCAGGCCACTAAACTGGCTTCAAGGCAAAGTCAAGCCCTCCATTCTAACTGGCTACTGTATTCTGTGGCAGGGATGCCCCTGCCCCCTGGTCACTGAATGCTGCTCCTCGTGCCATTTTTGTTTACATGTCCATCGGTGGAACAGGGAAAAGCTGGGCTTTAAACAAACAAACAACAACAAAGCAAGTTTGCTCATTGATGATGGACCCTCCTCCTCATATTTTAACCATGTGAAATTGGTAAGTGTTCTGCCACTTTCTCCTCTTAGGTCAGGAACTAGGGAAAATGTTCAACTGTGATGTTTCTTTTTCATTTTCTTTTTTACCTGCCCAGGAGGGGTAAACAATAAGGGAATTCATCAGTCAGAGGCTGTGGTAAACATGGTTTGAACAGAACATCAGGTCATCATCCTGGTCAAAGCTGAGGAAGGGTTTGCAATCCAGAAAGGGTCTTCTTAAGCCAGCTTCATTTCCAGCTGGTTTACAGGTGGGAGGCAAGCTTAGAACTGCAATGTAGAAAAGACCATAGAGTTTTGGGCTGGGGGGCATGACAATTAAATGGATATATAGTGGCTCAAAAATTGTATGATGAAGAAGCCTTTTCATCAACAATTCATCTGGTTTTCATCATACTAGAGGGAGGTATTGGGTGGGATGCCAAAAAACCCAATTGTGGCTCCTTTTCAATATTTGTATTGATGACTTGGAGATGAAGGAAGATCAGAAGAAGTCTAGTCAGAGGAAAACTGTTATTTGGGTGGTCAAGGATTATTTCTCTAAACAAGCCCACTTCATTCCCTGTGTATCCATTCCCTCTGCACAGCAACTTGCCAAACTCTTTCTGGTGCACATCTACCATCCCCACGGATGCCCCTCCCGTTTGGTGACCGACAAGGGTACACAATTCACGTCCCGGTTCTGGCGGGCTTTTTTGAAACTCATTGGTACTGAGCAAGCACTGTCCACCTCTTCGCATCCCCAAACGGATGGATCTACTGAGATCCTTAATGCCACCCTTGAGCAATTCCTCAGGTCTTACATTAATTACCACCAAGATGATTGGGTTGACTTGCTTCCTTTCGCAGAGGTGGCGTACAACAATGCTGTGCATCAAAGCACTGGTCAAACCCCCTTTTAGGTTGTTTCGGGGTGGGACTTTGTTCCCATCCCTGAATTTCCTCAACCTCCCACCCCGGCTGTGTCTGCCTGCGACTGGGGTGCTCGGCTAGCTGATTCGTGGCCGATCATTAAGCGGGCTCTGACTGATGCTCAGGCTTCCTATAAACTCCACGCGGACAAGCACTGAGCCACGCAGCCTGCTTTTCAGGTTGGGGACCTGGTTTATCTTTCTACCAAATTTATCAAGTCGCCTCAATCATCCAAGAAGCTTGCTCCTAAGTTCATTGGTCCCTTTCCTGTCACCAAGGTTGTTAATCCTGTCACTGTTCGTTTGGATCTGCCCCATAATTTGAAGTGTTTGCACCCTGTTTTTCATTGCAGTTTGCTTAAGCCTGCCCATGACTCCACTCGCTGGCATCCACGACCTCCCCCTCCTCCGCCTGTCATGATTGATGGACAACAACACTTCGGGGTCAAGGAAGTTCTCGACTCTTGCAGGCTTCGAGGCACCCTGCAGTATTTAGTTTGTTGGAAGCACTTCCCCCATCCTGAGTGGGTCTCTGCTTGGGACATAGTTGCTCCTGATTTAGTCCGACAATTTCATGTTGCTTACCCTTCCAAGCCTTCTGCTTAATTTCTTTTGGGGGGGCGGTATGTCATGTTCATCATTTCAATGTGTTTGTACATCGTAACAGTTCGCATGCCAGAGCGTTGACGTGCGTTCCTGGCTGGGAGGGAGCTGCTGATAAACCTTGTACCGAAAGCTGTATCTCACTGTGCCAAGCAGGAATGTGTTTGGGTTATCTTTTTAACGTCAAGGTCTTTTTGCCCATTGATCAGCATAACTCGTTAGGAGCACCTGGGAATGTGAATTTGAGATGATTGAAGGGGTGGGTGGGACTCTATTTGTAACGGGGCTATTTAGTTTGATTTTAGGCGCGCTTTTCTCATTCTCAGCTTTCTTTCTGTTTGCACTTTGTACTTAATAAAATCAGAACTTAAACTTTTTGAGTCTGAGTACTTTATTGAGAAAAGGCATTCATTACATTTAGGCAGATTAAACAAAAGTATAAAAAGCATAGCATAAAGAAAGAAATCATAACAAACCTAAGCAAGTCGATACCCAATCCCTTTTATGTTACCAGGAGCCTCCTGACCAAGGCAACAGGGACCCCTCCCCCCCGCCCCCAAGGTGCCAATTTTTCTACAGCACCCAGTGCACTGGATCTGTACAGAAGCTCCCAAAATTCAAAACAATTCCAGGAGTTTTTATCAAAGTCTGGCCCTCAAACCTTGTGACCAATGGCCTGACCTTGACTGGCCATTTCTCAGGCCAAAAACACCTGTCTACAAGACCCTGGGAAGTTTTACAGATTTACAGAAACAATCTGGGGGTTTTCTCTTATCTCACCCACTCCACACTTTCTGGAGGGCTGTTGGAGGAGTGGGCTTATTCTCAAACTAACAACCTTGTGGTTTTATCTCCCCCCCCCCACCATGCCAAACAGAAATAAAAACAAGCCAATTAAGAATCAGCATAACTCAACATAAACTCTAATGTTCTTTGTGTGAGGGAGAAAATCAACATACGTCACTTAACTCCTCGAAATAACAACGGTCTTCCACATTGCCACTACAGGCACCACATTTTAGGAAGGATTTACTGTATATGAACTGTAGCATGTTCTAAGAAAGTTAACAAGGATGTTCAGGTCAGGAACTACTTTCTATGAACAGAGATTGCAAGAACCAGGCACATTTAGTAGTGCAGCGCAGAGCTTGGGATTCAGCTTGGAATAGGTGCTTCAGAACACGTGGAAGCATGAGTGCAGCACCTGTCTGTGACTTAAAGTTATGTCTGCATTAGTAAGTTGCAGACAGGTGAGGCATTCACACTTCTGTGTGCTCCAAATCTGAATCCAAACCACTCCAGAGACTTAATATTTATTTCTGAAAAGAGAAGACTGAGGGTGGATAACATCACACCCCAACTTGAAGGAATGTCACACAGATGTCCAAGCCTTTTTCTTTATCCTTCCAAAGCGCAGGTCACTGAACTTAAGGTACAGAAAGGCAGATTCCAATGGAATGCCTGGAAAAACTTCCTAACAGTAAGAGCAATTTGAGAGTAGAACCACTGATTTAGAGAAATGGTGAGCTCCCTTTCAATGGTTGTATTCAAGGAAAAGTCAGACAGCCATCTGCTGAAGAAGGTTTAATCTGGATTTCTGCACTGAGCATAGGGCTGAATGTGGTGAGCTGAATAGTTCTTCTTCTATAATTCCATAGTTCTCTGTGCTAAAATATTCATGTACAGAGGCTCACAAGATCAAGTTAATTCTGTGGTCCCTTCATATCTTTGTCTCCATTCATATCTTTGTCCCCATTCAGCCCCATATTTTACCAAATCATCAAGCAGAGGATTTTCATTCACTTGCAATAGCAATTTATCAACAAAGAGTACAAGTAATGATTGCACATTTAAGGTATCATCCTCTGCTTTTTGAAATAATCTAACAGGGTCTCTAAGGAAGTAATGGTTCATAATTTGTTGTATACAGTGTAGTCCAAAATCTTTGTGACACACTGGTGGCATTTCTGATGCAAATGCAGTCAATTTTGCTTTTCTACTCATTGGTCTTTTAGGACACTCCTTAAGGTGAGATTTGGGATGTCCGAAATGCTTTGCACTTTCATCTACTAATAAGCAATTAGACTCCATCACTTGACAAAGAACCATTCTTTATTGAAATGCATGATGGCAATTTTATCACACTGTCATATGAAATAACATTCCTGGATGTTTGGGAAGGGGGATCTTGTAGATTTTTTGCATTAAGGTACAGAGCTTTAGCTTTATCTCCCATACCAATTTAATACCAACATTTCCCAGTGAAGTAGAGATTTATAATACCACTATCTTGTCTTTTCTATCATCCACCTCCCTTACTTCCTTGCTGGGCTAAGCTGGGCAATTAGAGCCTCATTTCTAGAAGAGGTAGGCCATGAGGATGGAAGACATTCCCAATGAGAAAACAGCTGCTGAGTCTCCCATTTCTGCTGAGTTTCCTATCTCAGCAGAGACAAGGCAGATCTCCTGATATACAGTAAACTTACTGGGAGATGTGGGAGGCTGCAGCACTGGCTACTTGATTGAGAAATGATTAATGTTCAAGGCATTCTGTCTCTGCCACTGTTTGCTCCACGTCCATCATTCAATGGTATCCCATTGCACTTTGACTTTGACATTGAGTAGACAACAGTGATTTTTGATATTGAGCAGATACTGTCATCATCATAGCTTCCTCATCCTTGTGCTTATCCTAAAATATAAATTTCTTGCCTCTATTTACATATGCTGTTTTCATACAAACTGTAAAAAGGCAGTTGAGAGAGAGAGGAAGAGTGCACAGGAAGCAAGTCATTTTCCACATTTTTTAAAATGTCTTCCACAGAAAAGCCTGCAGATTTCTTAGCTAGAGCCATCTCTATATGTTTTATCATTTTAATAAGAATTACCCACAACTGGAATCCATGAAGGATTTGTTTGAAGGGATTGCAATGACAAAGAAGTTGACCAGTACCTGCCCAGGCCATTCTATACAGCTAATGAAAATACAAATGTTGTAGACCTGGTCTGGAATGAATTCTTAATCTTTGTCTGAAATATAGATCAGGGAAAGGGCCTGGATGTCTGACAAACTGTCTATCTTCAATAGACAGAGACTGGAGATAGACTTGATCTTGTAATATTGAGCAGAGTAGGTGCATTCCAAGTTCCTTCAATCAAACATTGCCATCTATTGCAACTAGGAAACATGCCTTCTCTGCTGTAGAGTCTGCCCTCCAGAACAGTGTCTTTCCTGAGATCCAACTAATTTTTTTCTTCTGGATGTGCATGATCTTTGTTCTATTGTTTTCTTGCTTTTATGGTGCTTCTCCACCCAGAATCTTGTGAAGTCAGCCAGCCTCTAAATTAGAGATAGATAGATAGATAGATAGATAGATAGATAGATAGATAGATAGATGATAGATAGATAGATAGACTGATATGATATGATATGATATGATATGATATGATATATGATAGATAGAGATAATAGATAGAAGATAGAGACAGAGATAAACAGACAGATAATGTCTGAAATTGATAGCAGTGTAATTGTTTCAAATATATTGGAGCCAGACTACTTAATTAAGATAATTAATAATGTTCACCCCAGTATAAATAAAGATTACATATGGGAATGCTCTCTATATACCACCATCCTCTATGAGTGATCAGTAGAAACTAAGATCTAATTGATAGTTTTGTATGTAGTATGTCGTGAGGGGCTTTTCCTAAAAGTACAGGATCTATCATTCATCTCAATATAGATCTGAAGTTGTTATATCCAACAGAAACATCCCATGCATTCGTGGATAATGATCCTTGGCTTTTAAGCTACCACAGTGCAATTTTATGTACTTTCTTCACTACTGGTGTTAGCCAATATGCTCCCACAGTGACAGATTTGCAGCATTATCAATTATCTTCAGCAATAGTCTCCTACTGGGTTGCTTTTCCCAAGTGTGGTGTTCCCTTTGAATTTAATTAACTAGAATTTGTGATAGCATTTCTTGGAACTTTTAGCATCCATGCCTGCAAGGTAAGACCTTCACCTGCTTCATAAAACTGCAAACAAAAGAAGTGAAGTAAGGATTTTTTAAAAGTAATCGTTTATTTTTTTAAAAAGTTTTGAACTAAATTGTCAGGAAACTTCCATTCTTCTGCTGTTCTGATTCTTCTACTTTGTTTACTGCCCATTCATTTTGTACTTGGTAAACTTAGGTAGCTTTGTTTCCTATTTCAACCCCTCAGCCAAGCAAAATATTTTTCAGTGTAGTTACTGTCCTCCTTTTTAGAGGACCTCCAAACACCATGCTTTCTCAGGCACATGAAATCTCTT
The DNA here is from genome assembly GCF_035149785.1 of Candoia aspera. NCBI lineage: Eukaryota > Metazoa > Chordata > Lepidosauria > Squamata > Candoiidae > Candoia > Candoia aspera. The sequence continues at coordinate 118,023,916 of NC_086155.1, read as the reverse complement.
CCATATTTTCTTTATAAATGTGAACCAAAATGAAATAAATGAAATCCCCACAGAATCTTTAATCTAGACTGGCAACTTCATTTTTTCTTCTTATACCTCTCCCTTCTGCAGCTACTGTGTTTCAAATGGAATATCATCCTACTCAGAGAGACTTTACACAATTATATGGTATGCAGATGAAGCATTTTCTTCCTCCTCCTCCTGCATACTATTGCTTTATACCCCTTTGCTCACGTTATGTGGATGACTTCTTGCTTTTGATCCAGGTGAAACACATTACTGTTTCTAAAAGGTAAGAAAGAGCAGGTGAACTGTTGTCTAATATAATATTTTTACTGTTAAAATGTACAACTTTACCACTTCTTCCCATCTTCCTTATTGCTTACTGTCATATAATATCTGAGCAATTTTTCTTGTACCTGAAAGGAGTTGAAAACAGGTCCAGATTTTAGTTGGTTTCCCTAATTTCCAGGAATAGTCTGTAAAGCTGTATCTACTATGTAAATATCAGAAGCAACTTTGTGATACATGACCTCAAATACAGAAGAAAACTGCTAATATTCTTTATGACAAAACAGAAGTGTTGGGAGTTGCTAAAAAGAAGTGCATCAACTGGAAAATGGCATTCTCTGCCAAATATGACACAGAAGGGAATAAAAGTGGTAGAAGCAGGAACAGAGTTGTGATATCATTGTAAAAATGTCCAGCCCATTCACTTTGGTTAGAATTTCATTGTGTCACGCTATTTTAGTCAAAAGAATCTTGCAGCAACCTTGTCTTTAGTTTTCAGTTTCTGTAAGCCAGTTCATATGATGATTATCCAACATTTGCAATATGTAGGGAACTAACCTCCCATCCACCCAAGAAGTCCTGCCATGCTGCCTGGGAGGGATGAGTGAAGACCACTGGGAGTGTATGCCAAGAATATATACAGCATTCTCAGCTGGGTCACCCAAGGCACGAAGGTCATCCCAGCTGCCCAGCTAAAGCAACCAGGCACCTACACTGGGCAGCAGCAATATAGGAAGAAGCCAGAGGCAGATGATCACTTTAGTGATCATGGCAAAGGCATCAGTTCGTACTGTACTGTGCAGGAGAAGGCAATGGTGAACCACTTCTGTATTTTTACCAAGAAAACCACATGGGCAGAAAACATAAATCATGGAGAAAATATATGTGTGTGGTTGCTAAGAATTAACACTGACTTGATGACAAATAATCAGTCAATAATTGGGATTCTAAAATGGGAGGAACATTACCCAGAAGTATTTCTACTTCACTGACAATAGCTTGGATGGTAAATAGGTGATTTATTAAAATTAACTGCTGCTGGCAGATTTTTAGGTAAAGCTTGTAGCAAGGGCCCTTAACAAACTAGATCCAACAGTAATTTCCCTTTTCTTAATGAGCGGCTAAACCAGACTTGACCAATAAACCATTGTGGTCATATTTATGTGCTGAAGAAGAAAATAAACCTAAAATTACTATTATTTTGTAAGCTGGGGAGCTAACTCTAAGAAGCATAGAACTTCAACATTCTCCCCACAGCAGTTTTGGAAGGCTGATATAAAAAAGTTCCCTATGAGCTAATTTGGTGCCCTTGTGGACAAGGGGCTATTGAAACTACAATTCATGTCCTCTTATGTTGTACCCTCTATAAGGACCCTAGGACCCACCTTATAACTCCTTACCTGGTAAAACACCCAAGAAACTGATCTTTTTTTATGCACAGCTGTTCTTATCATATCAGTACAATTCAGTCTCCTTGAATGTAGCCAAGTTTTGTTATATTGCTTGTAAAATCAGACAGATTTTGATTGCCCATCAATGGTAAAGGTAAAAGTTAGTTGTGTCTAACACTGGGGGTTAGTGCTCATCTCCGTTTCATGGCTGAAGAGCCAGTGTGGTCTGAAGACACTTCCACAGTCATGTGGCCAGCATGACAGTCACACGACGCTGTTACCTTCCCGCTGAAGCGGTACCTATTTATCTACTCGCATTTACATGCTTTCGAATTGCTAGGTCGGCAAGAGCTGGGGCGAGTGCAGGAGCCCACTCCGTCACATGGTGCTCAGGTCGCGGACCACCGAACTTGCAACCTTCTGGTTGAAAAGCCTGGTGTCTTAACCGCTGGGCCACCATGCCCCATCGCCCATCGATGAGCCCATCATCAATTGTAATATATATTTTTATCATGTTTTGCTTTTACTTTTTTTTATTTTCTAATGTGCTTCTATCTGTAACTTTGGTCTGTGACTGACCATAATAACAAATCTATTCTAGCTGTTTAACCTGTTTTAACTATTATTATGGAAGTGATATTCTTGGCTTTTAATATGATTGTGTATTTTTAATATATATAGTAGACTTGAAGGAAACCCTCAGAAGAGTGTGGAGCTCAGTAAATATATTTCTCGAGGCACTCCGCTGCTTTCTTTTTCTTGTACGGGGGTGTCCCAGGGTAAGGTCAAAAAAGCTGACAAGACCACAATGGTGCGATTGAGGCTCCACCTGTTTTTATGTACATACACAAAAAACAGGTAAAGTAGAGCTTTGATTGCATCATTGGGGTTACCTCTCAGCTTTTTTTACCATATCCCGTGGATGGCCTTTTCCTGTGTTTGACATCTTCTTACTTTATTTTTCCTGTGCTTTCTATGATTTTTTCTGTCACTGTAGCTGAAAATAACTAATGTGTTTTTTGAGATTTCAAGGGGTATGGTAGTACCATCACTGCATCTGGTGTATCCACTCATCTGCAGTTTTGTCAAGCTTTATAAAACTTATAAACATATTTGATTTGAGATAGTAATGGGGAAAGGATGGGAATGAATTTCTTCTTATGCTGCTCTACTGCACACACTATTTTGAATTCAGAAGAGGTTGCTCTACTATACAGTTTTTTTCCCTCTCCTTTTAAAAATCATAATGCATCTCCATCCAGAAGGTAACAAGGTAGGGAAAGCATGGCAAGACTAAAAACCACATAATGGGTGATATTTGTTCTGCAAAGACATAAGCTACTTTTTTCAAAGGAAGGAAATTCTAGGAACATGATTTGGTTTATAGGATGAACGTTCCAAAGACACATGATTCCACTCCCCACCCTTTAAAAAAAAATCTTTCCAACCCAATGAAATACTTGAAAGAAATTATGTAAAGGAGCTCAGAGTTTTGTCTGTCTGTCTGTCTGTGAGCAGGATAACTCTCCAAAAAATGAACAGAAGTGGACCAAATTTAGGGTGGTGAAAGCAAAGGTATATGCAGGATCCAGTGCCCTCAACAAAATGATGAAAGCAGCATTGTGCTGATGGTGCAAGCTCCCTCCGTTTTGTACATGCAAGCAGCATCACCACACACATACAAAAGAGGCAGAGCTTCTTTTATGGTTTGCCCACCTATGAACTCCCTGCGGATACCCCAGAGCAGAGCATATGCAGTTTGCCCCATGCTTCCCACTGCTTCCCACATATATGTGCAAACACACGTAGATGCAACACAAGGGAAAAGCAGAAACTCACACACAGAGATGTAAAACATTATTTCCTTATAAAGAAGAAAATATGGGCGCCTCATATGGCCTCTGCTTGTAAGGGGGGAGGAAAGCATTCCAGAAGCCATGTTCTGCAAATTTTCCCAACCTTATTATTCTTTTCAACCTAAGAGAACGGTGAAAAGAAATGATGTAAAGGGGAAGAAACTCCCTCCATCTGCCTTTTTGTCAGCAGGGTAACTGCTGAGAACTGAAAAGACAAACTCTCTGGTGCTGGAAAAGAAGTGAGCAACTGAGACTCAAATTACAAAAAAAGGCCAGATATAGCAAAGGGCTGCAGTGAAAAACAAATCCCAATGCACCCCACATGGCCGGGCATTTGGGCAGTGCTTGGAATGTTGGTGACTTTCCTTCCCATGTGGTAATGTGACCCAGAGCAGAGCCTATGAAAGCCGGCTGGGTGGCCTTGGGCCGGTCACTCCCTCTCAGCCCAACTCACCTCACAGGGTTGCTGTGGTGGGGAAAATAGGAGGAGGAAGGTGTATTAGGTATGTTCACCACCTTGAGTTATTTATAAAAATAATAAAGATGGGATAGAAATAAACAAACAAATAAATAAGGAAAGAGCAGAAACATAAACAAATACACAGATTTATTTATTTAAATTTATTTTATTTATTTAAATTTACTGGCTACCCAACTCCAGTGAACTCTGGGCAGTGTACAAAACTAGAGAAAACATAAGAACAGCTAAAAACATTAAATCAAACAGACAGCTCAGACTACAATAATCTAATAGACAACAAAATCAACAAACCAAAATGGGCCATTGAACAAATAATAAACATCAAGCCCAGGCCTGGGACCAAAGTCAGGTTTTCAAAGCTTTCCAGAACTGCAGGAGAGAGGATGCTGTCCTTAACTCTGGGGGGATGCTGTTCCAGAGGGTGGGGGCCGCAACAGGAAAGGCCCGCTTCCTAGGTCCCATGAGATAGCAGTGTTTAATGGGGGGCACCAGATCCACTCTGCTGGATCGTATGTGGTGGGCAGAAACAATTGGAGATCAGCTGTCTCTCAGATATCCAGGCCCTATGCCAAATGCAACATGTTACTTTATTACACAAAAAGAATACAAATACTTTGTAGGTGCTTACAGGGCAGAAGGCAGGGAATCCAACACCTTTGAGAAGCCTTCTGGGTCTTCACACCCTAGTTCCACGTTCTGCTTTGAGGGAGTAGCTCGGTAGTTCCTCCTGTCATCATTTATCATCCAGGGTATGCCTCACCTTCTGTCCTCCCCTAACCTCAGTGTGTGTGAGAGAGTGGCTTCTCACATACTGTGCTGTCTTTCTGGCAATTAAAAGATCAAAATGTGAAAATTTAAATAATTTCAACAGTGCCACCTACTGGCCATGTGTTATAGGGACTTGGGATTAAATGATCCTGACCTTCCTTCCTCCTTTGGGAGATAAATTAATTTCACAGGAGGTAAACAAAACCAAACTTTATTTTTAAAAGACTATAATCTAAAAAAACTTTTACATGTTAAATGTTAAAATGAAATTCATTGTTGAAGAAAATAAATTACATTGCTGCTCAGATTGTGAGGTACAGCAACTTCAGCTTAGTTAAGCAACAAAATACAAATAAATGATCTAGTCAGACCATGAGATGATGATGGTCTGCTACAAATGGAAAGTTCTCTTCCCAAAGTCTTCCTAAAGAAAGCAGGGAGGGAATTCCAAATATTATTACAAATCACAAGAAGAGTCTGAAAAAACAATTGTATCACCATGAACATGAGTGAAGTATGAATAAAGGCTGAAATTATATTCTTTTTCTTAACTTTGTACAAGATGTACAACAAGCAGAAAGAACACACATATACAATATGTATGTTGGCACAATACAACAAACATACTTTTTTAAAGAAGCATTTCTACTTTTAGCTAGATAATTTATCTGCTTTTACAGAAACAGAAACTATCTGAAGTGTGTATTTCTCTGCTTCAATTTCCTGGATCTCCAGATTCCTGTGAGTTTCACATGTTACTCAGATACTACTAGTGAGATGGAAAACTTTTGCCCACCCTCAGTCCTTAATCTATTCTCAAATTCTCTACTTTGATTTAAAAAGACCAACTCTTTTCTTCCTCCAGTTTGGGAATGGAAGGGGCACTTGTCTGATTCTGTATGTGATAAAAAGCCATTACAGAAGAATGGGATCATGAATCTAGAGCAGGTTTCTCAACCAGGGTTCTGTGGAACCCTAGGGTTCCATCAGAGGTCACTAGGGGTTCCCTGGGAGATCACAATTTATTTAAAAAATAATTTCAAATTTGGACAACTTCACTTTATGGAGGCAAATTTCATTCTTTATTTTTAGTTTAAGAACACTGTATATACAGGCCTACACATGAAATGAATGTAAGAATTTTGTAACTTCTGGCCTATATTTGAGCCTGAATGTGCAGGGGTTCCCTGAGGCCTGGAAAATATTTCAAGGGTTCCTCCAGGGTCAAAAGGTTGAGAAAGGCTGATCTAGAGTCTGGAATCTGGCAAGCAGGTGACATTCACAACACACCTCCTGTTGCCTCTGAGAGAATTCCAGAAACCATTTTCTGCATGCTTTCCCTATCTTGTTTAATCAACCAAATGGAGCAAGAAAATATCCAGAAATCCAATACTTTACACCCTACATTTCTCCCTGTGTGTGTCCTTGGATCACCCTTCAGCTCCTTTTCTTCATAGACCAAACCTAGGTGATTTTTTTTAAAAAATCATTAATTTGTTTTTAAAAACACCAAGGAAAATAGTTAACAGGGAAGGTGAATCAGGGATAACTGCAAGGTGCAATTTAACCATTGCCGTTCCTGATGCAGATCTGATGAAAATCACTTCAAAAGCAACTTGAAGTATTTGCGAAACAAGATTCCTATTGCCATCAACTGGAGTTTTTAAAATTCCGATTAAGGGATAAAATGGCAAAGGACTTATTGACAATTTACATTATCACTATCTAATTGTCTATCTGTATATCAAAAAGTACACAACTTTCCAGAACTGCTGGAAACAATTCTGTATGTAATTAGCATAGACACTCTCAAAGGGAGTGGACTTCAGTTATTCCAGCTTTAACCCTTTTATATACATAGCAGTAGAAAAATAGACATTAAAAGCAGGAAACCAGGTGATTTCCCCCCCTCTACTCCTTACTATGGAAGAGACAGTTTGGTGCAGGGGACACTGTATCCAACAGACACAGTGTAACAAGGTCATGTAACAAGGATCAAGGAGTAGGGAGTAGGAACAGGTTGCTCCTAGCCATCAAACTCAGATAAATGGTCATTTAAACAAGCATTTCAGCAACTAGTGAAAAACTATCTTTGGTCTTCAGCCAAAATGAACATCTAGCAAGCATTCCTCCTTCCATGATGACTACAATACTATGTAAGCAAATCTACCCTGATGTTCCAAATTAATGAAGGAAGGGTTGATGCACAGGGCCAACAGCATAACGGCAGCACACTTTCCCATTGCTGGTGCTTTTTCTTTCTGGCACGAAGATTGCTCCTTGTGGTGGAGGCAATCTTCTAATGGCTTCTTTCCAAGCTTTCCAGGCTGTTGCTCTCCAGAGAGATTGGACTACACTTCCTGTCATCACCAGCCAGCAGGTCTATAGATGTCCTGCTTGGGAATGATGGAGGTTCGATTGAAGAAGTCTGCAATGTGCTTTAGAAAACTTTGCTGCCTCCTTCCTGGGCCTCTATTAGTTGACTGCCTAGGGAAACTAGTGGCCAAATCATCATTATACCAAAGGAGCACCAAATATTTATCTGGACTGAAGAGAGACATCTGCAGCAATTGTCAGAAAGAGGATGAGTTTATACTGTGGGTTTAATTTCGTCAATATAAAGTTTTACTCCCTTTACCAAATCCTTTAATTTAGAGGTGGAAATTCTAATTTGCTTGCACCACATTGCATTTTTCTGTGCAATTAGTTAAGCTCTTCTTTTCAGAGGCAGAAATAATCAGTTTCCTCTTATCCCCTAGACAAAAGCATGTAAGAGTGTTTATAGAGGAGGAGGAAAAAGCAATTTCATGCTACAGAAGAAGAATGCAGAATGAAATTATTTTATTCATTATCTTAAACAGCTGAAATCCTACTTTCATTTTCCAAAAGGTGGTCTCTGCATCGATGCAGGATTTGTCCGTTGGAGAGGTGAAAAGAAAAACCCAGATTCCTGTATTATTCCTGTATTATTTTTGAATTTTCAAACCAGTATCATCTAATGTTTTTAAAACAACATTTATGTAGTCAATAAAACTGTATGCCTAAGGCCAGTTGAAAAAGAAACATGGCAAGAAAAACAATCCTACCTAGGGGAAGGAGGCTATTAAGCAGAAGACAGGGCCTCTTAGATTAGCCTATAGGTGACTTTTAGACCCTATTGGGTTCCAGAGAGAATTTGGGGTTTTCCATGAGGACTTGGTGGGCATTTCAGCCAACACTTTAGTTGAATGCTGAAATGGGCTGGTGCTGGAGGCCTTGAACCATATTTCCACTATGTGGCCTCTCCCTGTGTGCTGATGTCTGTGGTTTTTGGAGGAACTCCAGGAGATTAAAGCACCAGAAGAGATGTCTGGAGCAAGGTTGGAGGAAGATAAAGAGCAAATCTGACTGAATACCAGTAAGAGCCCATATACAAGATCACATCATGGCAATAAAGGCAGTGAAACATTATTATTTCTCTTCCCTTATTGCATCTGCCAATAGCCATCCAACAGCCATGTTTAAGAAGATTCGATCTTTCCTGGAAGAGGGATGAATTGCAGGAACATCTACAAGGCCTCTGTGAAGAATATTCTGGCCATCTGGTGGATAAAGTTGCTCAGTTCCTCTCAGAGCTGGATCCTGACTCTGTAAATCAAGTTGAAGTGCCTGAGAGTTGGTCTTGTGGGGTCATCTAGACTAAGTTTGAGTCTGTGACTCCTGTGGCCAAGCTCAAGTTCTTTCAAACTGTGAGCTTGTCCACCTGTTTATTAGACTCAAGACCCTCCTAAGTTGGTAAATCTGTCCAGGACATGACATGTGGCAGCTATGGCTAGGAGATCCTTTGCACAGGTTTATCTAGGGTGCTTGTTACACCTATTTCTGGATTCCAGGTGGTCACTCATGCCCTAGTCACTTCACAATGGACTACTGCAATGCTTTCACCATGAGTCTGCCTTTGAGGACCACTCAGAAGTTGCAGCAGCTCCAGAATGCAGTGGTTCAGGCAGTAATGGGTATGTTGCAGAATGCTCATGTGACACTACTGCTCCAGAGCTGCACTGGCTGCCAGCTGGCTTCCATGCACAATTCAAGGTGCTGGTTACCACCAATAAAGCCCTTCATGGCATAAGGTCTAGTTCTTTGAGTGACAGCACATCTCTAATAGTTTTTGCCTGTCCAGTAAGATTGACCCACTCCAGGTCTCTTTGATTAAGCAATGTCATCCAGCAGGACCTAGGAAGTGTGCCTTCTTTGTTGGAGCACCTGCTGTCTGTAATAGCATCCCCCAGAAATCCATATGGCTCCCACCATCATAATGTCAGAAAGTCACTGAAAACCTGGCAATTCTTCCAGCCTTAGGGTGGGGGTGGGGGTGTCGAGTTTTTATAGGATTTAAAAAAAAAATCTGATATGGATCATTTCTTCTGGACATCTACTGTATGAGGTATGGGGTTTTTTATTATTGTTTCTTGCTTTTAAAATTGCAAGCCTTGTGATGTTGGATGGTCTCTAAATTGTAAGATAAACTAAATTAAATGGTGAGGGTAGATGTGCTTTTTTCCTCTGCCATTGTCCAAGGTCTAGGTTTGCAAAGGTGAAAGGCATTTTTCTGGAGCCTCTGAAAGGAAGCAGAATCCTGCTGCATTCAAGAATATCTCATTTCAGAGCACCAACAAAAGTGCCATGGTCAGTAGATTTATATTAACAGAGCTATCTTCTGCCAGTTAAGGAGCTTTTCTACTGTATTCTAATACCTTTCACTCAAGAGTAGCTGAGATTAGGATTGGACTCAAAGGTGAGGTGATGATTATTTGTAAGACTGCATTCAATTTCCAGAGGACTTCCTGACTCAGACATTATAAGAATTGCATATTGTAGAGTCTGTTGGGATGGAGTGCAGTACCTATACAATTTCCCTCTCATGAAAAGACCATAAATTCAGCCATTTGCCATCATGGTGGAATGGTTTTGTCTTCCATTTTCTTCCTCATTTTGCTTTTTCCTGGTAGGATTAAATGAATGGAATATTTAACTCTTAAAATAGGACATAAGACATCTGCTCCTCATCATGACAACATCAAGATGTTTTACCTACTTGCTGATCCATACAAATGTATAACTCAATATTGGAAATGATTTCTCATCTCAAAGGTTAATAAATCCATCTGTAGCAAGGCTAATAAAGCACAGGACCAGTTAACATGTATTTAAGCAGCTACTTCTAATATGCCATTGATATATTTTCCAAGCCCATTACATCCAGGCTAGTTTTCATAACATAACCTGAAAAATTCAACAATAGCTTTTATACACCTCAGTGGAGAAATAGCCTTTCTGCAGCTTGCCTTTGAAACAATAGAGAAAATCTTCATGAAAAAAAATCAGAATTTAAAAATAGGCCATGAATAACTAGGGAATACCACTGAGAAGAAAAATGAATCTTATCTTTGACTGAATACTGTGCTTACAATCTGCTGCATGCTTTGTCATGTAAACTCTCAGATTATATTTTTATAAAGGTTGTTTGTGAAAATTACAAAAACAAAAAATAAACAAAAATGAATTGCATCTCCATAAACAAATTGCACCAAGCTGAGTTTTAATTATTTTTAGGAAATCAAATTGAATGTAGAGTTAATTATTCATCTTAGCATGTCTAGGCAGGAATGAATTCAAATTAAAAAGCAGAGTTATAAAATTATCATGGGAAAATATTATCATAAAAAGGTAATTCAATTCTCTAAAATCTTGTTTTACAGAGATAGAAACTTGACTCCTCTCCTCTAAGTACCAGAAATAGCAATAAAATATATTTAATATTTATGCATCTTCAGAGTCCAGCATCAGAGCTAAGGCCATGTCATATTCTCCCTATGAATGGAAAAGGTATTTTACATTTTTTAAAAAGTGTTTGAGTGGTGGTCTCTGAATTACATGCAAAATCTAGTCTGCCCTATCATTTCAAATAGAAAACAAAATAAATAAATCCAAAGTACATTGTACAATCCTGAGAGCTGTCCTATAATTTAAGAATGTATATGCCATATCAATGTTCCCTTTTTGTCCTTGTAAATGTTAGAGGTGTGTGCATTAATCCAATGGGGGGAATCCATTGCCAAGACCTGCTTGTTACAAACATTTGCTTCTGGTATAAATATGGCTGCAGGGGAAAGCACGCATTTAGCGAGGTGCACATATTTCTCAAATACAGCAGATGGTTGGTGCTTCTTCCTGCTAGTTCCAAGCTGGTTTCAATCTACACTTTGATATATCCCATATAAAAATAGAAATATATGCATGCTCAAAGCAATTTCCCATTTATTGTGGGTGAGGAAGAGTGCTGAAATGTCAAGGGTGAAATGTATGTGGCTGGCACTGTCACGATAAATTGCTTCCTTCCAAAAGTTAAATATCGGTTGAACAAAAGTGAACTGCAAACTTACTGGGGAAAGAGCCAGCTCCCCCTCTTTCCTCTCTTTGCTACCCCTCTGAGCCCTAGCAATCTGGGGTGTGCTGCTAGCCTGGGAGGGGCAGCAGAAATGAAGAGAGTTGGCTGGCTTCTATCATCTCCACATTTAATCACAGCCCTCAGAAAGAACTTCTTCCCAGCTGTCTGGGAAGGTTCTCCAGCTGAAAGCCATCATGAATATTACTAACTGCACTAACACATGCACACATGCATGCACACATATCTAAGAACTAGATTCCAGTCATGTTCATCGTTCCAATGGTTTGCATACATCGTAACGTTTTGCATGTCATGTTTCTGATCTGTGTCTATCACCTGTGGGGTGGGGAATTCCAGCCCTGCCAGGCTGTTATCTTGGTGTTACCCTGAAGGAATGTGTGTTTGGGTTATGACATGTATTCAAGATTACTTTCCCAGGCAGATGTGTGACGCTTGCCAATGCTGGGAGGGGGTGGTTGCGATGTTGGGGTTGGGGGGCGGGATCGGCCGGGAGGCGAGGGTTTTTAGTTTGTATTTGGTGCGCTTTTGCTTATTCTCAGCTTTCTTCGTATTTGCATACTATCCTTTCAATAAATCAGTTTTATTCACTAAACTCTGGTGAGACTGACTACGTTGGGATAAGGCAATCATTACATAAAACTGAGAATCCTCAAAGAAATTTACCCCGCTAGCCCCTAGCCAGGTTACCTGTGACGGGGAGTGCTAGCGATGTCTGTACTACGTGAAGCCGAGTGGATTGAAGAGGAGCCGGACACCACGACAGTGCGGGTGGCCCGGAGCGCCCGCGCGGAGAGGGCGGCCCGACGGGAACAGCTGGGGCTACAACCCGGCGAGCAGTTGGTAACATCGGAAACGACGGGCACGTCAGGGGCCAAATACAGAACGGGGGACGAGGACGAGGACTCTGCTGTAGGGGACGCCCAAGAGGTCCGGAAACTAGGACCTCTGTTGTCACCTACAGTGGTAGTGGTAACCGGTGCGGCCGAAGAATCAGTCACCCCCGCGCGAATGAAGGCTTTAGAGGAGAAGTTGGAATCTTTGGCGGTGATGCTAAAGGAAAGCCGTGGGAAGTCGGGGTCGGCTGAGGGAAGACGTAAGGGCGCTAGGGAGCAGAGCGCTAACCCGGAGTCACCACCCCCATCTCCGCGGAGAAGAGGTCAGACTCGGTTCCGACAGTCAGCGACAGGGAGGAGGACCCTAGACGTGACTGAAAAAGCCAAACGGCTGGAGGTGGCAAGACCCCCCCCCCTTTCCTGTGAAGTTTGACGGCGATCCTACGAAGCTGTCTTTCTTCATTACTAGTGCTAATAGCTACATGGAGGATTGGGAGCAGAGCTTCCGCTCCGAGAGGGGGAAAATCAATGCCATTGCAAATAGGCTGAAGGGGAGGGCGGCGGATTGGTACGTCCAGCTGTGTCAAACAGAGGCCCCAGAGCTAGAAGACTTCGAGGAGTTCCTGTGGGTGCTAAAACAACACTTTGAGGACCCTCTGGCACAAGAAAGGGCGAAACGGGCTCTGAAGAATCTGGCCCAAGGGTCGCTTTCAGTGGCAGACTACGCGTTAGAATTCAAAGCATTGGCCAGAAAAGTTGAGGATTGGTCCCAGTCCACCCTAGTAGAGCTGTTTAAAGATGGGCTGGAAACTGAGGTCCTTCGGTGGGCTCTGGGGCGTGATGACCCAAAGACTTTGTATGGATGGATTCAACTAGCTGGCAGCGCTGAAAATGCCCTGGAAACCTTCGCACATCGTAAGGCGGTGAAGCAAGGCAAAACCATCAAAAGCGCCCGCGCTCCGATCTCTTCAGGACGACCCAGCCAGCGTGCGTGGGAAGAGGAGAGGGAGCGTCGCTTTGCTAAGGGGCAATGTCTGCGCTGCGGGAAGGAAGGGCACCGAGCGGCGGCGTGCCCAAAGAGACGAGACGAGGATCGCCCAGCTAAACTGGCTGGGAAATCGCCATCCCTACCCAGGAAGATGAAAGCCGCCCTTCAGGTGGAACCTGAAGGCATCCCCTTCTTTGGAGAAGAGATGGGACAGGAGACCAAGGAGCCGGCGGGAAACGCCAGCCACCTGCTTTGAAGGGCGCCGTGGGGCAGGTGGAAGAAGAAGAAGATGGGCGCAACCATGTTTCGGTGAGTGGGGATTTCCCTACCCTGACCATTAGAGTGAAGTTGGGGTCCAGCACCTGAACCATAGAACTGTGGGCCATGGTTGATTCGGGGTGTTCACGGTCCTTGATGCACCCTGACGTGGTTACTGCGTTGGGGTTACCCACGTTCCCTTTAAAGTGGCCGATGATCTTTACCCAGTTGGACGGGACCATGGCAGGGGGGAAACCAGTTACCCACTCCACCGGGATGGTTGCCTTGCAAATGGGCAGCCATTGGGAAAAATTACTGTTTATTGTGGCACCGGTCGGGGGACCTTTGGTCATCTTGGGGATGCCCTGGTTTGTACGGCAAAATCCCTCCATAAACTGGGTGCATCGAACGGTGACATTCGCAGATGGATTTTATAAAGCCCCTGCGAAGGACCAACTAGACGACAACGAGGTGGGACGGGCAGCAACCACTTCTCTGCAAGTCCTCGAGCCGCTGGAAGGGCTGCCGGAGCAATACCAGGACTTTGCAGATGTGTTTGGTGAAAAAGAGGCGGATCGGCTGCCGCCTCATCGCAAAACTGACTGTGCCATAGAATTTGTTCCTAATGTGAAATTGCCTAGTCCAAAAATTTATTCCATGACCCAGAAGGAGCTGGCAACACTACGAGAGTTCATTGACAAAAATCTAGCTAGGGGTTTCATTGAACCGGCCAGCTCTCCAGTAGGCGCACCTGTACTGTTTCGACCAAAGAAGGATGGCACTTTGAGACTGTGTACAGATTTCCGTGGGCTCAATGCAGTATTGATATTAAATAAATATCCTTTGCCCCTGATAAAGGACATGCTAACACATCTGGCAAAGGGGAAAATATTCTCTAAGCTGGACTTGAGGGAGGCATATTTCCATATCCGCATATGGGAGGGGGATGAATGGAAAACTGCGTTTAATTGTCCTTTGGGTGCTTTTCAATATAAAGTGTTACCATTTGGACTGGCGGGGGCGCCAGGGGTTTTTATGCAACTTATCAATGAGGTCTTGCATGACCACCTATTTAAAGGGGTATTGGTGTATTTAGATGATGTTTTAATATATACTGAAATGATGGAGGAACATATATATCTAGTCAGACAAGTTCTGAGCAAACTGAGAAAGGCAGAATTGTATGCTAAACTGTCAAAATGTGCATTCCATAAGTCGCAAATTGATTATCTGGGCTATAGGATTTCCGATAAGGGAATTGAAATGGATCCTGCTAAAATTGAGGCCATTTTGGCATGGGAGCCGCCACGCACGCGTAAGCAGCTCCAAAGTCTCCTTGGATTCGCGAATTTTTATCGGCCCTTCATCCAGGGGTTCACGGAAATTGCGCTACCCCTCACTGAGTTGCTCAAAACTAAAGGTTTGGGGGACACACGGAGGGTGAAAAATCCAGGAGCGCTGCTAAAATGGACACCCACATGCCAGAGGGCTTTTCATACCCTTAAACAGCTGTTTATGTCCGAACCCATTCTGCAGCATCCTGATCCCGACAAGCCATTTGTGGTACAGGTGGATGCTTCTGATTTCTCAATTGGAGCTCTGTTAATGCAAAGGGACAACCTCGGACAGTTAAAGCCATGTGCTTACCTCTCCCGTAAATTTTCAGAGACAGAAAGGAGATGGCACGTTTGGGAGAAAGAGGCTTTTGCTGTTAAAGCTGCTTTGGAAAGCTGGCGTCACTTATTGGAGGGGGCTACCCACCCGTTCGAAGTTTGGACTGATCATAAAAACCTGGAGGCACTGACTGCCTCTCGTAAACTGAGCCCAAAACAAATTAGATGGGCTCAATTCTTTAGTCGTTTTGACTTTAAACTGAAATTTATACCTGGAAAAACCAACTTCCTGGCTGATGCACTTTCGCGCCAGCCTCAGGATGCCAGTACGGCGCCAGATCTAGTGGGAACTCTATGGACAGAGCCCCAAATGAGTCTGACAGCTGTGACTCGCAGCCAAACCCAAGCGCAGCATACAGACGCTTCAGTTTCACCTCGCTTGCCTGTTCCCTCAGACTTGCAACAACAGTTTCTTTCCGAGCTGAAAACTGACACTTGGTTGCAAGCAAACCTCAACGAGGTTACTTTTAAACAAGATTTTGCATGGAAACATGATCGTCTCTATGTACCTGAGACGTTGCGCAAAACCATTCTGTCACGATCCCATGATGACAGAATGGCTGGACACTTTGGGTTTGGTAAAACCCTGCATCTGGTTAGACGCCAATTCTGGTGGCCAACCCTCCGGCGCAACATCAAAGAATATGTCAATTCCTGCCCAGTATGTGCTGCTTCTAAACGTAAAGTGGGAAAGCCCCAGGGCTTGTTACAACCAGTGGCTAATCCTTCCCGCCCTTGGGAGGAGATCTCTATGGACTTCATTGTTGATTTACCTCCTAGCCAGAGGAAAACTGTCATTTGGGTGGTGAAAGATTTTTTCTCTAAACAAGCCCATTTCATCCCATGTACCTCCATCCCATCTGCACAACAGCTGGCCCGCCTCTTCATTGTACACGTGTACAAAATTCACGGATGCCCCGCCCGCTTGGTGATGGACAGAGGTGCACAATTCACATCCAAGTTTTGGCAGGAATTTATGAAATTACTGGGTACTAACCAAGCATTGTCAACTGCGTCGCATCTGGAGACTGACGGAAATACGGAGGCGGTCAATTCTACCCTTGAACAATATCTGTGTGCTTTTGTCAATTATTAGCAAGATGATTGGGTCGACCTCCTACCATTTGCAGAAGTTGCCTACAACAATGCTGTTCATCAAAGCACTGGTCAGGTGCCATTCCATACCGTTTTTGGCCGTGACTTTGTCCCGATCCCAGAACTGCCTCAGCCAGCCTCCCCCCCGTCTTCACCTGCTGATTGGGCTACACGTCTGGCAGCTGCCTGGCCAACTATACAACAGGTGCTTGCTGATGCTCAAGCCACTTACAAACGACATGCAGATTCCAAACGATCCACCTCGCCACCTTTCCAAGTGGGCGATAAGGTGTATCTTTCCACCAAATTCATCAAGTCTACGCAACCTTCAAAAAAGTTGGCACCTAAGTTTATTGGTCCTTTTCCTATTATTGCTCAAATTAATCCTGTTGCTTTTAAATTAGATTTGCCTGCAAATCTTAAATGCTTACACCCTGTCTTTCATTGCAGCCTGCTTAAGTCTTTCCACGAATCAGCCCGCTGGCATCCACAACCTCCACCCCCTGCACCTATCATGATTGATGGTCAACAACACTTTGAAGTCCGAGAAATCCTGGATTCCCGACGATGTCGTTCTGTCTTACAATACCTGGTTCGCTGGAAACATTTCCCTCATCCTGAGTGGGTTGCTGCCCACGATGTTCACTCCCCTATTCTAGTTACCCATTTCCACGCTGCTTATCCCACTAAACCTGCTCCGTGACATCATTTCCTTTCTTTAAGGGGGGCGATATGTCATGTTCATCGTTCCAATGGTTTGCATACATCGTAACGTTTCGCATGTCATGTTTCTGATCCGTGTCTATCACCTGCGGGGTGGGGAATTCCAGCCCTGCCAGGCTGTTATCTTGGTGTTACCCTGTCATGCGCTGCCTCCCTCTGAATAACATTCAGACACTGGTTTGCGAATCAGGCTCTGGTTTATTGCAGGGCAGGTACAGCGTTGGTAGAAAAAAGCTGAGAGTGACAGGAGCGCGCCGGTGCGGGGTTTAAATACCCCGCGCCGGTCAGCGCCCCCTCGCTCACGGTCACGTCACCCCCCTTTGTCCCATGCGTTGCCCTGCCGGTGGGTGAGGGTCTCCGGGATCGCCCATCATCAGGTTTCCATTCTTCTGCTGATTGCTTTCAGCTGGGCGATCCCCGTTGTATTGCCGCTGATGGCTTGGGTGGCTCCGTGATCCGTTTAGCTATTGTTTGTTAGCCGTTAGTCGTTGTGGGTTGATGGCTACTTAACTTGTACCCCTTCACCTATTTCCTTGTCATTGTCATGTGTGCCATTGCGCTGATGACTTTAGCTCAACGGCACTCATGACATACACTGAAGGAATGTGTGTTTGGGTTATGACATGTATTCAAGGTTACTTTCCCAGGCAGATGTGTGACGCTTGCCAATGCTGGGAGGGGGTGGTTGTGATGTTGGGGTGGGGGGCGGGATCGGCCAGGAGGCGCGGGTTTTTAGTTTGTATTTGGCGTGCTTTTGCTTATTCTCAGCTTTCTTCGTATTTGCATACTATCCTTTCAATAAATCAGTTTTATTCACTAAACTCTGGTGAGACTGACTACGTTAGGATAAGGCAATCATTAACTCCTGCAGCCCAAGACAAAATGGAGGAAAACTCCCAGTGATCAGAAGGAAGGGGTCTTGCCTACAAATGCCTACAATGGCCAATAAGAGGTGGGCAAGTCTCATCCCCTGACTGGGTCATTGACCACATCATCATTAAGTCTTTGCAGATCCTTTGTATAGCAAGACATGTCAGAAGAGGGAAAACACTATTTTAAAACTAAAACACCTAAACATTAATGACCAGCTGCATCTGTGGTAGGCTAGAGATAGATTAAGGCAATGTTTAGCAGGGCATCTTCATGCCATGGCTAGACGGAGGTGAGGATGAGCCTATGTCTGAAGTAGTTGGATAGTGGCAGTCCAGATTTAGAAATTCAAGTTTCTCCATTACCAATGGAGAATGCTCCATTACCAAAGCAACAACCCAACATCCCACAAGAGGAGCTGTGTAAGAACATTATTCAGATGAGTACAAATGCACTGCAGCAACCCAGAACACCAGAAAAAGGAAACAGAACTGCCTATACAACATCTTCCAACAAAATGGATACCCATGCAACTTTATCAAAAAGTGCCTGACCACTCAACTCACTACAGCACAACCAACACGAGCTATGAAAAGGATAACACTGCCATACATCAGAAACATCTCAGAAACTACCAACAGACTGTTCCAACCACCCGGCATCACCGTAGCACACAAACCAACTAAAGCCCTCCAAAACATCTTAAGGAAACCAAAAGACCCATTACACCAAGAAATAAAAACAGGAGTCATCTACAACATACAGTGTAAGGACTGTAACAGCCACTACGTAGGACAGACAGGCAAAAGACTAGCAGAGCACATCCATGAACACCAACTAACAGTCAGAAGACATGATGAAAACTCCTTAATCTCACAACACATGGACAGACTCAACCATACTTTCAACTGGGAAACTGTGAACATCCGAGACCAAGCTAAATCCAAAAAACCACCAGGGAATTCCTGGAAGCTTGGCATTCAGACAAATCAGCCTTCAGTAGGCACATAGAGATAAACCACATTTACACACCATCCTCTCCAGTAGCCTACACCCAGATAAGCAGAGATTAACACCAGACAAATGATCAAGCAAAAAACAATACACTAATCAAGGAACTTCCAAGCAGACAAACAGTAAAGCAAACGATCAAGCAAAAAACAATACTTTAATCAAGGAACTACCAAGGAGAAAACCACACCCCACAAACTACTGTATATAAACAGGGAGCAAACCCCATACTCACTAGCACTGATGATGTTACCTAGTTGGGTAATGAAACGTCTGCAAGCAACAACCAAGCTCAGGGAGCACCAAGGAAATTCAAATGTCTGCCAAATACCTACTAGTTGGCAGGTGTCATTTGGGTGGCAGATGTGTCAGTTGAGCAAGAAGGGTTAACCACCTCCTGCCTGTTGCTTTTCCATTGAAAATTTCCATTGCAAAAAGCATGTTGCTTTTCTGTTGTAACCAGGCTTATGGTTGGTTGAAAGAGGCAAAATAATACATGGGTTAAAGATGAAGGATTTCTGCTCTGCCTGATGCTTCTTCATTCCACATTGTATTCTTTCTTCATAGCTTTCCAGTTGTTCAAAACAGAAGGTCCAATTTAGCCTAATTGATATGCCCTTCTCCTTCTCCTCCCCCCTTTTAATATAAATTATAAAGTTTATAATTATAATTATAAAACAAAATATGATGACAGCATATCTAAATGGTAAAATTGAGTCTGCCCTCAAATCCATGCAAAGAGGGATGGGAAGGGAGAGGAGGGATAGGGCAATGTAAAGCAAAGCACCAGCAATGTCAGTTTCATTAGTAGCAAGATTCCCAGGGTAAAAATACAGAGAATATAAGCAGGCAATTGCCACTTATTGTATAAGTTTGGGAAATGAGCAATCAGATTTCTGTTACACAGAGGCAGATACGGGAAAACGGGGAGCTGGAACTGAAACCAAGGAAGATATAGGTATAGGAATCAGTGTTAATAGCTCAGTTACTACCAACTGTTTGTATCATTCTTGAGTTACAATAAAGGTTTAGTCCTAGCTGTATCATGTTGAGTCTCAGTGAAGCTCCAGCAAATTTATGACTACCTTAGGGCACCCTGACAAGCAGGAAGACACTAAATCCTCCACTCCCCCGTGCCTTTTGCTTCTTGTGCCTGTGCTGGCTTTTCCCATGATGGCTCTGAAAAGAGAAGTAAACTCAACCCAGGAAAAAGAAGTGTCTCTGTCACAGTTTGGGGGCAACAGCATCTCATCAGCTATTTGCATTTTCATCTTACCTCCCTACCCCTTCCCCCACAAAAAGACTGAGTCTCCCAGTGTTTAGCTGTGATTTGAAGCAATCTGAGTGAAAAGTCCCCAAAATAGTTACAGAACTGGATGCATCCTTTTAGAGATGCCAAAAAGATTGATGTTCTTTCTTAAGGTTCACACTTTGTTTGTGAGCCTGTACTCCTTCTTCAATCCACTGAGACATCATGAGTGGCAGGCTAATTTATCATGGCCATGATGATAGAGTATTTCCAACTTAATGCATTTGTTTAAGAAACAAAACACTTTGTATATTAATTTTTAATTAACCCAGATAGTTCTTACTTTACTTGATCCTTATTTTCTAAACTATTTTATAGATAGAAATAGGAATGCATTAACAAATAATTAATCATCAGGGATGGGAATAGCAAGCTACAGTGGTGAAATAGTCATCACAGGACAAATTCTGTATATGCATTACTTCACCTTTGTAGGCTTAGCATATGGGCAGTTTTATCTGAATTGGAATCAGGGGCAGGTCTTTAAATTTAATTATAACAATTGGGTCTTGAAGTGTATCAGGGAGAATATGCTGTACTGTTGACCAAGCACCACAGAAAAAACTACTCTCTTGTATTAATGCCATGCGCAAAGAGTCTAGAGGTTTCATGTTGCTTGGCAATGGGCTACCACTGTTGCATCCACATATTTCCTTTGGTGTCTCAAGGGAGACTTCAGTACCTCAATCAGCTTAATGGGCTGACTCTCAACCTCAGATCCTAAAGTTTTCCTTAGGTAGACAGATATACTTTATTTTGGTCAATGACAATCCTATAGCAGTACAAAATAGAGTAAAATACAGTTACGTGTCTATATAAATTTGAATAAAATATAACATTAAATGTGAGCGTACAGCCTATAAAATCTATAAAATTAATCTAAACAAGTTTTTCCTTCACAACCATCTGGTAGTACAATTGCCTCCACCTATTCATCCATGTGTTTTGGCCCCCCCAAAGCATCAGCTACAGTACTTTATGCAGCTAGGTTTAAGATATTGTTGTCCCTCTTAGAAACTAGGGATGTGCAAGACACCTAACTTCAGGGTCTATGTTTTGGCACTGGAAAATGGGTTAAACGTTTTTATAAAGGTAGTACGTATAAACCTTGGGGTTTAATAAAAATTGCATAGTGACCGTCCCTTTGTTATGGTGATATGCGAAAAAAGACAGTTTACACAACTGAGCTTATTCTATTGAGTAAAAGCCATTTGGGTTTTTGTTTGGAAATGGGCATTAACAAAGATGGCTCACAAGCTGCTCAGGGCTTTGAATGGGCACTAGACAGTTGGCAAAGTAGCCCTTTTAGGTTTGGGAAGGGGGAAATGATGTGGCACACACAATCACAGTTTGGAAGTCCTGCTGGTTCTCATCAGCCAATACAGAAAGTGAAAAGTAGTGTTGCCTAACTTTTCGACTCAACTAACTTTTTCTTCTTGTTGTTTACTTCCTGCTTTCCCACTGAAAACAGTTTGGGAGCAAGTTCAAGGTTTGTATAGCTTTGGATGCTGCAGACCCAAAGGCATCTCTTAATTACTTGATGCTGCTCCTGAGAAAGCATTTTGTAGCCCTGTGTTTGCTACTGCAAAGGGAACATGGCTCCATTAGTGAACCTCCATGGGCACAGTGGCTCCTCTCTGTTGTTGGAGATAGCAGACAGTCTCTTTTGCCGTATCATAATCACCTTGTATTCCCTGCCTAAGGCAGTTCAAAGGAGAAGATCTGTTTAAATCACTGCCCTTGTCTTTCTCACTTTAGAACAGATTTTAATGCTTTATTTTAACATGATGACAGATATTATTCTCTTTAATACATCTCTGTGCCTTTAAATAAATGGGTAACTCTGCCTGCTAATGCTCAAATTTCTAATAACATGAAGTTTTATACATTGGAAGATCTAAGGCCTGTGATAATGAATATATCTAGTTCTAGCAGATAACTACCCAGAATATGTTTTCAAAGCTTCTCTTGGGGTTCTGCCTGTTTTGAACAAAAGCCTCCTTGAGATACGGAATTATTGGAAGTATTTGTAGTATACTTCTTAAGCAGCTGACCACTACATTTCCACCCTCTTTATTACTTTCTACAAGCTTCTCAAAATAAAGTTAGCTGGTCTCAAGATGAGAATCAGGAGCAGAGGATGATAAAAAAATAATTTGGATAATTAGAAAGCCTGGTTCTTTAATAATATACCTCCCCCCCTGAATATTTTAATTAAAAAATGACGCAAATGGTCATGTATTAAAAATGGTTCCATTTAAAATAATAGAGAATAATAGGTTGCATACTGATTACAACTTTCTCCTGTTGAAACAGTGTATTATTGTTGGCATCCCTTCTCATCTGAGTAACCAACAGAAGAAGGAAGTAGTCCTGCTGCAGTCATGTTAAATTTTGGCCAAGTCTGGAAACTCAATCCTGACTTAATGATTTTGAGTCTGGACTATTTGTTTAAATTATGTTTTTATTGATTTATCATATGAAAGTGGATAAATATAACATTATCTCAGAGTTCCATATAATGAATATATTAAATAATTAAGTAAAAATTCAGCCTTGCCCATATATTATCTTTATAAGCATTGGCAGGAGCTTGAACTAGATAACATTTAAAGTCCACTCTAACTTTACAATTCTACTATGATACTTTAGGGCACATCCAAGTTAAGTTTCAACTGAAACAGGTGCCCTCATTTCAGAAGAGGATGAGAAGTAGAGGTCATTCACATTACTTTCCAGATATCTAATTATCATTGTTTTTTTTTATTATTTTCCAAGAGTAAATTTATGGGTCTTTTATCCTCCTAAATACAATTTTAAATTCAGTCCATCAAAAATTCTCCCAAACAAGTTCTTCTGAGGTGCTGAAAGCTATGCAAGAAGATTATCTGAAAGGTATCCAAAACCAAATTAAGATGGTTATGACATAGGCATCCATAGAAGTACCTACGTTGATGTACCTCCATGACATCATTGTGCTAATGACACAAATCACATACTTAATGTCCTAGCTGGGAACTGTGGGAGTTGGATTACAACCCCATAATTATCACCCAACATACTGTGAATCATGGGGGTCATAACGCCATAGATCTGGAGGATTCTACGTGGTCAAGGTGAATGTAGAGAGCACAGCCTTCTGCAAATATAGATCCCGGACTTTTCTGACCCACATAACACCTTGTGGTCTAATTCTCAGGATTTCTCAAGATGTGACACAGTTGTGATGTGAGGAGGCATTCTTTTAATTTTTTTCCCCTTGAGGCTCTGGAGAACCCTTTCCCATTGCACTATTTTGCTGATCCTAGCACACTTTCTGTATGGCAATTGGTGGCAGCTTTTTCCACAAGTGGTGATGCTCAAATTTCATCCAGAGAAACCGTCAACCACTGCCCTTACAGCATCATGTGGTGTAGCTGCACAGAGAGCAGCAGCTGCAAGGGCAGCAAGATTTAGGGTGACAGGAGTCCCTCCCAGCTCCCAAGTAGAAGAAAAGTCCAACAAAAGCAGCTGTAGGGATGAACCCTAAGATTCACTTCACAATGAACATGGATATCGAAATGTTGGAATATTCCCTTCTGGAAACAACAGTTTCTACGTGCAGCAGAATTATCTTTTTAAATATAATTCCTCAATATCCTGATGATATAGAAAGAACATTTAAAAGAATTCATTTAGTCAAAAATGCAAGCTTCCACATGCTTTCCGTGTTAAGTGCTATAATCTCATAGAGTTTGCCACTTCCAAAGGATTAAGTTTGAAATTCTTCAACTAGGATCATCACTGGAACAAAAATGACTGCCATTATTACTGGACCCACAGCTTCTTAGTCAGCTCAGGTCACCTGCAAACATTGTGTCCTGTAATATATTCCCCCCAGCATTATTCAAATATTTACTTAAAATACATTTTGCCAGAAGATGAAAATTTGACCTTCACAGTTAACCTTGGAAATCTATAGATGATAAATAATTAATAGAGCTGAGAGAATATGTAATAAGTGAGGTTTAACCTTTGCTGCTGAAGTATAAAATGTATCTCCTTCTGTTTACACTACTGAAAATCTGAGACTTGATCAGATCCTCAGATCCAACTTAAACCTTTCCCCAGAATACTTGCTTTGAAAATCTCTCTCCCTCTTCCCCACTCCCTCTCCCAACTACATGGAAAGGTGGTTTCAAAAAGAAATAAAATCTGCCTTAGTGCTCTTCTCTTTATTAAATCCCTGTGAGGGTGAGAGGGCTTTGGAGCTGTAGTAGAGAAAGTCTCTGCCTTCTCATTCTGGTCTCATTAGGATTAGGCCCGGAGGTGTCTGCAAGAAGCAAAACAGGCATCATGCTGTCCTATTGCTCAATCCATTCCTTTTGTATCTGTGTTATGATGTTCCATGTGTACAAAAGGAGTGGAGTTTGTACTGCAATGCTTCACGTTGTACTTAAGTAACTAGTGATGTTATAGAGACTATGTACAGAGTAAGAAATAGTTAATTATACCTGGAAAGGTGATTATGTTTTCATTTTTGTTAACTTTGCATTCATCTCCCTGTCTTCAGGTAGCAGGTTGGCTGGTTCCTTCTTAAATCCTCTTTGCAGAATTTTTCATTAGCTATTAATATATGCTACTGTGCAGATAGGCATGGGAACATTTATTTAAAAGTTAATGAATGAATTCATTCTGACTAAAACCAAAAAGGCTAAATAAAAACCAGCAGAGTACAAAAAGTAAAAAAGAAGAGAAAAAAGAAAGAAGGCCGCGTGACTGACATTTCAGCAGCTGCAATAGTAACCAATTTGGACCCACTGGGTGTAGATATGCAGTTGCCATGACAGCAAACTTCTTTCTAGCAGAGAATTAGGAGCCAACTACCACTGTACAGTATTATGACCCCAGGATTATTGCTGCCTATGCCATGCTCTCTTTTCTCCTATTGCCATGGTTCTTGCCTGGGTATAGGAGGCTTGGAGAGGGAAACTTTTCCCACAGGAGTATTACTGGTGACCAGATGATAAGATTGGATCCCATTACAGATATATGACCCCACTGCCCACTCCTAGAGGTGACCACTTTTATGCAACACTAGCACAGAATCCAACAGTGCCTTGAAATCCCTTTCAATCCTTCACAAATGGGTATTCAGAAGGTCTGCTAAGCGCTGAGTCAGTCAACTGTGGGACCTATCAGTCTTCTCCTGGAGCTCTCTTGACCTCATCAGGTGGTCTCTCAAGTTAGATGACTCCTGTTCCAATGTCAGTCCTTTCAGGTCTGGCTCAGCACCCTGAGATGGAGTAGTGCAGTTGAATGCATTTTCTAACTATATATTACAGGAGATGGCCAAAATGGGTGAAGTGGATATTGGCAGCTGCTGATATTATTGGATCCGACCAAAGCCTTCTAACATAGGGCTACCAGGCAAGCTCTCCTAGCACTAGGGGTGTGTCCAGGGGGCTCAAAACAGTCAAGATGGTGGTCAAGACTGCGTGATCCAACCCCCACCCCTTTTGTACGTGGATTGATATGCATGTACAAAGCTATAGGACTTCCAGCAGATGCTTGTGACTGCCGTTTTGATTCTGTTGACCCCTATCCTCCTGTGAATACTGTTGTGTGTATTTCTGATTATCCAGTGCTGAAGGCTATAGTGCTTCATTTCTTCAGACCCTACACTGTCATGCTGACAAGGTGCCAAACAAAGTGCCAGTAATGGGAAAAGACTCCAGCTTGTCCTTGCAAATCCAGCTGAAGCTGATAAGATGTCAAGGCTGCAATTGTATCCATGAATGAAAAGGAATCCCAAAGAACTGACTGGGATCTACCACTTAATCAATGTGAAAATTAGGCAACTTACATTCCCTAGTAATTATACACGTTTGACTCCAAGCAGAGTCAGATGCTATTACTCTATTGCATTTTTTCTTGTCTTCTCTGTTAAGACTGAATAGGAATACATATTTGTATTTCCATGCATTTAAATACTAGCATTTCCATGCATAGTTTTGTACATGCTTCTGTTGAAATACTTTGAACTTGTACCTAATACCCCATTATTTTAATTTCTTGTGGTTAAAAGGTAGCCCTACATTTGAGTGTAAACCTCCTAGTATAAGCAAAATTGCTTGCTTTATGATGTCAGCAATGTAAGCATAATAATATATTGGTGAATAAATTAGTCAAGTGTTGTGTCTACATGAGGTGAAAAACACAACCAGGCCTTTTTGTATAATACTAATGAATACTTCACTTAGGGACACATACTTTGGCAGAAAAGCACCACAAGTAGACACTTATAAAAAACCCAGTGGCAGCCTGACAACTGCTGAAAAGAAATAGCTTGCAATCCAGAAATCCCTTGTTATAATATTGGAGATTATGGGAAGTACATCATCAAAGAGTTACATATTCCTAATTTTAGAGAATTTAAAGATAGTATAGAAGGAGATTTAATTTCCTTTGGATGACAAACAGTAGAAATGCACTATACCTTTGTGAGGCTGTCTTCATTTATAAACATACTATATTTATAAAAATAATGTTTTACCTAATGGAGAGCAGATACCCAGGGCTTATCCTTTCTGCTAGTTGCCCCATCACCAGAATGGGCAGGCCACTGTTTCTAGAGGGCAGAGATGGATGATGTCTCCCTCTCTTAATCCCCCACTCACCTTCAGAGCATTTCCCTGCTTCAGTTCTGAAATACACTTCCAAAAAACGCTAAAGCACTTGAAAAAAAAAAACCCAGTGGGAAAACTAGCTACTCAAGAAAATAAAAATTATAACTGAAAAAAAAACCCCTACATGCACATTTCTGCTAGTTTTCAAACTGCAACCTTCTCTATGCTAAGCAGAAACCTTAATCTCTGTGCTGTTTCACACTGTAGATAAAGGGAGGTATAGAACAGTCTAATAAGCTGCTTGTTGTATGTTCATTGATATGTTTTAACTTTGCATATAAGATTTCAATTTAACATATATATCTATCCACATGCACACACACACATATACATATATGACCTGCATAATCATGTACAGTATATTACAAGGAAGGAAACTGGTCATTGCCTTCCAGGAACAGAAAGATGGGAGGGCACAGCGGCAGGAGAATTATCCAGACGGGATGGTAGCCTTCTGTCTGGACTGAATACCTCTCAAGCTGTCACCAACGTCTCTCAGTCCAGACAAGATTTTCTTAAACCAGACAATAACAGCTTAAATGGTAAGTGCAGATATTTTCTCAGAAAGCAACAATTACCTTTGGTGAGCTTAAATGATTAATTTATTACTCAGTTGCTCATGTAAACCAGCCCTCTTGCAAAATCTGTTTATATTGCTCTGAATCTGTGAACTCGATTTTACTTCTGAAGTGAAGTTAGTGTCATGCTCCCGGATCAAACATTCCTTGAACATCTGATCAGACTCACATGCATGAATGAAGTCAACACGTGTCGAGACTTGCGAGTCGGTAGAAGAGGGAGGGGCATGTCAGGAGTGTGAAAGCACCTTGTTTGGACTGTCTCTGGTATCCAAGGTCAAGCTGCCAAGCGTTGGAGACATCTGCACAGGACTAAATGAACTGGCATGAGAAGGGGGGCTGCATACCGAAGAAGGGGGAGGGGGTTGAGTTCATTGGGTGTTTAACTTAGAGAAAGCGCGGGAACTTCCATTTGCAACTTTTTCCTGTACTGTATACTACACTCCATTAAAGAGATTTCTACTTTTATCACATATGAATCAAAGTTAATGGTAAGCAGAGTAGGCAGTCATCACAGTTTCCTAAATTCTTAATTCGCTGGATTCCATGTTCATTCAGAGTTACTCTATTTCAACTCTGATACACAACCTATGAAAGTATGTGCACTGATAAAGTAATTTGATACCACTGAGAGGATTTTGTTCCCTTTCTGTCTCTTTCTCTGCACAAACGTTTGAGCCTATCTGTAGGAAAGGTAACAGGAAGCAAATAGAAAGAATTTGTGGCAAATTGCTTCTGTGAATAGAAAGAACTTGTGGCAAATTGAGTCTGTGAAACAATCTCTGCAGAATCTGAAACAGTGGTGATGTACTGGTGCCACTTTACAAGCAAAAATAATTAATTTAGAATCCTAAAATCCAGGATGTCTAAATGGGAAAAATTCTGAACATCATCAGTACACTTACAGAACTAAAGCTAATGGACTGAATACTATTCCCTGCAGCTTCTTACTGGGGTGGTCGCCGCACCACCTGTCAGCAGCCTGTCTGCCAGCACATGGAATGAAATGCACTTGCTTGGAGAAAAAATCTTTAACAACCCAAATTACAGTTTTCTTTTGACTGGGAGGAAGATCCACAATAAAAGCCATAGAAATCTCATCCCAGGGACGGGTAGGACTGGCCACTGGCTGTAAAAACCCCTGTGGTTTCCCTCCTTTACATTTTGACATGGCACAAACAGGACAGGAAGCAACTTAGTCTTTTATGTCACGTCGCAAGGTTGGCTCAAACATACCCAATACACATCTTCTCTAGACCAAGGTATGGCTGGGAACACAGACGTAGGAAGATTACCCAGATCTTTCCCTTTCTGCTGGAAAGAAAAAAGGATTTCTTCATAACTCCTAGCCAGAATTAGGGTATGGAGGCTATGAGAAAGGAGAGAAGAGACGTTTCTCTCCCAAGCTTTGCATTTAAAATTTTAATCTACAAGGATCTGGAAAAATCCAGGAGAAGCAAGCAGGAAGCATTTGCCGCAATGATCCTTTCTCTCTAAGATATTGGTAGACATTTAGCCATGAATCTGCAATTAGAAGCATGTGTGCCAGGTAAAATCTTTACTGCCTCTGATAATATATTATCACTGACATTTATTTTATCCATGCAAGCTTAGTACTTGTGAGAGTTTTGTGCAACTTGGGATCACTTTAAACATACCATCTTCAAATCATCTTTCGGTTTACCTAGAACCTTAAATAATCCTCTTTCTCCCTACTGCCTTTGAAGACCCTTTCAAAATAACTTTCTGCATTTTGAGTAGCCATTTTTTTTTTTACCTCCGTTGATGTGTTTTGATTGGAAGGAGTGAGGCTAATTTTGTCGGCCTGTTTTCTACTGAAAACCTTTTTGATGGATTTTAAGGGTGGGAACAGGCACTCTAGGGCACACACTGCTTGCATTTCTACCCTTTAAACTCTTCCCCATTAAGCTGATAAAATTTGCCAGCAAAGCAGTTGAATTCATCAGTGTAATTCCAGGCCATTGAGGGGAGGGGGTCTTAAGGATAGAATCAGGAGGGGGGTGTCTTACCTCTGACAAGTATGCCACTTCTATTTCCACACATGCATGCACGCACATATATAAGATTGAAAACTCATTTCATTTCATAATCTCAGGATAATGGATGCTGGGGACTATACTCAGCTTGTGGGCTTTGCATTAGCTACCCAAATACACTTAAGTGTGTTTACTTACCAGCCAATCAAGATAGCCAGTGGTTGTATATATAGGGGTAATTACTATTATTTCTTTAAAGCTAGGCTTGAGTCATCTGTTCTTACCATTAACCCTCAATTAACAACAGATTCCCCCCCACCCCCAGACTGTGGATGTGGCTTCTGGTCTAGTAATGGAAAGGGGGATTAGAACAATGCTGTAATATCCACAAAGTGCACAGTTCCTAATCTAACAGAGCTATGTACACCAAGTCCTGCAGTCCTGCAGTCGCCTTGGAGCCCCAGCTCCAGAATTCCCCACCCGCCCGATCTTTCTTTGCGATGGCTCAGAGTTCTGAGAATTTTAGCCCAAACTCAGGTGGTTTGTACTGGGTTCATTCTAGCTGTGTAAACAGGAGCAACCAAAGGTAGAAATGAAAGTCAATTCACTGTTAGCACCACCTAAACACTGTATTTCACTACGTTTTTAATAATAGTGCTGAACTGATTATAAAGTGATGATTTTAATTCAACGGTTTTGTACTGTATGCATTTATCTGGTACATGTTCCCACAAACAAACAAATATGCCTTACAATGTTATGTTCCAAGTGTGAATATTGATCCCTCATGTTGGTTTTCTGGGCTTCCAGGAAAGAAGTATGGAAAGAAGTACATTTTTGAGTGTCATTCCTTTCTCCATTGGAAGTTCAGATTCCAGTAAGATTTCCCACCCACTCAAACATGCATGCACACTTATTTGGAGACAGGAAAAATACAAAATTTATTCCAGAACAAGGTCTGGTCATGATCACTTTAATGTTGAACTTGAATCTTGAACATATGCTCTTATTTTTTTCTTTCTCTCTCTCTTATGCTCTGTTTCTGCTTTCTTTCAATCTCACATTTTACCTTAAGCTGCAAAAGAAAAGGATGGCATTCCACCTTACAAATATAGCAAATGGCATCCTATTGAATTAATGCATCTCACTTTGAGCTGTTGTGCTTTGTTGTGTGAACTCTGCTTATGTAATGGTTGCCTATTCTAAAACACTATCAGACTCATGAGCAGGAATTCAAAGATATCTGATTTATTAAAGAATAGTATGCAGGATCGCAGAGAAAGCTTGGAATGATGAAAGCGCGCCAAATTCAAACTAAAAACCCTCGGTGCAAATGAAATCCTTCCCCCCCGCCCGTAGAATCTTCTCAAGCTCACAATCCCAGGTGCTCCTAACGGTTTCTGATGGTCTGCAGGAAAAGGCCTTGAACAGAGAAAATAACCCAAACACATTCCATTGTCCTGATTTCACATACAGAGCTTGGTACAAGGTCTCACAGCAGCTCCCTCCCAAACAGAAACGCGCATCAGTGCCATGGCATGTGAAACGTTATGATGTATAAACTACATTGAAACAATGAACATGACATACTGTCCCCCCCCAAAATAAAGAATACATTAAGCAGCAGGCTTCAAAGGGTAAGCAAGGTGGAAACGGTGAACTAAATCAGGAGTGTTAACATGGTGGGCAGACACCCATTCAGGATGAGGAAAGTGTTTCCATTGGACCAGATACTGAAGGGTGCCTCGAAGCTTGCAAGAATCAACCATGTCCTTGACTTCAAAGTGTTGTTGGCCATCAATCATAATTGGAGCAGGAGGAGGAGGTTGAGGGTGCCAATGCGGTGAGTGGTGCACAGGCTTAAGCAAGCTGCAATGGAAAACAGGGTGCAAGCATTTCAAATTGTGAGGCAGTTCCAATTTAACGGTAACTGGATTGACAAGACCAACAATAGGGAAAGGACCAATGAATTTGGGAGCAAGTTTTTTAGAGGGTTGAGGTGATTTGATAAATT
This sequence comes from Candoia aspera, assembly GCF_035149785.1. Lineage (NCBI taxonomy): Eukaryota > Metazoa > Chordata > Lepidosauria > Squamata > Candoiidae > Candoia > Candoia aspera. The sequence continues at coordinate 117,992,661 of NC_086155.1, read as the reverse complement.
TAGTAGATAGATACACCTGATCCCCAACTTTGTAGTCATGTTGTAAAGAGCAATGCTTATCAGCTTGAGACTTGTAAGCAGCCTGGGCGTCAGCCAAAGCTTGTTGAATGGCTGGCCAGGAATCAGACAGTTTAACAGCCCAGTCAGATGTAGAACATGTTTGGGAAGGGGGCTGTGGCAGTTCAGGGATGGGAACAAAGTTGTGACCAGAAACCATGCAAAAAGGGGTTTGTCCGGTACTTTGATGCACAGCATTGTTGTAAGCAACTTCAGCAAATGGTAATAAGTCCACCCAATCGTCCTGATAGTAGTTAATGTATGCTCTTAGAAACTGTTCAAGAGTGGAGTTTAAAATCTCAGTAGAACTGTCAGTCTGAGGACGGGATGATGTGGATAGTGCTTGTTTGGTGCCAATCAATTTTAAAAATGATTTCCAAAACTGGGAAGTAAACTGTGTCCCGCGGTCAGAGACCAAATGGAAGGGGCTACTGTGGAGGTGGTAGATATGGAGGAGAAATAGGCGCGCCAATTGTGGGGCTGATGGGATGGATGCACATGGAATGAAATGCACTTGCTTGGAGAAAAAATCTTTAACAACCCAAATTACAGTTTTCTTTAGACTGGGAGGAAGATCCACAATAAAAGCCATAGAAATCTCATCCCAGGGATGGGTAGGACTGGCCACTGGCTGTAAAAACCCCTGTGGTTTCCCTCCTTTACATTTTGACATGGCACAAACAGGACAGGAAGCAACTTAGTCTTTTACGTCACGTCGCAAGATTGGCCACCAAAATTGGCGACGAACCAAATGCAAGGTTTTGACAAAACCAAAGTGTCCAGCAAGTTTATCATCATGGAAATGCTGCAAAACAGCAGCCCTCAACGTTTCAGGCACATAAAGGCGATGTTCCACCCATGCCAGACCGTTTTCAAAAGAAACATTGTCTCTATTAGCCAGCAACCAAGTGTCAGATTTCAGTGCCTGGAGAAAGTCCTTCTGTAATTGACAAGGAACTTGCACTTTCCGCTTCCCAGGCTGTGCTGGGGGCGGGGTTGCCTGTGCACAGGTCTGGCTCCGAGTGACAGCAAGCAAGCCCAGTTGTGGTTCAGTGAGAAAAGTCCCAACCACATCTGCCACCTGGTCACAGTCCTGAGGTAAACGTGACAAAGCATCAGTCAGAAAGTTTTTCTTTCCTGGAATAATTTTCAACTGGAAATTAAAGCGACTGAAAAACTGAGCCCAGCGAATTTGTTTAGGGCTGAGATGCTGGGGGGTGCAGAGGGCTTCCAAATTCCTGTGATTGGTCCAAACATCGAAAGGGCATTTAGTGCTTTCAAGGAGGTGATGCCAGGTTTCCAAAGCAGCTTTTACAGCAAATGCCTCCTTTTCCCAAACATGCCAATGGCATTCGGTTTCATAAAATTTCCTGGACAGATAAGCGCAGGGTTTTAAGTGATTTTCAGAATCCCTCTGTAACAAAATTGCCCCAACTGAGGAGTCAGAAGCATCAGCTTGGACCACAAAGGGGCGTTCAGGATCAGGGTAGAATAGGCTCAGCAGTGAAAAGGGTTTTCAACTTTTCAAACGCTGCCTGGCATTCAGGCATCCAATTCAGCACGGCCCCAGGGTGTTTTACTTTGCGTGTCTCCCCCCAGCCCTTGGTACAGAGCAAATCAGTGAGGGGCAAGGCAATCTCAGTGAACCCCTGGATAAACTGGCTATAATAGTTACTGAACCCTAGGAAACTTTGTAATTGCCTCTGGGTGTGGGGACGTTCCCAACTTAGAATCGCCTGAATTTTTGCAGGGTCCATTTCTATACCCTTGTCAGACACTCGATAGCCCAGATAATCAAGCTGGGTTTTGTGAAATTCACATTTGGAAAGTTTGGCATAGAGTTTGGCATCTCTAAGTTTGCGTAACACCTGTTTGAGGAGGCGTTCGTGTTCCTCCTCAGTTTCAGTGTAAATGAGAACATCATCTAAGTAAACCAGAACCCCTTTAAACAAATGATCATGTAAAACTTCATTAATCAACTGCATGAAGACTCCAGGTGCCCCAGCTAACCCAAAAGGGAGAACTTTGTACTGAAACGATCCTAGTGGGCAATTAAAAGCAGTTTTCCACTCATCCCCAGCTGTTATGCGAATGCAGAAATTGGCTTCACGAAGGTCGATCTTGGAGAAAATCTTGCCCTTTGACAAATGAGCTAACATGTCTTTCATGAGAGGGAGAGGGTACTTGTTGACAACAGAGACTGAATTTAACCCTCGATAGTCCGTACAGAGTCGAAGCGTGCCATCTTTCTTTTCCCAGAATAATGCAGGGGCCCCAACTGGGGAATTAGCAGGTTCAATAAATCCCCTTGACAGATTTTTGTCAATGAAGTCCCGTAATGCCTCAAGCTCCTTCTGAGTCATGGGATAAATTTTTGGCTTGGGCAATTGAGCATTAGGGACTAACTCTATTGCACAGTCAGTTTTCTGGTGTGTGGGTAACTGATCTGCTTCTACCTCCCCAAAAACGTCAGCAAATTCTTGGTATTGAGCAGGCAAGCCTTCTAATTGGGGTAAGTCAGGGCGCGGTGTGGCGATTGCTGCCCTTCCAACCCCTGCATGTGCAATCATCTCCGCTGTAGGAGCTTGGTAAAATCCATCTGTAAAAGTCACAGTTCTGTGCTCCCAGTTTATATATGGGCTTCGACAGGTCAACCATGGGATCCCCAGGATTTCCGAGGGATTGCCAACAGGTGCTACAACGAATTTCAAAGTCTCATGGTGACTGCCCATTTGCATTGCCACAGTTCCAGTGAAATGGGTTGCTGCCACCCCCTGCCGCTGAACCATCCAACTGTGTGAAGATCAAAGGATGCTGGAGGGGGAAACTAGGCAGTTCCAAAGCAGCAACCAGATCAGGGTGAATTAAACACCTGGAACACCCAGAGTCAACTAAAGCCCATACCTCTGTAGTTTTTGTGCGGGAACCCAATTTCACCTTTACTGCTAGAGTGGGACAGTCAGCACTCACCATAGCATCTTCGCGCCCATCCTCATCCACCTGCCCGGTGGCACCCTTCATGGCAGGTGGCTGGCATTTCCTGCCGGCTCCAGCCTCCCCTGAGAAGTATAGTACTTCTTCAGCATCGGCTGTCCCTTTGGCCGCTGTCATCCGCTGTGAGGGGGGGGGGCAATTTGGCTGGTGGCTTCCCAGCTCGATCTCCAGCCTTGGCTTTTGGGCAATCAGCTGCCCAATGGCCCTCTTTTCCACATCGAAGACACTGACCCCTCGCATAGCGCCACTGCCTCTCCTGATCCCAGGCTCTATAGCTTGGCCGGGGAGCAGTCGCAGCACTTCGGGGTCCCCTTAAGGTGGCAGGAGGTTTTTCAGATTTTCTGGTTTGCATAAAGGTATGTTGAGAGTGCTCAGCCTTTCCAGCCAGGCAGATCCAGTCGTACAATGACTCTGGGTCGTCTCTACACAATGCCCACCGTAGGATGTCCCAGTTGAGTCCCTCTTTAAACCGTTCTATTAGGGTTGACTGAGACCAGTCAGGGATTTTCCCAGCTAGAGCCTTAAACTCTATGGCGTAATCAGCTACGGACATTTGGCCCTGGGTAAGATCCTTCAGCGCCTTCTTAGTTCTTGACTTGGCCAGAGGATCTTCAAAATGCAGCTTTAATGCCCACATGAAATCATCGAAATAATCAAGTGCAGGGGAGTCAGCATCACTTAATTGAACATACCAGTCAGCTGCTTGGCCCTTCAACTTGGTGGCAATGGCAGTTATCTTAGCCTCTTCGGAAGGGAAGCATGCTCCAAACTGCCTCATATAACTTTTAGCATTAGTTAAAAAGAAAGATAACTTTGTTGGATCCCCATCAAATTTGACAGAAAAGTATCTCACCCCCACTCCAGTTGGAGTGGAATCGGCAGCCACTTGAGTGGTTGGGCCCCAGGTTACAGTAGCTTTCCCTCTTCAGGGTGGGGACACTGGTGATTGAGCCCTGTGGGGTGGAGATTCATCCCGGAGCCGTCTCTGGTCCCGCTCTCCCGGCAGTCTGGATGGGAGGATGGGGGATGGTTGTGGGAAGCTGGGATCTCCTCCGCACCTCCCCTGCCCCTCCAGTGACAGAGACAGGTTTCTTAGCATGTACTCTATCAATTCTATTTTGGCTTCCATCACTCTTAGTCTCTCAGGGGTTTGAGAGTCCTCTCTCCGTCACGTGTTCGGCTTTCTCTCTGTTGACACTGTAGTAGATTCTTTGTCCGGGGTTAGCAGGAATCAATACTTCCAGGACGCTCGGGATGCTGTTGGCAATCCCTCGGGACGCTGTTGGCAATCCCTCAGAAATCCTGGGGATCCCATGGTTGACCTATCGAAGCCCATATATAAACTGGGAGCACAGAACTGTGACTTTTACAGATGGACTTTTACAGTAGGGGGTTCCCCTACTTCATCCCAGTTGATCAACTCTGTGAGCGATTCACTGGGTGCCAGTTGCTCTGGCTCTTCCCCATCGTCAGATTCCTCCACATCAGGATTGGAACTCGATTCATCCCGGGAGTCTGAAGGTTCTGGGGTGAGGTTCAGTTCTCCACTCTTGACCATCAAGCTAGCCATCTCCTCAAGTCCCTCAGTCGTGAGCTTGGACTCAGCCATTGTTAACTATTTTCCCTCGCAAGAAACTGATCTTGGTAGGGGCTAACGGTACAGCTTTGGGGATTCTCAGCTTTATGTAATGGTTGCCTATTCTAAAACACTATCAGACTCATGAGCAGGGATTCAAAGATATCTGATTTATTAAAGAATAGTATGCAGGATCACAGAGAAAGCTGAGAATGATGAAAGCACGCCAAATTCAAACTATAAACCCTCGGTGCAAATGAAATCCCTCCCCCCATAGAATCTTCCCAAGCTCACAATCCCAGGTGCTCCTAACGGTTTCTGATGGTCTGCGGGAAAAGTCCTTGAGCAGAGAAGATAACCCAAACACATCCCATTGTACTGATTTCACATACAGAGCTTGGTACAAGGTCTCACAGCAGCTCCCTCCCAAACAGAAACGCGCGTCAGCACCATGGCATGTGAAACGTTACGATGTATAAACTACATTGAATCAGTGAACATGACAGCTTAATTATTCTAGAATCTCATCAGTCACCTACTCTGTGTGTTTCTAGAAGAAACTGTGACAACATTTTGCACTGAGAGGTCTTGCAGAACATCATGTGCACATCCATTAATTAATTTTATTTAACGGCATGGACTTTGCAATAAATAAAACTGCAGAAAGAAAAGTGGCACCTTTTGTAATGGAATTCTAGATGTATGTGCCCTATAGCACACAGAAGAGGACACGTGGAATAGCAGTGTTGTAAACTACTGCAGAGCAACTGGTTTCTTTAGAGTTAAAATGAATAATATCTTATATTTTTTCCTGCACCTATCCACATGTTTTGCATTAAAAAAACCTTTTGTTATCTTGTTATTCAATTTTTTTTGCATGCCTTTGTTTTAAATTTATATTCTTTTTATGATCTTTTTATTATTTTACTTTTCTGTCAAATTACTGTTTATATACCACCATCACCCTTAATCAGGGCACTTTTACAAAGTATTGTAAGTGAAAGGGCAGATCTGTTTTTCAAGGAATTCACAAATATTTTACAATACCAATTAGGAACCTGAAAGAGGTAGCACACATTATTTCATACATTCCAAATGACTTGCTCTTTACTAATATAACAGCCTTTTACCAGCATTTTACCAATGTAGTAGTAAACTGTTCATTTGCAAAGAAATACTCTTAGTCAGACTAATGCTTTGCTGTACTCATTTAAAAACAAATAGTGCCAATTCTGTAGAAAATGATCAGATTAATATTTGTCTTTCACTGATGTAATATCTAAAAGGCATAAAAAAGAAGCCAAAGGTATTTCTAGAATGTTCTGCTTGGTCTTCAGTATATATTCAAAACTGGGGTACTTGGTAACCTTTGCACGGCTGGCAAAAGTTAATTCCTTATTAAAAAGGTTTACCTAGGATTTGCACCAGTAATTTAGCAAGCGAAATACAGTTCATACTACTTATTTACTTTGTAAGTCAGAAATGTTGCCTGTAACTTGCCAAATTTACAGTGTCCTTTCTTTTATTCCAAATTCAAAGTTGAGAAGGATTGATTTGTGTCCAATTCTTCTATGGTGGCTTCCTAAAGGTTAATCAAAAAGAAGGAAAGATGATTCCAACAGACAATATGGTACTGATTACACAAAGTAATCCATTATGCTGCAGACAAATCATGAGAAAAACCAGACATATTAGGCTGGGAGATGAATTGCATTATAGGCAGGCCTTCAGTCTGGAAACAGATTTATTTATATGCTATTGAAATTTGGAAATTTTGTGTGAAGTGCATTAGAGTTAGTATGAAATTTCATCTTGTCCTGAAAGCGTTTTCAGGGATAAAATGGGTAAGTGTGCATAAGTTTATTTATAGTTCATTTAAAAATAGATTCATAGCAATGCATTTAGATTTCTAAAATGTACTGTAGATACAGTAACCCCTTGTACTGAAATTTTAAATGCTGAATTTGATGTAATGTATAACATTGCTTACTCTATAAAGGAATAATGTGATGGAAATGTATGTATGTATAACATCTGATAATCTTCAAAATTCCCCCTTAACTTCAGGATTAATGAATGATTCTCAGTCTAGGAATATTTTTTGCCAAGTTTACAGATTGTGTGCTATTTTGAATATGTTTTACTTTTCTTTCATTTATATGCACATGTAAAATCTGGAAATTGAATCATAAATGCTTCAGAAGATGGAAGAAGGCACACAGGGTTCAAGCTATCTTCGATTCAATTCTCACCAATAGGAAATACATAGTGGACGAAGTGGAAGTAGTGGGAAATTTGGCTGAAATTCTTGATATTAAGGGAAATTAAGTTTAATTTCAAATACATTTATTGGACTTCAAAAAATGTTAATGGATTTAACATGTGATAAAAAGAGTCCATGGCTGGATAAGCTCATGGAAAAAGGAGCTCATGTTGAATGAAACTGAAGATCCTGAAAACACAATAGTAGACAATGCCACTGAGGAAAAAGAATCCAATGGGTCTGCAGAAAAAAATTAACAAAATCTAAAGGTCAAGAAGGAAGAGTAAACACATGTACTGTACAGTGGATCTATAGAATTTGTTTCAGGAAATGTAAGCTCAGAATGAACTGAAGCTAATATATATGTTTTGAACAATGAAAAGGATTTCTTCAGGTCAGATATGTTTAAAATAAAAAGAAAGAGAAAAGAAACAGTATCTGGGTCTTCAATAAATGTGGCAAAAGGGGAATAGATAACAAAGAAAAGGCAGAATGATTCGACTACTATTATACTTCTCTTTTAGAAGATATTCATCCATCAAACACTTATGAATTACTAGCTGATGAAGAAAAATTCTAGCTTGAGCTTGATAGAAACATCTATTCAGAGAATACTCAAGGACATCAATGAGTTCAGATCTCCAGGCCTAGATGGATTGTATTCCAGAGGCGATTATTGATGGTCTGACTGACTCTCTTTCTGTTATCTTTGAGAAGTCCCAGAGAATAGGTAAAGTAAAGTAACAGATGACTAGAGGAGGGCAAATGTCCCTATCTTTGAAAAAGGGGGAAGGAACTACAGAAGAGTTGATTTAAGATTGATCCCTAAAGATTCTAGAGCAAATCATAAAGACATCAAACAACAGTTTGAAAACTATTAAAATATCAGCATATTTTTTTTCAAAAACAACTATTGTCAAACCTTATTTCATGTATTAATTGGCTAACTTCTTCAGTTAGTTGCGGGAATGCTATACGCATAATATATGATCTTTAGCAAAACATCTGACAAAGTATTCCATGACTATCTGGTTAGCAAACTAATTAACTATGGGTGGGATGGCATATTAGGTGGAGCCACAGCTGGCTTGAAAACTACTCAGAGAGTGCTCATCAGCAATTCCCATCCAACAGTAGTATGATATTCAGGGGGTACCTGGGCATTTTATTCTTCATTATCTATGTGGATAAACAGATTGAAGAAATACATGTCAGATTTGTAGATTACACAAAACAGTTTGAGATACCTAATTCTCTAGAATTGATTGTTAAAGTCTGTGATACAACAACCCCCTAAAAATAACAAATGAATTTGTGTGATACTCCCTTTCCCTATGAATAAAAATAATGATTTAATTGTGGTTAGGGTTGGGCAAGAAAGAAATATAGCTGTTATTTTAATAATTTGTTTTTAACCTATATAATATATAAAACAAAGTCAGAACCTTTTTAGTTTTCTAAAATTGGATAAAAATACTGAACTCCACTAAAAACATATGGTTCCTCAATCATTCAAAAAACTATAGGCATTATGACCTATGAGGACAGGCTGAAAAGACTGAAAAGTTGTTCTGGAGAAAAGACTAAGGAGAGGCATTATATCAATGCTCGTTGGAGTTGTTTATTCATTTAGTCGCTTCCGACTCTTCGTGACTTCATCAGAGCTTCCTGTCGGTCGTCAACACCCCCAGCTCCCCCAGGGACGAGTCCGTCACCTCTAGAATATCATCCATCCATCTTGCCCTTGGTCGGCCCCTCTTCCTTTTGCCCTCCATTCTCCCTAGCATCAGCATCTTCGCCAGGGTGTCCTGTCTTCTCATTATGTGGCCAAAGTATTTCAGTTTTCCCTTCAATATCATTCCCTCAAGTGAGCAGTCTGGCTTTATTTCCTGGAGGATGGACTGGTTGGATCTTCTTGCAGTCCAAGGCACTCTCAGAATTTTCCTCCAACACCACAGTTCAAAAGCATTTATCTTCCTTCTCTCAGCCTTCCTTATGGTCCAGTTCTCACAGCCATATGATACTACGGGAAACACCATTGCTTTAACTATGCGGACCTTTGTTGTCAGTGTGATGTCTCTGCTCTTAACTATTTTATCGAGATTTGTCATTGCTCTTCTCCCAAGGATTAAACGTCTTCTGATTTCCTGACTGCAGTCAGCCTCTGCAGTAATCTTCGCACCTAGAAATACAAAGTCTTTCACTGCTTCTACATTTTCTCCCTCTATTTGCCAGTTATCAGTCAAGCTGGTTGCCATAATCTTGGTTTTTTTGAGGTTTAGCTGCAAGCCAGCTTTTGCACTGTCTTCTTTCACATTCATCATAAGAATCCTCAGTTCCTCTTCATTTTCAGCCATCAAAGTGGTATCATCTGCATATCTGAGATTGTTAATGTTTCTTCCAGCGATTTTAACTCCAGCCTTGGATTCCTCAAGCCCAGCATGTCGCATGATGTGTTCTGCGTACAAGTTGAATAGGTAGGGTGAGAGTATACAGCCCTGCCGTACTCCTTTCCCAATCTTAAACCAGTCCGTTGTTCCGTGGTCTGTTCTTACTGTTGCTACTTGGTCGTTATACAGATTCTTCAGGAGGCAGACAAGATGACTTGGTATCCCCATACCACTAAGAACTTGCCACAATTTGTTATGGTCCACACAGTCAAAGGCTTTAGAATAGTCACTAAAACAAAAATAGATGTTTTTCTGAAACTCCCTGGCTTTTTCCATTATCCAGCAGATACTGGCAATTTGGTCCCTAGTTCCTCTGCCTTTTCTAAACCCAGCTTGTGCATCTGGCAATTCTCACTCCATGAATTGCTGAAGTCTACCTTGCAGGATCTTGAGCATTACCTTACTGGCAAGTGAAATGAATGCCACTGTTCAATAGTTTGAACATTCTTTAGTGTTTCACTTTTTTGGTATGGGGATATAAGTCGATTTTTTCCAATCTGATGGCCATTCCTGTGTTTTCCAAATTTGCTGGCATATAGCATGCATTACCTTGACAGCATCATCTTGCAAGATTTTGAACAATACAGCTGGGATGCCGTTGTCTCCTGCTGCCTTGTTATTAGCAATGCTTCTTAAGGCCCATTCAACCTCATTCTTCAGGATGTCTGGCTCTAGCTCACTGACCACACCATCAAAGCTATCCCCGATATTGTTATCCTTCCTATACAGGTCTTCTGTATATTCTTACCAACTATTCTTGATCTCTTCTTCTTCTGTTAGGTCCTTGCCATCTTTGTTTTTGATCATACCCATTTTTGCCTGGAATTTACCTCCGATGTTTCTAATTTTCTGGAAGAGGTCTCTTGTCCTTCCTATTCTATTGTCTTCTTCCACTTTCACACATTGCTTGTTTAAAAATAATTCCTTATCTCTTCTGGCTAACCTCTGGAATTTTGCATTTAATTGGGCATATCTCCCCCTATCACTGTTGCCTTTTGCTTTCCTTCTTTCTTGGGCTACTTCTAGTGTCTCAGCAGACAGCCGCTTTGCCTTCTTGGTTTTCTCTTTCTTTGGGATGTATTTTGTTGCCGTCTCCTGAACAATGTTGCGAACTTCTGTCCAGAGTTCTTCCGGGACCCTATCTACTGAGTCCAGTCCCTTAAATCTATTCTTCACCTCCACTGCATATTCCTTAGGAATATTAGTGAGCTCATATCTAGCTGATCTGTGGGTCTTCCCTAATCTCTTTAGTCTGATCCTAAATTGTGCAGTAAGAAGTTCGTGATCGGAACTACAGTCAGCTCCAGGTCTTGTTTTTACCGACTGTATAGATGTCCACTACCTTTGGCTGCAAAGGATGTAGTCAATCTGATTTTGGTGTTGTCCATCTGGTGAAGTCCATGTATAAAGCCATCTCTTATGTTGTTGGAAGAGAATGTTTGTTATTCAGAGTGAGCTGTCTTGGCAAAATTCTATCAGCCTATGTCCTGCTTCATTTTGTTCTCCCAGGCCATGCTTACCTGTAATTCCAGGTGTCATTTGACTGCCCACCTTAGCATTCCAGTCTCCCGTGATGAAAATAACATCTCTTTTAGGTGTGTTGTCCAGTAGGTGCTGCAGATCCTCATAGAACTGCTCTACTTCAGCTTCTTCAGCATCTGTGGTTGGGGCGTATATTTGGATCACTGTGATGTTAGATGGCTTGCCCTGAATTCAAATTGAGATCATTCTATCGTTTTTTGGATTGTATCCAAGCACTGCTTTAGCCACTTTACTATTAATTAGGAAGGCTACTCCATTTCTTCTGTGGTCCTCTTGTCCACAGTAGTAGATCTGGTGGTCATCTGATGTGAAGTGGCCCATTCCGGTCCATTTCAGTTCACTGACGCCCAAAATGTCTATCTTTAATCTTGACATCTCACCAATAACCACATCCAATTTGCCCTGGCTCATAGATCTTACATTCCAGGTTCCAATGGTGTGTCAATCCTTAGAACATCGGATTCGCCGTTCACCACCAGCACCATCGGCCGCTAGCCTTCCTTTTGGCTTTGAGCTAGCTGCATCATCATGTCTGGGGCTATTTGAACTCATCCTCTGTTCCTCCCCAGTAGCATTTTTACCATCGTCCGACCTGGGGGTCTCATCTTCCGATGGTATACCAACATATCTCTGGTTGTACTGATCCATTTAGTTTTCACGGCAAGAATACTGGTGTGGGTTGCCATTACCTTCCCCAGGGATCGCATTTAGTCTGACCTCTCTGTCATGGCCTTCCCGTCTTGGGTGGCCCTTCACGGTTTAGCTCATGGCATCATTGAGGTGCTCAAGCTCCAGCACCACGACAAAGTAACGATCCTTTGCTGAAGATATCAATGCTCAGGTACATAAAATTGTGCCATAGAGAACATGGTCAGGAACTATTTTCCATTTCCACAGAAACTAGGACCAGAAATAATGTGTATAAGTTACAGCTACCAAGATTTTGCTTACACATAAAGAAAAGCTTCCTAACAATAAGATCTGAACAACAGTGGAATGGTCTACCTATGGAGGTTGTGGGCTTTCCATCTCTGCTAGTTTTAAGAAGATGCTGGGCCACCATCTCTCAAGGATAGTTTAACTGATTTTTCTGTATACTGCAAAGGATTGGACTGGATGAGCCTTGTGATCCCTTACAACTCCATAATTCTATGATAAAGATAGATGTCAGTAACACTCAATTTGGGCTGAAGGCTTAACAGAATAAATCTAGGGTCAGTGCTTTTCTAAATACCATGAGAGAGGGAGCTTTACAAGCATTGTCAAATAAATAAAATTATGTCCAGTGATGAGAAATTGAAGGATTTGGGAATGTTTCAATCACACTTTAAAAATGCCTGAAAGGATGTCAGACAAATGAAGTTCAAGATCTATTCCTTATCATTCCAGGTTGCAGGATTTATAAGATATGGAATACTGATCTTAAGATAAAAGAAAACAAATTCTGGTTCCATGTTAGGAAGAAATGCCCTAATAGAACAGGACATGCTCCGAAAATGATCTAGAGGTCCTTCAGACTTTGTGTCAGAGCAGCATCTCCCTGCTGCTCATTAAAGTAGCATGATTTTATTCAGGGTTTCATGTGAGCATGAACAAAGAATGCCACTGCTGTATGGATTAAAATTGATGTGACTGCTAAAGCAATGGCATATTTTGTTTTGTTTCAAATTTACAGAGATGCCTGAAAGAAAGTTGAGCTGCTTTAATGAGCAACACAGAACTGCAATACTCATGATCACATGAGGTCTGAAGAACTTCTTCCAAATTATTTTCAAAGTGAGTATGGTCCTACTTCCTCATGGTAGGGATGGTTTGGCAATGAACCAATTACTGAGAAATATAGTGAGCTCCCTTTCACTGGATGTCTTCAAGCAGAGGTTGGACAACTAGGGTATGCTTTAATCTGCATTCCTACATTGACAGTAGTTTGGTCTCAGTGACCTTTAAGTGACCCTTCAAGCTGTATGACTCTAAGTACTTTAATTCTGTTAATTGACTGATGGTCATAAGGAAGGGTGGATTTACAAACTGGTTTCAATTGTAATGCATTTCTCAGTCACCCATGAATCAACGTGCTTTACCAATTCTCCATTTACACTTTACAGATAATGTGAGTACATTTGTATGTGTAATCACCTCCTTGAAAAGAAGTAGGTATCTTCTAGGACAGTGCTTCTCAACCTTGGCAGCTTGAAGATATGTGGACTTCAGGCAGCAGATTCTGGGATCTGGTGTCACGTTATTGGAGAAAATGGCATACGGCCTCTAAACTGCCCTATGTTTCTTAGCTAGCCTGTTGTCTTCTGGGATGGTGGAAGCAGCATCTCAACTTCAGTGTTGAAAAAAATACTGCCAATCCAGCTGGCTTTTTGGAATTAGAAAGGGCCACCTTCTTCTTCCCAAATGTTTTGGGCTAGTTCTGTTTAAGAATTTTCTGTTAAAAACTTGGAATTTCTGCATACTTTTGAGGCCTGCTTGTCATACGAGGCAGAATATTGCCTGAAAAAAATTCATGGAATCAACTAGAGCCTCCATTCTCTGGAAGTGAAACCTTTTTAATACATCCCTTAGCTGTATCGATTTGGGTATCCTTCTTTGTTCTAAATGTAACTGAGCAATGTTCTGTCCATGACAAAGGAAATAATCCCATCAAGTGACTTTACAACAACATAATCTGCAGAAATTCAAAGAAGTTTTCCTGCTATGACACTAAGATTGATGATCTGATAATATTCACTACTCAAACTTATATTAAGGCTTAGCTGTAAGGGCTAGTTCAAAGGTGCCCTAACCTTTTCATGTGGGAAGTGATGCAATTATGAAATCACTTTCATTCTCCTAAAAACAATTATCTGTCCCCAGACCCTGCATTTCTCCTCTGAATCACCCATTCTCAGCCATTATTTTCTTCAAAAGGCATTGAGAGTTTAGCTTTCCAAGAATCAATAATGAATTTTTGTTCTGTTTTCCATAAATATTAATGCAGTTGGGACTGACTTCCAGTATATTCTCAGGAATTATTGCACACATTATTTCCTCCCTCATATCTTTCCACAAATTGCTCCTTCTTTAAAAACTGTATGCTGCATAAGGCTACCAGATCAGGCCTGAAAAAAACCCAAGCAACTACTAGATGGCAGCAAAGAGTTCAAGTTTTCTGTATCTCCTGCTGCAATCCAGATGTTTGCAGCCTAGATCTGATAGCCTGATTCTGTGGGAATAAGGCAGAGGGCAGTAAGGATGTGCAATGAAGCAAGTAAGACAGTGGTTGGACATTTTATTTATATTCACTTATGCTATGCTAGGCCATATAAACTAGTAACTTGGTTCTTTCTTCACTTTAAGGCAAAACCAAGCATCAAATATTTTATAGCTGAAAATAAAATAGCAGACTAACCTGAAAAAGCCAGTTTCTGGGAATCAGGGCAATGCCATGTCAGCTGAGACCATCTACTAGGAGGCTAGGATGTTTTCTAAAATATGTTTGTTGTTTATTCATTTAGTCGCTTCCGACTCTTCGTGACTTCATGGACCAGCCCACGCCAGAGCTTCCTGTTGGTCGTCAACACCCCCAGCTCCCCCAGGGACGAGTCCATCACCTCTAGAATATCATCTATCCATCTTGCCCTTGGTTGGCCCCTCTTCCTTTTGTCTTCCACTTTCCCAGCCTCCATTTATTGGTTTTGGCAATGCTGTACACATCAGACAGATGGGCCGCAGGTTTCTTTTCCTGTATTTCCTTGTTTATCTTGATCTTAAGAGATAGGGAAGCTGTTAGGTGTGTGGAAGGGAAAAATACAGTTCACAGGAGCAGAGTTAAAATCTACAAAAAGAAGCACAAATGTGAAGTTGCTGCCTTTCTTCTTGCCAAGAGTCTGGGCCTTTATAGTGATGAGATAGGCAGAAATTTGACCAGTTCCCAAGCATGGAGGTAGGAAATCATCACTAAGTTCCTCCTGTGTCAAGGTAAGGAAATATGAACATTACATATAATAGAGCAAAATCTTGAGTTACTCTGAGCTGCCTGGAAATCAATACCCCAAAGATTAATCTGGTAGAAAATGCTGACAAAATAATTTCATTTCAATGCGATTTCATATAGCCTATTTTATTCCCCCATTGAGTTGAATGTTTCTGTATTGGCAAGGTACACCAAAAATAAAGCAGAAAGACTATGTTCCCTCAGACATAGTTTATTTGTGTAAGACAATCCTAAACAGATTTATTCAACAACAAATATCACTGAATGAAGTGAAGTATGCTCCTTATGTGGTATAGTAACAATTGGCAGATTACTATTCCTGTTTAAAAATAGCTGAGCTTCAAAGAGGCTTGAGAGAGAGTGACTGAGTTTTTTCTGCCCCCTTCAGTCCCCTGTGCCATATCAAATGCTGATGGTGAGTTTCCTGAATTTCAGAGTACAAGGACCATTATCAAAATGAGCAAACCAGAAAAGTCCCAGTGCACTTATATCTCTCTCTGTGTGTGTATGTATGTCTCTCTGTGTAAGATATGTTATCTGTCATCTATCGTCTATCGTCTATCATCAATCATCTATTGCTATAGCTATCTATATCATCTATATCTACCTACATTCTTAGAATCAGAATGTTATTGATTTGTTGTATCAAATAATAATAGTCAAATAGTAGTAGTCAAAAGTTCCTAATTACTGATAATCAGAAAGTTTTGACTATTCAGAATTTGGTTAAAATCATCAATGTATGTTTCCAAGGGTGAGGACCACAAACTGAGGAAAATGGGATTGTCACATAGTTTGAAAATGAATTCTTATTAGATTCCTGGATGAAAGAATGGCAAGTCAGTTGAGAGCATCATTGAAGATTGGTATGAGATATAATTAGGGTCTCTATCACAATTACACATCTTGAGATCTCATAAATAAATAAATAAATCAGCAATTGGAGGGGGGTAAATTACTGAACTGGGCAAAATGATGAAGGTCTAGGGATAAGTATAGATCTATTTAATTCCTGACATAGATGCATCCTAACTAAAAGACTAGGAGATAGGAATCAAATCTGCTTTAAATGCATCACATTTGCCTTGCAGAAGCGTTCTTCACTTTTGACTACATATTGTAGTTTGGCAAGCAAAAGTCATGATTCAGACAACTAAGTAGTTCTTCAGTCTTTTTATTTACATACATACATACATACATGGGTTAAAGAGGTATTACGTGCAAGTTCAGTGATGAATGACTAGGTCACCCAACTATGACATGCACATGTGAATAAGTCATTTCGATCCAATACCACTGTAAATCAAGAGTAAGCAACTTACCTCATATAGCCCACAATTTTTTTGTGGCCCCTTGCAGCCAGCTCTAGAAAACTGCAAAAACTCTACTCCTTCCATGTGTATAAAAGGTACACATTTTGTACTGGTACCAAAAATATTCTGATGCTATATATTTAATCAAAAAACATTCCTCTACCCTGATACTATGGATATGAAGGAAAAGCTGAAGTCATAAAAACCTCATTATTGGGACAAATGGTGCAATAGCTTACATTAAACTGTATCTGATAAATATGGACCCATTACTTGTGTTAACAATGACTAAGAAATCTCTTCGAGTGTATTCTTTTGTTCCAAAGTATTAGACAGACTAAATCTGTAGAGAGAGAAAAAATAACCTTTGTCATGTAAGAAATGGTTTGTCTATTCCTCTCAGCATTTACCATTCAAATACCTAAATCTGGGTTGATATAAATAACCTGAGGCAGAGTTTTAAAATCTTTACTTATTTAGTTGTCTTACTTAATTAGGGATTATCTCATTTTCAATAGGCTATTCGCTTTTATAATCCCTTTACTTTTGATTAGGTTTACATTTATACCTGAATGAATGTATTTAACAGCTTTCCAAATGCTCAGTGCTCATGTAGAAACATAGTAACATTTCAGTGCTTTTATAAGATATTTTGCTCAGAAAATACAAAATGTTTTCAGGAGAAGAGGTAACAAGGTACATCAGCAAGAAACATGAAATCCATTAAACTCTCTGAAATATTAGCCTTTCAATGCTAAGTGGAAAAACCAGCATGCGTGTCCAGAAAAACCTTGTTGCCCGTTAGCAATCAGTCCCGTGCTGGGTTTCACTCAGCTGTGACGACAAACCTAACAATCTCGTTTTGGGGAGGAGGGCAGGGGATAATAAAACTTTTAATATTTGCTGACTCTTAGAGGAATACCTTGAGAAAATCGTAAGCAAAGTGTGATGCTCACTTCATCCTCTCAGTTGTACAAACGGAATATCCAGTAGCTCACCCTCTTCACTTCTGTAGCTATAATTGAACTTGAAGTCCTTGGTTCATATCTGGTAAGAGTCCATGGTCTGTGGCTATGGGTTTACTGACATTCTGTAGTATACTCCTATATTTTTGCTTGTCATGGGCAAGTTTTATTTCTATCAGGTTGAGTCTAAGTTTTATAAGATCTTCTTCCACATAATTTTAACCAAGTTTTCTTTGGAGCTGATGACAGTATTTTCTAACTCATGGGACATGGTTTTCCACAGGAATCGTTAAGGAAGTTGGCATGGGGCCACGAGGAAGATGTGCTTTAGAAGCATTTGATGCTTCTAAAGTTCATCAACCACTATAGGTTGGTTGCATTTATTGCATATTTAGTTATATTTACATTTATTGATTGAATAAGTTGGCTTACACTTATTGTAA
Source organism: Candoia aspera (assembly GCF_035149785.1). NCBI lineage: Eukaryota > Metazoa > Chordata > Lepidosauria > Squamata > Candoiidae > Candoia > Candoia aspera. Next base: position 117,975,076 of record NC_086155.1, on the reverse strand, counting down.
TCATCATACTGTTCTAAAACAGTCACCAGCTCCTCTCTGTCAGCCATTCAACAAAGGCAAGGTAAAACAAGAGACAATGCAGTGACTCTAAGAACACTAATTTATTGTTATAGGGTATAATAACAGAACCTTGAAAGGCTGTTCAAGTTTCCATCTGTCCCATCTTATACTAAACAAAATCAAAACAAGGTTATTTTGAATTTCTCACCACTTGCTTCCATCTCTGGACTGTGTTAACATTCCAGCCAGTCCCTGTGTAATGATTCTTCTATACATTTTCTAAGGTCATCTTTAAATTCCTTGACACTCACTCTGCCTGTGCCCAGGCCCCATCCCCCCACATTCCCAGATGAAATGAATGGGAATATTGTAAAAAAAAAAAAAAAAAAAGAGCTAAAGATGCATTAGTTAGGATTACATGAATTAGCTTTTATAAGAGAAGAGTCAACAAAGTTTACCAGCCAATGATATGAAAAAGGCGGTATTAAATATTGTTTGACATTACAGTAAAATGTAATAAGCAAAATAACCTCAATATAAGAAATAAAAGTTTATTATAAAATAATCAAACAAAAACTGTCCAGAGCCTACACAGACAGTATATTTCACTGTTAACTTTGTCAACCAATCAGTTTAATTAATTGACCTATTGATTAGATTGGCTATGTTTGCTTTAACCATAATACTAAATAAAAATACACAGATACTAGATGGGATATGTACCCCTATATGTATGAGGAATAGAATTCTAGTATATGTTCATTGTACACCATATTTTTTCCTTCTCCTCTCCATAAAACTACTTTACAACAAAGTACCACTGTTTCTTTGAAGCACGTAAAAACCAGCACCAAAAATAAATCCATTAACAGAAGCAATTAAGCAACATTTGATAATCATGCTGCAATTCATGCAATTATCAAATGGCTATTTAGATATGGGATTATGTCACTTCTTCGAATTAAGAAACTGGAAATAAATTAGGGCTGAATTAAGAGGTTGGAAGTAAGCCTTGAAATCTTTAATACATGGAAGTGGGAGAGATCATGAATGGCTGCAAAACAATGGAATACAGCTTCAAAGATTTACATGCTGGGTACACAGTGAAGTATCACTGAAACTCATTGATATTTCTGTACATTTTACCCAAATGGGACAGAACTTTTTAGAACTGCGGTCTCCAACCAACCTGTCAAACCTGCTGCCAGAAAATGAATAATTTTTTTGACATGCATTGTAGGGAGAAGAGAATTTACTAATGCAACGTTGGTGATAAATGTGCCTTTTAATATACATACTCTGTGTGTGTGTGTACTGTATGTGTATGTGTGTGTGTGTATGTGTGTATCCAACTTATAAAAGATTTACTTGTTTACTTGTAGTCCACTGCAGTAGAAATAATTCTGTGTAACAGTAAACTTGTATATATTATTTTGTTTCTTCAGCTATAAGGACAAACAAGGAGCAATAAAAAGCACCTTTCTCCTGGGTCACTAGTAATATTACTCAGCACCAGTTCTAGTTTTTGATTATTCATTAGGCTTTGCCCATTGTAATGTTAATATGTTCATAACAAATAAAGATTATAGATTTGAAGAGATGTACCTTCTATTCATTACAATGAGACTCAGTTGAGTTCCTGTGCACAGGAGGAGTTGCAATAACTTGCATATGGAAAATCTGCAGCTTTTGCACAAGTCTGTTTCATAAAAAATCTCATCTGAGAAATTTTGATCTTTTAATTTTGCATTGTTCCAGTACTCTTAGTATTTTTATCTCCTACTCTGTTTTTCCCTTGGTAAAAATTGTAAGTGGATATGCACTTATAAATGTATTCTGAATTTATCCGTTCAGATTACATTGTGCAACAAGGATAGAAACCTGAAAGTATAACGCCAAAGAATTTCCCAACTATTTCTAATCCATATATGTGAATGTTGCTACTCTTAAGCTGTTCCTCCTCACTGTATACACATGTCCTTGCTGACCATTTTCTCCCACAATTTCCCCCTTCAATCCTTTATCCTGGGCTTCTGTCATGCAAATGAACTAATGCAAACGAGGGCAGAGGTGTTGCCAATATTCTCTGCACTTGAATTTCTTCCCAGAACTTCTTGTTCCAAAGGAGAGCCGAGATTTAGAGTTGTTTGTTTGTATATGCTGCCCTCCCTCTTAGTGGCTCTTGGTGGCTGACAATTGACAGTAAAAACATCACTTGCATCTATTAAAAAATAAAATTGTATTATAAAATAAAATATCATAATGATAATAGACATAAAACACAAACTTGAAAACAACAGTATTATTTTATTTGTTTGTTTGTTTATTTAAAACATTTATATAGCTGCCCATCTTAAAACAACTCAGGGCAGCTTACAACCAATAAAACAGTATAAAAACAGTATAAAACAACATTGAACAGTATAAAAACCAACAGCAATTTAAAAAAACAGAAAAACCAGGCACTGTAGCCATTTTAAAAAGTCTGGGAAAATAAATATTGTTTGAGTCTTCTTCTTATACTGCTATAAAAAGGGGCTGTTTCAAATTCAGTGACAAGTTAGTCCTTAATGTGGTTCTCCCCACTCAGAAAACAAAATTCCTGCTGATGTCAAACATGTCCATGATGGGACCCCTAAAAAGTGTCCCACTGATGACCTAAGAGTATAGGATGGACAGTCCCTTTGAGCCAAGCTCAACTTGTGGTGACTCCTTGGACACAGTTGCACCCAGTCACTGCTTCCTGATTGCAATGTGAGTTTTTCAGGGACAGCCTGGTTCCTGCATGAGCCCAGGGAAAGGTACAGCTTCTTTCAAGAGGTGCCAACAGCAAATATGTCAACACTGGAGCTGAAGCACCTTCCCTGTTTCAGATCAGAATAGTGCACAATTCTAGAAGAGGTGACCCTATGATTTGCTTGGGCCTAGGTCATATAAAGCTTGGGCCTAGGTCATATAAAGCTCCTCCATATAATACACCATTGTGAGCACCTTGAACTGGGCTCAGAATGCAGGGGACAATTTGTGAAGCTGTTTCAAGAGAGGGGTAGCGAGGAAGCCCTATTGCTTGCTCACGCTGCTGCTGCTGCTGCATTCTAAGTCAGCCGCAATATTTGGAGTGCTATCAAGGGCTACTGCGTGAAGAGCATATTGCAATACTCCAGCCTTGAGGTTACTGTCAGCCTTGTGAGGTAGTCCAGACAAGAAGCGCACCCAGAAGTACTAGTTCTAACTTTATTGTAAGGTTTACATTAACAGAACCTTGCAAGTCTGAAAGTACATCTCTCCCCCGCTTGCCTTTACAGCCCAAGAAACTAGGGAGGGTCCCTTCTGAGACGTTTGCCACGGCCCCATTCCTTCTGCGGACTCAGCTGCTGCTTCTCTGGCTGTTGTCTAGTCTGCGGCTCTTCCCCGTCTCCCAAGGTCATTCCCACACACCATTACAGTTCCAAGACATGAATCACCACCCCCAGATCTCATTGCTCCCATAGATTTTTCTTCTTGCTTGTATGGTAGCATTTCATAATGCATGCAACCGCAAAGTGGAGTGAATGTACAGCCATGGAAAAAAAGAACTGGACACTGAAGGGAATAGCTCTTTGCTGTTAAATGTTTTATTTTAGAAATTATTGTAGTTACAATAGTGTTCAGGAGAAATGGGATCCAGAACCAGAGGGACAATAAAGGAAAAGAATAGGGAAATAGAACAGTCACGGTGCTCCATTTTTAGCACTCCTTTTTCCTTTGACTTTCTTATTTTATGCTTCCTTTTCTAGACCCATACTTCTGTGCCTTCTTTGTCCTTTCCGTGCCTCAAGCACTGCAGTCAGTGTCAGAGATTGCCTCAGAACCAGAAAATCCCTTGTTGAAAGACACTGCAGCATTTACTTATTGATTCAGTGCCATCACCTACTCACCTCTGTTATCACTATGCTGAGTTCCATGGGAACAGATAGCATTATATTCCATAGTAACAAAGAGAAAATTTTAGTCTGGGTGACAAAGATTACAAAGAGCATAATGTGAACATCAGTAAAGAGCAGGAAATCAGACATAACTCCAATTATCACTTAAAAAAACCCTTGTCCCTATCCCTTCTCAAAGCTGATACCACACAAAACATGTAGTAAGAAAGATCTATTTACGCTTTTCCATGTTTTTAGCCAATAAATTAAAAGTCCTAGTGATAATTGAAATATACACTATCTGGGGAAGGAAGTTCCTAGAAGACTTCTTTAAAAATCCTGCTGAGAAGTGTTGCTGCCCTGTTAAAAAAGGGGATGTAGCTGTGATTGACCAATAGTATATTTCTCTAAAACGATGAGGTGCAAATTGTAAAGAGCATTAGAGAATGGCCTTGAAGGACAGTGGGAAGATCTGTTACCACGGCAACCATCAGACAAGCCCATTCCAAGAAACTAATTTGAGAAAATGCCTCAGACAGGCCCCTCCCTAATTCACCTGAAGATAAAGTGAGGGAGGAGGGAAGCACATTTAGACTTGCAAAGTTGTGTTACTGTAGCTGTTCTAATAAAAGTAGTTTTAGATCCACATGGCATTGGCTTCTTAGTCTGATCTGCTCTGTAGAGCTGACAATTGTTCCTAATTTGTTTCTACCTTTCTAACTCAGTTTTTATTTTAAAATAATGGTGATTTGACTGAATTTCTAAACATTTTAAAACATGCAGATAAAATGCCATTATTATTTACATGCAACAGCAAGTGATATATTAGGGGATTTTGCCAGCTTCGCAAAGTACTTGCTCTGCTCTTCTGCAGGGTGGGGGTGGGGGCTCAGTGGTATAATATACTCTGCAAAGTAGTTCAATATTGTTATCTAGTTTCCTAATGTGACAGGGGATTTTTTTTTAGAGAAAATGAGATGCAAGAGAATTATTAAACCATTGTAGTAATTCCTCATGCAAGCAAACTTTGGCTTAAGATATTCCAAAGAGTAGAACATAGGGAGGAAAATGCCAACTAAACAGGAAGGGTACAGCAAAGGCATTGGGACATAAGATTACATAGCTAACATTAAGTGGACAAGAGAAAGAACAAGAAAATATAAGAAACAGGTTTAACTTTGCTTTATTGACCAAAGTAAGGCTCTTGATTGTGTAGATGCACAATGTGGAATATATTAAGCATAGAGCATGCCAAAACATTTAATTCTTCTTTTGAAGAATCTTTATAATGAATAAGAAGCTACTGTAAGAGTTTAACTTGAAGAAACAGAATGGTTCAGAATAGGAACTGAAAAAAAGATGTATATTATCCCCATATATATTGAATGCATAGAGAATATATTATAAAAACAGTGGTAGAATTAAACTTGGGAGCTGAAATGCTACTAGTTTAAGATATGCAGATTTATAAACATTTCTTGATAGCCGAAAGTAAAGAATACTTAGAAAAGCTCATTATGAGAGTTAAAATAGAAAGTGAAAAATCTGGGTTAATGTTAAATATTAAGAGGACAAAAGTAACATTAATGTTAACTGAACTGGCATACCCAGCAAACTAAAGTTGAGAGCAAAGAAATGACAATAATTTTAGAAAGACAGGCAATTACAGATTTAAACAAGAATGTGAAAGATGAGGATATTTCTACGATAGCAAAGATTAGAACAGTCAAAGCAGTGGTCTTTCCACTGGTAATAAAGCTGGACAGTGGGAAAGAATTGAAGAAAATAGATCCCTTTGAATTAGAGATCTGGGTATAGTTCTTAAGAATACCATGGACTGGAAGATGAACCAACCAACCAATCAATCCTTGACTAAATAAAGACTGATCACACCCCTGAGTTGCTGATCATCAGACAGAAATTCATAATTCATATAGTTTAGGGGTGTGTGAGGAGCAGGTAAAGGGGCAGAAAAAGTATTCTCGCAAAGTTGAAGGAAGTTGAACAGGAACAGAACAGATCAGATTAAGGGCTGGGATCAAAGAGATTCCTGCATTGCTCTTGGAAGGACGGTGTGATATTGTATGAGACAGGTTGAGATGGTAGCATCCCTGCAGACATCAGAAGCTGAGCCTGACTCAACAGTACCAAATTAATGTGAGTGAGATGCAGGGGAGCTGCTGTTTGTACTTTATTGAAAACTCTAGAAGTATTCTTTTAATTTTTTTTTAATTTAATGGTGTCAAACAAGCCTGCAAACTCTCTCTTTCCTGATGCAGGGCAGGCCTTGGTACTGATGCTGTCTAACATGCTCAGAAATTAGTATTTTCTCCTGTATTATTGCAATGCATAACTCCACTGCAGCATTATCTGAATCTCTCTCTGTTATTTAGAGAACAGAGCCTAGGGATAGTCTATAAGATGAACTCTCCATTAACAGAAACAAAGGAATCTAGGGAAAATATTTATTGATTAAGTTTCTATCCTCCCAAATGGTGCTTGAGTTGGTTAGCAATAATTAAGAAAAAAGAATCACAATTAAACATAAATAACTCAGTTGAAACAGTTAAAACACATCAATAAAAAGTCACAAAAGTGCCCACTCATGAGAGCCAGTGTCAGGAATGCCTAAGACTAAATAAAAGACTCAGACTCTAAAGCAAGTTTAAGCTCTGGCTTTTATTTAGAATAGAATGCACACCAGTAGAAAGCTGAGAGTGAGGGAAGCACGCCAAAAGTTGAATTAAATAGTCTTGCGCCAAACAGCGCTCCACCCCTACACTCGCCGGGTGTGCCCCACGAGTTTCACGGGGTAACAGGCCATCAATACTTGATAGGTGAGAGGTCGTCCAGCCCCATTCGCCTTGGGCATTGCCCCGTTTATCTTTCTGTGGAGTAATGGTCCATTACCAGGCGATTAGACTTCGGTATTCCTTGAAAGCACCCGGACGCGCCCTTCCGAACCTCGCCCTGATCCTTTCCTTGACAATGGTGTTAATGGTCGATTACCGGGCAATGAGAGCTTGTAGATCTCCCAAACCCATTACCTTCTTTTGTCCGGTTTTATCGCCCATCCCTCTCCAGTCATTGACAAGCCTCCGCGCTTTGTCATGTGAGCCGTTGCGATGTCGCAAACATTGCAATGGTGATCATGACATACCGCCCCCCTAAAGAACATTAAGCCGAGGGCTTGGAGGGATATGCCACATGGAAGTTGCAGATTAGCTCGGGGGCCTGAATGTCGTGGGCAGCGACTCACTCAGGGTGGGGAAAGTGTTTCCAGCGCACTAAGTATTGGAGGGAGCTACGAAGCTTGCGGGAGTCAAGAACCTCCTTGACTTCGAAGTGCTGCTGTCCGTCGATCATGACGGGTGGGGGGGGAGTGCGTGGATGCCACCGGGAGGGGTCACTGGCCGGCTTGAGTAAGCTGCAGTGGAACACAGGGTGCAGCCACTTCAAATTATGAGGTAGACCCAAACGCACCGTGACCGGGTTCACAATTTGTATAACCTGAAAGGGGCCAATAAATTTGGGGGCCAGTTTTCTGGAAGGCTGGGGTGACTTGATAAATTTAGTGGAGAGGTAAACCATGTCCCCTACTCGAAAAGGCGGCTGTTGGCGTCTGTGCCTGTCAGCCTGAAGTTTGTATGCGGTCTGTGCCTCCTTGAGAGCATCCTTAATGATGGGCCAGGAGTCTGCGAGTTTAGAACCCCAATTACAGGCTGCCACTACTGGAGACGGGGGCTGTGGAAGCTCGAGAATGGGAATGAAATCCCGACCCAACACCAACCCGAAGGGGGTTTGTCCCATGCTTTGATGCACAGCGTTGTTGTATGCAACCTCTGCAAAGGGGAGCAAATCCACCCAGTCATCCTGGTGGTAGTTGATGTATGAGCGGAGGAATTGTTCCAGGGTGGCATTGAGGATCTCAGTAGATCCATCCATCTGGGGATGCCAGGAGGTTGACAATGCTTGCTCAGTGCCAATTAATTTCAAAAAGGCCCACCAAAACTGTGAGGTAAATTGTGTGCCCCTATCGGTCACCAAGCGAGAGGGGCAGCCGTGAAGGTGGTACACGTGCACCAAAAAGAGCTTCGCCAGCTGTTGTGCTGACGGGATAGAGGCACAGGGGACAAAATGAGCTTGTTTGGAAAAGTAGTCTTTGACTACCCAAATGACTGTTTTCTTTTGACTGGGTGGTAAATCCACGATGAAATCCATAGAGATTTCGTCCCAAGGGTGTGGAGGGTTAGCCACGGGCTGCAGCAGCCCCTGGGGTTTACCGGATGGCCGCTTAGACATTGCGCAAACAGGGCAGGATGCCACATATGTTTTGACATCCTTCCTCAGCGAGGGCCACCAAAATTGGCGTCGGGTCAAGTGGAGGGATTTGAGGAACCCGAAATGACCAGCCTGTTTGCTGTCATGAGACCGGCTGAGGATAGTTGACCGTTGCGAGTCAGGGACGTATAAACGACCCTCCACCCAGGCGAGGTCTTGTTCCATGGAGACCTTGGCAGGGTTAGCAAGGAGCCAGGGATCAGATTTTAATGCGAGTGCAAAATCTGCACGCAACCCACCCGGCATCTGTGGTTGCTGGTGGCCCAGGGCGGGCTGTGCCGGAGTCGTTCGCAAGGGGGGGAGGGCTGTTCTCGAGCGCGGCTCCGGGTGACAGCGACCAAACCCAATTGAGACTCCGAGAGCACAGTCCCCACGATGTCGGAGACAGGCTCCACGTCCTGGGGCAGTCGGGAAAGGGCATCTGCCAAAAAGTTCTTTTTCCCTGGAATAAACTTCAGCTGAAAGTTAAAACGGCTGAAAAATTGAGCCCAGCGAATCTGCTTAGGGCTGAGGCGCCTGGGCGTGCGAAGCGCCTCGAGGTTGCGGTGGTCTGTCCAGACCTCAAAAGGGCAAGTCGCCCCTTCTAACAGGTGACGCCAAGCCTCCAGTGCCACTTTTACTGCAAATGCCTCTTTTTCCCAGACATGCCAGCACCTTTCCGTCTCGGAAAATTTCCGGGAGAGATAGGCACAGGGCTTCAAGAGTCTGGCAGGGTCCTTTTGCAATAGGATAGCCCCAATTGAAAAATCAGAGGCATCAGCCTGCACGACAAAAGGCTGTTCGGGGTCGGGATGGGATAGAATTGGCTCCGCTGTAAAGAGAGCTTTCAACCGGTCGAAAGCAGCCTGACTGGTGGGAGTCCAATTGAGCACAGCCCCTGGGTTTTTTACCTTGCGCGTTTCCCCAACGCCTTTGGTCTGCAACAAATCAGTCAAGGGCAGGGCAATTTCTGCAAACCCTTTTGCGAAGGATCTGTAGAAATTTGCAAATCCCAGGAAACTTTGGAGTTGGCGCCGGGTGCGCGGGCGCTCCCAGCTCAAGACAGCCTGGACCTTAGCAGGATCCATTTTGATGCCCTTATCTGAAATCCTGTAGCCTAAGTAATCCAGGCGCAACTTGTGGAATTCGCACTTGGAAAGCTTAGCATAAAGTTTAGCATGCCGGAGCTTGGTGAGAACCTGTCTTGCCAATCTTTTGTGTTCTTTCTCAGTTTTGGAGTATATCAGGATGTTGTCCAGATAAACCAGTACCCCTTTAAACAAATGGTCATGCAGAACCTCATTAATTAGTTGCATGAAAACCCCCGGGGCCCTTGCAAGACCAAACGGCAGTACCTTATACTGGAAGGAGCCCAAGGGACAGTTAAAAGCTGTTTTCCATTCGTCCCCCTCCCTGATGCGAATGCGGTAATATGCCTCGCAGAGGTCAAGTTTGGAAAAGACCTTTCCAGTCAACAAGTGTGCCAACATGTCTTTCACGAGGGGGAGTGGGTACTTGTTTGACAAGGAAGCTGAATTTAACCTGCGATAGTCTGTACACAGTCTTAGGGTACCGTCCTTCTTTTCGCGGAACAGAACGGGCGCTCCAACTGGCGAGTTTGCCAGTTCAATGAAGCCCCATGCAAGGTTTTTATCGAGGAAGTCCCGCAATGCCGCCAACTCCTTTTGTGTCATTGGGTAAATCTTTGGCTTCGGCAATGGGACATGAGGGAGCAGTTCGATGGCACAGTCCGTCTTGTGATGGGGGGGTAACTGGTCCACCTCCTCCTCCCCAAAGACGTCCGCGAAGTCCATGTATTGTTCCGGCAACCCCTCCATGGGGGAAGCTTGAACTTGAGGGTCAACAATCTCTGCCCTCCCTACAGTCAAAGTGAGGGATTTCCCCTGGGCAGGTGCTTGGTAGAACCTATCCTCAAACGTTATCGTACGGGTCCTCCAGTTAATGTAGGGATTGTGGCGAGTTAGCCAGGGGATTCCCAGAACCACTATAGGCTTGCCCACCGGGGTGACCACGAATTCTATGGTTTCCCTGTGCGTGCCCATTTGTAGGGTAACGTTCCCTGTACCCTGGGTGGCCGCCCCCCCCCCCCCCCGCCGTGGAACCATCAAGTTGCTGGAAGAGCAGCAACTTCGGGAGCAGGAAACAGGGTAACTTTAGCGCAGCGACTAGGTTGGGGTGGATCAGGCATCTGGAACACCCTGAGTCCACCCAATCCCCGACTTTGATGGTCTTGGAGCAGTAGCTCAGTTCAATTGTTACGGTCAGGATGGGGCAGTCCGCACTCACCCTGGTGTTATCGCGCCCATTCTAGACCACCTGTCCAGTGGTGCTGTTTAGGACAGGTGGAAGGCGTTTTCCGCTGGCTGCTTCAGGGTGGCCAACCCGTCCTCCGCGAGGTAGATGTCCTCTTCTTCATCCTGGGTCGCTAGTGCCGCTGTCAGCTGTCGGGGGGGGGGTTGGGCGGTTTCTGTGGAGCCTTCTGCGTCGGTCTAGATTGGCGATCCGCCATCCTAGCCTTGTGGCATTCCGCCGCACGGTGACCAGCCTTACCGCACTTGATGCATTGCCCACGGGCAAAGCGACGTTGTCTTTCAGCGTCCCATGTTGGACCCGACTGTGGCAGTGGCCCTTTCTCACTGGGAGGAAGCCTGTCCCTCTTAGCCGCCAGCATGAAGGTGCGCTGGGCATGTTCAGCCTTCCCGGCAAGACAGATCCAGTCATGTAGTGAGTCTGGATCGTCTCTGTACAGCGCCCATTGCAACACCTCTCGATTGAGGCCATCTTTAAACATGTCAATCAGGGTGGCCTCTGACCATTCAGGGATCTTCCCTGCTAAGACCTTAAATTCTAGGGCGTAATCCATGACTGATTTCTGCCCCTGATTAAGTTCTTTCAGTGCACCTTTAGCCCTCTCCTTCGCCAAGGGGTCTTCAAAGTACCGCTTCAAGGCAGTCAGGAAGGTGTGGAAGGTAGCTAGGGCTGGGGCTCCGGACTCTGACATTTGTACGTACCAGTCCGCGGCTCTGCCCTTCAGTTTAGTGGCAATAGCCAAGATTTTAGCCCCTTCCGATGCAAAACAATGTCCGTATAGCTGGATGTAGTTTGTCGCGTTTGTTAAAAAGGAGGACAGGTTCGTGGGGTCACCATCAAATTTGACTGGAAAGTCTTTCGCGATCCCACTAACTGGAGAAACCCCAACTTGTGTGTGAGTCGGGGTGACCCCCACTGGAATAAAACCACAGGGCCCTGGGAGTAAGTCCTGCGTCTGGCCCCTTCCTCTCGGGGTCAGCGATAGGGTGGGTGGAATGCCAAGACCCCTCCCTACGCCCTGCGTGGCAGCACTCTTCATGAGTTCACTCACCACAGTTGACAGGGATTGCAGCAGGTGCTCTAATGATTGCACCTTGGATTCCAGAGCCCTGATCCTGTCCAGTGTGACGGGATCGTCCATCCTCGGTGCTGCCGGTTGTGGCCCGATTGGCGGTCCTGCGAATTCCCTCTCGGGTGTCTGGGGGTATTGGAGTCTCCAGGTGGTGTGGGATGTCCCCGGCCAGGGGTCCACAACGACGTCCCACCTGAAGTGTAGTTGACTCACACCTCCCTCTTCCATCGGGGCCCTCCACTCCGTGCTGGGGCTCCAGGCTCCCAACTGGGGTGCAGTGTGGGTAGGGAGGGGGCTCGTGTCCCATCTCAGGAGTGCCGATTCCAGAAGCTGTCTGGTCGCCTCCCCCCCTCGCGTTGAGTCCTTCGCGCCTCCGCTCTGAAGCGCTGACTCCAAGATCGTCCCCGGTCCAGTCATCGCCAGCTGCTTCTCTCGCAAGAAAAATTTTCTGGTAGAGGCTGGCGAAGTTCGTTCTTGAAGGACTCTCAGCTTTATGTCAGGAATGCCTAAGACTAAATAAAAGACTCAGACTCTAAAGCAAGTTTAAGCTCTGGCTTTTATTTAGAATAGAATGCACACCAGTAGAAAGCTGAGAGTGAGGGAAGCACGCCAAAAGTTGAATTAAATAGTCTCGCGCCAAACAGCGCTCCACCCCTACACTCCCCAGGTGTGCCCCACGAGTTCCATGGGGTGACAGGCCATCAATACTTGATAGGTGAGAGGTCGTCCAGCCCCATTCGCCTCGGGCATTGCCCCATTTATCTTTCTGTGGAGTAATGGTCCATTACCGGGCGATTAGACTTCGGTATTCTTCGAAAGTGCCCGGACACGCCCTTCTGAACCTCGCCCTGATCCTTTCCTTGACAATGGTGTTAATGGTCGATTACCGGGCGATGAGAGCTTGTAGATCTCCCAAACCCATTACCTTCTTTGTCCGGTTTTATCACCCATCCCTCTCCAGTCATTGACAAGCCTCCGCGCTTTGTCATGCGAGCCGTTGCGATGTCGCAAACATCGCAACGGCGATCATGACAGCCAGGTTGGGGTAGCGGTTAAGGCACCAGGCTAGAAACTGGGAGACCGGGAGTTCTAGTCCTGCCTTAGGCACAAAGCCAGCTGGGAGATCTTGGGCCAGTCATTCTCTCTCAGCCCTAGGAAGGAAGCAAGGGCAAGCCGCTTCTGAAAATGCTTCCAAGAAAGTTGCATAGACTTGTCCAGGCAGCCACCAGGAGTCAGCAATGATGTGAAGGGACACACACACACACAACCCCTTTCAGCAACATGCAAGCCAGCTTAAACATTGCTTGTAAAAGAATGCTTTTGCCCCCTTGCACACAGCAATAGAAAGGGAGATAACCTGACTATCCTTAGCAGGCAGTCTGAGACTCTTGGAGCAGCCACTTACAGTAGAGTGCCGTTCCTTTCCAGCTATCATGCCTCGATGATGGTGAGATCAGGAGGAGAGCCTCTTCCAAAGATCTTAAAGGTCCGATAACCTGTATGGGACACTAGAGTCTTTCAAATATCTACTGTAGTCCTAAATTCAATTGAATTTTATAGATCATAATCAGCACTCTGACATTTTTCCCTAAAAAAAGGTACTAGCCAGAAGAGTTGTTTCAACAAAGGAATCTTACCTTTCGTGTCATTAGTCCATGTCATAGTGTGAACACAGCATTCTGAACCACAGTTTCAAAACACCTCAAGCATAAGACAGTTCTATATAGAGCACCCTGTAATAGTTCAACTGAGGGATAACTAAAGCATGGTGAGATCTGACACCATTATTTCTGTCTGATCTTGTGACTGAATAGCTTGGACAGCAGATCTACCAAGATATATATAGACTTGACTTTGATAAATCTGTATATCAAACCTACCCTTTGTTTTTCCATGGGTAAATCTAAAGCCCATGAAATAAATAGGTATCTGGAGCAGGAGCAAGGGCAGTTCAGGACAGAATCCTCGTTCCCTTAGACTCAGGAAGGTTTCTGTTCCTTGATCTGCCTTTTCACTCACTAGGCCCACCTCACATTGGGCAATAGTATCTATTCTTTCTTTCTCCACTGCAAAAGACATTTCTCATAGAATCCACACCTATTCTGCACAGAATGCTCACCACTGTTTCTAAGATAAAGGGAGAAGCTACAGCTTGGTGGTAGAACTTCCATTTAGCACACAGAAATGCCCAGATTTAATCTCTGACTTCTTCACTGAGTCTAGGAAAGGTTCCTGTCTGATGACCTGGAATATTACTGTCAATCAGTGTAGAGAATAGAATTCCTGTTCTAAAACATGGCACCCTCTTTGTCACAGATCATGGAAAGTTGACAAATTTATGAAAAAGATAGTGTAGCCAAAAGTGGCCTTAAGACTGCTATGCTGTTTTTGTCATGGACTATGAAATAAAGCAATGGTGTGCTATATGCACAAATAAAAATCACATTCTCAGTGTACCTTTGCCCCACCCAGTATACTTATTACAGACTTCCATAAAGTTAATCAACCCCCCCCCGGCTTTTAAAAAAATCTTCTACATCCCTTAATCAAAAAAAAACAACCCTCCAAGTTGTTCAGTGTCAGACTGTTAGCCTGTGTTTACTCTGTTTGGGGATCAAAATAAGTAATATGAATTTGTCTGCAATATCCTACCACTTACTGGTTCTCACATCAACACGCTTTAAATGTTGTGCATTAAATTTATTGGATTGCACTTCTTCCCATCATATAAAGCAAGTAAAGGAATGCTAGCACTGTCCTGCAAAATTGCACAACTGCCAGTCTTTGGATGGAACTTTTTTATATAAATCAATGTGGAGAACACGGCATTTAGTACAACTACACTGAACTGTAGGCCTTGTTTTATCCATGCCATTAATTTCACTTCCTTCCAGCAGTTAATGGACTACTGTATTGATGAGAGCTGTTGTCTAAAATCTTTTCTCTCCCCATCACCATTTCACAAAACTTATATTCAGCTAAGCCCTTCTTTGAATGTCATAGCAGTTTATTGATGATTATGATGGTAATACGAAAAACTGATCTCCATGTTGTCCTTGCAGTCTCAATTGGTCCTATTTCTATTAGACTGTTCAGTACAATTCAGAACTCGAACAGTTTAATACAAACTATTTTATACAAAAGGCAAGTGTCTGAAAACATTGACATTTCAGGTTCAATTCCTTTCCCTGCCATGTTTCCTAGGTAACTTGAACAAATCCAGTTTCGCTTCCCAGATTAGTACCTCAATAACAATTACTGTTACTGAAATTAGCTTAACAAAACAGAAAAATAAGTCAAAAATGTTTGCACCCTTTCTTCTGCTCAGCAATTCAGACCACTTCCTTCTCTGGTACATATCAAGCTGTATAGTTCCAAATGCTGTTACAAGCCAGCTACCAAGAACTGTCAAACTGAGGGTAAAAATGAACCAAATATTCTAATAGTTAGATAATTTTGAATGACTGTTTAATAACTGAAGTTTATTGGGGATAATGCTTGTTGCTGTTTATTTGTTCAGTCACTTCCGACTCTTCATGACTTCATGGACCAGCCCACGCCAGAGCTTCCTGTCGGTCGTCAACACCCCCAGCTCCCCCAGGGACGAGTCCGTCACCTCTAGAATATCATCCATCCACCTTGCCCTTGGTCGGCTCCTCTTCCTTTTGCCCTCCACTCTCCCTAGCATCAGCATCTTCTCCAGGGTGTCCTGTCTTCTCATTATGTGGCCAAAGTATTTCAGTTTTGCCTTTAATATCGTTCCCTCAAGTGAGCAGTCTGGCTTGATTTCCTGGAGGATGGACTGGTTTGATCTTCTTGCAGTCCAAGGCACTCTCAGAATTTTCCTCCAACACCACAGTTCAAAAGCATCGATCTTCCTTCGCTCAGCCTTCCTTATGGTCCAGCTCTCGCAGCCATATGTTACTACAGGGAACACCATTGCTTTAACTATGCGGGCCTTTGTTGTCAGTGTGATGTCTCTGCTCTTAACTATTTTATCGAGATTTGTCCTTGCTCTTCTTCCAAGGATTAAACGTCTTCTGATTTCCTGACTGCAGTCAGCCTCTGCAGTAATCTTCGCACCTAGAAATACAAAGTCTTTCACTGCTTCTACATTTTCTCCCTCTATTTGCCAGTTACCAATCAAGCTGGTTGCCATAATCTTGGTTTTTTTGAGGTTTAGCTGCAAGCCAGCTTTTGCACTTTCTTCTTTCACCTTCATCATAAGGCTCCTCAGTTCCTCTTCGCTTTCAGCCATCAAAGTGGTATCATCTGCATATCTGAGATTGTTAATGTTTCTTCCAGCGATTTTAACCCCAGCCTTGGATTCCTCAAGCCCAGCATGTCGCATGATGTGTTCTGTGTACAAGTTGAATAGGTAGGGTGAGAGTATACAGCCCTGCCGTACTCCTTTCCCAATCTTAAACCAGTCCGTTGTTCCGTGGTCTGTTCTTACTGTTGCTACTTGGTCGTTATACAGATTCTTCAGGAGGCAGACAAGATGACTTGGTATCCCCATACCACTAAGAACTTGCCACAATTTGTTATGGTCCACACAGTCAAAGGCTTTAGAATAGTCACTAAAACAAAAATAGATGTTTTTCTGAAACTCCCTGGCTTTTTCCATTATCCAGCAGATACTGGCAATTTGGTCCCTAGTTCCTCTGCCTTTTCTAAACCCAGCTTGTGCATCTGGCAATTCTCACTCCATGAATTGCTGAAGTCTACCTTGCAGGATCTTGAGCATTACCTTACTGACAAGTGAAATGAATGCCACTGTTCAATAGTTTGAACATTCTTTAGTGTTTCCCTTTTTTGGTATGGGGATATAAGTTGATTTTTTTCCAATCTCATGGCCATTCCTGTGTTTTCCAAATTTGCTGGCATATAGCATGCATTACCTTGACAGCATCATCTTGCAAGATTTTGAACAGTTCAGCTGGGATGCCGTCATCTCCTGCTGCCTTGTTATTAGCAATGCTTCTTAAGGCCCATTCAACCTCACTCTTCAGGATGTCTGGCTCTAGCTCACTGACCACACCATCAAAGCTATCCCTGATATTGTTATCCTTCCTATACAGGTCTTCCATATATTCTTGCCACCTTTTCTTGATCTCTTCTTCTTCTGTTAGGTCCTTGCCATCTTTGTTTTTGATCATACCCATTTTGGCTGGAATTTACCTCCGATGTTTCTAATTTTCTGGAAGAGGTCTCTTGTCCTTCCTATTCTATTGTCTTCTTCCACTTCCGCGCATTGCTTATTTAAAAAATAATTCCTTATCACTTCTGGCTAACCTCTGGAATTTTGCATTTAATTGGGCATATCTCCCCCTATCACTGTTGCCTTTTGCTTTCCTTCTTTCTTGGGCTACTTCTAGTGTCTCAGCAGACAGCCACTTTGCCATCTTGGTTTTCTCTTTCTTTGGGATGTATTTTGTTGCTGCCTCCTGAACAATGTTGCGAACTTCTGTCCAGAGTTCTTCCGGGACCCTATCTACTAAGTCCAGTCCCTTAAATTGATTCTTCACCTCCACTGCATATTCCTTAGGAATATTAGTGAGCTCATATCTAGCTGATTAGGTCTTCCCTAATCTCTTTAGTCTGATCCTAAATTGTGCAAGAAGAAGTTCGTGATCTGAACTACAGTCAGCTCCAGGTCTTGTTTTTACCGACTGTACAGATGTCCGCCACCTTTGGCTGCAAAGGATGTAGTCAATCTGATTTCAATGTTGTCCATCTGGGGAAGTCCATGTATAAAGCCGTCTCTTAGGTTGTTGGAAGAGAATGTTTGTTATGCAGAGTGAGTTGTCTTGGCAAAATTCTATCAGCCTATGTCCTGCTTCGTTTTGTTCTCCCAGGCCATGCTTACCTGTAATTCCAGGTGTCATTTGACAGCCCACCTTAGCATTCCAGTCTCCCGTGATGAAAATAACATCTCTTTTAGGCGTGTTGCCCAGTAGGTGCTGCAGATCCTCATAGAACTGCTCTACTTCAGCTTCTTCAGCATCTGTGGTTGGGGCGTATATTTGGATCACTGTGATGTTAGATGGCTTGCCCTGAATTCAAATTGAGATCAATCTATCGTTTTTTGGTTTGTATCCAAGCACTGCTTTAGCCACTTTACCATTAATTATGAAGGCTACTCCATTTCTTCTGTGGTCCTCTTGTCCACAGCAGTAGATCTGGTGGTCATTTGATGTGAAGTGGCCCATTCCGGTCCATTTCAGTTCACTGACGCCCAAAATGTCTATCTTTAATCTTGACATCTCACCAATAACCACATCCAATTTGCCCTGGCTCATAGATCTTACATTCCAGGTTTCAGTCGTGTGTTGATCCTTAGAACATTGGATTCGCCGTTCACCACCAGCACCGTCGGCTGCTAGCTGTCCTTTTGGCTTTGAGCTAGCTGTGTCATCACGTCTGGGGCTAGTTGAACTCATCCTCTGTTCCTCCCCAGTAGCATTTTGGCCATCTTCCGACCTGGGGGTCTCATCTTCTGATGGTATACCGACATATCTCTGGTTGTACTGATCCATTTAGTTTTCACGGCAAGAATACTGGGGTGGGTTGCCATTACCTTCCCCAGGGATCGCATTTAGTCTGACCTCTCTGTCATGTCCTTCCCGTCTTGGGTGGCCCTTCACGGTTTAGCTCATGGCATCATTGAGGTGCTCAAGCTCCAGCACCACGGCAAGATAACGATCCTTTGCTGAAGGGGGATAATGCTAGAGGCCTCCAAACCCAAACTCAGTAGCTAATCATCAGTTCAATTTTGGCATAAAACTACTGTGAAGTCTCTAGTAGCTTTGGGGAGTGAAAAGCTGAGTGAAAAATTGGGGCTTGACCTTTCCAAGGACTCTTTACATCTTGACAACTCTCTCTGGGATCTTGGAGACCTAATTAATTGCTTTTTTGAGTATGGGTCCTGATTGCCAAAGGGGGGGGGGAAACCCCACTTTTAAAAAAAAAGGCTGGACAGTGTTTTTTTGGTAGGCAGCTATACCTAATTCTGTAAAATGTTTATTTCAATCTCTGAAAGCCACAAGGGAGCATATGTAGGTACATAACCAGGGAGGGAGTAAACATTTTTGGGTGCTTTTCTCCTTTTGTGTGTGTGTGTGTGTGTGTGAGAGAGAGAGAGAGAGAGAGAGAGAGAAACTATGTGGAATCTAAACATGCCTCCCTTGTACTGCTTTCCAGAAAGAAAAAAAAGAGAAAAACATGCTACCAAAAGAAAATGGAAGAGACACAGCAAGTACCAGTCTGAGTGATTTGTGGGGGCACTGGGGGTCACAAAATTGGGTTGGGAAACATATGGGGATTCTGGCATATGAGCTATCTATCTATCTATCTATCTATCTATCTATCTATCTATCTATCTATCGTGTTTGATGTTGTATTCCCTTAATGACTCAGGAATAGAATTAAAATAGCAGACATCCCATTAAAAGACAGCTTAAACATGATTAAAACAATGCCTTTAAAAACTATGAAAGTATGAAAAGGGCTAAAACAAGTGAAACAGTAGAAATCATTAAAGGCTGATAATTATGTATAGTTTGAGCTCCTTCCTAAACTGTAACAACAAGGAGATTTGCTTCAAGAACGGTGGCAGTTCGTTCTACAACGTGGGCCTTACCTGAGCCAATCAACTCTTGTTAAGTGACGACTTGTAAAAGGTATTTCACGGATGATCTGGGACGGGGACTGTATGAGAGTAGATGGGCCTGTAAGCTGCAGTGGTTTGCTTTCACTCATCATTCTTAAAGAAAAATACATGAATTTATAAGATTAATTTTTCAAGTAAAAAATCCTGTTTTTCCTTTGTTCTATATGACAATTGTTTCATTAAGTTTTAAAAAATAATATTAAGTTCCCTTAACTGCCAACCATTTTTCTTTACTCAAGATTAGACATCTCATTGGACATCTGAAAAAGAAAAAAAAAATCTGCATTCACCTGTGACTTCATTTACATTTTGATAGGGTAATTTTGTATCCATGGAGATGAAATGGGAGAACTCACTAAAGCTTCCATGATAAAGATGGGCATTCCATAGCATTGTTCCAGAAAACCCTCTGCTAACTTCTCTAAGCAGGGGGGTTTTTTCAGAGAACCTCCACCCCTTATTTCAGAGGCTAGTACTGTCTTTTTAGCACTCTACAGAACAATGGTATCTTTGAGTTTCTTGTTTTCCTGAGAGGAAGGATCAGAGATAAAATGTGTACACAAAGACAAGAAGTTTTCTAATTTCACCCAGGATTCTTTTACTTCTTCTGATACTTAGTCCCACAATATTTTCAAATTTACCGCAAGAGTTTACTTTTAGGGAAATATTATGGAAACTCAATTGACTTCTATATGGAGAGACTCTTCACTAGACTTCTAAGAGAGAATCCAGTACTGACAGGAAGCAAATAGGGCTACACCAAATTCAGCTTGTTTTTCCATTTCAGTGTTGGAGTCAAAATTAGGATTTTGGTAAAACAAAAATGCTTTCTGAGGGGAAGCCATCAGTGTTGAGAAAGTTCACCTTCTTTGGCTATTGCTGGTTGCTGCTGCCATTGTTTTCCTTATTTTCTAGCTGCCGTAGGGGCATATTTACTTCTAGAAGTAGTCATATAGGTGATGCCATAGCCAATCAGAAACCATGTAGCAAATGACCTATTACAATGCTACACAGTCAGTCAGATTCAGCTATATATAGATGTCATGAATGCAAATTCAAGGCAATTTGAGAAGGTGTCTTGCTTCCACAATAAGTAAACATTTGAAGGACTAGCTTAAAAATGATCAAAGGCAAGGCTACCTTGGCTAGCTGAAAAAATACTATGAAAAACCCAAGCCGAAACAGTAGAAGAAAATAATAGGACAACTTACCACTGTTCTATTGCTCCTGGGTGAAAAAAGAGAAGCCTCTTTAAAAGCAGAGCTGTTCTTGTCCCCACAATATTTCTGAGAACCTTCCATGAAGCCAGAATGGCCCTAGAATTTCTTTAGGATTTCTCTGTAGTCAAAATTTAATAGCCATATTCCCTATTTTAATATGTTGTTTTTTGTGGATTGGTGGAAAAGGAAATGGTGGATAAAGAAGGAGAATGTTTTCCACAGGGTTTTGTAAAAGCAACTATTTTCCAAGATGAAATTCTGGCATTCATCATCTGAATATCACTAAATGGAAAAGATAGTAAGGCGCAGCTTCAGAGCTTAAAAACTGTGCTTTCAAACATAAAAAACCCCCCTCCATTTTGAGAATGTTTGTATCCATTGCACTTCCAACTTTCCAAAGCCAGTTAATGCTAGTTAGTGACAGATGAATGCCAAATATTGCAGAGATTATACCTGGATTAAAAAATGGCTGTAACTCTGCACAGTCAATTTATCAGCAGTAATTTACTTGTCTTTATAACCTACTGAAATGCATACTTTCTAATGTAATATAGAAGAGAGCAGATTGACAAGAGGGAGCTGAGGTATGGCAATATATTTGATTATACATATTTCTGTGGAATTCTTCACATAACCTTCTAGAAACATGATACTATTAAATGGCACTCACCTACAATAACAACCAATGCATAACATTTTTTAAAAGCACTGCTAAAGTGAGAGTGTGTATGTGTATAACAGGCAACTTACTCCATTCTCCCAAGATAGAACAAAAGTTGGCAGTTGCCTATTGCCCTTTGTTAGCTTAGCATCAGAAGCCTTATATGAATAACTTAATTTCAGTAAGGTACTTCCAGTAAATTAAGAGGAAAAGATAGATCGGGATCAGCATTTCATTCAAAAATTGATTGCGATTATTCAGTGCAGTCAAAGCATTCAGCTAAGCACCAAGAAAGTATCCAACTAAGTTCCCAATATATTAAATACTGAGGTAATCTAATTAGTCCTTCACACACTGAAATCTTTAATTTGGTTAACTAACATGTGATTGATATCTCCATTTGCATGTGATAGAGTAGATTTGTCCCAAGGAGATCTGCAGAGCTTCCCCATTAAAAAGGCAAAGTAGTTAAGAATCTCCTTATATATATTGGGTGAGCTTCAGAAAAAGGGGACGGTCAATGACAGGGAAAGTTTCAGGAGGCAGTGATTGCTAAGAAAAAAACCTATTTATTTATGTTTATAAGATGCCTTTTTTATTGTGGCATTCATGGGAGCTTATAAAAATCCATCTTCAGTCACAGTGCCCAATGTACAGGTTTATGCATGAGATAACAGAGCTACATTTGTGTTTTCATGTAACATTTTGAACACTGAGATCGATTGATTGATTGATGTTGGGAACAGACACTCAGCACGACTAGGCAACTACCACTCTTAGATGATTATTTCAAAACAATATGTAAAATCAGCGCTTCTCACATCTACAGCACCCACTCATATTTATTAACTCTTTTCAGTCAACCATTTTCTGGCTATCTCTTTTCCTAATTCAGTTGATTCCTTTCTCCAAACATTCTCACTCTCTTGACAACTCCCTTTCTGGGACACTTCATCCAACTTCTGGCTTCTTGCCTTATATCAGGACTGGACCAGCTTTTTTCTATTGAGGGCCACAGGTGTAAACCTTCTGGGTCTGCATGGAGAGTGAGCCTAGGACAAGGGATGGGTAGCATTGCTCAGTCTCCAACAAACCCAACAAACCCTTTCTTCTCCTTCTGACATCCGTTTCTCTCCCCACCCCCACTCCCCCCCAAAAAACTCTGCAAAGAAGGGACATATTGCTGTTACGTAGCTTAAACTGGTCTCTGGTGCCAGAGTTTTGAAATTTGGCCCTTACTTTATACAATACGTATAAATAAAATCTGCAGAACAAGAGTTTCCATTTGCCCCTACTTCTTAGTGCCTGAGATTACAGGAGGAAAACCTCACATGGCTCCCTTAGCTGGTGAAGCCTTGGGCATCTAGTCCTCATTTTGCCAAATGAAACATGCTGGTTGGCAAGTGAAGTTCAATTACCGCACTTTATATTGACATGCTGCTGAGCTAAGACACCACACACTGAGCATAATCTAAAATAAGATTAAATTTGAGTTGGTTGTAGAAAGAAAACATCATCTACACTGCATGCTTTTCACTTCAATCTACTTCAGGGGTACAGATGGAGAAAGAAAATGTAATATCAGTTCAGCTGCACCTTGTAATTACACCAAGGTGCAGGCATTGGGTGCAATACCAGCTAAAGTGTCATTATTAAAGAAAGGTAATTCTTTTTATGTTACCTTCATGAAAAGAAAATTTCACAAATCTAGGGTAATCTATCAAATGTTTCTTTAAAATACCAAGAAAGATTTAATAAGTTTTCCTACAAATGCATGTTTTCAGGGGCACAGCAGAAAATGCAGAGTACCCAAGGAGCTGAAAAGAGTGTGATAAGAACTAAAGAAAATGAGAAAATGCTTAAGGGTTCCTAAAGATTCTAGGAGGACCCACTTGTCCACCTGTGCTTCCCAGATTTTAATTTTTTAAGGTTCTAGAGTTTTTTTGATAATCTACCGGACTTTTTTGAGGGTGTTAATAAACATGGATAAGGGTGAACCAGTAGACATCATCTACTTAGATTTTCAAAAAGCCTTTGATAAAGTCCTTCATCAAACACTTTTCAGTAAGCTTAACAGCCATGGAATAAAACGGCAGGTCCTGCTGTGGATAAGCAACTGTCTAAAGAATAGCAAACAAAAGGAGTCCCCCCGTAGGGGAGAGATGGGCGGTGAATAAATTTATAAAATAAATAAAATAAATAAAAAAGTAGGAGCAAATGACATTTCTCACAATAGAGAGATGTAACTAACAGAGTTCCCCAGGGTTCTGTCCTAGGACTGGTGCTTTTTAACATATTTATAAATGATCTGGAATAAGGTGTGATTAGTGGAATAGCCAAGTTTGCTGATGACACTAAATTGTTCAGAATGGTAAAAAGAGTAAGGGACTGAGAAGAGCTCCAAAGGGATCTCTGCACATTAGAGGGCATCAAAACGGCAGATGTCACTCAATGTGTGCAAGTGTAAAGTGATGCACATTGGTGCCAAAAATCCTAATCACTCATGCAAACTAATGGGATCAGAGCTAGCAGTGATTGATGAGGAAAGCAATGGTAAACAGTTTAATGAAAGTGTTCACACTGTGTCCATCCGCTGTAAAAAAAGGCCAACTGTGTTAGGGATAATAAGAAAGAATATTGAAAATAGAGATACCAATATCACAATGCTTTTATCTAATTCAATGGTGGAACCACATCTGGAATATTGTGTGTAGTTCTGGTTGTTGCACCTCAAAAAGGATTTGGTGGAGCTACAGAAGGTTCAGAGGAGGGCAACTAAGATGATCAAAGGGCTCGAGTAACTTCCCTATGGGGAAAAGTTTTGACATTTGGGGTATTTTAGTCAAGAAAGGAGGCAAATGAGATGTGACGTGATTGAAGTGTACAAAATTATGCATGGTGTGGATAAGGTGAAGAATAATAGAAACAGAGATGGGCGGTGATGGAATTTGAAATATAAATAAATAACCCAATGAAATTGAATCCTGGAAGAATCAGGACAGACAAAAATATGGTTTTTTTTACACAACACGTAATTCAGCTTTGGAATTCACTACCATAAGATGCAGTGCTGACTACCACTTTGGCTGGCTTCAAATAATGGTTGGACCAATTCATAAAAGTCATGGGAATCAGTGGCTATTAGCCTTGGTGGCAATGTGATGCCTCTGAAGCCCATCTGCTGGGAGATGAGTAGGATTCATCATGCAGTTGGTTAGCCACTGTGAGAACAGACTGCTGGATTAGATGGGCCAGAGGCCTGATCCAGCAGAGCACTGCTTATGTTCTTTTGTGGTTCACTGGGCTTCATATACAGAGACCATAGAGGGTCTGGAAAAAGGAGGGCAGGTTACAAATAAACTGGTTAGCAGCTGGATTAGCAGAGTCAGAAAAATTGAATGCTTTGAACCTAGAATGGGTCCTCTGTTGCCTTCCACCATGTATATACAGTAAATGTCTTAGGATAATGTTTTACACAGAGATATCCACTACATCCAACTCATGGTAGTATGTTCTAGCTGCTACAGGATGGCTATTGTTCTACTGTATACAGAACATTTCTCTACCTAAAAGTCTTCCTACCCATGATTGATTGATTGATTGATTGATTATGTGCTATCAAGATGTTTTTGACTCCTAGCAACCATATAGATAGACTTTCTCTATGACAATCTATCCTTAACCTGTTCTTTCAAGTCTCCCAAGGGTGCACTCATCACCACTGTAACTGAATCCATCCACCTCGTTGCTGGTTGTCCTCTTCTTCTCTTTCCTTCCACCTTTCCCAGCATTAGTGCCTTCACCAGAAAGCTAGATCTTCGCATGATGCGTCCAAAGTAGGATAATTTGAGCCTGGTGATTTGTGCCTCAAGTGAGAACTCTGGGTTGATTTGTTCAATGGTCCATCGGTTTATTTTCTTGGCTAGCCACAGTATTCTCAGCCAAGAAAACTTCTCAGAGTCTTCTCCAACAACAAAATTCAAAAGTGTCAATACTCTTTCTATCCTCCTTCTTTAAAGTCCAACTTCCTGCCTGTAAAGCAGAGATAAAATCTGATTCAGCATCAGATTTGCTGATGATAGAAATTTGGATAGGATAGCTAATAACCTAGAAGACAGGCATAAAATTCAGAAGGATGGTTGGAAGAATGGGCTGCAGATAATAAAATGAAATTTAATAGAGACAGTGCAGACTTCATCACTTAAACAACATACAGGTATAGGATGGCAGATATTTGGTTTGGTAGTTACGTTTATGAAAATGATCTTGGAATAGTAGTCAACTGCAAACTGAATATAAGCTGTGAGTTTGTTTAGTGATGTTTATCATAGCAGAAGTTGGCCTGATACTTAATGGTTTTGTTGCTATAAGAAAGCTTTTGTATAATCTCAAACATCCCTGCTCCACAATGTGATTATAAGAGTATAATTGCCCAATTGTCCTCTCTCTTTCTGACCGGCTACAATTCCCCAGATGTCTGGAGGGGATGGTGCAGCAAGAATATACGATTTACTAGTTTCACTGGGCTTCAGCTTGTGTTAATTTGGTAGCTTTTCAGTAACATTGATTTTTCTTGTGTGAGTAGAGCATACCCACATATTTATTCATTGAAAGGCCCCGAACTTGTGAAATTAAAATCTAAAAAGGTTTTGCTTTGTAAGTGTAGCAAGATGTATATTTTACCATTGTATGCCAGGATTTTATTCTGTTCACATTTCCAGAATTCACTTTTCATTTCTAGCATTTAGAAGGGAACCTCCAACTCCAGGCTTAAAATTCTGCTTACTGCTGAAAGAACCCTTCTTCATCATAAAAAAAACCCTTGACATTTCATGAAACTGTATCTGTAAAAAGGAAATGGATACTTTTATTCCTGTGTGTTTGGGAGTAAATAATTATGTTCTCACATTATTTTTATTTTATTTTGTGTGCGTGTGTTTTATATTCAGATGTACAGTATTATTCATTAAATACTTTTGTGCATTTTTTTTGTCAAATAAATAAAATTTTTGGTTCAACTCACCTATATGGTTGAACACATATTTTAGTCACAGTTCTCTTTCCTACCTTCAAATATCAGCTAAACCCCTGCTTCTATTTTCAAAAGGACAGGAAAATATAAATTACAAGACAGTTCAATATTGCCTCTGGATACTGATATAGTCCAATAAACATTGCTAAGCATGTTTGGTATTTCAGCATGTGAAATTTGCCCCTCGGTGTTTATAGAAGTAGTCCTTGACTTACAACCATTTGTTTAGCGACTGTTCGAAGTTATTCCAGTCCGAATTGTCATAGTAAGTCAAGGTCTACCTCTATTTTGAAGTTGTTCAGGTAGGATATCTTCATTCTGAGATCTCCATTTGCAAATCTGTTTGCTTGAACTTAATTTTTTTTTAAATCTGGCTTTTTGCCTGGTATTTTAGCTTTCAGTACCCAATTTTTAGTTCCTTTTTTGTCTCAGTACCTAGCTTAATCTATTGTTTTATTTTTTAAAAAATGTTATGTTGGTACACTATATCTGGGAAGGGTTGCTAATTATGTGACTTATTTTGAAAATATTTATAAAATATTTTTATAACTAAAATGAAAATTTAAAATTTCAACTGCTATCAGAATAGTAGAAGTTAAAAGTAGATATCATCCTGGACCTTGTTTAGAAGTATATAAAGAGTATCTATCATGAATGACTTAAATCACAACTTTCAAAATAGAAGTGGAAAATAGCAATGGAACTGCTAAGAAATGTATCAGTTGATTTTAGACAGCCAGTTTTTAGTCACTGAATTAAAATAAAGTTTGGTTGCGTGTCTCCACAGAAAATGTTTTGTCCCAGCTGACATCTAGAATTTCAGTTACTGATTCTCTTGGACAAAATTTAGCATGATGTCTGCAAAACAGGAATTAGTGTTTTGTCATAATGATATACATTCTTGACACCATGAATGCTTTTCAATATCTATTATATACTCATATATAATAGATAAAGTAATGCATGAAGTAGCCTTGACAAAACTGGGACTGTATCTTGAATAGCAATAGCTTGTGAGATAAATAATTTGTTGTACAATATTCTGAACAAGTTAGCTTCTTGTTAAATAATATATTCAACAGTTACAGCTTGAGGAAGGAAGAATAGTAGAAGTCTGGCTAAATTATGAATGCAAAAGTTAGATAAGCCTCCTTTGTCAAGTAAATATGCAGGGAAACATTACAAAAAACTGCAAGAATTGAGGTTATCCCAAAATGTCTTTTGCCACTCAGAAGACTAAATTTATTAAGAAAGGCCTCAGAAATATAACAGGATGAGTTCTGTTTTCCAATAGATTCTGGCTATCCAGCAGGGGGAAAAATGAGGCTGGAAGGACAGACTTCACTACATCTAAATTATCTACAGTGACCAAGTCATGTCAGTTTGGAACGTACCCTGGGAGGGAAGATTGGTTCAGAGTTGAGAGTCAATCCTCAATGAAAGCATGAGAATTGAACATCCTAAGGTTTATATTTAGAAGGTCTATTCCTACCTGTCCCTTGTATTCAGATGGTTAAGCAATTTTTTAGCCTCATCAATGTTGGCTTTCTGTGAAATGAGTTCCATAATCACTGGAATCTTTACCCAGTCTCTAGATAATGTATTTTTATTTCATTTTCTTTATAGGGAATTGCAAATGTGGCAGAGTGTTATCCACCCATTCAAGGGTTGGCAAAAAATGATCTCAGCATGAAAACTTGTATCCCCTTTGCTGATCTGACTCTATTGCCTCTATTTCCAGGCACTGCTAGTCACCTGACTTCTCTTTTTCAGGTAATGGGTGTCAAAGCCTAATGGTTCTTATACACTTTAAAGCTGCCCTATGAAGGTGTTGGAACAAGTGGGAAATTTTACATTAATATTGGTGGTGTTGAGTACTACTTAAGCCTCTCTCACTCATGAGCTAGAGAGGAGATGAAGACAACTTCATGTGTCCATGGCAGAAAAACGATGCTGCCAGGTCATATTTGTGCTGGAGAAAGGCTGGAAGGTAACAATCCCAGAACTGGGGAATGGGGAGAAGGATGGGATGGGGGGTGACTAACCCGTTCTTTATGTGGTCATTGTGACTGACAGGGCCACAATGGGGGGGGGGGGGCAAGCAGGGCATGTGCCCCGGGCGCCATGCTGGAGGGGGCGCCAGAATGAGCGCTGGGTGGGTGCCAAAATGGGTGCAGAATCCATGTTTGCCCCAGGTGACACAGACCCTAGTTGTGGCCCTGGTGACTGATGTAACTATCTACCAGAAGCCCTGTTGCTCAACTCATTAAACAGAGGAGAGCCATTGGGGATTACCAGAAGGGTCCAGAGAATATCTAAATCATCATACTTGTAGTCCTCCCCCACTCACTACAAAGAACTTGAGAACTCCCTTATCTGCAGTTTGACTGCCATGAGTCTTTGAGTGTTTTTAAAGGGCAGTGGTATAGGTTATTCTAAATGCTGCAGAAGATGTAATTTCCTTCATTTTAATTGTGCAGGTGACTCTCCACTGATCTTTGGTCTGGATTTCTAGGAATTTTTTAAAAAAAACTACATAAAGCATCTTAAGTTGTACCAAAAGTCGGTCTAGTTCAATTATCCCCCAGATCAAACCCCCCCCATCCAAATCTAGTGTCAGTTGCATGCAGAATTGTCTTATACAGTATTCCACTGACAAGAATGTAGATGTACTCAGTTTTGCCTCTAGCAAAGAATATCATGGAAAATCTACATCTACCTTGAAGCTGCACAGTGTCTTCCTGTACCTCAATTTGAATTCCTATCCATTCCAGTGCCTTTCTTTATTGGAGAGCATTTGAAACTGTCAGTGTTTCAAGAATAGGGAAGCAAATTTCAATACATGCTAGCTGAGTCCACACTTCTGCATGCAGTTATCCTTCGGATTCCATCTTTCTCTGAATTTTGAAATGCAGTGCAATTCTTAGAAAAACTTTGAAATGCCTACGTGAAGATACAATGGGCTTTAAAAGGTCTACATTACTGAAAGATACAGTAAAATATATATTCAAATATGTATGAAAATATGCAAATGTATCCTGGACCAAAAATAGACCATTATGTCCTTCCATACCCATGTTCAGACAGGATTAAGAGCAAAGAACAACAAATGGCTGGTCTGCACAGACATCCTAAATCTGTGAAGGAATGCAAGGGTGAGCTTGGAGAACAGAGGGAAGAGAAGCTGCCTAGGGAACAGTCAGATAAAAGGAAAGGGGGGCCGAGAGAGGGTAACGATCTAAAGAAGAAACTTAGGAAAGACCCGCCCTGATCACTCAAGAGATAAATAGGGAGGGTGGGAGATTTGTACTTTCAGACCTGCAAGATTCTCTTAAGGTAGCCTTACAATAAAGTAGAATTAGTTCATCTAGTTATGTTTCCTGTCCGGTTTACCTGGAAGGGCTGACAAAATCTCATAAGAGGGTACATTGCAAGAGAAGATGTACTCCACCTCATCAGGACTCTTAACTGTTTCTGGAATCTACTTGAAGAAAGCAGGTTCCTTACTCCAAACCTTTATCTCCAACATGTGCAGATCACTGGGGACAGGCAACAGGGTTGTGATGGCACAGCATAGGAATAGCAATGGGGTGGGTGAGTGAGGGTAACAGATGTTCCATTCATTTTGAGAATTAACAGTTGAACAAGGCTATTTTAAAACCCATTAAAATGTTGGGAATTCATTACAGGCATTATTAGGCATTTAAGCTGTCCCCAGAACATAGGGAAGAAGGAATCCCAAATTAATCTCTAGCAGACACATGTTGTTGCCACCCTGACCTATGTATCACTCTCCACAGAAAGATACGCCATTCATTAACCTGTATATTTGAAAAGGAATTATGACATAATTCCATTCAGTTGAATGTGATGTTGTCACATCATTATTTCTTCTTCTAAGATGTTCCAGGAAGTAAATTAGCTGAACTCTGGAATTAGTTCCACAAAACATATATAAACCTTGATTTAGCATCCATGGGCAAGCTCAAGCTACTCTCCTTTTTTTAATTATTACATTCTGGGTTAATCCCCAGTTCAGAATAACCCTAAACTCCAATTCAAAAGTCAGAGGGACAGTCCCCTCTGTAACAAACACTCAAGAAAGAGGCAAGGGACAGTATCAATTCAGGTTAACATTCAACAGTGCATCAGCAAAAGTTTAGCAACATAAACAAAACACAACAATATTCTGAAACCCAAATTTCCCCACCTCTCCCAAATTCTAAATATGCAAATATATATCCTTTGGTCTTATCCAAGAATGCAGCTAATCAACACAATCTACTTTGTGGTCCAGAGAGACTGTTTCTGTACATCTTGTTCTAGGCCAGGGTTTCTCAGTCAGGGTTCATGGAAACCTAGGGTTCAGTGAGAGGTCACTAGGGGTTCCCTGGGAAATCACAATTTATTTAAAGAATTATTTCAAATTCGGGCAACTTCACATTAAAAAGGTAAGTTTCATTCTTTATTTTTAGTTTAAGAACACTGTTAATGCATTCAGTATATACAGGCCTACGCATGAAACAAATATAATAATTTTATAACTTGGGACCTGTATTTGAGCCTGAGTGTGCAGGGGTTCCCCAAGGCCTGAAAAATATTTCAAGGGTTCCTCCAGGGTCAAAAGGTTGAGAAAGGCTGTTCTAGGAGGAGGGAGGAGCAAGTTAAATAAGTTGCAATATGGACTCCAACCAATAGGTGGCAGCAAAAACATATGCCTCTGTATTAGTCTCTGCAACTTTAAACCCACTGATTTTGCTAAACTAAATATAAACTGCTTAAAAGCTCATTTTCTAATGGCCATTTTTATTCAGAAAGAATGAACACATCAATTTGTGATGTCATGGAATTACAATACAAAAGAGCTAAACTCAGCAATTCGGTTTCAAGGTTTCAGCACAGAAACAGTTTATTCATACAAATTTTGGTCAAGACAAATCTTGACAGCCTTCATTCAACTTTTAGCCATCATTCCACAAAGAAAAAGATGTGCTCAACATCCGACTTTTTTTTTTTCTGACAAGATCTATGACCCCTATCTTCTAAGTTCTGTTTTTGAGGTGACCTGTCATTCAGATTTTACTGAATGTGGCTGCCACTAACATATTTTGACAGTTACTGTATATTGTACCTCCACCAAACATACAAATACAGTCCTTCCTGGTGTTTGGTTCTTTGTGTTCTTGCAGCAATAGAGCCTTGTCTCCACTGCTTGTTCTTTTCTCAATAGTAGAGATTTCAGGCAGTAGGCACATGTGGAATTTAACAGCACATCTGAGGTCCTCTCACAAAATAACTGCATTGTGGATATGGCCAGTCATAGGATACTAAGCTACCAGAAAGCAAGCTGATAAGATTATGCCACACTATCTCTCTGGACTCCCAGGATATTTTTCTCTCTTCTCAGTTTATGCCTTTGTTTTTGCAGCTCAGGTGGGTCTGTTTCCAAAACAAACACCAAGCTGCAACCCTCTGGTATTTTTATTCTCTAAGAATGCTTCCAGAGAATATGTGGGGCTGAGAAGCATTAATAAATACAATGTGTGCCTTAGGTTCCAATTTTGCTTTTCTCCCTTTTTTTTTTTTGCATCTCCTAGCATATCTGGGCTGCAAAACTTCAGAGAACCACTAGATGGCAGCAACATTTTCTGCGTTGCTTTGCCACCATCCAGTGGGCATGTGATGTTTTGCAGCCTAGCTGTAGCAGCTCTAAATAAAATGAAACTGGATGTGACACAGAATCTAGTGCAGTGTTTCTCCATCTTGGAAAATTTAAGATATCTGGACTTCAACTCCCAGAATTCTGGGAGTTGAAGTCCAGACATCTTAAAGTTGCTAAGGATGAGAAACACTGGTCTAGTGGGATCTCAGGTGGTATAGATAGATACATTACAACCATTGGACAACCATATTGTGAACCCAAGATCTCCAGTTTTACATGAATATGGGATTGAATAGGCAAGCATGGGACGATACAGTGCTGAGGCAGTCATAAATCCTGAATATCCTATAATTTAGACATTTTAGATATAACTTCTATCAGATGACAGAACACTTTCGCTTTTAGTAAGAAGTTTATCCTTACCAGCTCCTGGACAGCCAGAAAAATAGAAAGGAACACATTTCTTCAAGTAGTTTTTTTCCCCACCTCAAATTTAAAGAACTTCAATTATATCTGAGCCACAGCAATTTCCCATCGGTTCCAGAAGCATTTGGTAAGTGGTAATTGATTTTTGTAGCTTCTTTTTCCTCCAAGAAGTATGTAGCTCTTACTTCCAGACTGAGGCACGAATGTGTACAACCTGTCATGGCTTCTGATTCTTCATGTCTGATAGATTCAGAACATCCATGAAATACTCTTTCTCTCCTCTCCCCCCACCCCCCAGTCTTTATTTGGGATTGCAGCAAATACATATCTATTTGTGTCTGATCATTTTGTTAAGCTTTGGCTGTTTCAGCCTGAAGGCTAAACTCAGCTCAGCAGGCTCTGAACTTTTAATCTCTGCTGCTCAAAAGCTGGAGGGAGAGCTCCAGCACAGCCAAGTTGATGTTTTCCAGATGTGCTAGACTACAGTGCCACTTATCTGTAGCAAGCATTGCTGATGTCCACTGCAACCGGATATTATGAGAATTGAAGGGGGCACCAGATAGGAGTACGGCATTAGGTTGTCTTGCTGAATTGTGGAATCATCTGACCATAGCTCTGTACCTGATTAAACATTCAGGGAAACTGAGTCTCTGCCCTACAAATGGTAGTAGGTAGATTAGTAAAAAGACAGATATACAACTAAATGATCATTAGTAACTCTGTGCTTATTCTTTCACACCTAACAAATTCCTCTAAGCCATTTATTGTAACCTTCATCCTCCTATATTCTTTTTCTGCTATCTACAGTGTTTGAGAGAGCCTAGTGGTTAAGGTGCTGGGCCAGGAGACTGAGAGTTCTAGTCCCGCCTTGGGCATGAAAGCCGGCTGGGTGACCTTGGGCCAGTTACTCTCTCTCAGCCGAACTCACCTCACAGGGTTCCTGTTGTGGGGAAAATAGGAAAAAAAGGGAGCCAGTTTGGTCTAGTGGTTAAGGTGCTGGGCTAGAAACCTGGAGTCTGTGAGCTCTAGTCCCACCTTAGGCATGAAAGCCGGCTGGGTGAGCTTGGGCCAGTCCCTCTCTCTCAGCCCAACTCACCTCACAGGGTTGTTGTTGTGGGGAAAATAGGAAGAGGAAGGAGTATTAGATATGTTTGCCGCCTTGAGTTATTTATAAAAATAATAAAGGCGGGAAAACAAATAAATAAAAAGTGGCTAAGGCACCAGGCTAGAAACCAGGAGACTGTGAGTTTGAGTCCCACCTGAGGCACAAAGCCAGCTGGGTGACCTTGGGCCGGCCAGTCTCTCTCAGCCTTAGGAAGGAGGCAAGGGCAAACTACTTCTGAAAACTTTGCCAAGAAAACTGCAGGGACCTGCCCAGGCAGTTGCCAGAAGTCAAAAAAACTGACTTGAAGGCACGGGCACGTGCGCACACACACACACATACACACGCACAGTTTGAGAGCAGAGAAAGGCACACAAATTTCCTCCACTGATGACTATTTTTCAAAGAACAGAACTGCAGAATAGAGTCTAATTCAGATCTAGTCCAATTGGCCTTAAGTTGGAGACTTGCCACTGGTTATATATGGCTCAAACATTACAAAATAGTGTGCAGCCTTCCAGGCGTCAAGCAAGCTGGTAAAACAGAAGAGAGGATGAGGCATCCAGGAGATGCTGTACTGTGGTCAGGTGCGCACCTAGATTACTGTCCTGAAAAGCAGGCACCATTCATTGTTTCTTCATGACAGCAGCCTAAGGCAGGAGTCGCTGTCCTTGGGAACACCTGCAGGAGGAAAGCATTAACCCTTCCTCGTCCTGGTCACACGTGAGTGAGACTAATGCAGCTTGCTGTTACTGTTATCTTCTTTCCCTTGTCTTCAGCTTCTTTTATTTTTAAAGACTTGTGTAACTACTTTCCAGCATTCTTCCCATAGGAGGTTCTCGTGTTTACAATAGCCATTTCTTCTGCAGAAAGAGAAGAAAATCTTGCTTAAGGCAGTAATTTCCTGCAAAATCCCATTTGGAATCAACTTAGTTGTCAGTGATTTCTCTCCTTACAGCTGCTGAGATGACCTCTGGATCAGCAGCTGGGAGGGGAGAGGAAAAAAGTAGGTCATTCGGCTGCTTGGCTGTTCTACAGCCCTTTTTTCCCTCTGGTGCTGCCGTTCATCTCTCATTTCAGGCAGCCAAGGAGAAAGGCCCAAACACAACAGGACAGCAATTAAGTGAAAGAGCTGGTGAAGCTCTGCCATGCTGCAGTGGTAAACCAAATTGCTGAAGTGGCACCATGGGGGGAGAGGTGGATCAGGAAGTGGGGTCTCTGCCCTGAAGTGTGAGCCCAATTGGCGGTGAGCAATGTTCCCCTTATGGCTCCCAAATGTCTTGCACTTGCACCTTGCACTGCCTATCCGATTTCACAAATGTACACAGAACTCAGTGATGCCTGTAGTTTTAGGAAAAATCAAGCTTAGGTTTTCCCTCTGGCTGTAGCTCAGTGCAAAGCTGGTGGAAGAAAAAGGGAATAGTGATGGATGGCAAAGCTAACAAATTTCTATGGTTAGTCTAGCATAGGATTTGAGACTGTTGATGAATGGTGGCTGGAACAGCTAGACAACACCACTGTGGCAAATACTGTGAACTCTGTTCTGTGATAGAGAAGGGGTTATAGGTCAGGGAGTAGATGCTGCAGCTTGCAGGGGGAAGAAAGAGAAACAGAACCAGTCTGTAACTTCTACTGTAATAGCAGGTGTTGCAAACTCTTTTATTCTAGTGATGGTGTTCAGAGCTGTAAATTTAATCTCTGGAGCCTGGGCTTGCTTTTTAACACCTCTCTCCCCACCACTTTTCCTTGCATGCTGTCACCTAGTCTGTAAGTCTGAGCCAGGGACTAATATTTGGAAGTCACTCTGGAGGTTTTTGATTACAAATAGGAACATGCATAATATTTAAACAAGCATGTATTTATTTCCATCTATATCCCATCCTTGTTCAGACAGCACCTAAGGCAACTAATGACAATGAAAACAACAAAAATACAATAAAACAACTCTGAAAACCAATTAAAGTCAACAGCATAAGAGACATACATATATAATGTATATACTAATATATGTATTATGCACATGTCAGTTCAGTAAATATGCTAGATGATGCTGATGATGTTAAGTCATCAGACCTTTTTATCTTTGTTAGCAAGACCTTCTTTGGTGTGGGCCAATGAAAGCACAATTTTTAACTCTGCTTAAATTCAGTTGTTACCTGAGCCAGAGCCTATTTCCATTTCATATAATTAAACTGTGAATCAGAATTACGGTTCTGATCAATACGTTAATTCTGACTGTGAATCGATTGATTGATTATGGGCCATCAAATCAGTATCAATTCTCAGTGACCACATAGCTAGAGTGATCAGCCTGACTCCTATGAAACATGGTGTAATGCATACAATGTGAAAGAAGTACTGACACACAGCTGGCAGAACTGACCTTTGACAGAGCATAGAACAAGCACTCTCTCAGGCAAATGACAGACATATTTTTAAACACAAGTCTAGCATTCTTTCCAAAGGGCACTAAACTCATGTTTATATGAAGTCCTGACTAGTGCTTTCAAAAATGCCAGTCAGGCATTACCAGACAAATGCTTCTGCCAAAACAGGTCTGCAGCCCAAGCCAAGACAGACATAAAGGGCACTTCCCAGTGAAGCGGGTTGGGAGGTATGACTACAGCAGCCTGAAGTGGTCAATAGGTGCTGGGCAGAACCCAATCCATGACAGTGTCAACAGCCACATCATGCCAGATCTTATACACAGCAGATACTGCGTAAGAAAAACAGGCAAACTCTAAAACTGGAAGAGCCAAGGACAACCTGATGCTGCCTCAGATGAGACAAGAGCAATGTAATGAGGCTGTAGCACGACAAAAGTAACTATCAAGGAAGTAAGGAAGAGTGCCTAGAGATCAATCTTTAGCTATGCATAAAACTGGCAGCCCTCTTGGACGGAAATCATTCTGGAGTTGCCAACTCCTTCTGTTTAGCTGGAAGCATCTGTATTTTTGTGATAGAAGTGCACCACAAGATTTGTTGAAGCACTTTAGAATGATGGGGGCATCTGTCACAAGACAGCTAACTTCAGGGGAAGTAATACAAATTTGGTTGGAGGCATCTGAGAAAGAATGAAGAACATTTAGTCTGAAATATGACATACCCATATTGTATTTGCCATCCATAATTAGACCTGGAATAGTTTCATTGTAAGATTGCCTTTTTGTAACAAAATAACTAATTCTAAGAGCTGATTTAATTAGGTTGGCAAGCTAAGTGCCCAGAGTAGAATCCTTTAATATGGAATAAATGTAGCATTGGGCATTGATTTCTGTTTCTAAACATTTCTGTTTGCTTTTTGAAGGCATATCTCATTCTAATTATACAGATGACTCTGGTCTTATTTCTGAGTATTTGATAGCTGGCATCCAAGATGCTGTCATACCTGATTCTCAGAAGATATAGGGGTTGCCTGGACTGGGTTTTTGAGGAATTGCTGTTCTGAAATTCATGGGTATTGAGAAGCCCCCGATGTCCACAAACAAGCTGTTCTCTTACTCAAAGGAAGTGGAATGTGGGGAAGCAGTCACAAATGTGCCAGCATGGGGAAAGTAAGGTAGATAAGCAAGGCCTAAAGGATCAGGTTGTCCAATTTGTCAGTCTAGGGAGAACCAGTTGATTAGGCTAGATGTTGAGTTGGAGTCTGAAGTTGCCTTTGATACCATTGATCATGGTATCCTTCTGGGCCAGCTATAAGGCAGGGTGGGGGGAATTGTGTTACAATAGTTCCCCTTCCTGAGTAGGAAGTTTCACTTGTGGGGGGAGGAGTGGGCTGTCCAAGGTGGGGTTCTACAGCACCCGATCCCTTCCCCCTTAACATTTTTATATCTGTATGAAGCCACTGGGGGAGAACAATTGTTGATGTGAGGTGAAACATCTAGGGTTCCCTTGCATTTGCTGCTTCTGCTTGAAGAACAAGTGGAAGCCATGGTCAGGATTGCCTTGCACAATTCCCTCTTGTGCACCAGTTACAGCCATTCCCAAAACAGGAGGGTCTGTTGATGTTCATTCACAGAATTATCATCTCATGTTTGGGTTATTGCAACTTTTTGTGCATGGGACAACCATTGAGGACCATTTGAAAGCTACAGCTCATCCAAAATGCATTAACCTTGTAATGAGCTCAGTTCAGTTTGCCCAAATAACAGCTTTACTGTGGGAGCTACATTGGTTGCCAGTAGGCTGCTGGGTACAGTTGGAAGTACTGGTCATTACTTTTAAAGTCCTATATGGCTCTGGACTTGGCTGTCTTTAAGATTGCCTACTCCATGTGGAATCTGCCAGTCTGTAAGATCTGAAACAGAAGGGTTGCTATAAGTCCCAACTCCAAGGCAATTGCGACATCAGGGATCCCAAGGGCAAAGCTTTTCAATAAAAGTCCCCCTTCTCTGGAATAGCTTTCCCCCAATTGGCATTTGAGAAAGCAGTTAAGATCTGGCTCTTCTGGAGGGCCTTTTGGGATTGAATGGAAGTTCAAGGTTGCTCCCAAAGAATTGGCACCAAGTGTTTGATGCTGGTGGTGGTAATAGTGATGTAACTGAATATGAAACTTTTGTTACATTTCCTTTTCCATGTTTTTAATCTTAATATTGCATGGAGGATTTGTAAGCTGCTCAGAGAGGTATTGATTGGAATAGCATACAGGGAGGAGGGAGAAGGAGGGAGGAGGGAGGAAGGAGAAGGAGGAATTAAATTTATATGCCCGGCTCCCAGCAACTCTGGGCGGTTTGCAATTGTTAAAACATTTAAAACTTTTTTTGTTTTGTTTTGAAATATTAATAGTAATACTTTCACTTTCCTCTCTGCAGCCTTGAATTGATCACTGTAAGTAGGGCCAGAGATGTTGCATAGACTCAAAAATCCACCTTGGCAACTTCTAAGACTTCCCAGTCTGATCTGAGCATGACAGTCTTGTGACTCTTTTGTGGCTTAGTGTAATCCAAACTCCACCTGGGAGCAACTCCAAATCAGAGTTCCACATGATTACTTGTGAATAAACATCAGTCAGTAAATAAAGCAGCATCTCCACAGCATGCACCCTTATCTGCTCTGCATTCCAAACCTCAGACATTGTAAAGTAGTAAACGTGCAATTTTCTAGTTTCTAGTCAAGGTGTAGTTTGACTTTAAAAGGCAGGCAGAAGCATCTGACAGCATCCTTTTTACATCAACTGTCAGTGGGTGAGCTGCCCACCTTCCCCTTTGTGGTCCCGCTCTGAAGTTCTTCAGCCCCTGCTGGGGATGGCATTCCAGGACTCTGCTTAAGAGCTTCTGATCCTGCACTCCTGCACTGGCTTTTAAAGCCAGTATTAGCAAATTGAGTAAAACCTGCATCTTTGAAAATGAGGTCTGTTTAATCTCACAGGTAGTACATTAAACAGTGACCACTCAGACCCAGTTAGTGACAGCAATATATTGTGGGGGGAGGCATGGGAGGGAGACTCTGTGTCTCTAGGCATCTGCAGATGCATCTGACTCATGGGTGCATGAATCAAAACATGTTTTTCCCCCACCCATAAGACTTACATTCTGGAAAAGAGATTTCAAACTGGAGGAAACCATTCCTCCTTACCTCAGCTTCAATATACTAGATAAGACAAGATAAGTCAGGCAAAAAGAAAAGTAAGTCAACTGCTGGGAATTCCATCATCTTTCTGCACCTATGAGCTGTTTGGACCACTAGGCCAAATAAGAAGAAAGAAATAAGGTGAATGGTCATCATACATCTCTGTTTCTCTTTCTCATTTGTCCTAACGTTAGTTAAGTGAGTCTTCGTGTTTATGAGACAAAGGGAACTTCATGTCTCTCTTGAGCTTTCCTCTCTTCAAGATGCAGTTTAGATAAAATTGAGCCTTTTCTGTCTTCATGTATCTGCTTCTTCAATCTAGCCATTATTTCAACTACAAAGAATGTATCAGTACTCTATTCACTGATAGCTGGGCTAAGCTCATACTCTGCATTCATGACAACTATGTTATGAACATTTTTTTTAAAATTAGATGTTCTGCTACTTAATTTCTCAGTATTCTGCAGGCATTCTGCTTATGTTCAGGAGCACATCCTGTTACAAGGGGCCTGGCTGAATTCATATCTCCAACCGCAACAGCTGCTAAGTAGGTTCACAAGAGGAATCTAAGTGGCCACTGATGAAAACAGGTTGGATGATTTTATAAACTTGAACAGATCAGCAGTTCTTACCTTGCTGAAAGTAAGATCAGAAAACACCAGGAAAATGCCTTTTTCATCAAGAAATCTCCCCAAAATGGAAATTAACCTTAGGAAACCCTGGAACATAGGGAATCCTTTCGACTGAAAAGGAGACTGAAGAAGCAGCTGGCTTTTACAAAAATTAGACAGTAATCTAGCTTCAATGTACTAGATAAGACAGTTCTGAGTTACTTTGATATTGTACCAGGTGTGTGTTTTTAAAGAACCTTATGAATATGCATATTCAGTTGAGAAAAATATCTAAATAACATTTGTGTGCAGCTTCCTTTGCTAATGCTGATTGTATAGCAACAGTGAATGCCATTTGTATATACTGTAAGCATTTTGAAATCTGCATGCTACCAGAGCACTTTTGAAAGCAATTAAATGTATTTGAATGTATTAAGAAGCAGCAGGTTTACAATTTTTCCCCTTACATGCTGCATACATAACTTGAAAAATGATTGCTCCTGGAGAAATGGGTTGGATACATTTTAACAGGGACTTTTGTTTAAGATTTCTTCATGGAGGATACTTCGCATCTCTTTTGCAAATAAGCAAGATGTTCTGGAGAGACAGTCTCATGCTCAGCGTGTTTCATTCCACATGATAGGAAGTTTTGTTTCTGAGAATTAAATACAGAGATGATGTTCATTTCTTGCAGGCAAGCTATGCAACCTCTCTAAATATTTCTCCATACTGGCTGGGAATTATGGGAGTTGATCCAACACATCTGGAAAGCATCATTTGAGATGAGAAAGCTATTTTTTATTTTTATTTTCCAGACAGCACATAAAATACACACTCACATTTAATGTAGTTCATCAAGTGTCACACATAGGGTGCTTCCATATGGGTCTTGCGCCTGCAAAGTAATAATTTAGAACACCATGAATTTGTGGGGGCTACAGTAAAAGGCCCTGACTTGTAGGGTTGATGTAAAAACTACTGAAATAATATACAGGACATGTCTTCCACATTTAAAATTTAGGGCATTTCCCCATGGCTTAATTAATGTGTTCTCCTCTTGTTGAGATAAAAGAAAACTAAACTGACATAACATTTGCTGTCCCTACTGCCAATCCCTATTGTTTTTATAACTGCTGTTCTGGCTTACCACTGCTGTTCTCAGTCATAACACTCCTATGATTCAAGGAAGGTATCAAACAGATGTCCTGACCTATCCAACTGTCAAAACCTTGTGCTGAGACAGCAGAGCTACAGGATAGGAGGGGAGTTTCTAGTAAAGCGCCCTCTCTGCACTGGGCTTTCAGATAATCCATGCAAAGGTGCTGGCCAGGAAAATGCTCAATGGATCAGATGCCCAGCTGGCCCACAGAGGGAATGAGAGGGTGCCAGGTTCTGTTGGTGCTCAAAGCAAGCAGCCTAACAGCTGATGAATGGAGTGAGGAAGCCTGGTAAAGCCATATTTAGCAGAGAGCTCTCCACCCCACCCTGCATCATCAGTTGTCTGGAGCTTTTCTTTGACATGGGTCTTAGCTCCCTTTTGAAAGAACACTACACCAGATTCAGAACAATCTTCACCTCAACTATAAAATGGTCATTACCTGTTGGTATATTGTTTTCTGCTACAGAAATTAATGTTATTGAGTACTTCCTTAAGTATCAGCAGGGTGAAGAGGTCGAAGTTAATTGTCCTCAGTTTGGGTGTTAATAGTTGCATTGCCTGGGGGAGGGCAGCTTGCTTGTTACTTGTTTAGTTTCACTTTTGCAGCCAAGCAGCTCAGTTCTTTCTGAGCGCGTGTGTGAATGCACAAGCCTGTAAATACCTTTTTGTGCTTTCTGTAAATAAATTTATTTTTATAGAAATGGCTGGTGTGTGATTTTTCTGATCTCTCTGGGCCAAATGCTTTCCAGCACTCTGCAAGATTACCCCAACCCATTAACTGTCTTGTGGTTTGTTTAAAATGGGGTTCAGCACACTAGATCCCTTTACCATACAGCTCCTTCATCCTGTTGATTAGCTCTTGTGGGGAGCTGTGGGTATTGAGCGGTCAATAGCTGTGCCCTGCTCTTTCCCTCTGCAGAAATTAAGAAAGAGTAAGGCCAGAGGATGGAACCCTGGATCTCAATGGAAGAGACATGCATAGCTCAAGATGACCAATAGGTGATAGGTTCATCTTGTCTCCTATGAGTCAGCTGACTGTGCCACCAACAAGCTGCTGGTTACTCTCAGCATAAGAGGAAAGTGTTACTATAAAACTGGAACAACTAAGGACATCTTAAGTCTGTCCCAGTCATGGGTTGAGGATGAGATGAAAGCAGCATCACAGGGACACATGTGAAGAGGTTGCTATATATGGTTAAATGCAAGTGGGGAAAGGCTTTCAGGAGGCATAAACCCTGGATGTAATTTGGTGTGTGTGTGTGTTTGTGTGTTTCTATAAATGAAGTCTATAACAGTTTACTTAAATGTATTTTAAGGTAATGATTAGGACTGTTGTAATACATTCATGAAATCACAGAAATGGGAAATGAAGGAACTTGATTTAACTTCATAGATATTTTACAGTTTAGAGTTTCACAAATTATGCTAGATTCAAATTTAGTATCTACAGTGCAGCCAAACATTGATTTTTCAGCCCCAATCTTCTATTCGAGTCTAATAGTTTTTAATCAGCTACGCTGAGTTTAATTCTAAATGAATAATTCTTACAACCACCTTTTTGCAAGACTTAGCCTGGACTGCAAAATGCCATTTTCTGCATGTTTAACCAATAGCAAATGAAGTAAAAGAATAGTCAGAGCATTAGCTGTGTAGATTTGCTCAGTCGGTAATAATCCTGATTAACCTTGTAAATATTAAAGGTTTAGGATGCTATCCTACAGTGACTGGCTCTTCAGCTGGGGGAGTTAGGATGTAGTGGAAAGTTCCTGATGCCACAAGAATTGGAAAACTATACCCATGAGGATGTCACCAAATGTAGCAGAAAGGCTCTGCTGGTCATGTTCTATCATCTGGGGGGCACAAGGGAACATCTTATTCCAAACCCCACCATTGCATGAACAGCTTCATAAATAGGACAGGAATCTGTGCCACAGCAGAACAAAACAGAACAAACTTTATTAAAGTCAGTGACCAGTACAAAGGGGAAAAAGAGAGAGAGTAAAATATCCATGTACCTACAGGTAAACGAGTAAGTTGGTAAATTTAAGATAGCACAACAATTATAGATATAAAACCTGTAAAACCTGTTGAGCTGATCTATTTAACTAAAGCTATAACACCTATTATATGTAAACTTATCTATGTTATTTGCTACTTTAC
Organism: Candoia aspera; assembly: GCF_035149785.1. Lineage (NCBI taxonomy): Eukaryota > Metazoa > Chordata > Lepidosauria > Squamata > Candoiidae > Candoia > Candoia aspera. Next base: position 117,932,175 of record NC_086155.1, on the reverse strand, counting down.
AATCCTTGGTTGGATGCATGTAAGAATAAGTAAGAAAAAATAAAATGAAAAAGTAAATAACTTTATGACTTACAATATTACAGTGGGATAAAACATAGAATTTTGCTTTGCTAATTCTGCTGATGGTTTATATCCATAAGGCACCTTGTGCTAGAATATTAGTGGCTGTATCCTTCAACAATAGATTGAAGTAAAATTCTGTGCAACACCCTTTAAACCTTTTAATAAGTGGAGTTATCCTTTGGCATCTGACTTGCTCATCTTAGAACAATGTCAGCCATAGTTTCTATTTCTCCCTTTTTACACTGGCAAGGTGTCCTATCTTAGAGCGAAGAACCACGCTGAGACGGTATCTTGGTCTCTAGTGTTTATTGTCCTACTCTAGTAGACAGAAAATCCTGCCAAACTGAAGGAGCGTGGGAAACCCACACCGATAAGCCCAAAACTCAAGGCGGGTCTGCTCTGGGTTTCTTTGAAGGAAAGTTCAAGGCCTCTAAACTACACATGCGCTTTTCCCCCTGGATAGGGGCCCCCTCCTGCTCACCATCAGTACTTACGACACAGAGTCTTGCTAGGTATGGAATCTTCTCATATCTGCCCTCCAATCAACAGATGGGAAAGCATTAATGTGTGCCTTGAAAAGGCCCATCCATTTTTGTAAAAAATAAGATTTTGTAAATAATTGGCTAGGGTACACTTAGAACCATCCACCAACGAGCTATAGAAGTGTGGGGCTTGGGCCAACTCCTTCTGGTGTTCCATGTCAGCTGTCCATTCTCATGGCAGCCTCATTTCCCCTTTGGTTTAGATATTCAGGTAAGAAGCTTTTGCTTACAAACTAATTGTCAGTTGTCTTTATATTTCTCCATTAACAACAGTAGAAGTAATCCACTAGGGTTTAAAGTAATTCTGGTCCACGTTGTTAGTATTTTGGACCAGGCTTGAGTTTCAACACTTGGCAAGCCTGCTTCCAGCCTCGGGATTGCATTGGACATATATCTGGGGGCACCTATTATGGCTGTAAGGAAAGTGGATGGAATCCATTCATAGGTTGTACAATGTAAAGATGGAGCCAATTGCATTCCATACATCATTTATGCTATGATTTGGCCTGAAATAACTTACTTACTGCTGGAGCAAATTTCTTTCCTTGTTTTCAATAAAAGTATAGAATGGCTGTAAGCACTCCTCTATGCCTTCAAAGTGGCATATGTAATTTGAGCCTTTAATTTCCTATTGCTTTGGAAAACAACCCCTAGATACTTACACCAATTAGCCTGTTTCATTGTATGGTTATTAATTGTCCATTTGTGCTTTCATCTGTTGTTGGAAAACACTAAAAGTTTTGTTTTGTTTTTCATAATTTATGATCCAATGTTCAGTCTTGCGAAAGATGCCAAAGGTTTCAGTGCTCGTCTCGAGCCAACCTGTGTTTGTGAAAGTATTAGCATGTCGTCCATGTATTTAAAAATCAGAATTCTTCTTTCTGCTAATTTTGGGGCATGAATGTCCATGGAGTGGAAAGTTTTTACTAGCGAGTTTATGTAAATGTTAAAAAGCAGTGGCGCTAATATACAACCTTGCTTCATGAACCAAGAGATCTTAATATAGTTAGAAAGGTCCCTCTGGTGACTGCATCTTAATCTTAAATCTGTCTTCTCATATAACTTACAGTACGTATAAGAAGCAGGAGGCATCTGTCTATCGAGGAGCATAGCCTACTCCTTGAGATCAAGTTGGATGCTGCTCAAAAATCAACAAATGCTGTGTAAAATTTAGAATGTGGCTACTTGATGTATTTTTCTGCAAGGAATTGTAACACCAGGCTGTGATCAACTGTTGATCTACCCACCTGGAAGCTGGCTTGTTCAGCATAAATAATGCTCAGGGATTCAATTTTATGTATAGGTACCATGCTATGGTTCTATACATAACTTTATAACTTACTAATTATACTTAATAGGTTAACTGGTCTATAGTTGGCTAGGTTGTTTCTATCACCCTTTTTCTACAAAGATACAACTATGGCTATACCCCTGTCATCCAGAACCCTGGCTTTATAATTAATACATGTGAATAAATAGGCTAGCATTGGGCCCACCACATTAAGTTAGATTTGATGAGCTAAGGTGGGATCATGTCAGTTCCAAGGCTTTCCCACTTTTAAGTTGCCCTACTGGGCGGGTAAACTTCCTACTCATTAGTGGTGACCATTCAGGAGTTTCTGGTTGGAAAACATCTAATGTAAGGTCCTACCCACTTGGTTCTGTGGCTGGATCTGTACAAAGAGCTTTAAAATATTTTTCCCAGAGGTGGGAAGGGCCAGTGTAAGGGCTTCTTGCTATAATTTTCCAGAACAGGGGAATATTCCATGATTTAGCAGGCTTGGTTAGATTTACAATTTAATTTCTCACTTAAATTGTACATGCGCTGCTTTTTTGGTTTTAACACAGGGACTGTCAAAGCTTTCTTTTGATTGAGTCCCTTGCCTTGCATGTGCATTTTTGACATCTTTTTGAATCAGTATGGCTTGTCACCTTGTTATAAAGGCCTGAAACTTTTCTAGGGGGCAATTGTCCTAAGTTGCTTGGGGGAGGTTTGAAGTAGAAATAGCTGAATAGAATGACATACTTTCTTCCTAATGCAGCCAGTTCTCTATTTTAGACTCTAGCTGACCATTCCATTTTATTTTTTTGTGAGCCATTAGATGCTAGTGAAGTAAGCTGAATTTTTTTAATGGGCCTCAACTGGCCTACCCACTGTTCTAAGGCATAATCTTCCAAGATGGCGATCGGGAGCAGACGCCGATGCCGACCGCTGCTCTGAGGGGAGGACTCCTGGGTCTCAACTCTTCCCTCCCGACTTTCATTTGATCGGGGGCTTTGGAAGGGACTTCTGGGCTCCCCGGTCCTCATACCTGATGGGTCGGGGTTGGACGGAGCCCCCTGGATGGAGCTGCGAGGGGCAACGGACATGGGCGAGCCCCGGCAGCGCGAAGCGACGCGGCGAGTCCCAGAGGTTTGGCGGTGCAGCAGATTGGCAGCACACTGAACTTGGGGGAGACTTGAGTGGTTTGGGGAGCATTGGTGGTATGACCCCTGGGGACGCTGGATGGTGGCCTGCAGCAGCCTGGTGGCCCAGAGGCATGGGGGAGTGGTCTGATGGTGCAGTGGATCGGTGGCGTTGTGGATCAGCTGATTGGCCTCAGTGGACCAGCCTGGTGGGGCTGTTTGGCAGCCTGACGATGTGGCGGACGGACGGCTCAGTGGCATGATGGCCTGACTTTGGAGGGCCAGCCCAGTGGAGCAGTTTGGCGGCACAGCAGACCAGCAGCAAGACAGACCTGCTGACCCACCTTGGAGGTCCAGCCTGGCAGAGCGGGTGAGCGGTGCAGCAGACCAGCAGCACAGCGAGCCGGTGGAACGAGCCTGGAGGCCTGGTTTGGTGGAGTAGGTCGACTACCAGCTAGACGGTGAACTGACTGACCAACCAGGGAGAGCCCTGGATAGACCTAGGGGTATAGGCCTTGGCGTTGCAGGCCCGGGGACGTGGAGGGACCTGGGCAAGGAGATCTGGGCCATCCCCTCCCTACCAGCCTGGAAGTGGTAGAGAGCTGTTGGGGTCCCTCCAGTGTGAATGAGGACTCCCTCCTGGGGTGAGAGAAGAGGGGGGGAGTCAGGAAGTGTCTGACAGTGTGGGAGAGCACTCACCTTCTGAGTGAGAGGCAGGAGGTGAGGGGGAGCAAATGAGATGCCCCTGGCTGACCGATAAGAGAGGCTGAACAGGGAGCAGTGTGATTGAAGAATGAATGGGTGGGTGTTGACTGGGCCCAGATGGTGCCAAGAGCTTGAGCTGGTGTGCCAGAGGGCTTGCCATTGCCCTGTGGATAACTGTGTAGGTGTGAGGGTGTGTAAATGGATGGAGGGAGCAGGAGACTCTGGAAGTGCTGGAATGGGGCCAGGTGGATTTGGAGTCTCTGGGGGCTGCAGGGTGGGTCATACTATTGAGGTGGTGATGGGTAGGGGACATTATGGCAGAAGCCGGAGGGTGGGCCATCTTCAGGGAAGACACCCCCGGTGTTTGTTACCAGTGGCGCGTTCCAGCCCTCTGCTCAGACCCAGGCCCCAGTCAGCAGACCCATAGGGGCCCTGGTCTCCGGCTGCTGCTACTTAATGCCAGGTCTGTTAACAACAAAGCCCCCCTCATCAGTGACTTGATCACTGAGGAGGGGGCAGACCTGGCATGTATTACTGAAACCTGGTTGGGCCCTGAAGGGGGGGTGCCCCTTTCGGAAATGTGCCCGGCTGGGTTTACAGTATGGCACCAGCCGAAACACCAGGGCAGGGGGGGAGGGTGGCAGTTGTCATCTGGGAGTCTCTGGTGGCCTTCAGGGGCCCTGCCCCACAAGTGGCCGGTTGTGAGACCCTATTTTTCAAGTTGGGTGCATGAGAGCAGTTGGGAGTGTTGCTGCTGTACCAGCCTCCCTGCTGCGTGGCAACCTCCCTGCCTGAGCTGCTGGAGGCCATCTCAGGGTTGGCAGTGGAACTCCCCGTTCTGGGGGACTTCAACTTGCCTTCCCTGGGGCGGGCCTCTGAGGCAGCTCAGGAATTCATGGCTACCATGGCAGCCATGGGCCTGACTCAGATTATTCACGACCCAACTCGAGATGGTGGCCTCACCCCAGATTTAGTTTTCTTGTCAGAGTAGTGGCAGTGTGACCTGAGGGGAGAGTTACAGCTATCCCCATTGTCATGGTCAGATCATGCCCTGGTGGCCCTGAGATTCTCTTATGCTGCCCCCCTCCGCAGGGAGGCAGGACCCATTCAATTGGTCTGCCCCCAGTGACTGATGGACCCAGCAGGGTTTCAGAGGGGGATGGGGGTTATACCCGGGGATCTGCTACACGGTCCAGTGGATGCCCTGGCCGCTGCCTGGAATAGGGAGGCGGCTGGAGCCTTGGACAGGATTGCACCTGTGCGACCTCTCTTGCCTCATCATACTCGATGCTCCCTGTGGTTTACAGAGGAGCTGAGGGTTTTGAAGAGGATTAAGAGACATCTAGAGCACCTCTAACACTGGTTAGAGCCGCTATTAAGGCCTACCTGGTGGCGATAAAAGCGGCAAAGCGTCAATACTTCTCCGCTCTTATTGCGTCTGCAGAATGCCACCCAACGGCCCTATTTAAAATCACTCAATCCGTTTTGGGGAAGGTGGGTGCAGTGACCCACCTACAGGGCCATGCAGAGGAGTTTTCGGAGCATCTGCAAGACAAAATTGCTCAGATCCGCTCCACGCTAGACTCCAAGCGTGAGGCAGGGTCTGTGGAGATACCAAGGGATCGTACTTACCATGTTATCTGGGAACAGTTTGATCCTGTTGGACCCAAGGAAGTGGACAGGATCCTCCGGACAGTAAATGCCACCACTTGCAAATTAGATCCATGTCCCTCCTGGCTGGTGAAAGCAGCTCGGGAGGTGACATGTGGTTGGGTCCAGGCGATGGTTAATACATCCTTGAGGGAGGGGGTGTTTCCAGCTGCCTTTAAGGAGGTGCTGGTGCAACCCCTCCTCAAGAAACCATTGTTGGACCCTACGGTACTGGATAATTTTCGTCCAGTCTCCCACCTCCCCTTTTTGGGGAAAGTGGTTGAGAAAGTGGTGGCATTACAACTCCAGAGAATTCTGGAGGAAATGGATTATCTAGACCCCTTTCAGTCAGGTTTCAGGCCTGGATATGGGACAGAAACGGCATTGATCGCCCTTATGGATGATCTCTGGTGGGAGCGGGATGTGGATAGTGCATCTATCCTCGCTCTTCTTGACCTCTCAGTGGCTTTCGATACCATCGACCATGGTATCCTTTTGGGTTGGCTCAGGGAGTTGGGGGTGGGTGGCGTAGTTTTGTGCTGGTTCACCTCCTTCCTCCAGGGCCGGTCCCAGTAGGTGATGATGGGGGGGGGGAGAGATCCAACCCTCGACCTCTCCTTTGTGGGGTGCCGCAGGGTTCAGTTCTCTCTCCTCTCCTATTTAACATCTACATGAAACTGCTGGGCGAGATCATCCGTCACCATGGGATGAGGTATCATCAATATGCCGATGATACTCAATTGTATATCTCCATCCCGGGTGAGGTAAGTGATGCTGTGACTGCCATTTCTTGGTGCCTGGGGGCTGTAGGGGTCTGGATGGGGAACAACAGGCTTTGGCTGAAGCCTGGTAAGACAGAGTGGCTGTGGGTTAAGGGTTCCTCCGTATCTGGGACTTTGTCATCTTTAGTTCTGGATGGGGTTGCACTGCCCCAGACAGACCCGTGCCTAATCTGGGGGTCCTCATGGACTCACAGCTCTTGCTCGAAGAGCAGGTGGCAGCCGTGGCCAGAAGGGCCTTTGCACAGCTTCGTGTTGTGCACCAGTTGCACCCTTTCCTGGATCGGGAAGCCCTTCGGACAGTCACTCATGCCCTTGTTATCTCCCATATAGACTACTACAATGCGCTCTACATGGGGCTACCCTTGAAGAGTATCTGGAAGCTTCAGCTGGTTCAGAATGCAGCCGCGCAGGCTATTTTCGGTGCCCCTAGAAGGGCGCACATAACACTTTTGCTATGCGAGCTGCATTGGATACCAGCTTGCTTCCAGGTCCAATTCAAGGTGTTGGTTATCACCTTTAAAGCCCTACATGGCATGGGACCGGGTTACCTGAGAGACCGCCTCTTCCCCGTATCATCAGCCTGTCCCACCCAATCATGCAGAGAGGGCATGCTACGGACCCTGTCAATAAGAGAATTCCATCTGGCGGGGTCCAGGAGGTGGGCCTTCTCGGCAGTAGCGCCCGCCCTTTGAACCATCCTGCCCCCGGAGGTGAGATTAGCCCCATCACTCCTAGCATTCCGGAGGAAGTTGAAGACCTGGCTCTGCCACCAGGCTTGGGGCAGGGAGGAGAATCGACATACTTGGGGTTGGCTAGTGCCTTGAAGTGCCCCTCCTACATAATGACTGAAGGAGATCACAGCCATCTGGATTTTATGAGCTGGGGTAGTTAAGAAATTGTTTTAGTTTTAGTTTCAATGGGATTTTATTAGAATTTTATTTTATATTTATTCAAATTTTATTGTATATTTATTCTGTATTGTAAACCACCCAGAGTCCCTCCAGTCGGAGGAGATGGGCGGTGACAAATTTGACAAATAAATAAATAAATAAATAAATAAATAAATAATTAATTAATTAATTAATAACAAAGGGTAGTGGTTGCTTTAGGTCTCAGAATTATATCAAAGTAAATCAGTGAGATATCTACCTCTCTAGACACCAATATCTAATCAATTGTGAAGACCTCTGAGTCTGAGCAAAAGGTATATTGGCCAGGAAACTCACTCTGAACTGAGCCATTTATCATTTTTAGATTACACCTATTTGCTAACTGGAAGCCAGCTAAATTACATTTTTATCCAGTGAATGCCATGTCATGGAGAAGGGGGCGGGGGGACAACAAAATCAGGGGAAGGGAAAAAGCGTAAAATAGCTAAACAAATCATGGTCATTTGGACCAGTTCCAACACTAAAATCACCTCCAATGATGATCATTAAAGTATTTCTCCATACAGCTCTCTACAAAAAGATTCCATTCCATTCCATTAGATTTATATGGCTGTCCATCATGTTAAACAAGTCTGGGCAGCTCACAACATAAAACCAAAAATAGTAAAAACAGAAAAACCCAAACAGAAAAACCTTCTAGTTGAGTCCATAGTTGTTTCATCTGTGCTAAAGACCGGATGGGTGGAAAGTAGCTGTTTATAGAATGAAATCTTCAAGGTGGGTCAAAACTAACATCATTCATTGAGGGTGCGCTGTTCCATTATTTGAACCCTCAAGGTAGGGGAGATAAACAACCCTAACCCTTTTCTTGGTCCACAGTTCTACTTCCGACTCAGATACAGGTTAGATAAGACAATAATAAGGTGTAAAGAAATTGTTAGTCATCTGTGTTTCCTGTAAAAGGAAATTCATGATTTTGCTCTTTGAAGACTATCCTGCTATGTTCCAGGAGATGATGGATAGTGTATTATGAGGCTCTGGCAATCAGTTACCCACTTTCACAAGATCTCCCGGTGTAGGTTAAAAGAAGGGTGAACTCCAGAAGAGTCCTCAAGTTGCAGCAAGTGCACTTTGGGACAAAACGGCCTCTGACAAGTATAACAGGAAGTAATTAATCCTTTCAGTGGAACAGAACAAGATCAGGGGAGAATTGCTTCCCTTATCACATTTATCTTCTGTTGATCATTTACTTCCCCAGCTTGGGATACCTGAGGTATCTAGATGTTCTGCAGCTATAAGTACTCTCTATCCCTTCTCCTGGCAGAGATTGGAAAAGAATTGTTCTGCTGATTTATTTAAAACATAGCTACCCTATTTGGAAAATCAATCCTATATATGTTGCTTACTCAGAAATGTAGTAAATATATCTCTCTTGATTCACAGCATACTTCAAGATAATATTCACTGTAATATCTATCTGTCCCCATCACAGTCCTGTATCCCTCTTCCATCAATCAGCATTGTCTCTCTGCCCATATATTAGCCTATCACCAGCTTAAGATAATTCCCTGCAGCTTGGTGGCTGTTGCCTGAGCCTTCAGAGTTAAGCAGTTATCAGAATAAGGTGCAATCCTGTTTTGGCATGAGATAAGTCTGGTGATCAAATGGCATCATGATTAGGGGCTTGTGGTTGTACAAAAAATATTGGGGTAACTCTCCATTGTTTCCTGTTTGTGTTCTTGAGGAATTACCAATTCAAAGCGATTGTTCTCTCCAAAAGTTACAAGCCTATCTCAAAAACCTAAGCACCCTGGTGCTTTGCTAATCATTGAACTATTGCTAATTAACTCCATTCAGTTTCCCCCTTGATGATTTTGCCTAGGCTACTGTATATGTAGAAAGAGTTGCAAGGAAGAGAAGATAGGGAATATATCTGTAAACAATTAAAACAGCTCAGAACAAATGCAGGTACGCTTTAAGCTGGAATCAAAAAAGTTGCAAAACAGAATGGCTGGTTGTTTGGAAGTGGCCTTAATTTCCTGAGCTGAACAACAAGGGAAAATTATTAAATGCAGTAAGGCCAGCCCAGTAGGACACATTAAATCCAGTATATGAGATATCCTACCTGAGAGTTTCCATATTGTTTGCAAGACTACATTTGTCAGAGTTTTAACCTTTATTTGCAGCTGAAGGATTTTCACCTAGAATTTCACTTCCAATAGATATGCCTGTGCTTTGAGCAAGGACAAGCAAGTATAAACCTATTAGCCTAGAACCACATGCAGTTAAAATTTGGATAATAATTTCTGAATAGATCCCAAGATGTAGACTGCTCAGTTAGCTACATGTATTTAATGTTTGGGGAGATATGCTTTGAGTGTGGCAAATCAGAATTTAACCATATGACAGCCCAGAAATGCTAATCAAAGCAGCATGACTAACTTCTGCATGTTATACTAAACATCTGCCCCACCCCATCAAACGAGCAAATAATGGAAATAGCATTCTGTACTGCTTCTGTAATGCACAATCAACCAATTGCCTCAATAGGAATGCTCCAGAAAACTTGATTATCCCAGCATGACACTAAGGATGCTGATGTCAAAATCATGAAATTATAATTATAACGTATTTTTAAAAAGGGAGGTAGAGCAAAAGGGTTGCTTTATAAATAGAACAGTAAAGATCACCTGGCTACCATTCTGAATTCACCTGCCGTTTGCCCTTTGATGATGATTCTTAAAAACTCTCCTGCAGAGCTACCTTTCATCAGGAGTTGCATAAGCCACACATACTTGTTGAGTGATTCTAATGAGTTTTCCAGTTTGTGGGATTTGAAATACAATGCAGGCATTTCTTGCTTAGTTTACAAACTTTAATGAACATGATGTTACTGCCTTGTGAACATGATGAAAACTAAGCTGCAAACTTTGGTTAAAAATGAGATCAATAAAATCCAACTCTAATTGAATGGTGAGGATGTAGCTTGTGGACATATCTGATTATTTTCTGAGGCTGTTTTAATTCCAGGTTGTGAGTGCATCAGCACACAAAAACCCAAAAAGTTAAAGTTTGCTTTTCTTTTCAAGACAAAGTAGACACTGCTGTTTAAATGGAAAGTGTCCTTTACAGCTGACCTTCTTTTATTTTCTTGTCAAGTGAAAAGACAGCCATCTTGTAGCAGATTATTTGAATTGGTCTGACAACCACCCATCTGTTTCAAGGAAGGAAACTAAAATATGTTTTGACAAACAGAACGTAGTCAGCAAAGAAGACTGTGGAATATCCCTGCAACAACTGGCTGATTCTGCACAGATTGACCAAGCTGGGACAATGCTAAAGAGTGTCAGAGAGGGTAGGAGAAAAAAAATGTGTTTTATAATTTGTAAAGGGACTCCAGGGATAGGCTGTTTGTTTCCCTGCCACTGTGTTCATGCAAAGTGGGCAAAAGTACCACACAGAGGGGCCCTCTGTAGATTCTAGGTGGCTGAAAGCACAGTAGTAAAACCATAACATCAGAATATCAGTATTCAAACATCAGGCCACTCTACACCCTCCACAGCAACATACATCTCCACTTTACCACTTTCCACATGGAAAGATAATATCCTGTGCCAGCTGTAATGATTGCCTATTCTAAACACCATCAGACTCATAAGCAGAATCACAAAGATATCTGATATATTAAAGAATAGCATACAAGTTCACGAAGAAAGCTGAGAATGGAAAAAGCACGCCAAATGCAAACTAAAAAACCCTCGGTACAAACGAGATCCCTCCCCCCATAGAATCTTCCCAGGCTCACAATCCCAGGTGCTCCTAACGGCTTCTGATGGTCTGCGGGAAAAGTCCTTGAGCAGAGCACATAACCCAAACCCATTCCATTGAAATGAACATAGATACAGAGCTTGGCACAAGGTTCACAGCAGCTCCCTCCCAACAGAAACACGTGTCAGCACCATGGCATGTGAAACGTTACGATGTACAGTGCACATTGAAACAGTGAACATGACATACTGCCCCCCCAAAAGAAAGAAAGCATTAAGCGGAAGGTTTTAATGGGTAAGCCAAATGGAAATGGTTAACTAAATCAGGAGCATTAACGTGGCGAGCAGGCACCCATTCAGGATGAGGAAAGTGTTTTCAGCGGATCAGGTACTGGAGGGTGCCCCGAAGCTTGTGAGAATCAATGACCTCCTTGACTTCAGAGTGCTGTTGCCCATCAATCATGATCGGAGCAGGAGGAGGAGGTTGGGGATGCCAGCGGGAAGAGTGGTGGACAGGCTTGAGCAGGCTGCAATGGAAAACAGGGTGCACACATTTCAAATTGTGAGGCAGGTCCAACTTAACAGTAACTGGATTGATAAGACCAACAATAGGGAAAGGACCAATGAACTTGGGAGCAAGCTTTTTCGAGGGCTGTGGGGACTTGATGAATTTGGTAGAAAGATAAACCTGATCCCCAATTTTGAAATCATGCTGCAAAGAACGATGCTTATCAGCTTGAAACTTGTAAGCAGCCTGGGCATCAGCCAAAGCCTGTTGAATGACTGGCCAGGAATCAGCCAGCTTAACAGCCCAGTCAGAGGCAGAACAGGACTGGTGAGGGGAATGTGGCAGCTCAGGGATGGGAACAAAGTCGTGACCAGAAACCACACGAAAAGGGGTCTGCCCAGTGCTCTGATGGACAGCATTGTTGTAAGCCACCTCAGCAAAGGGCAACAAGTCCACTCAATTGTCCTGATGGTAATTTATGTATGCTCTAAAGAATTGTTCAAGGGCAGAGTTCAAAACCTCCGTAGATCCATCAGTCTCAAGATGCGATGACGTGGACAACGCCTGTTTGGTGCCAATCAATTTTAAAAATGATTTCCAAAACTGGAAAGTGAACTGTGTCCCGCGGTCGCTGACCAAATGGGAGGGGCTACCGTGGAGATGGTATATGTGGATGAGAAATAGGCAGGCCAATTGTGAGGCCAACGGGATGGACGCACATGGAATGAAATGGGCTTGTTTGGAGAAAAAATCATTTACAACCCAAATGACAGTTTTCTTCTGACTGGGGGGTAAGTCCACAATAAAGTCCATAGAAATCTCATCCCAGGGATGGGATGGGCTGGCCACTGGCTGCAGAAGCCCCTGTGGTTTACCCCCTTTTCGCTTTGACATGGCACAAACAGGACAGGAAGCAACATAGTCTTTTACATCACGTCCTAAGGTTGGCCACCAAAATTGACGGCGAACCAAATGCAAGGTTTTGACAAAACCAAAGTGTCCAGCAAGTTTGTCATCATGAGAACACTGCAAAACATCAGCCCTCAAAGTTGCAGGCACATAAAGGCGGTGTTCCACCCACGCCAGACTGTTTTCAAAAGAAACATTGTCTCTATTAGCTAGCAACCAAGTGTCACATTTCAGTGCCTGGAGAAAGTCCTTCTGTAACTGACACGGAACTTGCATTTTCCACTTCCCAGACGGGGCTGGGGGCGGGGTTGCCTGTGCACGGGTCTGGCTCCGGGTGACAGCAACCAAACCCAGTTGTGGTTCAGTGAGAACAGTCCCAACTATATCTGCCACATGGTCAGAGTCCTGAGGTAAACGTGACAAAGCATCGGCCAGAAAGTTTTTCTTTCCCAGAATAAATTTTAACTGGAAGTTAAAGCGACTGAAAAATTGAGCCCAGCGAATTTGTTTAGGACTGAGACGCCGGAGGGTGTGGAGGGCTTCCAATTCCTGTTATCAGTCCAAACCTCAAAAGGGCATTTAGCGCCTTCCAGGAGGTGACGCCAGGCTTCCAAAGCAGCTTTTACAGCAAAAGCCTCCTTTTCCCAAACATGCCACCGGCGTTCAGTTTCAGAAAATTTTCTGGACAGATAAGCGCAGGGTTTTAAGTGATTTTCAGAATCTCTCTGTAACAATATAGCCCCAATTGAGGAGTCAGAAGCATCAACTTGGACCACAAAGGGGTGTTCAGGATTGGGGTGCTGTAAAACAGGCTCAGCAGTGAAGAGGGTTTTTAACTTCTCGAATGTTGCCTGGCATTCAGGTGTCCAATTCAACACTGCCCCAGGGTTTTTCACCTTGCGTGTCTCTCCCAAACCCTTGGTACATAGCAAGTCAGTAAGGGGCAAAGCAATCTCAGCAAATCCCTGGATAAACTACTGATAATAATTACTGAACCCTAGGAAACTTTGTAATTGCCTCCGGGTGTGGGAATGTTCCCAACTTAAAATCGCCTGAATTTTTTCAGGGTCCATCTCAATGCCTTTGTCAGATACCCTATAGCCTAGATAGTCAAGTTGGGTTTTGTGAAATTCACATTTGGAAAGCTTGGCATAAAGCTTGGCATCTCTAAGCTTACTTAACACCTGTTTGAGAAGGCGTTCGTGTTCCTCCTCGGATTCAGTGTAAATGAGCACATCGTCCAAATAAACCAGGACCCCTTTAAACAAATGACCATGTAATACTTCATTAATCAATTGCATGAAGACTCTGGGTGCCCCTGCTAACCCAAAAGGGAGGACTTTGTACTGAAATGAACCCAATGGGCAATTAAAGGCAGTTTTCCACTCGTCTCCAGCTCGTATGCAGATGCGAAAATAGGCTTCCTGAAGGTCGAGCTTGGAGAAAATCTTGCCCTTTGATAAATGGGCTAACATGTCTTTCATTAGTGGTAGAGGGTACTTGTTGCAAATTGAGATGGAATTTAACCCCCAATAGTCCGTACAGAGTCAAAGCGTGCCATCTTTCTTTTCCCGGAATAGCACAGGGGCCCCAACTGGGGAATTTGCAGGTTCAATAAACCCCCTTGACAGATTTTTGTTGATAAAGTCGCGTAATGCCCCAAGCTCCTTCTGAGTCATTGGATAAATTTTTGGCTTGGGCAATTGAGCGTTAGGAACCAACTCTATGGCACAATCAGTTTTCCGATGGGGAGGTAGCTGATCTGCTTCCATTTCTCCAAAAACGTCTGCAAAATCTTGGTATCGATCGGGCAAGCCTTCTAAATGTGCCAAACTAGGGCGTGGCGTGGCAATTGCAGCCCTTCCAACCCCCGCGCTTGAAGCCCTCTCCACGGTAGGGGCTTGGTAAAACCCATCCTTAAAAGTCAGGGTTCTGTGTTCCCAATTTATATGGGGGCTTTGATAGGTCAACCAGGGAATTCCCAGAATTACCAAAGGGTTGCCAACAGGTGCTACTATAAATTTTAAAGTCTCACATTTGCATTGCGACAGTTCCAGTGAAATGGGTCGCCGGGCCCCCCCTCCACCGTTGAACCATCCAACTGTGTGAACATCAAAGGCTGCTGGAGGGGGAAGCTAGGTAGGTCCAAAACAGCAACCAGATCAGGGTGAATCAGACACCTGGAACACCCAGAGTCAACTAAAGCCCAGACCTCTGTAGTCTTTGTGCATGAGCCCAATTTCACTTTCACTGCTAGAGTGGGACAGTCAGCACTCACCATAGCATCCTCACGCCCATCCTCCTCCACCTGCCCGCAGGCATTTTTCACGGCTCCTTAGAGTCATCTTCAGCCTCTCCCAAGAAGTAGGGTACTTCTTCAGCATTGGCCGCCCCCTTGGCTGCCGTCATCCACCATGATGGGGGCAGCAATTTGGCCGGCAGTTTGCCTGCTCGGTCTCCAGCCTTGGCTTTTGGGCAATCAACTGCTCGGTGCCCTTCCTTTCCACATCGGAGACACTGACCCTTCACATAGTGCCGATCTCTCTCCTCTTCCCAGGCTCTATAGCCTGGCCGGGTAGCAGTTGCGGCACTTCGGGGTCCCCTCATGGTGGCTGGTTGTTTTTCAGGTTGTTTGGTTTGCATGTAGGTATGCTGGGCATGCTCAGCCTTGCCGGCCAGTCAGATCCATTCGTACAATGTCTCTGGGTCGTCTCTACACAATGCCAACCGCAGGACGTCCCTGTTGAGTCCCTCTTTAAATCGTTCTATTAAGGTTGACTGAGACCAGTCAGGGATTTTCCCAGCCTTAAACTCCAGGGCATAATCAGCTACAGACAGTTGGCCCTGGGTAAGATCCTTCAGTGCCTTTTTAGCCCTTGCCTTGGCTAGAGGATCCTCAAAATGCAGCTTTAATGCCCACATGAATTCTTCAAAATCCTCAAGTTCAGGGGAGTTAGCCTTACTTAATTGAACATACCAGTCAGCAGCTCGTCCCTTCAGCTTGGTGGCAATGGCAGTTATTTTAGCCTCTTTGGAAGGGAAGTATGGTCCAAACTGCTTCATATAACTTTTAGCATTAGTGAGAAAGAAAGACAACTTAGTTGGATCCCCGTCAAACTTGACAGAAAAGTCTTTCACCCCCGCTCCTGTTGGAGCTGAATTAGCAGCTACTTGAGTGGTTGGGCCCCAGGTTATGGTAGTTCTCCTGTCTCGGGGTGGGGACACTGATGGACGAAATCTGCGGGGTGGAGATTCATCCCAGCGCCGTCTCCGGCCCCGCTCCGCCGGTGGTCTGGGTGAGGGGATGGAGGATGATTGCGTGGAGCTGGAATCTCCTTCGTGCCTCAGCTGCCCCCCCCCCCCCATGACAGAGACAGGGCTTTTAGCATGTACTCCATTGATTCTAATTTGGCCTCTACCACTCTTAGCCTTTCAGGGGTTTGAGATTCCTCCCTCCCTCGCGTGTTAGGCTGTCTCCCTTCTGATATCGTGGAAGATTCTACATTTGGGGTCAGCAGGAACCAATACTTCCAGGACGCCTGGGACGTCCCTGGCTGGGGTTCTCCCATTTCATCCCAGGTGATCAACTCTGCGGGCAATTCGCTGCGTGCCGGTTACTCTGGTGCTCTCCCATCTTCGGATTCCTCTCCCTCAGGGCTGGAACTCGAATCCTGCCGTGAACCTGAAGGTTCTGGGGTGAGGCTCAGTTCTCCGCTCCTGACCGTTGACTCAGGCATCAAGCCAGTCGGCTCCTCAAGTCTCCCGGTCATGGGTTTGGATTTGGCCATCGTTAACTGTTTTCCCTCACAAGAAACTAATCTTGGTAGGAGCTAACGGTACAACTTTGGTGATTCTCAACTTTATGTAATGATTGCCTGTTCTAAACACCATCAGACTCATAAGCAGGATCACAAAGATATCTGATTTATTAAAGAATAGTATACAAGTTCACAAAGAAAGCTGAGAATGGAAAAAGCGCGCCAAATGCAAACTAAAAAACCCTCAGTACAAACGAGACCCCTCCCCCCATAGAATCTTCCCAGGCTCACAATCCCAGGTGCTCCTAATGGCTTCTGATGGTCTGCAGGAAAAGTCCTTGAGCAGAGCACATAACCCAAACACATTCCATTGAAATGAACATAGATACAGAGCTTGGCACAAGGTTTCACAGCAGCTCCCTCCCAACAGAAACACGTGTCAGCACCATGGCATGTGAAACGTTACGTTGTACAGTGCACATTGAAACAGTGAACATGACACCAGCTGACACAAAATAAAAAGCCAGGCAAATATCTAAATCAAGGCTCATTGTCTCTTGAAGCTCCTGCAGGTGCCTGATTGCCTGCTGGCTCGGCAGGCTGACAGTCTGCTGGTCTCCTTCTTCAGGCTCTAACTCAAAGGCTTCAGACAAAACCATAACAGATAACAATTTTCACTGCTTTCCAAAATGTGAGCGAGGAATGGGCTGATCCTAACTTCAGACAGCAGGCCATTCAAGAGCAGGAAGGATGCTATCTCACTACCATCTCAAGAACCTTCTCCAAAATAGGAAAGGCTGGAGATAGGCCAGTAGTTAATCTTCCTCCCTCCCTCCCTCCCTCCCTCTTTCTGTACACTAAAGCAATACATTCTTTATTAAATAATTGCAGAAGTTCATACAGCATGATGTCCCTGGTTCCAGCAATATTTTATCTTTGACCTTGGATGGGATTGCACTGCCCTATTCAAGGATGGTGTGCAATCTGGGGTCACAATCCTGCTCGATAATCAGGTGGTAGTTCTGGCCAGGAGAGCCTTTGCACAACTCCACCTCATTTGCCATTTGCACCCTTTCCTGGATTAGGAGGAAAGGACAGTAACTGATGCTTTAGTAACCTCACAACTCAACTATTGCAATATGCTGTACACAGGGCTGCTCTTAAACACCATTCAGAAGCTTCAACTAGTCTAGAATGCAGCAGAGTGGACAGTTATGGGTATGCCTTGGTATGACCCTGTGATACCTATGCTTTGTGAGCTGCATCGGCTGTTTGTTTTCTGGTACAATTCAAGGTGCTGGTCATGATCTATAAAGCCCTACATGGTGTAGGGCCTGGTTATTTAGAGGGACCACCTATCTTCTGTGATGTTTGCTCAGCCCACTCGAGCTGCCAGGGCCAGTGTGCTCTGGGTTCCTTCAATCAAACAATGTCATCTGTTGGGATTCAGGAAGCATGCCTTCTTCACAGCACCTGCTCTCTGGAATTAGGTTCCTCCTGAGATCCAGATGGCTTTCCAAAAGGCCGTAAAGATCCAACTGTTCTCCCAACCTTGGGCAAGGGTGGCTGGAGCCCCCTGCTAGATGCTAGATGTTGGTGGGATGTTTTTGGGTTGCCCGCCAGGTTTACCATCTTGTAACTTGATTTCTTTGTTCCATATTTACAGAATGATGTGAGATATACCCATTAGACAGGATGATATTACACCTTACATAAAATATATACATTGGGCTAACCTTTGTTATTTCAATGGTGGTAATCGGCATCTAACATCTGGAAGGCTACATATCTCCCCCCCCCCCTTTAATCAGATCTATTTGATTGAGTCAAGCAGGGAGGCAGTTTGAGAATTCTGCATGAGTTTGAGCAGTAAAGCTTAGCCAGAGGAGTCAGGTGTAAGTAAAGCCTATTGGCCTTTGTGGCCACCAGATTCTTGCTAAATTAATAGAAGCAATCCTACCAGCAATGGTGATAGCAAGAGTGCTTTTGAAGGACAGCAGAGAGCAGGCATGCAATAAGCTGTCATCTTAGCAAGAATATGGGGCCAAAGTCCCCTACTTGGTATCTCTGACGACTCATTATTTCAGTGTATTGTTACTTAATCCTTATGGCAGAACCTAAGCTGGGCATCATCTACTCAGGTGAACCAATGAGCCTTCTAGAAAGGCAAGGCTTCCTCTGCCTTGTTCCTCACAGGAAGAAATAGAGGAAGTTGACAGAACAAGTCAGACTATTTGCTTAGTTTTGAAGTATCAGATCTGAGCTGAAAAATCTAGGTGACCAGGACATGACAGCAAAGAAATACAGAAAACCCTGTTCTCTGTTGCTATCTAATGGTCAATTAAATTTTTGCAACTCAGATATGTCCATCTATTGCAAGTCCATCTATTACAATATTGTCTTCTCTAACTGGTAGCAATTCACCATGGTCTAAGGCAGAAATTCTTCACATGGTTTCTTTTAATCAGTTTCACTGGAATTTCCAAGGATTGAAGATGCTCTTTCTAACTTTCACCTATTACTCTGTTAAGTGAAATTAATACAATGTACTCCAAACACTTGCAGGTTAAATTTTTAGCCTGGCTCAAATCCGAGTCTATTCTGTTGGATGAAAACAGGCTGGGTTCAGGGCAGCTGATCATGCTATAGGGCTGGAGCCCCTGGCAGAAAAGTATACCAATAGATCTGGCTTATCCCTTTTTGCAGCATTCATTGATTTTAAGTTAGCATCTGACCAGATTTCAGAACTAAACTGTGGTGAAAACTTAAACATCTGCTGCTTTTGATATTTAACATTCATGGGAATTTGAGACTGAGATTCAGGTACAGCAGCCAAGAACATGTAACTAAAGAATTACCTGTAAGGAGAGGAGATAGGCAGCAATATATATTGGCTCCAGTTTTATTTAATTATTACATCATTTCATTGATGCAGTCTCACTTGCCATCCTCCTATGTTGGCTCATAGGCATATCAGTGTATTGTTGAATGCAGAGGCTGCAGCAATTTTGTCCTTGACTACCTGCTGGCCTTAAAACAGGTTCACTATCTTTCCTTTCTTACTGCAACAAGGAGGAAATAAAAATAAGCCTGGCCAAGATCAAGATCCTTACTTTCTCTAAACATCCAAAGCAGTGAATTTGGCAGTTAGGCAGATACACCACTGAGCAGGTTAAAGCTTTCAAATATCAAGGGATAGTTTTCCAAGCCTCCCAAAGCCGAAGTGCTCTCCTGGATTATGTATCTCCAAACGCACAGAAATCCACCCCAGTTATCCAAGCTTTTCTTTTTATACCCACTGTGATTAAGTTATTTTGCAGCTAACACCTGAGTACAGCTGCTTTACAGGGCTCGACTCAGCCTGCGTAACACCATGGCTATTCTAGAGAGAGCCTAAACCAATTTCAGAGAAATATTTTCCAGGGTAGCCTTTGTGTGCCAAACATGTGCTCCGGTGGGAGGCAGGAGTTAATAAAGCTGAATCTAGCCTTTGGATAGAGGGTTTACTTATTGGCTAAAGCTACTCCATAAGCCCAGTTGATTTGGCCCATCTGACTTCGGCAAATAATTTCAATTCTTCTTAGGAAAAAGCTGCCCTAAGGATATTAAATTATTATGGCTTCTCCTGCTATGCTATTTTGCCACTGGGGAAAATTAAGCTTGGTCGGCCCCTCTTCCTTTTGCCCTCCACTCTCCCTAGCATCAGCACCTTCTCCAGGGTGTCCTGTCTTCTCATTATGTGGCCAAAGTATTTCAGTTTTGCCTTTAATATCATTCCCTCAAGTGAGTAGTCTGGCTTGATTTCCTGGAGGATGGACTGGTTTGATCTTCTTGCAGTCCAAGGCACTCTCAGAATTTTCCTCCAACACCACAGTTCCAAAGCATCTATCTTCCTTCTCTCAGCCTTCCTTATGGTCCAGCTCTTGCAGCCGTATGTTACTACTGGGAATACCATTGTTTTAACTATGCGGACCTTTGTTGTCAGTGTGATGTCTCTGCTCTTAACTATTTTATCGAGATTTGTCATTGCTCTTCTCCCAAGGATTAAACGTCTTCTGATTTCCTGACTGCAGTCAGCCTCTGCAGTAATCTTCGCACCTAGAAATACCAAGTCTTTCACTGCTTCTACATTTTCTCCCTCTATTTGCCAGTTATCAATCAAGCTGGTTGCCATAATCTTGGTTTTCTTGAGGTTTAGCTGCAAGCCAGCTTTTGCACTTTCTTCTTTCACCTTCATCATAAGGCTCCTCAGTTCCTCTTCACTTTCAGCCATCAAAGTGGTATCATCTGCATATCTGAGATTGTTAATGTTTCTTCCAGCGATTTTAACCCCAGCCTTGGATTCCTCAAGCCCAGCACGTCGCATGATGTGTTCTGCGTACAAGTTGAATAGGTAGGGTGAGAGTATACAACCCTGCCGTATTCCATTCCCAATCTCTTGTCCTGCCATTTCTATTGTCTTCTTCCACTTCCACGCATTGCTTGTTTAAAAATAATTCCTTATCTCTTCTGGCTAACCTCTGGAATTTTGCATTTAATTGGGCATATCTCCCCCTATCACTGTTGCCTTTTGCTTTCCTTCTTTCTTGGGCTACTTCTAGTGTCTCAGCAGACAGCCACTTTTCCTTCTTGGTTTTCTCTTTGTTTGGGATGTATTTTGTTGCCGCCTCCTGAACAATGTTGCGAACTTCTGTCCAGAGTTCTTCCAGGACCCTATCTACTAAGTCCAGTCCCTTAAATCGATTCTTCACCTCCACTGCATATTCCTTAGGAATATTAGTGAGCTCATATCTAGCTGATCTGTGGGTCTTCCCTAATCTCTTTAGTCTGATCCTAAATTGTGCAGTAAGAAGTTCATGATCGGAACTACAGTCAGCTCCAGGTCTTGTTTTTACCGACTGTACAGATGTCCACCACCTTTGGCTGCAAAGGATGTAGTCAATCTGATTTCAGTGTTGTCCATCTGGGGAAGTCCATGTATAAAGCCGTCTCTTAGGTTGTTGGAAGAGAGTGTTTGTTATGCAGAGTGAGTTGTCTTGGCAAAATTCTATCAGCCTATGTCCTGCTTCATTTTGTTCTCCCAGGCCATGCTTACCTGTAATGCCAGGTGTCATTTGACTGCCCACTTAGCATTCCAGTCTCCCGTGGTGAAAATAACATCTCTTTTAGGCGTGTTGTCCAGTAGGTGCTGCAGATCCTCATAGAACTGCTCTACTTCAGCTTCTTCAGCATCTGTGGTTGGGGCATATATTTGGATCACTGTGATGTTAGATGGCTTGCCCTGAATTCGAATTGAGATCATTCTGTCATTTTTTGGATTATATCTGAGCACTGCTTTATCCACTTTACTATTAATTAGGAAGGCTACTCCATTTCTTCTGTGGTCCTCTAGCCCACAGTAGTGGATCTGGTGGTCATCTGATGTGAAGTGGCCCATTCCAGTCCATTTCAGTTCACTGATGCCCAAAATGTCTATCTTTAATCTTGACATCTCACCAATAACCACATTCAATTTGCCCTGGCTCATAGATCTTACATTCCAGGTTCCAATGCTGTGTCGATCCTTAGAACATTGGATTCGCCGTTCACCACCAGCACCGTTGGCTGCTAGCTATCCTTTCGGCTTTGAGCTAGCTGCGTCATCACGTCTGGGGCTAGTTGAACTCATCCTCTGTTCCTCCCCAGTAGCATTTTGACCATCTTCCAACCTGGGAGTCTCATCTTCTGATGGTATACCACTACTGGTATTATTTACAATTAAATCAAATTTTGGTGATATAGTACAGAGTTCCCAAAGTGTCTAGGTTTGTGGCACCCTTAGTGTCACGAACATATGATGGTACAAATGGATGTCACAAAAATTTAAAATAGCCTGCGGTGCTCCTGTGAGTTTGCTGCAGCATCATGAGGCTCTGTGACACACAATTTGGGAACTGCAGATATAGTTATTTTATAATTTATGTAAGCTCTTTCTGTTTTCAGTTATTATTCTGTAAGTTTATACATTAGCATTTAAATCACACAGTTTTATACTGTACTGTACTACACCATGGTTTCCATCTCCTTAATCCTGAAGTGTTATTGGAATTACAATTTTAAAAATTATGTTAATAATTCCAAATCTTAGTTATATTCCCATAGTTTATTATAGGCTAGACAATAAGATGATTACTGGTCACTGGTTAAAACTCCAGCCCCTAATAAAGCCTTTCCCTCTGTGGTATTGTCCCTTGGTTTCCTTTTCTTGAGTCTGGCACAATTCATGTCTCCTCTATAATAATGCAGAGATTAGGAAAAGAGGATGTGCTAACAGACTCATCTTTTATGACCTAGTTTTTTTCCTTAAAAAAAAGAAGTAACATTTTCTGTAGAATAGGAAAGTACAATATACCTCTTTCTTCTTGGATCTGCTTTTATCTTAAGTGTTATGGATTTGGAGAACTTCAAAGCACCTCGCAAATATTCCAATAGCCACCAGATGTGAAAGTTGGCTTCATCTCCTATATTTGGGGGATAGCAGAGAGTCCATTAATAGGTGCTGCATCTGATCACTCCTGCATCTAAAAGCAAGCTGGTTCAGAAGCTAACACTAAGGAAATTCAATACAGAGTGTGAAAGTCATTCAGTGGCAGTGCCAGCTGGCAAATACAAAGCTACTTTATAAAAAGCTCCTATTAAAGCTAAAACTCTGTAATTTCCCATGGTGTCTCTACATACATCTGTTGGGTGACAGCAGCCATAACACACATTTCATGCTTAATTTGCTCTCCCTTTCGCCTTCTAGTTATAAATATAATTAGGGATCATCTTGTTGTGATAAAAATATTGTATTTCCCAAGACTTTTAAGGATCGTGCTCCAAAATTTAATCTGTACTTTGACATGCTAATACGAATCTGAAAAATTTAAATCAAGATTAAATGCCAGTTTCTCAAAGAATCTACCAAAAGCATTCAAGTCCAAACAATAACGCTTTGTTGAAGTGTGTACATGGTATTTTTTTATGATTTCAGTCTTCTTTTAATTACTTCTCTCCCATGCCTCAGCTCTAAAGCTTCTTTTAGTTACTATGTGAAACAGTCTGGTTGGTTTGAGAAATCTGCCTTTCTAGGTAGTTTGAGAAATGATGAGAAATTTGGCCTTCATTCCTTCATCGTTTTAGCCTTTCCTGTTTTTCTTTTAGACTTGTATTCTATCAGTCTTATATTCTGCATTATGTGTCTTAATTATATCTTGAAAAATTAATAATAAAGAAAAAAAGAAATTTGGCCTTCAATGAATACCTAGGTTTGAGAAGTTCTCTGACAATTTTTTTTAATTTCAACCATTTTTCTGATGTTTTTCAGATTAAAAGGTACTGTGCAGCCCTTCTGTGTATCTCCTTACAAGATTTTTGGTATTAAGAAGAAAGGTGGAAGAAACAGTTAAAAAAGGGTAGGGGGAGGATTGTACATGGATGAAAAGATTGTCAGAACCCCTCTTAAAGTTCTACAATTAAGGACAAATGCCTACATGCAAAGGCCTCAGCTGGAAAGAGCTAAACTGTTCTTTATCTATCTTTCCCTTGCCACTATTTCTCACGAGATATACATAGATACTTATTACACTATTCCATTTTAGGGTAAGCGACCTTATGCCAAGTGTAGAAAATGATTAAGAAATAATAAGCCAAAAGGATTAAAGGCATGAGAAAAGGGAAGGGAAGGGAAGGGAAGGGAGCTAATCTAGTTTACAGCAGTCCTCTTCTCTATATTTCTCCATATTCTTCTACCTGCAATGCTTCCCTGCTTCCACCATGACGACACATCAGTTCATACACTGCTTTTTGTTCTTGAACTTCCTCACTTCTTCATTCCTGAGGATCTCATCAACACCAGGACTTCCTCAGTCTTTCCCCTTCAATGTTTTTTAATATATTTGTCATGGGACTGAACCTTCATTCATTCCCTCTACATGACCAAACCACCTCTTCTTTTGTACTGGCCATCTAATTTTGTGTTCAGTCCATAATCATACATCAGCCATGCATTCTTGGCTCTTTCACTTTTTATTTTACCTCAAGTACTTTTTAGGTAGCCTATTCCCAGTGCATGCAATTTACATTTAATATTTTTCCCGTAATACCAAACTCTCACTTCCATGTAGCAAAATAGAAGCACATTCTTATACACTGCCATTTTTGCTTCTTTCAACAATGTACATTTCTCATAAGAGACCACATGGTACCTGCTATATTTCTACCAGCATTCATTTATGTATCTTAACATTTCACCATCCATTTTCTCATGTTTAGTAAACATTCTACCAAGGTAGACACATTCATCTACTATTTTTTCACCATTTATACACAACTTGCAATCTTTCACTCCATTTTCCTGTCAAACACTACCACCTTGGTTTTTGGCAATTAATTTTCTGATTCAAACTCCTTGTTACATTATACAGTCTAACAATTGCTTCAAATCCCTTGGACTTTGGGGTAATAATGTGACATTATCTGCACATACAGGTACATTCATGTCCCTAACCAACACATATCTAATATCAGCACAAGCATTCCTTATAAATTATTTATATATATATACATATACATATATAGTATTAAGCAACCAAGAAGACATCACACATCCTTATTTTACTCCCTGCTCAAGGCTGAACCATTCATGTAAGCATTTAATTTGTTCTCATACATGTTTTACTTCTATCATTTACCCCTTCTGTTGTGCTCAGCAATTAGCCTTCAACTCTGTACACTTTCTGACATTCCATCATTAAAGCCGATTCACTTTATCATGCACTCTCTCTGAATCAACAAATGTACAGAAAACTTTATTCATCACATCCATACATTCCTCAGTGACCTGCCAAATAGCAAAATTCTGGTACAAAATCATCCTGTTATTCTGAATTTTTGCTCATTATCACTCTTGCACCCTTTCAGTCAGAATTTTGCCAAATATCTTTCCAGACACACTTAACAAACTAAGTCCTCTGTGGTTTTTTCATTCATTCTTGCTAGCTAGCTCTTGTGTGGAACAATGATGGCCTTCTAATTATTAGTCACATATGCAGTCTTTACAGATCCATTAAAGAAGTCCCACTGTGGGACACCTTTAATGGATCTGTAAAGATTGCATATCCTTATAATTTAACAATTCTCTTGTTACACCATTTACCCTGCAGCCTCACTATTTTGCAGCATTCTCATAGCATTTATGACTTCCTTTTTACCAATATTTTCTTGGATGTTAACATTTGTTTCATTTCCATTTTGGGGCATATTTTTCCCATACAAATTGCTAAAGTACTCCTTCCAACATTCCCTCATTTAGTTTCATCCCAAATCATTTCATCATTGTTATTTTTAATTCTGTTAATTCTGCTGGGGACTTCTTGTTTAGCCCTCTTACCCATTTCCAGCACTATTTTCTTTTCATCAAAATCACTCTGCATCTTCTCTGCCTTTTCTAACCTTTTGTTATCCTTGCTTTCTTTTCATTCTTTGCAACTAGCTTTTTCCTCTGTATGCAATTATTTCCCTCTATCTTAATTTTTGCAGCAATCATTCTCTTATATGCATTTTTGTAATCCACACCCTTTTTCACTTCATCATTCCTTTTTCATACTTCCCACTAGTGTTATCCATCTACTTCCATGGTACTCTGTAACATAATTCTTTTCATTCTCTTCTAATGACTCCACAACCTCTTCTAGGTTTTACAACATCTTTCCTTACATCCAATTTCCATGCATTCTTTCAGGAGACTGATCTATCTTCTAATATGTTTTCATTCAACACCTGTACCCTCTGCAGTTGTTCTCTTTTCACTCCTGTTTCTTTTACTTCTTTACTTTTTTCCCTAGATCTATTATTTCCATGTTCTACTCTTTACACTGCCAAAAATGGCCTCTCCCTCATTCAGAAACTCTTATTACCCTTATATCCTTCACAAATTATCTCAATTTTTTAAACTTAAACCATGACTTCGATCCTGCTTTTAGATTTGCATTCATTCCTCCACCATGTACAGTATATATATGAATGTGCTGTGTCTGAAACAATGTATTCAAAACAAATAGACATTTTTCTAAGCAGATACTCCTCACTCACCCTGTAATTCATTTGGTCTCCAAATGACCCAATCATTTTTTTCCTGTACTTTCTCCTCTCATTCCCACTCATCCATTCATATCACCTAACTGAACCAAATTGTTTTTCTTCCTTGATTGCGCTCATTTAGAAAGTTGAACATTTTTCTCCAAAACTCACCTCTCTTCCATTATTATCAGACTATGAATTACTTCCAAACATATTTATAATGATCTAAACGACACCATTATAAACTTTCTGACATATATATTAACCCATTCATTCCCATTTATTCATAACAAAACCTATACCTTCACTTCCCTGCATGTATTTATCAACTTGCTCCACAAGATCAGGCCACTTTCATTCAGATCTTTTACATCCTTCCCCTTTCTCTGTTTTTCAGACACACAACATATATATTTTTCTTTCTTTCTTTCTGTTCATTCATTCATTCATTCTCCTTACCATTTACTTCTTTTAGATTTCAAGTCATAATCTTCTACATATGATGGTCATCACCAGATGGGCTAATAGATATTGACCTCCACCACTTACCATTTATTTATTTCATCAATTGAGGTTTTCACATAATGCTTTTTAGTAATATAGAAAAATAATAGACTAGGTTACTAGCCTTAATCTTACTTGTGCTATATGCAGCATTCTGTGGGTTTGAGTCTGAGTCTGAGTCTGAAAATGAAACTTATCTGGAGGGAATCGGGGAAATAGGTACCAGGAGTGACTCAGCAGAGCAGGAGAAATTGCAGACGCTGATTGGACAAACTCCGGAGGGAGGTTTGAATCCTCCAATCAGTGCTTGAGAGAGAAGAGCAGAGAAGCCCACGAGACAAAAAGCAGCTTGATTGGCTGCTGAAGGAAATTGGCATGAAAAGGATCGCATTAAAAGGCAACACTGCCAAGAGCAAGTTGCCGGAGACAACCGATCCTTCGAGCTCACAGCCTCTGAGGAAGAGTCCTTACTGGAGTCAGAAGTCTCGCCTGTAGCCATTGCGGAATCAGAGCCAGCTCCTCCTGCCATTGCGGACCTGCTTCCTTCACACGTTGCTCCAATTGAGTCTAGTCTTGTCGATCCAGCTGAGCACAGCCTTGCTTCTAGCTTCAAGCCTCGTCTTGGTGCTCCAGCCCAGCCCAGCCTCGCTTCCAGTTCCAAGCCTCGTCTTGTCACTCCAGCCAAGTCCAGCCTTGCTTCCAGTCCAAAGCCTTGTTTCGTCACTCCAGCCACATCCAGCCTTGCTTCCAGTTCCAAGCCTCGTCTTGTCACTCCAGCTGAGTCCTGCCTCATCTCCAGATCTGAGACTTGCCTTGATGTTCCAGCCAAGCCTTGCTGAGCCTCCATGTCAAGCCTGACACTCTCACCTCAAGCCTACTCCTTGCCATGTGTTCTAGCCACACCGAGTCTTGCCACCTCATTGAGGGGCTTAGTCAAATTCTGCCTTGCTGTGTTGCCCCGATCTCCTCCTACCTCTGATCCTGCAGCTTTGTCTTGTTTCCCCCCACTGCCCAGGTGGACTTGATTGAACTGCACTGCCTATTCTATTCTAAAGACTTTCATTGTTGTAAATAGTTAATCATAAATAAGAATGATTCTGCCTGGCCATCTCATAGTCTGAACAGGACACATTCCCTGCTACTGGGCAGGATAATACCAGTCAGTTTTGGCCAGTATGCAACAAATGCAATTGAAGCCCAATTTTATCCCACGCACACTCACATTCTTCTATGCAAGCTGGGATCTATAATCTAGAGATTCCTGGCAAGCCAATGTATTGCTCCCACCTACCAACTCAGAGATATGTAGTACACTGATACACAAACAAGATGCTACAAAAAACCTCCATTATTATATTACTACTGTCTGCTTCAAACTGCCACCCTTCCCAGCCCTATTTTAAAATATATCCAGGAAAGTGGAGCTGTTTTTACATTCTCATAGCCTGAGAATTTTGCATAATCAAAAGACAGTGGTTTAATCCTCCTGACTAAGGAACTGGAACATTCAAGAATGTCACAAGATTACTTCCCCCTCTTCAGATAGTTTAAACAAAAGTAGTGTTTGAAAAGCCCTGAAAAATACAAGGGATTTGATATGTGGTCTAATTTTGTCCCTGTGACTTTGAAACTCTGTACAGTACATTCTTCACTGTAACTAATACAAACTTTTTTCTGCCTAAGCACCATGAGAAGCCTAGTTTTATCCATTTACTAAGGCAGTGGGATGGAAACCATATGTCATTTACAGGCTATTCCAACCTTTTCCTTCCCCCCCCCCCCACCAATAAAAGTGCATTTCCCAAAAGGTGCTGGCAAGGTAGCTAACAGCCAAATAACAATCAAATGCATATTTCAAGGAAATGAAGGAAACATTGGAATCACAGATAAGAGCAACAGAAATGTGCATATACAGTAGCAACATTAGCTTTTAACACAAATCTTTTTAAAATAAGGTTATAAAGTTAGCTCTTCTAGCTAGAGGAGCATCTCTAGATTGAGTTCCATAGTTACAGTATCATCCTAAATTAGTTCCTTATATCTGTAAGGTGAAACCCACATCAGCCTCATGTAAAGATCTCAGAAGCCTGGCTAGGGTGGACATACAAACAGGCATTGCTATTTTGGCTAGTTTTCAAACGAAGTCTACACAACTGATCCTCACCCACAAAGCTGGACATGAGTCTGGATTGGCTAAGAGACTGCAGCTAAGCAACTCCCCCACAGCCCAAGGACACTGTAAATTCTGCTGCTCCAATGGGCAGTGGAGGTCAGGTCTACTTGAATACTAGCTTAGCCCTTTTGAGTATGGACAGCTCAGGAAGGACTTCCTCTGAGAAAGCTATTGTCTATGTCACCAGAAGACATTGCTTCCTACGTCTTTGTTAAAATTTCCACAGCTGCCTGCATTATTTCCTGGGCCTTGTATTTGGGGGAAGGCTTGAGGATATTTCCTGTTTTACCCAATCCCCAATTTGCTTCCTCTATTGTCATAATTGGAACAGTCTAAGTTGGTAAAATATATATTGCTGGGAGGTAATAGCCATCTTGACAACTAGGAGTAAAACAAGCTGAAATTAACATATTCAGTATCTAATATGCACAACAGGTTACTTTGC
Organism: Candoia aspera; assembly: GCF_035149785.1. NCBI lineage: Eukaryota > Metazoa > Chordata > Lepidosauria > Squamata > Candoiidae > Candoia > Candoia aspera. The sequence continues at coordinate 117,902,975 of NC_086155.1, read as the reverse complement.
TTCTACTTCATTGTACTAGAAGACTGTTCTTTAGTCTTAGGTTGTGTTCGCATGACACGTCCAGCTAGGTACCTCAGTTAGCAAATGTGCATGGGCTGCCTTTTTATCTCCCTTATATATTAAGTTTTTTCTGAGATTACAGATGTACCATATTGATCTATCCTAAAAATAGACACCTTGTAAACACAATACTGGCAGATATTTGGGGTATGAGTAACTTTTACCTCCCAGGAATCCATACTTAGCAACCAATGCCAGTTTTAAGTATGTACAGCATTGGATGCAATTTCAGGAACTGGGCAAGGTGGAGGGTACAGGGTACTCTTGCTACTGACAAAAGAAAGGACTTCACATTCTCATTCCTGCACCTGTGATTTTGCTTCTTTGTCCTCTATGTGATTATAGAAGATCCAAGATATTCCTTTTTGGGGAATGTCTATGAATGTTAAAAATAATATAGAAATATACTCACCAGAAGATTGTTTTGCTGTTTTAAGTATTATTATTTTTTGTCTTTTATTCTTTTACACTGATTGGTTCAGTAGCAAATTGTATTTTAAAATATCTTCAGAACTGATAATATTTTCTAGCCTTCTTAAAATGTCCAGAGTTAAAGACATCAGTGAGCCACCAAAAACTGAAGCCCTAAATAAATGTGAGTTATGAGGGTTTTTTTAAAAATCCTTCTAAATTTTTATTTTATTTCAGTAGATATTAAGCATATTTGAAAATCAAGCCATTTTGTCACTTACCTACATCAATTCTTTGCTGTCTTTAAGGTCTCTTGTATGACATAACAATATGGACCTAATCACTATTTAGGAGTGATGGATGATACAAATTAGAGACCTATATGGGAGGTTAATTAGCCACAGAATCACTATGGCTTCACCTGTAACTCTCCCTGGGACTCAGTCCAATATTTAACATGCCTGAACAGCCTCAATGATCAAGTGAAAAATCATTTTCCCAAGTTCATCTTTTTTACTTCTCTATGGTTCTCTGCATAGATCCATTAAGCCAAAGTCCCACATTTTGATTTGTGACATGCTACTATGCCTATATCTCTAGCATTCTTCAATTCATGTGGTTCTCTTTCTTCAATTAAACTGAGGAAACCTCCCCCCCCCCAAACCCTAGAAAGCCATAGACTTGCTGTTGAGTTTCCTTGTATCATGGTTTGTATATGAGAGTTCATAATAAAGCAGAATTCAAGGAGGCTTCAGACAGCTATCTGGACAGCTGAGCAGAGATTGGCTACCATATCCTGGTTTAATTTGCTCTGTATGTGAATCTATAACTCAAAAAATACACAACAGAGTTTCAAAAAATGAGGAGGCACTTAGGTAAATAGTAATGTCTATGCTTTGCATGCAAAATCAGATAAAATATGCTGAGCAGGCAGAGTTGAGATAGACATGACAGTCATAATAGACCAGCCTCAAATGTATTGGATCTACAACTCCCAAAATGCTGGAAGTTATAGTACAACACATCTGGGGGTTCCATGGATTATGGAGGGTTGTAGATTACATGGAGTTAATATAAAGCAGCTTAATTTCTTCATATTAATTTTTCAAATATGGAAGGTAGTCATAGATTAACGTTACTTAGAATATATAAGCAATGAAGGTGCTTTATAGATCATCTTGTGTAATCTGCTAAACCATCCCAAGCATGTTCCATGATTTAACAATTCTTATTTTCAGGAAATCCCTCCTAATATTTAACCTGAATCTCCACTTTTTTTAATGTTAATCCATTACAGGTAGTCTTCGCTTAACTCTGTTGCTAAGCGACACAGTCATAAAGCACAAGGTCACATGACTGTGCTGACTTACAATAGCAGTTGCAGCAGTTCCAGTTGCCATTGTTAGGTGAATCCTGCATGGCTGTTAGGCGCGATGTCACATGATTGACATTTGCAGCCTCCTGTTGGCTTCCCCATTGAGTTTACTTGTTGGAAGCCAGCAGTGTAGGTTGCGAATGGTGATCACATGACCACGGGACATTGCAATGGTTGTAATTGCAAGCCAGTTGCCAAGCGCCCAAATCATGATCACGTGACTGCAGGGATGCTGTGACAGTTGCAGCTATGAGGACCAGTCATAAATCTCCTTGTTTAGCACTGTCATAACTTCAAATGGTCATTGAACAAGTGGTCACTAACCAAGGACTACCTGTACTCTTTGTCTTAATCTTGGTTTCAACAGAGAATAGATCATCCCCTTAGTACAGTACAGTTGAAAGAATGTTTTGTATCTTATATATGAAGCAAAGTTTCTATAATGTTGAGAGAAATGAAGTTGGTGGGATGGGAGGTATCTAATTAGTTGCAAGAAGTTAAGCGTTATGTCCTCCTAATACAATTTCATTGCTAACTAAACATTCTAGCTTGTTTCGGCCTCGGTATCTTACATAAGGAGTTTGGATTAATGTCCCTGCATTTGTTGTTTTCAAACTATTCTGAGTTCCAAAAATAATGAAAGATTAATCAGAGGTGACTCTGGTGACACCTCCCATTAATCTTCCATCATTTCTGGATGTAAAGTGACACCAGTGCTGATGGAGAGTTTCCTAAACTTAATGAAAGGTGAAGATCAGGATCTTTGGCTTCTATGGGCCAGATGCTCCAAAAGCCTTCACCTTTCTACTAAGGAAATTCCTTCCTGAATTTTTCAAACTTAGCAGAGTACAACATCCCATTCATTTGCTTTTAACAGGAGTTTCAAGCCAGGGTTTGAAGCTGGTTTGAAAACCCTGCTTAAAGCTAATCATGATGTATAATGAAAAAAAAAAGGGGGGGGAATCTAAGGAGAAGAGAAGAATAGTGAATAGCATTTATTGGGGTCACTTACCAGTAAAATATACCATTTTTCAAATAAAATTATAAATCTGATATAAAAATACACATTTTCTATAAAATAAAAGTAAATAAAATATAAATTATAAGCTAATAGTCTAAAAACAGAAACTAAAATCCTTATGTGACTAAAACTGGTCATATAATTTGATAAAGACTGCCTATAAAAAACCTCAATTAATACAATCCATAAACACTAAAATACTATTCTAATAGACCATTATTTTAATATACTACTAAAATTTTAAAATTTGGGAACACTGAAATATTAGAGAGCCAGTTTGGTGTAGCTGTTAAGGCATAGATCTAGAAACTGGGAGACCATGAGTTCTAGTCCTGCCTTAGGCACAAAGCCAGCTGAGTGACCTTGGGCCAGTTAACTTTCTCTCAGCCCTAGGAAGGAGGCAATGGCAAACCACTTCTGAAAAACCTTGCCAAGAAAACTGCAGGGACTTGTCCAGGAAGTCTCCGAGAATAGGTCACAATTGGACAGATTAAAAAAAAACCTTTTGATTAACGAGACATTTTATTTAATTCTTTGTTAAGATTACAAGTCAGTGCAATTAATATGCTCCTATGAATTCAGTACAATACAGTAATTATAATATAATAAATATCCTAAAATATTTGTCTAACTAGAGTTGATATTCCTTAAGGGATCTCTGTATTTGGCATATTATTGAACAGAATTTTGCTACTTGCCAGTTAATTTTTGGATCTTTATCTTCAAGTAAATATTTTACAGAAATACCATCTGGAGCATTCAGGATTTTTTTCATCAAGGGGGCTAGCAAAGTTCTGTGAGTATGCATGACATATACAGGCATCAGCACAGAAGTATATGGGCAAGTATTTCTAATCTCACATCCCTACATAGATAGAATCTATCTTTACATGGGAAAGGCTCAGAATCTTGAATCTGCTCTAAAGGACAGTTGATAGGAGAAGATCAAAGCAAGCAAGAGTGAAAACTCTGTGATACTTTGGAAGAATGAATTATTTAAGATAATGGGCTGCTTGGGAAATATATGCTAAGTGACTAGTTACCATGCTTGCAGAAACTCTGTTTTGATCTGCCTGCCTGCCTGCCTATATTGATTAGTCTCTGTTTCAGGATATTTATTGCATGGTCATATTCAATTTCCAAAAGCATTACACCATTACCTTAATTTTCCAGGGTGCATGGACAGAGTCTACCAGTATCAGCAGGGCCAAGCCTTGAGGTATAGAAGACATGATGTATCCTCACCCAGGTCCTAGTATCAACTTTGGGCTGGCCTGCATCAAGACGCAGTGCTGCATTAGGGTTATAGCTTGCTACTTGGAAGACTTCCCTTAAAATCCTGGACTAGATAGATTTAAGCAGAGATACCTGCCTTCCTAGCCCTGATTCTCCTCCATGAAGAAGTTGGGCCAGAGGTGTGGCCACAAAGAGCTTAATGGCAGCTGGAATATATTCACTCCTTTGTACAGAACAATTACAGAATGGCTGCATTGCTTTTTTTGAGCCACCTGGGTGGCATGTCAGAAGTGAACTTCCCCATGCCCTTTTCACCAAAGTAGTTCAAGCAGACCATGCAGTCAGATTTCTGCCCATTCACATCCAGTTCAGTCTTTGGGGTCATTTGAGGACACTGGAATCTTTGCTTTGTTGCTGTTCAGTTGTACGTGGTAAATCCAAACAGGAGGACAATAAATAATGAAAGCCCCTCTTTAGGTGTATTTGGGTCAGTGATCAAATCACAGCATCATCTGCATAGAAGAAGTCATGGGTCTGGGATTCTGTTCAGCCTTCCTTTCAGGGCTGCTGTCTTGCTTATCAGCTTTGGGCTCATGACTGTGATTTGAGTTCAAAGGACCAATCATGGATGCTAGTTAGCCCAAACCGGTTAATTTCTCCCTCTTCCTGTCTGAATTTTGGGTTCTGTGTGAGGTATGGCCATAATGTCTTCCTTTCCCCATGAGTATGACTGTGGGGCCAAGTAAGGATGGGGGACAGAAGACTCACAGCACCATGGCATATCTGATAGGCAGTTGTCCCTCAAATGGACTACAGTAGCATAAATACACCCAAATACAGATGGGATGAATATATCTCAGCAGCCCCAAGGCAGGTCAGTTTGCTTCTCTTCCGCATACTCTTGATTTATTGCATTTGATTTGTGGAGTTTGATGTAGCTGCTGCTGACAGAAGTATTCATTATCCTGCCATCTGTGCTTTTGATTGCTCTGTAGTGGAATTTCATCCTGCTCTCAAATGTATTTGGGTTATTTTGGGCCAAGCAGAAGATCCCTTAGGTTATGTACAGTGGCCATTTCTAATTCTGTTGCTATGCCCAAGCCTGCCGCTATCCTAGATATAAAGGAAAAGGCCCGGGATGTGGGCCTGGTGCAGCTGTGGAAAATGGGCAGACCCAGAAACCAATGGCCTCCTTCTTTGCACGTACATTTCTGGAACTGCTTATTTTCCTGAAAAATGTGGGCTGCCAATCCCTGCATTTGCTGAATAACCCAAAAGTGGGGACAGGACATATTTGCATAAAGTAATCTCTTTGCTCTCTTATTTCTGTATTCAGCTTCTTTATCCCGTCTTTCAAAAACATTTCAGATTATGGTTTTTAGGTCTCTGAAAGAAAGCAGTACAAACAACAACAATAGCGACAGTAGGAGTTATATATAAACAAATACAGCTTATCCACTCCCTGTTTTCCCTTTACAACACCTACCCCTAAGCCATTTGCCTTGAAGCTGGAAATCACTCTTCTTTCCAACTGCATCTTACTTGCTTGTGTCTGATCCATCCTTTTTCTGCAGTTAGCGGAGAATTATTTTGACCTGCCTGAAATGTTTTATTTAAAAGCTTATTTCCAACGAAAATTCATTATTAAGCATATATTATGCTTAGCATATCCACGGTCTTTATAATGCTCTGGGCTCCTTTTTGAAACAGGGCAGTACATCCATCCATCCATCAACAAAAAAAGAAATTGTATTTCTAAAACCATTTGGGTTTGAAAGCATTTCTCATGTATTTAATGAAGCTGAAGACTTGTTAAAATATTTGGGAAGTGTGAAAGCCACTCACTTCCTCATTCATCTGGAAGGTAGGGATCTATCGATTTGTGACTGGAATTTCCAAAAACAATTTCTTAAATATCCTTTCCAATCTTCAAGCATGGCTGAGATGAAGAGGACTTTTGAGTGACAGGAACGCAGCAAAACAAAACACAAAAACAAAAAAAAACCAAGACAAAACAAGAGTTAAGAAGTTCCTTCTCTTCTTCCATCTTTACAACTCAGGAGAAGTTGAAAATGGTGATGGTTGAGAAATTTGTCCCCTCTGATTTCTCTTAAAAATAAATTTATTACATTTTCACCTCCCCAAACTTACAGAAAACTTAAAACATTTGCTACACTAGCTTCTGTACTTTTCCTGATTTTGTGATGCAATGTGTAGCTCAAAGAAAAGCATTGGAAATATGTATATTACTATGAATTAAAAATGTGCAGAAAAACGTATGTACACAGGGAATATATCCACAAAAATACATTTTAAAGAAAAAATGCTTGGAAAACAGAGCCTATGAAGAAAGGTATGTATATGCAAACATGTGCAACTTTGGAGGCAATTGTTTTAGGAGTTGTAAATCTGCAAAAGTAAGCATAAGGCAGTTTGATAGATTTGCCCATCCCTTATAGCTGCTTCACCCTTAGATGTACACGTACCTTGTTTTGTTTTTTGTTTCCCTCCCAATTGTATGCCTAAAACCAAATGTGACAAATATAGGTTTGGCAGAGCCAGATGGATTGCAGCCCTTTTTCAAAAGAGCTTCTTAAACCTGCCTCACCAGGTGCAAAGCCCTTTGGCTCTTATTATCACAGGTCTTCCACTTTTACAGAGGCTACGGCGGCTGCCTGTCTGCCAATCCATTAGTCCTTGACAATATTTCTGACATCCCTGGTGTGATTGTTCAGCTTCAATGTAACGTGCTTTCATTTTGCTGCTGTCATATTCTTGGCTATCGCTCTCCTGCTAGCCCATATCTCTTTACAGAAGAAGATTCTAATTTTCATTACATATAGTTGGGGAAAATAGCACCCCCCAAAAGATGTTCATGATTCCTGTAACAAAGAGTCCAGAAATCACTGAAGGTGGGAGAAAGTATCTGGTGGGATAATTGCACAAATGAGCACTGACATTTATAAAGCATCTACAGGCTCAATGCAAAAGAGGGGAAGGAATAATGAGTTAAAGAGCAGATGGTAAATCATCTAGAGACTCATGTAGATTAGGAGATCAAAATAGCTTTTGCACATCAGACATTAGTACAGCGCTTTCAGTGTTCCCTGAAAATCTTCCCACAAAGCAAAGTCCCTCTTGCTGAACAATAAGCGTCACAGTAAAAACCAGGGGCTTCATGGGTGCTCTATGAAATGCTGAGCTTTTCACCAAGAAAATCAATAATCCAAACTCAGCACCAGATCATTCTGTGTGAGTTATTTGCTATGAAGGATTGTATTAATTCTTAGTAATATTTCTATAAAGGGAGGAGGAGGAGGAGGAGGAGGAGGAGGAGGAGGAGACCAAAACTGGACTATGATAAAGGGTGGGAGATAAGTTTTATTGGTAGAAAGGGGATGAAATGAAAACAAGAGGAAGAGAAGAAACAGAACAAGGAAGTATTTCTCCTGGTTTTGGCATGATAAATGACATTGTTGTAATGACTTTGTGCTATATTTTCCTGTGAAGTTGTCCACAGGATTGGGTGATGAAAAAGACATAGAAAGGGAAACGTCTCATTTATTTCTTCAGTGGTGCACAACTCACTGCCTGTCTCTGTCGTCTCTGTCTCTTCAACTTCTGTCTTTCACTGTCCATTAGGAGAAATCACATGCAACTTAAACAGTAAACAGGTAGCAACATTCTCTGCATAACAGCAATACAGATTTCTTCATACCATAATGCCCCTTTTAAGGACACCCACCCACTCACCCAGTAGATCTGTGTGTGTGTGTGTGAGAGAGAGAGAGAAAGAAAAAGAGAGAGAGCACACACATGCTTGCATTTTACCAAGATACCATGTTTGTATTTTTTCAAATTTAATTGCATGATTTGGTATTGATATTAATCACTCTGGTCAGTAAATCTGGGTGGAAGTTTTAATTTCTGTGATAACTTTTTAACAGCTGGACTGCTAAAGAGACATCTTTATTTTGGGGCATTGTCTTCATGCTGGCGTTTCACTGTACCTGGAAATGGGAAACATGAACTTTTATTCTTAGTGAGAAGGCTGATATGGATCAAGCCCACAGGTGGCAGAGCACATTCCACAGATTATGCTCACTATAGGTGGTCCTCGCTTAACGACCAATCATTCAGCGACCAAACTTACAACAGCACTGAATGAATGGTACTTACGACCGGTTCTTGTACTTATGATGGTCGCAGCATCCCCATGGTCACATGACCATGATCTGGGTGGTTGGTGACCAGCTCACAATTACGAGGTTACAGTGTCCTGTGGTCATGTGATCACCATTTGTGACCTTATTTGCCAGTTTCCTACAAGCAAAGTCAATAGGGAAGCCAGCAGGAGGTCACAAATGGGAACCACATGATGTTATCCTAACAACATTACAGGATTTGCTTAACCACGTCAACAGGAAGTACTGGAATTTCCATTGTTAAGCAGCACAGTCACATGATGTCATGCTTTATGACCGTGTCACTTAGCTATGAACATTGTGGTCCCAATTATCGTCATCAGGTGTGGACTACCTGTACTTAAAATCAACAATAAAATGAATTACACAGAGCCTCACAAGACATTAATCACTCACTTTCTTGAATCCCTTCCATGCAGAATTCAGCCCTGAGCAAATTTGAGTGACTTTATTCAGCTAAGGGTTGTACAGTAATTTGACAAAGCCCCTTAGGCAGATCTTCCTGTGCTCTGCCACCCATAAGGTAGTGGGTCACCAACCTTTAGAGTTTTTTGAGAGGACAGACATGATATTTTCAACACTATTTAAAAAAGTGTCTCTCAACAGGGAACATAAATGATTCCAAATGCCTTTGAAGACTACCCAGAAGCTGCAACTGGTACACAATACAGCTGTCTGAATCATATAATAATACTGTTGTCGGTACTGCATTAGTGGCTTGCAAATAAAATTCAGTGTGCTGGTTGTTACTTGTAAAGCCTTCCATGGTTTAACCACTAGGTGTCTTCAGGACCACTTCTTTCAAGTAGAACTGATCCATCCAGCGTGTGCATCCGCAATAAGGATATTGAGCATCCTCCCCAGCAATATCCACAAAGGTGGGGGTTAGGAAACTACGCTTCTCTATGCATGCAACATCTTACAGAATAGTATTCCCCTGGAATAAGGGAATAGGGCTCCCCTGGAGACCCAGAAGGTGCCCTTCCTGGTGGCTTTTAGGATGACAGTTAAAGCAGAATTATTATCTGGAGCATTTGTTCTACAATGTTAGTGAGACTGGTCACTAAGGAAGATTACTTTAGATACAATGGTTGTATGCTATCTAGTTTTATATGGAAACAATATGACAGAATTGGTAAAAATGCAAAAGAGGGTAACCAAAATTTTCAGGGGGCATGAGCACACTGCTCTACAAGAAGACTGGGATGTTTGGGACTTTTTAGCTTGGAAAAAAGTTGACTGAGGGGGGACATGACTGAAAAAAGCGGAGAAGAAGAAGTTTTTCTCCTTTTCTAAAAGCACTAGGGCTCATCCAATGCAGCTAATTGGAAAGAGAGAAAAGGTGGGGGGAGTCTTAACCTGTATAATTCATTACCACAAGATAATCCAAGGCAATAACTTGGATGTTTTTAAAATATATTCTACAGGAATATATGGCTGCTAGCAAAAGATGCTGTTGTTTTAACTATGCAAAGAAATGCTTTGTTCATATTCTCACATGTTCCAAAACTGCTCTTTTGAAGTAATTGCAAAGCCCTATTGGCCACTTTGAGCCTTGTCTTTGAAAGAAAGTGGGGAGAGGATAGATAGATGGATAGATATAGATGCAGTAGATGATAGATAGATGCAGGAGCAATACATAATAACCTAGTCATGTTCAAAATATTTTTATTATATATATTTTAGAGATTTGGAGTAAGAAATAGGTTGTAAGAATCTGAAATGTGATTAGGAACATATTCAACTAGTGCACTGTAGTAATTAGTGTTAGACAAGGGCTGGGACAATTTGCAATGAGATCTCTCCTCACCGATGACGTTCAGAGGGCAACTGTGGGCCACCCACTATCACTTAGCCTGCCTTAATTCACAGAGGTTTTATGAGATGAAAGATCATGGAGATTACCTTGAATGACCTGGAGGAAAGATAGATTAGATAGATAGATAGATAGATAGATAGATAGATAGATAGATAGATAGATAGATAGATAGATAGATTCCTATTATTTTTGTTAAAAACTTCTCCTGATCTTTTAGTATCAATCCTGTGCAGTTTAAAGATACGTATATAGTGGTTCACTTTCCCAAACAGTATTTTTAGTCTGGCACATTTAAATAGAACACTGGCGCTTAATTCACTCTCAGCAGGAGCTGTATGTTTTCTGAGAAACAATGTATTCTCTCTCTCTTTTGGAATTGGCTCCAGCTGGCAGCAACACCAAAATTTAGAAGCAAGCACGCATTCTTTTTCTATATGGGTTAGATCTATCAAAACCTGCTTAAGTTGCTTGGAGATAGTAGAGAACAAAATCATTTCTTATCTTCATTGTTCTACAAAACAGAACATGAAGTTCATTTAAGTTTTCTCAAATATAGCTGAATGTTCCAGTTTAGTAAAACTGCAGGGGAACACCCAGGCCTGCAGGGTTATTTTCCTATTGGGATGGGCTCTGTTTCTCTGCAGAATATAAGAGCAGCCTGGTGGACTAATCCAAGGCTCAGCTTAGTCCAGCAGTTTGTTTCAGAAGCACTCACTAGCTGGAGGCAGAGGCACATTCCTCTCCCACCGTTGTTCCCCTGCAACTGTTATTTGGAGGCATACAGCTGCTAACTTGGAGGTAATCAATTAATTTTATTTACTTACTATATTTCTATGCCGCTATAATCAAAAAGCCTCTTGGTGGCTTACATACAAAAGTTACAAGTGAAAACATCCACGGTAAAAGATACACGCAGCCTCTAAAACAGTACAGAACATACCATATAAGATAAAGGAAACTAAGAGTAGAGATGGTGAGGTTCACATCAGGCAAAGTTCTCCAGAACAGCTCAATCTTCAAGAGCTTCCAAAATATCAGCAAAGAAGGGGCTAGCTAGCCTATCTCCACAGGAGATTGTTCTGCGGCATTGGTGCTCCTACAGAAAAGCAGCACTGCCTGAACAGTGTGGGAATTACAGCAGTTTCTTCCTGATAGATAGAATTGGTTTGACCGATACTGAGTGGAGCAGGCAGTCCCTGCAGGTAGCCAGGTGCCAAGCCACGGCTTCCACCTGCTGATCCAGCAGCAGTCATGAGTCCAGAACCACCTGCAGGTTACAAGCTGATGGGTAATGCCTGCCCATCATGGAGTAACTATGGTGGTGTGGCAGAGGACCCTAAAGTATTTCTGACTTGCCAGGGCTCAGCTTCCATCCAGACCCTGACACCCTCTAGGCCAGCGTTTCTCAGCCTTGGTAACTTGAAGATGCTGGCTGGGGAATTCTGGGAGTTGAAGTCCACACATCTTCAAGTTGCCAAGGTTGAAAAACCCTGCTCTAGATACTGAGAACACTAAGTCTTCAAGACCAGTAGCTCTTGATAGACCTGTCCTTGAATTTATCCAACCCCCTTTCCAATGGAGTTGGCATTATTTTTGCATCTTCCAGCCCCAGACTCTCCAATAACTCTAGAATCTCTTGCCTCTGACTAAGGAGAAAACTTCCATCCTCTTCTCTGTCAATTTGTATTTCCAAGTAGTAGCTTGCCTTCCCAAGGCGTTTCACCTCTACTTCCATGTTTAACTTGGATACAATTTCATCAGTGTCCCTTTGATCCTCATAACAGAGAATCAAATCATCCATGAATGTCAGAATGAACCTGCCTCTGCCATTCTTATGTCATGTGTAAAGGCAGGGATCAGCTTTGCCTTGAGTGAAACCTTGCTTTATTAGCATCTGGTTTAGTTTCATATTCCAGGCCCTTGCTGATTGTTTCAGCCCATAGATCCCCTTCTGAAGCTTACACACTAAATGCTGGTTCTTTGGATCAGTGAACCCTTCAGGTTGTTGCATGTACAACTCCTCCTGAATTTCCCCATGCAAGACTGCTGTTTTTATATCTATATGTTCCACTTGCATGTTTCTGCTTGCAGCTAGACTTAAAAGAAGTCAAATTGTTGCTGGGAAGTCTGAGATTTTAAGGGGGTCAGTTGGGCTGTTTGATTTTTGTAAGAAAGATGCCTTGGGTATAATAGGGAGATACGTAGATGCTTTAGTATACTTTGAGGTGGGGTAAAATTGAGAATGTGTAATTGGATTGATAATGAGGCTATTATGATTTCATTTCTCTTTAATGATTTGGATTAAGATCTATTCAATTTTTCTTAAGGTTTGTTTGATTTGTAAGACTTATAAGGTATTCATAAGGTATAATAATAATTGCTTGGTTTTTAGGTTTAATAGGATTAAGATTGCGGTAGTATTATTAATCATAAAAGTAGACTTTATATGTTTTTATAATTTGATTTTTATTATAGTGGACAGAAATATATAGCATAGTGGTGGGAAGGAAATAATTAAATTAATGTTGTATGGGGGAGGGAAGTTGATTTAGAAATTTATATGAATATATATATTCTTTATATAAGAGGAAGAAGCAATTGCATTAGTGATTTGTATATGTGTTAATGGAAGGATTTATAGAAATAATGTGATCTTGGTTTGATATAAAGTAAGGGTTGATTGTAGAAATTGTTGTATATTCTTCCTGTTGAAAGTTGGAAGTCACCTTTCTATGCAATCTTTAAAAATTCTTTTTCTTGTGTCTCTTTTTTAGTTTTTAGTTTTTAGTTTTTCTTTTTTTCTTCTTTTTGTGGTTTTGTGGTTTTTTGTAGTTTTTATCTTTGCTTTAAACTCAATAAAATTCTTTTTAAAAAAAGACCGTGTCTTGGTCCTTTCCTTGTCATATTTTTTGCATTTCTATCACTGTTGAGACGCCTCTGCTTGAACCCTGATCTACAATTCTATGCTGTATTCAGCAGCAGCTTCTACTGCTATTCTACTCTCTTCCCCTCTTTCAAATATATTCTTCTTTGTAAACAACCTCTTTTGAATGCTCTTGCTGCATAATCCATAAACAAATCTATCTTTAAGAAAATCATTCTGTCTTCTTTGAAGTTAGTTTTCAGTTAACTTTTGTAGTTCAGCTGCCAATCAGACAACGAGTTTCACTTTCTGATGGGCTTCTCTTATGAAAGAAAAATCCTTCTGCAATAACAAGAGGCTTCAGTGAAATGTTCAGTACAATGAGCACTGTTCATTAAGCCTCTTTGAGGAACATTTCCCCCCCACCCCATTATACTAGAGCTACCTGAGCCAGGCTGCAAAATTTTCTGCAGCCCCTAGGTGGAAGCAAGGAGGTGCAGAAAACTTTCTATGCTGCCCACTAGCAGTTGCCCTGATCTTTGTGACCTCAATCTTCTAGTCCAGGGTTCTCCAAAGTGGTCAATATCAATCCCCAAGGGTCGATGGGACTATCCATTATCCTTGTTGTTGTTGTTCATGGTACTATTAGTTAAGGTAGTATTTATTAAATTATTTTCATATAATAAATGTTTGGGGGTTGTTGAAGAATCTGAAACTTCATGAAGGGGTTGATGAGCTGAAGAGTTTGGAGACCCCTGTTCTAGCCCTACATTATATCAAGTGATGCTACCACCTGCTTCTCTGGGGCATCGTTCTTCAAAATACTGTACAAGACTTTCTGTCTACATGATGTGGGCCAGGCTTTCACAGCACCATCAAAAGCTTCCACCCTTCCAATGGATCCAGACATTTCTCCTGATAGTCTTTAATTATATAGAGATTTTTCTCCAGATGCTGCATACATCACAAATTAAGGGTCGGATGAGAGACTGGTAAAGCATAAAAGATACAAACAAGCAAACAAATAAGGATATTTGGGGGGAGTTGGGCAGTGATAAAATTTGATAGATAAATAAATAAATAAAATATTCTTCACTATTGTCTGTCTGTTTGTATCTTTTATGCTTTACCAGTCTCTCACCGGTCCCACTGATCCTTATCACGCTAATTTGTGATGTATGGAGCATCTGGAGAAAACACAGAGTTTAACAAGCAACTATACTATATTAAAACAGGAAGAAAAGCTGAAACAAGAAAGCTAATATAGGATCAGGAAGAAGAATAAAAGTTCAGAATAATAGACTCCTCAGGGAACTAAGAACAAGAATACAGGACAACAGCTCAACCATAAAATTATATAATTATCTTTCTATCTATTATACACCCACACCCACACACACAGCTTATATACTGCACTGTTCAGACTAATTATGTATTGGATTAAAAAAGGGATGGGGGAAGGTAAACACATGAGAAAAGAGATTGCAGCCATACTTTGAGCATCTGGGAGGAAGTAGAAACACTCCAGATGTTCTACTTCAGGCTTCAGTGAGGCAAAGCCACAGCTGTGTTAGTTTTTTGCAAAGTGAGACAGAGTGCTGGATAAGCTAGCAAAGATGATACATAGATCCTGTGCCAAGGATGTGAACAAAATGCCATTTGAGATAATGAATTCTTAACAGGTTATATTACCACTGTTTTCTGAGTACTGACAGTTTTAGGAATTAGGTATATTGCTAACCCACTGATTTTTTAAAAAAAATTACATAATGCTGATACATTTTAACTTTCCTATAATCTCTGATAGAGACAGTTACAAGAATCTCTGATATAAACAATGAAAACCTGCCATTTCTCATAGGATAATAATGTGTTACTTTGCAATGTCGAGCAATGGGTTTTATCAGAAACGTTATCCATAGACTAAATCTTGCCATACCACCTATCCAGTGAGATATTATTTAAACATTTCCATTGTTTAGCAACAATTTATTTGGCTGCTAAAAGTAGAAACTTGATGAGAGTTTTTGTTGCAATGTATTGTTCTGACCATTAAATATATATATAGTAAGCCTAACTTTCGAGAAAACTCAATCTTCTGTGTGGTTATGTATGACATATCATTAAAAACTTTCTTCCAAAAATTGGAAACCCTGTCAGATTCCCATCAATGATGAAAGAATAGTCCCTTCAGTTTATAGCCTTGTTATATTCACTGAATATTTACAATTTTTACAAGACATATATAAGATTCTTACTGGAGTTTGATGCCACTGATATAAAAGCTTAAGATATGCTTCTGGTCTAGATGTTGCTAAGACTCCCCTCCAATGCCATAAAACCGCTGGGATATCGTCTAATTATTTCCCTACACCTTTAAGCCCTAAATCCCAAGCTTCTTTTAGTCCTATGCTAAATTTGTCCAAATCCATTTCAAATAAGATTTGATATACAGTAGTTTTGAAATTTTACCTTTAATTTCTATGAAGAAAATGAACATTAATTTTCAAAATTAGATGTCTATTTCTAACCTCCATCATTTTTAATTTCATAATATTGAACTCATCTGATACTACAAAAGCAATGACAGTATATGTTCTAATTGTTGTTCAACTTGCTTCAGATGGTAAGATTTGTTTCATAAAAAATATTTTATTCTGTAAAGGCCTACCCCCCCCCCCCCGCCATTTCAATTGTTTGGCTCCATCGTAATTGAAATTTGGTTATATTATCAGAAGAGTGAAGAGAGAAATGCCTGGAATAAGTCCTAAGAACATCTTTTTCCACATTCAGCTCATTTCTTGTGTAAATCATTATTGATTTGTTTTGTGAAGGTCTGTTTGGGACAAAAAGGATCAGTTTAAATTCTTACTCTAGAACTGTATGTTTTCCATCTTGATTCACTGCCTGTTGGATTTGTCATTATGACAAGTTACTGTACTTGGTAATGTATATTCTAAGACAGAGAGAGTACGCCCCTTCCTCCCTGATTTTGAGGTAAACATGAATGATTTCTTTTTATTCTTTTGTTTTGTTTTTGCCAATTTTACCTGGAATCAGGTAAGGAACTTATCAGGAATATCTATCTGAAAAGGTTGAAATAACAGATCAATTTTGGGAGCAACATCAACTTAATTGCTTCTATACAGCCTCCCATCCTTTCATAATCTTTTCAAAAAATTTTTCTCAAATAGGGCCATAACTGTTGCTGAAAAGCTTATTTAAATTATTTGATAGATTAATTCCTAGTTATTTAAAGTTTTTATGTTCAAGGGAAATTCTAAAATATTGGATATAATATTTTGCTATAGAGCAGAGTATGAACATAAACTGTTGTAGATTTTAGTTCTTGAGGTACATTTTTAATAAACTGGGAAGATTGTATTGCATTGATTGAACAGCATGGCTTGAGGCATTACTTCATTACTACAGCAATACTTTGATAATGTTTATTAATCATAGTTCGATAAAAAAAAGTTCTATTTGTCAAGTTGAAAACAAAAATATATGTGTTGGAAAAAATGGAAAATACTAATTCAGTGAATATAGAATAGAGGATTTTAAAAAGGCAAATGGGAAAATAAAAAATAAAAACAACATGGTTATCTAACCACACATTAAAATAAAGTAAGTAAGTAAGTAAATCCTGGAAGATGCTGGGTTGGAAAAGAATGCACTAATGCCATCGTTTGCACAAACTCCTGTGCAAGTGAAACCAGAGAACAGCAATTAAAGCACGGGATGAACCCTTGCACAAACTCATGGACAAACATTTCCAAAACATTGCCAGCATTTACTTTCTTTCTCCTTCCTTAGATCCAGCTCTGATTTTAAATTTTTCTTTTTAAATTCTGCTCTTTCTCAGCCAAGATATTAGAAGCTTCTACGGACAGGGTAGCCACGTTAATGATAAGGGAGATGCCATCTAGAGGTATTAGCAAACTGTGTCTCTCACTGACTGCTATGCTTAAGACCCTCCCCCCATGGTTCTAAAATAGGCCATTCACTAAAAATCAATGACTATTTACACATGAAAGGAGCAGAGTGTTCAATGCACCAGAAACATCTAGAAAAATCTATTCTAAAAGTACAAAGGTACTTTTAGCGTGTGCTTAATACTTAATGCTTCAGAATCAGGTCTTCCTGAGCTCAATAAACCCTACTCCCAGATAAATGTGTATATAATTGCAGCCCTGGTTGATTAATCAGGATGAAGCCATTATAATTACTGAGTGCAAGTTTAATCACTGGGTTGTGAGTTAAGCACATGCTTGTTCTTCCTTTCTTTTTTAAGGCTATTTTGTTCTGGAGGGTTATGCTGATAAGAAACAAGAAGATACATATTTAAGATGGCCTTACCTTCTAATACTGAGCAATTAATGTTGAATTAAGTTACCACCCAAGTTTGGGAGGTGGGTCTTTATTTACATATGCTAAGTAAGACTATTGGTAGGAAGAATGTGGAGATTCTAAGATGGATGAACTCAACCAGTCTCCAGTAGACTGAACAGGCTGAAATGAACAGTCTGAATTAGCTATTCTACTATTACATATCCAGGATATTAGAACTCATCCAGAATCTGTGAGAATGTAACCACTAATCAATTGATCAGTTAGTTTAAAAGATAAATGATTGATCCATTCAGTTGATTTTTCTGGTAGCCCTGATTTATAGCAACTGGGCTGTGACAGGCCACTCTGTGACATGATTACCATACCTGTTGTTGACCCCAGCACCTAACTAATGGGCTTATTTGGACACAACTATTCTGAGTTAGCAACCCTTAGCTTATTAAGCTAGCCATGAGTATTGGGGGCACACATAATTATCTTTTAGTTCCTTGCTTTCCTTGTGCATTTGCATTTCAGTCACCATTTCTTGAAACCAGTTTCTCAAATTTGAAACTAGAAATTTTGGGTTAAATTGGCTTACTAACTAGGACTACATAGAATACAGAGGCCCTGGGGTAAGATGGGATGCTACATTATCTCTGGCCAGACTGTGGTCCAAATAAGGCTATGCTCATAATGAAACTGCCAAAATGGTACCCTTCCAAAATGGTACCCACACTTGGCAAATTTCATGGCTCTTCCAACTCTTGGTAGGGCCATCCAAGACCCCAATCAAATACCTTTCCTAGCACGTGTGTGTGTGTGTGTGTGTGTGTGCGCACATGCCTTCAAGTAGACCGGAGTCCTTGAAACATTTCTATGCAACATTTTTGGAAGGGGTTTGCCATTGCCTTCTTCCTAGCACTGAGAGTGAGTGACTGGTCCAAAGTCATCCAGTTGGCTTCCGTGCCTAAGGCAGGACTAGAACTCAGATTTCCCTGTTCCTAGTTTGATGGCCTAACCACTAGACCAAACTGGCTCTCAGTCTGCCATCTTAGATGGTGGAAATTACATCTGGAATCTTGTGAAATACAAAAGCATTGCTCCAGGTTCATGCATTTTTTCACTAAACATAAAGGCTTCTTACCTTTGTACCTTTTGTTCATATTTCTTTTTAGCATAGAAACTTCTCAGGAGAGACTTTAAAAGGCGTCTGATTCTTCTGTTGGCAGATATTGATTCAATAAATTACATCACCTAACCTATTTTTTCTCTATTATGTCCCTGATTATATGCTTGGCTGGTCTGCACTTAAGCAAGCACAATGGAGTAACTGCTTGTGCTTCTTACTCTCCTCTTCTTCCCCCCTTCTTTTTCCTTTCCTTGAACTTTTCCAATATTCTTTTCCTACAAGAAAATCTGAATTTAGAAAAACAAAGGATTTAGCATTATACTGTCTGTTCTAATGACCATCCTTGAATTTCATTTCCAGTGTGTCAGTTCTTTCACATCTAAGCTTAATGGAAGCTTTGCTTTTCCTCATTCATTCCTTTCCCTTATAACGCAAGATGCTAGTTTCTTAGATGACAGCAGACAATTGTTTAGAAGAGGACATACCACATATATGCTATCAATCTCTTCTATGTAAGGACCTTAAAAGAGAAAGCATAATACTGTTGCATAACTTTCCTGGATGCAGCAAAATTCTATGAAACATAATACTGCTGCTCCCTATTACAGACTCCAGAGCACCATGATCTTCACCTACTGTGTTAGTGACAGGAACTTCTGTGGGTAGCCTCCAAAGGTATATATTAGGGAAAAGTTTTGTTGTTGTTTATTCATTTAGTCGCTTCCGACTCTTCGTGACTTCATGGACCAGCCCACGCCAGACCTTCCTGTCGGTCGTCAACACCCCCAGCTCCCCCAGGGACGAGTCCGTCACCTCTAGAATATCATCCATCCACCTTGCCCTTGGTCGGCCCCTCTTCCTTTTGCCCTCCACTCTCCCCAGCATCAGCATCTTCTCCAGGGTGTCCTGTCTTCTCATTATGTGGCCAAAGTATTTCAGTTTTGCCTTAATATCATTCCCTCAAGTGAGCAGTCTGGCTTCATTTCCTGGAGGATGGACTGGTTTGATCTTCTTGCAGTCCAAGGCACTCTCAGAATTTTCCTCCAACACCACAGTTCAAAAGCATCTATCTTCCTTCTCTCAGCCTTCTTTATGGTCCAGCTCAGCCTTCTTTATGGTCCAGCTCTCTTGTACATGCGGACCTTTGTTGTCAGTGTGATGTCTCTGCTCTTAACTATTTTATCGAGATTTGTCATTGCTCTTCTCCCAAGGATTAAACGTCTTCTGATTTCCTGACTGCAGTCAGCATCTGCAGTAATCTTCGCACCTAGAAAGTCTTTCACTGCCTCTACGTTTTCTCCCTCTATTTGCCAGTTATCAATCAAGCTGGTTGCCATAATCGTGGTTTTTTTGAGGTTTAGCTGCAAGCCAGCTTTTGCACTTTCTTCTTTCACCTTCATCATAAGGCTCCTCAGTTCCTCTTCACTTTCAGCCATCAAAGTGGTATCATCTGCATATCTGAGATTGTTAATGTTTCTTCCAGCAATTTTAACTCCAGCCTTGGATTCCTCAAGCCCAGCATGTCGCATGATGTGTTCTGCATACAAGTTGAATAGGTAGGGTGAGAGTATACAGCCCTGCTGTACTCCTTTCCCAATCTTAAACCTGTCCGTTGTTCCGTGGTCTGTTCTTACTGTTGCTACTTGGTCGTTATACAGATTCTTCAGGAGGCATACAAGATGACTTGGTATCCCCATACCACTAAGAACTTGCCACAATTTGTTATGGTCCACACAGTCAAAGGCTTTAGAATAGTCAATAAAACAGAAATAGATGTTTTTCTGAAACTCCCTGGCGTTTTCCATTATCCATCGGATATTGGCAATTTGGTCCCTAGTTCCTCTGCCTTTTCTAAACCCAGCTTGTACATCTGGCAATTCTTGCTCCATGAATTGCTGAAGTCTACCTTGCAAGATCTTGAGCATTACCTTACTGGCATGTGAAATGAGTGCCACTGTTCGATAGTTTGAACATTCTTTAGTGTTTCCCTTTTTTGGTATGGGGATATAAGTTGATTTTTTCCAATCTGATGGCCACTCTTGTGTTTTCCAAATTTGCTGGCATATAGCATGCATTACCTTGACAGCATCATCTTGCAAGGTTTTGAACAGTTCAGCTGCGATGCCGTCATCTCCTGCTGCCTTGTTATTAGCAATGCTTCTTAAGGCCCATTCAACCTCACTCTTCAGGATGTCTGGCTCTAGCTCACTGACCACACCGTCAAAGCTATCCCCGATATTGTTATCCTTCCTATACAGGTCTTCTGTATATTCTTGCCACCTTTTCTTGATCTCTTCTTCTTCTGTTAGGTCCTTGCCATCTTTGTTTTTGATCATACCCATTTTGGCCTGGAATTTACCTCCAATGTTTCTAATTTTCTGGAAGAGGTCTCTTGTCCTTCCTATTCTATTGTCTTCTTCCACTTCCACGCATTGCTTGTTTAAAAATAATTCCTTATCTCTTCTGGCTAACCTCTGGAATTTTGCATTTAATGGGGCATATCTCCCCCTATCACTGTTGCCTTTTGCTTTCCTTCTTTCTTGGGCTACTTCTAGTATCTCAGCAGATAGCCATTTTGCCTTCTTGGTTTTCTCTTTCTTTGGGATGTATTTTGTTGCCGCCTCCTGAACAATGCTGCCAACTTCTGTCCAGAGTTCTTCCGGGACCCTATCTACTAAGTCCAGTCCCTTAAATCGATTCTTCAGCTCCACTGCATATTCCTTAGGAATATTAGTGAGTCATATCTAGCTGATCTGTGGGTCTTCCCTAACCTCTTTAGTCTGATCCTAAATTGTGCAAGAAGAAGTTCGTGATCTGAACTACAGTCAGCTCCAGGTCTTGTTTTTACCGACTGTACAGATGTCCGCCACCTTTGGCTGCAAAGGATGTAGTCAATCTGATTTGACTACATTAGGGGAAAGTGCATATACGAAAATATATATTTTACAAAAATATGCATGCAAATGTATAAACAATTTTTATTTCTAAATCTAGTGGTCTACTAATTAAAGACAAGAAACAAAGAGAAACAAAGGAAAACTAAAACCAACAGATTTGTCCATTGCTAGTATTCATTTATATTTGGTAAACCTGAAAATGTAGACAGCGTCTCAAGAGAAGCTGCGGACACTGTAGATCTTACTGTATAAAGCTTGGCAAAGGGGGAAAATCTGCTCATAGACATTTTACTATCCA
The DNA here is from genome assembly GCF_035149785.1 of Candoia aspera. Lineage (NCBI taxonomy): Eukaryota > Metazoa > Chordata > Lepidosauria > Squamata > Candoiidae > Candoia > Candoia aspera. Next base: position 117,881,326 of record NC_086155.1, on the reverse strand, counting down.
TTTTACAGAAAGATGGTGAACCTGCAACAGGATCACCAGTCCATTCCTAACAGCTGTGACATGTTAGACACTAACTGAGGTGGGGGGTTATGCTCCTTATAATAAGCAGTGTGATGTATGTCTGAGAAAGGTGACAGTGACCTTGGAGGCCTAAGCAGAATTGGGGGATTTTCCATAGCCAGCCTGTAAATGGCATGCTGGAAGACCCATTCCCCAAAGCAGGGATGGGGGCAGAAGAAATAGTTTCATAAAGCTAAACAAAATTTAACTTTAATTAATATAGTCCCTGTGCATTTAATCATGTCACCTTCATAATTAATGATATAATTATACTGACTGCCAAGATACATGGTATACCAAGCAATCTAGAGAAAGCTGAAAGTCATATATACAACAATAACCTTTTGAGTTTCAAAATGAAGAGGAACTATGGCTAAACCAGAGTTGGGCCTCATGAGATAAACAAACTGGATTACAAAAATAGGATTTGGAATCGCAAATTTAAGACTGAGGGTCTTCTTAGACCCTGACTATTCCAAGGAAAATAATGAACATGGAAGGAGGTAGGAATGGAAGCTACTTTGTGGATCAGTACAAAAGGATCACCCTCCAGGCCCAGCTCATGTCTTATATAGGCTCAAGAATTCCTGCTATGTCTATGAACTCATCTCAGCAGGTGTTCTTCTAAGAAACAGAAACAATGGTTTCTTCAATTGTTGCAGGTCATGTAAAATGTCTTTCCCCGAGCAGTGATTCTTTTGCTGGACTATCATGTTTGCTGAAATGATGATACTGTCACTGTGAAAGTGCCCTCTTTCAATAAATGGTGTCACAGTATGGTGTAGTAATTACAGTATTGGATTGCAATTGCGAGAGATGGATAATTCAAATCTCCATTGAACTTTAAAGTTCACTGAGTGACTTTGAGGCCTGGGCCAATCACAATGCTTCAGTCACCTCTTTCAGACAGTAGTTCTAAAACCAGAAGCATGAACACAGAGAAGAATCAAGTCATTGCCGTTTCCTCTTTGGAGAAAATATAGAATATTGTTAGGAGTGACTTCAGTGATCACCATTTTGACTAGCTATGGCATGCTCCATAGGAAGCAGATAAAATGCTTAGACACTCTAAATAACAGCACAAAAGAAAAAGTGGTCATGGAACTGACTAGAGACAATTTTGAAATCTTGAAGTTAATTTAACCTGACATTCAAGATCTTGTGTTGAAGGGTGAATCAGGTTGAAACACATAGAAACCATGTGCATGATGGTATCAGATTTCATCTGTATGTAAGTGGGAAATTACTAAGGAAATCGAATGCAGGCATCTTTGATTTCAGAGGGTGAAATGTCTAAAAAATGAGGGGAATGCCTCAAGAGCAGAAAACCAGTTAGAGAGGTTGCTGGACCTTGGGAGGCCACCTGTCCAGTGTAGGAAAGTAAACGAACTTGCATGTAAGCCAATAATTTCTTTGTATTTATCTTTACTGTCACACATGTAATGCAAATGTGCCTGAATTGACTTTTAGGAATGTACTAGGCCAAATAAAGGTGATAAAAGATGAAGCTTCAGACCTTACCGATCTAAAGCCAAGCATTATGTCCAAATTGTATTCAACTGAAAGTTCTCTATCATACTAAGCTACAGTACGGTACTTAACATTTCTGTTTTCTTTTCCTGCAACAGATGCTTCAGTTTTTCTACTTATTCTCATGGTGCTTGAGAATTTCTTTCAAATTTTTGTTAGTATTCTCTGACATGTTCTGTTTCCAGATCAACTAATTCTGCACATCCCTATCTATTACACTTCCTGCTATCAGTCTGCAGCATCTTTGACCAATTTGAAAAAAAGTCCAATGAGGAATTACCTCATGACATCTTTCCCTGTGTCTTTCATGAAGTTACGGAAGAGAGGGAGGAAGCAAAAGCAGGAGATGATTGCACAGTAAAAGGCTCTAAGATTCACACATATCCTCTGGCCACCTCAGAATTCAGCAAGTGCAAAAACACTGTACTCCACTTACAAAAATTTGAAACATTTATGCAATTTGGAAAGTGCATTTACTTCCAGCAACTTCAATGAGATATTACAGGACATCATGCAAGATCATTTTTATGCACAGTGCGAGTCCTAAAAGAACTCAATGGGGAACTGATGATCATCTGAAAATATGTAACATAACCCTCACTGGCCACTGAATCAGAGGACTAGAAAGTGGCCAACAGAACCAGGGTTTAAGAAGGAACATATAGGCCAGTTAGCTCAACATCTTTTTTAGATAAATCCAAGGAAAGCATTATAAAAGACAAATTTGTTAAGTAAATATAAGAACAAGCTTTGCTGAGGAAACCATCAACATGGCTTCTCCAGAAACAAGTTTCTCTCACTGATCTTTTAAAATGTGACAGCAAATATATGAATTGCAGTGATCCAGTCAACATTAGTTAGCTTGACTTTCCAAAGAGTTCTGAGCAAGCATAACAATCACAGCAAATAGTAATAGGAATCTTTTGGTAAAGAGCAAAAAGGATTTCTCCTCAGGAAGCGATGCAAAGAATGCCTCTCCCCTTCCTGCCAAGGAGACTATCGGCCCTGAGTCTATTTGATGTAATTTGATATATTAATAAGCCATATGGAGTTAGGAATTATCAGTGTGGTGGATAAAATGAACAAGGCACAGCATTAAAAAAAAGTCACTCCAAACTCAAAGAATAAGGATGAAAATGGCCAATGCCATTCAATCAAAGCAAGTGTCAAATTACAGAGATTGGGGCAAAACTTCTAGTCCTCCCTGCTCCAAGTGAACAGTGACTGACAAGGAAGGTGGTCTTAAGGCACTGGTGGTCAGCTTGATGGACAGTCAATTCAACATGTTACAAATGGAAGGCTTCACCCTGCAGATCGTTTGCAAAAGAACAACAAATAAAACTGCTACTACTGTATTGCCTTTTTATAGGTTTGTGGTATGACATCTTAGAATCCTGGGTGCAGTTGTCATTGTTACACCTAAAAAAGAAAGAGCTGGAAAAGTCAACCCATGTGATCAAGGGACCAGAAAGGTTTAGAAGCTGTTTACAGAGCAAAGAGTGGAGAGGGATGGAGGTGGATACAACTGTGCACCATGTAGAAAAAGAAAAGAAATCAGGAGACTTTTTTTCTCAAAATCCTGGATTATCCACTGAAGCTGAATGGTAGTGGTGGTGGGGTTGGAATACATAAAATAAAATATTCTTCTCACAATAATGTGTGGAATGCATTACTACCAGAAGTCACGACAGCCACTAACCTGGATCACGTTAAAAGAGGATTAAACAAATTCAAGGAGAACCAGTTTGGTGTAGTGGTTAAGGCATCAGGCTAGCAACCGGGAGACCTTGAGTTCTAGTCCCACCTTGGGCATGAAGCCAGCTGGGTGAGCTTGGGCCAGTCACTTTCTTTCAGCCCTAGGAAGCGAGCAATAGCAAACCACGTCTGAAAACCCTTGGCAAGAAAACTGCAGGGACTTGTCCAGGCAGTCTCCAAGAATCGGACACAATTGAATGGATTAAAAAAAAATTCAAGGAGGTTAAGGCTAGCCATGGCTATACGTCATGTTGAGTGTAGACTACCTACAATGTTAGAAAGAGTAAGACTCTTAAGAACATTTGTGGGAAACAGAAGCTTTCTATTCTGTTCCCATCTTGCTTGTAGCTCACCAGTGGTAGCTGGTTGGTCACTATATGGGACTTTGGTTCTCATCAGACACAGCTCTTTTGATATAAATGCAGTAAAGGATCTGATTGCTACCTGAATGTAGATGTGTCACACCCTGTAATGCAAAAACAAAAATGAAGAATGAGACTAGATGCCACAACTGAACTCCTCCTGCACTCATCCCAAATCCATTATTTTAAAAAACAAAACAAAGCAAAACCCAATGAGCAGTATCCATAATATCACTGGGGGAAAGATAAGATGGACCTCTGCAGTCACATGAAATATACTTCCTTTATTGCTCAGTTTTAAATTGGAAATTACTCAGCATGCTCGCTTACAAGCCAGCTCTATAATGGAACATGCTTTTGAGAACCTCGTGTGTGTGTGCGTGCACGCATGCATGTGTATACATACACACACACAAACATACACACCAGGAACCCAACAGATCAACCAACATTCAGTTGATCCGAAAAAAGCAGGAAAAACGCTAGGAAAGCACACACACACACATTGTTGTCTGGTATCCAAAGCAGTGGCCAGCAGCAAAGGGCTTATAGATATGCAGCCTACACATCCCCAGTAATGCTCATTCCTTTTGGGAAAGGAACAGGAATCTTCTAAAGGTTTGTTTGTTTTAAACAAAACCAAAGAAAAACCAAAATAAAATTATAAATTCAAGGACCACAGCATAGCAGGGGAAAGATGGAGAAAGTAAGTATATGTAAAGATTTCTTTTTTTTTCCTATTATGACTCTTGATTGGTAATGTTCATGCATGATGCAGGGAAGGCCTTTGACGATTTGAACTGGGCTTTCTTGTGCAAGGTTTTAGAGGATATGAATTTTGGAGAGAACTTTATAAAATGGGTAAGATCGATTTACATGTCACAGAAAGCACAAATGAGTGTTAATGGACATCTAACCAAACCTTGTGAGATACAAAAAGGAACAAGACAGGGATGCCCACTGTCTCCTCTCTTGTTTATTTTGGTTCTTGAAATACTGAATAGAGACATAAGACAAGATGAGACGACTGTGGGAGTAAAGATTAAAAAAGAAACTTATAAGTTAAGGGCTTTTGCAGATGTTCTGGAAGATCCTTTAAAAAGAATTGAAATATTAATGGGCAAAATTTGGTGCATTAGCAGGTTTCAATATTAATAAACAGAAGAGAAAGATGTTAAGAAAAAAAATGTGAAAATAGAAGATCAAACAGAATTGATGAATAGAATGGGTTTTAAGGTTGAGAAGAAGGTAAAATATCTGGGTATCACTATGACAAATATGAATTGTATGTTATTTCAAGATAACTATGTTAAGACATGGAATGAAGTTAAAAAAGATATGTTAAGATGGGAGAAACTACAACTGTCATTGCTGGGGAGAATTTCTGTGATAAAAATGAATGTTCTGCCTAGAATGATGTTTTTGTTTCAGACAATGCCTGTTTTGACAACTGATGCACCACAGTGGCAGAAGGATATACCTAAATGTGTGTGGTGGGGAAAAAAACGCAAGTTAAATATAAAGTGTTACAAGATGTAAGGGAAAGAGGAGGATTGGGTTTACCTAATTTGAAATTGTGGTTTGCAGCTTGCTGTTTGGTTTGGATGAAGGAGTGGGTGCTGCTGAGAAATAGGCTGTTGGACATGACCTGAGATTTGGGTGGCATGGATATTTGTGGTGCAATAAAGTCAAGGTTAATGTCGATTTTAAAAATTATGTTAGGCGTGCCATATTGAGAATATGGAATAGATACAAAGCCAGGTTGTGCCTGAAAACACCTTTGTGGCTCTCAGCACAAGAACATTTTATATATGAGAAACAATAGGCAAGCACAAAATAGCTAACTTGTCATGAGATACTAGAATTTTGTCAAGGGGAATGTAAAATAAAATCAAGAAACTGATGGCAGATGGGATATAATTGCCAATGGTTCCCTTATTTAGTTATTAGAAAGATTTAAAGTAGACAAAAGTTTATGGTTTTGAACATTGTAAGACCGAATTTGAAACAGAATTGTGTACAGATCATGAACATGTAATTGTTAAAATGTATAAACTTTTATTGAAATCTGAAACAGAAGAACAAGTGAAAGAATTATGATAAAGTAGGCTAAAAATTTTGGTTATAATATGCAGACGGAACAATGGGAAAATATGTAGTTGAAAGGATTGAAATTTACACTATGTTATAATCTGAAAGAGAATTTTTATGCAATGATGTACTGTTGGTATTTGTCACCAAAGAAATTGTCTAGAATGTATAAAGGCACTTTACATTTATGTTGGAAGTATAAACAAGAAGAGACATTTTATCATGTTTTGTGGATGTGTAAAAAAGCTAGAAACTTTCAGATTCAAATACATACACTGATTCAGAGGATTTTAAAGATTAATATACAATTGAGCGCAGAGGTTTTTCTTTTGGGATTGATGGACAAACAGTTGGAAAAAAGTCATGGGACATTGTTTTTGTGTATGATAACTGCAGCAGGATTATTGTATGCACAAAGATGGAAAGATTTGGCACTACCCACAATGGAGGAATGGTTGGTGAAGATGATGGAGCATGCTGAGATGGCTAAATTGACTTCTTTAATAATAGAAAAGACAGTATCTACATTTATTGCTGACTGGAAACCACTTATAATTTTTTTTATGAAACAAAAAAAAATGAACTTATCATTTATGGTTTTGATGATTAGACAGTATAGATTATAGAAAGAAGAGAGTCATGTTGTAACCTCAGAGTAAGAGGTAAATTTATAATTGTATTTATAATTGCTATAAAGAAGATTGGAAGCTACTTTGTATCTTTTTTTGTTTCTCTTTTTCTTCTTTCCCCTTTCTTGCACTTTTAGCTTTGATTTTTATTTTTTTATTTTTTTTCTTACTTTATATGAGTTTGCATTAGTTTTTATCTCCCTTTTAAAAAAGCCTTTATTAAAAATTGTATTAAAAAGATGTTGATGTGTTATGCTCCTGTAGAATAGATTTGGCATTGCTCAGCTGCTGGATCAGAAAAATAGTGCTCCAAAGTATTGATTTTTAAATGAATGGCTCACTCCATCACTATGGCGCCCTCAGGCTCTTGCAGATTTTTGCCTCCATATACTTTTTTGTGCTCAATTGATGGATCAAGGAAGAAAATCAAATCAAAACAAACAAAGTGAAAATATTGTTTTTACATGTTAGTATCCCTAATCTTGCCTGTGGGTTCAAAAGAATATATCCTGTATTACTGGGTAGACTTCTGTACTCCCCAACTCCGATTTACTCCAAACCCCAAATGCCTTTCCAAGTTGGAGAGAGATTTATATGATCCACTGTTTATTTTAGATATAAATGATAAGACAGGCTTTGGCCACAGTATTATATGGTGTGAAAAGGGGGAAAAGAAGACTAGTTTTGCCAGTAGAAGAGAAGACAAGAACACCAACTACCTTGCCTAGTTGGGTAATGAAACCTCTGCAAGCAAACCACCAAGCTCAGAGAGTACCAAGGACTCCACAAGGCTAGTTTTGCCAGCAAGCTTCATTTCAAAATGTTCCCAAGCAACGATTCTGAAAATTCGAGAATCAGCTTCTAATTTGAGGAAAGGTGAGACAAACTTCAAGGTTGGAATGGCCAAGCAAGGGATGGTGGAAACCATGGCCTGCTTTTCCAAGGGCAGGGCCAGGTACTAAGACCTGGTCACTGTAATAAGTGGGTAGAATAAATTAGTTCTCCTTAGGATCTTTCAACAGAAGCTAATTGGAAGATAGCTAGTACCTTCTAGGCTTTTTGGTTAAGTGCCCTTTTTCTCACCACACCCAATAGGCTTCAGCTCCAGCACTTGGAGGTAAGACATATTGACATGCAAGATTTTACTTATATTCCGAATAAAAATTGAACAAAAATAAGATCCAAGGTGAGCACGTTGTTCTCATACTAAAGAAACAAACACAAAATCTGTGGTTTTGATGCCGAAAGCTTAGGATAAGTTAACCGGTTGAACAGACTGCAATTCAGCAGCGGATACATTTGGTCAGCTATACAGGTTGGATCAGTACAAGCCAATATGTTTTTTTTAAAAAAAGAGGGCTGCGAAGCTCTTATGTCCGCATCAAAATTGCGTTTGAGCAACGCCGGGTTCTCGAGCGCCTAGGAATCCGCACTCTATACATGCTCAGAAAAAAAATATGGAGGAGCCTAGGAAAGGAATCGGGTGGGCTTGAGCGCCGTCTTCTCCTTCACGAGCCCTGAGCTCGCCTCGCCTCTTCGCCCCAGCGCTCTGCATATGCCTCCGAGATGCAGAGCCTCTTCGGGCGCGCAAGGTTTCCCAGAGGCTGACAGCACAGCCTCTAACTCAGCCGGCTGCCGACGGGAGGGTAGCCAGTTGCGAGAGCGCTGAATGGAGGCGGAGGGAGCCCGCCTCCTCCTCCCCCCCCCCCCCCCCAAGGTTGGACGGCGGTAGTGGCTCTGCAGGCGGCAGCGGCGGCACCATTTCGGGACTGGGCGGCTGCTCAGTCGCTTATCTCCCCCCGCCCCTGGAAGGGCCCGGGCATGTCTCCAGCGGAGAGGTAGTTGCTCCGCCGCTGCCGCCGCGCCCCCGTGCGCCCGCTTTCCTCGGTTCGCTCCCGCATCATGCTCGGGCAGAGCCGCCGGGGTCTGCTGCCGCTGCTGCCGTTCTCCGTGGCGCAAACCCAGAAAGGCGCCCGGCTGCTCTGGAGCGCTTGAGCTCTTTTCTTTCTTTGCCGGCTGCTTTGGTTCCAGCGCAGCAACGATGAGGCGGCACCGGTACTTGCTGGAGCGCAGCACTGCAGACGCCCCGGCCGAGGGCGAAGGCTGCGGGGCCCCCGAGGGCTCGGAGCGGGGGCCCCTGTGCCTGTGCTGCCGCCGCCGCCGCCCGCAGCGCGACTGGCTCTACGAATCGTACTATTGCATGAGCCAACAGCACCCGCTGCTTGTCTTCCTGCTGCTCCTCGTGATTGGCGCCTGCCTAGCTCTGCTCGCCGTCTTCTTTTTCGCCTCCGGGCTGGTAAGTCGCCTGTCGCTTAGAGCGGCGCTCTTCGGCAGGCAAAGAAACCTGCCGCTTCCTCGAGGAAGCGTCCCCTGCCCTCCAGAGCCCCAGATAAGCTTGCAGGAGGTGGGCTTCCGCCCGCTCTTCAGAGCGGCTGGGTTCTTGCTCGGAGGCGTAGCGCCGGACCCGCGTCAGTCCTCCAGGCCTCGCTCGGGGGCAGCACCTCTGCTGCCCTGATTCACCCCTCTAGAGTTTAGCCGGGAATGGAGTTTGAGGCATTGTCCTGGATCTGCTCGAGCGATACCCTAGTAAACGTGGCCCCCAGCACAGGATCTTGAGCATTGTTTTTTCAAGCCTTTCCAAACTTTTAAAAACAGAATTTAGTGTAGTTTCCACCCTCCTTAAATATCTAAGAAATCAAGTGACATCTAAGACAGGAGTGACTATGAATTGTAACATCATTGTCATTATTTTAGTTATTGCCTAAAGCTTTGTGTTGTCTATTACTGGAAACATTTTTCATTATTGAGAAATAATCACATTTTGGAAGCCTCTGGTTTTCAGAATGTTATGCATATGGTAGTGAATGTCAATGCTATTATTATGTACTGTAATACTATTAATTCTTAGAGTATTTGGGATCCCAGGCCAAGAAAGAAAATATACATTTGAGGGAGATGCAAAGTAATCCCTGTGTTTGCTTAAGCCCAATTTCATTCAAACATGTTTCACACTTTGAAAAGTTTGTACTAGGATGGCAGTATCCCTTCTGATCCAGCTACTTAACCGTACCTCTCTGTTTTAATGGCACTACTTTAGTATTAGAAATGCTCGTTCTTCCAGTCATACCCAGGTCTGAATTTATTGTACTTCTACTCCAGAATCTGTGCTTTTCCCCCTTTCATTTTTATGCTAGATTCCTGCACAAGGGCTACAATCAGTTGCAGAGCTATGGCTGAATTTTCACATAATTTTGACCCCAATAAAACAAAGACTGTCTTCCAGGCCCTGCAATCTTTTAACAGTTTGGGTTTTTGTTTTTTAAGCTGATTTCCACTGCAGTCACATTTTGATTTGTAAATCAATATTATTTTGTGTAATCCTAAACTTGTACGGTTCATGTAAATGGCAGAGGGGCAGACAATAAACAGACTTTATTCCTAAGGTTTATCGTGTGGTTCTTTCACTGTGCTTGGCCCTGTTAGTTACCAGTTGTGTTAGTGGAATAAACACACGTACCAATGTTTTAGTCATGGGCCTGGTTCCTTGGAAATACGTCTCATAGATTTCAGTGGAGCTCACAGCCAAGCAAGCGTGCTGAGGCCCTCAGTCCGAATTTAATTCTCCTAATTCATTTGCTTGGTTTCTGGCCTGCTGACAGATTAAGCTTGCTGGCATTTGTTGTCCAAGTGACAAGAGTTTTAAAGCTACACAACAGCAGTAGGTATATACAGTTTTAAAATGTTTTCATCCCGAAGGAGTTTAAAGGAGACCATAACTCTCTTTTTTCTATCTGTGTATTGCCAAACATAGCACCCTGCATATTGCAAGGCTCTGTCGCTCAGCATTGGGAAACCCGAGGATTTGCAGAAATTATCTTCAGGAAGATCTCTTAAGGGAAGGTGAAAAGGTGAAAGGCCCCCTGTGCAAGCACCGAGTCATGTCTGACCCTCTGGGGGGACGCCGCTTTCGTGATGTTTTCTTGGCAGACTATAGCGGGGTGGTCTGCCATTGCCTTCCCCAGTCGTCTCCTTCCCCAGCAAGCTGGGTACTCATTTTACCGACATCAGAAGGATGGAAGGCTGAGTAAGGAAAGGTGACTGTCATGTTGACAGGTGACTCCTTTTATTGGAATAGGCAATCATTACAGTGACCTCCGAATAAACCTGGGAAGACTGAATGCCATTCAGTTCAATGTTTATTTCACTCAAAGACCAGAATAGAAGAAAACAATCAATAAACTGTTTAAAAGTAGGAGAGGAAGGCCAGATATGAAAGACAGGCTAAAAGGGTAGAACAGAATGTTATTACTACTAGTGCTACTTATCAGTATAAACTGTGGCTCTAAAGCTAGGAAGCAGAGCGTTATTTGAATGTCTTCAAGACTTTGGACTGCAGAGGGAACCTGAAAACTGGGAGAGGATGGAATTGAGCTTGCTGGAGAAGATCATAACTAACTGACTAGAACACCGAACAGAAACAGTCCATGCTGCAACCCATTTTTTAAATATACTTGCTCTAATTATTTGATGCAATTAGAAGCCTTCCCCCCCCCCCAAATTATCTGTTCTATATTCTAGATCAGTGATGGCGAACCTTTTGGGCTCCGCATGCATGTCAAAAATTCGGAAAATGCCTAACTTGACTCTGCTGGCATGTCACCCCTCCCCCCCCAAACAAAAGAGAAACAATCCTTTACATATTCATTTATTTTTTTAAAAAATCCAATCCAATCATATTATGTAAAGAAACACCAACTAATTACAAAAAGGGGCAGCATTCAGTCATGCCCCACCATTCATTTGCTTCCCAGCTGCTTTCTTTCCCGGTTCCCTGCACCAACCTTTCTGAAGTTTCACATAAATTGCAAGTGGCTTCTCCAGGAACTGGCTTTGGGGCAATAATAATAATAATAAATTATTATTATTATTATTATTAAGCGGATTTGCACCCCTTCAGACAAATTGCAAGTGGCTTCTGCAGGAACCGGCTTCACGCAACAGGGAGCAAGAGGACAGCAAGGTGAGCTGGGGTGGCAGAGGGCAGGGCCTCAGGGGGCAGGGAGGTGGCGAGGGTGGCTGCAGCTGGGGCAGCTGCGTCTTCCCAGGGCGTGGCAAGCAGCCGCAGAGCAGTGCAGGGCGCAGAGCAGTGCAGGGCACAGGGCGACCAAAAGGGCAAAGATGTGGGGGAGATGGGTGGGAGGAGTTGCAGTGTCTTTTGTTTGTTCAGTTTCTTTGGTAACTCAAACAGGGAGAATAGTTGTTGGGTGCTGGAGAACGCTGGCGTGTCACCCAAAACGTCATGGCGTGTCACCTTTGACACGCGTGTCATAGGTTTGCCCTCACTGTACTAGATTGAAAATACTATAAGCTCCTTGTTTTCCGCAGAAGGGAAAGTATGCTGAGGGATACTTTTGGCCCCATCATGGTCACCCCTATGTTTGCCACTTCTTTTTCTGTTGCAATTAGGAATTCTGATACTGTAAAGCAGAAGCCTTGGGCTTTGTAGAGTTCATGTGAACATGACTGGATTCCATGCCAGACAATAGTGCTCAAACAGGAACAGGGATGGACAGATGAGTACACTAAGATCAGGATCAGCATGGACAACCCCATGCTTTTTCCAGTATGGAAATACTAGGTACAACATCAGAATGAGGCTCCATCCATCTCCATTAAAAAACCAAGGGAGTTCTTCCCATAGCATTGACATATATACAGGCAGGATTGTACCAGAGCCTGATATTCAGGAAAATAAGTAGTGTAATCATTTCTGGCCAATACTGTAATCTAAAATAAAATGCTAGAAATTTGGGGGTGGTGAGATGCTTGCTTGCTTTCTATAAAAAAAACCAATATTCTATCTTTCTGAGGCTTGTGCACCACTCATTTTTGTTGAGCAGTTTCATGTTCAGAGTGCAAATTTGTAAAGACTAGTTGGTATTTTAAATAAAGAGGATTGTCTTGTTGCAACCAAGACAGGATCTACGCTGGAGTATTTTTTTTGTGCATCAAATGCTGACACTATTCCTTCAAAATACAGTTGTTGCTCAGGAGGAGCATGTGATTAATACAGTTTAATACTAGCTGTGGTTAAAATAAGGGTACCGGGCACATATCAATGTATAGCATTAGAAATGCAGGAGAAATATAGGAGATGTTAGAAAAGTTAAGGAATGTTAATAACCCAGAGCACTACATTTGTGGGCTCCAAATACTGCCATGTCTTTTTTTTAAAAGCCTATTAAGCATTTGTGAGTGTGGAGATCTGCTCAGAAATGAAGTTTAAAAAGCATGCAATTGTTCATTTTCACTTCTCTGTTACATGCCTACTATTGGAAATAAATCAGAGATCTCTTTGGTTTTTCAACAAGGTGCAACTGCCTAGCCACAATCCCAGGTAGGTGTGCCCTGTCTGTCAACAGAGCCAGATTCTGAAATCACTCCCAATAGTAAGAGCTAGAATGCTGTAATATTCGAGCTTAGTTTACTCAGCAGTGCTTGGTAGCTGAAGCTACTCGGCAGACCAGCCATAAAAGCAGTTGGGGCAGGGGGAGGGATGGACTATTGAGGAATAGTGTTGTCAGGAAAATTGGAAAACGTCAGTCAGTCAGAAGTCCCAGGGATGAGATAACATGAATGCATAGATTCGCCCTCAAAAACCTATCCCAGTACTTTTTAACGTCTGAATTGAGAGATTAATGTTGCTGATTCTCCTTTCATGCTACTCTGTTCTTCTCCATGAAAAAAAAAATCCTCTGGCTGGTACGACTAGCATTTGAGGCCAGTTTAAATATTTTCCTGACTCTGAATGTGTCATGGAGCGCCCTGAACTGGGAAGTTATTGTGAGGTGCAGAGACCAGTGTGTGCATTGGCAGAAGCTTGGCTGGCCTAGAGAAATGCTTTGAGTTTGAGTTAGAGTTTGGTTTGTCTCTGGCATTCCAGACATGCCATAGGAAGGGGACAGGTTCATTCTCATATACTTCGGAGGCTTTGTTTCTCACTGGTTAATAACAAAAATGGTGTGTGGAGAGGAAGAAATAATTATCCACATATTATTTTGTCCATGACAGCAATTCTGTGTTACAATGAAAAGAAAAGTTGTCCTTGGTTCTATTTGCCATTATATGATAAGCTAGAGATTTTGGGTCACTGGGAATTTTCTTGCTTAAAAGCTTTTGTCTGAGGTCCTTCTTGCCCAGATATTATTCATGGTCAAACATTTTATTTGGTGCACATGTCAATCTCTTGTTTACAATATATTGTACAATATTGTACTGAATATAAATTCAAAATTATTACTTTGTTGTTAAAAAGATTTAAAAGACCAGCTAATACTTGTAAATGATGTGGTTATTCATACCACATCCCATTTTAATATGGTAGTAAAACAAAGTTATAAGAATAATGCTAATTTTCTTGCTTGCAAAATAGTTTGCAACATTAAACTTACAATTATGCAACTGCTGGGTAATTTGAAATACAGTTTTCGGTATTTTTAATATTCAGATGTAATGAGAACATTTTTTTCCTGCTTTTTAACAATTCAGTAAGAGCAATATAATCATCTGGCTACTGATTTGGATCTGTAAGTACATGAGACATTTTTCTTAATTTTTGTATAAAAATGATCTCAATATATAAATTGGAGTTTATAATTAATGACCTGCTGGTTTATGCTAATTAAAGCTCATATTACAACTAGGGATTTTACTTTTGCTTGGATAATGCCAAACCAAAGAACAGTTTATAGATAGTAACCACCTAAAAATTACCTTTCACAAAATGTTTAATACCTTATAACTGAGGATGTAAACTAAATTTAATTCATTATATTTTCCTGGAATGATGGCAAGGCTTTTTATATACAGAAATGGTATAGAAACAAATATTCTAAACTTGTGCAATGTAGGAATTCTGCCTGCCCAAATTGATTTGAGAATTCCCCTTTCAGCTGGACTCCTTAGAATATTTCATCTTTTAATATACAGTTTCTAGATAATTAAAAATATTTTCTAAATCAACATCAGAGAGGAACTTGCATGGTTAGAAATGTGGGGCATTCCAATGACAAATTGGAACATTCTTCTGTGTTATCCCATTACTTATTCTGCAACAAGGCACCTATTCTACCTTTTATTGTTGATGCAAGGAAAATGAAAACTAGTAAGGTTTACTTTAAATAGGAGAGACTTCAGTGTTAAAGGTATGTTTTCAAGTGAAAATAATCACCTCCCTCCTGCAGCTCTCCAAAAGCTCCTTACTAACAAAGAGCTGTATATTATTTTTATTTTCAGTAGCTACTTGCTTATACTTGACACTAATGCATGAAAATCGAGAGGAAAGCCATTGTATTTGGCCCCCTCTCCAGCCTAATTTTGGGAGGGTAATTTCTTCTGTACTGTAAACAAACTGTTTATAGTTATAACCTCTACAAATAAATAAAAAAATCACAAACTTTAAGTGTACCTTTTCATACCACTGTCAGCTGAAACTTATTTTTTCAGGGAAGCATAATAGAACCAAAGTCATTGAGAATCTCTCTCCTCCTCCCTCCCTCCTTCTCTCTTAGATTACATGATATTTACTGAAAAGTTAATTTTTCAGTCCACAGCTGTGATTCAGGAAAATCTGGAGACCAGTTTGAGCTTTCCCAGCACAGCACTGGGATTCTGTTTCTCAAAAGGCAGTGCCCTTGTTGCAGAACAATCTCAGAAGAATTTCAAAAAGCAGTTTCTCTAGCATATTTCTCTTTTTCATTCTCTTTAATTTTCTAACCAATTTTCAAATGGGAGTGGATAACCTGGAATGTAATTCTTGCTGTGGTTAATGCTAATGCTAATTTCAGCTATATTTATGATATATACAGTGCCATTTCATTATATTCAAGATTTTTCTGCTTCTTGGACATTAATTTTTAATAAGTTTCCACATTTCATAATTATAGAATTATCAATACAGTTCAAACAGCAGTCCTTTTTTAAAAGATATTCATGCTTTTGCTGACATCAGTACATATAAACAATTAGTTGACACTAACAATATCATTCAAGCTCTTTTCAGACAATATCATTGTAAGGAATGATGACATGAAAGGAGAAAGAGATTAGACTGGGCCCTTGATACTGTCTCTGAATCTTTACATGTTCCTTAGAATATCTCACCAAAGGTTAGGTGCATACAAACTGTTCATGTGATATGTCAGTCTTGCCTGTCCTTATTATGAATATTTGGCCATCGGGCTAGGCATAGTCCTAATAACCCGTCTCACTACTTTAGATAACATATTCCTACATAAGTGTGGGAACATGTGAAGAGTACTCATAAAGAAATCTGCAGTAGATAGGGCATGCAGTCAATTATGGGGTACAAAATATTAAAGAGTGATGTGATAGCATTATAAATGGCTTTCCTTTTCTTTTTTTTCCCAGTATATAGAAGTAAGTTCCTTGACATCTTAGGCAATTCCTATAAAAAGATTTAAGAGATTCCAACGATTTCCTGAAAAACCTCAGTGCTAGAGTAGCTCTCAGCAGAAAAAGAAAGAAATTGATCTGAGGAGACCTCAGTGCACTCCTGTAGGAACTGAATTTGGCCCTCACTCTGCAGGGATGCAAATGACAACATGTGCTTGTGATGTCAAGATATAAACTCTGCCCCTTTTCTCTTTGCATCATGATGTCACATACAAGTACATAAGGGCTGAGCATGTGTTGTGATGTCATGGTACAGGTTTTATTTCATCATTTTGACAAAAGTTTTGGTTGCTGAGGATACCCATGCCCTCACTCTCTGCATTTAGAAAATCTGTAAAGACATATCTCTGTCACCAAACTTTCAATTGTTAATTAACGTTGGAGTTGACTTTCAGCTTTCTTGTTAGTATACCTACAAATACAACTAATGCTCATTTAGCGACCACAATTGGGACCAGCAACTCAGTTGCTAAGCGAAGCAGTGTCTAAGTGAAACCATGACTGCGCTTACGATCTATCTTCAGTTTTCCTTTGCTTTACAGACCGTAAATGCGAGGACTGGTTGCAAAGTTACTTCGTCATTACCATCATAACTGCAAACAGTTGCTAAACGAGACAGTTGCTAAATGAAGACTACTTGTATTACAAATAGATGGAGTAAGAACCAGAATCAGAATTAGCTTTGTGATATTTTTGAGCTGAAATTTTATCAGGTACTATGACTGGAATCCAAATGCAGAACAGAGAATATCGTCGTCGTCGTCGTCAACAATATTTCCACCTTTCCATTCATAGTATATTCAAGGCATCTAACATTGTAACAGCTCATAAATACAAACAAACAAACAAATAAATAAATAAAAGAATAGGATAAAACAGGACAAAACTGTATTAAAATATATACAGTTCTAACGAGCTCTTTTAGAGGAATGCATCCAGACTATGGTGAACTCCAATGCTTGATTTAATTTTTTTGTTGGCCAACACATCCTCATTCTTACCTGGATTCAGTTTCAGCCTGTTCTTCATCCAACCCATTGTTAAACTTACATGATTTTCAAAGGGATTGATTACTTCCTTGGAGTTACATAACAAGAAGCTGTAGAGCATAATCCTTATCCTAATCAGATTTTATTCTAGAGCTTTAGTTGTGCGAACGATTTCATGTAGATATTAAATAGGAGGCAGAATCTTGTGGGACAGTATAGTATAGGTCTATGACCAGTATCAGACAGTCGTCTTCCTGCTGGATGTGATTGAGAAGGAGAACTTAAATTATTGTATTGCATAACAGTATCTCCAAGGTCTAATCCACCAGGGAATTGAGAAGGACACCATGAGCAACGATACCAGAGATTTCATAAGGTTAAGAAGAACTAGAACTGCCTTGAACTGCAGATTCTCTCTCCTTGGGCTTATTAAAAGAAATTGGAATCCAATCCTATGCATGTCTCCTACACGCCATCAAATCCAATTGTGTTTACTCCTGGATAAGCACATTCAGGATTGCAATCCCAGTTAATGAATCAAAGTAATTATAAATTTTGGCCTGCCTTTAAATAACCTTTTGTGCTATGTTAGTTGTCTTGTTTTCTTCTGTGATGTTCAGGTTTATTCAGTGACAGATATTTTTTTTTAAATTTGGCTGGAAACAACTTTCTCCACTGTTAGAACTAGATAGTCCTGTTTGCACAACATGCTTAACTAGATCAAGAGGAGAGATAAGCATGTCAGGAAAATACTGTAACCCACTCAACTATAATCATGAGAGTTCTAAGCTAAAACAGCCCTGTAATTGTTTGGGGCTAAACCTAGTCCCCCAGTCTACTTGAACTAGGTTGAAAGAGTTTTCAGAGGTTTAATGTCCCTTCCAACTTCCAAGGTAGAGATATTATTATAGAGAGATCCCACAAAAAGTGGTTTCTCTAGGCAGTCTGTCTCTATTCCTTCTACTCCTCCCTCCTGCAGTTATAGTTGTGGGTAAGGTCCTCCTGAATCTGCTGTAATGGTGTGGTCTGTGAGAGTCCCACCACAAGGTCCTCCTGCTGAACCTGCTGTGATGGTGTGGTTTATGATAGTCCCACCACATTTTTTTCCGGTCCAAGGCCAAAAAAAGAAAAGACAGCTGCTCCCTGATTGACCATCAGAGATCATGCACTGCAGGCAGGGCCACAACTGTGGTCTTTGTCACCCGGGGCAAACATGGATTCTATGCCCATTTTGGCGCCCCCCCCAGCGCTCATTTTGGCGCCCCCCCCAGCATGGTGCCCGGGGCACATGCCCCGCTTGCCCTCCCCCCAGTTGCGGCTCTGACTGCAGGCATACAAGGAGGGAAAGTGGCTGACTCGATTGAACCTTTTGTGAGAACATGGCAGGGAAGGGATACTCTGTCCTACGTGAAATGTTCAGAGAGCTGAAGATGTATTTCTAATGTTGTCATAATATTTCACAGTTAACCCACAATATTAATTTTGGATTTTGAAACAAGCATGGGTATTGAATGAGTGCTGCCAAGCTATTTTCTACATTACTTTCAATACTGAGTTGGGAATTGCATGGATAGGGCTAAACAGGTTGGAGGTGGAGAGAAAGGGGAGATTGAACCAGTGCTTCTCTCCTTCTTAAATAAGCAATTGCTTCAGTCAGGGCTGGTCAGGGTTATATCTCTGAGATGGTGCTTTCACTTTCATGGCATTTTCTGCCTTGGGATCCCAATGTAAAACTGCTATTTATCAAATGCTTACCTTATCCATAATCCCTAAAGAGCTTGCTTAACGATTATGTCAGAAACTTACTTGTGTTTTTGGTGGTTCCCAATAAACAGGAGAGCGGGGAAGATAATGAACAAATGTGCAGTTTTGCAAACAGAGCCTCAGGCACAACGGTGGGATAACCAGCTACAGTACTGCTCGCTTGAGAGGGCATACAGAGGGGATAGCAAGAAATAATGATTTTAAACTACAAAAAATGAACTCTAATTATTTTTGATATAATTCCAGAAAATCCTTTCAGTATTGATTTGGTTGCTGAGAAATCCCTGAATAAAACTGGTATGGGGTGGTGGTGGATGGATGTAAGCTTTTACTGGGGCCTCAGTGCAGTTTGTTGTTTTAAACGGTTATTTTTAATGTAATATGTTTTTGTTCTCCAGCCAGAGTTCCTTTTGGAAGATGGGTGGCTATATAAATTTGTTTTTTATTCTATCAATTATTTATTCTAGGAATTATGTTTTTCCTAGGGATGTACAGTATATATTCAGTAGCCTCATTGATCCTGCAGACACTACAACACATTCCTAAACTTTCCTAAAGAACAGTTTTGTTAAATTAAATCTATGTTGAGTCTTAAATGTGATTTGCATGTTTCTTGGCCCAGAGTAATAGAAGAATAAATTAGAACACTGTAATTATCTTGTTGTTTTAAAAAATCATCCTTTCATGGAGAGGTTAAAACGCAAGGCTGCTTAATATAGTATTTTTATATGGACAAACATTAGTATGCCTTTTTCCTGTAATGTTGCTAATAGAAGAATATTCTCTTTTCTAATGAAAATATGGCCTCCCATTATTTTAAGGCATTTTATTTTAAATTCCTGATCATTTATTGCATAGCTATTTCGTACTGAATTAAAATGGAATATATGTGTCTACATAGAATCATGAGCTCTAATGCTTTGAGGCAAGAGGGAACACCCTCCCTCAAATGTTATTTTGATAGACATATGATCATCATGTACATTAGGTGGTGGTAAACAAGATGAAGACATTTTGATATCTATATATAGTACAATAGACAGGTCAAAATACTTGGTTTGCATTGCATGATTCATTGCTTCCACTAATTATTTCTGTGGTGGATCCCTTCCAGTCATTCTGATACTTTTTTGTGCCTGTGTTAGCAAAAACAAAGAAAGCCACAGCCCCAAATTCTTAAAGGACTATTTGATATTTTAGATAAAGAGGGTTCTCTTATTGCAACCAAGGCAGGGTCTACACTGGAGTATTTTTTTGTGCACCAGATGCATCACTATTCCTTCAAAATGCAATTGCTGCTCAGGAGGAACGTGTAATTAATACAGTGTAATAGTAGCTGTGGCTAAAATAGGACTACAAGGCACATGTAACATTAGAAATGCAGGCAAAATGTAGGAGGTGTTAGAAAAGTTAAGGAATGTTTATAACCTAGAGCACTACATTTGTGGACTCCAAATGCTGCCATGTGCTTTTTAAAAACCCTGTTAAGTATTTGTGAGTGTGGAGATCTGCACAGAAACAAAGTTTAAAAGCATGTGATTGTTCATTTTCACTTCTCTCTACATGCCTATTGGAAATAAATGTCTTGCCAGGGCCACCTTTCTTCCTGGAGAGCTGAGATTATAGCACTAATTCTTCTTCTGGAAATAAACATTTTGCTGGCAATGATCATGCTAGGTGCAAAGACTTCTTTGCTTTTCCATGATACTACCCAGATACTGCCCTATCCACAATCTGCAATTGTTTCTACCCACCCAGTACTTTCAGACAGAGTAGGTGCGCTCCAGTTCCCCTCAGTTAAATATTGTCACCTTGTGGGACCCAGGAAGTGTGTCTTCTCTGTTGCTGCCCCCGCCCTCTGGAACAGCATCCCCCACAGATGTGGATGGCACCCACTCTCCTGGGGTTCTAGAAAGCCCTTAAGACCTGGCTCTGTTCCCAGGCCTGGAGTTACTGTGTTTGTTAATGTATTTGTTCAGCTCTGTCATATTTAGACTGTTTATTGTTCTGGTTGTTTCAGTCTGAACTGCCTTTCTATGTATGTTTTAACTGTTTTAATTGCTTTTTGGGTTTTGCAAGCCACCCAGAGTCTAATGGAATGGACAAATTTAAGAAATGTAATTGAACTGAATCCTAGGAAAGTGGGCTCAAGTCACTGTCTATTGATACATTTTCTTTTCTTTTTTTCATTTGTATTTATTTTTATTCAAGGTCAGGAACACACAGGGCAAATTTCAGATGATGGAATAAAACTCCCTCTGAGCATCTTCCAGTTCACTGTTGATCTGGAGCTGTTCAGCCTCATCATCACTCCAAATGAATGCACTCTTAGAATACATCCTAGCCTGCCTAGTGGGGGGACATGCAGTGGACAATCTGAAATAGTAGTTGAAACATTTTTCAGGAATGCTCTTGTGCACCATTACGGATTTTTTTCAATAAGAATTTAATAAGAGAGTTCCATGGAATTCCTCAGTATATGTATTGAAAACTGTTGAGGGCTATAATATTGCAAATGTGGTAGACATGCTTTCAGCATACACTGGGTGCCTTATAGAAGGCAGATTTAGTTTTACTCAAGCCGTGTTGCCTCTTTGCAGAGCAAGATGGAAGCCTGAATGGAGGCGCACCCATTGGCTATGTCCTTAATGTTGGATATAGCCCCCTATAATTGATCTCTACATATATAGTGCAAACAGGTACACAGAGGTAGAATTCACATATATGGCTGTCCCTGCAATGTCCTCATCCTTGAAGGTATTTCTGCTGCACTGGGAGATCAGAGGAAGGATTTATTTAGCTCTTCCTGTGTCCAGGGTAGAATTATTTGGTGCAGTCCACTTGCATATACTTCTTTACAGAAACAATAATATTTGAACAAGGCTGTTGCTTAAACCATTTTGGTCAGTTTTTAAATGTTTAGATTGTTTTTTTCACCACTAGATTAAGATTTTTTTAAATTTTAGTTTTGTACTAGGAAAACTGTTTAGGGAAGTTGGACAAAAAATTGTGTGGACCTGAACAGCTGTGGTTCCATGGTAGAGCACTTGTGTAGTGTGCAAATGTCGCAGGTTCCCTTCAGAGCACCTCCAGTGCTTGAACTTGGAGAGCGGTTTCCACTTGCTTTAGGAAACTGGCCTGACTGCTATAGTATGATAGCCTGTATTCCTCCAGTTGCTGTAGGGCACTCTGTTTCACTGTGTTTCTCTGAGGTAGATATTGAATCCATTTTATGTTCCTGAATTACAGATCTCTAGACAAATTTGTTTTTTTAAAAATGGTGTTTTGTTGAAAAAAAAAACACATACATTTTAATCTTCATTTTAATAATCATTGTTTGATTATGAGCCATCAAGTTGCTGTTGACTCTTAGCGACCACATAGATCAGTGTTTCTCAACCTCAGCAACTTTAAGATGTGTGTACTTCAACTCCCAGAATTCCACAGCCAGCATGGCTGGCTGGGGAATTCTGGAAGTTGAAGTCTACACATCTTAAAGTTGCTGAGATTGAGAAACACTGATACAGATTTTCTCCATGACAAACTGTCCCCAACCTGGTCTTTCAGGTCTTCCTGGTCCCAGGTGCCCTCATCACCACTGTAACTGAGTCTGTCCGCCTTGCTGCTGGTCATCCTCTTCTTCTCTTTCCTTCCACTTTTCCCAGCATTACAGCCTTCTCCAGAGTTCATTTTAATAAACCCTTTATGAAATAGATGTTTACTGACCTCTTCAAATTTATATAGACATTCAATAAGCTTGAATAAACACAATGCTCAGTAGATTTATAAACATATTTAATAACTGTATAATATGATTTCTCACTCAAAACAAAAAAGCAAAAGCTGTTAACAGGAATTTCAATACGTATATTATCTACTTTTAGGTAATATATAAATTAAAAACAGGTTGAAAAATAGAAAATTAGGAACATTGGAAATAAGGCTCGATTCAGTCAAGCTATATAGAAAGAAGAAATTGGGGGAAAGCTGTAGTTCTGGAAGACAACAGAGAAGAACTTGAAAACTTAAGCAGAAAAATAAATATAAATGCTAAATATTTACACCTGAAATTGGGATCGTGTCATGGATACAAGAGAGAGCAGTTGTTTATGGGGAGAAAGCTGTGCATAGTTATTACTGTACACTGTTTCTCCTCCTCCTCCTCCTCTGAAAAATAATTTAAATGCTTAGTGAGGCACTAAGAAATAGCTCCTGAGTTAGTGGAAGCATGTTGGGGAATGGGAAAAAGATTGTAGTACTGTATTGCTCTTTAAAAAATAGTTTTTCAAAGCCATCAGATGTTAATCCTTTATCTTGGGGAAAACAAGGGCAACGCTGTTTCCGTGTCCCTCTCCAACATACAGACTTACATATATCTGATCACAAGCCGCATCACACGCCCCCGCCCCATCTTTCTTCAGCATTTTCATTAGAAAAGCAAATACCAAATGAAGGTTGCTCTTCAGGCTGCTGTGTCGGTTCTGCCTTCTGGCTAGAGGAATATCAGTAACATGCCTCTGTGCTTCCTTTTACACTGTAAAGATTTTCATGGCCTCTTTCATGCCCTGTCTTCAGTTAAGCGTCTATGTCCTGCTTCCTAGGGCATGGGGGGCAATTAAACGGATGTTGGCCATCCAAGCAGTTCAGTCTTCCTGAACAAACTGCTTGGTGGCAGTTTTGATCTGAGTAACTTGCTCGTGTGAGGTCAGAAAGAAGGCAGCGCAGATGTGATCAGGCAACCAGGACTGGGAGATTGTGACCTGTGCATTGGGGCTTAGAGTCCTTCCTGCAGCTTAGCTAAGAGGTCCACGGAGGGGGCTCCGTCCCCATCCTTGGGCCTGACCACAACTGTAGGAAGCTATATTGCTTCTGACAGTAATGCATTTAGCAATGAACTGAATGCTTTCTGGATTAGAGGGTTCTCTGTTGGCTAGCTGTTACCAGCAAAGATTAGGAGGGCAGGTTATATAATTTTCGAATATGTTGTCATCCTCAGTTAAGATTAATTGAAAACAGCAGCCAGAGGTCAAGCTAGAATCCAATGCAAAAACCAAGCCTAAAAGAAGAACTAAATATTTTCAGTTACAAGGTCTATAGAGGGGTCCAGAATTTAGAATAAAATAACCATGTTTCCTTTTTGGCTATAAGAAATGATTGTTCTGGAATTCTAACTAAAAAAAGTACTTCGTTATCCTAGTGCAAAGAAATAGCTATAGATAAATAGAAATTTGATGGGGTTTTTTTCATATTAACATATTAACACAACTAAAATGATACAGAAGAAAATAGTATGGAAAGATAGAAGCATATGCCAAAGGTTTATTTTTAAGTACATTTGCATATTTGAAAAACGAAAAGGCAGGGATAGAGAATATAGTGTTTAAAATATGTATTTGTGAAACTCAAGATCATCTTAAGTAGTGTTGGCAAAGCTAAATATGACATAGATTCCTATGCTTTGTTAAACATGTAGAAATAGGGTAAGCTAAATAGAAGCATTTTAAGGCTAGTGCTAAATCTGCACATAAATTAACAAAATTATAGAAAATAAGGAAGATATTGCCACATTGCCATTATAAGAAAGAAATTGTGAAAACATTCAATCACTGTAAATCACAGTAAGGCCCACAAAAGCATGTGAAATATCCAGATTATTAATTTCTGCAATAGGTACAGTAATAAGTCTGATAATGATGTTTATATTTCCTCTTACATGCTGGTCTATGACCGTAACAAAGATTTGTTTGATTAATATATCCTCTTACAGCACAGAGATGGTTACATCAGCAGAAGCACTCTGAAGTAGTAGCTCTAGTAGGATTCATATTATTTAATAGCCAGCTATTATAGTGTTATATGCTATTTGGAAAACTTCTTTGACAGAAATATTAAATAAAATACCAATAAAAGGAATAACTAGAAATCAGGTTTGCTACTCTTGATTGCTGCTCAGAGTGCTCTGCTCACAGTAAGTGAGTGAGAAACCAGTCTGGTAATTACAGAACTCATATGGAATGCTCTCAAATTTACTGAATTAAGACCTGCTTATCTATATAAAATTAAGTGTGATTTGATCAAACCTTGGGCTTAAGAATTTTTGAGTAAAACATAGTGTATTGCATATTGCATTACTGAAATAAATTATTAATGTTTACGATGTCATCCAGTGAATACCCTAACCTCTCCATTTTATGGAAAAGTACTAATCTGGCTTCATTGCAGATCAAGTGTCAGCTGTCTTGTTATCTTCATGATCTCCACTCTTTTCTCTCCTCCTCCCACTTGGTCATGAGAAGGAATAAATGCAGATTTCAGTTTAGTTTTCATACATGCCTGGTTTGCCTTATGTAAGAAGTAGGAAAAGTGATTAAAATAAAATCTAGATTGGAAAATAATTTAGCAAAATAATTCAGGATTTCTTGATAATTTTGTATAGAAGTGGACAAAAGTTTCTTTTAAATTTGATGGGGATGGATTTCAGAAGTGGAAACTGCACCTGTAGATGGAAACGGCAAACAGGTGCAAAGTAGATTATGGAGATTTTAAGAATTTGTGGCCAGAAAGATGCCTTGAATTCAAAAAGTGGACTAGGCTCACAGTCTTTCACACTCACAAAAATCTAATCCCAACCCCACCCCAAAAGCTAACATTTGGAAGAAGCTTTCTTCATTTCAAGAGTACCATATGATATTTTGAAAATTATTTTGTGGGTAGTACAGTGTTATTATACCCTCAAGAGTTAGAAATTCTTCCTGATCTATTGCAGATCAGCCAGAGCCTACCCTATTCAACCTACCCTATTTTTAGCTACAATTCTTGGTTCATATATAAGAAGACTGGATTCTTCTAAAGTGAAACTGACTTCTTGTTTATTCTTCCACCTGGACTGTGGGAGGAGAGGGACACTGAAATCACAGCTCTGCATAGGCTTTTTCTGCTTATGCAAGTAGTGCTAAACCAAGGTTAGACATAAGTGTTCCACAGTTTGTTATTATGTATTATTTCATTGTAAGCCTCATGGATGCACTGGATGCAAAAACAGGATAGACGTTCTCCATACTGTCAGTTTATCATCCAGAAAGTATCCCAAGGACTGGTTCCTAAGGACTCCTTAAACTCATGTGAGGGGCTTGAGCTAGCTTGTAGAATTTTGAAAACAGCCATCCTGACATACTGCTTGAAAATTTCCATCTACAGTTTGCCATGTCTATGGAGGGAAAGCATAAGCTCACTCCCAGAATTCATGGAATTAGTTTCATGCTTTAGACTGCAAGTAAGTGACAAGGCATTCCTTACTGCGTTTATTCAGAAGAAAGTAACCCTGAATTGAATAAAACTTAGTTTCTGGCTTACGCACGCAGAAAGACAAACAGAAAGTGATTAACTTGGTAACTACTTCCTTTCCTCCTAGCAAATACAGCACAGAGTGAGAGGCATCTGAGCTACATAATCAAAACATTACACTCATAAGAGATCAATTCAGGTCGTAAGCCGATAGGTTTTAATGGTTCAAGCATTAGCTAGAAAATATATTGCTTCTAATTTTTTTGTATAAAATACATTTTTGTCTTTATATTGTCTGTTAAACTGGATTAAATCAACTTGCCCTGTGACAATTCCTCATCTGCTTTACAGAAACAATAACTGGCCCTTGAAAATGTAATTCATGGTCACTTAATTGCACGGTCAGTCTGGAACAGTTTTACTAGTTAGGTATTTATTTCAACAGAGGATGGTAAACATTGTCCTTTTTCTTAGGATAAATTGTAAGCTTTCATATTTTCTTATTTTCAGGAAACGGAGGACCATGTCGCATTCCTGATAACTGTTCCTACCGCTCTCGCAATTTTCTTTGCCATATTTATCCTTGCCTGCATAGAACCATTATTCAAAAAGTTCCTACGTGTTTTCTCTGTGGTTGTCTGGGTGTGCCTTGTTGCCATGGGATATCTCTTCATGTGGTTTGGAGGAATCATCTGTCCGTGGGACCAGGTAGACTCTGATTTTTTTCTTTTTATATAAAATTGATTTCTATTGGTTTTGGTGGAATTCTTGATTTTATTAGAAATGTTGGGGGAGGAGTGGATGGAGAAAATTAACAAGTTAAGACTCCTCCTAAGTCGAAAAACTTCCATTGCCAAGAGCTGAAATCCTTCAGTGTTTTTGATGAATGGTAGAATAGTCAAGTAGAGGACCTAGTTAGAAATGTAGTAGTTTTTCTTTTGGATCAGCTGACTAACTAAGAAGGTCACTCCATATTCAGGAAAATCAGCTGCCTGTGATATAGCACAACAAACTGCTTTATTCTCTTTGTCCCTCTTTTATTTCCAAATAGAAGTAAACTAAAGTTAGAATATCTGAAAAGGATTTACTTGAATTATTTTTTACAGGAAAATACCATGAGATGGTAACTGCCATGATTTTTAAGAACAGATATGACCTCCTGAGTTGCAGAAGAAATAAGACGTAAAAATCCCCGGTTGAGAACTATGTGGGAGCAGTCCTAGAAATATAAAATGGGAATTTTCCTTCACCCTTCTCTTAGAATACTGTGTCTTAAAGTAGCCACAGGAAAGATTATAGGATTGGATTAAAATTAAGGTGCATCACATAGTAAGGCTATAGCTTATAGCTCTTTCCTGCAGCGACTCATCTATTCCTCAAGTGCTTGAGAGGTAGTCAGAGGACTATGTTGAATGACACAAATTGTGGTATGTGAGGCTGAGAGAGAAGGAAAAAATCAGCACTATTGCACTTACCTAAGTCTGGATCAAACCCATCATCAACTACAGCTTGCCAGAGTGTATAATCTAGGGAGACTAAAGTTTAAATGAGAAAGTGATGCATGACAGAGACCAGAAGAAACAATTGTACCTTCAGGTTGGGCAACTAAAGATCCTATGGAAAGCAGCACTCAAGTCCAAGTATGATTTCGCTTGTCCTGTGGCATGTATATCGAAATATCTTGGGAGGAAATAGCATTTTTTAGAATTCAATAGAATGTTTTAAAAGGGCTTTTAAGCAACCACCAAATAAATTGTTGCCATCAGCAGGAATCTGCTGCAGCCAGCCAGGCAGCAGGGACTGTCTGTTTCTTGCTTCTTTTCAGTGACTCATTGGAATAAGCATGCATTAGTGGATTAAAAATGAAATGTGTCCAGTTTTAAAGAATTGAACTGAAACCCTTAAAAAGGTCCAAAGTGAGGAAGCTTAGACTACTTCTTATTTTGACCAGTGTTAATACAGAAGTTGTCAGTTCTGAGGCTAACCAGTGAATTTACCAAGATTGCCTTTTAGATTTTGTGAATAAACCTACAAAATATTTGCTCTTTCTCTAAGGGGTAAATATTTTCAGTTTATTAACAATGATAATAATTTTCTTTGTATTTCTTTTTTGCCGTTCACTGTAGCTCTCTAGCAACTTTAGAGTTAAGGAGGATGTATTGAAATCTTTTGCATTCAAATCCAAATCACAAAACTAGAAATGTGATGGATAGCAATACACAGCAACCCATTTAAAAATGTATTTGGAGTAGCTTATCTGGCATCTATCCCATTCTCTTGTTGACACTAAGCAAAGGGGTTTTTTTTTAATTTGGATGTTGAGTTTATTATTGTTGATTCATTGCTGCTTGTATTGATTGTCATGTATATTTAATATTGCTAGAGGGTTTTTATATGGGCTTGGCTTTCTTCTAAGCCATGCAGGACTGTTGGGTTTCAAAAATGTTTGTGTGTGTGTGTCTGTCTGTCTGTCTGTCTGATGTGTGTATGCCTTCCTCAGTTTTGCTGTGGTGCAAATGGACTTCTTTAAAAAGTCTCATGAGGAAGGAGACAAGCCACTAAATATATTATCCTACAGCCCTGCATCTGTAAGAGGGAATTTTATTTGTATAGAAGAACATTCACTAATGAGCACTTCTGTCTGAAATGGTATAGCCCAGAAATAAATTCATCAGCTCAGTCTGAGCTAGGCCTAAGTGTGAGCCATAACAACATTATCGTTTTTTGTGTCTTTAATGTGTAATTCATTTTCCTCTGCACTAGTTAAACACAGTGGATTGCAGCCTTAACCCTTAAAACAGTAATCCTGTTTGTTTTGACTGGGAAAAAAGAATGTTATAATCCACACACACAAACAGGGACAGGTATGCATACAATAGGAGAGGAGGGGCCAAACTCTTTTTCTTAATGGTGTGTTGTTTGTTTGTTGGTGTAATGATTCTGGTTGAAAAGGTTATCATGCTCCTCCTATCAGCAATAATGATAACATTACAACAACAACATTATTATTATTAGGAAATTGACAAATTATACATGGGGAGCCTGGCCATCCACATTACGGACATCAGCTTTGGCCTTGAGTGTCGCTGCAGCAGAGTACGCCACTCCAGTCTGGAGCGCGTCTATACACACAAAACAAGTTGACATCACTGTAAATGAAGCAGTACAAATAGTGACAGGATGTCTTAAACCTACACCAATTGAGAAAATGTGCCCCCTTATTGGTATTGCGCCACCCAAGATCAGGAGAGAAGTAGCAGCAGATGCTGAGAGAACAAAACAAGAGAAGGATCCCTGACACCCTCAGTATGGGTACGAGCCTCAGACTTGTTGACTAAAATCTAGGAAGAGTTTCCTGGCAAGAACAAACACTCTTGAGGGCACGCAAGAGCAGAACTGAACTGGAAGATGGAGGAGAGAGATCACTGACCAAGGAATAGTCCCAGAAGAGAATATGGCTGAGGGATTTGACCTCCGTTATATTATTTGGAGGGCTCTGAATAGGTTGAGGGTTGGAGTGCCTAAGTGTGAGACTTATATGCTCAAATGGGGATTGCTGACGGATAATAACACACTGTGTGAATGTGGAGAGATACAGAATCCGGCCCACCTGCTGACCTGCTGATTATTACCAATGGTATGCACTGAAAATGACTTGTTTTTGGCCAGTGACAAAGCCAAGAAGGTGGCGTCATATTGGCAGCTTAAGGTTTGATCTGAATACTAAAGAAGCAGCTGCAGCAATAATGATAACTATTACTAACGATGGGTTTCTATGTGGCCAAGGTTCCCAACATGGTGGCCATGGGGCTTACTCAGTCGCCACACTTGGTGCTTGCCAGACTTTTAGCTTTTCTTGATTCTTTCCCTTGAAAAAGAAAATTAACTGGGAAATACGTTTCCTACAAAGTGAAGTGCTGGCATCCAATGCCATCTCTGTTTCTAAAAATGCCAGTGACCCCCCCATTTTCAGCAAATGAGAATAGTGCGTGGTTGCAGTGCAGCACTTCATTCTGAAACAGGAAAAAAAGAAGTTAAACTGGAGGAGAGGGCAGTAGAAGTAATGCTGACAGAGGCATAAAACATCTTTGTGTTTTAGTAGTCTGTGTGCATAGGGAGTGGGTGGGTAGATTTTGTCTCCATGCATATGGATTATTCTGAGTATCACAACTTTGTCTTCAGTGCAGCACATCCTGGAGGAAGAATTGGATTCCAAAGAATAGTTTGTTTTTTGGAACTCACCCAGCTTCTGTCTTATACCGTGGTTCTTAGCCAAGTTACTTTTGTTCAGCCTCATCAGTTCAGTCTTGTGACTGACCACGCTAGCTGTGGCATTGATTGGGTGAATGAGCAAAATCCCCAATCTCAGAGCTGTTTACTGTGAAAGCATGGCAAAATACTCGATATCCAGTTGTGCCTACTAGCCCCAAGGCTAGGTTTTTCTTATCTAGAGAGGCTGAAGATTCATCATGGGATTTTGTGTGTGAAAGCCATTAAGATACCCATGGGTAATCCTCATGTTTGCTTTGATTCTCTTATAAGAAGAGAAGAAACGATGGACTTCTTACCCTTCCTTGTGTCTTAATTGTGAGATGATCCTCACATTTCGTTAAAGATTGGGTTGAAATAACCATATTCCTTGTCCCATTTTCCAAAAGTGTCCCTTCAGATCCCTGGCATCAACTGTGCTGTACGTGTTTACCATTGTTGGATGCTGATTTTGTGTTCCCAGCTCAGGGTCTCTTTCTCTCAATGTTTCAATATCACTCTTTATAGCCATGTTACCATGGGGTAGTGGAAAAACATGGTTTTGTATGTCAGAGAACCCTAGGGAAATATAGAACACCCTAAATTTAGAAATTTGTAGTGAAGTGACAATAGATATATCATATATATGTGAGTATAAGCCCATCCACATATAAGCTGACCTGCATTTTTCATGGTATTCTGGTTAAAAATTCAAGGGTCGGTCGGCTTATCCACAGATGGACTTATCTACAAGTATATATGGGATATACAGGTACTTTACAGGTACTCCTCGACTTAAAACCATTCGTTCAGCGACTGTTAAAAGTTACGATGGTGCTAAACAAAGGGACTTACGACCAGTCCCCAAAGTTATGGCCGTTGCAGCACTCCCACGGTCATGTGATTGTGATCTGGGCACTTGGCAACCCGTTTACACTTACAACCAGTTGCCAAGCACCCTGCGATCATGTGATCGCCATTTGCAACCTTCCTTGCCAGCTTCCCCAGAAAGTCAATGGGGAAGTAGCAATGAAGATCTCAGGTCGCTGGGGTAAGTCTCCCCACCTGTGCACCCTCCCCAGCCCCTCTGTGCTCATGCTGCACCGGTTACTCACATCCCCCTGCACACCCTCCCTGACCTGCGCGGCACCCTCGCACACCCTTCCTGATGCACACCACACCCCGTGCACCCTTCCCGACCCATGCCACACCCCCTTCCTGTCCCACGTGGCGCCTCTTGCGCACCCCTGCACACCTTTCCCTATCCATGTCGCAGCCATACATGCCGTCCCCAACCAGCACCTCTTGTGCAGTCCCATGCATACCCCTGCAGTTTTCTGACCCACACCGCACCCCCGCGCACCCTTCCCGACCCATGCGGTGCCTCTTGCACACCCTCCCCGCATCCCCGTGCATCCCCTATCAGGGATGGGCAGCAAAGAAGCTGTTGCTTAAATTGAGTATTGTATATCACTAAGGGCTTTTTCTCTTAAAAGCTTATACCATAATACATTTATAAAATCTTTTAAGATTTCTCTGCTAGAAACAAATATGCCCATTTGCCTGGAATATATCAAATTATGGTTATCTGTGTCATGCCTCCCAATTTGCATATTTATGCGGGGGGGGGGGTAAGATGAACTAGCCTGGGGAAAACTAGCTGTGATATTGGTGAGCGTTTTGCCACTGAGTACATAGACTATTTGTCAAACAGGCCCTACAGGTCAAGTCTCTAATGACTAAATAGCAGAACATTAAAGTGCCATAAATATAACCATAGATTGGAATGACCCAACGTTTCACAAAGTCTTTCTCTGTACCTCTGTGCCATATTTCAAAACACCTCCATACTGTGAAATGGATTGTCTTGTTATTCTTCTGCCAGTATTAGAAAGGGTGTACAAAGAAACAGCAGGGTTTTCCAGGAGTCACATAGGAGGTAGATTTTTTTTTTTTTCTAATCTGTAAAAGCATCCCAGATACCAGTGGTCAGTTTGTTTTTAGCTACCAATGGCTACTGGCTGCCTGGATGTCCACAACATATAGTAGTTAGTGCAAGGCATATGCTAGAAGTCCATCAACTAAAGACATTCCAAATACTTTAAGGCCATTTTAATTAGATTGCAGATCTGTATGATGTGTGAGATAGTGTGGAAATTAAGTAGCAGATCCAAAAGGCTTTCCAAATGGATGCCCTGCCTTTTATTTTAAAATCTATTACAAATTGTGTTTTCACTAAAGTATAGTGCAGATTAATGGCACGATGGAACTGCATAAAAATACTAACTGAAAAAAACTGTATTAAGATATGCACTTTATACAATTCTCTGTGCATTTGTCCAGGACATATAGCCAGTTATGTTTTTGTCAATTTCAAGAAGCAATTAAACAGTACACATGGCACTCTTTCTTTAATCTTACCCTTTCCTGATCCCTTCCTTCATGTACCATTTTCTTTTCAGAAAAACCTTCCCCAACTTGATCCCCTTCAGATATTAGCTAGGGATGATGGCCATCATCTCAAAGAAACCAGGATAGACAAGGCTATGTTAGATTGTAAACTAGAAGTTAGGTATTAAGAGAGCCAGTTTAGTGTAGTGGTCAAGGCACCAGGCTAGAAACCAGGAGGCTGTGAGTTCTAGTCCCGCCTTAGGCACAAAACCAGCTGGGTGACCTTGGGTCAGTCACCATCCCTCAGCCCTAGGAAGGAGGCAAGGGCAAGCCACTTCAAGAAAATTGCATCGACTTGTCCAAGCAGTCACCAGGAGTCAACAGTGACTCAAAGGCATTAAAAAAAAAAAGGTTAGGTACTATACATCTGTAATCATTGCAGTGTGCTTAGTATGCCTGTAATGTATCTTAAACACTTGTATGATTTTGTATATTGGATGATTTGAAAAAAAAAAAATTCTTTCAAGAATGCTTGCATTTGTGCAATATCGAATGTTATTGCTGTTAATTTTAAAAATAATGGAATACGGTGGTATTTTCTGAGGTTTCAGGATAATATGCTATAGTTATTTATTTTATAGTAAGTGACCAAACCAAGTTTGCCATAAACCATTTCAGTTTATGTTTCAGCTAAGCTCTTCTCTCTTGGGGAAATAAGAATAATATAGGGCACTTCTTAAATGACTGAACAAGTAATGTTATAAGTTATAATTGCTTCATTCATTTGTATATCAAAGTTTATGGAGATTGAGGGTTAGTGGCAAAACACAATGCCATATGTATGAGATGTTCTGGGATTCATTTTTCTAAGCACTTTCCATAGCTTGAGAAGATTGATACAATCAAGGTAAAAGGTAAAGGTTTCCCTTGACGTAAAGTCCAGTCGAATCCGACTCTAGGGGGCGGTGCTCATCTCCGTTTCTAAGCCTTGGAGCCGGCGTTGTCATAGACACTTCCGGGTCATGTGGCCAGCATGACGACTCGGAACGCCGTTACCTTCCCGCCGAAGCGGTACCTATTGATCTACTCACATTTGCATGTTTTCGAACTGCTAGGTGAGCAGGAGCTGGGATTAACAACGGGAGCTCACCCCGCCGCGCGGTTTCGAACCGCCGACCTTCCGATCGACAGCTCAGCGGTTTAACCCGCAGCGCCACCGCGTCCCTTTGATACAATCAAAGGCATTTCTATAATCAAAAAAGCACATAGTAACTTTGTTTTGGCATTCTTTGGCTTTCTCAATTACCCAGCTTGCATCAGCAATAATGTCTCATGTTCCTCAACCTTTTCTAAAGCCAGCTTGAACGTCTGGCATCTCTTTTTCCATGTAGGGCTCTAAACATTATTTTGCTAGCATATGAAATTAAGGATGTTGTATTATAGTTTGCACACTCTGTTAAGTCTCCTTTTTTTTGTTTTGGAATATAGATTGACATCTTCCGATTTATTGGCCACTGTGTCGTTCTCCAGATTTGCTGGCAAAGCTTGGTTAGAACCTTTTACCGATTCTCTTTCTGTTGCTTGCCCTATTTCTGTGCATATTTCCTGTAGACCTTTGACTTGGTAATGATTGGAATGTTGATCTAACTTCATCTTGTAGTTCTATAAGTTCTTGTAAGTAGGGAGTATCTTCTATTTTTGATGTTGACATCTGTACTGTACATCACTTCAGTACGCTCCTTCCATATTTGTTTGATCTCCTTTGAATCAGTTACTATCTTGCCATTGGCATCCTTTAGCATACCAATTTAAGGTTGGAACCTCCTCCTGAGTTCAGAGATCTTTTGAAATACTTTTCCTGTTTTTCTGTGACTGTTTCCATCTTCTGTATCTTTACATATGTTGTTGTAATGCTGCTGCTTATCTCTTCTAACAGTTATCTGACATCTAGTTTGCTTTCTTCTGTTTCTTCATCTTTGGGAGTCTCTTTTCACATTCATCAATGACTTCTTTAAGTTAAGTATTCCCATCTCCAATTACAAGCAACACATTTTGCTTGCATGTTCTGTCAATGTCAAATTGAACTTCATCATAAATCTTACCAACCTCTTCCTCTTCTGCTTTGGTTTTTGAAACATGGACTTGGATGACCATCATATTAGGGAGTTGTCCACAAAGTCTAATTGATATTATTCAGTTATTGATTGCATTGTAGCCCCTTCCTAATGATAAAAGCAGTCGCATTCCTTCTTTGTTTTTCACGTCCTAAGTAATAAAATGTGGTGGCGCTGCAGGTTAAACCGCTGAGCTGCTGAGCTTGCCTATTGGAAGGTCGGTGGTTCGAATCCACATGACGGGGTGAACTCCTGTTGCTAGTCCCAGCTCCTGCCAACCTAGCAGTTTGAAAACATGCAAATGTGAGTAGATTAATAGGTACCGCTTCGGTGGGCAGGTAACGGCGTTCCATGTAGTCATGCTGGCCACATGACCATGGAAGTGTCTACGGACAAACGCCGGCTCTTCGGCTTTGAAATGGAGATGAGCACCACCCCCTAGAGTTGGACACGACTGGACTTAATGTCAAGGGAAAACTTTACCTTTACCTTTAAGTAATAAAAGCATTGTGATCTTCTGAGTGAAAGTGTCCAATCTCAGTACATCTCAATTCACTGATGCCTAAAATGTCAATTTGTAGACATTTCATTTCATCTTTCACTGTGTTGGGCTTTTCCATGTTCATGCTTCTTACATTCTGTGTTTCCACTGTAATTCTGTTTTGCAGTTTCAGATTTTCTTTTCCTATATGGCAACATCAGCAACTAGATGTCCTGAAGGCTTTATAAACACCATTAGTACTCTGAAATATCCTCAGCTCTTCCTCAGTAGTATGTTGAGTGCCATCTGACCTGAGTGGCCCATCATCCAGCACTATACCGTCAATAATTTTATGTTTTCTGCCCATGTGATTTTCTTGGTAAAAATACAGAAGTGGTTCACCATTGCCTTCTCCTGCACAGTACAGTACGAACTGATGCCTTTGCCATTATCACTAAAGTGATCATCTGCCTCTGGCTTCTTCCTATATTGCTGCTGCCCAGTGTAGGTGCCTGGTTGCTTTAGCTGGGCAGCTGGGATGACCTTCGTGCCTTGGGTGACCCAGCTGAGAATGCTGTATATATTCTTGGCATACACTCCCAGTGTTCTTCACTCATCCCTCCCAGGAACACCCCTTCACCACAATGAGGCAGCACAGCAGGTCTTGTGGGGAGCAATTAATATACATAGCAGTCCTAGGTATGTTGTTTATTTATAAATGTAGGGTTCTTCTTTTCTGTTGCTGCCTTAAAAGACCTTGTTCAAAAAAATTTGTGCTTCAAATCTTAACTCTATCAACATCAAACTCTATCAACCAGTTTTTTTCATGCAAAATACTTACCTACCTCTACCCCTTCTCTTTACTGATGTACGCTTTATTTGGTTTAAAGAGAATAATAGGGAACATGCCAGGAAAGCAATGAGTCCTAATGTATCTATTGCATCTAGCATCCTGAATTTTATTTGAATAAAACTGGATTTGAAAGACCAGAGAAAAAGGTGGCTGCATGAGGATTAAGCTGTTGGTGAGCAAAATATGTTAGCTTGTCGAATGTGTTTTCTCGTTACATGGCATGTTGATTAAGGAGAGGGATCTGAACGTAGAGTTTTCACTCTTTGGGGGCACAAATCATTCTTAACTCTTTTTCTCAACTGAGGAATTACTGTTCTGAACCTGGAATGTAAATAAATGTTTTTTCCAGTTTGAAGAACTTTTCCTTGCAAGAAAATGTTATGGGGCATTAGAGATTTATATTTTAAGGAATTCCCCAGATATATTGGTATTGATTAGTCAGTTGAAGTCCAATGAGCTGATGCTTGGCCACTGAATGAGTCAGAGGAAACTTTTCTAGGCTTGACAGATCTCTAAATGGCAATTTCTACAGAGCCTTCCTTTGTATTTCCTAGCCCGGAATATTTTAAGAAGGTTCAGAGCTGGTAGATTTCAAGTTTGCAGAATTTGTAGTAAATTGCTGTCCTGAACATGAATCAAGATACATAAATATAAATATGACCAATCCATATTGTTTCCTCAGATAGTTTTATGGGCATGAATGGTAAACACTATTTAAAATGCTACTTTTTCAGCATTAAATCTGTTAGTTGCTTGTTATATATTAATAAGTGAACAAAATAGTTTTACCACTAGTCATACAAATTGTAAATCTGAATGGTAAATTTTATTCACATGGGATCGTGAGTTTTGTAATAGTCCATTTATTTCTAAGGATGGCCACTTCTTTGTCTTTGGTAACTGAAATTTATAATCCACCCCACTTGGCAGAGCCCTTTCATACATAACAGAACCAAGTCTGGGTTTGCTCTCAGGTGACTTTTGACAGTAAAGATTGATAGCTAAAAAGAGATTTGAACAGAATCATGAAGGATGTCTGTTGATGAATACCAGATTCAGACAAAATGTTTCTGATAGCAGTAATTAGGGAGAAGTAATAGAAAAGAGCTGGTGTTTTCTGTTGTAGAAACCAGATAAGCTCCTTTGTTTTGCACGCATATGCATAGACAGATGTACAAAAACTGGAACAGTTCTTGAATCATCTAGAAGATGCAGCTGCTTCAATGCTTGAAGGAGTATGCTATGCTTGCATAACACATTTTGTGAAGTGCCTCTTTTGAATGCTTTGCACAGCCCTCTGTTTAGTATGCCTCACCACAGCCTGTAACCCATGTGCTCTATGCGAATAGGTATTTTCTTCTTCTAGGTAAAATCTGAAAAACCCAAGACTGAAATGTGATTCTATTAAAAAAAACAACAGCAGCAGCACAGAGGGTGTCAATTGACAACCATCCTATAGATTTGCAGTAGAAGGAAGCGATTCTGCTGACAGGAAATAGGACATCCAAACTTAAACTATTATTCACTAATAGTTATTCCTTACTGTTTCCCCTAAAGCTATCCTTGGAGCCCCAAAACTATTTTACAAGTCAGTATAGTATAGTGATTAAGATACTGGACTGGCACCAGGGAGACCCAGGTTCAAGTCCACCCTCATCCATGGAAGCTCCCTCAGTGACTTTGGACCAGTCACTCACCGACTCCCCCACTTAACTCACAGTTTTTGTTGAGAAAAACATTGGAGGAAGGAGTGCTGTGAACTTTGCCTTGAGCTTCTGGAGGAAAGGTAGAATATAAATCTAACAAATAATCTACAGGTCTTCTTGCTCCCAGCTCCTGCTCCAACTAGTGTGCCAGTTGTGTCCCTTCCTGGATCAGGAGACCCTCCAGACAATCACTCATCTCCAAGCCATCTCACAGCTCAATTACTGCAATGGGCTTTACATAGGGCTTCCCTTAAAAACCACTCAGAAGCCTCAAGTGATCCAGCATGCAGTGGTATAGGCAGTGATCGGCATGCCTCAGTAAGTCCCCATGATACCCCTTTGCAAGCTGCACTCATTGATAGTTTGGTTCTGGGAGCAATTCAAGTGCTGATCATCACCTAAAAAGCCCAACATGGCATAGGGCCAGATTATTTGATGGACCAACTATATCTCATGGTTTCTGCCCAGTTGGAATGTACGAGCAGAACTGGTGCAATCTGGCTTCCTCCAATTAAATAATGCCATCTATTAGGAACCAGAAAGTGTGTCTTCTCTAATATGGTGCTTACCCTCTGGAATGAAATCCTCCTTGATATCTGTGTGGTTCCTACCCTGTTGGTGTTTCATAAGGCCTTGAAGACCTGGTTGATTTCCCAGACCTTGGGTTAAGATGGATGGAGCCTCTTGTTGAATGTGTTTTTGTCTGTGTTTTTCTGTACAGTGATCTGACCCCATCTTTTTTCATTCTGTATTGGATTTTTATTATTCATTATATTGGGAGCTGCCCAAAGTCAGTTTGGAGTTGGACAGTGCCAAAATTGAATTAAAACAAATAAATATAAAAGGCTCTGGGCTCTTTCGAAAGAAAAAGTAATGTAAGTAACAAATAATTAGTAAATAATAATACTAATAATAATGCATATATGGAAAGGGGAAACTTTATATTGGCCATAACTGGGTTGGCCCACCTCATAAGAATGGAAGGATTTTTTCTCCTACATAGTGCTAACTATTACCAAACACAATGTGTGGTCACTAACAAGGTATCACTAGTGTGCAATCCTCTGGAGTGATTTTGTACCTGCTTCAAAATGTTTTCTTAAAAAGTGAGGACACAATAAGTGAATAAACATACTTGTGCTATAGGAAATGTTAGACAGCTTTCCTGAAGGATAAAGAAAAGCCAAGCCTGATGGCTGAACCAACATTTGCCTTGTTGATATGTATGTCTGACGTACAGATTGTGGCATTGGATTAGCATCATAGATGACAAATCTGTTGTGACTGCTCATGAAATAGTATATGTCTTTTTCCCCTCATCTTTAGAATATACCAAATCATATGAGGAGAGCTATTTTGCATAATGAGGTTTCTTAGCACAGGCCAGCTAGCAGCACCTGGAATAAAAAAGGAAAAAGAAAGAAAGGTTTTCTCAGTGGCCTGTTTACCAGGATTAGGCCAGGTGAGAACAGGGAAGCAAACCTCAAGATAAACATGCATGACAAATGTATGTTGCATGAGCAGGATTTTTTTTTAAAAAAAAGTTTAGACATTCAGAAAAGCACTTTTTTTTTTTTTAAGTAAGAGCCAAATTTGAATATTACAAACTCCTGTCTTCATTCCTGCGTCTTGTTTCTGGATAATAGTTTGTCTTCCTAATCACATCTATAGTCAGAGCCTGGACTTATATATTCCTTTTATTGGGGAAAAATATTCTCCAGAGGTTTCCTTCCCCAAAGTTCTTTTTTTAAAAAAATCACACACTATGTTAGGATTATTTATTCATTGAGTAAGAACTCAGAAAAGCAAGAATAGGCCTTATATTTTGCCCTTTTAAACTCAATTTAAAAAAAAAAAAGAAAGAAAGAAAGAAAAAAAGAAAAAAAGAAAGCTAGCTGGGATAGCAGGGATTACGATTCATCCGTGGGAGGGCAGCCGACTCATGAATTATTTATTGTAAGGAAAGCCATTCACAATATTGAATAAATTCATTAGTGTTAAATGTTTTAGTTAAAAATCTTTTTAGGGTTGGCTAAAATATGTACAACACAATCACTATACTTCTAATTGCCTTTAAAAAAAATTCCTATTATATGTAATACTTACATAAAAATACCAGTGGGAATAATTTATGCCATTATAATGCATAAGCCTGAAAGAGGCTGTAAAGATTGAAAACAATGAGGCCATTTCAAAGAATAAAAATAAATTTCAACATCTTTTCATTGTATTCATACATTTAAAAGCAGAATTAAAAATTCATTTTAAAGCAAAAGCTTGCATTCCATAATCTCTTTTGAACTTTACACAGTTAAATTGTTACCATAC
The DNA here is from genome assembly GCF_035149785.1 of Candoia aspera. Classification (NCBI taxonomy): domain Eukaryota; kingdom Metazoa; phylum Chordata; class Lepidosauria; order Squamata; family Candoiidae; genus Candoia; species Candoia aspera. The sequence goes on along the minus strand of NC_086155.1, from coordinate 117,841,267 downwards.
CAGAATGTTGCTTGTACTAAATTCTACATATATCAGCACTGTTAAAATATAGTTAATTAGCAAGTGAAAATTTTTAGCCTTAAAGTAAAATAGAGAGCGCCGTGTGTCTGTGTGTACACATGCACATGTGCATACAGGTGCTTTTTTAAAAAACTAGTCTATTTTGTGGCTATTCTTATTTTGTTTTGAAAAACCTTCAGGGTTCCCTCTTATCCCATCTGAAAAATCATTCTGTGAGAGTCAGAATTTGCCAGCATGCCAGGAGTTCTTGAAAATAAAACATCATACAAAACCCAGCTAGACATCTGCAACTTGCACTATTCCCTTTCATTATTTCAGTATGAATATTTTGATTTAGATATTGCTTGCTCCAGGGATTGCTGCTGAGGATAATTTCCTTCTAGATGGTGGATTAAATGCACACGCTTGTAGAGCGCTGCTTCTCATGAATCAAGTGGTGAGGATGAAATCACAAATTGAACAGCCAAGGTTTTCAGCAGCCCTTATAGAAGCCTTCAGGAGAAGACTATTAAGTTTTCAGACCACATTAAAAGCAGATGAAGCTGTATGATTTATTGACTGCTCTTCTTTTTGCATTTGGAATAGAGCTAGCACATTAAGATAGTAAGCCATTTTAATCTAAGCTATTCAGATTAAAAAATAATGAAAAATAATTAAATGGCAGATCCAAAGTTTCATTACTGGCGTAGTTGCTATCATTATCATTGCTTTACCAAGCATAGAAACAAACATATTAAAAGCTTAGTGCAACCTTTTTGGAAATCAAATGACAGAACTGGTGAGTAGAAAAGGATGTTGAGATGACAAGTATAATAGCAATGTGGCATTAGAGTCTAGATGGGGGAGCCACAACAGAAAAACAGATAGGTAAGAACTGAAGAAATTGGGACATGATCTGAACGGGAGATTCCTTGCTCATAGGAAGAATGGGGCTGTGCAAAGAAGGTGTTCTCTAAATCCCCCTGCACACCGGCTCTTTTCCTCAGTTGACAATCTTACTCCATCACACTGAAGGTACATGTTGGGTTCAGATAACTCTGTCAAACTCCACTGTATTGCTGCTTAGTATATTATAGCTTTAGTTAGGTACTGAAGTGACAAGGCCAGCATCTCTTTTTTTCACACTATTAATATCCCAGAACATCCTCATAATAATTATCCATGTTGCAGCTAGACATATGAGGTAAAAATCTCAGGGAAGGTATACAGTATGTTCTAGAAATGCAAGAGGGTTCACTTGACTAAGACAAATAAGAAACTATTGCAAAGCCCTCGTGTGAATTGTCGATGTCAAAGGGGCAAAGTAAGATGTCGGAAGCCCTACAAAGTGAGAACCCTTTGCTAATACAACCTCCTCATATTTCAGGACTATAATAAGTTTTTAAATCTAGAAAGGAGAAAGTAGGAGTCCTCTGGTTCCTCATGTTCACTTGGTTTCCAGACTAAGAAAATGTAGTCTTGCTGGGTAATCTAAAGTCCCCCAAAACTCCCATGCTACCAACTGCTATCACTGCCATGGATTAAGCTTTTGGAGAACTGCCTGGGCTTGACACTTCACTCAGATCACTTGCTTGAAATCACAGTTCTTAAACCACAGGGTCCCAACTCAGTTTTCCTCTTCCCCAAGTACTACTCCCCTCCAGGTTAAGGCTGTGTAAGCTTTGTAGTGCTATGTCTGCAAACAGGTAGAAATAGTACAAACAATAATGCAAGCATCTATATTATGGCCAGGAATTCTATGTAGGTATGTGTGTGTTTGTTTTGGCAAGAGTGCAAGGCCAAGGGGAATATTTGCCCCCTCCTTTCCCTGTTTTCAGGGGATAAGTGCAGGATTGTTGTTTGGGCAGATCAAGAATTTAAGAGACATAAGGATAATGTACTAGTTACTGGTTGTCTTTGTATATAAATATATTTTTTTCTTTAGCTATATTTTGAAGAAAAAATTACCCACTGGAGACCTTTCTGAAATGCATTGGCTTTTTAATAAATTTCCTTCACCTAGTACTTGGAGATCCTCCTCTTCCTTGGTGCTTTTCGATTGCATACCCTTCCTCCAGTCTGGAAGCAATGACACCAGAAAAAGAGGTTTTTAGTGGCAGTTTTATTTCAAAGTAAAATGCCCTGAAAGTGAGCCTATGGGATACAACTTACTTCCTGAAAAATAACCTCAAGTGAATTCTGCAGCAGGTGTCAAGCAAGAGGAGTCAAGGTTTCACCTAACCCTTCTTACAGGTTTCTCCTCTACATTCTTCACTGTGGTCATGAGGGGCTGGCAAGGCAAATGTGTTGTTGTTTATTCGTTTAGTCGCTTCTGATTCTTCGTGACTTCATGGACCAGCCCATGCCAGAGTTTCCTGTCGGTCATCGACACCCCCAGCTCCCCCAGGGACAAGTCCGTCACCTCTAGAATATAAGGCAAATGTAATCAGTCCAAATTTCTGCAAGCCCTGAGGCCAACCTAAAGCAGCCTTTCCTCCACCCGGTATCTTCCACAAGTGATAAGACTAGAATTCTCAGAATTAAGGGGCCAAGGAAGCTGTAAGACACACCACTAGGGTTAGGGTTAGACCCATACTTTTAGACTGTTATATCCAGGCTTGAGTCTAGAATATCTAAAAATGCTCAGGATTCTTTAAAATGAAAAATTCAAATGGGAGAGGAGAGAAGAAGCTTGAGGTTGTTTTGAGTTTTGTTGCAGGTGACTCTCAAGCTCGATCAGGAACCAGTGAAGGCAGAGAAGGGACAAAAAATGGGTATATTGGCATGAGTGCATGTTGGCTTGTGTCTAGCAGCTCCATTTGGCAACCCTAGTGCCTGTCCTTACTGTCTTCTCATTCAAAACTGGGCATCCTTATTCACAAGAGTTCACTTACACCCCACACCTACTCTTCCAGTTTAAGACTGAAGGATCTGTGCTGAGCAGGTGCCTTGATGGATTATAATTCAGCTAGCCAGGCTGCTTACTAATAAAGCAGCAGCAGCAGACAACTGAATGGCAACCACATATTCAAACCATAACCGGGATTACAATCTCCTTCTTGACTCAGGCTGGGAGAACTAGCAAGTTGAGCAGTCCTGAGAAGCAGACAGGAAGGTAATGTCTGTCTCCAGCAGTACCCTGAGAATAAGACCAAGATAAGTCTCTGGATGTAATGGAATGTGAGAATGACCTTGGAAGGTGGTGGGTGGTGGGTGGGAATGCCTAGGAAACGATCAGATAAAAGTGGGAGGAGCCTGCCGCTGAATAACGGGCAGAGAAAAAGCTTAGAAAGGATCCGCCCTAACTTAGCAGGTGGTAAAAAGAGATGGTGGGAGATTTGTACTTTCAGACATGCAAGATTCTGTTAAGGTAGCCTTACAATAAAGTAGAATTAGTTTATCTAGTTGTGTTTCCTGTCTGGTTTACCTGGAAGGGCCGACATCAATCTTGCAAGTCTGAAAGTACAAATCTCCTGCTACCTCTTTTTACCACCTGCTATGTTAGGGTGGGTCCTTTCTAAGTTTCTTTCTCTGTCTATTACTCAACTGCAGGCTCCTTCCCCTTTTATCCGATCGTTCCCTAGACAGCATCTCTCTTCCCCCCCTACCCATCTTCCAAGGTCATTCTCACATTCCATTACACCGGGCTTGGTCAGAGTAGTCTTTCCCCCATACCTCCTCCACCTTCTGAAGTTGCATTTGCAGTTCAGAAGGAGGTGGTTGTGCGTGCATCCCTGAATGTGAGCATTTGTGTAAATTTATCTTCCTGCTCTTAGCCCTTTGAAGCACAATATAATTATTGTTATTGCCTAAATACCAGAAGAGAAAGGGGAATTGTTCTAAGCTAAGGGTATATTATGTTTTTTTCTGTTCATTTGTAGCATGTTCATTTTTGTACTTGTACATTTTGTGCTTTCGTACTCATTATTTTTCTACCTTTTGGGTAGAAATTAGTTGAGGAAGGAATACGGAAGTGGAAAGGGTTGAGAGGAGGGGAAACCCAGAAAGGAGATCTGCTGATTGAGGAAGGTGGATTTTGAGGGTGCATGCTGAAGACTGCAGTGGTGAGGACACAATGAAATTATATTATACTGTATAATGATGGGCAACTATTAATAATTATTATAGCCCTGAATTACTACACCCTAATGGTATGCCAGCTGTTCTATAGATTAAAAAATGGCCCCAAGCCTTTCCAGTGATGTCTTGTTCTGTTGCAACCATCCCTTTAGGATTCAAGAGACAGAAAGGGGAAGGTGGAAAGCAAGTGTATTTAAAAACCCATTTTTATACGGTAGTATGCACAGCAAACTGTTTATCCAGCTCAAATACAGTAATCCAATACCACCATAAAAATACCACAAGTATCTCCTAGTTGTCCCCAAATAGTAAGAATGTGTACAAAATGGGAAACCCATTTCTTAGCTTGAAACAAAACAGACCCAGTTGAAGTAGAATGTTGTAATGGTCTAAATTTACTCTGCCCCATTAGAAGAAGAAAACATGAAACAATCCTGATGTCAGACAAAACTCAGAACATGCACATTTTGAAATCAGAATCGTGACCATTTGTTTCCTATGACCGGGACATTTAAAATACCGTCACTGGAAACAGCCTTGTTTTGTTCTGAAGTCTCGGAACACGTGAGATTTGTTTTTTTAGAACTCTTGGAACAGCAGCTGCAAGCTTGAAAAGTTTCCTACACCTCTACCAAGTATGTTTTATTCTTGGCCTACTCTGATTGTGATAATTCTCTAATATGATAGATAGGCTAAGCAGTGTTATTGCTATCCCACTGAGTTGTAGTCACAACACATCTGGTGGGGTTCTATCCTCTGGCCTAAATGTTACAATGCCACAATGTCAGAGTAACAGCTGGTGGACCCAACAGCAGATGTCAGTCACAAGAGGGCAGGGTTGTAAAGTATATGAAATTTTCTTCAAGCCTTCTAACTGTATATGGAGAAGTAGAAGATCAGTAAATGTGAATTTGGCAAGTATGGCCAAACACAAAATATTTTGGCTGAAAACACATTTATAGGGCTGAAAGCTTGCTTTTAAATTAAATGGTTATGTTTCATAAGGAAATGGATCCCTGGATATGCTTTAATTCTCTACTGTTGCAATTACTTAAATAGAAGGGGTTTTTAAAGTACTCATAGCAGCTAACAATATTGTTTTACTATTGATTTTACGCAAAATCTATTGTACTGCTTTGTTGGATCTACATGCTTTTTCTTTAAAAAAAGGTAGTTCTCAAGGTAAGAAATCATGTCCATTCTGTTAGAGTAACGATTTGGAGGACATACAGTATTTATTAATTTCAGAGTCTGGGGTTGGTATCTATTATGTTTTTGGTCCAGGATTTCCGGGTGCGAGTGTGCTAACTGATTATTAAGTCAGTTCTGAGGAATAGTCTGGGAAATATGAGGTCACCGTGGTTTTCCTTCAAGAACCCAGGATGGGGTCTGTAGGAGCACAACAGCAATTACCAGTTGCTATAAGGAGCGCTGCCAGGGTGACAAAGAAGAAGGGAAAGTTGCTTGAAGTCTTTGCCAAGTGTAATAACCAAGCTCAAAGATGACTTACCAAAATAGATAGGAACTTTGTTCGTTAAGAGACAATTCTGTGCATAGAGGTGATTTATTTTTACTTATTTATTGACATTATTGACAGACTGCCCCAACCTGACCTAATTTGGGCAGTGCTGCTAGAATGTAGTAAGACAGTTAAGACAGATGTTTTGCATCTTTTAAATGGTATTTTAAGTTACAGCCTTCCAGTCATACATGTGTATGTTCTGCTGTGCCTATGAGCTTATTTTTGTTCTTTGAGTTAACTGTCATGTAAAGCCTTGTATGTAATTTTTATATATATTGAAAGATGACTCATAAACTGCAACATGAAAAACTGTGCAACCAGTGAATAAGTTTGCTAAGCCTATCTCTGTGTACTTGTCTTTTGCAAAATGGGAATCTATTATGCCTAAAATAGATTGTGACATCATAGCCCTACCCTTTTGTGACAGAGATGAATGAATCAATCTCTTTGTGTTTGAGGGTTTGTTTGTTTTTTTACTAACAAGATTTTCAAATTCTGCATTTTTCCCATTGATTCTTCTATTTCTTCTTTACCTCCTTTTGGATCCAGTTATTATATTAGACAACCTGTTTTGATTGTGAGATTCTGAGCTCTCTGAGTAAGGTGGGATAAAATACAAATAAATGAAATAAACAGTGGAATATAATTATGAGCAAGTAGATATGTGCAACTATAATTATCAAGTAAATGGAATAGAGAAAGAATGTCCTTGAGTTCTATAAGGTTAAAGGGTCTACACACTTTAGAATAATGGGCTTGTGCAGTAAAATTAAACTTCTCAATAAATATTTTCAGCAAAATTGCCTAAGTTTGGACTTTGGAGTTGAGGAGGAAAAAGGAAAGATTGAAGTATACTTGAGAAAAGGATGGCTTGCAGAAAATAGCTATAAAATAACATAATTCTTCTTTAAAAGGAAAGTGTCCTGGGTTTCTTTTCAGCTTTTACCAATATTTTTCGTATTTGAAATATGATTGGAATACATTAACATCTGTTTCTGGTACTTTTAAAAAAATATCATTTCTCTTCCTTTTCTGCTTCTTTGGAACAGCATGCCCTTGAGATTAGACTAGCATTAACCCTACTAAGGTTTAAGAAAGCCATTAAGCTAACCTATTCCAAAAAAGCCTTTGGGGATTGCTATATGATTGGTTTCCCCCATGCAGTATGTGATTTATTGCTAAGATTCTTGTTCCTGGGGGTGGTAAGTTGTGGTTGATACTATCTTGCTTATCTTTATTACATTTATCATTTTAATCTCCATACAGGAATTGGGAAAGTCTGCCACGTAGAGTTGGTTAGGGTTGAAGTGGCATGCACAAAGAAAGAAAGCCCTTTTCTTCCTTTCAGTTAATTTTAGTGTTATTTCTTGCTAATGTTGGAATAACAGTAAGGACGTCATAAATATCTGGGGTGACAGGTTAATATCTGGGGCAACACAGGTTACTTTACTGTGGAAACTACTGTCCTTTTCATAGACAATGGCAGCAAACCAAGAGGCTGGGATCAGAAGAATCTGAAATATCTCTTCTAACGTTCTGGATATAAATGTTTCCTTCAGAGTATTTTGAGGAGCTGAAAGAGTTTCAGCAGGCTGTGCTCAAAAGCTTTTGGTAAAGCTGAGGCAAGAGCAACCAGTGCAAATGATTTCTTTTGTTACTTTGGAAAACCAGTGGCTTGAAATTGTTGTGAGGTTTATTTATTTAAACAAAAGCAGGAGCTTATTAATGAAGTAAGCAAGCTTTTCAGTCCCTTGGGCTTTTATTTAGGTGGGATTTTAAACAAAAGGGAGAGCAAAAGAAATAATGCTGGAACACCTCAGGCAACATTTAGTTAATAGGACTTAAGATTAGATGATGTTTATTTATTTATTTTTTTATCATATTTTTATCACCACCCATCTCCCCCACAAGGAGGGATCCTGGGCGGTTCACAGTAAAAACAATTTAAAATTCAATAAAAATAATAAATAATACCAATAATCAATAAATATATAAAATATAGTCAAATCTAAGTAACGGCAGATCTAATTCAGCCCATGAGCCAGTAAAGCCGGTCCCAGGCAGGACTAGGGAACCAGCCAGTCGCAAGACTGGCTCTTCCTCTCCCCACTCCAAGCATGGTGGCAAAACCAGGTCTTTAGTTTTTTTATGAAGTCCAGGAGAGAGGGGGCTAACCTCACTTCTGGGGGAAGGAAGTTCCAAAGGGTGGGAGCTGCTGCAGAGAAGACCCGCCTTCTGGACCCCACCAGATGGAATTCTCTTACAGACGGGGTCTGTAGCATCCCCTCTCTGCATGACCAGGTAGGACAGGTTGATGTGATGGGGATAAGACAGTCCCTCAGGTTTATGTGGCATTACAATGTCTACTCCTAAGTAAGGCCCATTGAGTTCAACAAAGCTTACTTCTAGATAAATCATTGTAGGGTTGCAACCTGAAATGGCTTAGAATTGTGTGTTGAAAGATCCTTGATTGCAACATGACATGTGGAAATGAAGGAATGGTGGCAGCAACTTTATTTCACAACCCTGGTATTGTATACACTTATCATCAACAGCCAGTGAATTTGATGTTCTTTGTGTTTACTCCAGAGTCAGTTGCTATGAAGCGAATGACCCATTTGTTAATGGAGAGCTCTGAAGCAGACAGTTAATCTTTCCACATATCAAGATGTTCTACCTATTTGCGTGTGGGAAATGAAACCAGATATATTCGCATGTCATGTGCTATATTTGGCAGTAACACTACTCTGTGGTTGGGATGGAACAGTTGTTGTTTTCCAAATGTGAAAGCTGACCATTTTAAAGGAAAAAATCAACTCTATCTATCTATCTATCTATCTATCTATCTATCTATCTATCTATCTATCTAATTTGTCCCCGCCCATCTCCTCCCGTCGGGGGACTCTGGGTGGTTTACAACAATCGATTAAAAACAACAACCATAAAATACACAGTATAAAATACAATAATAAATAATATAAATAAAGGTAAAAATAATTGAACAGAAATTCAGAGATACAGATTCCTTTAAACTATTCGGCAGGCATAAAGTGTCTCTTCTGCTCATTGTATAAGAAAGTACGTGCGCCAGGTGACAGTAGCAGTAGTGAAATAGCAGTAGTCTAAACTATCTTCACTCAAGTGTGGTGGGCTGTAATAAGATCCAGACTGCTTTCTGTTAGAATTGTCTATTTGATGTATTGAAAACAATTTACATTTAAGAATGAGGTTCTCAGTTTCCGAGCAACAGAGTCTGCAGTATTTTATAGCAGAAGCTGTCATGGGGAAAAATAATTGAAAGAAAATAAATTCTGTATGTGTTGCAGTGACATCTTCCATCTTCTTTTGCTTTATCCTTCATCATCAGCTTCAGAGATGTACTACTTTACTTATTAAACAGTTTGGGTGACATAAAGCTTGCTGGAGGTTGGAGGTTTAAAATCACTGTCTACTTCATACTATTTCTCACTAAAGATCCTGGAGTCAAAATATTCCCTGGAAAAGGAAAAGCAACTTTTTTGGGTAGGGACATAGAACAGAGGGGTAATGAGGAAGAGGGCACTGAACCATTTCTGTTCACCACTTCTCAACTTCTTATTGTCTCAAAATTGCTTCTCTACCTCATAAAGCCTCCAAATGTGATTTAAACTAAAAGTGTATATATTTTGTTTATTTAATTTTTATCCTGCCTTATTTTTATAAATAACTCAAGGCGGTGAACATACCTAATACTCCTTCCTCCTTCTATTTTCCCCACAACAACAACCCTGTGAGGTGAGGTGGGCTGAGAGAGAGTGACTGGGCCAAGGTTTCCTGGTTTCTAGCCCAGCACCTTAACCACTATTATTCAACTAATGGTGATTAGGCAAAGTGGTAAACAATTAAAGGATTAATATCATACAAAAAGGACAAAATCCTCTATCACTGTATTTCTACTAACCAGAAATATATGCTACTTTCTCTATTCCTTTTCCTATATTGCTCTAATATCATGCGTTTGTATGAAATGTGTGACCTTCCTTTTGGAAGAATCATTTACTGCAGAATTATTTGGAAGGCATTGTATTAAACTGCGGTCAACATGTTTGTATTAAACTGAGTATTAATTTTGTGTTATTTAATTTTGCATTAATTAATTTATTTTGTATTAATTAATTTTCTATTGATTTTGTATTAAATCAAGGTTAAAATTAAATGGTGAGTAAAATTACTCCATGAATGGATGAATTTGGCTATTTGAAAATGTAAATGTTTAGATGTGTTTGCTATTTTATATCAGAAATGTTTCTGTGCCCCTGCCTTCTTGAATAATTTTGCTGCTAGGTTGTGCTATAGAAGTATTGCTTATAAGCAAAGCAAAATTTGTGAAATATACAGAAATCATATGTGACTCCTTATGTAAATTAGATTACTGTAATACACTTAGGAACTGCAGGAGATTTTGTCTGATTTATAGTTAAATGTAAACTTCAGTATTCATACTTTTCAAAATGTCTGCCCAAAAGTTTGTATGTGTTTTCATTTATATGTATTCTAATATGTGCATTGTTAATATTCTCTTTTCAAATTTAATATTTCTCCAGGCATTTTTCTCTAATGTGTTCATAAAATTTCTTTAAACTAATACCCACATTACTGGACATGGTTTTCCTCACATACACATATTTGTGTGTGTGTGTGTGTGTGTTTTAACTGAAGAACTGCATTGCAAAATTTGGGAATGTAACATTGGAATTTTAGTTTATTATTCAGAGAAATGTGAATTACTTAAATATAAATCAAAACTGTAAAGCAAACAACGTCTTCTGAGATTCTTAAGTTCTGCAAGAGTCAAAAGTTTACAAAGAACTGCATTTGATGCACAACTTCAGAGAACTGCAAGCTGGAAAAAAAAGAGAAATAAAAATGTATAGCATTATTCCTAAGTGTCCTCTATATTGGGCTGCTTGTGGAAGTAATCTTGGTCCTTCAGCCAGTTCAGAAATGTTCTGAGCGGTAATTTCACTTATCAGGAAAGCTAGTGTAGGGCAGTGGTTAGGGTCAAATCAAAACAAATCTTTATTGTTGTGGTCCAATACCAGGTTACATACAAAAATAAGATTCAGCTAAGACTGTGAAAGGGCAAGACCCATAGAGAGTGCACTAATAAGCAATCAAGGTGAGCGATGTAAGACTATACAAAACTGGAAAATTGCAAAACAACTAAAAGGCAACTAAGAACATGAAATTCTGAGCCATAAAATAGTAAAAAATTAGCCCTAAATCTAGGGAAGGGGGTAACTAAAAGACACTAAGAAATTAACACTTAGAAGTTAATAATTAGAGTTAAAAGTTTGGGGGATTAGAATAGCTGTTTCATATTCCATTACTTAAAATATTTGTAAGCCTGGCCACAGACCTACCTCTCTAACACCAGCGGGGTAGTCATGCGTGCATACATAATGCCCTTCCAGTCCCTGGTTGGGCATGTGGGTCTGTGAAGCCTAGGACTGTCAGCTGCCCGCAGTTGGCACAGTATTAGCTACAGGCTGCAGGGGTGCAGATAATGGTCTGCTTGGGCCAGACTTAGAGTCCATCGTGTTCAATATGCTGCTGCGCAGAATTTAAAAGGCTGTAGGTAAAGGCAGAGTCCTCATCTGAAATTAGCCAAGAAGTATAGAAATGGCTTGTGAAGTTGGATACTTGGCTAGGAATGGGATAATAAGATTGTCACAAGCGTATCTGTACAATGGGCAATAGAGGAGGACTTGTGCTACAATTTTGACCTGCCCAGAAGCACATGGGCACTGTCTTTCCTCCATAGGAAGTTTCTTCTATCTGCCTTCAGTGTTGGCTGAGGGAGGGTAAGTCACTGAGCCAAAGTAAGATAGCTTGGAATTTCCAGTTGTTGCAGATAAGGAGGGGAAGAGACAATGTACTGAAGTCTTTTCAGACTAAACAAATTTGGAGGACTGCTCAAATCTGTCTGGTTAAGGTAATATATTTTCACTAGAGAAACCAAGAATTAAGTTCCCATTGTGGGAACTGTGTGATTGTATTACAATTTATTTGTGACCATTTTTAAACTGCATTACACAGTTCATCTAGTCTTTAAATATCAGATTATTTTGTACCAGTACTGTAATATGCTACCGTGGCTTGATTTATCACAGTAGGCAATAATATGCTTTGCTTGTGACTTACCACTCTGTGTGAACCCAGCTGTTTGTGGCTTAGTGTTTTATTTGAATTCAGCTATTTATGGCTTGGCCAGTAAACCTTGGTTAAATATTTATTTGTACATTGTTCAGAGAATGGTATTTATTAGTCAGACTAGAAGTGCAACAAAAAAATAAAATGAAGTGTTGCTTGATATGATATGGGGGCTTAACTTAAGTCTTCGCTTTTAAAGTTTTTTGCCCATAGATGAATCACTGCACAATTTGTAACAAACAATGATCTTGTTAAAAATTGTTTGGATTTTTGCGAAGTATACTGGGCTGGTCATATCAAGGAAGACATTTATTTATTTATTTATTTATCTATCTATCTATCTATCTATCTATCTATCTAATCAAGTGTATAGAACTGCCCAACTCAGTCAACTACTGTATGGGAGGCTTACAGTAAAAACAACCAATAAAACATCCCCAATAAGATGGCATGACCTGATAAAACTAATAAAAACCAAATCCTCAACCACCAACTTGGCAATGGAATCCAGCAGTTCAGGCAGAAATGTCACTGTGCAGCAAGGAGGCCTGTACAGCAGAAACAAACCCAATGCATCCTTATGGCTCAGCTGGAACCGCAGGGTCTCATACCCAGTTATCTGCAGTGCAGAGCCCCTGGAAGTCCTTAAGCCTTCCTGGATGACAATTGCTACCTACCCTTCTGAACTTGTGGCTATTGCCACACTTGAAACTCAGGTGGGTATCTCTCCAAGAGAGGAACACCCCAGTTTAGGCCCATCCAGGTCTTGGTAATACACACCAGATCAGCCGCCGCATCCAGGATAAGATTCTGGATGAGGATTGCTTTGTTACAGACCAACCTGACATTTGGTAGCAGCGAAAGGCCAAGGCCTCTGAGGACCTGGTGACCTGGGTTTGGGACTGAATTCTGGGGCCAGAAAGTAGAATTTTTTGAAGACACGGAAATTACTTTCCTGTGAGCAGCCCACTCCCAGGTTCCCACCATATATCCCTTGTCTCTCACCAACTGGATTATACGGTCTGCCCATCTGGATCATACGGTCTGCCCTCATTCCACTGTCAGTCTTCCTCTCCTGTACCCCACAATTCTAGATCATAGGTCCCATCTGACAAGTCAACCACCCACCATCCCCACCTAACTAACCTCATCTGTTGTTATCCTAAACCATCTTAACCTAAACTTCAGCTGCTGAGTTGACCCTCCTACTTTGTAAAGCACATCAGTGGACTATGAAGACTCTACGAAAAAGAAACAAATTTGAAAACACATGGAAGCCACAAAAACTGGCTTGTATAACCCTTGTTATAAACTATTTGTTTATAACTTAAAAAAAAGCAAGTATCACCAGGAAACCAAATCAGACTGGACTGTTAACTTTGAATGCTGCTGTTCGTTCATATCCAGTAGGGTACTGGATCATGAACAGCAGCATTCCTCCTCCAGACTGGGTTGCACAAACCACTTTCAAGAGAAAGGTTTTTGAACAATAGGTTGATGTGACAGATTTAACTCAGTTTACACTCCGTGCTTAAACCATAAACCTGGGTTAATATAATTTGCCAGCTTTGCATATCATGCCATGTCAAAACAAATGAGCCTAGTATCATTATTTGGGGCAAACCAAGGCAGGGCGTATCACACTTTGGACTGTAGCTAATCCCACTTTATCTAATGCAGATTTTTAAGGGTTTTTGAGTTATTTTTTATATGAGTTGCTTTTGTCTTCTCTGCACAGGTATCATTTTTCCTATTCATCATTTTTGTCGTCTATACCATGCTGCCCTTCAACATGCAAGATGCAATAATTGCCAGCGTTCTAACCTCTGCATCACATACCATTGTGCTCAGCATCTGTATATCATCCGCAGACATCATGAAGGAACAATTGGTTTGGCAGGTATGTTTTCAGAGCATGGGTCATTACATGCAAAATGATTTGATGATTGTCTTGGACAGGAAATGTGAGCAGTATATAATTAGGAATATGACAAGATCTATTATTGCACTTCTAAAAATCATATCATAGAATTCTACATCTGTTTATTTTGGAATATCCTATTTCTAAATTTCATAGGAATTCTTTGCATCTCCTGGGTCTGCTAGGAAATGTTGATTTGTGCACATCATGTGAGAAGGCTCCGTTCTTTACTAACTTTCTCAGCAAAAATGCCTTCTGCACAGGTACAGGCATGCTGTGAAGACTTCAAGGGGACTTCCAAGCAGCCATGCCTTCTGCTGAAGCAATTTGAAGATAGGGATCCAGAGGAGCCCTTTTGCCAAAGTGAATATGGTTAGCCTAAAATTTAATGTTCATTCTGGTCACATCAGATTGCACTACCTTTCTCTCAAAGGATGACCCAATGGGTCACAGGGTTGTCTAGTAATTCCCAAAAATGTGCTGTGAGGGAACTTCTAATGTGCCTTAACAAATGAACTAAATATAAAAGGCTCCTACAAATGCAAAACCTTCATCTCTGCTTCTCTGATTCACAAGGCTGGCCTTAATTGTTTCAAATCAGCTTCAACTGGAAGTAGGTGATCTGTTTTGGCCTCAGATATGATTGGATCTCTCAAGCAACCTAAACCAAAGATGCAAGAGAATTAGTTTTCCTTAGACACAACTGCCTGTTAATGCTGTCACTGACCTGCGATGACTTCCTTTACAACAGGAAACGTATCTATATCAGCAATGCATAGGTTTACCATATCCAGACTTCAAAAATCTGAACAACCACTAGATGGGGGCAAAGAGTTGATTATATTTATTATACAGTACTGTGCAAAAGTTTTAGGCAGGTGTGAAAAAATGCTGTAAAGTAAGAATGCTTTCAAAAATACAGTATATATTGTAATTGTTTATCAATTTACAAAATGCAAAGTGAGCAAACAGAAGAGAAATCCAAATCAAATCAGTATTTGGTGTGACCACCCTTTGCCTTCAAAATAGCATCAATTCTTCTAGGTACACTTGCACACAGTTTTTGAAGGAACTCGGCAGGTAGGTTGTTCCAGACATCTTGGAGAACTAACCACAGATCTCCTGTGGATGTAGGCTGCCTCAGATCCTTCTGTCTCTTCATGTAATCTCAGACAGACTCGACGATGTTGAGATCAGGGCTCCGTGGGGGCCAAACCATCACTTCCAGGACTCCTTGTTCTTCTGTACACTGAAGATAGTTCTTCATGACATTGGCTGTAACTACAAGGTAGTTATACTGCATCAACAAGTCTCTCGCAGGCAAAAATTTCAAAACAGACTGGGGTTTCAAGATGTGCTGTTCAAGCTCTTTTGAAGAAGCACAAAGAAATGGGCAACGTTGAGGACCGTAGATGCAGTGGTCAGCCAAGGAAACTTGATGCAGCAGATGAAAGACACATCATGCTTACTTCCCTTCAACATCGGAAGATGTCCATCAGCGCCATCAGCACAGAACTGGTGGAAACCAGTGGGACCCAGGTACACCCATCTACTGTCAGAGAAGTCTGGCCAGAAGTGGTCTTCATGGGAGAATTGCAGCCAAAAAGCCATACCTCAGACATGGAAACAAGGCTAAGCGACTCAACTATGCGCAAAAACATAGGAACTGGGGCGCAGAAAAATGGCAGCAGGTGCTCTGGACTGATGAGTCACAATTTGAAATATTTGGCTTTGCAGGAGGCAGTTTGTTCGCCGAAGGGCTGGAGAGCGGTAGAATAAGGAGTGTCTGCAGCCAACAGTGAAGCATGGTGGAGGTTCCTTGCAAGTTTGGGGCTGCATTTCTGCAAATGGAGTTGGAGATTTGGTCAGGATCAGTGGTGTCCTAAATGCTGAGAAATACAGGCAGATACTTATCCATCATGCCATACCATCAGGGAGGCGTGTGATTGGCCCCAGATTTATTCTGCAGCAGGACAACGACCCCAAACATACAGCCAATGTCATGAAGAACTATCTTCAGCGTACAGAAGAACAAGGAGTCCTGGAAGTGACGGTTTGGCCCCCACGGAGCCCTGATCTCAACATCGTCGAGTCTGTCTGAGATTACATGAAGAGACAGAAGGATCTGAGGCAGCCTACATCCACAGGAGATCTGTGGTTCTCCAAGATGTCTGGAACAACCTACCTGCAGAGTTCCTTCAAAAACTGTGTGCAAGTGTACCTAGAAGAATTGATGCTGTTTTGAAGGCAAAGGGTGGTCACACCAAATACTGATTTGATTTGGATTTTTCTTCTGTTTGCTCACTTTGCATTTTGTAAATTGATAAACAATTACAATATATACTGTATTTTTGAAAGCATTCTTACTTTACAGCATTTTTTTCATACCTGCCTAAAACTTTTGCACAGTACTGTATATTATATGTATTATGTGTATTGTATCTATACATACACACAAACACTCACACTTATTGAAATTTAAAAACCATACAATTGCATTTTCTTTAAAAACATGACAATTGGAGAAAGTTACAAGTTTATTTGTAGACTATAAAACTATAACAAATTATATGCATGAAAGGAAAGCCAGAAGACTAATAAAAAAAGAAAAAAAATGTTAAAAAGAGCCCCCCACTCAAAAGAAAAGAAATTAACCAGGATAAAAAAAAGTATCTGGTAATAAAAATGCAAAACTGTTCGAATTTCAAATCACCTTTGCAACAGTCCAGGCATGCTATTTCTTACATTCTCCAAAAATGACAAGTTCCAGATTTTTTGAAATATAATTTAACAACACGTCAACATTTTTACCCTTATCTTCTTTCCATGAACCTGATTCACCATAGTAATAATATCTAACTAATAAGGGAGTCCCAGTGGAAATGTTCATAGCAGGTGCATTTACGTTCCTCCTTCAAGTTTATTATACCTCCAATATAGAAAAATGATAGCGATCTTTTCCTGAACAATCTTTGAGAGATCTATAAATCTGAAAAAGAATTTTTCTGAACTAGCTGAGTTTTTAAATCATATAAAACATCCTTCATATTTCTTTAAACTGGAAGGTATTGATTTTGCACTAGAGGATATCCCAGATGTCTATTCCAAGTTTTTATATATTATTCACATTCATTTCTGTTTTAAAAAAATACTTTTTGGTAATAATATATTGCTGGTTTGTGCTCTATGGAAGTCTTCTCCAATACATTCAAGCTTTCTGGGATTTTGGAGGTTGCTGGCACATAGGAGCCAAGCGGAGAAAATACCAAGGCTTTTAACTGTAGCTACTGCCCTTTGGCCATTTTAAGCAAGTTGTATTCTTCTTCTAATGCTTCAGAATTGTAAATGTATCATTACTTATTAATTGGTTAAGAATGATAATTCCATTTTCAGCCTATGGTAAAAAAATTACCAGCCATTTTTAATTAGAATTATTCCAAGGCATCAATTTCTCATGAAAACTAAAATTAATTTTTAAATTGCTTCCAAATAAAGGCCAAATATGTCTGATTGCCTTTAGTGCAGAAAAAATAACCAAATTCCTACTATAGTTAAAACCAAGAACTTGCCAGGACCTTAGGGGTGCCAAATCATAACTCTCACGTTGAGCCCACAGCAGTAAATGATCAGTGTCATGTTCATAGATTGTTAAAGTTAGTAAGTATGCCAAAGGCATTTTTAAACTCAGGATAATTAAAACCATCACTATTATATGCAGTGTTAAAAGAAAAATCCTGGGTCTTTGTTCCTCCCATAGAAATTTAACCATTTCCAAATCTCTTTACTGTCATCTAGTATTTGTCCAGATTTCTACTGATACGGGACCCCTATGCATACTGATAATGTGGGACCAGGGCCGCAACTGGGGAGGGGCAAGCGGGGCATGTGCCCCAGGCGCTGTGCTGGGGGGGTGCCAAAATGAGTGCTGGGGGGGCGCCAAAATGGGCGTGGAATCCATGGTTGCCCTGGGTGACACAGACCCTAGTTGTGGCCCTGTGTGGGACATCACCCTAATTAATATTTATGTGATTTATTTAGTTTTGGCTTAGTGTGTTTTATGCACCCAGTCTGTTGTGATTTATTGTAAACCATGATTAAACAAATAATGAGTTAAGATAATTTATGAAGCTAGACTTAGAGTCAAAATAGCTGTTAATCACATGATGGACCCTTATAGAACTGAGGTTTTTTCCATGTACTAAATTGAACTGAAATGAAGGCAAGGAAGGTTTGGATCAGGATTCTAGAAGTCAGGTAGAATCACGCACTGATAGCAAGAAGTCTTTCTCAATTTAAATAGCAGGATTCAAATCCACATTCCCTGCCTCCTTTCCCACTTTTCTTTAATGGAATGCAAGGATCAGCTATGAAATTATGTGCAGCAGTTCTAGTTTAGCACTAAAATTAAGTTGTCAGAATAACATTAAAAAAAAACTTCAATCCATTAAAAAATAGTGTTATTTCAGCTATCAGGAATCCAGCAGAGTGCCGGAAAGTGCCAAAGCTTATATATATTTATAATATATATAAGGTAAATATATATATACCAGGAAGGCATTCCTATATTAGGTAAACAATATATTAGGAAAATAGACCTTGTAATGTGTTTAGATTTGAGCACATACAAATCTAAATACTAAAAATTACTAATATTAATTGTGTTTTAAATATAGATAGATATTAAAAAGATACTGTATAGCTAAACTTTATTTTGATTGTGATCAATAAATTTAATATAATCAAGCTGAATACATACTGAGCAATTTGGTAAAGAGAAACAGTTTGGTGTAGTGGTTAAAGGCACTGGACTAGAAGTGGGAGGCCATGAGTTCTAGTTCTGCTTTAGGCACAAAGCCAGGTAGATGACTTTTGGTAAGTCACCCTTTCAGCCCTAGGAAGCAGACAAGGGCAAACCACTTCTGAAAATGTTGCTAACTGCAGGCTGACTTAAAGGCACAAATAATAATTTTAAAAATTAGTAAAATGCTCCTATGTTTTCTTTGTTGTAATCTACATGAGTGAATTCCTGTTGATTTATTTAAAAAAATGTTCTTGAAGAGAGCAGCCACACACCATGCCCTCATCCAGGGCTGGATAAGCAGGGAAGAGATTATACAGGTACTCCTCAGTTAACAACCATAATTAGGACCTGGAACTCCATTGCTAAGCGAAGCGGTTATAAAGCAAAAAATCATGTGACCCTGCTGCCTTACAATGGCAGTTCCAGCAGTTCCAGTTGAGGTTGTTAAGTGAATCAAGTGCGGTTGTTAAGCATGGTGTCACATGTCCACAATTTGAGGCTTCCTGCTGGCTCCCCATTGACTTTGCTTGTCGGAAGATGGAGTGAAGGTCACAAATGGCGAACTTGTGACCACAGGATGCTGCAGCCATTGTAATTGCAGGCCAGTTGCCAAGTGCCCAAATCACGATCATGTGACCACAGGGATGCTGTGATAGCTGCAGCTTTGAGGACTGGCCATAAGTCTTGTTCAGTGCTGTTGTAACTTTGAATGAGTGGTCGCTAAGCGAGGACTGCCTGTATTTGGTTCTTCAGCTCAGTCCAACAGACTGAGGCTACATATGATATGGTATAACTATTTAGTACCTCTGTAGATTTCTGGGTGCAATTTAATACGCTGGTTATTACCTATAAAGTCTTACATGGCAGCTGGTCAGATTATTTGCGGGTCTGAGTCGGCATGCTCCAGGTCCTATTAGACACTGTCATCTTGTGGGAACTAGGAGTCATACCTTCTCTGTCACTGTCCGCCCTATGGAAGTGCATTGTCACAGAGAACCAGATGGCCCTGACCCTGTTGGTCTTTCATAAAGAATTAAAGACCTGGATGTTCCCACAAGTATTTGGGCTAGGAGGTTAAGCATTCCTGTTGTCTGACTGTTTTATTTTAATGATCTGAAGGAGAACATTTTTTTACTCCAGGCATACATGACAACATGGTTTTGAATATTGTTTTTGTAACTGTGCTATTATTATTTTTTTTTAACTTTAATTTCTGTATACCACCTAGAATCACCTTGGTGAGATGAGTGGCTATATAAATAGTTTTAATGAATAAATAAAATAAACAATAAGTTTAAAAAATCTGGCTGCTCAGCTGTTTCAATAAAAGTGTATTGGATTTAGCTTCTCTTTCCTGCAAAATAGCTGACCAGTGAGATTTCATGGATTTTAAAGGAGCTGTGCTCTAGTATACAGTTCTTTTTACATGTCCTCCATCAGTCCAGAAACTGCTTCTCTGTTCCTGGCAGAGATTTACCTACATGGAGGAAGGAGAACTTGTGACCAGTACAGTCTTAGACAACTGGTTTCTCATGACCTCTGGGAAGGATCCCTCAGTTCCATGCATGCATAAAGGCACTCTAATGGCAGGCTCTTCTCACTGTGAATCTGCTGGAGAACCACAAAACATTAGAAGAAAATTAATGAACCAAAAAGTCTAACCTAAAAAGGTGTTCCATATAAGCAATTCTGGAGTTAAGTATGAAGTGGGTAAAAGTGTTTCTGGAGCAGGGAGTGAAGCCATTCATACTCCATTTTCCTGGATAGCATGTTCCTTGGTATCTGCAACTTGTAGAATGAAACTTTCTTACTGCATCTAGTTCAGGATGAAAAAAAAAATCAGATTTACTATCCCTTGATAGTAAAAGTCAATATGAAAACAAAATGGTACTAAAATAACAGTCAGTTTGGGCAGCAAACAACTGAAAGAGCTTTGGAGGTAGGAGGGAAATTAATGTTCCATTTTCCCACCTACCATAGAGCAAATTAATTCAGAGATGTACAGAAGAAGGTAACAGCTTGGAGTACTTTAGCTTGTGCTGAAATATATCTATGTTTCAAAGATGTGTGATATTGAGGCATCTATACAATCAAGACAGAATAGAGCACTACTTGCCAAACAGGTTAAATCTTCCTATATCTAATTTAGTATGAGTTCACTTATTTAAAAGACTGAATATCTGTTTTCCCTTAAACACTCCAATAAACTATACACTTTCTTGTGCATTTGTCACTTTCCACATAAAGTGATATAAAAGATAATTTGCCAAAGCAAAATCAATAAATTTTACTAAATGTCCATGTTCTTTATTTAAGAACTTTATAAGGGGAAGACACTATGTGCTTAACTTGGTGTTTCTGTTAAATGAGGAACTGTGTACCAGCTCTGTACTGAATCTCTGAGACAGTCTTGTTCTTCAGTGAACATAGTATGAAAATGACACAGCAAGCTGGTAGGTTGGGGGAAGTTTTCCATATGTTATTATCATTGCACTGACTATGGAAAGTTCAAGTCAATGAGCAAAGAAAGGTCTCATAACATTCATGTTTTAATTCAGGGTGTTTTTTTTAAAAAAATGGAAACTCATAGTCTTCATTCTGTTTTTAAAAGGCCTAGTTTTAAACATCACTAAATTCACTACATGTAAGTCATTGTTATATGAAGCAAAATATATTCAGGAATTCTTCAGTCACAACATTCTCTTTACTGATGGAGTAATTTAGGTGTCCTGAACCAACTGGTATGGGCATAACATCATGTTCACATAATATACATGATGGGGAACATGCTTATATCTTCCCACACACAAATATGCACCCTTTGTGAAGGTTTTTTTGCCCCAAATAAGTTTCTTTTAAAATGGCACAGTAATCTTAGGCTAGTATAGAGAGTAAAGGAGGTCACCTTAACAGAAAAGTGCAAGAACCATTACCTAGGCAAAGAGGACCGAAACATTCTTTAAGTCCTAGGAAACATGATAACATTCAGTGACTCATGCAGATGCCTCCCTGAGTCACTGGGGTATAAGAAGGAGGGAAGGAATAGCACAATCAGACTTGCAAGATTCTATTATAGCAAATCTCAGTAAAGTGTAGTTCTCGTCATCCTGTGGAGTTGATTTTCTGCTCTAGTCTACCTAGTGAGGATGTCACTAGCCGAGAGCATGGTAATAGAAGAAGACAGGTGGTGGTGGTTGCTGCTGTTTTCTAATCTTCCTTGAGGGGAGATCCTCTTAAATTCAGGCTCACCTTCCTTTCACCATTACATCCAACATATTTATACCAGAATCATACACACAAAAGTCTAGGTCCCAAGGCTAATCCTGTGCTCAACTGTGGATGTCCAACAGACCTGGAAGAAGGAACATCCCTCTTTGTTTGAGGTAATTGCCATTTACCATCTAAACACACACCGATCTAAACACACACTGTTAAATAGCCTTCACAGTGTCTTGAAACAAACTAGGATGGAGTTACATAGAAGGACATACCTCCAAAGGTATCCATTGTCTTGATTGTCATTGATTAGAATCAATAGAGCAAAGAATGAGGTGAATGTAGTACTTCAGGATTGTCCCCAATTATATACGGTACTTCTCGTTTTTCTTGCATCAGTAAATAACTATTTGCTAATTTCATATTATGGAAAATTAAAGTGCTATATATTTAACATGCAGAAGTGCTGCTTTTATGTCCATAACCATATTTTCAAGGGCTAGTTTTGCACGTTAATATAAAAAAAGATCTCAATGAATACACACACACACGCTCACACACTCACATACACACACACATTGTGAAGAAATTGTCCCATGTGACAATCTCTCTCTGTTTATCTCTCTCTCTCTCACACACACACACACACATAGGATGATTCCTTCACAAGAAATCTATAACAAGAATGTTAACTAATTTTTTCTTAGCTTTTTTTCTTAGCTTTGATGCAAAAATCTCCCAATCAATTTCTTGTTTAGTGTTCCTTCCCAGCCCCCTGTGTGCCACAAGAGTTCCTTTTAGTCTGTGCTCATTATCCTAATTTAAAATGGATATGAGTGGTTTGAGTGTTTTGTTTAGCAAATTTGATTTTTTTCCTTGAGCAAACATCAACATGCATGTTGAATTAAATGAGCAGCATTTCAGTGCATGCTGTGTGTAGATAGGTGCCTAAATGTTTTATTTATCTTGCCCCAATCTAGAATTGTGGGTGTGCCAGATTAGCCACAGCAAAGGAGGCAGCTGCTGAGAGATGGTGGGGAAAACACTGCAACTCTCTCATCTTGTAACTTGAGTGTTTATATTGCCCCAGCTCTCTCAGAGCCCAACATACTTTGGAGTGCAGATTTCTCATTCATCAGCTTCAGGCTTCCAGATAGGTAATTCTTAGTGCTACTGGACAAAAAGCATCTTTTAAGCTCTAATTGGAGTTGGGGGTGGTGTGGGGTAGCGAAAGAACAGGAAAGGTTAACAAATTGTCTTGAGTCTGTATAGTTTTGTTGTGAACAAGGCACAGCAGAAAAGCCTTCTCTGGAACCTCTCCCCCATGCAAATTATAGGCAGAATATCACATAATAAAACTGTTTCTCATTCTCTGGGTGGGAGATGTGCATTTGTGGATGTGTAATTGAATACTCATGCATTGAAGAACAAACACATTCACAGGGAAAATCTGGTTCTTTCCCCATGCCTTTGGGTCAGGATGAGTCGAGTCCCTATTGGATGACTTACAGTATTTTTTTAGTTCTGGTTGCCATTTTATTGTGTTAGTTGGTTTTTAATACCATGTGTTGTTTTCCTTTATGTTTTGCATTTGTTACTGATGATTTTTGTACCCCACCTAGAGTCATGTAGTTTGACTTGGGCAGCCATATAAATACAATCAATCAATCAGTCAAGTCTTGGAGAAAAGCATGTTATCTGAGATATTTGTCTAGTATCTTTCCTCTCGTTTTTAAATATAGACAGGGGATATAGGAACACTTTGTTCTCATTTAAAAATAATCTTCCCATGTTTGTATGCTTGGATTATCAGTTGTCTATTATTCTGGGCAGGATTTAAAGTTTCCTGAACAGCTTTTTGCCTTATCCAAGGAATCAAGAGAAGGTAATGGTAATGAACTGGTATGATTCTCTAAAGGCAATGGAATGGACTGCAGTGTATAAAATGGGAGGGTGTGTGTGTGTGTGTGTGTGTGTGTGTGTGTCTGGCTGGCTGGCTGGCTGGCTATCATGTGTTACTGCTTTTTCTCTCCAAATGGAAATGTAGCATCCCTAATGCTACATTTGTCATATGAGGGGGAAGGAAGGGAGGGAGGGAAGAAGGACACACACACATATACACATACACTTTCATATAAAGAATCTGGGGATGGGGCATTAAAAATGTGATCCCTCGTATCCAGGTTGAAATATCCAAATCTGCTATAGCATTTTAAGATTGCACCATTTCATTACTGGCAGAAGGCAGGAAAGGATTAACAATCCCCTCTTATTCTTAGATGTGACAAAGATGTCAGTTTTGGTTAAAGACAATCTAAAACTTAGAACCTCAGCAGAAGGTTTAGGCAGAGGAAATCTTAAGAATATTAGCTCAGAAACAGGTCCTGTTTTGTTTAATGGAACTTACTCCCAAATAAGTTTGGATAGGTTTCCAGCCTAAGAGCTTCAACTAAATGTCATGCTGCTTTGTATCATGCACCTTACTAGATGACTCACATGGAAATGTATTCAAAGCTAAATTTCAGAATGAGTAGCTAAGTGGCTTGCCAAATAAAATGGGGAAAAAACCTTTGTATTGCAATACCAACAGAAGCCCAGCATTGATTGTGTAGAAGCATAGCTAATTTTATTCTCTTCAAACCTGTTGCTGAATTTTTCCCCAAAGAAGGCCATCTTCCCTCTTTACCCTTATGAAAAAAGGGCCCTAATCATTGGCAGGAATACCATAGGACCCAGCAGTTACCAACCTAAGCAAATGGTAGGTTTCTGTGTGGCAGTGTCTCAGGATGATGAAAGATATAGGCTACATCTGAAGGACCACCTCCATCAGTACCTCTAACAGTTGTCAGTATCAATTCAAGGATCCAGGGGTATTAGATAATTTTATTTCATTGCTTTGTATAAATAGAGTCACTGGGAGTTGGGTGGCATATACATTTAATAAATTGTTGTTGTTAAATAACCAGCTGTTAATTTCTCTGCAGTCATTAGAATACTGATTATAATTTTTCAGTGTTTGGCTTTTGTGGTTATTTTAGTCTGTCTAACATTTATATTGTTAATGTTGGTTATACGGTAACTTTTCTGAAGCAATAAGAAGGTAGCATTTAGGTCAAGTATCAGTCAAGTGAGTGACATGTTTTGAGGACAGAAAGTTTTAACTATTTAGTTTTAACTAAAATTTTCAGCCAGTCAGATGATGTCCTAGAAAGCTAAAACTGTGTGGGCCCAAGGACCAGTGAAATGGCTG